>NC_132866.1:13398675-14646175 GCF_048164855.1 Canis lupus baileyi
TTGGAAATGGTGACTCTCTCTATATTTCCATGTGAAAGAAAGTTCATCAGAGTAAGGCTGCTGGCTTCTCTCTGCCCCCTTGGGAGGAGGAAGAGGTGACTGGTTGGAGAATAGAGCAGGATGGAGTGCAACTCAGGTCTTTCTCCTCTTCTCTTCAAGTAGGGTTTTCCACTGTGAACCTTTTTGTTCATTTTTGTTGCTTCTAAAGTCTTCTGAAACCTTGTGGTTTTGACAGTAGAATGAACAGTTAAGGATGCTTTCATTAAAATGTTTATGACTGAAGTAGAGAGTATGAGAATTCTCCATTTCACAAACTGAGTGCAGTTTGTTCAAGCTTTCTTATGACCTCTGAACTGTGAAACAAAGGGGGCTCTGCACAACCATTTGGAGTGGCTTTGTGGTTAAAAGAAATATGAAATCCTTTGAAGACTCCTCTGCAAAGCAGAGGCATGTGGAACAGTTTCAAAGTAGAGGATTCCTAACCTTCACATTACTTTCTAAGTATATGTTGGTTTTGTTCATTAGAATATGTGAATGGAGTACGAAATGTTATGGTGGGAAACTGCTCTTGGTCACGCACAATTTGCCTTCTCTGCTTTAAGAAAGGGATCCACCCGGACCCCCACCCCCATAAAACTTTGAGGTAACTGAAGAACATGGAAAAAGAAAGGTCAGCCTAGCTAAGCAATTCTGTGGCAAGAACCATATACTCATCAGTCTAGAGTCTTAATTACTCTCACTCTGAGGGGAACAACTGTAAAAAGACACGTGGTCTAAACAGGGCAGGATTGATGTTTTCAGCCAGCTCATGAATTGTCTTCAGTCCAAAGATATTTTGGTCTGAGACAGGAAATGAGACAGTGAGGGTAAAAACATCTGAAACATATGAGTATCTTGCACCTATTGATCTAAAGGTATTAGAGGATGTAATGAGTCCAAGTGTGGTTTGAGGAAAAAGGCTTTAGCACAAATGAGAACAGAATTTCCTGGGGGCTGAATGAGCGTCTAGGTCAATTCCTATAGAGTTCCAGGAAAAGAGGAGTTTTGACAACCATCGGTTTATTTGATCAATGCATTCAGGCCCTCAAATGGACTTCCTTTAAATATGTCTGTATAAACCTGACAAGGCTCTTAATAAACCAATACTTGTCAATGAATCCAACAACTGTCAAAGCTCCTGTTTAGTTAGGAAAGGCATGCCTGCAGGTGTACCTTTCAGGGTTAACGGTTGTAAAATTTGGAGTGTGCCTTTCTACCCACAGGAGTTCACATATACCAAATGCATGTAAATCAGTCATTCAACACACTTTGAATTCCTGTGTCTGGAGTTTTAAAAACCAAACAAGAACTAAGATAGAGTCCCTGCCCTCGAGAAGCATAGTCTAGTTGGAGTGACAGGCATATTGGCTAATTGACACTGTGGAGTGACAGAGTCAAGGACAGAAGTAAGTACTAAGAACACTGAGGTCCAAAGGACGGGATGTCAGAATGCCTAGGGAGGAGATAGAGAGTCTTCAGAAATAAAGGACGAGTCTAGCAGGAAGGCAAGGGCACTCCATTATGAAAGAACTGCTTATGCAAAGGCCCTGTAATATAAAGTCTTAGTGTTCAGGAGACTGCTAATGGTTAGGCATGATGAGTATAGGAACAGAGAGGGAAGACATGTAAAGATGAAGGTGAAGAAATATAGGAAGAGCCCAGATCTTTCACTCATTGATTCAGATAATGTTATTGAGTACCTATTATATATCTGGTAGATACTGCTTTTTGCAGCAGTGAACAAGACAGAAGCAGTTCCTGCCCTCATGGACTAAGTTTGCATTCTGGTAGAAGACATGGAGAATAAATAAGTTGATAAATCATTTCAGAAAGTGATGAGGGCCATGAAGGAAACAATCAGGGAGATGAGACACAGTGATGGGGTCAGGGAGCAGCTCAGAAAGCATGGTTTTGGAAGACTAGCTAGAGATGATAGCTTTGGAAACCCTGAAGGACGGAAAGGCCCGAGATGAGTACTGAGGACCAAAATCTGAAGGTCCTTGTCATTTAGAGGACACAGAGAGAGGAAGAGGAGGCAGCAAAGAAAACCAAGAATAAAGATTTAAGACATAAGTTGGGAAGCAGCAGAGTAATGAAATCCGAAGAAAAGAAGGAGTATGACGAGAAGATAAGCCTCCATTACTCTTATTCACTTTTCATTCGGTGTTTGAAAAATAAATAGTTGTCAGATTCCCAGGTCCACAGATAGTGGACTTACCCCCAAGCATCTAATTTGCTTCCTTTCCAAACCTCATTTAAAACTTTGTTAAGGGAATTAATTTGTAAGACCTAAACCCACAAGGACAGGGAGAGTAGGCTGGGAGACAACATAAAAATTCTGGAAAGCAGACAGATGAGTGTCAGCTGACTTAACAGACTGTGCCAAGTCCCAAACTGGCAGTGGGAAAAGGTATGAGCCAACCTAATAGAACGGAATATATGTACAAAATTCAAAAGACTCAGCAAATGGTGGCACCAATGGCACCAGAAATGAGACTGAAGGTGGGAAATTAATGCTCAATCAATGGTTGAGCATCCACCTTTGGCTCAGGTCATGATCCCCAGGTCCTGGGATCAAGTCCTGCATCAGGCTCCCTGTAAGGAGCCTGCTTCTCCCTCTGCCTGTGTCTCTGCCTCTCAGTCTGTGTCTCTCATAAATAAATAAATAAATAAATAAATAAATAAATAAATAAATAAATAAATAAAATCTTTTTTTAAAACATTAGAGGGACTAGTTGAAAGCTGTTTGAGAGATAGTTAGATTCTGCTACCACTCCACGTTACTGCCAACTGCCTCCCAATCCATGCTGGCAGAAGGCTGGAGGTATAGTACTTGAAAAAGTAAAACATAGCAGAGGGCAGGAGTGCTGTAGTAAAAACACAGAATACTAATAAATGTGTGCATACCAATTTATGAGATTGCCCCTGATTTCTGCCCTCATTCAGCTCCCAGAACCCTAACATTCTGGTTTTTACCTCCAAGGCAGGAAAATCAGAGTATTCTCTGAGGAATCTGACTCACCCCAGACAAAATGTCTAAGGAAACAACATAAGCGGGGCACCTGAGTGACTCAGTTCATTGGGTATCTGACTCTTGGTTTCAGCTCAGGTCATGATCTCAGGGTTGTGAGATCAAGCCCCATGTCAGGCTCTGTGCTGGGCATGGAACCTGCTTAGGATTCTCTCTCTTTCCCTTTCACTCTGCTCCTGTCCCCAGCCCCAGTTCATGTGTTCTCTCTCTCTCTCTCTCTCAGAAAAAGAAAGAAATGAACATTGGGTGCAGGTGTCCTGCCATTTCACTGCATCTGTATCTTTGGGGTAAATCCCCAGCAGTGCAATTGCTCAGTTGTAGGGTAGCTCTATTTTTAACTCTTTGAAGAACATCCAAACATCCAACTCTTTGAGGACACAGTTTTCCAGAGCAGCAATGTCCACAGTAGCCAAACTGTGGAAGGAGCCTCGCTGTCCATTGAAAGATGAAGGGATAAAGAAGATGTGGTCTATATATACAACGGAATATGACTCAGCCATCAGAAACGACGAATACCCACCATTTGCTTCGACGTGGATGGAACTGGAGGGTATTATGCTGAGTGAAATAAGTCAATTGGAGAAGGACAATCATCACATGGTTTAACTCATATGGGGAATATAAAAAATCGTGAAAGGGATTAAAAGGGAAAGGAGAGAAAATTAATGGTAAATATCAGAGAGGGAGATAGAACATCAGAGACTCCTAACTCTGGGAAACGAACATGGAGTAGTGGAAGGGGAGGTGGGCAGGGGGTTGGGGTGACTGAGTGACAGGCACTGAGGGGGGCCCTTGACAGGATGAGCACTGGGTGTTATGCTATACGTTGGCAAATCGAACTCCAATAAAAAAATATACAAAAAAAAAAAGAAAAAGAAAGAAATGAAAACAAAAAGAAACAACATAAGCAATTACCCTAAGAATGGCTGATTCAGATAATCCTATAGCATAGCTCAAAATCTACAAGGCCCCCAGCACACTCAAAGATCTCATTAACTTTTTTTCCCCCGCCTCTCTTAAATATATGCAGACAACCAAGGATTACCACTGCTGAGAAAAGGCTTTAATATAAAAGTAGGACCTAAAACAAAGAATAATAAAGAAAAAAAAACAACCTAGAGGAAACTATGAAAAGAGAAGACAACTTCAAAAATGACCCTATCTCAGAGAGCAAGAAAACATTGCATCCGTGATATAAAAGCTGGATTCTATTAAAATGGGGGAGAAGAAGCATTCAAAGAACGGGGGGAAAATATCTCTGAGAAATTAAGAGCATTGAGTCAGAAATTAAGAACTCAGCAGAAAGGTTGGAAGATAAAGTTGAGAAGCACTCCTAGGGGGAAAAAGCAAAAAGAACTAAAAAGTTACAGAGAAAGGGGGAGAAAATTAGTAGAGCAAACAAGGAACTCCAATTTCTGAATAACAAGAGTTCCAGGAAGAGAAACCAAGAAACTTAAGGGAAGGAAGCAATCATACATAAGATATGCTTTTGGTTGAAAGCCTATGAATACTGAGCACAAAGGGTGAAAATGACTCTTACTGAGCACATTAGTATAACATTTCAGAACTCCAGGAACAGAGAGAAGATCCTATAGGCTCTCAGGGGCAAAAACAGGTCACACACAAAGAAACAATAAAAATAGCTTCAAACTTCCCAATAACAACGCTATAAAGTGGTGGAGCAACGTCTTCAAAATTCTGAAGGAAATTTATTTCTCTACTCAGTCAAAATATTAATCAAATATGAGGACAAAAATATAGACATTTTCATATATGGGAATTCTCAAAATTTTATAACCCACACATTTCTTTGGAAGGTCCTAGAAAATGTGCTTCATCAAAATGAGGGAGTAGAGAGGAAGACCTAAAAGATAAGAAAAAAGAGATCCAAAGTAGGAGAAAGGTGAAGGCAATCCAAGATGGTGGTTGAGGGAGACCCTGGGTGACACTATGGACTGGATGTAGAGGATGACTAGTTCTGATCAGAGCCCATCAGAAGGCTCTGATGGGATATTTTCAAGAAGGTGATGTGAATGAATGTACTGAGAGGCAGTGGACATAACTGGCAGAGAGATATGGGTTGAATGAGTATTAAATACCTAGGAAACTAAGGAAACGATAAAACAAAAGAGTTACTCCCAATGAATATAAAAAGTTTTTTACTGTATGAGTCCACTCAAAAAAATTATATATGATCTCATTAATATTAAAGCTGAATATTGACCTAACCAAAGTAGATTATAATTTTAGTGTGTGAAAAGGACTGTGGGAGAAGAAAAGTGTGAAATCTTCTTCTATATGAAGACCTTAATAGATAATGCCTAAAACTGAAAAAAAAAATTAAAGTAGCAATATAAGCATATTCTTAGAAATATGGAAGTAAATACTAAAAGTATCAATATACTACTAGGAATAGAAAATAACTTTCTTAGTCAGATAAAGGGCATCTACCAAAGACCCACAAGTAATATACTTCATGAGGAAAGACTAAATGCTTTCCTCCTAAGATTAGGGAGAAAAAAAAGGTGTCTGCCCTTGCCATGTCTATTCAACACAGTACTAGATATTCCAGCTTAGCCAATTAGACAACAAAAACAAAAACAAAAAAGGAATTGAGATAGAAAAGAAGTAAAATATATCTGCAGATGGCATGATTGTGTACATACAAAATGAGAAGGAATACAGGGCACATGGGTGGCTCAGTTGGTTAAGCATCTGCTCTCAGCTCAGGTCATGATCCCAGAGTCCTGGGATCAAGTCCCACATTAGGCTCTCCCTGCTCAATGAAGAGTCTGTTTCTCACTCTCCCTCTGCTCCTCTCCCTGCTTGTGCTCTCTCTCTCTGTCAAATAAATCAAATCTTTAAAAAAAAAGAAAAGAAGAAGGAATCCACTAAAGACCACATTTGAATTAATGATCAAATTCAGCAATATGGTAGGATACAAGATCAATATACAAAAATTAGTTGTATCTCTGTACACTAGCAAGAACAAACTGAAAATTAAATAAAGAAAACAATCCCATTTATAATAACACAAAAAGAATGAAATACTTAGGAATAAATTGAACAGGAAAGTACAATATAGGCACATTGGAAAACAGAGCATTATTGAAAGAAATCAAAGAAAATCTAAATAAATGGGAAGATGTACCATATCCATTTAACACTGTTAAGATGGCAATTCTCCCAAAATGCAATCCCTATCAAAATCCCAGTTGCCTTCTTGGCAGAAATTGACAAGCTGATCCTAAATTCACATGAAAAAACAAAGGACCCAGAATAGTCAAAATGATCTTGAAAGAGATCAGTTAACTGGAGGACTCACACTTCCCGATTTCAAAATCAGCAAAACTACAGCAATCAAGACAGGGTGGTACTTGCATAAGAATAGACATATAGATCAATAGAATAGAATTTAACATCCAGAAATAAACTTCCACATTTATGGTCAATTGATTTTTTTAAAAAGAATACAGGACAGTTTTGTGGGGAAAGGATAGTCTTTCCAACAAATGGTCTGGGACAACTCATATCTACATGCAAAAGAATGAAATTGGACAACTACCTCACACCTTCTCCAAAAATTAACTCAAGATGGATTGTAGACCTAAATATAAGAGTTAAAATTACAAAATTCCTAGAAGAAAACATAGGACTAAATCTTCATGACCTTGGGATAGGGAATGATTTTTTATATATGATATCAAAAGCATAAGCAACAACAACAAAAAATGGACAAATTCAACTTCACCAGAATTAGAAACTTTTGTGGTTCAAAGGACACCATCAAGAAAGTGAAAAGAAAACTCAGAGAATGAGAGAAAAAATATTTGCAAATCATATATCTGGGGAAAAGACTGGTATCCAGAATATATAAAGAACTCTTACAACTTAATAATAAAAAAAAAAAGATAAGTAGCCCAATTTAAAAATAGGCAAAAAAAATTGAATTGACATTTCTCCAAAGAAGATCATCATTAGACATTAAGGAAATGCACATAAGAACCATAATGAGGTTGCTCAGCCGTTTAGCGCCTGCCTTTGGCCCAGGGCGCGATCTTGGAGTCCCGGGATCGAGTCCCGCGTTGGGCTCCCGGCATGGAGCCTGCTTCTCCCTCCTCCTGTGTCTCTGCCTCTCTCTCTCTCTATGTCTATCATGAATAAATAAATAAACAAATCTTTTTTTAAAAAAGGACCATAATGAGATACTACTTCACACCCATTAGGATGACTAAAATCAAGACAAGTAATGGTGAACAGGTAGAGAAATTGGAACCCTCATACACTGCTGTTGGGAATGTAAAATGGCGCAATTGCTTTACAAAGAGTCTAGCCATTCCTCAAAAGGTTAAACATAGAATATGACCCAGCTATTGAACTCTTAGGCATATATCTAAGAGAAATGGAAGCATATGCTCACACAAAAACTTGTACACAAATGTTCATAGCAGCATTATTCATCATACCAAAAAGTGAAATAGATCTAAAGGTCTAACAGTGGATAAATGCATAAAACAAAGTGTATATCCATATAACAGGATATTATTTGACCATAAAAAAGGAATAGAGTACTGAGCCATAACATAGGTGAACCTGGAAAACATCATGCCGAGTGCAAGAAGCCAGTAACAACAGCAACAACAAAAACCACATATGATTCATTTTGCTTGAAATACTGAGATTAAGCAAATACATAAAAACAGAAAGGGATTAATTAATACTTGTCTAGGGCAGAGATGGGAGGAAATGGGGAATAATTGGTAATGGGTATGGGGTTTCGTTTTAGGGTATTGGAATGTCCTAAAATTATATTGCTGCAATGGTAACCCAACTCTGAATATATTAAAACTAATCAGCCATACACTTTCGACAGGTGAATTTTAGGGTATGTGGAAAATATCTCCATCAAGCCATTAAAATCTCGTTAATCATAATGATATTGGCAAAACACAAACGTATTGTAAACATCTTCATAGCACTATAATATGTTTCCTCATCTTACTACACAAGGCCCCGTTGGCACTTTTTCAACTTGTAGTGACCTTATAAATTTTGTTGGTCTTCCAAAGTAAGATAAGTCAACATTCTGTAATTGGAGGGAAAAGGTACTTCAGAGTTCAGTGGTCAGGTGTTACCCAATAGGAAAATATAAGTCAGCAGGTGTTGCTTCACATCTTACAACCTAACACTCTAACACATCCTTAACTGTTGGGCAGTCATAATAAAACTTGTCTTTGGGAGGAACCTGAAGAGTAAGCTGAAGAATGATGCTTGGTCAGGAGGGGCCCTCCTGAATTTCTCTTGCTGATGTTGATTATTTGGTTCTTCTGGGTGTGAGGTGACCAATATGGCATGGTGGTCACCAGGTCAGAATCTGGACAGAGATGAACCTGGCTTGGAATACTACCGCTGCCACTTAGTAGCTGTGTGACTTTGTGCAAGATGCTTAGCCTTTCTGGACCTCCATTTCCTTCCTGTAAAATGGGAATTCTATGCTTACTTCTGTTTTTATTTGAAAGCTTATTCTAGAGTAGGGTGCCTACTAAGAAAGAGTATCTTTATTTTAAAAGACTCTTAATGGGCACTTATGAGCAATACCTCTTGGCAATATTTTCCTGACTTGAAAAAAAAATAGTGATGTCATGTTTTGTAGATCAGTATCTTATCCACTCATTAGTTCTGTTTTGATTTGCTAGAGGAAGAAAAATTCTTCTTCTACCCTTCATGCTCTTCCAGCCCAATTAAGGATTAAATTTACATTAAACATTAACAGGAGAAAAAAGTTTCATTCCAAGTGCATGGAGGCCCAATAACAAAATTGAGACCTAAAGAAATGACCAACACAAAGCAGTTTTTTTTTACTTTTCAGACAAAGAGATAATATCTCTGTGAGGAACTGACAGGACAAAGAATACTTCCGGAGCTGCAATTAGTAAGGAATTTTAAACGGAATTTGGGCTGGGGTAGTAAATTAGTGAAAAGTAACAAAGTTTGTTTATATAGTCTTCTCAGCTCTAAATTCCCTATCTCTGGTGATCAGGATGGCTCTTTACCTCCCATTTGCAGGGAGGGGACCTTTCACAGGGGAAATTTATTTCCTGCTTTCAGTGGGATAGAGGTAGGTCTGAGTGTCCTTACACAGGCTGCCTCTTAAGTAACTTTTATGTAAAATAATCAGTATATGGGGCGCCTGGGTGGTTCAGTTGGTTAACTGTCTGCCTTGGGTTCAGGTAGTGATCCTGGGGTCCTGGGATCGAGCCCAGAATTGGGCTCCCGTTCAGCCAGGAGTCTGCTTCTCCCTCTGCCTAACACCACCCCAGCGCCTGTTCATGTTGTGCGTGCTCTCTCTTTCTCTCTCTCTCTCAAATAAGTCTTTAATAAAATTTTTTTTAAAATAGTCAGTATGCAAAAGTATCACATTTTGGGTCACCATGCCCTTGTCCCCTATAGTTACTCGTCAAAGTTTTTGTGTGAAACTCAGCTATCAATCAGGAAATAATTAAAACATTTTATTTTGTTTTTTATGATTTATTTATTTATTTTAGAGAGAGAGAGAGAGAATCCCAAGCAGACTCCCTGCTGAGCATGGAGCCAGATACAGGGCTCCATCTCACAACCCTGAGATCATCATCTGAGCCAAAACCAAGAGTTGGATGCTCAACCAACTGAGCCACCCAGGCACCCCAAAACATTTGATTCCTAAGTATTTTGTTACTCAACAATTGAGGCTGTACTGCTGCCTAGCAAGAGTACACGGAGTGCCAAGTCATATTGGGAATGCCTAACTGAAGAATCCCACTCTTCTCAGGTGTGGTGGGCAAGAAGGGCCAGGATAGGCAAGAGGTGTTATATCTGTCCTTGGCTCAAGATGGCCTTCTAAGGCACCATTCATCTGAGGGATTCTTTGGGAACCCCAAATGACCTATCAGTCAACCATCCAAGGAATTCCTTTTCATACCATTTTTAGACCTGGGCAGGAGAAGAGGCCTCTGCCCCAGAGGACCCCACATTGTTTCACACACACACACACACACACACACACACACACACACACGAGCATATATGTGACTCTGTCACTTGGGGCCTGGTGCTCAACACAAGTATATCACTATCCCTAATTGTAGATATCCATCCTCAGGATCAATTCTGTACAGGTCTGTGGGAAAGTTTTTTTTACAATTTTGCCTTTGTCCTCAAAACAAAGGCAACTGGGTCCAAATGCCATGAAGGTTTTAAGTTGCTGCTGCCAGCAGCAGAAATGGATACTGCTTCAGCCAAAGGAGAGGACTGAAGTGGTAGGAGCCCTCAGCAACAGAAAGGCAGATTAATTAACTTGTCGATTTCTTCCTCTTAGCATGAATTAAGTAGATTTTTGTATAGTACAGGGTCATTCCTTTTAACAATGAGTATCTTTCTTTCTTTGTTTTTTTTAAAGATTTTATTTACTTATTTTAGAGAGAGAGAGACTGAAGAGAGGGAAAGAGGGAGAGGAGGAGGATGGCAAAGGGAAAGGCACAAGCAGACTTTGCACAGATTGCAGCCCTGAGACAGTGACCTGAGCCGAAACTAAGAGCCGGCCACTTAACCCACTGAGCCACCCAGGTGCCCATCTTTTTTTTTTCTTTTAGCTGTGTCTTATTTGCAGTGCCTAGAGAACTCAAGAATTAGCAAAATCACAACAAAAGTGTGCATGG
Source organism: Canis lupus baileyi (assembly GCF_048164855.1). Classification (NCBI taxonomy): domain Eukaryota; kingdom Metazoa; phylum Chordata; class Mammalia; order Carnivora; family Canidae; genus Canis; species Canis lupus. The sequence continues at coordinate 13,409,440 of NC_132866.1, forward strand.
GCAGTGGAGAAACATACTATCATATTAAACAATTTATATTATTCAAACATATTTGTAAGTCTAGGCGTTAACATGAGAGAAGGATGATACCAATTATTTAGATCATCAACTAAGAGAATGGAGATTAGATTTGTGATTAGTTTTATTTTTGTAAAAATACTGAGATGTTATTCCATTTTTGAAACATCACATAAAAACTGCAACTTTAAACAATTTTATTCACAATTCTTGTTCATTATTATAATTTCTACTTTGCCTTTTAATGTTACTATTTTTGTGCTTTAAGAAATAAATTGTCAGGGATCCCTGGGTGGCCCAGTGGTTTAGCACCTGCCTTTGGCCCAGGGCGCGATCCTGGAGTCCCGGGATGGAGTCCCACGTCGGGCTCCTTGCATGGAGCCTGCTTCTCCCTCCTCCTGTGTCTCTGCCTCTCTCTCTATGTCTATCATAAATAAATAAATAAATAAATCTTTAAAAAAAAAGAAATAAATTGTCTTTTAAAATATTCAATTCTTATTTTTACATTTATCTTCATTTACATTTTTGATGGAAAAGAAATAAATTTTCTTTTAAAATATTCAATTCTTATTTTTACATTTACCTTAATTTACATTTTTGATGGAAAAGAGATAAATTTTATTTTAAAATATTCTATTCTTATTTTTACATTTACCTTCATTTACATTTTTGATAGAAATGTATTCAATTTGATACTCTGACTATAATTTCATGTTCTTTTTAATCCTTTAGATCATTATTGTCAATGGCACATAAATTATGTGTATATTTTGATATAATTACCTAACTAGAGATTTTTTCCTATCATGAAAGCACAAAAAACAGGTTTTATGGAATACATGATAATTCCTAAAATGGGACTTTATTTTATCGCTTATCCAGATATTTCTGGGCTATCAATAGCACATACATAATAATAATTAAATTCAGTTATCTTATTATTTTGCCAGTTTTTAATCATATAAAAACTATAGTTTTCCAATTTAAAAAAAATTGCCAAAATGAGGCTAGATTTGTTCATGTGGAGGAAGAAGATAAATTCTACTTTACAGCTTGATTTATAATTTTTAAACATTTAGGCCATTTGTACTCTAGCCCTGATCCCTGCATATTCGAAGCTTCTGCAGCACTTGACCTGGGACTCATCATCACCTCAAGAACCATCCCTTCATTTGCTTCTCATCTTTGCTTGATTATACTTAGCTTCTTGCACAAACAAGTATTCTCTACGGGGCAACTCCAGATTCATGTTCTCCCAAGGTTAGCCATCCAACAACAAAAAAAGGGTCTATTCCTATAGTCTACATATTCTTCTTGGAGTCAGGTTCTAATGGGCTCTGCTTAAATCCATGCCCACCCTTTATAGAACAATTGCTGTTGTCAGAGGGATTGACTCCTACAAATGGGCCAGACATGGGTCATGTGCCTAGCCTTGAGACTAGCGGTTAGGAATAGAGAACTCCAGGAGAACAACCCAAAAGTAGGAGTTCCCAAAAGAAAAGAGTGCTGGGCAAACAAAAACAAAACCCAAACAGTATAATAGGCCTGTTATATCTGCCTATGTAGTACCCACAACTTTGTAGGGAAGTTGCCTCCCCTCTTGTGGCCAAAGCTGACTGGACCAGAGATCAGCCTCAGAGCAGCAGCCTGCAATATGTATTGCCTGGACATGAGGAAACAGATAAGCTCTGAGGTGACTCAGCACAGCTGACCAGTGGAGGCCCTTCACTAGGTGGCTACAGGCTAACCAATCAAACTTCCTCACTTGGAACTGTAAATGCCAGGCTGGCAAAAAAGGAAGGCCATTTCGCTCTCAGATTGAGATTGCCAACAACACTTAGCAATTTGTCCAGATTTCCACGAAGCTCCTCTGCATCCCCGGGCATAAACAGGACTCCACGTAGTAAACCTAGTTAGCTGAAGGAAAACCAGGACTGTTGTTTTCTCCTAAGAAAATTGCCTATATTGATCAGTACAATCTGATGTCCTGGGCATTTCTTTTTCTGCCTTTTAAAGGGAAAATGTTTTTGTTGCTGAATTTCACACAGCAAAAAATGAGCTACTCTTCTGGCAAAGGAACAATATGGCCAGCATAAAGCTTCTCTCGTTGGAAGGGATTTAAACACTTTGGTAGGTGGCCAGAGGAGATTTAACCACAAGACTTTCTGGGGGAGGAAGCCAAAGTAAAAGCTAAGCACAAAGAAATAGTACCCTGCTGGTAGTTGGGCTGGTGTCCTGGGTTCAAGTCCCTGCTGGGGCACTGTGAACAAGCTGCCTCTCTTCTCTTTCTTCTGGAAAACGAGGAATTTCAAAATCATTCATTCATTCTACAAAGCTGTGCAAGAGGGAAGTGTGGCTGAACAGTGAGTAAGGTAGAAAGTGCGAGACGAGGCCTGAGAGGTAACAGGGACCAGGTCATTAGAAACCTTGGACTAAGGCTTTATTTACCTTGTGTGAGAGAGGAAACTGAATTCGTTTCTTATGGCTGCTATAACAAATTACCATGAATGTATGGATCAAAACAACACAAATTTATTATCTTAGAGTTCTGGAGGTCAAAAGCCTGACTTCCAGCAGATCTCATTGGACTGAGATAAAGGTGTTGGCAGGGCTGTTTCTTTCTGGAAACTCTATGGGATAAACTTTTTTTTTTTTTTCCCATCTTTTCTAGCTTCTAGAGGCTATCCGCATCCCTTGCTCCTAGCCCAATTCCATTTTCCAAGCCAGTAATGGTGGTTGAGTCTTTGTCATATCACATCACTTCGATTTCCCTTCTGCCTCCCTCTTTCACTTTGGAAAACTCTTGTGATTACATTCAGCACAACTGGATAATCCAGAATAATCTCCCTATTTGAAGGTCAGCTGGTTAGCAATCTTAATTTCAGCTACAACATGAATTCTCCTTTGCCATGTAACACAACATACAGGTTGTGTTACATCTTTGGGGAGGCCATTATTCTGCCAACACAGGAAGCACTGGTGCTTTTGAACATATTAGTGGCACAATCAGACTGGTACTTTACCATAGTCCCTTTGGCTCCAGTGTTTGCACAGACATTGAGGTGCCAAGGGCAGAAACAAACAGGTAGTTAAGAGAACACTCCAATAACCCAGGCCCCAGATAATGATTGAACCAGGATGGCAAATGTATTAAGAAGTGGTTAGGTTCTGGGGCACTTGAGTGGGTCAGTTAGAAGCATCAGCTCTTGATTTCGGCTCAGGTTATGATCTCAGGGTCCTGAGATCCAGCCCTGTGTGGGGCTCTGTGCTCAGTGGCGAGTCTTCCACAGCTTCTCCCCGTCTCCCTCTGTCCTTTCCCTTGCTCACACACACACTCTATTTCTAAAATAAATAAATATCTTTAAAAAAAAGAAGTGGTTAAGTTCCAAATATATTTTGAAGGTAGAACCAAGAGATTTTAACAGAGCACATGTAGATACAAAGGAAAGGTGTCGAGGACAACATAAGGTTTTTGCCTGAGCAACTGGAAGAACAGAGGTGCCATTAACTAAAATAGTGAGGACTGCCCAAGGAACTAGTGTAGAGTGAGCATCAGCTCAGTTTTACACACAGTGAGTTATCCACAGCCACGCCCAAGTGGAGGTATCTGCTAGGCTGTTGGACATATGGGTTTCCTAAAGGAGTTCAGTGGAGAGGTCCAGATTGAATCAATACATCTGGAAGCATAAGCATATGGGTAATATTAAAATCCATGAGGCTGATTAAATCACCTAAGGAATGAATGTAAACAGAGAAGAGGCGAATGAGCCTGGGGGCCTCAGCAGTTACAATGATCTCCAGTCAATCTGGCTCTACTGGCAGATCTCAAGAATTTACCATCACTAAGCCTATTGGTGCTACTACCTGTTATTTTCTCCCACGGTTACCTTCTCCTGTTTTGCCAAAGGAGCACAGCCAACAGCTCCTATTTGCAAGGCAGGTTGGGAAATGTCATTTTTTCAAGCTGAACAATTTGCTGCTCTTGGATTTTCTGGATTTTTAAAAAAGTATTTATTTATGTAAGTAATCTCTGCACCCAATGTGGGGCTCAAACTCACAACCCCAAGATCAAGACTTGCATGTTCTTTGGACTGGGTCAGCCAGGCACCCCTCAAATTCTTTGGAATGAAAGGCGGAATGAGTGGACCCTGGAGAGGCAGCAAGCAGTTTCTGCCACAAGCATCAGCATAAGGCAAGAACAGGGTGTTATAGGAGCATACAGCAGGGGCCAAGCCTAGGCTAGGGCCAGAGAAAGTCTCCTAGAGAGGAATGTTAAAGTCTAGACGTGAAAGGTACTGGTGGCGCACAAAGAGAAGAGGGAGAGAGCTTCAGGTAGAAGAAGTAGCATGTGCAAAGGCCAAGAGATAAGAGAAAGAACAAGGCACAAGAACAAATCACAGAAAGGGTGGGAAGCCTGGGGCACAGCCATGAGCAGAGAGAGTGTTAGGGATGGTATGGAATCTCAAGGCAAAGGCTAGATTGAGACAGGCTTGTGGGATTGCACTCAGGAATTAGCACTTCATCCAGAAGCCCATGGGGAGCTGTTGAAAGATTTTAAGCAGGGAGTAGCTTAATTTGGCATGGCTGTAGTGGTAAATGAAGTAAGATGAGTAAAGTTGAAGGTGGGTAGACCAATTAGGAGGCAGTGGCAGGAATTTAGGTGAGCGATGACAGTGGCCCAGACTGGAGAAGTGTCAGGTGATAGAAGTGGAATGGGTTAGAGAACAATTTAGTGGGGTATAAATGCTGATGAAGTCCTCATCTATCTAATAAGAATCTAATAATAGGCAATCTCTCCGTTCTCTGGGCCAGTGCCCTAGAGGAGTGACAGACCTCCAGTTTACTCCTCCTGCATTACCTGTCCATTCCCGGAATCCACATCTCCTTACTCACTCAACTGTAAAACGTCATTTGCTTTTGAGTACTTCCCCATTCACTTAATTTCCAACCAAATTCCATTGACTCTTCGTCTAAAAATGTCTCTTAAATCCAATGTACTATGATGGCCTTAGTTTAGTCCCTGTTCAACTCTTACCTGGATTCAGGCAAAAGTTCCTCATAAGTCTTGCACTCTTTCAATATAAACCCCCTTGCAGTCTGTTACCAGTAATGTCTTAAAAAGGATTGCATTCATTCAACCATTCTTCTATTCCTCCTGCCCTCCCTCCATCCTATGAGCATGCTCTCTCATAGGTGCTTTGGGGGCTGAGGATACAGAGACAAAAAAAAAAAAAAAAAAATCCATGGTCTTTACTCTCAAAAGCTCACTAGTGGCCTTTGATTCCAAGCCAGTAACTCACAACATGGTAAGAAATGCTATTTCCATGCGGACCTCCAAGTGCACTGAGGGCCGTGGAGAAGCTCCTAACCAGATTTAGAGGAGGTCAGGAGGGAAGGGGGCATGGACAGTAAGAGAAAGCTTCCTGGTAGAGGTAATACTCTAGTTCAGTCTAAAAAGAGCCCAAGTTATTCAGGCAATGCGCAGGCAGACCGAAGGACGTGAAGGAAAAGCATTAATTCACCTACCCATAAATATTTACTGAGTACCTACTATGTGCTAGGCAAGAATGACAAAACTAAGGGAATTAAGATCATTGTGCATTCAGGAGCCTGTAAATGGGATTCCATATGGTTAATGAGAAGAGCCAGGATTAGGATGACCTGAGTGAGGCAATTGCCTTGGGCACAAAATTTAAGGGGGTGTCAAAAGCCCAATCATCAAGATAAATAACATTTAATACAACATCTAAAAGTTAAAATTAATATGAAATCTATGATTAGCAAAATATCAAGATTTTAAATAAAGACAGCTTCTGATAGTGCCATGCCAAGAAATATTGGAGCTTAAGACGAAAGGAAAAATGTGAATCCCTATATATACATTTTTATGTCTTTTGTTTTTTAAGTAGGTTCTATGCCCAGCATGGAGCCCAACGCTGGGCTTGAAGTCACAATCATGAGATCAAGACCTGAGCTGAGATCAAGAGTCAGACGCTTAACCAACTGAGCCACCCAGTTGCTCCCATTTTCACATATTTTTAGTGGCTAATTTATTCCAGAACATTAAACTAGTTGAAAATATATCAAAAGTTTGAAAGGTAGGTACATTGAAGCTCACATTAGGTCTAAATAATTTGTGCCCCAAATAGAGTTTATTATAATTTTACTTTCCTGGCTTTAATAGAACCAAATTTGTCGATAACATCTTCAAAATCACTTCTGAAGTAGTGAAAAAAAGAAGCTGAAGTGTAAGCAAAGGCCATATCACAAAAGCCATTGTTTGCCTTGCTAATGAGTCTGGATGGCATCCTAAAGGGATGCTGCCCTAAAATGAAAGGCTGTGGGTTAAACAGCTTGTCCAAATCTCTGCTCCTCTACTTATTAACCTAGTAAGCCTTGGTACATTATCTGCATTAAGCATCTGTTTTCTCACCCATAAATTGGAGATGATAGTACCTACCCCAAAGGGCAATTGAGAGAATGTAAATGCTTCTAAAGTACTTAGCACAATGCTTCCCAGTTATAATGTTCCTGATGTTTGAGATATATAATTATTAATATGGCTGTGGAGAGCCATTGGAGAAATTTTAGCAGCAAATGACAGGATCGGATTTGTCCTAGAAAAGATTACTCTAGCAACAATGTGTAGAATGGTTATAGGAGACACAATGGGCAGAGTGACTAGGTAGGATGTAATTGAAGAAGTCAAGTCATTGCAAGTGAGAGGAAGAGGCCCTGAAATAGGCTCTAGTGATAGGGAGACAGAAGTGGAGACACATTTGAGATATACTGAGGAGTATAAAGAATGTGGGGGAGTAAGAAGGGCAAGCAAAGTTTGGACAGGTGGATGACTGGTAGGAAACACAGAGGATGAGCCAGCTTGAAAAGGCTGGTTGTAAGGTGAAACAATTAGATTACTGAATGTAATTTGACTGAATGTAACAGAAAATCCAGGGCCACTACAGTAGCTCTAACAAGTCATCAAGGATCCAGGTGTCTGTCTGCTTTGCCATCTTGAGCATATGGCTTCCATCATCAAACTTACCTCAAAGTCCAAAATAACTACTGGAGCTCCAAAAATCCTGATTTTATTTCAGACAGCTGGAAGAAGGACCAAAAGAGGAGAGCAAAATGGTATGGCTTACAGCTGGGTCAATTCCCTTTGAGACACTTCCAGAAGGTTCTAGACAATTCTTCACACAGATCAGAAGCCAGTCACGTGGATATAAGGATAATGGAGACTGGGGAATATGAATCTTTTATCTAGGTGCATTGCCATTTGTGATAAAATTAGAGTTCTCTTATTGAGAAAGAGTGGGAGAATAGCCAAGAGGCAGGCAACCAACAGGGTCTGTCAAAAGGGAGACGTTCAGTGTAGGTCAGGTTGAGTTGAAGATGTCTTCAGAATAGGCAGAAATGTAGCTGGAGAGGTGTGAGTTGAAGCCTCCAGAATCAGTCATTATCCAGGTAAAAGATCTGGAGTAAAAAAAGAAGGCCAGGTCAAGAATTGTGGAATCATTCAAAATTGTATGGGCTTGTGGAGGAGGAGAAGCCTTAAAAATCAAACCCAAACAAACAAAAACAGAGAAAGGGAAGCACAGGAAGGATTAATTTCAGTATTGTTGAATCACTTGGGGTCCAAAATAATGTAGAGTTTTTAGAGATCAATCAACAACATTCTTCTTCTTCTTCTTCTTTTTTAAAGATTTTATTTATTTATTCATGAGAGACACAGAGAGAGAGAAGAGGTACAGACACAGGCAGAGGGAGAAAGCAGGCTCCATGTAGCAAGCCCGACATGAGACTGGATCCTGGGGTCTCCAGGACCACACCCTAGGCCAAAGGCAGCACTAAACCACTGAGCCACCTGAGCTGCCCCACTCTTCTTCTTTACCTGAGTTCTGAGCCAACTGAAAATGAATATTGGCATCAAGTAGATACTGGCTAGGGTGATGGAGAAAAATGCCTGGTTGCTTTGAGGGTCCAAATGAGAACGAAGAGCATGAATGTATAGATGCAGAGGGGAGGAAGTAAATAGTTGAATTGGGTGAAGTTTTGCAGGTAGAGATAATGGAAGGAAAAGAGATAAGACCATGGCCTTGGCATGAAAATCTTTGGAGACTTTACAAAGACTATAAAACAGAATCTAAACTTGCCTTGACAAACTCTCCCTAATTCAGCTCAAGCCCACTTTACCTAATCTTACCTCCATCTCTCCTCCCTCCTCCCTACACCAAAGTTATTTATTTATTTATACCACCCTCTATTCATCCTGGTCACAATTTCTCTAAACTGCTGGATTTCCAACTTCTGGACTTTGGCCTCCTTCTGATTAAAATGCCCTTCTAGTCATCAAAGGCCAACAGAAATTCCATTCACCCCAAGAAGTTCCTCAACCTCCTCAGCCAGAATTAACTCTTTGCCCACTATGGGACTAGAATTGCCCACTTATGCTCTTTCTCAACCCTCTCCCCATCCTTGGCAAAGTTGCTCCATATACCAGCAACCAGAAGAGACAAGTTCCTTGAGCGTAAATGATTGGATTAGTAGAGCCCACCCTGGGTTTCTCTCCCAGCACTTGAAATTGAAATAGCAGGTCCCATTAGGCACCAAGAACACAGGACCCTCTAGATTTTGGTGCAGAGCTGGTGCCTTCTAAAGCTGTCTATTTGCTGAGGCCATGAGGCAGTAGGAACCTTAGGCACAGACTTGCAAAAAGGTGTAGCAACAAGATACTAGGTCAGGATGGGGCCAGAGGAAACAAGCGAGAGCAACAGCTCTCTCAGTCCTAGGTTTCTGAGAGCCCCAGCTGAATATCTTGCAGCTGAGTTCCTGGAAAGACCCCAGTATCTTTAACATGAATCCAACTTCAGTTAAGTGAGCTTGAAGCAGTTTGTGTTCCTTGCCATGTACTGTCCCTATCCCTGAACCAGCAAGACTCTGTTCTAACAGTACACTGGGTGCTATCTCTTAACATCAGTTATGTAGGTGTGTGTCTGCCACACCTTGGCAGCCCTGGAGGGCAGGGACTCTGTCCTATTCATTCCACATCCCCGAGCCTGGCACACACTGGATGCTGAAAAATACTCATTGAATTTGAATTCTCACAGTTCACAAAATGGTGCGATGTATCATTTGTTAGATTTGTTATCATTCTAAATTTTTCTGGGCTTTGCCCCATATTTTGTGATATTTGTGTCATTTTATATCATTTTTATCAAATTGGTTTTCATGCTACTCACAAACTCTCTATATTCACATGCTTTGGCTTTCTCATCCTAGGTAGTGGTCGGGAGAAACGATTTAGACTTTAACAGCAAAAGTGGTCCATGCCTGTCTCTAGTTGGTGAGGATGCTAGTCTTTATAAGCATCCCATCTTGCATTATTCAACCGCCTTTACCCATGAAATAGATACTTCCCATGAAGGGTGTTGGGGCAGCTTAATTTCAATGATGTCATTTAAAACTCATTAAAAAGTCAGCAGGCAGGCTAAATGCAACTTCTTCCTTCGAAAACCTACTTAGAATCATAGATTTTCAGAGCTGGGGCCAAAGGTTTTTAGACTTTTGAGTTTCTATGAACTAGGATTGATTTTTTTTTTTTTTTAAAAAGGTCGCTGAATTTATATTCTTCCAGGGAATGGAAGAATAATAAGCTTCTATAAACATAACATCACCTCCTGCAAGGCACAGGACAGCCCCTATAACAGAGAACCGTCTCACTCCAAATGGCAATAGTGCGGAGGTTAAGAAAACTTGGGTTGGCTGAATGACATAGTAAAAGGCAAAAGAAACAAAGGTCCCAAGTTGGTGAATGTTTGCAAGTAGCATTATGGAGTGGGTTGGCCAGGTGGGTTGTGATGAGGTCAGCCAGTCAGGGGCTGGACTCATTACCTGAGGCCTGAATGGGGCCAACACTTATAAGCATTTTGATTTTTTTTTTTTTTAAGAAAGAGAGAGCATGAGAGTGAGCATACACAGTGGGGGGAGGGTCAGAGACAGAGGGAGAGAGAGATGCTTAAGCAGGCTCCACACCCAGTCCAGAGACCCCTGATCTCAGGATGCTGAGATATGACCTGAGCAGAAATCAAGAACTGGACGCTTAACAACTGAGTCACCTAGGCATCCCAGACATTTTGATAGTTTTAAAGGGAATAAGGCACATAAGATGTTTAACACTGTGCCTGGTACATAGTCAATTCTCTATAAATACTATTATTTACAATAATATTATAATTACTAAAATCATATGTGTATAATAAATGTCAGCCATTTTTAACACCAGGGAAATTTTTTTTTTTTTTTATCTTCCCAAAAGGTGTGCTGAGCTCCTTCATGGATTTGGAGTGACTAGTTTTGCTGGGGAAGGGAGTAAATCTGTATAATGGATTGAGAAGATTCAGGATTCCCAGAGGCAATCTGAGGAGTGAGGCAGGACGAAGGAGGAGAGGAGAGGAGAGAGGAGCCTGTGAGATGGAGTGCCACACTGTGGACTCACTCCCAGGAAGATCACCAACTTTCCTTGTGGAGGTGGCTAAGGAATACTTTAAGATGCTGGATGGGTCAATGTACACTTTGAGGATTTTGGATCTCAGTAATAGATAAGAACCACTACTTTTGTCCACCCCCACTTCCAGCTTCTCGGACATTTCTTAAAGTGGTGCATGAGTTATGGATCAGGTTTTCGGCTGAAATTGAGGAAGAGCCTACACTTCCCATTTGGATTGAAACTATGTAGGTCTAAGACAGCAGTCCTGAAGCAGAGGCCAGGAGCCCAAGGTGACCACGAGAAAAGAAGTTGCCAGAGTTCTCAGAAATCCTGACAGGACTTTGGGCTTCCATATATGTGGAATATGGGGTTTAAGTCTGGCTCCTCAGCAAGCACCTATCTTACAGGAGCCATTCTGGTCTCACACCTGGACTTGAGTAAGTTAAGACAGGCCTGGTTCCAAAGCTCTGTACTTGCTCCAGGTGGGTCAAAATGAGGCGGAACTCTGGTTTTTTGTTTTAGCATCACCCAGATTCGAGACAATCACTAGCTTGAAGATCTTCCAGGGCTAGAGAGAGGGGCCATGCCCTGACCCCTAGGGCCACCCAGAGCCGTCCTGACTTTAGAGTATGGAATATCTGACCCCTGTAGGACTAGGGGCAGAATTGCTGTGGTGTCAATGTGGCAGGAGCCACATAAGCCTTTATGATATAACAACCAAGTAGCCAGAGGACATGATGAGTAACACTGTTCTGGGCAACCTGGCTTCCTTAAAACTCTAGGGCTTCGGTCAACGTGCTACCCTGTGCAAAACTCCAAGTCCTTCCTGACCCTCCTCCCCAACTCCCCCTTTCTGTGCAGCAGGGAGGGAACCCGTAAACCCCCTTCCAACCCTAGCAATTTGGTTATCATGGTACAGATCAGTGACCAAGGGCTCCAGAGTTAGTTTTAGCCAAACCAGCCTCCCTGCGTGACCCTAGGCCAAGTTCCTTTGCCTCTCTGAGCCAGCGTTTACACCTGTGAAATGGGTGGGAGCTAACAATAACTTCTTCCATGGGCTAAACGTGGTAACACACACGGAGCTTAACACACGACAAGAGCTTGACAGTGAGCCACTCTTCATCATCTGATCCTCAGGCGAATTCATCATCACCATCCTCATCACCATCATCATCATCATCACCATCATCATCACCATCATCCCGGCTCATCCTGGCTCTTCTGCGTCCTTCTCATTTAAATCCCGAATCTTCACCTTGGTGGTAAAGTTCGTTTGCATCTTCCGCGTTTTTCTCCGTCCCTCCTTCCCAGGCCCACCCTTCGCAGACGCAGAGCGTCTGCTGGTTGGATTGACGGTCAGCGACGGCGGTGACTGAGGCAGTTCAGCCCTGTCTTGTTCCCGGGCTTGGGAAGTCTCGGAACGGCCAGCTCGGATCCGCTGCGGCGCTGCCCCCCGCAGGGAAAGCCGCGCCAGCCCGGGTGTCAGGGGCGCAAGTGGAAGCAGCACACTGCAGCAGAGGTAACAGGCAGGGACCGCGGCCAAAGGGGGAGGGGGGGCTGGGCGCCTCCGAGGGTAACGGGAGGACCGGGATCAAGAACGCGCCACGCCACCTCCGCCCGGCCTGCTTATGCTGCACCGGTGGCCCCAGTTATGTCCCCGGATCGCGCCCGCGGCTCCAGAAGTGACAGCCACGTGGACCACGCGGGAATGGAATGTTGGCGAGGGGGGCGGGGCTGGAAGGGCGCCCGGGAGGTGAAGAGGGACCCGCGTGCGCGCGCCCGGGCGCCGGCTGCCAGGCGACGCCGTCGGGAGCGAGCACGCCCCCGACGTCACACGCCGCTCGTCCAATGACCGCGGGCCGGAGGGAGTGCCGCCCCGCCCCCTCCGCGCCGCCGCCGCCGCCGCGGCCGCCGCCGCCACAGCAGCCGCCTCCGGGAGCGTCTGAGGAGCCGCGCGGGCCGCCGCAGGCTCGGGCGCCGCCGCACCGCGCCTGCCGGAGCCGCCGGACGAGGCCCAGGGAGCCGCTCGCCCCGACCCCGCCGCCCGATGTCCTCAAGATGGAGGCAGCGGGGGCGGCGACGTGAAGAGCGCGGCGCTGTGGGCGCGGGAGCCGCGGCCGGGGCGGCCCGGGCGGAGGCGGCGCCGGGATGGGGCTGCTGCTCATGATTCTGGCGTCGGCCGTGCTGGGCTCCTTCCTCACGCTCCTCACCCAGTTCCTGCTGCTGTACCGCAGGCAGCCCGAGCCGCCGCCGGACGAGGCGGCCCGCGCGGGCGACGGCTTCCGCTACATCAAGCCGGTGCCGGGCCTGGCCCTGAGGGAGTACCTTTATGGCGGCGGCGGCGGCGGCGGCGGCGGGGCTGAGGAGCCCTCCGGCGGGCCCCCCGACGGCGGCGCGGCCCCGGCCCCGGCCCCGGCCCCTGCCCCGGGCCCCGAGACCCCCGCCCCGCCGACGCGGGAGACCTGCTACTTCCTCAACGCCACCATCCTGTTCCTGTTCCGGGAGCTGCGGGACACCGCGCTGGCCCGCCGCTGGGTCACCAAGAAGATCAAGGTGGAGTTCGAGGAGCTGCTGCAGACCAAGACGGCCGGGCGCCTGCTGGAGGGGCTGAGCCTGCGGGACGTGTTCCTGGGCGAGACCGTGCCCTTCATCAAGACCATACGGCTCCTCCGGCCCGTGGCGCCCTCGGCCGGCGGGGAGTCGGACGGCCCCGAGGGGGAGACGCTGCCCGCCACCTCCCCCGAGGAGCTGGCCTTCGAGGCGGAGGTGGAGTACAGCGGGGGCTTCCACCTGGCCATCGACGTGGACCTGGTCTTCGGCAAGTCCGCCTACCTGTTCGTCAAGCTGTCCCGGGTGGTGGGCAGGCTGCGCTTCGTCTTCACCCGCGTGCCCTTCACCCACTGGTTCTTCTCCTTCGTGGAGGACCCGCTCATCGACTTCGAGGTGCGCTCCCAGTTCGAAGGGCGGCCGATGCCCCAGCTCACCTCCATCATCGTCAACCAGCTCAAGAAAATCATCAAGCGCAAGCACACTCTCCCGAGTTACAAGATCAGGTGAGAGGGAGGGAGGGAGGGAAGGAGGGAGGTGGGGGTGTGGGGGGGGTGTGGGGAAGATCCCCCCGCAGGCGCGGGGGCCTAAGCTGCGGGGAATCCGGGCCTGGGCGGGATGCTGCTGCCTGCGTGGAATGGGAAGGGCAGAGGCTCCTTCCCAGCCCCTGCTTTTCCAGGGATCTCCCTCCCCAACCCTTGGCTGGACAGCACCCTGGAGGAAGGCAGGAAGTGCACACACGTCTCTGCTTCCAGAGGGCATCGGCGTGAGCCAGAAGCCTCCTCGCGTGTTGGTGGGCACGCAGGGTGCTGCCATCGTGGCTAGGAGCAGCATGTTGAAAATGGCAGGGCAGTCAGTCACCCTCCCTGATCCCCCAGGTGTAGGCTTCGGGGACCGGTGAGGAACTGTTCCCCTACGCGCTTGCTGCATCGAGGGCAGTTTTGCAGCATCACCTTGACCACGTTGAGAAATTGTTCCTGGACAGGAAGCACAAGGCATGAGAAAGAAGCGTGCCGACAGCCCGAGGCTGGTCTGTTTTGCAACTGCCAGCCACTTTTGTAATGGCGCTTTGGCAACTTTAAGGGCAGAAGCGTAATATGTGTTGTAGAGGAATAAATACACTCCCACGGCACTTTGGAAGCCCGTTGGGAGCCTATACATACTGTAGTTCTCTGTAGATTTTGTGTTAAGGTCATGTCTTCCTTTGGGGTAGGTTCTGTAGCCCAGACCTAGACTTTGCTCTTCCTGTGTCAACTATGGCTCTAAGTTTCCCACGCAGTACCTGAGATCATCCTGCAGATGGGATTTTAATGATAGGGAGTGATTTTAACCTTTCAAAGCTTTCCTGTATGTGGTGGCTTAATTTTGTGTAGTATGCTTTTTTTTGATTAATGGACGGGGTTTTTTTGTTTTGTTTTGTTTTGTTTTCTAATGCCATAGAAGAAATGGAAGGCGAAAGGAAGTTTTGTAGGGATGGGGGGCTTCACCTACTTTGGCCTGACTTGTTGGAGTGGAAAGGGTCACACATGGCTATAATCAGCTGATTTGTTTAATGTCACTTTCTGTCCTCTAAATTTCTGTTCATTAAAATGTTTGACTCTTGGATTTTGTCCTTCCTTATAAAACGGTGTCAGTCTGGTATTTGCCTTACCAGTGCCTTTGAGTTGCATATTTCTAGATCACTAATTTTCTACCAAAGTGTCCAGCGAACCAGTAATCCAGGTAATCCAGAGATATTTTGTTTGGGTGTTGTTGGATTATTGATTTGTGTATGTGGCAGATATGCCTTACTAATTATGTTTTATTTAAGGGAATAGCATAGAGTGACAGCTTTAAACTGTTGGGTGGCAGGAGAAATTTACTTCATAATGGGTATGTTTCCATAGATTTGCAGAAGGTGGTGAACCGTTTGTTGTTCACTGTGTTTGATTTCCTATTCTGTGAAGTAGAACATACTTTATGAAATCTACTCTTTAAGTTTTTTTTTTTTTTAACTTTTATTTATTTATGATAGTCACACACACAGAGAGAGAGAGAGAGAGAGAGAGAGAGAGAGGCAGAGACATAGGCAGAGGGAGAAGCAGGCTCCATGCACCGGGAGCCGGACATGGGATTCGATCCTGGGTCTCCAGGATCTCGCCCTGGGCTAAAGGCAGGCGCTAAACCACTGCGCTACCCAGGGATCCCAACTCTTTAAGTTTTGGAATGAAAGTGACTAAATTCTAGTGTTTAACCAGTGACATGTTTATTTATAGCAGTGTGTTGCTAAGAAAGTAATGAGAAAAAGTTACAGATTTTGGTATTCTATCTCAGCTTCAATTCTGATGTTTTCAGAGTAACTTTCAGATAATAAAATTTGACTAAGTTATTATTTGAGGGTTGCTTGCAGAATAGCTAGTGGCAATGAGGTTGGATATCATTTTGACAGTTTTTTGTTTTTTAATGTAGACTTGGAATTCAGTTAAATCTGAAGGAAATTATGAATAGCAGTAATGGCAGCATTAGTAGCTTTTATTGCTTTGAAGGACCTTTATCATCCATATCATTGAATAGCATCACTGTTTAAAGTACAGCAAAATTGCTCTCCTTCACTGTATCCAAAGGGATTTTTTTAAACAAAGCACGTGTTTGATTATGTATGATAATTCAAATTTTAAACTTTGCACATTATGTGATCGCCTCCAGAAATATACACATTTTTATTTGTACTCTTTATATGAGAAGGCATTTCAGTGGTCAATCAGTAAATACTAACAGAACTTATCACTCAGTCTGCAAATGTTTGTTGTACATGGGCTATGTGCTTATCATTGTTTGTTGGTGCTTCAATACTGAACAGCTTCAAACATTGTAGATCTTAAAGTTTAATGAGAACTGAATTAGCAATACTTAATATGATTTAGCTAGAACACGATTGATGGAGAGTTGAAGTAAGTAGGCAGCTGATTGTAGTTTTGTAAATAATAGAAATGTGAGGATGAAACAGGCAGCTCCAGAAGTGTGTGTAGAGTTCTCTTGTCTACGTAGCTCTCATGCCAGAATATCTTAAACTACTGATGTTGTTGAGCGGATTCAGATTTCAGTGAAAAGAATGAAGTAAAATATATTTAAGAGGTATCACGATTCTCATAGTGAGAATTAGAGTACCTAGTGTTTACCCTTTTATATAGATGAGGGAGTAGTAAAAAAAACTTGCTTAAAGTCACACAACTTTTTTTTTTTTTTAAGATTTATTTATTTATTTATGATAGAGAGAGAAAGAGAGAGAGAGACAGAAACACAGGAGGAGGGAGAAGCAGGCTCCATGCCGGGAGCCCGATGTGGGACTCGATCTCGGGACTCCAGGATCGCGCCCTTGTCCAAAGGCAGGCGCTAAACCGCTCAGCCACCCAGGGATCCCCACACAACTGTTATGTAGTGAAATCCAGCCCTGATAAAGCCAGAGCTGCCTTTTTTTCTTCAACTCGGTCACCTTATTCTTAAAGTTTTGGTTTTTTGTTTAAGTATGCTATCAATATGACATATATATGGCGATATCGTTACAAAAATCAACTGAGAACTCTGAGAAAAGTGTTAACTAAAGATTTTTTTTTTTCTTAAATTGAAAATTTTGAGAGTGGGTCCTTTAAAGGTGAAGTCTTTGGGTGCTGCCCCACATTGTATTTCTTTTTTTAATCCAGCAGATTTTGTTTCCAAATAGAAGGTCTGCTAGTTTATCCTTTTTAGCCATCTAATCTACTTAGAGCTAAAGCAGTAAAGAAAATTGTATTGAGTCTTAGGATCCTTTGGCTCTTTAATTATTATATAACAGAAATACCTTGCCAATTAACATTGTTGTCACTTCTCCCCATCCTTTATTTGTTTTTCCATTTCATGTTGCTAAAGTGAAGGTGGCTTGTCAGGAATGCCAGTTCCTGATGTCTCAATCTAGAGATTTGAAGTTCACGTGGTTGCTTTCTAAGGATTGCCATTATTAACACTTCATTTTACCCAATTAACACAGTTTATAAAACATAATATTTTCAAAAAATGAGTTATAATATGTATACGTTTTTTACATATTCTAGTTTTACTAATATTAATTCTAAGTTCATCTCCCTCAAATGTTGTTTTGAATATTTTTCCTAAAATGTATGCCTTAAAACAGTAAATTAAAGGGGCACCTTTCATGAGTAGCTCAGTCCATTAAATGTGTGCCTTAGGCTAGGGTATGATCCCAGGACCCTGGGATCCAGCCCTGCATTAGGTTTCCTGCTCAATGGGGAGTCTGCTTTTCCCTCTCCCTCTGCCTACAGCTTCCCCTGCTTGTTCTCCATCTCTTTCTCTCTCTCTGTCAAATAATAAAATCTTAAAAAAAGAATAAAATAGTTAATTAAAGTACTAGTATTTGGGGAGGGGTGCCAAGTATTTTTTTTAATTAACCCCAAAATTAGTCTTCAGGAGAGAAAGATTACCACTAAGATTTTTAACCACATGGAGAATCCATCTTCAACGTGAAATCTGAGTAATAATCTGGGGAGTTTAGAATTTGAAAGTTAAATACTTGAGATTCTTACTGGCTTCTTTTCCTAGACTATTACTGCTGTATTTTAGCAGTAGTTACATACTAAAAGGCCAAATTCTGTTTGTAGGTACTTTTTATTCAGCCTCACGGTATTTTTTTTAATTGCCAATATTTAAAAATGGAAGATTTTGCATGATTTGGATTTCTGACTTCTCTTAGGAAACATTGGAAGATCTTGTTGCACCAGGCCTGCATTTCTCACAGCAATAACAGGATGGAGAGATGGATCTGGTAGCAGCTGCAGGAAGTTCTTATGCATAGATTATAGTCCCCCTACTTGCTAATGGTCCTTGTCTGGCCTGTCATCATATGAATTTGAGATCCTTCCTAAACAAGGAGTAATACTCTTGCTAATCAGTGAAAATGGGGAGAGTTAATAGCTGGATAGTAAAGGGTGATAATTACTATCCTTCTTTAAACATTATTATCTTTCAAGGGACTTTCATTGACCAATTTTATTTTGTAAAAGATGTCATAATGTTGAATTAAAAAAATCATTCTACCAGAATTTTTTAAAAAATCCCTTGAAACACTTTCCATTCTCTGCAGTACAATGATAGTAAGTACATAGTAGCTGCTTTTCACTGGAGTGTGGTGGGTTTTTGCTTGAGTGTGAAGTGGGTCATTAACTATAAGCATATACTTCTCTGATCTACAAATAACATGAAGTAGCTTCTGAATAGAACTATTTTTGTAATAACTGTTCTGTCCTTTTACTCCTGAAAAGAATTCTGCTATATACATTTGTGGAAATTCTTCACATATTCCTACTGACTAGAGATCAGGGAGGACCACTGTTCCACCAAAGGCAAGAACTGCGCAGCATTTACTTAAGTAGAGTTTTTTGGCATATTTTTATTTACCTGTATCTTCTCTAAGTATACCATAAATTTTAGAGAACTAAATTAGACTTGGTCTGGAAAGTCTCTTACTCTATAATGTGGTTTGTAATTGAATTATTTTTTCTTTGTCTTCTGAGATGAGAAGAAAAACATTTACTCTTCCCGTTAATTACAGCTTTTTCATTTTACTGACTATTCAGGGTAAAGATGTTTTTTTAAAGATTTATTTATTAGAGCGAGTACACGAGTGGGGGGAGGGGGTGGGGGAGCGCAGAATCTCAAGCAGACCCAGCAGTGAGTGCAAGCCTAACGCAGGGCTTGGTTTTGTGAACCTGAGATCATGACCTGAGTCAAAACCAAGAGCTGGATGCTTAACTGACTGCACCATCCAGACACCTGATAAAGATGGTTTGAGTAATCGTGTCTTAAAAACTTTCAAAGTAAATTTACTGAAAGCTGACAAAATGATTTGTAAAGTGTCATGTATTTATTCACTTACTCTTTCATATACTTTATATGGACAACTTTTAAAAGGTGTCTCAGGCTGGAGAATACTTTACGGTAGCTTGTGAAATTCCCTAGTATTTGTAGGAGTTGTAATTTTACTTACTAAGGATAGTAGGAAATAGAATCTTCGATACTTTGGGAGAGTATGGATAAGGACATTATTGTATCATTGTAGCTGTTCTAGAGTAATGATGTAGTTAGTAATAGCTAATTTTTTATTTGTTGTGCTTTCGCTTTTTCTTCTGTTCAGGTGAATATAGAAATAGAATTGAAAGATCATTGTCTTAGATAAATAAAATCATTTTTTAAATACTTATTTTCAGTAACAGTTTCCTAAAGACTACCATACCTAGTGCTGTGGTGAGTATGTAAAAGGTAAAAATGATTAGTCTTCGGGAGAGAAAGAGTAGTTCATCTTTCTGGAGAAAACAGAACAATTGAATCTCATTATAATGACATCTTGGATATATTTGAGACCTTCCATTTTGTGAGGAATAGGAAGAGGATAGATCAGTATCTCTGCTGATGACTTTGTGTTGTATAATATTTTGTGACCTAAGGTCCTTGGTTCAATGAAGTATACAGCCATTAATGCTGGTTTTACTTTTTGCAAGTTGGATTTTCTTAAGATTTTTTGAATTATTGTGATTTGGGCTTCATAACATGTTAAATGGAAAATAATATATTGATAAATTAAATCTTCGCTCTAGAAATTTGACTCCTACATTAAATGGAAAGAAGTAATTATGAGGAAGAAGACTGTAACATGACTAACATGCATGTATGCTAGCTGTCCAGGAAAACTCGTTAGTTCCTGGCAATAGCTGAAGCAGATCATTATAAAGTAGATTGTATAAGAGTAGCATACCTGCTGATCGAACACTTAATATTGACTTATAAATATTACTAATCTATCATATGAGGCAGAGGCAAGGATAATAAAATCAGTTTGCTAACTATATGCCAGGCACTGTGTGGGAAGTTCTAAACACTTGCTGCTTCAGTAGTTAAAACTACTGTGTGGGAGAGTTTAATGTCTCATTTTTACAGATGTGGAAACTTCAGACTTAGAGGGAGCTACTGACTTTCTCAAAAAAAGAGTCTGGATTCCCAAACTCAGGCTGTGTTATTTCTGTAGAGGGCTAAACCAGCTGTTACTCTAAAACAAGCTGGTGTTTGGCCCTTGAGTTAAAAATGGTTTTTACATTTTTAAACTTTACATTTAAAGTTGCTTGAAGAAGAAGAATATGAGACATCATATACACCCACAGATTCTAAAATATTTACTATCTGGTTCTTAATTAAAAAAATTGCTCTAAACGTTTAAACAAAACCCCTAAAAAACAAGACAAAAACTATGCTTAAATGCCTACAAAAACAGAGCAGATGTACATGCATGTTGAAAGGTATCTTTAAGCCTTTTTTTGAGGGTTTCATCTTTTTTGATTTTGGAAAGCTAATGAGAACTTTGGCTCTCTGCAGAAAAATGCGTAAACAAATTTTCATGAAATTTATGGTCCCATCAAAACCTGTCTAGGATGCTTAGACTCCAGGTTGAGCAGTAAGCAAGACCGAGGGATACAACTTTGTTGCCATAAGTATAACTAAAATTAAAGTGGTTAATTATTAAGCACTTTAATAATTTTGTTGGCCTTCTTAGAAGGTATATAGGACTTATATGGCTCAGGTATTTCAAAAATCTGTATCCAAGGCAGTGTAACCAGTCTCTCTCTTCTTTTCCCTCTTAGTAAGATTGCCGATAGCAGAGTGAGGCTTTTTGAATCACTTGTTCAGTAAGAATATCTGAAATTAAAAAAAAAATATATCTGAAATTTAAAGTTAGAGTTTCTATCACTCAATACCATGTTTAGAAGTTAAATATTGACCTAACATTCCTTCCTATCAGATTCTCCATTTTCTTAGAACACTGTCACCAGGAAACAAGTGCTATTAAATCCTTTTGTTCCCTTTCTAGAGTCATAGGACCTGCCGACACTTTTGGCATGGCATTGGAGCACATCATACTTCACTAGAAAGTCATAAACAACCACCTAGTTATTAGTAGAAGGTTTACAAAAGTTTGGTTTGAAAATGTGTCTTGCCAAATTGCTAAGACTTACGTAAAACCACATACTTACTATACTTCCACCAAGGAAAAATGGAGGAATAGTTGTTAATTATTTATCTTCAGATTGAGTAGAACTGCAGGTGCTAAGTAGAGACTGTCACTACTTATTGGAATTATTTTATTCTGTTGGGTTGAGGCTCTAGAGAAGTACTTAAATTATCTTTTCCAGTCGATAGAGCTTTGGGGTAATATGTACCTGACTTCAGCACTCTCTCAAACGAGAGCCCTTGAACAAGAGGCCTTATCTTCCCTAGTCTCAATTTCCATATCTGTAAAATGGAAATGGAAGTAATATCTATCCAATTATAGATATTAAATATCACATGTCGTATCTACTGAATAAACACGTAACTTCCCTTTAGTAACTAATTGAATATACACATTTATTGATTAACCTACATCTGTCGGACATTATATTCGAGATATGTCAGACCTTTGCTAGGTGACACAATAAACTTGTTTCCCTTTTCAAAGGAATAAGCTCATTGTAAAAATTCAAACAAAATATGAAATATCAAAGTGAAAAACCTCCTGCAATATCCTAAAATGGTTAAATTTGGGGACTATTCTTCCATACTTTTTCCTAAATGTATTCTAATTTATTATTAATTAATAAAAACAGAATCACCCCACTCTTAACATTTTGCTTTTTTCTTTTTTAAGCTATACCTCAGCTTTCCTAAATATTCCTACTTCATTTGTTTTAATAGGTTCTTAGAATTACATTGATCAGAATTACTATAAGCAATTCCTTATTGATTTTTTCATTTTTCTAACTAATATAAATAATGATACCATGAACATCCTGCTACCTATATCTTTGTAGATCTTAGTGGGGTTTTTTTCTGATGTTTCTTCAGGTTTTTTGTTGTTGTTGTTGTTGTTGTTGTTAGCCATAACTTTTGCAAATGCTCAGACAGTATTTAGGAACACAAGTTGAAAATGTACTCCTCTCCCTTTTAATTTCATCCTCCAATGTATCCAGTGTTAAGTTTGAAGTGTATACCTAACTATACTCAGACACATACTCAAACCTCTTGCATTCTGGGGAGGTTCCTCTCTCCCCTTTTCTTCCTCTCCCATCTATCTTCCCCTCCCTTTTTCCTTAACAATAAAATGGGGGAGTATATATAAATGTGACCCTGCAAATTGGTTTGTAAGTATAGCATGGCTGTCCCTCTAGGCGGTACATATGGATCTAACTCCTTCACCACTTTACTTCACTTCTGACCATGTCTCCAGCTCTGACCTTATCTTCTATAACTCTTCCTTTCACTTAGTCTGTTCGGACCTCCTGGCTCTTCTCACACTCCAACCATGCGCCCATCACAAGGACTTTCCTAGTCTTTAGGAATGTTTTTCCCACAGATAGCCAGAGAGCTCACACCATCATTTTTCACATCCCTGCTGAAATACCATCTTTTGACTATTTTGTATGAAAAAGCACATTAGTCCTTTAAATGCCAGAACATTTTCTTGGTACAAACTTCTTATGACATATATATGCATTTGTGTGTGTGTCTGTGTGTGTGTGTCGGCCTGATAGATAGAAACTGCCCAAATCCTGAGTGTATGCTTGATAAATTTTCACAAAGTGAACTCAGCTATGTAACTGAAGTGCTGGAATTTTGAATTCAGTCTAAAGAACTCTGTATTTGAATTTCATAACCAGATGTAAATAAGAACATATATTAACTTTTTTTTAATGGTGGAGGTCATTATTATAAATACAGTTTGCTGCTGTGTAACCTAATTCTGATTATAAAATTAGTTTTAAAGAGGATTGCCTCCTCTCTTTGCGCACACACACACACATACACACATACATTGTGCTGATTGAAGTCTCCAGCAGTTCACAGTGCTGAGGTAAGGTCAGCTCTCCTCTCATTTCCATAAAAACAAAACGCAAATGTGTTTGCAACCTTCTCTGACACTTCAGAAGCTGTGGCTTTTAATTTCACATTCTTAGAAAAGGTCACTATAGAGAAACGGTAGATGATCCTTTCCTTGGACTGATACAGAATAACAGTAAAACTAATTTTCACTGGTCTGGTGCATAATTACCAATTTTCATGAAACCAGCAGAACGCTTTAGTACATATATTTCTTTTTTCTCTGGTCAACACATTGAGTATTTATGCCCATGAATTCTTCACGTACTTTTGGGAGAATGGAGGTGATGATATGGTGGTTGGAGTACTGAGATGTCTGTGTTTTGGTTTGCATAGCTTTGAGAAAAGAGCTAGAAAATGTCCCACTGCACAGCATAATTAGTTCTTGTTGGTGTGTACTTAAAAACAAGAATACTGTGGGGATGGGTGGGTAGCTTAGTTGGTTAACCCATCTGACTCTGAATCTCAGCTCAGGTCTTGATCTCAGGGTCCTGACTCTAAGCCCCGTTTTACTGAAAAAACAAACAGACAAGAATACTATGATTAGCACAGTAAAAATGTTTTGGTTGGGTTTTTTCCTATGTATTAAGTACCTGTATACTTGGTTCATTGGTAAGGTACATGCCAGTTAAACAGGTATCTGTGACCTCTGTATGTTTAGAAACAGTGTTTCTTATAGGATCCACTCCCATATTCTACCTTGTATAATCTGCAATTATAAGCAACTATTGTTTTTTACTGTAAAATCTTTAATAATGATGAAGACATATTTGTATTTAGTAGCTGGCTATAAAAATCTGTATTTTAAAAAATAACTATGTTCTGTTTTTAAATACAGCCATTTCATTTAGACATCAATATCTACTAAGTAGCGCATCTAATGTTTGTGTTGTATGCTTATTGTCCTCTTCACACAATAGTCTTTCATGTAAACTGGATTATACTCCTCCTCATTACTAAGGATGATTGTGGTTGCTGATTGTATAGCCTTGCTACCTTAGTTTTTGGTCAAGCAAGTAAAAAAGTTCTGTGGCTGAAGTAAGAGACTATTTTATTATAGCTAATTTCACTGTATGGTAATCATTTTTATAATGTACTGAAAACCTCATTTTGTTCTTTATAATATTCTGTAAGATTTAGGACAGGTGATGTCTGGTCTGTTTTAATATTTGGAAAGTCATTAGTTCTCAACATTTAACTTTGGGTTTTAAATGGGACTAAAGTGCAAACTTTTGACATGGAAGAATTTAAATGCTTGTAGCAAACAACATGTGCTTCATTTTCTAATACTGGAATGGTAGATAGTACAGATTGAATTTAGTTCAGGTGTTTTGAAATTAGTCAAGTGTAAGGAAAAAATTTCCGAGAGTCTTAGTCTGTAATAAAGCCCACAAATACAATTTATCTAAATTAGAGGCCTTTTTTTTTTTTTTTAGTAAATAGTTTATTTAAAATATTTGAATAAATTATTCAAAATGTTTGGAATTTTTAGTGCTCTAGATTTAGGATTTGGAATTGTTATTCTGAGAATCATCCCAGTCAACAAGCATTTATTAGACCAGACTCTGGTAATAATTGTTGGAGCCTTGGGGATAATCTGTGCTCTTAAGGTTTCTCTCTTGAAAGTAACTCCGCCTCTTTGTCCTGAAACAATAGGATTAGATGACTGGGAATTTCTGTTTTACTTCTGGAATTACTGTTGATTTGTTGATTTAATGTATCTTTAGGGAAGTCCTGCAACTTGTTATTTTTAAAACTGAGTGAAATAAAAATTAAGGTTTTAAAAATTCTTCGAAAAAAGAATTATGTAATTATGAGGTAGCATTGTTATTCACCTGTTATTTTTGCGGAGGTCTCATGTAAGGACTTCTCTTAAATATGCAGGTGCAAATCATCTTAAAAATAATAAGTAAAAATTTAATAAGTTCCAACTTTAGGTAAGAGAAACAGAGATACAGATAATATTAAAGCCATTTATGTTTCAGAATATACTTTACTACTTTTATTTGGATGGTGGAAAAATTAGGAGAAAGCTAGACAGTTATAATCTTAAAGTATTGACTTTCTCCTCATTTCTCTTGTTCAGAAAATTTGCTGTTCCTTTGTGTCTTGAATGGAGTTTTGTCTTGAATACATCTAACAGGCTTAATATCAGACATCTGTATTATATACTTCACTGCTTATGTCTTTACCATAGTAGGGAAGTGATAATTTTGCTTTAAGATGTTTTCTCTTTCCCCAGCCACTAGACTTAAGTATAATAGATTTAAGAGATTGTTTACTCCATAAGTGTTTGTTTGCATCTATACACTGTAAAGAGAATTAGTGCTAAGAGGGAATAAATAAAACAGCTCTTCCTTTGAGATTTTTTATTTTTTAAATCTAGCACTGAGAAACAATTTACTTTTTTTTTTAATATATTTATTTGAGAATGCATGAGCAAGAGGGAGAGAGAGGGAGAAGCAGACTCCCCACTGAGCAGAGAGCCCAACTCAGGGCTGGAGCCCCAGACCCTGGGATCATGACCTGAGCCAAAGCCAGGTGACCTACAGAGTCACCCAGGTACCCTGAAACAGTGTACTTAGAGTAGGATAATGGGTTAGAACTTAGAATTTAAGAATTGCCATGATACTCTTAACCTTCTTACTCGAGTGGTTTTCATAGTGTGGTTTGGGTACCACTTTGGATCTCCAACACCCTTACAGGAGTCCACCATTTCAAAACCATTCTAACCATTCTCATAATTATACCAAAATGCTATGTGCCTTTTTCAGTCTCACTCTTTCACAAGTGTACAGTGGTATTTTCTAGGAATTACATGATGTGTGGTGACATCTCATCACCCTGACAGTTAATGGATTGTGAGCTTTATATATTCTTGTGTTTAAAAGTGTTATTTTTAAAAATATTTTATTTATTTACTTGAGAGAGAGAGGATTGAAAGGGACGGTTGGTTGGGGGGTAGAGGGCGAGGGAAAAGAGAAGCAGCCTCCCTGATGAGCAGAAAACCTGACACGGGGCTCTGGGATCATAAATCCCAGGATCATGAGCCAAAGGCAGATGCTTAACCAATTAAGCCACCAAGGCACCCCTAAAAGTGTTATTTTTAATTTCTAATGTGGTAAATGTATCTATAAACCACATCAACAATGGGTCTTTGGATTCCTTAATTTTCAGAAATATGTAGGGGTCCTGTGAACAAAATATTTGAGAACTGCTGATCTAATCTCGTTTATTTTCACCATATGGAAAGGAGGTACCCCCGTTGCCTCACTTTCTGAGTCAGCTTTAGTGAATGTTACACGCATACATTATTCAGTTGATTTATAGTATTTACATCTTGGTGTTTGTTGTAAGGAGGATAGGTTTGAGTGGATTTGCTGCAGATATGATTATGAAAACCACTTGAACTTCCTCATCCTTAGTTTCTTCATATCTAAGTAAGACTTACAATACCATTGTTATGAGAATCAAGGATATGTGTGAAAGTATTATATCATTTGCAGATGTGCTAGAAATCAAAGTAATAATTGTTCTATTCTCTTATTCAAAGGTATGTGTTGGAGCTGGTAGAGAGGAGGAGGAATTTGGATTTGAGGACAGTTCTCATGGTTCTTGCCTTCCCCCTCCCCGCCCCCCCAGCTTTGTGGAAGCTGAGAATTTCAATTTTATTGATGCTAGGCTTTCGTCAGAGACCCCCACATGTGAGTTGTGATGAACATAAAAAGACATGGTCGAGGGTTACTTGGTTCCCTGAGTGTTCATCTCATTTGATACTGTATCTCTGGTGCATAGGATATCAGTTAACAGTGACTCAAAGGTGAGTTCTATTATGAGGGACCTGCAGCCTCTGTGATCACTCTTTTGTTTGGTGTATACAGTGTATATATAAAACCAAGTCAGAATATTGTAAAGCATTTTAGATCTTGATTCTTTTATGCAGAATTAGGATATTGAATAAAAGTGAATATTTCATATTTAGTAGTGGGCATGTAGGTGATGGGGGAGAAGTTTTTATAATGGTGTTTGTTGTTCTTATTCTTACTAGTTTCATAACTATTCATGGATACTTTTTTTCTCCTTACGAGTAGAGGAATTAAAATCATTTTCCCAAGTATAGACTCTGTTAGCATGGTACACACCCAGGAACTCATAAATAGAACAATTCTCCATAGGTTTCCATAAGTCAGTGGCTTCATATAATCAGTTTTAATACATGCTTTAGTTATAAAGCTTAGTGATGCAGAGGTAGAAAAGCAACACCTAAGGTAGGGAGGCATACTGATTATTATTATTTTCCCTGCAACTGCAAGTTGATATACTCACAAAAAACACTATTTTTAAAAAATCAGTCAGTGTAGTGACTGAAATCATGGTCACATGGAATCTAAAATCCAAGAAAGACCAAAAGCTATGACCTTGAACATCATACTTGGTGAATACTGACTCCTTTAGTGGTTGTTTGTGGAGGGGAAGGACTTTGCTCTGTAGTATGTCTCTAGGAGACCAGCCTTAAAATAATAATAGAAAGTTTTGGGAAATAACTTCTAGAGCACTTCCTTGTGCCTAATGCTTTATGTGAACCTTGTCATGTAATCCTTACGATAACCCTATAAGATACGTAATATTAATTATCTTTTACAGATGAAGAACTGTGGTTCTCAGAGTTGAAGTAGTTTGTCAGATCTTCAAGCTAGCAGATGTAAGAACCGAAATTCAAAACCAAGCACTGACTCTAAAACTTGTGTACTTATACTGCTTTAAATTGCTTTGTCAAAAAGAAGCTGCGTGAGGCATGCTCAGTGCTTTTTATTATTTCATGTAATTATCATCCTCCTTTTTCATGAGGAAACTGAGGCTTAAAGTCAGAGTATGCCCAAGGTTATGTTACTAGAAAGTGGCAGAACAGGATTCCAAGCGAAGCTCCTCAAGCTTCAGGGTCTGCTCTTACCCTGTTCTCTAATAGCTGTCATGTATGTTTGTTTTCTTCAGGCAACTCACAGTTTATTGGGAGGAGGGGATGGAGTGAGGGAGAGCTAGAAACATGTAAACAGGATGATCAGTTCATAATAGAAGTGTGTGTAAAGTGCTTTTAGAATACAGGTAAGGAAGCAGTACCAAGTGGAGAGGGGCACTTTACAGAGAGGAGGTGACTTTGAAGTAGAATTTGAAGGGTGGAAAGGAGCTTACCATGTGGGACTAGTTATGGAATCACAGTGGTTAGCAGACAGTCTCTCAGGAAAAGTAATATGGCAGTACTAACCTTGGTAAGCATGGAGGAGTTTGGTGCATGAATTGTCTCTTAAATGTAGTATCAATCAAGTTATCCAAGTAAAATAGAAAATTTACAATTTAGGTTCGTGGTTTACTAATATAGAAAATTAAGAGTATTTTGAACCACTCGTGCTTTGTTTTCTCTCTTGCTTGTATGTAGTTATACATTAGTGTGCCATGCTTTGTATAATAATGTGTGCCAGAAAAGTTATGGCCAGTTGAGGTTTTGTAATGATACTTAAATGCAGCAGGGAACTCACCATTTAAAGGAATACTAAGGTACCTCTGAAGAATGATAAATGAAAAAACAGCTTGAAATGATTACCCCTCCTTTATCTAGTTTATGTATTTGGTTTGGAAGAATTTGGAGCACACTTAGATTTAGATTTTCTAGTTCCTAATGTGAGAGAGCCAAGACTGTCAGCCTGAAAGGCAAAAACCACACAGAACTCCAATTGCTTCTTCTACTCTCTTTCTTAGGCAGGATGTAGTGTTGTTTGTATTCCTCAGCCTGAAATAAAACTAAAGTTTCTGCATGTCTAACTTTGGTCTCTGTGTCCTCAAGTAAGCCCATTTGTGGAAAGGGATGAGATGACATTTGAGCTGACCAGTTAAAGGATAGTTTTATCTTTAGACACAGGGAGATGGGCTGGAGGGTATAGTGTTGGTGGGAGAAATAACAAAGGAACTGAATCAGAACATTCTGTGGTTATCTTTAGGGATTCAGTGAGGCAAGGGGGAAGCCGGTTCGATAAGACTCTAGCATAGAGAAGGAAGAAAACCAGAGTGTGTGTGTCTGTTACATGCCAGGAACTCCTCCACTAGGTGTTTCACATGTGTGAACTCTCTTAAGTCTTTGTAAATAATCGTGTGAGGTAGCTTTTTATTTAAAGAAACAGCAGGCTTGTGTTTTGGATTAAAAGATACTTTAAAAAAAATACTCTTATTAAGAAGAGGAAACCTAATTTCAGAAATCATAACCTTCTAAGTAGTGAAAATCTAAAGCAGGCTGGTGGGCAACATAAAACAACAGTGGAAGAGACATTTTTAGCAATAAAATAGAGGGGATTGGAAGTGAAACTGATTAGATGTGAGAAGGGAAAGAGTAAAAGGTAACTACAGGTTCCCAAGTGTGTATTTAATCTTCAGTGCCAGTAAGAAAATAGGAGAAGAGGAGCAAGTTTGAAGAAAAGGTGTCTAATTTACTTTTAGGCATCAATATATAGAACTTGTAAAAGCAGTGAGAGCAAATGATGTTGCTAAAGAAAGTATAAAGAGAAGGGAGAAACGAAGGGAGAACTGAATTTGTTTTAGTGTACAGAACAAACCTCTTCTAGTTCTTCATTATGGAAAATTTCAAACTTGCTTAGAAGTTAAAAGAATAGTTCAGTAAACCCCCATAATCCATAGCAGACCGTCATTAATTTGTGGCCACTTTTGATTCCCTGTCCCCCCATACTCCCCTCCCCAGATTATTTTGAAACAAATCTCTAGGAGTTGGGATTGTAGGATTCTAACTTTGGTGTTCTTTTCATGACACCCTCCCTCCTTGACAAAGTCTCGTCCAACTTCTGCCTATTTCTAGAGATACAGTGCATGGAGATAGCTGTCTTTTTTTGACTTGCTCCAATTGTTAGTATGTTTTCCCTTTTATTGAGCTGAAAACTTGAGCAGATTTATTACTTTGGCAAAGACATACAAGCCCATGCTGAAGTCAAGAGTAGATTTAGACCTCAGACTATTTTTATATCGGGTTTGTAGTAAACCCTCTTTCTCTAAAGATCACAGTGTTTGCAAACAGTTTTACTGCTGCCATGTGATGGAGATGTCACCAGCTGGCATTCAGGGTGCTCTATAAGAGCATTCTTGAAGAAGCATCTTAGAGAAAAAACATATTTTAGACCTTAAAAAAAGATTCAGATCCACATACAAGAAGAAGGCTTGGCTTCACTTGTACGTCTAAAATTTAAATACTATGTATTTTTAAAATGTTACCAAAGTAATGTACATTTTTAAATTAAACATGGTTTTTCTTTTAAATTTTTACTAAAATACAACTCCTTACTTAAAATGTGCACTAATTATAAAATTCAGTTTAATGCATTTTTACAAAGTGAACAGAAGAGCATTCAGAACAAGCAATAGAATATTACCAGCAGCCAGGAACTCCCGTGTATGCCCCCCAGTCACTGCCCTCCCTGCTCTGCCTGATTTCTACCACCATTGTTTTGGGGTTGGTCTTTATTATTTTATCTGTTTTTGAACTTCATATAAATCAAGTCATATTGTACCACTCATTGTTTTTCTAGATTCTTTATGTAGCTCAGCAGTATGTTTGTAAAATTAATCCATGTTATTGTATATGGATATAGTTCATTGTATTTGCTGTGGAGTATTCCACTGTGTGATTGTACCTCAATTTATCCCTTCTTTTGTTGGACCATTGGATAGCACTGTTGTGAATATTCTTATACATGTCTTGCGGGGAGCATTTTTACCCATTTCTGTTGTGTATATCTAGGAGTAGGTTTGCTGGGTCACAGGTTATGCATTTCTTCAGGTTTAGTAAATACTGCCGCTGGGTTTTCAAAGTAGTTCTAATAGTCTGCATTAGTAGTTTCACATCTCTAGCATTTGCTATTGTCTTTTCACTTTAGTTAATGTACATAATTTAAAAATCAAATAAAAAATCAAATATAACAGAAGGACTTATAATGAAAGTCAGCAATCACTTCCCTAAATCCTCTGCCTTCATCACCTGTAAGACATACTCTTCAGAAGCAACCATTTGTAACTGTTTCTGTTTTTAACAGCTTTTAAGAGGCACTGATTAAGAACATAGATTTGGGAGCCTGACTGCTTAGATTTTTATCTTGGCCACACTGCTTACTAGCTGTATAACCTTGAGCAAACTGTGTAACTTCTGTGTCTGTTTCCTCATCTACAAAATGGAAATTGTAGTACTCATCTTCTAAAACTGTTGTGAGAATTGATAAATGTCATGCTTTTTATACAGTAAGTACTTAGTAAAATTAGCTTTGCTAATTAATTGCAGTGTTACTTCTGTGGTGCTCAACAATGTCATATTGTGATACTTATTTTAATAATTTCAGACATTGTCTATTGATTGACTTCTTTCTGAGGTAGGTAGGATTTAGCTAGGTGATAACCCTCTCTCTCCTTCCCTCTGCCTTCTTCAGGTCTAGTTATATCACTGTCTTCATTCATTGAACTATGTCCTTATTTATATATAACTGATAGCACTTATGTTTTGTTCAGAGTTGTCTTCCTTGACTGGTCTATGTGTTTACATTGTTACTATGTCTGTATAATTTTTCTTTATTGCAGAGCTACCTAATATGCAAGTTTATGTTTCCTTCTCTATATTCCAATTTCAGAATCTTTGTATCATTCAAGGCAGTGTGTCCCTATGATCAAGTTTGAATTCTTTATTTCTTACCTAATTGCCTTAACCAGATTTTCAAGATTTAAATGAAAAATTAACCTCTCGCTTCTCATTCCTTCTGCTTATCTTATTCATTGCCCTTATTTCCTACTTGTTCTAGAACAAGTTCTTGTCCCATTACCTTATTTCTTCTTGTTCTAGAACACCAGCATGGACCTCAACTCCAAACAAAGGGCCTCACAATGTATCATCAGGGAACAAGAACTCTGGGCACAAATGCCCAGTGTCTCCTGGTACAATCAAATATGACAGCACTCCGAAGATCGAGGAGATGGAGCTGAGAGCCATCTTTCACTTGGGAACCTGACCCATCCCCCTTCTGGGCCTGCAGTGTGGGCCTTGCCCTTCATACATCATAACTGTGTGCTCACTAGGACAGGACACTGCTAGAATCCTCTGTAGATGAAGTTAAAAAAAAAAAAAAAAGGAGCCTTCTTCACCTATTCCTTACTAGGCTTCTCTCTTGGCTTGACATACCTGTCCTCTGGGTGTAGGGTATCATTGCTTTTTGGACTTGGAGTCACTGTTTTCTGGACCATTTTCTTCTTTCTTGCTTTATGCCCTCATTTTGCTGGCATTTATTTTCATGTAACTTCTTTTTTTTTTTTTTTCTTTTTTTTTAAGATTTTATTTATTTATGAGAGACACACAGAGAGAGAGGCAGAGACACAGGCAGAGAGAGAAGCAGGCTCCATGCAGGGAGCCTGATGTGGGACTCCATCCCGGGTCTCCAGGATCAGGCCCTGGGCTGAAGGCAGTGCTAAACCGCCGAGCCACCCAGGCTGCCCTATTTTCATGTAACTTCGTAATAAAAGATTTAGTCTCCAGCAGTCTGTTTTCTTCTGAACCTGTTTCCTTATCTGCGTGAAATGAAGAAATGATTTGCAACTATACTTCGTCATGTTACTTTATGGATCAAAAACAATAATATATGTGAAACCATGAGCATCCTTGCTGGGTACCTTCAGGCCAAGTTTAGTGCATTACTCCTGCAGAAAACTGTGTGGCAATCAAATCAATCTCAGGGACTATTGACCAGGCTCTGGAGTTACATTTGAGTTTTGTTGTGGACTGAGTTGTGTACTCCGGAATTCATATGTTGAAGCCCTAACTCTCAGCGTAATGGTGTTTGAGATAGGGCCTTTAATGAGGTAATTAAGGTTAAGTGAGGTCAGAAGGATGGAGGCTTAATCCAGTAGGAATCAATGTTCTTACAAGAAGAGAAAGAAGCATGAGTATGTGTGCAGATAGAAAAAGCCCTGAGAGGATACAGCAAGAAGGTGCCTGTCTGCAAGCCAAGCTGAGAGGTCTTACCAGAAACTAAACCTCTTGATACTTTAATGTTGGACTTGTAGCCTCCAGAACCATGAAAGATAAATTTCTGTTTTTTAAGCCACACAGTTTGTGATTTTCTGTTTCAGCAGGCCTAGCAGACTAATATAAGTTCTGGTATTGAATTCAGTATCTGTACAACTTCTAAATGCATAGTATCTGTAAGACTTCTAAGATCTGGTTAGACCTGCTAAAGCCCAGTTTCAGGGTAGTTGTAAGGATTAAGTGAGCAAATAAGTGGTTTTTAGTCAGTACCTGGTTTGGTAACTGTTTAATAAGTCTTTGTTTTTCATAAGCCTTAAAGGAGACTATAGGTTACTTTTTTATTTTTTTACTATAGGTTATTTTTATGGAGCTGTCATTTATGGTTTTGTTTCTCATTTAGTCAGATTTTTTTTTTTTAAGATTTTATTTATTTATTCATGAGAGACACAGAGAGAGACAGAAAGGCAGAGACACAGGCAGAGGGAGAAGCAGGTTCCATGCACGGAGCCCGACGTGGGACTCGATCCCGGGTCTCCAGGATCACGCCCTGGACTAAAGGCAGTGCTAACCCTCTGAGACACCCGGGCTGCCCAAATCAGATAATTCTAACCAAACATTTATGTATCAAAACAACAAGAGAATTATTTCCGGGTAAACTGGGTTGGGATTTTTCTTAAAAGTTTTATTCAGATATAATTCATGTTCCATAAAATTCACTTACTTAAAGCTTACAATTCAACAAATTTTAGTATATTCACAGATATGTACCATCATCACCACAGTACAGTTTTACCACCTCAAAAAGAAAAACCCCCTACCCTTCAGCTGTCTTTCTCCTGATCTTCCTACCACCCCAACCCTAAGTACAAATGTACTTTCTGTCTCTATAGATTTCTCTATTCTGGATTTTCATATGAATGGAATCATCTAATTTGTGGCTTTAGGGCTTACTGGCTGCCTTGGATATTTCTTTCACTATTTTTTCTGCTCCCCTCTCTCCTCTCCTCCTCGTCCTTCCCTTTGGCACTCCCATTATGTGTGTGTGGTGTTCTTAATGGTTTCCCACATTTCTCTAAGGTTCAGTTAATTTTTCTTTATTCTTTTTTCTCTCTGTTCTTTGGCTTGCATAACCTCTGTTGCTCTGTCTTCAAATTCACTACTTCTTTTCTTCTGCCAGTTCATATTTATGGTTGAGAGCCCTTTTGGTGAATTTTTTATTTCAATTATCAGTTTTCAACTCTGGAATTCCCATTTGATTTTTTTTAATATGCACAATTCCTATATTTTTATTAATATTCTGTCTTTGATGTGACATTGTCATAATACCTACTTTTACCTCTGTAATCATGCTTTTAAAAAAATTTCTGTGAACATATTTGTAATAGCTATTTTGAAACCTTTCCTGTTAAATCCAACACCTGCTGATTCTCAGTGGTGGTTTGTGTTGCCCGCTTTCTGCTTTATGGGTCAGAAGTAAATCTGCTTTCCTGATTCTTTGCATGCTTCACAATTTTTGTTGGAAGTTAAACATTTTAGGTAATATTTTGTAGCAGCTTTGAGCCCTGGTCCCCCTCTCCCAGGGCTTATTTTTTGTTTGGCTTTTAGTGATTGGTGGGTTTAGTGAAGTCTACCCTCTACCCCCATTTTGCCTATTGTTTTCACCAGTACCCTGAGGCATACATTGTTCTACCAACTAATCCAGTCAAATTGTGGCTTCTTTGAAGGAATAATTTCTGAGGTCAGTGTTTGATATTTGTCCTGACCTGGGAGAGATTCCCCTAGCTGTCTTATTTCCTGTAAACTATTAGGCAGTCTTTTTTATAAGCTATATCTTCATTAAATCCATGAATCTCCTCCCAATTGCCTTATGTCACAACCTCCATTGTTCTTGAGAGCACATTTACGTTTGAGCTTCTCCATGTTTTATGGTAAATGAAATTAGTTCTTTTGTGAAGAGACTGGGAATTTTTTTTATGGCCTGCCTTTCCTTTTCCAACCAACTTAGCAAAAATTTTGAGCCAGAGCTCTGGAGCTGGGGGTGGAAACAATGGCAGGCTTCTTTGTGAGTGACACCCCCAACTCCCCAAGCTAGGTGTGAGGTTGGGTAGGGGAGGCAGAAGCCCGAGGTCCTTTAGGCAAGCCTCTCTTGGCATAGAGCCATTGATTGCATCATGAGCCAGAGCAAAGACATCAGGGCACTGTACCCAAGGTGAAACCTCCATTCCACAGATGGGGGCGGGGTCAAGGAAGGGAGCTCCCATCTCTTTGACTACACCTGCCTGGAATTTAGCCCGAGTCCTAGGTAGTAAAGGGCTGAATGAGAAACACTGCCATCCTGCTCCTCTCAGGAAGAAAGCCGTTTGTGAGCTGGAAGTGAGACCACTTGTGTTCTTGGCTGCGGCAGTCTAGAGTGGAATCTCTTGCTGACCTTGTTGGAGGGAAGTAGTCTTGGTTTAGGCACCACAGACTCTCACCTTTCTTACCAAATTTTTGTAGATTTTCTTGAATATACGTTTCTTCATTGCTGTTTACCCTTAGGCCATTTCAGAGGCTTTAATTATTTTGTTTCTGTTATTTTTGTTTTAATAATTTCTACCAGTTTTATTGTGGAGAGGGTCAGTGGAGCTTTTCCTGCTGTCATTTCAGAAGTTAATCTTTCTGGGTTGCTTTTTAAGGCTTCTGCAGGAAGAAGTGCAAGTAGTTTGTTCACTTGAAAGACAAAACAGTAACATTTTTAGGGTGATTGGTTAACAGAAGAAAAAGGCTCACAAATTCTGAAGAAGGATAATGTAGGATAGGAAGGTAAAACGGAGGGGCAGAAGTAGCCTGCTTCATAGTTTAGATTTTTTTATGAGTTTGGGATACTTAAAGCCTTGCACATAAAACCTTAGAAAACCAGATGTCCTTAGAGGATATGAATGTGTGGATTCTGTTTATTAGCTTGGTGAACAAATAGCTTTACCCCACTGTTCAGTGTGCTATATTTAAATGGAATTCAGTTTTGTGATTTTAGTGTATTTTTGTGCATAAACACTTTAGCAAACTCTGCTAGCAGCATTAATAAACCAAATAAGATTTTGTTTCATAGAACATTGAAGTCACACACCTGTGGGAAATGTTTTTATTGAATTTTAAGTTTATACATGGCAAGAAAAGTTTATTCATAGAACAGCTGTGACTTAGCTGGATTGTTATATTCAAAGTTGATTGTGTACCAGTATAGTGATCTTTGTAAAGATAAAGACAGTGGTGTGTCCTACAGGAACCATAAGGCTTGCATGTTAAAAGCACTCAATTACATTAATGTATTAACATAATAAGACTTAGTTCCTAATTTTTTTTCTTTTCAAAAATGTGGTGCCAGTTTGAATTAAATTGGTGGGAATGTGAACTGGTGCAGCCACTCTGGAAAACTGTGTGGAGGTTCCTCAAACAGTTAAAAATAGACCTGCCCTACGACCCAGCAATTGCACTGCTGGGGATTTACCCCAAAGATACAGATGCAGTGAAACGCCGGGACACCTGCACCCCGATGTTTATAGCAGCAATGGCCACGATAGCCAAACTGTGGAAGGAGCCTCGGTGTCCAACGAAAGATGAATGGATAAAGAAGATGTGGTTTATGTATACAATGGAATATTACTCAGCGATTAGAAATGACAAATACCCACCATTTGCTTCAACGTGGATGGAACTGGAGGGTATTATGCTGAGTGAAGTAAGCCAGTCGGAGAAGGACAAACATTATATGTTCTCATTCATTTGGGGAATATAAATAATAGTGAAAGGGAATATAAGGGAAGGGGGAAGAAATGTGTGGGAAATATCAGAAAGGGAGACAGAACGTAAAGACTGCTAACTCTGGGAAACGAACTAGGGGTGTTGGAAGGGGAGGAGGGCAGGGGGTGGGAGTGAATGGGTGATGGGCACTGGGGGTTATTCTGTATGTTAGTAAATTGAACACCAATAAAAAAATAAATAAAAAATAAATAAATGACTTCAAATGCAAATTAAGGAACTGAGAGGACTCTGCCTCCCTCCTAGTTCAGAAGCAGGAGAAAAGCACTGAGCATTATTTGTATACCTACGTATCTTTCCCTAAAAAGTTTTTCCTTTGATCCTGTTTGATTGGGAAAACCATAAAACAGTATTTCTCTCCATCAGTATCTTTCAATATTAGCTATAGTGGGCTATTAATATTTTCTAAATGTTTATTTCATTTTTAGTGTGGGATTTCCATAAATCAGCTCAACACATACTTGAGCCCTGATTGTGTGCATGAGGGGTACAAACAGTGTGAGACCAGGTCACATATAGGCATAAATCATGGCAATTTAAGTAACTCAAAATAAAGAGGAGTGAAAGCAGTGTGTGTGCTCTGCTGTGATCTAGGACCTAAAGCTGATTTTAGAAAGTGTTTAGGATTTGGCTAGGCTTTGAGATGTAGGGGAAACATCCAGTTAGTTCAAAAAGCCTGAAAACAGGAATGTGTATGGTATCTTCTGGGTACGTGAGGTGACTACACTTTCTAGATAGGAAGGTTTCTAATAAGAAAAAATGTCATTGGAAAGATTAATTTTGGTGGACCTTGGATGTGAAATCAAGAACTTTTGACTATCTTTTCGTGTGGGGTTAATAAGAAGCCATTGAAGCTTCAAGCAGACAAATGCCATGTCTAGTGGCAGTGTATAAAGTGAATTGAGAACTTTAGGTCGCTGAGCCCAATTTTCTCTTCATTTTCTTTGTCCGTTGCTTTAATGAAGACATGAATTTGTGTTTCAAATTAGAGTTTTTAAAGCCTACAGTTCATAACACAGCATAAGTTTCTCCATGAAAACCAGAGTATTAAAGAATATGCACATAGAGGCCTGAATTATTCATGGGTAACTGAAGTGTTTGGATTTTGATGCAGTCACACTACCTTGAATTCTGGTTTTGCCACCCACCATGTAACATTGAGCAAATCCTTCAACCTCTAAGACTCACTATTCTCATCTGGAAAGGGAAGCTAGTTATAGCATCCTTTCAAGCATTGTAAGCATTACATGAGAGAAAGCTTGGAAAGCTCTTAGCATACTGCCTGGCAAATAGTAAACAATTCTAATGAGTACCTTTACCACCATTAATTGTTATTATTAATCATTGCCATGTACTAATTACTATCAATTATATTGTTTCCAGGAACAGTGCATTCTGAATTTTGATCTTGTACAATAGGAACACTCTTCCCATCTGGTCCAGAAAGAATATCTATCCTGCCCCACCCAAGTTTCAGGGCCTAATGGTGGTCTTTAGATTTTTGTTTCCTTTTTTCTAAGTGTCCTACCTTATCAATGAGGGCATGCCAAAAAAAAAAAAAAAAGAAAGAAAAAAAGAAAACAGGAGTTCTGGGTGCCACAGAGAAGGCACCATCTGCTGCCATTGTAGGAGAGTATATGATAAGCTTTGGGTTTTTAGGGTACATGCAGTATTAGGTGTTTTCTGTTGTTTTCCTATAGGTAAGTTTTGTTATTACTCTTCAAACTGTGGTGTTTATTGCCCCAAAATTTAGTATTATCTTTACTTTTCTCAGGTTTAAGCCGTTTTTTCCATTCCAAACTTCGCAAGGATTTGAAGAAGATGAAGAAGAGCATATCCATATACAACAATGGGCACTTACTGAAGGCCGCCTTAAAGTTACATTGTTAGAGTGTAGCAGGTATGTTCTTTGTTTCATCTTTGCTACATTATGAGAAAGAAAGTGCAGTGAAAA
Source organism: Canis lupus baileyi (assembly GCF_048164855.1). Classification (NCBI taxonomy): domain Eukaryota; kingdom Metazoa; phylum Chordata; class Mammalia; order Carnivora; family Canidae; genus Canis; species Canis lupus. Next base: position 13,448,236 of record NC_132866.1, read on the forward strand.
TATACTTAACTATATTTGTGTTTGTTCCCCCTTTGGGTTAATTTATATTTTATGATCTGTAAATCTTTAATCATAAATTTCCTAAAACTAATCCTTTCCAGCTTGCAAAAAATATATACCATATTTTAGAAAGTATTCTAATGGAGAGGATCATTTATTCTTCAGTAATTCCCAGACTTTTTAGATGCTTGATGCTCTTTTGGCATATTTCTAATTTACTGACTTTTGGAGAGCTGTTTTGGTACAACATTCTCCAGACTTGTATGTGATAATCATAAATACCCTGGAAAGTTGCAAATCCAGATTTAGAAAGCCCTGCGATTCTTAACATTTTAGAGCTGAAAAGGGATCTCCAAAATAATCTTGTCCAGCCTCCTTATTTTACTTTGCATGCCCCATGGTCTAAACTGTGTTCATATCTTGCTTAAACTAGTACACTAACCTCCTTACTTTTCTCCTAATACTGATTACAGATGTAACCACCAGAATGAGCTTTTTAAAATGCAAATCTTCTTGTCACTTTCCTACTTAAAATTCTTTAATGGCTTCCCTGTTACTAGAATATAGACCCAAATCCTTGCTGTGGCCTACATGCGTCTCTTGCTTCTCTAGCTTCTTTCACTTCTTAGCTCCTCACTCATAATGTCTCAGCCACATAGGCTTTCTTTCTTAAAGCAGGAGGTTGGCAAACTTTCTCTCTCAAGGGCCAGATAGTAAATATTTTAGGCTTCATGATTCACATGGTCTCTGTTGCCATTACTCAGCTCAGCCTTATAGGATGAAAGCAGTCATAGACAGCAGGTAAACGAATGGGCATAGTATGGCTGTGTGCCCATAAAACTCTACATATGAATTTCATAATTTTCATGTGTCCTGAAATACTCTTAATTTTTTTCTATCATTTAAAAAATGTAAAATCCTTTGGTAGTTTATAGGCTACACAAAAACAAGCAGGGACTGGATTTGGCCCATGGACATAGTTCACTATTCCCTGCCTTAGATATTTTAAAGTACTATGCTTCTTGTGTTGATTCTCCACTGAAGGCCTTACCCTGTTTTCTGCTCCTTGAAACCAGACTTCCTTGATCCACTTCAGCAACTGCCTCTTTAATTGTTCTGTTTATTTCAAGTACAAGAATATTGTCCTTATGCTACATTTATATGACACTTATTTGTACCCTTACTTGGTACTTATCACTTCTATTTTTATTTCTAGCTCATAAAAACAAGAAGTGCCGAGGTACAGAGTTATATTTTGTACCTAATGTATTTGTGTCCTTGCTAATATGTTAATTTTGAGTATACTGATAATGTGCTAAACACTTCTTTTGTTTTGTCTTGGAGTGATTCAATACTGTACATCATTATGTCAGAAAGACTGGTTGAAAAGGAATTCTTTTATCAAGGAAAGACTAAATATAGTGTAGATTTTGTAAAAGGGACCACAGTGTACAGTAAAAGACATATACAGTTAAAAACCCAGCTTTTTGAAATGAGTAAACTAAATATGATATGGTAAGCGGGAGTATTAGATACCTAATTTTAATTTGGGCTTGTCCTATTAAGATTAGGAAGGACATTTTTTTGTTTTTTGTTTTTTTTGGAAGGACATTTTTTAAGTGACCTATGACTAAGGAAATTTTGACCAGATGTTTCTTTTTTTTTTGTTCTACTGAATTTTCTTGTAGATTCACATTTCTTGTAGATTCAGAATCATACCATTGGATTAACTTTTCCAAAATAGTATAGCAACTTTAAGACATTAGAAGGGCAGTTTTGGACAAAATTTCTTGCCCCTCCTGTATCTGGCTGCTCATCTACCCTTTCCCAAACCTACAAAGACAGCCTTGAAGGAGATTTATTATTCATTTATTCAACATACATTTGTTTACTATGATGTAGGTGATGTGTAATAAGGAGATACTGTTATAGGAATTTATAAAAACTAGTTCTTTTGCCTTAATGTTGCTGGTGGGAGTATAGATTGATTATATTGGTTGTGGCTGTTCAACTACTAGCTGTTGGTGTCACCGGTGCTCACCATTCTTTTGCTTTATCTGAGGTACTGCTTGTTAAAGCCTTGCTGTCAGCCATGAATCAAAGACTTCATGAAGGCACTGAGCCAAGTATAGTCAGGCATTATTTAGGTCACATTGGATTGAGATAAGTGATAAGCATTACAATTTGTGAGTGTGTCTGTCCTACTTTATTTTAATAAAGAACTATATAATGAATTTCTGAAAGAACTTGAAAGAAAACTTTCTTAAGGGGTATAGGAGAGGGAACTGGGTTGATGATGGACTGGGGGTAAAGGTGAGAGGCAAACTTTTCACTATAAACTTTTTTATATTGTTTGATTTTTGTTACTGTATCACTGGTCAAAAAAATTAAAAAATAAGGATCAGCATTTCTAGGGATTTGATATGGAAAGCATGGACAGTAGTTCGTTGTTAACTCACATTTTTAGAAGTTGAAGAGGAAAGTAGAGACAATAGCCTGTAAACTTGGGTTATATTGCCATCACCTTCCTCCAGGTGACAGCTTCTTCTTGGGAGAAAGCACACACCTGTCTAGAGCATTTTCTAGTCACTATCTTTATAAACCCAACCATGTTTTTTTAAAAAGATTTTATTTATTTATTCATGAGAGACACAGAGAGAAAGAGGCAGAGACACAGGTAGAGGGAGAAGCAGGCTCCATGCCAGGAGCCCGACGCAGGACTCGATCCCGGGTCTCCAGGATCACACCCTGGGCTGAAGGCGGCGCTAAACCGCTGAGCCACCCGGGCTGCCCTAAACCCAACCATATTAAAGTTACCTAGTGTTGTGGTGCTGTGTTATTTTCACATAAGTTAAGGATTACTTAAAATTGTTTATGATGTAAAGAATAAATTACATTTCTATTCATCCTTGCCTTTTTGTCTTCAAATTGAATTCTAAACATTCTTTTCATATTTTTTTCATTAAAATCTTACATTACTTTTCTTCTAAACTTTTTTCTTAGTATAAAAAGTAGAACTCTCAGGTAAGATAGATTCCAAGTTTGTAGGATTCAGACTAAAGAGGATATATATATTACTGTAATCTAGGCATTTATATTTTAATAATTTTTCCTGGTCTTGAATAAACTCATGTCCTGTGATATACTGTAAACTCTAAAGCAGAAAGAAAGCGACACTGTAGAAAAAAATGGAAGAAAAATAAGTGCCCTTTTTGGAGGAAGGAGGAATGCTTGCTTCAATTTTGGAAACTTAAAGGTTTTCTTGAGAGATTTTTTTTTGCCATGACGACTTCATTTAATGATATAAAGGTTTGAGCAAATAGAATAAAATTATTGAACAAATTTTTAAGAGAACATAAACATTTTTTAAAGATTTATTTATTTACTTTAGAAGCAGAGCATGTGGGGGGGTGCATAGGGAGAGAATCTTCAAGTGGACTCCCAGCTGAGTGTGGAGCCCGACACAGGATTCTATCCCATGACCCATGAGATCATGGCCTGAGGCTTAACCGAGCCACCCAGCTGCCCCTGCCCCAAGAACATAAGATTTAAAATTAAAACATATCTGTGGACTGACCATTTGTATGTGGCTAAAATTGTTTTGAATTAGCATGCTGTCATGAGTTATTTTAGCATTTAGACATGCATATTCACGTTTATCTTGCTCAAAAGAGACCTACAGATTCTAGTTGGTATAATGTCATTTGTATCATTTACTATTGTTAATAGTTTTAGGTTAACATTCTTAGGAATACTAAGAATTATTTCTTAGGCTTTTTAGGACTTGACCTTGAATCTGGTAAAAATAATGAACTTTAGTTAATTCTTTCCCAGGTCCATAAACAGAACATCAAATTCATTATCCCCCAGAAAACTATAGTTCTGTATGAAGATTTCTTTTTATTTCTTAAACTACTTAATTTGAAATAATGGCTGTGTTGTGAGGACTTTTTTTTAAGTTTATTTTGATATAGTTTCACACAAATCTGTGTGAAGATTTTTTTCAGATTTATCTGTTGTAAGTCTTTAAGAGTGTATTTTGCCAATGAGGAAACAAATCCCAAGTATTCATAGAAAACAAACTTTACTGAAAGTATTGGAGTTGTACAACTGGAAACTTTATGCTTCAAAGGCAACATGAAGTGGTAGTAATACTGGCATTTGAGTTACAGAGTGCCGTGTTCATATCCTAGCCATGTGCTCTTACTATTATATGTCTTTAAACAAGTTCCATATCCATAGAATGGGCAAGGATGCTTGCTGCCTTGCTGGTAATTGTGATAAGAGATAGATACATAACCCTCAAGTGCTTGCTGCATAGCCCTTTTTTTTTTAAGATTTAAAAAATTTTATTTGAGAAAGATTGTGCAAGCGGGGTGGGGGGGTGGCGGCGAGGAGAAACAGAGGAAGAGGGACTCCATGCTGAGTGAAGAGCCCAGCGCGTGGCTCCATCCCATGACCCTGAGATCATGCTCTGAGCCAAAATCAAGAGTTGGATGCTCAAACCAGGTGCCCCAGTAATCTCTCTTATTATGCCTTAATGTAATAATCATAGTATTAAGAAGAAAACAAATCTTTAAACAAAAATATCTTCTTTACGTATTTGGTTGTAAGAACTGGAATTTGAATTTTATTACTTTAAAAGGGTCTCACAGTGTAAAAGGAAGTTATTTTCTAATTATTTGCAATATAGTTTTGAATTCCCCAATTAACTTGCATGTAGAAACACAAGTTTGCTTGTAAAATTGGTTCTAATACTTTGTGTCAAATTTTTTTTGCATTGACTAAAGCTGACTTTTTAAAAAAAAATTTTTTTAAGATTTTATTTATTCATGAGAGAGAGAGAGAGAGAGAGAGAGAGAGGGAGAGACAGAGAGAGAGGCAGAGACACAGGCAGAAGGAGAAGCAGGCTCCAATGCAGGGAGCCCAACGTGGGACTTTGATCCCAGGTCTCCAGGACCACGCCCTGGGCTGAAGACAGCGCTAAACCAATGAGCCACCAGGCTGCCCTAAAGCTGACTTTTTAAACCACAGATGAACTCAATTGCTGTATTCGTAGCACTGCTATTAGAAAACTAAATTATTTCACATTAGTATTGCAGTCATATTGTTAAGATTATTTTTTGATTTATAAATTTTCTCATAAATTATATTTCATTTTAGGATTTGAGGTATTTTGCAGAGAAAATATTTGCCCATATGCAGTTAAATAGAAGATAAAGTATATAAAAAAACAACCATATAGAGAAGAAAAGATCAGTTTTCTGGCAACAAAGGAAACTTGATGGATTACGTAGCTTTTATTTTCTGGTATACTGTGCATGTTCTTCAGGGGAAAAGAAATTCTGGCACCAAATTCTAGGAGGAATTTGTCATATACATCTTTATATTTTAAAAACATTGATGTAATAGATATATTTTATTTTGTTTGTCTGGTTTTATCAACCAGTTATGTTTTAAACAAACTAAGATTATAGTTTGTAAAGGCAGAGACTCTGAAATTTTGTTGTGTGAGAGTTCTGTACTCTAAAGCAGTATATTTAGGATAACGTACTAATTATAGATAGGAGATTTTAATTAAGGTCAATTCTTCACTGAGTCACACTGTTCTGAAGACTATTTTGTCAGTAGCTTCTAAAGTGTTTTACTGGATTCCAAAAATAACGTCATTTAAAAAATTTTCAAATGTTAGCACAAAAACAGAAAACTACAGCAGTTAACATTTTACTCAGTTACCACAAGTCTTCCCTTATTCCTATTATCTGCACGGATTCATGGATTCCTGTTTTATTTTTCTTTACTATTTTTAATATTTTGGTACCTAAATTGTCCCATATTTGGCCTCTAGGAACCCCTTCAAACTGGCTCATGTATGCTGCATCTGACATAATCCTGTCTTTTTTTTTTTTAAGGTCTTTATCATTTTGTGGTGTAACAGCTATTCTGGGTTCGTTTTGTATCTTCTCTGTCACAGTTCTATAATCAGTTATTTTTCCAGAGCCATGGTTCCTTTTAGTTGAAAATGATATTAAAATCAAGATCTGGGTTTTGGGTATTGTATTCATTGCTGCTCATATATAATCATAGGCCCCATTAGTGGATGGTTAGCAAATACATACATGTATAGACACTTATAGGTATATAATACATATAAAATATACATAATTTAGAAATCATTAATTTACCTAGTTCTCCCAATTTCAGTTCATTCTCTTAGCATTGTTCTTTGCCTTGGTTCTTTGCCCTTTCATATTTTTGTACCTTAAATCCTGGTTCCCAGTAACATCAGCAATTTACTTATTTGCTTAATCCTGTAATACATCTCAAATAGTTTCAGAATTGCTTTGTCCCTAGAAGTAGAGAAAATGTACTTACAAAAAGGAATTCAGGATTTATTTGTAGTTCCCCCCACTCCCACTCTACCCAAGATAAGGGTCATATGGTCAAGTACTGTATTCATAAATTAGATTAATTTTCCCCCTTCACTGTGTTATGTTTTCATTTGAAATATAGCTGGGTTTATTTTTTTTCTGTTTGCTTTCAGTTTTGGTTTTCCTCCCTCCCACCTCTGCCTTTCTATCCTTATTGATTCTTATTTTAATATGTAGAGCATTAACATACTTCCAAAACCCAAAACTATATAAAAACATATACAAATAGTCCTCACTCAGCATGGAACTATGTTAACCAAAACCTTGCATATCAGAACAGTATAAAGCAGGGACAGAGTTCTCATTTGCAGTAACTCAAAGTAAGGACTGCCAGTAAAGTGATTCAGATCTTCTGTGTACTTACTGATGTTTTTATTCTAGTTCTGTCAATTGCTGAATGAAAGTGTGTTTAAATCTTCAAGCATGACTATGAATTTATCTCTTTTTTTGTAGTTTCGTTATTAGGTGCATATTTCTTCATGATATATTGGCCCTTTTACCATTTACAAAGGGTCCCTTTTTTGTATCATAATATTTCTTGTTTTGATATTTATTTTGTGTAGTATTGATAAAGCTGCTACAGTTTTCTTATGCTTATTTATATCGTTTCTATGTTTTTTCTACAGTCTTTCACTTTCAGACTTTTTGTGTTTTCTGGTTTAAGTCTACATTACAAACAGTTGATTCTTTTACGTGTAGTCTGACAATCTACCTTTTCATTGGAGTGTTTAGTTCATTTACATTTAATGTAATGATTAAGTTGTATTTAGGTCTGTCATTTTGCCATTTATTAATTTATTAATGAGATGTATTACAGGATTAAGCAAATAAGTAAATTGCTGATGTTACTGGGAACCAGGATTTAAGGTACAAAAATATGAAAGGGCAAAGAACCAAGGCAAAGAACAATGCTAAGAGAATGAACTGAAATTGGGAGAACTAGGTAAATTAATGATTTCTAAATTATGTATATTTTATATGTATTATATACCTATAAGTGTCTATACATATATGTATTTGCTAACCATCCACTAATGGGGCCTATGATTATTTATTAATTAAATAAAAATACATAATGTAGATGATTGGGAAAAGAGCCAATAAGACAAAAGTAAGGGCAGCCCGGGGTGGCTCGGGGGTTTAGCGCCGCCTCCGGCCCAGGGTGTGATCCTGGAGACTGGGGATCGAGTCCCATGTCAAGCTCCCTGCATGGAGCCTGCTTCTCCCTCTGCCTGTGTCTCTGCCGCCCCCTCCCCCCCCCATGTATTCTCATGAATAAATAAAATCTTTAAAAAAAAAAAAAAGGGGGATCCCTGGGTGGCACAGCGGTTTGGCGCCTGCCTTTGGCCCAGGGCGCGATCCTGGAGACCCGGGATCGAGTCCCACGTTGGGCTCCCGGTGCGTGGAGCCTGCTTCTCCCTCTGCCTGTGTCTCTGCGCCTCTCTCTCTCTCTGTGACTATCATAAATAAATAAAAATTAAAAAAAAAAAAAAGACAAAAGTGAGAATTTTTGAAGTATTTTCAGAGACCTGTCTGAACTATCGATGTTTAGATGAAAGGTCAGGGCCAAATTTGCTAGCAGAAGTCCAAGATAGTTATCCTTTAATCAGAGGTAAGTTATTGAAAGTGTCTGAAGATGACATTAAGAAACACTTGTTTAAAAAAAAAAAAAAAAAAAAAGAAACACTTGTTTTAAGACGATTGCTGTTTATAAGGTAGATTGCATAGAGAGGTAAAGCCCCAGAGACTAATTAAGAGGTGTTACAGGTTAAAGGTGAAAAGGTAAGCACTTGAAAGATACTTGAAATCAATAGGAACAGAAAGAAGGGGACAAATAAGATAACTAGGACAAGATTTCTTGAGTGGCTGAATATGTGATGGGTATAGGTGGGAGAAGCAAATGACTATTAAGGATTTGAGTTGAGTAGAATTATGGCAAATTGACTTTGATTTGGTCATCAGATATTATTTTTCCAGATATTAGTCGTTATAAAAAGCAAGACACAGTTTCTGCCTTTCATCACTAGTAAGAGAAATAGAGGTGCTTATTTTAGAGGGAGGTAAACATGATTTTATATATTCTTTAGTAGTAGGGCATGGTTAGATTTCCCTCTACAGATATTCTGTAAACTTGGGGTTTTCGAAACAAAACAGGAGAGGGGCACCTGGGTGGCTCAGTTGGTTGAGCCTCCAATTCTTGATTTTAGCCTGGGTCGTAGTCCTGGGGTCTTGGGATCAAACCCTGTGTTGGGTTCCTCACTCAGTGGGGAGTCAACTTGGGATTCTCTCTTCTATCTGCCCCTCCTCCCATTCGCTTGTGTGCTTGCTCTCCCCTTCTCAAAATAAGTAAATCTTAAAAAAAAAAAGAAGAAGAAGGAGCAAAGCAGGAACAGAACTAGACATTAGGTTGGAAGTCTTTGTCATAGACAAGAGAGTTAAATTCTGAGTGGGATGGTTTCCAGGGGAAGGGAAGGGATGGTATAGGCCCTAAGCATGTATAGGAGGAGGTCAGCTACATTCGATTCTTTTCACAACCCATGAGTTGATATTTGACTCCCTACAGGTGTAAGACTCCTTTGAAATTACGTTTAATCTTTTTTTTTTTTTAAGAGGATTTCTGTTTTTCACTTTAGGTATAAAATGAGCTTCTACTAAAAGGGCGCATTGGGAATTTCCTGTTCTCAGTGGTTTGGCCTTGAGTCTTATAAATTGTCTCTTCTTGATAAGTAGTGTTTGTGTTGTTAACATGAGGTTTTAATATACTTTTGCCATTAAGAAAATTAACCTTTTGAACTTAGAACTTTCATAGAACTAACAATAGCTCTTTCAGGAGACAGAGGGGTCTAAAGGCAATTTCCTTTGCCATTTTGTTCAGTAGTATGGACTCTTCCCCCTTTCAAAGTAGTATAGTTAAAAATTTTTCATACCATTTCTCGGTCATTCAGCATATACTGAGTGTTCATTTGACTCAAAATATGTATTAGCCAGTGATTGTTACCACCTATTTATGGTGATTATATAATTTAAAGCCTTTAATTCAAGATTGAATTGTAAGTACATAGGCATGTAGGATGAAAAATGGATTCTTGTTTCAAATGTTCTGCCTAAGCTAAAGCAAATGCTTTCTAAATTCACCTGACTGGTACTTGTGTTTCCAGTAGGAAATTCTTCCTGGCATCTCTCCAAAAATTTACATGTTAGGAGATACCAGTCAAAAAGTGGAAAGAAATATTATAATTCTTCTTTCAACGTAGAGTCATTATTGAGTGAAGAAATTCACTGACTACACGTCAAAAGCAGGCACAGGAAACACTGACATAGGAAGTATGTCCTGGGGATCAGATATGGGACTTGTAGAGAGGAACAGTCATGGTCTCAACAGTCAGTCTTTAAAAAAAAAAAAAAAAAAAAATTTTATCCATTCATTCATGAGAGACACACAGAGAGAGGCAGAAACACAGGCAGAGGGAGATGCAGGCTCCATGCAGGGAGCCCAATGCGGGACTCAATCCTGGAACTCCAGGATCATGCCCTGGGCCGAAGCTAGGCCCTACACCACCAAACCACCCAGGAATCCTAACAATCAGTCTTGAGTGTAACTTTTGCCCTGTCTGCTAATGGGAGTCATTCTTACAAACTAAATGAATATTAATAAATTTATATGCGTAGTATATACAAACCCTAAGAAATAATACTTCATTTTTTTCAAAAGAGAAGTTTTCCAAGCAAAATAAATCTTTAAAATAGCAGTATGAGACATGCTTCTGTGTTGTGTTAACTTTTCTGGGAGAAACTAAAGTTACTTTGTTAGAGTACTAATAATGTTTGCAGGCTTTTTCTAATAATTGAATATTCACTATAGGCTACAGTTCTTTGTAAGCGCTTTAATGGAAGAAACGTAAAGAGAATATGTCAATGTTGTGGTATGCTCTGAGGTAGAATCAGAAGTTGATCTAAAATCAGAATTAATAGAGGCACCTGGTTAGCTCAGTTGGTTAAGCTTAAGTCTGCCTTCAGCTCAGGTGGTGCAGGGTCCTGGGATGAAGCCCTGAGTTGGGTTCCCTGCTCAGTGGGGAGACTATTTCCCTCTCTACCCCTCTTGCCTGATTATGCTCTTTCTCTCTCTCACTTAAATAAATAAATAAAAATTAAAATCAGAATGAATAAAAGCAGTATCTATTTCAATGGCAAAACCTGTTCTGGACAATCCAGCAAAATATTTTTATTATTAAAAAAAGAAATTAAGTTATCTGAGACATAATGAACCCTAACATCCAGTCTGGAGGTGTTTTTGGAAGTACTTTTAACAGTTGGACCAATTAGTGCAAAATGAAAATTTTCTATATCTGGAATATTTGTCACAAAACAAAGATCAGGATTATCAGAGCAACTAATGCTTTGTGTACTTTAAAATTTCATTGTTAAGAAAAACTATTGAATGTTAAATATTTGTGGTATTTCAATATTTTAAACAATTTTCATTTGGAATTTATTTTGTTTCAAAAGGTTTTCTGTTTTTTAATGTTTTCTGTTATCAAATACCAGATAAAAATCAGGCTTATGTTTTATTGAAATGTGCATCTTTTCACAGTATATTGATTCATAGTAATGATAAATCAAGGATTTATCATATCTTTTTGTAGCAAATGTTTAAAAGTTTTAGTGTAACCCTAATGATTTTACTCTTTGTTATGATCATTCATTATTCTTTTTTTCTTTAATCAGCTTTATTGAGATATAACTCACAAACCATACAATTCATCCATGTAAAGTATAGGATTCATTGTGTTTGAGTACATTCACAGGGTTGTGCAACCATCATCACAATCTAATTTTAGAATATTTTTGTCCCTCCTAAAGAAACTATACCCATTAGTATTCAATCCCTAGTCCCCCTAACCCTCCTCCCTGGCCCAGAGTAACCACTGATATACTTTCTGTCTCTAAATTTACCTACTCCAAGCCTTTCATATAAAGGTGGATTCATATAGTACGTGGTCTTTTGTGACCGGCTTTTTTCACTGAGCATTTTTTTGAGGTTCATTCATATTGTTGCATGTATTATTACTTCATTTCCTCTTATTGCCAAATAATATTCCATTTTGTGTATCTGCCACATTCTATTTACCTCTTCATCAGTTGTTTGGTATATAGGTTGTTTTTATGTTTTGGCTATTAAAAATAATGCTGCTTTGAACATGCATATTAAGATTTTGTGTGAATGTATGCTTTCATTCCTCTTGGTTATATACCCAGGAGTGGAAGTGCTGTGTGATATGTTAACTTTTTAAGGAACTGCCAAACTATTTTTCAAAGTGGCTGCACCATTTTACTTCCTTCCAGCAAAGTACAAAGATTTGTTTCTCTACATCCTCACTAGTATGTGTTTCCTTTTTTGATCTCTAGTGAGTGTGAAGTGGCATCTCATTGTGATTTTGATTGTCATTTCCCTGATGGCTAATGGTGTTGAGCCTGTTTTCATGTGCTTATTGGCTATTTGCCTATCTTCTATGGAGAAATGTCCAAGTCCTAATTGAAAATATTTTCTCCCATTCTGTGAATTGTCTTTTCACTTACTTGGTGATGTCCTTTGAAACACAAAAATTTTAATTTCGTTGAAGTCTCATTTTTCTTTTTCTTTTTCCTTTGGTACTTACACTTTTGCTGTCCTGTCTTAAGAAAATCATTGCGTAAATCAAGGTTACAAAGATTTGCTTTTATGTTTTCTTTTCTTACCTTCAGGTCTGTGACTCAAATTTTAAGTTAATCATTGTTAAGCTTTGTGTGATTCTCTTCAAAAACATTAAGAAGATGTTATGAAAAATATAAAAATATGATTAAAGTGTTATGCTTTCAAGGAAGGATTCTTGAGAATTGTGCTTCAAAAGATGTTATGAAAAATATAAAAATATGATTAAAGTGTTACGCTTTCAAGGAAGGATTCTTGAGGGCAGCCCTGGTGGCGCAGCAGTTTAGCGCCGCCTGCAGCCCAGGGCATGATCCTGGAGACCCAGGATTGAGTCCCATGTCAGGCTTTCTGTGTGGTGCCTGCTTCTCCCTCTGCCTGTGTCTCTGCCTCTCTCTCTCTCTCTCTGTCTCTATGAATAAATAAAATAAAAATCTTAAAAAAAGGAAGGATTCTTGAGAATTGTAATTGTGCTTCAATCCTGAAGATTAATATCTCCTGAGAATTTGGGAGCATTAGCTGGTGCATAGCCTATACGTGACAGTAAAGACCTGCAGGTAGTAGTTTACTCTTTTGAGCAGATGGTGGCAGCAGAGCTTTGATGAAAATTCTCATTTTTCTAAACTTAGTATTTTATGAATAATTATGAATCTTCTTAATTTTTTGTCAGTAGGCTGTTAGGCACAAAGTTTAAATTTACTTTTATGATTAAAAAATAAATATAGGATTGTTTTTGTTTTGCCATGAAGTTTATTCAGGCTTTTTGGTTTATGAAACCAGTTTGTGAAGTATGGACATAATTTGCTTGAGATCTCCAACCTTAGGACACAGTTTTCTCATATTACTCTAATATGTTATATCCACCTTTTCTTTTTAAATCTCACTTCTACCCCCATGATCTTTGTGTAGACATAAAGTAATAAGAGTAGCAGACAAAACGCTAATTAATGCTAAAGCTATTCCCAAACTTATTCCTGAAATACACTGGTAGGCTTATGCTCTGATTTAGAAGACAGGTAATATGGAAGCTAGACATGTGGGTAATATTTTTTTCCTTCAAGAGTAAAACTGCCTTATATCATCTCGAGATTGGGCCTGAGATTTCCTTTTCAGATCTGAATATTAAACAGTAAAATTAGATGATAGTTAATCTTTGACAGCTGTTTTTAAAATAATAGAAATAAACAACAGGACACTTAGTGTTTGCTAGGTGCTATACTAAATGCCTTGGATGCATTGTCTTCTTTTGTTTTCACAACAGTCTAAGTGGTATTATTTTTGCTCTAAATTTTAGAGACACAGATGGGTTTTGAGAAGTTAAATATTTTGCCTAGAGTCACACTGTTAGATGGTGAAGTGTGGGTGTGTTCATAAACAACTATATTGTACTATTTTATGTGTGTGTAATTTTCACAGAGGTGGTATCCTATTCTATGTATCACTCTGCAACTTATTTTTTAAATTCAGTCTAATTTGAAGATATCTGATCAGTGTGTTTCCCTCATGAATATATATTTATTTTTTCCCATTTAGTATAGTTAATTGTTTTAAATTTAAAATCAATTAGCCAAAATATAGCACATTAGTTTTATTTTTTTATTTTTATTTTTTTTAAGATTGTATTTATTTATTATGAGAGACACAGAGAGAGAGAGAGGCAGAGACACAGACAGAGGGAGAAGCAGGCTCCATGCAGGGAGCCCGATGTAGGACTCTATCCCGGGACTCCAGGAATACACGCTGGGCCAGAAGGCAGACGCTTAACCACTGAGCCACCCAGGCATCCCAAGTCCGTTAGTTTTAGATGTAGAATTCAATAATTCACTAGTTGTATGTAACACCCAGTGCTTTTCTCCTAAGGTCAGGAACATGTCAGGGATGTCCACTCTCACCACTGTTGTTCAACATAGTACTAGAAGTCCTTGCCTCAGCAGTCAGATAACAAAAAGAAATAAAAGGTATTCAAATTGGCAAAAAAAGTCAAACTCTCATTCTTCACAGATGACATGATACTTTATATGGAAAACTCAAAAGACTCCACCCAAAATTGCTAGAACCCATACAGCAATTCAGCACAGCAGGATATAAAATCAACGCACAGATATCAGTTGCATTTCTATACATTAACAATGAGACAGAAGAAAGAGAAATTAAGGGACGCCTGGGTGGCTCAGCAGTTGGGCATCTGCCTTCGGCTCAGGGTGTGACCCTGGAGTCCAGGGATCGAGTCCCACATCGGGCTCCCTGCATGGAGCCTGCTTCTCCCTCTGTGTCTCTGCCTCTCTCTCTGTGTAGCTCATGAATAAATAAATAAGTAAAATCTTTAAAGAAATAAAAGAGAAATTAAGGAATTGATCCTATTTATAATTGCACCAAAAGCCATCATATACCTAAGAATAAACCTAACCAAAGATGTGAAGTATTTGTATTCTAAAAACTACAGAACACTTAGGAATATATACTACTTTCTATTTATCTGCTAAGAAACAGCTTGTCCTTGAATTTCACCTAATTTTAGCTTTACTTCACTTTTCCACTAGAGGGTGTACTAAGTATTTGACTTAATTTTTTTTTCTGTTACCAAAGTTATAAATAGTAATAATTTATTACTTCTTAGTATAATCAGAAAGAAAAATTTCATTGTGTATAACTGGTATAATAGTCTCCTTGTTTTATTTTTATACTGCAGGTTACTCATTTTTGGATCCTATGACAGAGAGGCAAATATTCATTGTACACTCGAGTTGAGCAGTGGTGTTTGGGAAGAAAAACAAAGGAGTTCTATTAAGACGGTACAGTGGATTTACATAGTGTTTTACTCTTTATAAAGTTTATATTCTATAAGCATACCTTTAATAATGTTTTTATATTTATAGAGTTATTTTTGATCCTGTACACATAATTATGAACAACTGTTATTCTGTTGCAGCACAACATCAGTAATAAAATGAATCACATAAAACTGTGATACTCAGATTACTTGCTTGCATAAGAAACCTAGTCTAATTTTCCTTTTAGAACTTGAAAATTATTTCACGAGGATGGAATTAGAAATCATTCTAAATACCTTAGAAAGCAAGTAAATTCTTTCATTCAGTAGATGTTTTATGAGTGAGTGCTTGCTTTGTACCAGGCACTGTGTTAGATGCAGGAAACTGTTCAGAACAAAAAAGGACCTTTTTTTTTGGTGCTAACATGGGCGTAGAAGTTCGATGTGAGGGTTAGAAGAGAGATGGGAGAGGTAAACTACCTTACAGGATGGTGGTAGAACATGACAATAAATGGGTAAACAAAAGAAGTAAACATGGTAAATTTCCAGAGATTGACAGATACTATGAAGAAAATAGGATTATGGGATCCCTGGGTGGCGCAGCGGTTTGGCGCCTGCCTTTGGCCCAGGGCGCGATCCTGGAGACCTGGGATCGAGTCCCACATCGGGCTCCCGGTGCATGGAGCCTGCTTCTCCCTCTGCCTTTGTTTCTGGCTCTCTCTATCTCTCAGTCTTTCATGAATAAATAAATAAATAAATAAAATCTTAAAAAAAAAAAAAAAAAAAAAAAAAAAAAAGAAAATAGGATTATGACAGAGGAGATTCTTTAGATCTGATAACAGGGAAAACTCTTAGAGAGATGGCACTTGAGCAAGATGCCCAATTCAGTTAGAATTTCAGATAAACTAATTTTTTTTGTTATTATAAATATTTACCCAATTTTTATATGCTAACTCTGACAACGCTACACTGGAGACTTGAATCCTGAAAAGGAGCAAGCCACCTGGAGAGTCTGGGGGAATGAGGGAGTGGAAGTGCATTTCCTGCAAAGGGAGCAGCACCTGTGTGAGGGTGGGTGGGTTTGAAGAACAAAAAGAAGGCTAGTATAGCTAGTGCATGGTATGAAAGCTAAAGAGTCACGCTTAATCTCATACAGAATTTGAATTTCATTATTTGTGGTGGGAGAGTTTTAAAATGACAAGTGACATGATCTTTTGTATATTTTGCACAAAACTTTCTGCTTCTGTGGACAAAGGATTGTAGGAGGGCAAGAGTAAACCTGAGAGATTGGTTAGGAGGCAGTTAGGGGAAATGTTGGTTACTTTAGCTACTACCTGAGGAAATAGGAAAAAAAAAAAAGACAGTGGATTTGGGCTGTACTTTTGGTGTATGAAGGACTTAGAGTTCTGTTTTCTTTTTTGATTAAAAAAACCCCTCGCTACTATTACCTAAATTGCAAGACTGAAAAAATTATAAAGGTTTTTAAAATATTTTTTTTAAAGATTTTATTTATTTATTCACGAGAGACAGAGAAAGGCAGAGACACAGGCAGATGGAGGAGAAGCAGGCTTCGTGCAGGGAGCCTGATGTGGGACTAGATCCCGGGACTCAGGGATCATGCCCTGAGTCGAAGGCAGACACTCAACCACCCAGCCAGTCAGGGTCCCTGCTTTTAAAATATTTTAAATGCTAGAATTAAAAATAAACAAAAGTAGTGCTTTCCTTCAACATATTTAAGTGAACTTGTTGGATTCTTTGTGTTCTTAAATGAATAAAAATTGTCACTAGTTATTGGTTAATTTGTTTCCAAAGTGAGTTGGTATTTTCTGAATATTCTGAGTAGCAGTTTTAATAGCAGTTATTATGTGCTTCTTGCATTTTGCATAAATCTAGTAGTCTCTTTAAGATTTAGAGCGTTTATCCAAATTATCCATAGAATTTCTGTATTAAGCCCATGAAATTTCACAATGGAAACAGAATTCCAGAATTTTATGGCTAAAATGGAGGAGGGAGTCTATGCCTTAAAGGAACCATTGCCCCTCTTTTAGAGACAATTTATTTCATTTACTAAGTATATACTGAAATATTATGGGTTTGATAGTAATAAAATTCCAAGAGTGCTTTTTGGAACCCCTAAACCTCTCTGGAGTTACTTTTAGTCTTTTGAAAGATAAGATCCATTTAGCATGTCAAAAGTTTTTTGCAAGAATAAGTTATAGTTGTATTCTTTAAAAATGTAATACTTAATAACTTAGATATTTAGCTGTTTCTAATACATTTAATTCTTGGTGGCAATATAGCCAATCCTGTGATTATTTGTAGCCAGTATTTAGGAAAACAATTTCCCTGTTACATCTTCATTATGGTGAATAGGTACTTCTGCACTATGCTACTTAGCTATTTTATAGTAGTAATGATGTGCTTTTGGTATTTCTAGAGTAATCTGTTATTCTTTGTAGCATTTTAAAAAATAGTTACAGTTCTCAATTTTTATAAAAGATCTATAAGCATATCTCCATGCTCTTGAGAGCATGACTTTTTTTAATGGAAATATGGTATGCTTTAGACGTTCTTTTGACTCGAATTATTTCTAAATTACATAATTTCTTTAAGTAATAAGTGTTGTGAATATCCTTACATAAAGATTGAATATATGAAATTCTTTTGGAATAAATAGAATAATTTTGACCCGAGTGGGAAAATAGGAGTAAAGCTGGAAAGGGAGGATGGGCCAAAGGGTTTTAATTTGGAAAGTAGTAGGGAGCTATTGAAGATTTTGAGCACCTGAATGACATGGTCAAAATAGTGGTTTCTAGGAAGGTCCCATTTCTTTGGTGGTTGTTCATACCCCAGCTTTCTTTTAAGTTATGTTTCAAACAATTTGAAGCAACTCTTCAGAGGAATAAAATAACCAGTTTGTTCTGAATTACATGAATACATGAAAAAGCATTATTGTTTTATCTGGGTATAAAATGATCATAATTTGCCATTGCTAATGGCATTTTCAGTTTCTTTTATTATATTTGCAAAAATATGAGATTAGACAGCTTTAATATTTTACAGCAAAGGTTAATAAGATCTTAATCTTGAGTTACAATTTTAGGTCTTCACATATGCCATAGGTAGTTTTGGAGAAAGATTTCTGGGTTACTAATTACATCAGGTATCAAAAATGTCAGCAGCAGTTAAGTGTCTCCAGGCATTAAATTACATATGTCTGAATTTAATAACTAGAGAGGAGAATTTATTGTTCTTTAGGACTACATAAAAGATTGCAGAATTGGATTTGATCATTTGCAATATATTGCAAATTGGGATTAAAAAAACGAATATCATTTAAAAATATATGAGAGTACTTGATGAGTTTAGAAGCTATCTTTGTATAAATACAGTTTTCAGGTTTAAATTAGTTTTTTAAATGTTGAAATTTATTCAATGAAGAGAGCCACTTGTTTCAGTGACTATTAGAATAATAGAAACTTGTTTCTTTCCATAATTTAAATGTGTCTTTGTGTCTTTAAAGCATTATAATGTACCTTATCATCTTGCTGATAGTGGAAGATCATTAGTAATAATAATGATGATAATAATAATAATGGGGCACCTGGGTGGCTCACTCAGTTAAGTGTCTGCCTTTGCTTCAAGTCATGGTCCCAGGATCCTGGGATCAAGCCCCTAATTTGGCTCCTTGCTCAATGGGGAGCCTGCTTCTCCCTTTCCCTCTCCCTCTGTCCCTCCCCTGGCTCATTCCCTTTCTCTTTCAAATAAATAAATAGAACCTTTAAAAATAATAATGATAGACGAAAAGCTCTAGATTTGTAGTGTTTGCACAAGTGTTGGGAGGTGGAACTGGAACAGTCATAATGCATTAGTTCCATATTAGCAAAATAAAATGAATAATGGCTTAAGCAAGAAAAAGACTTGCCTTGTGTGAAAAGCTGTGGGTCAGTATGGCAGCTCAGTGATACTGTAAGTACAGAGCCTGGCTCTTGACTGACTTCTCCTCCATCATCCTTAGTATGAGATTTTTATCCTCATGGCTGCAAGATGTCTAATGCCCACCCCCTGGGTATCCACCTTTCAAGAAAAAGAGTGAGGTCTTAAAAAAAAAAAAAAAAAAAAAAAAGTGAGGTCTAAAGCATGCCATAAGCACATGTCAGCCAGGTTTTGTCCTTTTTAATTGCTTTCCTGGAATCTCCTCCCATGGATTTCCACTTACATCATTTGGATAGAACTGAGTCACTCGGTGTTTCCAACAGCAAGGAACTATGGCGAATCATTTTAGTTTTTCAGCCTTTGTAGAGTAGAAGGCAAGGGTGAAGGGTTATGAATGCATTTTAGGTGCCTAATCCATAGTCTTATGATAAGGAAATATTCCAGTCTGCCTGAGGACTTATTTTTAAGGAAATTTTTCTTATATTGGGATATAAGCAAGTAATTGAAAAGAATATGGATTTCCTCCTATTTGAAACGGACAAGGAAATAGAAAGGAATCTTCTGGGTCCCTGAATTTACAGTAGGTGGACAGAAGGGAGATACTGGAGCAGTCATACATTCAGTATAAATAGAAGCACGTCATGTCTTACAGAGCCCAATATGCAGGTATCTGAGGGAACTATGGTTCAAGGCATTAGGAGATGTCATAGTATTTCAGATTTGCCTGAAAGATAAGAAATAACAAATCCCTGAAGAGCGTTCAGCTAATGGTTGGAAAGAATCCATAAATGATCATTTGGAACTCTTAATCAGAATGAGTATATTCCTATCAGAAGGTTATGTGGTGTCAACTGGCAACTTGCAGTTGGCAGCTGCTGTAAGAAAGGCTTTAGATAGGGTCAGCCATACCATAGATTATGAAGAATTCACCTCCTGGATTCTAGACTTTATCTCTCTGTTTTGACTTGAGTGGTACTTTTCTTTCTCTTCACTGCTACTTCCCAGTCAAAACCTCATTTTCTGAAAGATAAATAATTTGTATCAGGTTTCCTCAATTTTCTTTTTAAACATACCCTTAAAATTAAAGAGGCACTTTGAAAATAAAATAACCCTA
Source organism: Canis lupus baileyi (assembly GCF_048164855.1). Taxonomy (NCBI): domain Eukaryota; kingdom Metazoa; phylum Chordata; class Mammalia; order Carnivora; family Canidae; genus Canis; species Canis lupus. Next base: position 13,468,173 of record NC_132866.1, read on the forward strand.
TTTTCAAAGAACTGTCAGTATAAGAAAAGAGGCATGGAAACCAAATGTGTAACACTGGAAACTCGTGTAACACGAGTCTATGAAATACTTTGCTCATACACAGAGAGCCAAAGCCTTTTGCATATAGGATCTATACTTGTTCCATTAAATCCCACTACTCTAACAAATACTGGACCGAGTGGTATTCTAATAATTAGAAGACAATTTGAGAGTAGTGGTACTGGAATCAGTTTAGAGCAGAGGCAAGGATAGCTCTGAAACTATAGGGATATGGGATCTGAATGGAAGGATGACCTTCATAATAAGATCAGCCATGCTCAACTTCTAAAATTGAGCCTGATTCAGAGGCAGTGTGCCTTATTACAGAACCTAGTGAGTCTCCCTACACTTTCAGAGTAAAGGTTGGAGCAACTGAATGCAGGAAACACTTGGTGGAGGGCAGATAATGTTGGAAGAAAGTACAATATATAGAGAACTCATTCCCTGTCTAATATTGCAGTGCTAAACAAGCATATAGAAGAAATGGAAACAGTCAACTTTCAGAGTTTGTTTGTTTTTTTTTTTTAAGATTTTATTTATTCATGAGAGACAGAGAGAGAGAGAGAGGCAGAGACACAGGCAGAGGGAGAAGCAGGCTCCATGCGGGAGCCCGACATGGGACTCGATCCCAAGTCCCCAGGATCACACTCTGGACCGAAGGTAGCGCTAAACCTCTGAGCCAGCCAGGCTGCCCCAGAGTTTTTGATGAAGAACCATACCAAAGGTTCCCAAATCATTTCATTAGCAGGATAATATTTTGTCATAGAACTGCCTTAAGGATAAAGATGACCAAGCATAATATCCTGAATGATTGAGTCCAGGACTTGGATCAGTTTCTACAAATGATCTGAAACCACACTGTTCAATGGAAATCAAATGTATGCCATTTAGGTGATTTTAAATTTTTCTTGTAGCCACATTTTAAAAAGCTAAACAAGTGAACTTATTTTTAGTAATGTTTTATTTGAGCCATGTACCCAAAACATCGTTATTTCAACATGTGATCAATATTAAAAATGAGAGTGTTTTTTTCCTTTAAAGTCTTTGAAATCTGGTGCGTATTTTACAATTATAGCACATTACAATTCATCCTAACCACATTTCAAGTGCTCAGTAGCCACATGTGCTAGTAGCTACTATGTTGGACAGCACAGATCAAGAAGAAGGATGGACAACAGAATCAGATTTGCACATGGCACTAAACTTTTCTAAGATGCTCCAAGTTAAGAGGAACAAAATGAAGAAAAAGCTCTTAGGACAATTACATAAGAATTCAAAACTATGTTTAAAATAATTGAGATCTAGGATCGTTATAGAAATAAATACATCTTTGTGCCTGTAAAGCAAGAAATTTCAGCTTTTCATGAGAGTAATGTCACTAAATGAATACACTTATTTAAAAACCATGAAATTCTCACAGAATTAATTATTTGTGCATTTCTGGTTTCTATAATACAAGAAATTTATGAGAGCTAGATAAACTAGATAACATCGGGAGAAAAGTAAAATTAAAATGGCAGCGAGATAGTGATATGTAGTAAATGAATGGGGAAAAGTGATCTTCAGCTCAAAATACAAAGATGGGTAAATGATTAATGGAAGCATATAAATACAAAAAGTAAACAGCAGAATGATCAACAAATATACTGAACAAGGAACTAAGTCTGAGGGGCAATGAAGATAAATCTTATGTCCCTGATGATTGATGATCAGATGACATAAATGCTAAAAGAAAGATACTTAAAAGGTGTTTGACAATTCTGCATACTACATACTTGCTAATATACTTCATAGATAAATATGCTGTATTCTTTTTGTGTTTATGTGTACTGTACCTAGTAGAAACCCTGGTATGTTCCAGTTGTGCAGTTAGTGTCTTAGGAGGGTGAAGGAGGATAAGTGATCATTTTGAAATACAAATCTGGGATAGGCCCACTATATTTCCTGCTTATGCTGGATGCTGTAGCCCCTGGCCTACAAATATCAATTCCTCCCTTGTCCTTCCAGCCTAAGGTTGATGGTGACTTGTGACTTTTGCTAGTATTTAAGTTGCTCCACTGTCTCCCTGTTTGATTTTCAGTTCTATCATTGAGTAGCCATTCCCCATTTTTGAAGTATGTCTGCTTCAAATACTTAGATGTTTTCTGTTTCCTTATTAGACTGTGACTGATATATCAACCAATCATCGTTCCTCTAAAAAAAACTTTGCCTAATGAGCATGAAATGCCTTGGGAATATTTCTCATAGTTGGGAATTCATATTTATATTTGTGTGACAATTTTATTGGTGTTAACTTCACCAGTGTCTTTCTTTACAGACACTGTGATTGTTTTTGCTTTTAGCACTTGGCATTTAGTGGGTATTCAGTAAATGTTTCCAGGAATACTAAATATGACTGACTAGCTGGGAGCTTCTATTTACCCTCAACCTTTTTGCTTCTAGACTTGTAGATTTCAGCATAACTTAGTCGCAAAATGAGATTTACTGCTCAGTATTCCTTCTGTTAAAAGCCTGGTGTTTACAGTAAGAGTTTTAGTTTACAAATGTGGTACATAATGGTTTAATGGCATTATTAAAAGCATTAAAAGAATTTCTTATTCTAAGTGTATATGTATAGTTCAGTGTAGCCTAAATAAAATAACTGTGATCTTAAAATTTATTTGTCCTACTTCCTTTTTGGTTTTGGAGAGTTTTAGAAGTCTTGCTGAATGATAGCTATCCAGATCTATCTGCAAGTTGTTGAATATACACACACAAAGAGTCAAAAAGAGTTACCCTAAAGAACTGTGATTTCAAGTAGGAACTGAGACAGACAAATGTATAAATACATTAGACTAGATGCTTCAGAGTTGGCATTTTGGTGTGTTTGCTTAAGGCCAGATGCCTTGCAGATAGCATTTTGGTGTTCCTATTTAACCATTTGCCATTTACAGTCTTCTTAATCTTATCAAAAGGAAGAAAAAGATTAGAGCAAATAAAGCTTTTTTGAAAATGCCAGTTTTTATGAAACCTCTGGTTTAGTTCAATTTGATAATATTTGTGAATACAGGAGAGACTCAGTGGAATTTTAACCATATGTAATGTTCTATAATTTGGCTTCTTAAGTAAACCAGATGCCTTTTAAGCTTTAGGAGTAAATCCTATGGAGCATTTCCACTCTTAAAGTTCATTTTGGTTAAAAATGAGGGATGCAGTTATCTGTTTCATATTTTCTTAGTGTGTTTAATATGATTGTGAAATACTGTGAAAAGAGTAGGAACTTAGGTTAAAATATAGAAACATCAACTCTCCAAATCAGTATAAGGCACCATGTGAATATGAAATAGAAGCTGAATATGAGGCGTAAGCAATGAGAATATGGTCTTCTCTTTAAAGGAAGATAAGCAGTGAGGAAATAAGATCAACAGTATGGTGAACATCAGTACTAACAGCATTTGAATGCTCTAAGAGAGTTTCAAAACTAAATATTATGAGGGGAGATGGTATTCTAGGACAACTGGGAAAGAATAGGAGGTGACAGTTGAGCCAAGCTTTCCAGGTATATGTAGTATTTTGAGATAGTAAGAGGAGGACATGAGGTAAAAACAAAGAATGAGAATGTTTGAGTATGTTCAGAATACATGTTGTCCAGATTAAATAAAGACTATGGTAGTACAGGAAAATTATATAAAACAACAATAAAAAGATTGGACCATATTATAGAAATGCTTTAAATACCAGACCAAGAAGTTTAGCTGTTACTCTCCAAGACAGTAGGAGCTATGGAAGCTTTTAGAATGAAAGCAATCTCATCAGAATCTTGCTTTAAGGCGGACTGGCTCTGAATTTGAGTCTTAGCTAGGTCACTTATTGGCAGCATGATCCTAGTCAAAGCCCTCAAACCCATCTCGTCCACAAATACTTTATTTCTCTATAAAATGGGACTGATCATGCTTCACATGGTTGTAGGAGGGATAAATGAAATTCTCTATATTAAAATGTCTAGTTCAGTACCTGGCATATAGCACATAGTAACTACTAAATCTGGCAACAAATAGGTAAAGGTAAAGTCAAGGATGACTTGACAAAGGAAGGGTATGAAAAGTAGAAGTGAGGGACAGTGAAAGGCTGAACCAGAATGGCGGTAATGAAAATGGAAAATAGGATCAATATGGCTTGGATACCACTGGAAATAAAGAGTGGATTTGGGGAGAGTGAGAGACAAAGCCAGAAAGATGAGCCATGAGTTAGGAAGAAGAGAAATAATGTCTCATTTTGTTTGTGTTGGGTTTGAGGTACGGTGGTTATCAAAGGTCAATAGAGAGATGGAATTTTTTTCATGTGCTGCTTTGATCTATTTTTTTGTTTGTTTTTATATTTTCGATGCTGTCATATAAGGCCTTAACACACTTTAGTTAGGGTTATATGCTCTGTTTTTAGACCTCTTTTTTTAAATAGGATAAAGAGAAGCAGAATGGTTTCACAAAGAAGTAAGAATCTATTTTTTAAAAGAGTTTTTGAGAATAAGTTAAAATAATATTAATAAAACTTTTAACACTGTTTTTGAATTGTTTCTCAAGACCCTCTAGTTTACTGTGGTCCAAGTAACACTCATTTACTCAGTCCATACTTTGTCATGAACTAAAGCATCCCATTCTAGACACAGTAGCACCTGCCCACAGAAGCCCACTTAGCCAAGTAGCTCATTTCCTGAGTCATAGCCTTGGGTGCAGGATGCAGAGCTAGGAAATAAACAATTAGAAAAGCGTTGGGTGTTACCAGAGATCCTGCAGTAGCATATACCTCCCTGCCCACATGTGTTCAGTCTCATGGTCATTAGGAGCAATTTCTTGTGCCAGTCATGATTGTAAGACTCTGTATGCAACAACTATTTAAATTTCTTAGCAGCCCCATGAGAATAGGCTGTCATCTCCATTTTATATAGGAGGAAACAGACACAGAGAGAAAGTAACTTACCCAGATCCCCCAGGTAGCAGCAAGTGGTGAAGACAGTCTGCACACCCCAGGCAGTGAGGCTCCAGAGTTGGTGTTCTTAATTACTGTACCATTCTCACCACTGTTGGGTTCAGATCTGGCCTCTTTGACTCTAGTTCTCTGCCTTTGGAACAAGTTATTCCCTCGTCTCTAAAATAGATTTAAAATAGTAATAGTACAAGGTTTAAATATCTGTAAAACATTTGGCACAGTATCCAGCCCATAATAACTATACTAGTAACTATTATCAAACTGGACCTAAAATGCCAACTCCTTTGCTCCTATGTTTTTAATGCTGACATTTTATGTATTCTTTTAAATCCTTCCTATAACAACATGGAAAAGGACAGGGGAATCGCTTCTTCAGTTGTGGGATAGTGTTTTTTGTTTATTTTTTAAGACTTAAGGGCCAAACAGTGACTTTTAAGAACATTAGCAAGTTTAAAAAAAAAAATGTGTCTAATAAGGGCTCTTGTAAGAGATCAGCCAGCTGCTGCCCATCTCATGTGAGGATAAAACATGGACAAGCATTTAAATTTCAGGAAGGTTTAAGATAAACCAAGAACCTGTAAGGAATAAACAGCGTTAATATCATAGCATAGGAAAAAGTCTAGGTATCTGTAATTAACAGCATAGTTTTAGAACATTTAGAAAGTAGTAATATCTGGGGCTAAATAGATCTCTAGCACTCATTTTTTACATTTTACTGTAAATGTGAAGTTCTATTGTTTAGTAATTTAAAATGAGTAGGCTAAAAGTAAAACTAGGTTGAAGTTTTTGTTCTTCAAACGGGCAAGGGCAAAGGGCAACAATGATCACACTTAACTCCTTTGTCCTGTTAAGTCAGTCTTTTTTTTAGTATTTCCATAAGGTGCTATGTATTTCTCCATATAAATACTGAACATGACTAGTTCAAAGCGGGTTTGGGACAGCTGTGTTTCTCATTTGTAAGCATGTTAATTTACATGGACATTGAATCATACTAGACAAATAAGTGGTTATATTTAAAAGCTGCTTATATATAAACAGTATGCTCTATACTGGAAAAGATAAGAATGTTTTACTAATCATTGTAAATAAGACTACCTCTGGGTAATTCGTTATATTTCTTTAAAGGTTATCAAGTGACTCGTAGACTATGGACAGATGGCTCGTTTTCTAAATGAATGATGTGTGAATTATCTTTCGTAAATTCGTCAATACTGAGAATGTTGTTAGAAGTCTGAGTGGGAAGCCATTGAGCATAAGGAAGTGTAGGTATCATGAAGCAGAATTTTAATTCCTGTGTAATACATTATGTGTGAAATTTGAGGAAATACATATTTAAGAATAAAATCAACAGTTTCTGTAAGATAAAATTGATATCTTTGGAAATTGGTATGAGCTATATTTCTTACCCATATAAAAAAATCAGAAGGCTATAAAGAAAACAACGAAAGCCAACCATAATCCCATTACCCAAGAAGACCACTGTTAACTTTTTAGAAGAACTTTATAAACACAAGCATATACACACTATTCACAGGTTATGTTTATGGTTCCTTAAAAATGAGATCAGGTGGCGCCTGGCTGGCTCAGTGGTTGAGCATCTGCCTTTAGCTCAGGTCATGATCCCAGTATCCTGGGATCAAATCTTAGATCAGGATCCGCACAGGGAGCCTGCTTCTCCCTCTGCCTATGTCTCTGCCTCTCTCTGTGTGTCTCTCATGAATAAATAAAATCTTTTTTAAAAAATGAAATCACGTCTTTCATAATCACCTTTTTTTCCTGCTTAATAATGGTATGCTGAGAGCCTATTTTTATTTCCATATACATGTCTTACTGTTTTTATTTCTGCCTGATACACCACTATGTGTGTTTATCTAACCGGTGTCATTTATTGATGAATGTGTGGACTTTTCCAATTTTTTGATGTTGTAAAGAAATCTGTAATGACATTCTGAGTATATCCATGCACATCCATTCTTTAAGTCATGATTTGGCATACTTTTTCTATAAAAAGCCAGACAGTAAATATTTTAGACTTTGCAAGTCAGATAGTTACAGTCACAGCTACTCAACTCTGCTGTTCTAACCTGAAAGCAGCTACAGACAATAATTAAATAATATGGCTGTTTTTTAGTAAAACTTCTTTAAAAACAGTCCCCAGGTTACAGTTTGCTGGCCCTTGATCTAAGTGATTCTTTGGTCAGACTACCAAAAAAAAAAAGGCTATTGGTACACAGTTGCAGTCCACCTAGAATATAGTCCGTAGATTGTATGTGTTAATTTTTCTGACTTTGATCTCTGTACTGTGGTTATAAGAAAATGTCCTTGTTAGGAAACACTCAAATATTTAGGGGCAAAGGAGGCATTATGTCTGCATCTTATTTTCAGATGGCTCAGAAAAAAAAATATGCAGAGAGAACCAAATGTGGCAAAATGTTAACAACTGGGAAGTCTGGATTCAGGATAAAGTGGAAATCTTTTGTACTATTTTTGCATCTTTCATCAAGTTGGAAATTATTTCAAGATAAAAGTCAAAAAAAAAATCTGACTCTTTAATAGTTCCTTAGTAAGATGTAAATCCCCCTGCAGAAGTACAGTGATAGTATATGAAGCTGAAGGTAGACTTGGTGATCTGAATCGGAGCTATTTGACAGAGAAATTTAAATGGGCAACAATGTTCCACTCTGTTGTTTCCATAATAACTCAGACTCTGCATACTTCTCAGAGGTTTTTATTTCACCGGAATGGTTATATAAAATTTAAATTAGTTCCAAATCATAGCATTAATGGAGACTTCAATCAGATTTAGAAAGAGAGAGAAGAAACCTAAGTACATTGCAGGTAGTTATTTTGATATGATTTCTTTCCTAACAGCCTTTGAACTTAGAGGATCATTTTTAATTTTTGTTCTTAGATCTCTGTTTTTGTATAATGGACTTTACTTTTTCAGCACATTTTCTATATCTTTGTTGTCTCTTAGATGAGATGACCAAAGGATGCAGTTCTAATTTACCATCCAGTTGCTTGAGACCAGGTTATCAGAGAAGTTTCCAAGCTGGCATTCTGTTTTGAAGATTGAGGGGCCTCGTTGTATTTTTATTTTCACTCCCAAAAGGAGTCTTCCTGTTCTAGCCGAGGAGAGACCATGGAAGTGCCTAGATTATTCTAGTCATTTATTCCTATAGTTTCTTTAATTTTGACAACCAGTGTGATAGATGCTAGTATTCACTGTATACACATAAGACCCACAGAGGCTAAGTCACTCATCTGAGATCTCCAAACTAATGCACATTAGAAACCCAGCACTGAATACATGCCATCCCAGACATTGCAGTTTTTCTTCAAAAAAGACTTTTGAAACCACCCTAGTGCTAAGGAGGGGCTGATTCCAGTGTTGCTTTGTTAACTATCCATTAAGAGCTGGTTACTAAAAATTGAGGCATTCTACTGACAAACTGTTCACATGTAAAAATCAAAGTGAGAGAATTTAGGATTTATTCACTGTACTATTCAAATATGCCCCTTTAAGAATTCTTTTTTTTAAATAATTTTTGTGTATTGGGATCCCTGGGTGGCGCAGTGGTTTGGCGCCTGCCTTTGGCCCAGGGCGCGATCCTGGAGACCCGGCATCGAATCCGACGTCGGGCTCCCAATGCATGGAGCCTGCTTCTCCCTCTGCCTGTGTCTCTGCCTCTCTCTCTCTCTCTCTCTCTGTGACTATCATAAAATAAAAATAAATAAAAATAAAAAAATAAAAAATAAAATAAAATAATTTTTGTTCTCATTTGGGACAGGAGCATGAAAATTTAGTTCTGCAGTAGCACTTCTTTACCTGACAGATTCTTTTTCGTTTATCTGGCTTATAAGTTTAAGAACTGTTCTAATTTAAATCTTTATGAAGTAAATTTTAACTACACGTCTTTGAAAAGTTCTTTAGGAGTTGATAGTAATTTTAATGCCAAGAGATAAAAACAAGATATTTGCCGTATTTGTTTCCAGAGTTATATACCTTCTTTGAAAAAGATAGTATGATTATGTACAAATTGTGAATCCTCTTTACTCATACGAGACAGTTTCAGAAAAGACTGCTGATAGATATGGTGCCTCCTCTTTCCTGTTAGATGAGGGTGGACCTAAATAGAAGGTGGCTGAGAATGTAGTTGAGTTCTCAGGAGCAGCACACAATTGCTCAGTAGTTGAGGGTCCCATGCAGTATTTCAGTTTGCATCTTCTGTGTTGTCAAACCTGTTTGTGCTTAAAAGTAGGTTGGATCGGGCAGCCCAGCTGGCTCAGCGGTTTGATGCCACCTTCAGTCCAGGGCATGGTCCTGGAGACCTAGGATGAAGTCCCACATCGGGTTCCCTGTATGGAGCCTGCTTCTCCCTCTGTCTGTGTCTCCGTCTCTGTCTCTCTGTCTGTCTCTCTCTCTCATGAATAAATAAAAAAAAAAAAAAAGTAGGTTGGATTGATATAGAATGACCCTTTAGGAACTCTCTATTTTCTTTCTTCCCGTATGTGTCCATTTTCATTCTAGAACCTAGAAATTGTTTTATTAACTTCTCAGAATTCTAATTTATCAAAATGTGCTTTATAAGCAGCTGTCGAGTAATAGTACTCTAGTTCTAGCTCTGTCACTTCAGAATTGAGCGAAATGTTACTTGTGTTACTTAACTCAAAGAGAGAAAATGGCTGTGAACATGAGCATATGCTTCTCCTTGTGGTAGGATCGTCACTTATTGTTGTGATTTTTAAAAGTGATGGGTGGTAAAATATGAAATCTGGCCCAAGATCTTCCACAGCATGTTGTTGCTACTTCTAATTGAGATGGACGCTAAGCTGTTGGTTTCTAGCCTGGCAGTAATTTGTGCCCTGTAACCATAAGCAGATTGGTCTGACATCTGGTATTCAAAGAAATGACCAGAATGTTACACCTCTGCCACATTCTGTGCTGAGTATGTAGTACATAACGTTACCCTTGCATACAGCTCAGTAATTTAATATAAAAGTTCTAGTTTTAGAAATCCTGACTTCTCAATTGTAATTCAGAGTTTAGGGAATAAATCTTCAGTACTGTAATCATAATTTCCTAGATCTCTGATACTCAGAATTCAATTGCCAGAGCCATAAGCAAGCCACCTAAAGTAGTCTAGATAACGGCCCATCAAAAAAGGAGATTTTTAGTTACCTTCTGAAAATCTTCACATCAGAGTTTGGGCTACTTTGACCAAAGGATCTGTATTATATTCTCATGAACATGGGGACCAGATTTTTCAAACTCAAGTGACTTTCTGACAGAAATGTTTGCTGTATTAGTAGAAGAGTTTCTGAAGAAAAGTTTTCGAATTTGAATGATTGCAGAAGATCCAGGGTATTCAATTGGCATAAACAAAATAGTTCTACTTTCAGGCATGTATTTTCAAAAACTTACAAAATTTATAAGCTAATTGTTTTTAGAGTCTCTGCACTTGTTATTCTAATTTTATCCCTGCTTAGGATGTGTACCCAAACCAGAGGGCACATCAATAAGAATAGTGCACTTTTCTGGGGTAATAGGAATTAGGAAGCCAGGCTGAACCCTAGGTGATGGCAGTTTTTTAAAGGAGAGGAAAACAGGTCAAATCTCTGTGATCTGTGAGGAAGTAGGTGAAGCTAGAGAACTGGGATGGTACAGAAAAGAGTCCTGGAGGAGGGTAGAGGTGTTGCTAGAAACATGAGTATCCCACATCAATTTGTGCTGTAGAGGCTCTTAGCCAGTCTTCAGAAACTCATAGTATAGTTGAAAGAATGTATGTTTTCAGTTTTTAAAAAACAGTAGGCAACAAAACCACTGCAAATCAGTACAGCAATAGTTGAATACTGCAGTAAGTAGGAAATTCCCATCCAAAAAATATTTAATGTAGACAGCTCCTCCTTCAGAGGCCTCCTCTTGTAGAGCCAGATGCTTGTCACTTAGCTGTCTCCCATCAACATGCTTCTAAAAAAAAAAAAAAAAAAAAAAAAATTCCTATAGGAAGCTCTTCCTGTTCCAGACCATCACAGCCCTGACATAATCCACTCTCTGGCCATCTGGGAAGAGCCGAATTAAGTGTAGTTTGTCTTCCTTGTTTAATCTTGTTGTCCTGGGTCTTTGGTGGCTGACTCAGGGTCCTTACCACCCCCCCCCCCATCCCTCACCCCCACCCCCGTACAGAAAGAAAGGGAGAAAAGGAAATTAAGTTTCAAACCACCCAGATAGGTGGGAAAGAAGTAGTTCATAGACCTTTCCACTTGGATGCTGGCCCTGCAGCCAGGCAAGCAACACCGCTAGGCTGAGCTCACCTGGAAACTTAGAGCTAACGGTTGTGTCGCCCAAGTCAGACCTGTTTCTGTGCTTCTCACCATTTTGTCCATCACATGTAGACATTCTCTTTCCTAACTACCCACTAGGGAGTCTGTCAGAACAATCACTCTAAGTCACAAGTTCCTCATCTCAATGGCAGATTGCCCTGAGAAAAGCAAGAACTGTATGATTTTTTTTAGAGCCTCAGTCTTCATTTAGTAATTTATGAAGTGCCTCTTTCTCAGCATTCACATTTTGGTTAAGTAAATAAAGTGTGTCCATGGAAGAATTCTATTTTCAAACTACTTTGGTTTGTGTTTTATGGCCTTGAGCTTTAAGTTTAGAGTACCTGAGTTCAGAATTCAAAATTTGGATAATTTGGAAATTTGGATAATCTACATCAGTGACCGATAGAAGGAGAAGCTCTTAATGGTTTACAAATATATGTATATTTATAAAACATTTTTGTGAATAGTATATCTTATAACAAATAATCAAACTTTGAAACAATTTGAAACCTCTTTTGAACATTTGACTTTTTAGATTTTTTTTTTTTAGATAAACCTTCCCCTTTGTTCAAGTATTTGTAAAATTGGGCGTTTTTTCAAGGTGCATGAATGATCAGTGTGGATTAAATATTATTCAAGTTTGCAGTCACATTATAGTGTTGATTAGCACATCCAAATGCTTCTTATACCATAGTTATTATTTATTAACGTTTGAATATCTTGGGCATAACATTGGTGGTGGAATTGATTCTCTTCCTTTCGAAAGATCATTTAGTTGAATGAAACAAGGTTTCCTCCCTCTTCACATGGGAACTTGTCAAAGAGCTGTAATACTAAACTTCCTTCATTTCTTTAAATATGCCATACTAGCTTTCATCTCCTCCCTTCAGACCCACTGCTCTCATTGTTAGACACATTGCCTCTACTCCTGACCTGGCTTCCTGATAAACGTACTGCTCCTTCAAGTGCCAAATTAAATTTGTCTTTTGTCCCCGTTACTTTCTTCCTTGGTAGCTTTGCTGTAAGTTTTGTTAAATGTCTATTTCTTAGATCACCATTGATTTTTTTCTGAAAATGTTAACACCATTTCATTTTGGGAAGGAGTTACAGAATACATGCTCTGAAGACCATGAGCATCTTTTTAAATTGTAATGAGAACTCTGGTAGAAAAGGTATTGGTTTACATTATGGACCAGGGAGACTAGGAATGATTATTTGCAGGACACCTGAGTGGCTCAGTGGTTGAGCATCTGCCTTGGGCTCTGGGTGTGATCCTAGAGTCCTGGGATCGAGTCCCACATCAAACTCCCCATGGGGAGCCTGCTTCTCCTTCTGCCTATGTCTCTGCCTCTCTGTGTGTGTCTCTCATGAATGAATGAATAAAATCTTTTTAAAAAGGGAATGATTATTTGCATTGAAAAGCCTGCTGATAGAAGTTCCATTATATACTGGCGTTGTGACATATATGTGTACAGATTGTTGTGTCATTTCTCCCATCCCTGCCCCACTACTCTACTAGAAAAAGCTGGGAAATAATTCTCAGATGTCTTTTTCAGAAACATATTTGATGAAAGAATACTCCAAAGAATACCTGGTCACAGTAAATTAGGGTCTTTGACTTAGTGATCCTTTTTCTTGTACTTCTGGGGGTTTTTTCCCCCTCAATGTTAAAAGCTTGTATAAAACAGAACTTCTAGTTTGTAAAAGAGCTATATTGATGTGTTATTAAAATATATCCTTTTCTTATCCATTGTATAAAATTATGTGCATATAAGGAAGAAATTTAAAATCAATATGTTGTTTTCCCCCCAGGTGAAAATACAGCATCCCAGCTGAGTCCAAGAAAGGCTAAAAGGATGTCAGAGTATGAGAGCTCTTAAAGGTTATCTTGGTGTTTTTACTAAATTGCTCTCCACAAGATAGATGCACATACAGCTAGAATTTTTTAACCTGTGTCTGACATTATTGGTGAAGTTAAATGCAGGCTGTCTGCAATCTTGTATATATTGACTTGTGATTCACTGCATGTAATTGCTGTTTAGTTAGTATGTGTCAGTAGTTCTTGACAATTGATAAACTTTTTTTGTATGTAATTCAGAAAATACTAGAAATAATATTTCTCCTCCAGTTAAAATCTTTTTGGTTTTAACGAAATTCAGGCCAGTTGACACAGGCTAAGCCACAGAGGAAGGTTTTCTAACTTTTATGATGTATTTGTAGCTTTCCAGTTTAGTAAATACAGCACTTTGAGCTTAATCAGATATTGTCTATAACACAGTGTTTGTTAAGTTAGAACTTGTTTGCAACAAATACCTACTAAAACTAGCTAAAGTAAAAAAGGGGTACATTTTTGGTGTTGCATAGATGCCACAGGTGGATATAAGGGCCACTGTTCATGGTTTTGTGGGTTAGATTTGGCTTAGCTCTTAGCAGGAGTGCAGCTAGGCCTTAGAAACAAACTGGAACCAGAAACTAAACCACTGTCAGGCCTGTCTTTCCTCTCTGCTTCTGGTTGTTTATATACCTTATTCACTCTGCAGACTGGATTTGTTTCTTAGTTCATAGGAAGATTCACAGATGGCCTATAGCAACACTTATGTTTGTCCCATTCAAGGAATCTCTGAATCTGCATTCCCACCATCCAGGAAGGAACTCTGATTGGTCCAACTTGGGTCAAGTATGTGCCCTGGCCCATATAATGAGGCAGAGCAGTAGGACCATATTATATAAGCATGGCCATTTCCCACCATAACCATACTGGGAATTAGAGAGTTGCAGAGATAGACCCAGAGCAAGGGAGAACATGACAAACATTAGTATCTGCTAAGCACATAGTAAGCATTTAATATGTACTAACTTACTAATTCTTACTTCTCTTGTAAAATATCAGTCATGCCACAAAATACAGGTTTAAGGGAGCTATTTATTTATTTATTTATTTATTTATTTATTTATTTATTTTAAAGATTTTTTTTTTAATTTATTCATGAGAGAGAGAGGCTCAGAGACACAGGCAGAGAGAGAAGCAGACTCCATGCAGGGAGCCCGATGTGAGACTCGATCCCGGGACTCCAGGACCATGCCCTAGGCCGAAGGCAGGCACTAAACCTCTGAGCCACCCAGGGATCCCCTAAGGGACATATTTATAACAAATAATAAAATAGGGATGCCTAGGTGGCTCAGCAGTTAAGCATTTGCCTTCGGCTCAGGGCATGATCCTGGAGTCCCCCCACCTTAATGTCTACCTAGATTTGTTACCACAGACATTTCCCCTCTACTTTCATCCCCCTTTTCTTTTTTTAATAAAGATTTCCTGACCAAGGGTACCTGGGTGGTTCAGTCAGTTAAGCATCTGACTCTTGGTTTTGGCTTATCCTGAGATTAAGTCCCATATTGGACTCCATGCTGAGTGTGGAGCCTGCTTAAGATTCTCTCTCTCCCTCTACCCCCCCTCCTAAAATGGATTTCATGCTCAGCAGCCCAAAGGACAATATAATACTGTTCCATGTTCATTTTTTCTCCATAATACTTTATTTGGTCATAAGAAATACAGTTTTTTCTCTCCCTATAAGATGAAAACTTACAATTTTGTGAAAAAGTAGATAAATACTACCATTTAGGCCATAATTCCTACCTTTTTGGAAGTAAGCCCACTGCTTGAGCCCATTGTATTTTTTTAAATTTATTTATTCATGAGAGACACAGAGAGAGAGGCAGAGACATAGAGGGAGAAGCTCCCCTGTGTGGAGTGTGGGCCTCAGTCCCAGGACCCCAGGATCATGACCTGAGACAAAGGCTGATGCTCAACCACTGAGCCACCCAGGTGCCTCTAGCCATTGTATTTCTAATGGGTTTGAACTGGCTATTGTTCTTTTACTAACTGTTGACACCAGTCACCATCTTTGTCTTTTTTAATAAGACAGTTTTTTAAATTATTATAAACTTAGCTTCTCAGTCTTGATCCTATAAAACTAAATTAATGTTTGCCCAATATAAGATAGTTTCATATTCTAATGTCCTGAATTGATGTTTGTGTCATAATAGTTTGCCCTTGTTTCCTTAGCTACGATATTGAATTCATTCACAACAGAATGGTTTTTAAAAAATTTCCTTTTGTACTCCCATTTTTAACTAGCAGTACTAAGTTTTGCTAATAACAATAATAATAACTGAGCCTTTTCAGAGCCCCGCATTTGAGATGGAGATTTCATTTTACCAATGACATTCAGTTACATTTTTGTTGTTGTTTCTATCTAGCATTCTTTAAAAAAAAAAAAAAAATATTTATTTATGAGAGAGAGAGGCAGAGACAGGCAGAAAAAGGAGAAGCAGGCTTTGTGCAGGGAGCCCGATGTGGGACTCGATCTTGGGACTCCGGGATCACGACGTGAGCCAAAGGCAGACGCTCAACCACTGAGCCACCCAGGCATCCCAGTTACTTATTTTTTTTTTTTTTTTGTAACTGTAACCACTATCACACATAAGAAAATTATTAATTCTTTAATTTTACCTAATAATCTATATTAAAGTGCCCCCAATGTCCCATAAATATTTTTATAGCCTTTTTTTCTTTCAAAACTGATATCTGATCAGTATTCATAGATAATATTGGGTTGTTGCATCTTTAGTCCCTGTGTCCTGTTTTGTTTTGTTTTAATCTAAAACTAAAACAGTCTCTACCTTTGAGGGGGGGACAGTGTTGCAAGAAGTTGATTTCTCTAGTATTATCATTTCTTCTGCATTTATTAACTGGCTTCTTTTTGGCAGAAGGCAAAGGGTGGGTATTCTTCAGCTGGGTACTAAATAATATGTAAACAAATGGATAGATGAATTTAAGAGCTAGCCGCCCAAGCCATACTTACATAAATTCTGCATTTACAGTGAAAGCTATGTTGTTGAAAAAAAAAAAAAAAAAAAACTCCAAAGAAAATCAAAAGGCTTGAGATACCTGGGTGGCTCAGCGGTTGAGCGTCTGCCTGCCTTCAGCCCAGGGCGTGATCCTGGAGTCCCAGGATTGAGTCCCACATTGGGCTCCCTGCATGGAGCTTACTTCTTTCTCTGCCTGTCTCTACCTCTCTCTCTCTCTCTCTCATAAATAAATAAAAATTTTAAAAAAGAAAAGCTCTACAAGACAAAAAATATAGTAATAAATGTTCGCTTTACAATAAACATTTATTTAGTTACAATAATTGTAAGCAGTACTGCTCGGTAGCTTTTAGAATCAAACTTGATACCTTAATTTGAGTTAGAAAATTAATAGTTAACACCTCTGATGGTAGAGTTTAGAAGGTAAAGAGCAGAGGTGAAGGTGATATTAGAGTCCTAATATCAAGAAAAATGAAATAAATAGAAATATAAGTGTATTAATTAAAATTATAAAGAGGATATTTAGAGCAGCTAAAAATAGTGATGTAACTCTACTATAATTTTGAGAAAGAAAGGTGGAGCTAACATCCTTGTCTGTTACAGTGGGAAGTCAGCAGATTGTCTAAAATTTGATACATTGGGCAATAACGTATTCTCTAGGGGAAGAAAAGATAATCCCTAAACAACTACAAAAGTTTAAGGGTAGTTTCTATAGTGTGGGAGTAAGGGGCTTAAAAAGAAAGGACTGTTTCTTTTTAGTATGTTATTTTATGTATTTGATTTTTTTTTAACCACATGCAAGTATTTGATAAAAATTAAAAGTGTATTCATATTCTTTGGTGATTTAACAGTACATAAAATTAAAATGGGTTACATTTTCAAGTGTTGGGTTTTTTTTTCAGATACAGTTTGTTCTTATAGTTATGTCTAGTTTAATTCTGTATTCGCAGTGTAGTATTTCCAGTTATCTGTACATTTGATTGACATAAGTTAAACGGAAAAACTATCTAAATGTTGTTCTCCTTCCTGATTGACTTAAGGACCATCCAAATTCATCCCAAGTTGTTTTTATTAAATTAATCAATTTGGAAAACTAAGGGCTATTTGAATGCATTATCAGTAGTCTATATATTTAAGCATCTTACAACAAAAATGGCACATTGAGGATTTGTTTTTTGCTTTATTTTTAATAGTGAATTTATTGCATTTAAATTATACTGTAATAAAGCTGAGTGTACAGTTGATAAATTTTGGTAATTGTATGCAGTCATGTAATCTTTACCCCAGTCAGGATATAGAATATTTCCATTCCCTGAAAATTTTATTTCTGCTACTATATGCCCTCAATCTGCTGTCTCTGACCCCCCTGTCCTTGACAAGTACTAATCTGTTTTCTGTCACTCTAATTTTGCATTTCCTAGAATTTCATACAAATTGAATCATCATGAGCATATGGTCTTTTGTGTTTGACTCCTCTTATTCCACATGTCTTTGAGATTTATCTATGTTGTATGTGCTGTATACAGTAAGCCTTGAAATCAGAGTATAGTCCTATATCCCTGTTCTATTTAAGGATGGGTTTGAATATTCTAGGACCTTTACTTGCCTTTGACTGTGCCTCTCCAGAGGCCTGCAGAGATTTCTGTTCAAATCTGTAGATAAATTTGGGGAGAATTGGCATCTTAACAGTAATGAGTTTTCCAGTCTGTGATCATGGTATCATTCTCCATTTATTTTGGTTTTCTTTCATTTTCCGTTGCAGTGTTTTATAGTTTTCAGCATACAGGTTCTACACATCTTTCATTAAATTTTTTTAAAATAAATTTTTTATTGGTGTTCAATTTACCAACATGCAGAATAACACCCAGTGCTCATCCTGTCAAGTGCCCACCCCCCCAGTGCCCGTCACCCATTCACCCCCACCCCCTGCCCTCCTCCCCTTCCACCACCCCTAGTTCGTTTCCCAGAGTTAGGAGTCTTTATGTTCTGTCTCCCTTTCTGATATTTCCCACACATTTCTTCTCCCTTCCCTTATATTCCCTTTCACTATTATTTATATTCCCCAAATGAATGAGAACATTTAATGTTTGTCCTTCTCCAATTGACTTACTTCATTCAGCATAATACCCTCCAGTTCCATCCACGTTGAAGGAAATGGTGGGTATTTGTCATTTCTAATGGCTGAGTAATATTCCATTGTATACATAAACCACATCTTCTTTATCCATTCATCTTTAGATGGACACCGAGGCTCCTTCCACAGTTTGGCTATTGTGGCCATTGCTGCTATAAACATCGGGGTGCAGGTGTCCCGGCGTTTCATTGCATCTGTATCTTTGGGGTAAATCCCCAACAGTGCAATTGCTGGGTTGTAGGGCAGGTCTATTTTTAACTCTTTGAGGAACCTCCACACAGTTTTCCAGAGTGGCTGCACCAGTTCACATTCCCACCAACAGTGTAAGAGGGTTCCCTTTTCTCCGCATCCTCTCCAACATTTGTGGTTTCCTGCCTTGTTAATTTTCCCCATTCTCACTGGTGTGAGGTGGTATCTCATTGTGGTTTTGATTTGTATTTCCCTGATGGCAAGTGATGCAGAGCATTTTCCCATGTGCATGTTGGCCATGTCTATGTCTTCCTCTGTGAGATTTCTCTTCATGTCTTTTGCCCATTTCATGATTGGATTGTTTGTTTCTTTGGTGTTGAGTTTAATAAGTTCTTTATAGATCTTGGAAACTAGCCCTTTATCTGATATCTCATTTGCAAATATCTTCTCCCATTCTGTAGGTTGTCTTTTAGTTTTGCTGCTGTATCCTTTGCTGTGTAAAAGCTTCTTATCTTGATGAAGTCCCAATAGTTCATTTTTGCTTTTGTTTCTTTTGCCTTCGTGGATGTATCTTGCAAGAAGTTACTGTGGCTGAGTTCAAAAAGGGTGTTGCCTGTGTTCTCCTCTAGGATTTTGATGGAATCTTGTCTCACATTTAGATCTTTCATCCATTTTGAGTTTATCTTTGTGTATGGTGAAAGAGAGTGGTCTAGTTTCATTCTTCTGCAGGTGGATGTCCAGTTTTCCCAGCACCATTTATTGAAGAGACTGTCTTTCTTCCAATGGATAGTCTTTCCTCCTTTATCGAATATTAGTTGACCATAAAGTTGAGGGTCCACTTCTGGTTCTCTATTCTGTATCATTGATCTATGTGTCTGTATTTGTGCCAGTACCACACTGTCTTGATGACCACAGCTTTGTAGTACAACCTGAAATCTGGCATTGTGATGCCGCCAGCTATGGTTTTCTTTTTTAAAATTCCCCTGGCTATTCAGGGTCTTTTCTGATTCCACACAAATCTTAAAATAATTTGTTCTAACTCTCTGAAGAAAGTCCATGGTATTTTGATAGGGATTGCATTAAACGTGTAAATTGCCCTGGGTAACATTGACATTTTCACATTGTTAATTCTGCCAATCCATGAGCATGGAATATTTTTCCATCTCTTTGTGTCTTCCTCAATTTCTTTCAGAAGTGTTCTATAGTTTTTAGGGTATAGATCCTTTACCTCTTTGGTTAGGTTTATTCCTAGGTATCTTATGCTTTTGGGTGCAATTGTAAATGGGATTGACTCCTTAATTTCTCTTTCTTCAGTCTCATTGTTAGTGTATAGAAATGCCACTGATTTCTGGGCATTGATTTTGTATCCTGCCACGCTACCAAATTGCTGTATGAGTTCTAGCAATCTTGGGGTGGAGGCTTTGGGTTTTCTATGTAGAGTATCATGTCATCGGCGAAGAGGGAGAGTTTGACTTCTTCTTTGCCAATTTGAATGCCTTTAATGCCTTTTTGTTGTCTGATTGCTGAGGCTAGGACTTCCAGTACTATGTTGAATAGCAATGGTGAGAGTGGACATCCCTGTCTTGTTCCTGATCTTAGGGGAAAGGCTCCCAGTGCTTCCCCATTGAGAATGATATTTGCTGTGGGCTTTTTGTAGATGGCTTTTAAGATGTTGAGGAATGTTCTCTCTATCCCTACACTCTGAAGAGTTTTGATCAGGAATGGATGCTGTATTTTGTCAAATGTTTTCTCTGCATCTAATGAGAGGATCATATGGTTCTCGGTTTTTCTCTTGCTGATATGATGAATCACATTGATTGTTTTACAAGTGTTGAACCAGCCTTGTGTCCGGGGATAAATCCTACTTGGTCATGGTGAATAATTTTCTTAATGTACTGTTGGATCCTATTGGTTAGTATCTTGTTGAGAATTTTTGCATCCATGCTCATCAGGGATATTGGTCTGTAATTCTCCTTTTTGGTGGGGTCTTTGTCTGGTTTTGGAATTAAGGTGATGCTGGCCTCATAGAACGAATTTGGAAGTACTCCATCTCTTTCTATCTTTCCAAACAGCTTTAGTAGAATAGGTATGGTTTCTTCTTTAAACGTTTGATAGAATTTCCCTGGGAAGCCATCTGGCCCTGGACTTTTGTGCCTTGGGAGGTTTTTGATGACTGCTTCAATTTCCTCCCTGGTTATTGGCCTGTTCAGGTTTTCTATTTCTTCCTGTTCCAGTTTTGGTAGTTTGTGGCTTTCCAGGAATGCGTCCACTTCTTCTAGATTGCCTAATTTATTGGTGTATAGCTGTTCATAATATGTTTTAAAAATCATTTGTATTCCTTGGTGTTGGTAGTGATCTCTCCTTTCTCATTCATGATTTTATTAATTTGAGTCTTCTCTCTCTTCTTTTTAATAAGGCTGGCTAATGGTTTATCTATCTTATTAATTCTTTCAAAGAACCAACTCCTGGTTCTGTTGATCTGTTCCACAGTTCTTCTGGTCTCGATTTCGTTGAGTTCTGCTCGAATCTTTATTAACTCTCTTCTTCTGCTGGGTGTAGGATCTATTTGCTGTTTTTTCTCTAGCTCCTTTATGTGTAAGGTTAGCTTTTATATTTGAGTTCTTTCCAGTTTTTGAATGGATGCTTGTATTGTGATGTATTTCCCCCTTAGGACTGCTTTTGCTGCATCCCAAAGATTTTGAACAGTTGTATCTTCATTCTCATTAGTTTCCATGAATCTTTTTAATTCTTCCTTAATTTCCTGGTTGACCCTTTCATCTTTTAGCAGGATGGTCCTTAACCTCCACGTGTTTGAGGTCCTTCCAAACTTCTTGTTGTGATTTAGTTCTAATTTCAAGGCATTATGGTCTGAGAATATGCAGGGGACGATCCCAGTCTTTTGGTATCGGTTCAGACCCGATTTGTGACCCAGTATGTGGTCTATTCTGGAGAAAGTTCCATGTACACTTGAAAAGAATGTGTATTCAGTTGAGTTTGGATGTAAAGTTCTGTAGATATCTGTGAAATCCATCTGATCCAGTGTATCATTTAAAGCTTTTGTTTCTTTGGAGATGTTGTGCTTAGAAGACCTATCGAGTATAGAAAGAGCTAGATTGAAGTCACAAAGTATAAGTACATTATTATCTAAGTATTTCTTCACTTTGGTTATTAATTGATTTATATATTTGGCAGCTCCCACATTCGGGGCATATTTATTGAGGATTGTTAAGTCCTCTTGTTGGATAGACCCTTTAAGTATGTTATATTGCCCCTCTTCATCCCTCACTACAGTCTTTGGGGTAAATTTTAGTTTATCTGATATAAGGATGGCTACCCCTGCTTTCTTTTGAGGACCATTCGAATGGTAAATGGTTCTCCAACCTTTTATTTTCAGGCTGTAGGTGTCCTTCTGTCTAAAATGAGTCTCTTGTAGACAGCAAATAGATGGGTCCTGCTTTTTTATCCAGTCTGAAACCCTGCGCCTTTTGATGGGGTCATTAAGCCCATTCACGTTCAGAGTTACTATTGAGAGATATGAGTTTAGTGTCATCATGATATCTATTCAGTCCTTGTTTTTGTGGATTGTTCCACTGAACTTCTTCTTAAAGGGGAATTTTAAGAGTCCCCCTTAAAATTTCTTGCAGAGCTGGTTTGGAGGTCACATACTCTTTCAGTTCCTGCCTGTCTTGGAAGCTCTTTATCTCTCCTTCCATTTTGAATGAGAGCCTTGCTGGATAAAGTATTCTTGGTTGCATTTTCTTCTCATTTAGGACCCTGAATATATCCTGCCAGCCCTTTCTGGCCTGCCAGGTCTCTGTGGAGAGGTCTGCTGTTACCCTAATACTCCTCCCCATAAAAGTCAGGGATTTCTTGTCTGTTGCTGCTTTAAGGATCTTCTCTTTATCTTTGAAATTTGCAAGCTTAACTATTTAAATGTCGAGGTGTTGAACGTTTTTTATTGATTTTAGGGGGGGATCTCTCTATTTCCTGGATCTGAATGCCTGTTTCCCTTCCCAGATTAGGAAAGTCTTCAGCTAGGATTTGTTAAAATACATATTCTGCCCTCTGTCCCTTTTGGCGCCCTCGGGAACCCCAATTAAACATAGGTTTTTCTTCCTCAGGCTGTCGTTTATTTCCCTTAATCTATCTTCATGGTCTTTTAATTGTTTGTCTCTTTTTTCCTCAGTTTCCCTCTTTGCCATCAACTTGTCTTCTATGTCACTCACTCGTTCTTCCACCTCGTTAACCCTCGTCGTTAGGACTTCTAGTTGGATTGCATCTCATTCAATTGATTTTTAATTTCTGCCTGATTAGCTCTAAATTCTGCAGTCATGAAGTCTCTTGAGTCCTTTATGCTTTTTTTCTAGAGCCACCAGTAGCTGTATAATAGTGCTTCTGAATTGGCTTTCTGACATTGAATTGTAATCCATATTTTGTAACTCTGTGGGAGAGAGGACTGTTTCTGATTCTTTCTTTTGAGGTGAGGTTTTCCTTCTAGTTATTTTGCTCAGTGCAGAGTGGCCAAAAGCAAGTTGTATAGGGAAAAGGAGAAAAAGAGAGGAGAGAAAGAAGGGAAAAAAAGAGAAAAAGGAAAAAAAAGGATGAAAAAAAGAAAAAAGTGAAGAAAAAAAGAAAGAAGGGAAAAAAGGGTGGGGGAAGGAAACAAATCAAAAAGCAAAACAAAAAACAAAAAACAAAAAAACAACAAACAAAAAAAAAACTCGGGGGAGTATCTTCTGATTCTATATACTTTAAGTCCCTTGACTTCCCCTGGAACTTGTCCATCTAGTTGGTCTTCTGGGGGAGGGGCCTGTTGTGCTGATTTTCAGTTGTTAGCACTTGGGGGAGCTGCTCTGCCCCCTGCCTGGTGCAGGGCTCAGTGGGGGTTGTTTACCCCGTGAGGCCCCAGGAGGAACAACCGCAGTGGCAGCGGCCAGCTCTGGAGCCCTGGATTCAGCTCCCACAGTCACTACGGAGCTCTCTGCAGGGCCTGGATGCTCAGCTCGCGGCAGGAGCGTCCTTGCTGTCCTGGGCCCTTCCGGCCTCTGCCTGTCCCGGGGGGAGGCCGGATCCTGGGCTGTGTCCCGGTGCCCTGTGCTCTAGGGCCTGCGCTGTTGGATTCATGCTCCCGGCCGCGCAGCCCCCTCCGGAGCCGCCGCCCAAGCCCCTCCGAGCTGCTCCTGGAGCCACGCAGCCCCCTCCGCACGGAGCCTCTTCCTCTGCCCGAGCCCCTCCGAGCTGCTCCCGGGTCCCGCCGTGCGCGCTGCAGCCCTCCAGGGAGCTCGGTGCACTCTCCCCGGCGGGCAGGTGTCTGTTAGTGTCCCCGGGAGCCCAAGGGCGTACCCGCCCTCCTGGGGTCCTGCACCAACTCCCTGCGAGGCCTTTCCGCCCGGGAAGATTGGTGCAGCTCCTGCTTCTCCGGGACGGGGCTCTCCTGTCCTGGGGACACTCGCCCCAGCCTTAACCGGGCTCCTTGCGGGGCCCCTCGCCCTTGGATGCCTTTTGTTTCTTTATTTTTTTTTCCCCCGTCTTCCTACCTTGATAGAAGCACGAACTCTTCTCACTGTAGCATTCCAGCTGTTCTCTCTTTAAATCTCAGGCCGAATTCATAGATTTTAAGGATAATTTGAAGGTTATCTAAGTAATTTGGTCGGGACAGGTGATTTGGAGACCCTACTCTTCCGCCATATTGCCCCTCCTCCCTCCAATTTCTCTTTCATTAAATTTAACCCTAAATATTTTTTATGCTATTGTAAATGAATTTGTAGTCTATGACCTAATTTCACTTATTAGTTCTAATAGTTGTTTTGTAGATTTCATAGGATTATTCATGTATAAGATTATGTTATCTGTAAATGACCATTTTTTTCTCCTCTCTTTCCAGTCGTTATGCCTTCCTTTTTTCTTGTGTTATTACCCTGACTGTACCTACCCTCCAATGTAATACTGAATTGAAATGGTAAAACATAAATCCTTCCTTGTTCCTGATCTTAGGTAGAAAACATTTGAGTATTATGTTACCTGTAGATTTTTGTAGATGCTTATAATCAGGTTTAAGTGTCCCCTTGTATTTTTAGTTTATTCAAGGACTTTGATCATGAGTAGATGTTGGAGGTTTTTCCTTTTGTTTTTTGTTTTTGTTTTCTTAATATGGTAAATTATATTGATTCCTGGCTGCTTAAATCAAACTTAAATTCCTGGAAATCAACTCCACTTGGTTCTGATTATTATCCTTTTTATATATTGTTCAGTTGAATTTCCTAAAAATTTTTTTAGGAAATTTTTTATGTGTTTGAACATTAGAATATTAATCTATAGTTCTGCTTTCTTGTTTTGTGTTTGTTTGGATTTGGGATAGCATTGGCCTTACATATGATTTGGGAAGATTCTAGGCAAGATTGGTATTATTTCTTCCTTGAGAATTCACCAACAAAGCAGTCTAGACTGGGAGTTTGGGGTTTTTTAGGGGCAAGGAGGGAGATTTATGAATTTTATATATTTAGTTAAATATGGCAGTTTTCAAAATTTCTGTCTTGGGGTTTTGTCATTTGTATCTTTTGAGGAAATTTTTCCAGTGCATCTTTCTAAGTTGTCAACTGTATTGGCATAAAATTGTCCAAAATATGGCCTAATTCTCTTAATGTCTGTAGATTTTATAGTGATAGTCCCTCTTAATTGATTTTAATAGATGTCTTTTCTTTTTTTCTTTATGAGTCTAGCCTAGAGGGTTATCAGTTTTATTATTTCATTAATCAGCTCTCATGATTGGTTTCTCTATTTTTATATTTCATTGATTTCTGCTGTTTGTTCTAGCTTGAGATTTCTGATTTAAGATAGGAAGTAAGATCACTAATTTTGGATTTTTTGAAAAGCTGAAATGTATCATTTCCTAGTAAACACAGCTTTAGTTGCATCCTACAGATTTTAATAATTTATAATTTCATCATTCCATTCAGAAATGTTTTTTTCTTTTTATTCCTTCTTTGACCATGAATTATTTAGAAATGTATTACTTTACTTTCCAAATATTTGGGGTTTTCCTAGTTATCTTATTTTTAGTTGATTTCTAATTTAATTCCATCCAGAGAATGTATCTTGAATTTCAGTCTTTTAAATTTATTGACACTTGTTTTATGACCTAGCACATCCTGGTGAACTTAACACATGCACTTGAATGTGTGTTTATCATTATTAGGTATCATGTTCTTTAAATGTCACTTATATCAGGGATGATGTTCAGATCGTCTTTGCTTATTTTTTCCTGGTTATATTGGTTGCTGAGAGAAGGGTGGAGAAACAGGTTACAACTCTGATAGCTGGTCAGGTATAGGAATAATTGCATAGGGACATGCATATGAGGATAGGAGTAATTGTGACCATACTTAAAACCTACCACAGGGTTCATTTTATCTATTATGTTTTTGTATATATTTAAAATTTTCCATAATAAAAATTTCAAAACTAAAACCTCTCAGGGTAATGAGATGTCACATATTTCAGATATATTCATGCAGATGTATAGAAAATATTTGGAATTTCTAGTTTATTTTTACCTCATCATTTAAAGAACTGTATTTTGACGTTTTACAGTTACATGGTATATTTAATTTTAAAATATAGATACATGTGGGGGGGGACAATTATATATTTTTGGCTATTTTGTTTAAAAATAGTTTCATCCCAATGAACATGTCAGTTTTGTTCCAGAAGTCATGATATCATTTGGATAGTCTTATATAAAAAGACTTGTAAATTTATGAAGTAGAAATTTCACATAAAAATTTTTTGTATGATATTCATTTGCAAATGCTTTGTTTCGTCAGGTTTTTAATTAGGAGGTGTTTTTATAATCTTGCTGTTAGAACTTAAATTTTTAAGTTACTGTTTCAGAGAAGGCTATACCTATAATCCCAAAATTAGATAGGTCAGCACTGTGAGTTTAGAAGGAAACAAAACAATCTTAACAAGAAAAGAGGCAAAAAAAAATAGTATCCTTCATTCAGTTCCCTTCATAAGTTATGAAATCAATAGCATCAGTAGTAAAAAGGGGGACAGGCAGTAATGTACTATCTACACCTATTGTTACTCCTGAAAACCTTATTCTTTTCCATCTGGAATGTTCACTTCAAGAATCATTTGAAATAAGAAAAGCAAAGGGAATAATATGATTGATATATAGAAAATAAGTCAGTTATACAGAACCTATACTGGCTTCAATTCCTTCTCAACCCCATCCACCCAACCTCTATTCCATGTTAAGAACAAGGCGTAAATCACGAAGAACACATTCCAGGTGTTTTTAAAATTTATAGTTCTCAGACTCCTACAGTTTAGCTTTTTTGCCCATTTGGTACTATTAACTTTCTCAGAGCATTTTACATTGTAAATTCTTTAGCTTCATTCAGTACTCTGTATATTAAGAATATATTTAGGGGTGCCCGGGTGGCTCAGCTCGTTAAGTGTTTGCCTTCTGCTCAGGTCATGATCTCAAAGTCAAGCTCACATTGGGCTCCCTGCTCAGTGGGGATCCTGCTTCTCCCTCTCCCTGCTGCTCCCCTGCTTGTGCTCTTCTTCTGTCAAATAAATAAAATCTTTTAAAAATGAAAGAATATGTTTGTGGATCTGAAAGAATGTATTCTTAAGGCGTTTTTTAAAAGTAAGAACCACTATTAACATTATAAGGTGATTATTTACCATATCATAAGGCAAGAATTAAATGTTTTTTGGAGGCTTAAACACATATGTTTTTTGGAAAGGTTGTTCTTTGTTCGTAAACCTTTAGATAATCAAAAACTTAACTACATTTCCTATTTCTTGAGCATAATGTGATTAAGATTTTCCTTAATCTAAAAGCAACTTTACAAAATCTAGTAACATATTTAAAAAACAATGCCCAGTTAGGTCTCTTTTACTGGTCAACACCATTAGGTTGGAGAATTGAATTTCTGGTTTTTAAAGTGGGGTTTATTTATTAAAGCAGTACAGACAGTAATATATTTGGATATTAGCAGGTTATTTGGCAGTCCGTCATGAGACCTCTTGAAGACCAGAACTAAGAAACATGGGCTGAATGATAATATAATTAGACTGATTTGTAACTTATTTAACTCAATTAACACAGATTGAATTCTTGTCCTCTAGAAGGATATAGCTAGCATTCAGTCCTTTTCTTTTTTTTAAGCGTAATTTAAATGACATAACATGTTGTATTGTCTTTCTAGTTCACAGACGTGAATCTGGGACACATATTCTGATAAATCAGGTGACATTTGTTTAGAAAAATGATGTTGATAAGTTAGAAAAGGATCTCATTAATAAGATACCTGTTACTAAACAAATGTAAACTCTTTTCCTTTGTCCCCCCAAAAAGATAATTTAACAATACATCATAAAAAAAGAGGTTCCAAAGCACATCTAATGACGTAGAACGTATTTCCCATTATATATCAGAAAAGCAAGATTCAGAATTATATTCATAATGGGATCTCAATTTTGTGTTAAAATATATATATTAGAAAGTATACAACAATTCTGGATGGTATGCTTAGGAGAAGTTTTCCAAAAGGAAATTTTGGAAAAAGGAAAAATTTTGCCTATTTTCCAAATTTTCTACAGTGAGTCTAGAGACACATTGGAGATAAAGTGTTTAATGTTTGAACCACAAATTTGCAGTCTGTGCATGTTAACTTATATTGTCACAATAAAGATCTCCTCTTTTATTTGTCTCTAAAAATAGTCGCCTTGGTACAAAAGTCAGCCTTAGCTACAGAGGACTAATATTTTCTCACTCCTCTATCATGAATCCATTTACTGTTTTCATTTTTTTCTCTTTTATCAAAGGTTGAATTAATAAAAGGGAATTTACAAAGTGTCGGACTTACACTTCGTCTTGTCCAGTCAACTGACGGGTACGCTGGGCATGTCATAATTGAGACTGTGGCCCCAAACTCGCCTGCTGCACTTGCAGATCTTCAACGGGGAGACCGGCTGATTGCTATTGGAGGTAATTATGCTAATATGTGATACACTTTACATTTATGGAAAAATTAGAGAGCAAATGTGGGAGTTTTCCTTATCTCATTCTTTCTGTGAGCACATGTTACTTTTATAATGAATAGAGAATAACTTTATTAAAAATAAAAATCTGAAGGAACCCTTAATTTAAAACACCAATTCCATTTTAGTCCTAATGTATAAATCTTTAAAATACTTCATCTTTAGACCACTCTTTGGTAAACTTCTCTAATTTTCCTTTCTGTCCCACCTTTTTTTCCTCTAGTATGGAAGAAAGGGCAGGTCAGTAGTTCCTTCTGTATAACTACCACCATAACTAGTCTGGCCCTAAAATTGATGGTATTAGCACTATGACATAGGACTAGATAATGAGCATGAGAGGGACTAATATTTTTTGTCGAAGGGGGCATACTTGAACTGTCCTGTGGCCCCATATTGATGGCTCTGTATTGTCCCTGATCGGCCAGCCATTTATTAATATGCAGTCATTAGGATACAGCCCAAATCACTATTGCTGGTGGAAGAATGTGTCACCTGCATGCCTTCCTATCAGTTGGATTGATAACTACATAAACTCTGTTGATAGGCAGATTATTTGCTTGGATATTTATGAACAAGCAGTAGGACTCCCTATAAGCACCAATGGGGAAAAAGTCCAAAACTTTGCAGACCTTTGTAGTACCTGGCACCCCCTTCTAGACTTGTCAAGAGATTTATTGAATACATGGTTGGTCATGGCTGTGCTTCCAAAGACAATGTGATATATTCTCTCACAGCTAAGATAATAAATAACAAGGTAGATCAGTTCCTAAAGTAGAGTTTTTCCTTAGTTACATGTTAAACTTTTGATTCAAACCCTCATGACAGTAAAATAATGAAAATAATTTAGTGCACACTTAGAAGCCCAACTAAGTCCTTATTTTCACATGGAAATCCCTCTGATATGTCATAGTGCTTCTCAAACCTTCTATGTATTCTAGTCACCCAGACATGGTGATGAAATATGGATTCTATTTCAGTAGACCTGGACAGAGGCCCAAGATTCTGCATTTCTAACAAGCCCCCAGATGCTGCTGCTGTTCATAGATACTTAGGATAGCAAACCCATGAAATAGACCACCTCTGTTACATGTTTTTTTCTGCTGTTCATAGATACTTAGGATAGCAAACCCATGAAATAGACCACCTCTGTTACATGGTTTTTTAACATAAACATAGCAGTTACTCTCCCTCAACTAAATACTATAATTCAGTATAAATTTTTTATATCTACACCTACTCTTGTTCTGGTTTCACCTACAGGATATAATTTTTTTCTTTTTTATGTTCTTTTACGAATTTTTTTGTTTTCAGTTACATGTGTAGTAAATATTCTCAAAAATAGATATTCCCCCCCAAAAAAGCATAATAAATGTCTACAGAGTGGAAAAAGTAAAATGCCACTTTGTGGCTAACATTTATAAAAACAAAATATTTACTGAGATAACGGACAAATACATATTTATTTTTAGAGCTGTAATTTGTTTATATGGGTGTATAATTTTTTAAATAATCCATAATGAGATTGGTGGTAGCTGAAATAAGATTGACAAAATGCTTAATATATTTGAAGCTCAGTGATGGAATTAATTTTTCTATTTCCTCTACTTTTGTGTTTATTTGTAACATTGCAAAGAAAAGGAATCCACATTTGGCCAACTAGCCCTAAGAAAGACAGTGATGGTCTCCACAAAGCTCCTGGTGATTAGGGAAGAGATGAGGGCAGGTGTTAAGTCCCAAAGAATGAGTTTAGATTGAGTTGAAGTTTTCCCTACTACAGCTCAGTAGACGGACTTATTTTTCATTTGTACATATGTCAGACTATAATTTTGCTGGAATATAGTGTGGCTAGAGGGAAAGAGCAGGCTGGATGAATCATGGAGAGAGCCACATTAGAAAGCTCTGGCTTTCAGTGTAATGAGTTTGTACACTAAAGGTTTTCAAGTCAAAGCTTTAGGAAAACTGGGGAGCAGTATGTTTGGTGATTAAAACAGGGAAGGGGTCTGAGGGGTCACAGCAAGGTGCTGTTGATTCTTGTAATTGAAGCCAATGACCAGGTGAATCGGAACAGGAGAGGAAAAGGACTTAAAACTGATAGAACAAAGAGCTGCTTAGATCTGGGGGTCAGGGATCCCTGGGTGGCGCAGCGGTTTAGCGCCTGCCTTTGGCCCAGGGCATGATCCTGGTGACCTGGGATCGAATCCCACGTCGGGCTCCCGGTGCATGGAGCCTGCTTCTCCCTCTGCCTGTGTCTCTGCCTCTCTCTCTCTCTCTCTCTTTGTGACTATCATAAATAAATAAAAAAAAAATTTAAAAATAAAAAGATCTGGGGGTCAGCGGTCTCTGAGGTGCAAATTGGGTTAATTGGGAGGATGGCAAGTTAATTCACATAGTGAGGGCCAGAGAGTGAAGCTCAGAGATGGGTCTTAACTACGCTGAATTTGTTAGGTTGAAGAAACATCTTAAGTGCTGATCTCGGGAAGTAGTTATGGATGTAGGACTAGGATGAAGAAGAGGGGAAACCAACCAAAGGAAACATTGAACATTGCTGCCACTGAGGTGGATGTGATCCAGGGAGAAAGCAAAAAGGGAGAGAATTACAAGAACAGGACATACAAAACTATAAGGACGTTTGCATACAAGGAGCAGATATAGGTGGAGAAAAAGGAGAGGTGGTCAGAACCAAATTAGTACAGTGTTGTGAAAACCTAGAAAAGGGCTTTAAAGGGGAAGAAGGAAGAGAATAAAAATATGAGCCAGGATAGCTTATGGAGCAAAGTCCTGAAGGAGATGGGGAGTAGGATCCAAAATACAAGCAAAAGGCTACGTCGTCCTGAGATAGGTTCATACTAAAAACGGCCAGGAGGAAAGTGGTGGCTGCTTGGTGATCTCTTCAGTCAATAAGGACATATCACCCGCAGAATAAAAGCCAGCAGGGAGGATAGGCTTCAGGGGAACAGGGAGTTTTTGAAGCTGGGGTTTTGGAGACTTAGTTGTTTAGAGACCAGAAATAATTCAGAAGAATGCTCCTGCAGCATTGAATGCCTTTCTGAAGATGGTCAGCACTAGATCCCCGTGGTACTCCCAGGAGCAGAAAAGTGAGATGGGGCTAGCAAGCTGGGATCAGAAAGCCAGTTAGACAC
Organism: Canis lupus baileyi; assembly: GCF_048164855.1. Taxonomy (NCBI): domain Eukaryota; kingdom Metazoa; phylum Chordata; class Mammalia; order Carnivora; family Canidae; genus Canis; species Canis lupus. The sequence continues at coordinate 13,499,886 of NC_132866.1, forward strand.
ATGAGGAAAAAGGGCCAGGGCAAAAGAATCTGAAATATTGATGTGAACATCAGTGAAATCTTGAGACCAAGGTTGGGGAGAAAATCGAGTGATATCAGACCAGGAATAATTGGGCCTGGAAACTACCACAAAACAACCAGTTAGCAGAAAGCATTGTGCAAAGTGGGAAATAGACCATGAGCAGGGATGAATTGTGAGTAAAAGACCTTGGTGGAGAGAATTGTAAGTGATAACCAAGTCTAAAGCATGATCTTGCCTCAACCACTGAGGTAGCAGAAGATAAACGTTGAGGAACTCTGAAGTCAGTTGGGGAGATGGGGCTGATGTTTCTCTGTTTGACTGATTGACTTAGACCTTTGGAAAGCAAAGACCCTTTCTTACCTTTTTCTAAGTCCTACTTCGGTAAGGACTGTTTGGGGAGGGGTAAGGAGCAGGCAGGAAACAAATAGAGCCTATAAAGATAACACTTAGAGTCTCTCTGGAAGACTCCACCAGAAACTGCTAGCTTGGATTGCCTCAGGGAAGGGACTGTGTGGTTGGGAAATAGGGGTGGAAGGGAGATTTTACACTCTATATTTTTCTGTACCTTTTGAATTTCACACTGTGTTAATGTAGCCACCTATTAGAACATTATAAAATGAAAATTAAGCTGTTATTATCGATGCAGATAGTAACCAGCTTTAAATTGCTGTTTAAAGCAATTTATGCTTTCCTTGTTCTTTCTGATCCTGATAAAAGGATTAGTTTGATGAGTAGGGCTAATAAAAAAATATGTAAAAGAGTCCACTATTTATAATACAGTATTTTGCTAAGTTTACTTCAAGCATCAGTCTCTGAATTTGATCATTCACCACATTTCTGTATTGCTTTTCCATAATCATGAACTAATGGCAGTTACATTCAGCAAATTCAGGTGATTTTCATGGCAGTTACATTCAGCAAATTCAAGTGATTTTCATGGCAGTACTTCACATGTTTTTCCTCTTAAAACCTTCAACAGGTGTGAAAATCACATCTACCCTACAAGTGTTAAAGCTGATCAAGCAGGCCGGGGACCGGGTCCTGGTGTATTATGAGAGGCCTGTCGGCCAGAGCAATCAAGGTGCAGCACTGCAAGATAATTTTGGACAGTTGGAAGAAAACTTTCTATCAAGCTCATGCCAACCAAACTATGAAGAAGAAAGCACTGGGTTGGCAGTAGATGCTGAAAATAGAGATTTGGATTCTGAATTTGAAGACCTGGCAAGTGATGTAAGAACACAGAATGAGCTCAAAGACGAGGTTCCATCAGTAAGTCACAGCCCCAAACGTACGCCAACAACACTTTCTGTTAAACCCCTTGGAACAATATCACCAGTTTTAAACCGTAAATTAGTTGTAGGAAGTCACCTACCACCACCAAAACCTCCATGTAAAGAGGGAAATAAACCCTTGGCCCTAAAAGCTTCTGAGATAACAGATCCAACACAAGTGTCAAAACCCACCCAAGGATCCACTTTCAAACCACCCGTGCCACCACGACCACAAGTGAAAGTTCCTTTGCCTTCTGCTGACCCCCCAAATCAGACAGAACCAGATGTTCTCACTGAAAAGCCAGAAAAGGTGCTGCCTCCTCCTCCTGCAGATAAACCTGCTGAAAAGCAAGCAAAAACTATGGATCACACAGAAGATGTAGCTGCATCTAAGCAATTTTTAGCAAAGCAAGAAGTAACAAGAGATTTTACTTCAGAAAGTTCCTGCCCTCCTAAGGACGGTTCGGATGACCCTCAAATGTGGGAATCCTCAGAAATTCCTTACCGTAATAAGCTAGGGAAATGGACAAGAACCAGAGCAACCTGTTTCTTTGACATAGAAGCCTGCCACAGATACTTAAACATTGCATTGTGGTGCAGAGATCCTTTCAAGTTAGGGGGTCTTATCTGTTTGGGGCATGTTAGCTTAAAACTTGAAGAGGTGGCTTTAGGATGCCTGGCTACATCAAACATGGAATACTTTTCAAAATTCAGATTGGAAGCCCCATCACCTAAGGCAATGGTCACAAGAACCGCACTACGCAATCTGAGTATGCAGAAGGGATTCAATGACAAATTTTGCTTTGGTGACATTACCATTCACTTCAAATATTTGAAAGAAGGAGAACCAGACCAACATGTAGTTACTAACGTAGAGAAAGAAAAAGAACTCCATTTGGTCGAAGAGGTTTCTGCCCTACCTAAAGAGGAGCATTTTGTTGGACAGATGGGTTTAACAGAAAATAAACATAGTTTCCAGGATACTCAGTTCCAGAACCCAACTTGGTGTGATTACTGTAAGAAAAAAGTGTGGACTAAAGCTGCTTCCCAGTGTATGTACTGTGCTTATGTTTGCCATAAAAAATGTCAGGAAAAGTGTCTAGCGGAGACTCCTCTCTGTGGAGCAACTGATAGGCGGATAGACCGGACCCTGAAAAACCTCAGGCTGGAAGGACAAGAAACCTTCTTAGGCCTGCCTCCTCGTGTTGATGCTGAAGCTAGCAAGTCCGTCAATAAAACAACAGGTTTGACAAGACACATTATCAACACAAGCTCTCGTTTGTTAAATTTGCGCCAAGTCTCTAAAACTCGCCTTTCTGAACCAGGAACTGATCTAGTGGAACCTTCACCAAAACACACACCCAACACATCCGACAATGAAGGCAGTGACACAGAAGTCTGTGGTCCAAACAGTCCTTCTAAACGAGGAAACAACACAGGAATAAAGTTGGTGAGAAAGGAGGGTGGTCTGGACGACAGCGTTTTCATTGCAGTTAAAGAAATTGGCCGTGATCTGTACAGGGGCCTGCCTACAGAGGAGAGGATCCAGAAACTAGAGTTCATGCTGGATAAACTGCAGAATGAAATTGACCAGGAGCTGGAACATAATAATTCCCTTGTTAGAGAAGAAAAAGAAACAACTGAATCAAGGAAAAAATCCCTTCTTTCTGCTGCTTTATCTAAATCAGGTGAAAGACTACAAGCTCTAACACTTCTCATGATCCACTACAGAGCAGGCATTGAAGATCTTGAATCTTTAGAAAGTCTGTCTTTAGACCAGCACTCAAAAAAAATAAGCAAGTACACAGATGATACAGAAGAAGATCTTGATAATGAGATAACCCAACTAATAGACTCCCAGCCGTTCAGCAGCATATCAGAGGATTTGTTTGGCCCATCTGAGTCTGTTTAACAAACCGCTGATTTAAACTTTCGAGTGATTGGGGGAAAGTTGCATCTTAAGTACCATGTGTAAGCCCTCTTCTAATGCACTTCAGCCTGCTTCTCCACAGCAATTTGCTTGTGTAAGAACAAGAGTGAAAAAGGTTGTTTTTCAGGAAAAACATGACCAGCTCACTAAATTGGTTGTTTCAGATTGCATTTATAGCTATGCTTTTTTGGGTTTATACTGGGAATTTATTTTTACTAATTTATTTTTAACTTTTTCTAATTATGTAATTATGTAAGCTAACTTTTCATGTTTATGTACATGTGATGTCTCATTGTGTTATTTTCCTTCATCTTAGTTTTTGAATGAGTGTTAAATAGGATACTGTCCAAATTCTTGAAGATTTTCATTTCCATCACGGTTATAACAAGTTTGCTGCATGCCCAAATCGACAACAGCAATCATTGAGGGAACAGGTTTTGAGTCTTTGTGTTAGGAAGTTTGTCATCTCTACTTGCTTGAGATTTTTGATATTTTGGGGCTTGGGGGCGGTTTTTTTGTTTTTGCCAAATGTGACATAAAAGCAGATGCTGCGGCTTTAGTCAGTTACACTGATTTAGTAAAAAAAAAAAAAAATAAGTTACATATAGTGCTTGCTTTCTATCCTTCTGTGAATTTTTTTCTAGTTTTTGTGCAGTTTTAGTGAGAATACAGTTATTAATTTGAAGAGGTTGCATTGAAAAAATGTAATAGGGAATAGAGAATGCAGTTGGTCAGTTTTGTAGAGAAGATTACTAAAAACACAGTAACCAGTAGGATTTTGAAATATAATCTTTCAATATATTGATGCTTTCTCCTTTTAAATGGAAGTTCTGAATATTTATGATTTTCATCTTCAGTTCTCCCATGGGAAATAAAGCATGTCAAGGATAGAGTTTCAGAGAACTGTTCTTAAAATGACCGTGTTGATAACTGGGTTTGGCTCTTTTGTTTTAGGAACATATTCATGCAGGAGGGTGTTATGAAAGAAAGGAATCATGCAGGATAGATTTATTGCTTTTCTGACATGCTGCCCGTTGAAGGAATGGTGGTCATTCTGAACACTTCTGTAGTTCAGATGGTCTTTTGTTTAAAAAAAGAAAATAAAAATTAACAGTATAGATACATAGGAATTGGGATCAGTTCTTTGATAATGAAGATCTGTTCTGATACTCCGTCCATTGTATGGACTCCAGGAACACATGACTGAGGGAAAACATGAGAGCATGACCTCTGTGTTGGTATACCATACAAGTTTTGGCCTTTTACATGTCTATTTTCCTTTTGTAGGTAACTACTATGATAATTGACATATAGTAAAGACTGACATGAATTTAAAGCTAGGTGGGACAGTTTTGATGGACAGCAGAAAGAAGCATAGTAGAAGAGTAAGGGTTCCAGCCCAGGACTCCAGACAAGAGCTTAAGATCAAGCTCTTCCACTGGCCATTAATGAACTCTGTAACCACAAGAGGGTTCCGTGCGGCAGTCTCCCCAGCTCCAAAGTAGGAATAAACAATACTTTAACTACCTCACAGGATTGTTGTGAGGAGAAAACAGAACTGCGAAAGTGCTCTAAACAGTCAAAAGCTATTCAAAAAAAGGTATGACTCATATGGGGGGGAGGGGACAAAAACAATTTTGAGGGCAGAAAAGTTATTCCACTTTTAAAATCAATAGCCAGTTCTCATTCTTGCTGTTTTATTGAGTGAAATGTTAGGAAGAACCTTTATTGGCCAAGTTGATAACAAAACTATATCTGTGTATCCCCTTTTTTTGTTGCTAAGCATGCTTGCATTTTAAAAGAACACTGCTGTAGAAGTCTTTATATACCAACTTCTCTGAAAGCTAAAAAAAAAAAAAAAAGGTTCTGTAACGTGCTTGAAACAATCTGCCCAATGGAATAACCAACTTTTATCTTATGAAAAATAACTTACCAATGATGACCTGGAAGGCCAATGTCTGTAAGTGGCTGGTGTGTATGGATGGATGACACCACAGAAGTTTTAGTGACATCCAAGCATGCTGCTGAAACCGATGCATTTGAAAGAGCTGCAGAAATAACGCAAAATTTTGGTTTCATAAAAATCTACTCCTGTTTTAAAAGTATTTAACTCTGTAGAACCACAATTATGAAAAGCTCAGTAATGCTGCTAATGATATTTGTAAAATCTACCTTTAATGTAGTGCAATATTTTTATATCTACTGGGACAGGCAGTAGAGGCATCACAGTTGTGCTTTAGTGCAGGGGAGGGGGGGGAAATCACTCCAAACAGCCTAGGGGATAGTGAGGTGTAAGGCTTCCATGAAAACAGTTGTATTCTATTACATTCCTGATGTAATCTTGCTGCCATGCTATGTTATCAATAGCTAAAAAATAATAAAAAAAACTACCACAGAAAACAAGAATATCTTCATTTGCTGACATCTGAAAGAGGTGATTGCTGCATCTCTCTGGAATTACTGCCTGGTTGAATTTGGCAATCAAGCTCTTCACAAAATGCCCTTTTGCTAAACAAAATTGCTATTTTGAAATTTGCCTAAAAGCATTAAGTTCTGGTTTTATGGTTGTTTTTGTAAGCTGTTAAATATCAGATGTATGGATTGGCCCTGCTATTTATTAGGAATTAGACTGCTTTCTGTATTTCTGGTATTTAGGTGAAGAACTAGATTAGACAATCAAGCTGAACAACATTTTGGCATTATTTTGATAGCAGAATTAATATGCTACATTTCCTAATATCAAACCCTGTACTCTTGAGTATCAGAGTATCTGAGATCCTATTGGCCACTTTATGATTTTGAGAGAGAAAAAAAACTGAAAATTGGAGGGTACTGTCAAGTTCTAAATTTATCTGGATTTTTTGAAAGGCAGTTTGAAAATAACTTGGCTATTGCTTATAAAGATAAGATCTTAATTTCCCTAAAAGTGAATAAATTTAAAATCACTTTAATTTAAAAATGTATTGTCTTTCTTTCTAAATTGAGATAATAACTTTCCTTTATTTAAAAGGGTTGGGGAAGGTTTAGAGCCCCTCTGAGTAAAACTGCCATTCTTTCTCACACCTGTGAATCTCATGCCTGAAAGTACACACCCTGAGTTGTGTAGATTCCAGGGCCCTGTGGGCTCACCTTGTGGAAGAGCTTAGTTACTTCTGTCAGAGTTATTTGTTCACAACAGTCAGGAAAACAGTCTAACTTGAGAAATGCAAGAATAACTTACTGGGCTTTTCCACATTGACACCATGGGACTAGTTACAGATTTCAATTTAAAGCCAAAAAGTAGGGTTCAGACTAACCTGAATTTTAACTGATGCCTGCAAGCAGAGAAGAATAGTTTTTAATTAGATATTCACAGTCAAAACAATACCTCATGCATGTTATTCCATTGATCATGTCTGGCTTATAAAGGAATACAAACAGGCACAGTAGTGTTCAGAAGATTTATTAAGGAAACTAGCTAAAACATGTAAGCACATACACTTAGCAGTTGAAAGAATTGAATATTCTTTGCTACCTCATTTATGTTTTTGTATCTATTTTGGTAGGTACAAACATAACCCACCGCTGCTCAAGAAAACATTCAGGGAGCTGTATGTTCACAGTTCTGATACACACATTAAAAGAAAAAAAGCCTCACTTCACAGTCTTGCTAACCTCAGAATATTAGTCATATAAAAGACCTTGCAATTTTTTCCCCTCTCAAATAAAAATGATACTTTTGCTCCCAAAACAGTTCTGAAAAACTCATGTCTTTTACGTTCTCTCTAGAGATCAACAGTGGGCATGCCTCTACCAGTCATTCTTGAAGAACTGAAGGCAAGAATGAGATTGGAATAAATCATTCAGTATTGTATACTGGTCAGGGGGATCCATGAACCCTCTTAAGAGAACTGATCTGTAGCACGTTCTTTAAGGGTCTCCCCAGTGGGAATAGAAAACAGTCCTGCCGTCATACATTAGCCATATGAGAGTGCTTCTAGAGACATCTTACAAAGTCACAGATTTGTGTAAATTGCCCAGTGCAAATATGTGAGTAGGAAACTTCCTTTCTTCCACCACGCTGCACTTGAAAGCCAGATTTCAAATGCTTCGAAGCCCCACATAAAATTTCATAAAGCAAATGGAAACAAAGTACTAGCTAGTCTAAAGTTCTTTGCTCCTTGTCCAAGTTAACAGAAACACAATTTTAACTTAACAAAGTACAGACATTAGGTAATTTTTGTTGATTGCAAAGCTACAGAATTAACAAGTATTAACAAATATCTGAGACATTCTACACTATCTGCACACTCCAATCACATCTCATACAAAACCTGATGTCAACGGACAGTGCTAACACAGTATTTGCTGTTAAATTGAAAAGGCACGTCAATGTTGTCATGCTTAGAAAAACCACATTACACAGCACTAGATGATATAATAATAGACAGTTCTAGATGTTTCTAGGATTTTTCTGAAAGGGAATGTGTCCTGACCTATTATTTTTACCTGTTTTCCTAACGTAATTCAAGATAATTTCATTCCTCCTCCATCTTTACTTAAAATTTGTTTTCACATTGATGTGAACAACCTTCAGAAGTCTAAAAAATAATAATTGCAATTCAAAATTTAATTGGTTCCTAGAAAACACTTGGATGACCTCATAACAGGTCAAGAATGTAGTCTAATTTTTTTGACATAGCAGCTATTAGCCTTTTAAATTTCTAAAAGTTGATGGTATAAGGTATTATCTACCCTCAATTTTCTTTCATTCTAAGACAAGTATATATTTTAAAGGGAACACTAGTTCATAACTTATACTTTTGGGTGCTTTTCTCTGCTTTCAGAACATTTACTATTTTTTCCTATTGGCTTTAGTGTCTGCTGCCAGCCACATGACCTGTAAACATATAATTTACAACCATCTGTTTCCAGGTAGATGATTCCGTAGAAAATTAATGCCAGCTACGATTTATGGGTAAGTCCAAAAAATGACGGCTCAAGTTCCTGTCCTCTGCCTTTGAGATAACTAGACTTTAGCTCATAAATATATTGATAGTAATTACAAGTTAACCCCACTCAATGTCACTACATCATATGCTGTCTTATTTAATTCTATTTTTCAGACTTCCTTCTAGTTTCTCAGCGTTGGAAGTGTCTCGGAGATAATGTGTGCTTTAATTTTAAACACTCATTACCAGTATTCAGAAAAAAATATAAGATTTTTTTGCCCAAGTGTTCATGAATGTAAGTTTTTTAAAAATTATATTTGATTTGGATTCAAATATTTATAGATTTACACTATATCTATTTCGTCAAAATATATTGTATAATATTTAATAAAATCAAATACATAAAATAAAGTTTTCAACACTATTTATACAAACCCCTAGAAAAGCTGCTTTTTCTTTATAAGGCTGTTGGCAATCAATCACAACCACGGAGAAGACTGAATAACCTCTGGTTGTTTTGCTTTCACCAGGGGTGAATGGTATGACTAAGACAGTTCTGGAGGAGTCGTTTCACCGGAAACACGGTTTTATACAATTAAATACTTTGATGACTTTTGAGGATCTCAGTCACTTTCAGATTCTTCATCATCACCGATCGGATACGACTGGATATTATTCTGGGTGTACATTTTGGTCTTAATGGGGCAGTTGTGATCCATGAGAATAGCCTGGAAGAGAGCAAAGTGCAGATACATTAACCCTGTTTCACAAAGATAAAATAACCTACTATTTTCAAGGATTACTAGAGTTGGAAAGCTATAGATTATGCCACCCACTGTCAATCAGTCCGGTGCAACTGCCAGGTGCCTGCAGTGCAACTGCCAGGTGTCTGTCCCAGAAGCCCTGGAGTTCCACATTCCACAGTCTGTGAGGATTCCAGATAACAGAAGGTAGTATAGAAGGGGGTCTCTGCCAGGGGCTACATCATGTAGTCCAGTTAGGGCAACTTGTAAGCTATGAGGCGAGGGCTATGCAGGCTACATTTAGGAAGAGTTCTATTTAGCATCTTGGAATTGGGATGGAGGAGGGGGTCCTGGAGGTCACCCAGTCCAACTGCTGCTCACGGATTTCATGGTGGCAACACCCTTAATAAGATGAACTACACCCTTAACGAGATGAACTTCTGTTGGAAATGGACCTGAGGCTAACTCCCTCCATTGTTTCTATATCTGGAGCCAGTTCCAATTCCAGGCATTTTCACAAAGACCATTGCCACGGCCCCTTAAGTTTTCCTACACTAAACGTCACGTCTTTTTCATAAGTGGCATTTCCACAGCGCCTCTCCCTAAATCCTGAATGTCTTCCCCTAGCTCAAATGTAGAATTTAAAACCAACCAACTCTTAGGAACATAAAAATCTTGTGTCTTCTCGTTACTGAAAACTAAACAGTCCATTGATCCTCAATTGATAAACATCCTCAAAACATACTTGTAATCATTACTCCTCTTGAAAAACGTGCAGACCAAGCATGCTGTCTGCAAATACAGCAGCCCCTTATCATGCCAGGACCACGCAGAGGGTTCTTGCTGCAATACCTCAGCTTCATGAGAACTCTATGTGGGAGGCTGATAACTGTCTGTGTAGGCACAGAGGTTAAACAACACGGCCATGGGCATACAGCTAAAATGGGGCAGCGATGCGCCAGCCAGCCTTATGCCAAAGTCGGTTCCCACACTGCTCCATGGTAGAGGCAGAGGAATACAAAACACCATACAACAGGACACTGGTACAACTAAAGGAGATTCTCCTATGAGGTGTGTCTTTTGGAGTTTCCGCTACATAAACTATTCCCCCAATACCTTTTAATGCAGTGTGAAAATCTACATGGAAACCTTTATCTGTTAAAATTTATCTTATGTTAACCTCTTACAACCTATCTTGGTGTTTGTCAGTTACTCCCCGCCCAGGTCTTGTCCCACACATTTGATAACTTCTCTGACTCCACTCAGTGCTAACCCATTTATCGCCTACCAAGAAATTCTAAAATCTGCTTGGGTGATATGTTAAGATAACGACTTCCTTGACCCTCTAAGTCAGGCTGTCAGCTCAGCTTGTCAGCTGCAAATTTAACTTTTTTTTTTAAATGCTTCGTGCCAAGTGAATTAATATATGTATTTAATAAAGAGCTCAATTTCTAAAACTCAATAACTGAGGCAACAGATGCTGTACACCAGGACCATTCTCCCCATATGGATGTGTCCTTGTTACACAAAAGGTTTAACCCCCGAAGAGATCAACGTCTTACCTCCCCAGGGTAGTGATCCTCAAAGAAACCTAGGAATCACTTGGCGGGGGAGGGGAAGTTAAACATGAAATCCCAGGCCCCTAACCTTTCATGCCAGTGGTGTGTGTCTGTCTACATGCCATGAGAAGCACTGCCTCAGTGAGATGGTATTATCTAGAAGTATAGCAGAGCGGTATGGCTGCCAACAGCTTGCTGGGCACCTGCTCCCATGCCCCTAAGCTCCTATACGAGCAACTCAGTGACTTCATGGCGAGAGAAGGACAGGTGCCACAGCACTTACAGGTGGAATGCTCGCTGTGGGTGAAGTGCTCAAGGACAGCTGTACGGAGGAGATAGGATATAGGCTGAACCTTGAAGGATGGGAAGGATGTCCACAGCAAGAATCATCCACTCAGTGAACCACTATGTAGAACAGGGACATGGGCGCTGCAGTGGTTCCATCAGTTAAGTGGCTGACTTGATTTCAGTTCAGGTCATGATCTCAGGGTTATGAGATCGAGCCCCACAGTGGGCTCCATGCTCACCAGGGACTCTACCTGTAATTCTCTCTCCCTCAGCCTCTGACCCCTCTCCTCTCACCCGCTAGCACACTTGCTCACTCTCAGTCTCTCTCTAAAAAACAAATATAAAATAAAAACCAGGGACACTAAGCCAGCCTGGCCGCCACAGATGTGGTGATGATGAGGCACACAGTGAGATATTATTAGAAAGCCCAACCAGAGCCAGATTGCAGGGCCAAGTAAGGGGCCTTGATCACTGGCCCATGCACAGCAATACAGCCTTGGGAGGGATAGCCATCAGTCTACCCTACTCATAACTGCCTTCTCTCGCCCTGAGACCTAACTCTGTATAACATGTAGACTTCTTAAGGACCCCGAAACTTAACACTGGGCAGGCACGTAGTATGGATTCAAAAAGCTGTGTTGCAAGGGAAGAAGTTCAATCAGACTGGTGATGGCATCAAACAGACTTCAGTGGTCAGAAGTTATCAATGCAGCCAAACCACATTTGTACACAAAGCCTATCTCAGATAAATAAGTTTTTGGTTTTTTTTTTTTTTTTGAAATACTGTTTTGTAGCTTTTAAAACCTAGTTTACTGGCTCCTGAACCTCTTGAAAGATTATGTGACAGTTCTGCTTTTTATAACAAGTTATAAGCCAGACAGCAGATGTAATATTCCCAAAGTGCCAGGAACAAAGAGGAGTGAAGGTCAAGTGGGTAAGTCAAGTGCACAAGGGCCAGGAAGAACCCGGTTCAGGGAGCCGCCAGGTAATTGAAGCCAGCCCTCTGCTGGGCACGTCTGACTCTACTGAAGACCAGAGAGAAAGTAGGAGAGTGTTTGAATCCAGAGCACAGTCCAGTTACTGAGAGTTAAACCCCTGCCAAATGCTTGGCTTCCTATCAGACACCGAGCAGAGTGAGGATCTCCAAAGTGGTAAAACCGTTGTTGGACTAAATGAAGTATACAAATTAGGCAAACACACAGCTGGGATACAGTACAAGCACTGAGTAAAGCCCTCCAGACTTCAAGATTATGAGATGCCAGTTTGAATGCTTGAAAGTTTTATTTACCATATCTAAAAAAAAAAAAAAAAATCGTGATCTTTTTACATATCTACTGTGTAAATGCCCTGCAAAGGGACACATTTCTATAAATAGATTATAACATGCAGGTCCTTGCCTGGCTCCCTGCATTCAGAAAAGAGTCTCTAGAACAACTATTGAGAGAGCCCAGAGTCACCCAGGAAAAGCAAGCTGCAATCTCAAACACCGACTTTCCTGTCTGGGCCACAACTAGAAACTTCAGGAGTAAGATATAAAAAAATGTGCCCTATCTTCAAAAATAATTCTTCAAATCTGAAAAAAAAGTCCCTATTAGCACACAGCTAATTCTCAACTGGATGTTCTGAGAGTCATGGGCTGCTTGTCATTGTGTGCAACTAAACCACAGCTGGCCTCAAATGGCAGGATGGGCATTTCTTAACTTGCAGAGAGACCTGAGTAACAAACAGGCTTTTTCCTCCACCCGTACTGATTATTTCAAAATAAACAAACAGGGGCGCCTGGGAGGCTCAGTCGGTTAAGTGTCTGCCTTCAGTTCCAGTCATGATCTCGGGGTTCCTGGGATCGAGCCCCATATCGGGCTCCCTGCTGCGGGGAGTCTGCTTCTGCCTCTCCCTCCGCCCCTCCCCCTGCACATGTGTGCTCTCTCTCACTCTGATGAATGGATAAAATCTTAAAAAAGAAAAAAGTACCAAACAGAAGAAAAGCTCAAGTGCTGCCACACCAGTTGATGCTTCTACAGTTGCGGCCCCATGAAAACAGTATTTGATCTTTAATATAAAAGAGCTTAAGTCCAAACACGGCATTTTCAGAATGCTGCTTAATGAAAGAATTGTTTTTTATGGTTTATAGGTCTTATTCCAGCTTTCCTGTCCCCCTCCATTTGGTAACTGCTCATCCTGAAGGCCAGCACCGGTCAGTATTGGATTTTCTCAAGTGAGCAGTAATCAATTCTTTCCTACATGGCACACTGCTGTCCCCGCCTCGCACCCCTTGATCATTAGGTTCCTTCCTGCTCCGCTTGCTCCATGAGAAGGCAGCAGCCGCTGGCCATCCTCAGACGTTACCATTACACTGGGCAAATGGAACCCAGTGAGATACCTGCCATCATGGGCAGCAATTATGGGCAGCGAGATGCACATTTTCTCAAGTTTTTAATGATTCCTCTTGCTAGGCATTTATTAAGGATTTTGACATTTTATAGTGAAAGTGGCTTTCCGGAAGCCTGCAATTGTTGCTTTGGCTTTACATTGTCTCTTCCACTTCCTTTGGCATTTTTAAGTGAACTAAAGCCCTGATTTACAAGAGGGAAGAGAAGACACACCAGGGCCTGCCTCCTGCCCCTGCCAGGGGGGACCCCCCCTGCTCATCCTCAGCCCTCACTCATTTCCTCCAACACCTCAGATAAGCCATCATGCTGCTGCTGACACACAGATAACACAACAGCTGCTAACGTCTGCTGCTTGGCTACGGAAGCCCGTTCAGCAGTTCTGGGGTCTCAGGAGCAAAAGGAAGCTCTCGCCTCACAGAGGGGCCTTGGGTGGATACAGGGGACCTCTGGGCTGACAGTAAATGAGAGTATTAGGTAAAAGCTAGAAACAAGTGTGGGGTGGTAGTAGAAATGGTAACACATTTACTGAGCATTTACTGTGTGCTAAGCTCGGGGCTAAGCACTCTGTGGGATTCTCCTCTGAGTCCACCGAGCAACCCAATGAGGCAGGTGCTCTCATTTCCCCAGCTGACAGTTTTGGTGCCAAGGCCATGCTAGCCCTTCACTATCTCCCAAGAATCTTAAACAGTCTCCTGGGTGGCAGGAGCATCTGTAGATGATTTATCTTTTTTTGGTAGAGAGAGTTGGGAGTAACCTTCATTTGGCCTTAATCAAATTGATATGATGGCAAGGAATGACAGTTTTTAGTCATTGCACTGAGAATTTTCTGACTCTGATTTGGGCAAGGTACCCTGTGGGGGTCAGGCTGAAAGACAAGTCGGATGAACAATAAAAGCACTATGGTTGCTCAGAACTAGAGGCATTTAAGCAAGAGGAAGGAAAAAAAGGGTGGTTTTCATTGGAACATTTCCACAACACCTTTCACTCCTTTTCTTTCAGTTGAATGGATCATAAGTAATTCAAAATTACCTAGTTACACCCTATATAATAAAGGGCATAAGACCAGTGCTCCATACTGAATATATTTTTAAAATATATTGAAGGAATTGATGAATGCAAAGAATGCACCAAATAAATAAATGGCTGCACATAACCTAAACTTTACAGTCTGTGATTGTTTTTGAACCCACTTTTGGGGGAAAATCATAAAAGGGCAGTTCAAGAAATGCCAAAGCACCAAGACCCATTTCAGTTCAACCATCAGAACTTCTGATATACCCCCAAGAGAACATTACAACATTACATAGCCACTCATAATCACAAAATACTGTCTCTCCTCACCTGGTTATCTTATTCATTCTTAATCTAAATCACTCTTCTTCCAGCTAGATGAGTACCCATCACCATGTGAGGTTTTAAAAACTTCACTACAAGGTATCAATACTTAGAATCAGTAAGTAAATCTGTTCAGAAGAGGAACGCCTTCTACTCATTAGTGTATCTTTCATCTAGTTATGATTCTGGTTATGAAATTGTTAATTTAAAGGTTACCTATGCTCACGTGTGCCCAAAGATACATATACAATAGTTTTCCAAAATGCTCTGTTATCTACACCAAAACCATCTCCAGAAGCTTATGTAGCAAGGACTAAAACACCATTACTAAAAGCAGTAAGGCTTAGGAGAAAAACACATAGCATCAAAAATGGCTAATCTTGGTGCAGGTGGAAAAAAAATCAAGATTTTCAAGAACTAAAGAAAATTACATCGAACTACCCCATGTCTGGCTGACAAAAGAGCTGTACAGACTGCCAACCTACAAACAAAAGTCATTTCATTCTTCATATTTATAAACATAATGCTTGATTAGTAAAGGAAGTATGGCCTAAGTGGTATAAACTCAAAAGGAACTGTTACCATTTATGTTTAGGGAGTTCTGCCCAAAAGGAGCAGAATATATTTTATAACTAAGTCATGGAGAAACTATCCAGAAGACCAAGAAACACTTGACTGCATCCTAAAATTTTCTTACCATCTTTTCTTCCTTGGCAGGTGGACTTCGAAGAAAAAAGCAGAGAGGAGCAAAAAGAATATCAATTATTCCAATAATGGTCATGAGCCATGGAAATCCAATTGCCTTTGCGATAGCCCCACCAGCAGAAGGACCTTTCAGGAAACAGAGAATTAGATCAAGCTCTCTCCAGATGTCTCATAGATAGAAAGATACAACAAGTTAAATAATTTTCAATCAGCATTACCATCCATTAAGCTAAACAGTTGTTTTGAAAGCCTGCATCCTTACCTATGGCATATCCCATACAGAACGCCACATCTGCAATGGCATACACACTGCCGTAGACAGACACATGCCGCAGGTCGACCAGGTAGCCCATGATGGGCATCATTGACGAATCCACCATTCCTGTGGACAGTTAGGGAACATGGTCTGTGGAAAATGGATGTAACCCGAAAATGCGGGGAATACCAGGGACTGTGTCCTAACCTCACAAGCCCACCAGCTCTTCCCCAATTGTCATCACCACCTGTGAGTCTCGAGGCAGGCTGCCTAAGGCATACCCTTCACTAAAGACAGACTGCAGGTCACTGAGCTGGGACTGGAACCCAGGCCACCTTACCCCATCTGGCCTCCACTGTCTGAAGGGCTCATCTTCCTGGGGAGGGCACCCAGCCCTCTGGTGACTCACAGACCAGGCTTCACATTGAGTGGAGCACTGGCTACTGGTTGTGTGGCACCCTCACTCACTTCGAGCTGCTGCTATCCAGATTAACTCTCTTCTAGTCGATAGGCCCCTTACCTTCACCCAGGGGGCACACCTATAAGCCTCATACACCCCCGTCCCCATCCACACGCCCTGGCCTCACATGTGGACCATAAGAAGCTGGAAAGTATCAGGGAAGACAGGAAGGAATTAGAATATGTAGGGGCCTTGTGGGGGGGTGACCCTGGCCTGCTCAGGAACAGATAAAGAGGTCTGCTAATCTGCGGCTCACACACACACACACACACACACACACCACCAAGGCCACATTAGAATCTCTTGTTCCTTCAACAGTCAGGGACAGGCAGCACAAAGAAAGAGCATGTGTGTTCAGAGTCCTGGGCTCAAGTCCCTGGCAGGGTGAGCATGGCCATTCCTCATCTCTCTGAACACTGGCTTACCCATCCATAAAATGGTGCAGATAATGATGGGCTAAGACAAGACTGTCTCTGTGGATAACACCTCCAGCAGAGTACTCAAATCTTAGTCCCCTCTTCTCCACCAACTAGATAGCAAGAAGAGGAGGGAAGTTTCTTTCATTCAATTCATATTTGGTGATCCCCTAATATGTGGAAGTTGCTGGGGACATGGGGTGAATAAAATGGACAGAAGAGTTGGATGGGCCCCAAAGAATTGAAAAATAAATTACAGCTGTCACTGACACCACTGGAGTAGGTAGGTGCTGTGGGGAGGATAAACCTAAGCCCACCTGGGGCTCCTTTCTCTCTTTCCACAGTACCCACTCAAAGATTCAATTCTTGCCTTTAGCCTGTGATAGATTTAGCATTGATTTCTAGTATGACCCATCTGTATATTACAAAAAAGAAACAAACGTAGACTTTTTACCCAAAATATTCACAAGTCTGTTCTTAACATATTCTTGTTCCTCGCATTTCAAATACTCATCCCTTTGCCAGTGATTCCGCAGCACACGTAATCATGAATACATCAGCCAACCTCTTCTATACCAAACCTTATAAAAAACTACATGTGCAGTCTCTGTCCCCCAGATTCACTGGAGCAGGTCTGTGCACAGATCTGAGCCCAAACACACGTGCTCTGGTTGAGGGATTCTCTTGTTTGCCCAAGGGCAGCAACGGAGTATCCGTTTGCTTCTGTAAATATCAGGCTTTTAAAAATACTGGTTTTCAGGAAATAAATGACTAGTACGGAGAAGCAAGGATCTGTCTGTAGACAATCAACAGGCTGTACTTGAGCTTGGCTGCCTACAGCCTCTGCTCAAGCTTCCAGAAATTTTAGGTTGAGGAACGACAGTCTGCCCAAATAAGAGGAAATCCTTCCCAGTAATGGGGGAAACAAAGTTTTAAATTTAGGCCTAAGGTTACATGACTTACCAATTGCAAAACCAACTCCAAAGTTGGGAGCTATGAGTCCATAGATGTTTTTGGCAAAAGGAATCTGTGAGAGGAAATAAACATTATACTAGAATCATGACATCCAATGGTAAATCTGGGAAAATATAAAAGACATAATTTCTCTAGCCTGGTGTGTGTATTCCCTTCTGAAGGAAATGGGGGGAAGGAGGTGGATGGAGTTTGGGGAGAATCAGGTTCTCCAAGTCTTTGAATTGAAGCTGAAAGGGATTTTGTGACCACCAAGAAAAACTCGCTAACTGCTATAGTTGAGGTTGGCCTTGACCACACTCCATTTCTGACAAGGACCAGAAGGCCTCACTTAAGGTAGATACTGGCCATTGGTAGAAGGTGTTTTATTCTAGAAAAACATCTTGCTATTGTTTCCGGCTAGTTATCTGAAAGTGTTTTAAGACACTGTAATGTTTAAGATGATGGGGGTGGAGTAGGTAGTGACATGCACACTATCCAACAAAACATACTAAATAACCTCCAGCTGACATAAAATGTAAATATCCCTTGGAGAATCTTGTCCAAAATGTGTCAGACGATAAAAAAAAGTTGAGGAAAATGGAAGACGTAATAAAAACAAATGTCAACAAATTTCAAACAGCTATAAAAGGTTTCCTGGGGATTCTTGCCCAAAGCAAAAGTTTTATTTACAGATCATTGCCGCTTGTCAAATACCATCTTTTACTCACACATAAAATGCTGATTCCAACAATTATCATTCCTAGAAGAGCACAAAGCCACCTATCAAAAAAAAACAACAACAAAAAAAAAAAACAGTGCCTTTAATAAATGACCACTTTAGGTTTTTTTCCCCAGGCCAAATTTTCAACAGAAATCAAAACAATTGCTTCTGATAACTAAGGTAGAAACATCTAGAATTTGCTTTAAAAAGCTACATTATTTTTTTTAAAGCTACATTATTATGACGGAGTGAGCGTTGTCCGCATTTCATCTTACCTCCCCATTTTGTGTGCGAGCATCCCAAAAATATTGGTTCCAATGAGATAAGAGATACTAGCTGGCAAGAAAGCAATGCCTGTAAATTTATGAAAAGGACACCTTATCAGTATTGATTATCAGTCAAGTGTTAGAAAAAGTAATAATTGTCAGACACCACGATGGTGATTAGAGCCGATGAGAGAAGCCCTGGGGCCTGCACCCAAGCAGCTAATATCCGGCGGCTGACGGGTCCAGACTGGACCCCACCTGCTTTATCCGGCCTCACAAAGCTGCTGAGACGCTCCAGAAATGAAATTCATTCCTCTATCAGCAGCTCCAATCTTGCCTGGTGGCAGCTTCACACACGGCCTGGTGTGGGCACTCTGCGCCGTAGGAGCTGGTCCCTGAGAGCCCCCATGGGCCATGAGCAGGGTGCCACCCACCCCCAGCCTCACCCCCGTGTTGCTTTACCAGAGAGGTAAGACACGAGCATTGAAAAAAAAAATGGGGAACATGAAGGACATAGAACAAAATTGAAATGATTCCAAACCCCATCACTCAGAAAATGACCATGGTGACCTCCTCCTGTAAGTTTATACACACAAGTTTACACACACAGATCAATGCATGTGCATGAGATTTTAAGAAAACAAAACAAAACATGGGTTTATACTATTGTTCTACATCCTGCTTCTTTCAACTAGCTTTATGAGCATCTTTCCATGCCTAAAAAAAATAATAATAAATGTCTATGTGGTCATTTTTGGGGTGGCCAAGTCATATGACTGGCATTGTCATGTCCAAGGTTCTATGCTCTCCCAGAGACCTGGCACCCCTGGGCCAAGCCTGGGCCAATTTCCAGCAGCTGGTGGAGTGGCTGCCTTGAAAGTCGTCTCTGCATTGAACAGAAAGCCCTCTTCGAGTCAGACCAGCCCAGCTGCCCCTGATAGGGACCTGTCCCTATCAGCTCCCTGTGGTCCCCATCTGCTATCAGGACAGTAGGACAATCTCTTCGAAAGACGGCTTTTCAAACTTCATACTTTTAGTGTTCTTCTTGAGCTCTGCTGTACCAGATTTGATTCTAAGCCTTGCCCACAAATGGTGAAGCTGCTTTGTCTGCGATCATAGGACTGCGTAAGCTAGACATGCACGCTAGCTACTAGAGGGTCAGGGCTACTCAAAGTGCACAGGGCCTGAGGCCCTGCCTGTCCCTGCTGCCCACCAGCATGCAGCTAAGGGTGATGTTGCCCCTTCAAGGATCCAGCAGCCTCCCTGTACCTCCGTACGTACTAATGCAAGCCATCAAGCCCTCCAGAGAGGTCGAGCCTTCCAGCACGGGAAGGACTTCAAACTGATTAGGTCCAGGAGCTAAATGCAAAACCAAATCATTCTAGGCTTAGTGATCTGGGAAATAATAATAAAGAGCAATCTCATCTCATGTTCCAGGAAACCGTTTCCATCACACTTGGCAATCTGGGTGGCCAAATAATTGTTGGGTGTAATCAGATTCAGCAAACAGTACTGATAGCGCGGCCCCGGCTCACTGCTACGGCAGAAGACAATGACCACAATGTGGCTCTGGTCACCATGAGAGCGTCTTCAAAGGAAGGAATCAGATGACGTCTGCACTGGGACGTGGCTACATTAGGGACGTTAACAAATGTATGAAGGCAGTGCTCTGGGAACCCAGGAGCTCCCCAAAGCAGCTGGTAATTAAGCCTCATCTCAACGCAACATAGTAGAGTCAGGAGACCTAAGAAATCATGAAGGCCTTTGTCCCAGGATGAGTATCTCTGGGGTTTAGGGAGGGGGTACATGAAAGGAGGAGGCAAAGTATAAGATCAAAACCAGCACAGGTACCGTGATAAAGAGCCACCGACACTGGGCCTCAGTGTCAGAGAAACAAAACGAAAATGGAGGGGGAGGGCCTTGACCCCATCTAGGAAGGCACCTGCTATTCCTCCCGGACAATTACTGCTCTTGAGGATGGAAGTCCCAGATTGGAAGATCCAGTTTTTCCAGAAAAGCTTGACCTCCATGTTCCTACATGAAACCTCTTGGGATTTGTAAATGCTGACAACTAATTTTTAAAAACATAAAGCTCTCGCAGGCTGACACCCAAAACCTACGTATGGGCTGAGCCCGGTCCACAGGCACCGCTGTCAACTGGGGCCAAAGAAAGTGATTGCCAAGAACCTGGCCAGGAGCCCTGCTTCCTGGTGAATCTCAGCACAGGATGAAGACAGAGCGTCGGCGCGGGGTTGCCAGAGTGCTCCAGGGGAAGCCGCAGACCAGCTACAGCCTCCTGACCTACAGGTGGGGCGCGGAGCTCACACGTGGGACCTGCCAGGGGGCTTGTGTTCCACAGACAGCAAATGCTCTCTCAGCAAATCCAGTTTCACGATCCTCCAGCACGGGGTGCAAGGCATGACAGTGGGTCACTGTAACCTCTTAGAGCCCGGGACGCCGCGCACATGGCGTAGGAAGGCTCGGAGGTTCAAGTGACAAACAGCCCTCCCGGGCTGACTCCCCTGCCTGGGCCCTCTGCGTGAGCTCCAGCTTACTCGCATCTCGCCCTGGCCCTTCCCCAGGCTGCACTGGGCCCCCAGGGGCAGGGACCACTTCACCTGTTCCCACGGCCCAGCTCCCAGTCCCCACGGCACAAAGGAGGTGCTCAGGACACGGCTGAGCACTTAGAGAAAACATCCTGGGTGAAGACATGCACATCACAGAACCAAACATGTTGAAGGAGGCCGCTGTCGCTTGAGGGCAGGCCCACGCGGTCTTTGGACCTCAGGCTCCAAGCTCCCGACTGCTGTTGTGACACAGCATCAGCATCCTCTGCATCGCCAGGGCCCCCGCTGCAGTACACAGCCCCCAGAACCTGTTCTAGGCACTCAGAGAAACTTCAGTGTGCCTCTTGCAGCAGAGGTGCAAGAGGAGTCCAGCTAGCTTTGCTGCCTGGTGTCCCAAGAGGAGCCCAGCTAGCTTTGCTCAGAGACCCACTGCTCTTCCAGGCAGCTCTTTAAAGGACGGCTGCTACTAGGGGCAGGTGTCTAAACACCAAGCCCTAAGGCTTCCCACCACTTCCCCCCACTGGTCCTGCTGTGCATTCCAGAGCCAAGAGAAGCCGCCTTCCCCCTCCTTCCCCAGTCCAGCCACCAGCTCAAGAGAATGCATCCCAGCCACAGTTTGGCTTCCCGGTGAACCACCACCAGGGCTTTGGGGCGCCCCTAGTGACTAGATATCTACTGCCACTCTTCTGTACAAGCTCCAAATTACCTCACCTTGAAACACGGCACCCAGAACCCACCCAGCCCAGCTCCATGCTGGGTGCCCAACACATGACCCCTGGCACCTCAGGGAAGAAGGACCAAGTGAATCTCAGGGCTGGCTCCACCGTCTGGCCCCTGGATCACTCCTGGCTCTGGAGGTAGTAGCATCCATTCTGCACCCCTGGGGCCCCGGCTCACACAGCTCCATGTGGCTCATGTCACCACGACCTGCGCTCCCTCCAGGTCCCCGCCTGCCGTCATGGGGCGTCTGCAACCGTAGGGCAGGACCCTATGTTCTCACCATAGGGATCCCTCCATGTCCCTTTCAGACCTTCATTGGAGCCTAGGGAGACCTTTGGGAATCTGTCACCAACTAGCCAACTTTGTCCCTCCAAAATCTGTATCACCTGCAAGTGCAACAGGAAGTCTTGTCCACCTTGGCCCGACACGACGGGAACAGTACTGACAGGATGGCCTGCACACAGTGCCTGCGGCCACACGTGTGAGCCTTTCCCTCTGCTGGGCTGCTGTCTCCTTCCAGGGGCGGCTGCACCCCTTCACGCACCTCTGCACATATGAGAAAGTTCACCCACAGGGATCATCTGCCCATCCCTGTGCTTTCATGGTAAGCCTGGCCTCGGCCACTGGCTTGACGGTACAAGAGGGCTCGAACCCCAACGAAGCCCACAAGGAGCCAATGTTGGACATGTAGCCCCAGAAGTGATGGTGGGATGGTCTTCTTCTGAGCTCTGGATGACTCATTCCTTAGGTCCCCAAGGGCTCGGTCAAGAACCAGAACAGGGCATGGTCCCAGTTTGCCCTATCCTAAGGGAGACGCAGGAGGCTGAAGTCCTCACATCCCAGAGCCACAGCATTCAGCAATCATCTTGCTCTTGGGGACCCCGCCAGGCTGGCACAGCACGTGCCCCAAGGTCATCGCTGGCTGGGAACCGAGTGATTCCCCTGCTGAGCAGGCAAGTATCCTATCCCCTCCGGCTGTACCAGCACATCTCCTTAAGGAGCCAGAAGAAAGAGTTCAGCTCCACTCTTCTCTGGGGCCCATTCCCCAGACCTTAAGTTCCGTTTTGGGGTTTGGAGGCCTTACCATGAACTGAGTTCCTAAGCCTCCTGGTGTCGAGGAAAGGTCATCTGACCCCAGACTGGAGTTGAAAGAGAGATGCCATGAAATGATTCTCTCCCCGCCAACCCCAAAGTCAGAGCCACCCCCAAGGGGCAGGGGTGTCTGGGGGACAGACTCACAAGGGAGCCCTCTGGAGTGTCGATGGGCTACCACCTACCTCCTCGAAAAACTATGGCCCAAAACGCAGCGTTCAACAAAAGCAATCATGTGTCACCCATGCAGCTGGTAAGACTGTTTTGCTTTGACTTCAAATCTTAGAGTTTTTTTTCCCAGAAAGGATGAGGGGCGTGTTCCCTTCACACTAAGGACAACATGGCAAAAGAGGCAGAGATAGGGAATCTCTTGTGTCTCTGTGGCAGGAAGGGAGTGATCTCACGGTGAGAGGTGTGGCCAGCAGGGCGGGGAGGGGGGGCTGGGGGGGGACATCTGGCCTCAGAGATAAGCCCAAGGAGAGGATCTCCTGATAACATCGAGGTGGCCTGGGCCTGCCATCTACCCGGAAGGCCCAGGGACTGATGGACTTTGAGGACTTTAGAAAGCAAGCCTCGGGCTGCGTCTGGAGAGGGAGGGGGCATTGGGGCGGAGGTGCCTGGCTCATGGCCCAGATGCACCAAGCAGGAGAGGAAGTCAGGTGGGGGCATCGGAAACACTGCAAGAGTGGCTCGGCCCAAGAGCGCTTGCAAAGCGAATACGGGAGCTCTGGGGACGCGCGGCAGGTGCGGGCACCTTGTGGCCCGGGGTCAAGGGCCCCAGACCACCAGGGGGAGAAGCAGCGCCGCAGGGTTACCACCCTCAGCAGCAATGGGATGTGAAGAGCGGCATCTCATCTCTTGCAAAACTGCTTTTCATTAACTCCGGTTAGAAAAAGATCTTCCGGGGAGGGCCAGGGGCTCAATGGTGGATTGTTTGTCTTCAACTCAGGGTGTGATTGTGGGGTCCTGGGATTGAGTCCCACATGGGCTCTCTGCAGGGAGCCTGCTTCTCCCTCTGCCTGTGTCTCTGTGTCTCTCTGTGTGTCTCTCATGAATAAACAAATCAAATATTTAAAAGAAAGAGAGAGAGAGGAAGAAGAAAGAAAGAAAGAGAAAGAAGAAAGAAAGAAAGAAAGAAAGAAAGAAAGAAAGAAAGAAAGAAGAAAGAAAGAAAGAAAGAAAGAAAGAAAGAAAGAAAGAAAGAAAGAAAGAAAGAAAGGGAAAGGAAGGAAGGAAGGAAGGAAGGAAGGAAGGAAGGAAGGAAGGAAGGAAGGAGAAAGAAAGAAAGAAAGAAAGAAAGAAAGAAAGAAAGAAAGAAAGAAAGTAAAAAAAAAAAAAAAAAAGAGTCTTTCCCTCTGCAAAGTGATGTGCTTTCTCTGGCAGCTTCCAGTCTTTGGGGTTTCTTCTTTGTCTCCCCTGCCAGGAGGTTCTGAGTTTTGATTTCTAAGAACTAGCCCTAGTTTTGTTCCAAGAATTCTTTCTCCTTCACGGAGAGACTCTTGCTGTTGGGGCTTGTTTTGGATTCTGCTTTGTGACATGACTTCTATACCCTAAAACTCACCCTGCTCAAGCATGCAGTTCAGTGGTTTTTAGCAGAGTCACAGGGTGTTGCAACCATCACCACTGTTTGATTCCAAAATACTTTATCACCCCAAAGAGAAACCCACCCATTGGCAGTCCCAGTCTCATCCTGCTCAATCCCAAGCAATCTGGGACTTTTTAATGAAGGATTATTTGGTGAAAGAAAACAGTGATTCAGTGCAGCGCCCCATAAGGACTGGGGTAGGGACAAGTCTGAAGGAAGAAGCAGGATCTGGTAAGACACCACTCCAGAGGGGATAGAAACTTGTTTGTGAGGGAAGGCGGGGGACACCAAAAATCGCAGCTTCACTTGCCAACCAAAGATGGCAATTTATAAGCCAAGAGAGCTAGGAAAAGAAAATAAGTCCCCGGGAAGGATCATCAATAAATTCTTAAAGAAAAAGGTATGTGGAAAAAAAAAAAAAGAAAAGAAAAAGAAAAAGGTATGTGTGCAGGGACAAGCTGTCAGACATTAAACAATGTTCTAAAATTCCAGGAATCAAATAGGAGGGTACTGACAGAGGAATTCATCTCCACACATGGAACAGAAAAGAGAACCCAAGAACAGACCCAAGAACACACAGTAAGTATGATAAAGGTGGGAAAAATCATGTGGGCTCCTAGGACAACTGGCTGGCCATACAGAAAAATGTTAACACCAAATCCTTAACACAACCCCGTACCTAAGTTAAGTCTATGTAAATCGAAGATGTTTATGTATAAAACATAAATTAGGGGAAAACATGGATGAAAAAAATAATCTCTACATGGGAAAGATCTCACCAGAGCTTCACTCCGATGACAAGGACATGAAGGGGCAAATTGCTAACCCTGACTAGTGGCATCTTAAATGTTCTGAGTGTGTGTGTGTAGGGGGGGAACCCATTCGTAAACTCAAAAGACATACAACAAAATGACGGCCATATTTGTAAAACATCTGATAAAGAATATCAATATATAAAGAATATTTAAAATCAGTAAGGACACATAACTCCACAGAAAAAAAGTTGGCAAAAAATATTAAGAAATCCACAATACAGGAAATAGAAATGGCTAAAACATGAAAAGATGCTCAATTGTACTCGAAGAATTTGTAAAAATAAATCAAAATGAGACACACACACACACCCCACCTCATATGCAACTGGGAAAAACTGACAGTACTGGTGTTAGTGCAATATTACCAATTACCAAACACCCATTGAACTTTCAGGATTTGCACACAGATACACTTCTAAACACGAACAGGAATATGTGTAAGAATATCTTGCTACAGTATGGTTTCTAAATGGCAAAAACCGGAACTAACCCAAATGTCCAACAATAGGACTTGGCAGAAAATTTATGGTATAACCTTAAAATAGAACAATATCCGAGTATTAAAAATGAATGATGGGCTTCCAGCTAAACAGGGCAGATGGAATCTAGAGGTTTTTCTCCATTCCCATTGCAAATTCTGTTTAAAATTTAGTAAAGGAACAACAACAAAAAACTCTACACCTTCCCCTCGAAGTCCAAAAACAGACAAAATATAAAAAGAGAAAAGGCAATGAGAAGGAAAAATAAGCAGAGGGAGAACAGTGAGGGATACAACAGAGAACACTGGAACCTTCCACCTGCACATGGAGCAGCCAACAGGAAGCAACAGCTTTTGTACCTCCAAACCTAGAACATTCAGGAACTGAAGGCTCCGGGTACTGTGAATGTAAGGCTGAGGCTATCAACTGGAAAGAGAGCTGAAAGGCTGTTTTATTTTTTATTTTTTTATTTTATTTTTATTTTTTGAAAGGCTGTTTTAAAAGTACATGGACTCTCCAGCTCTCAATCACTCACCCTGGCAGGAGGCAGCTTCTTTAAAGAAACTAACTGAATTGGCCCAGAGACCCCAGGCAGCACAGAGACCAGAGATAACACAAGAGGCTGAGTTGGGAAGTGAGTGGAAGTCTTCCTACTAAACGGGAAGAGGTTGTTATTTCAACAACCCTTCCACACATACAAAACCACTCAGTAAATATGAAAGGGCTCTTCAAATTTATGAGGACACCAATTATAAAAATCCAATAGGCAGTTTAGAAAATGAAGAAATCAGTGGAAATAAGAAAAGGCAAGATAAGAAATCAAAAGGATAAAACACAGAGGGTCCAACATTGAACCAAGAGTAATAATAAAAGAAAATGGAGTACAGGAGAGGATTCATTAAAGAAATAATCAAAATGGTTTCCCAGGACTAAAAGGAACAGGTTCCCACATGAGCAGGCTAACCAAACACGTGCCCAGTAGAGTAGAAGAAAACAGACCTCACTGCAAAAACCATCATGGATGCTCATAACCTAAAGAGGAAGAGATCCTTCCAGCTCTTACAGAGGATGGGGAATGAGAAGGACACTAGCCTCCTCAATGGCAACCCTGAACACTAGAGCACAATAGGACAGAGGCCTTAAAACAGAAGAAAAATAATTTCCAATCCAAGACTCATATACTCAAATAGACTAAATCAACCAAAAATAGAGAATAGATATGTTTGTAGATATGCAGGATCTCTGAAAACTTTACCTGCCACGCACCATCTCTCAGAAAGCGGCTAGAGGGATGTGTTCCATCATAATGACAGAGTAAACCAAGAGAAAGGAACATAGAGGAGAAGGATACAGGAAACAGAAAAGAGGCAAAGATGTCCAGACAATGGAAGAAGAAAGTCCTAGGATGACCTAGTGAATAAGCCTAGACTGGAGCAAGACAGAGTAATGTGGGACAAATGTCCACAAACAAGCAAAAAGACAAATAGGTTAGGCTTGCCGGTGTACTTGGCCACATTTAGAAGGCCTTTCACCTCTGCCAGAGAATTTGAGAATATGTTCATAAATGCTACCTTGAAAACTAAGAAAATGGAAAAAAACATGGCAATGACTAACTTTAGGAAAAATAGAAGTCCGTAAAAAGAAGTAATCACAAAACTCTATATATAGCTCTTCTTTGAACAATATTTGCATAGTCACAATGGCAATCTGAATACCATTGTAACCCGCAAACATAACTGTTTTAGGAAAACAGAAGTTGAGAAAACAGGTGAGTTGGTGGATATTTTCAGGTGGAATAATAATGGAATTAATCTCCATCTAACATATTAGGGAGCTGACAGAAAATGTCAGAAATTGGAGAACTTTAAAAAAACAGAAGTTACACATATTTAGAGACATAAATTAGCAGAAGAAACAACTAAAGGCATTAAAGAGGATCAAATCTGAGGAAGGGGGTTGGTGATGGGGAGGCATGGGATAAGGACTGTTGGCTTTCTCATTATAATTCTAGTCATAGTATTTAACTTAAACATTAAGTACATGTGTAATTGATTAAAATTCTAATTTAATTAATTTTGAAAATTAAATCTACCCATTCTGAAATGGACACATGAACAAACAAAAGGTCACACAGTGATACAACTGGCAAGATTCCACTTGGCTTCAACTTTTAAGCATGGCAATAAATGCAGAACCATCTAGAAAAAAAAACAGAACTATTAACAATGAATCTCATAGAGGACTGGGTTGGGAGGAAAAAGGTGAACACGAGATTTTAAGATTTACTTTCTGGATTTGTGTACTTTTGACTTTTTAAAAAATATTTTATTTATTTATTTGACACAGGGAGGGAGGGAGAGAGGGAGAGAGTGAGCCCAAGCAGGGAAAGCAGCAGAGGGAGAGGGAGAACAAGCTCTTCGCTGAGCAGGGAGCTGACCTGGGGCTTGATCTCAGGACCCCAGGATCATGACCTGAGCCAAAGGCAGATGCTTAACCAACTAAGCCTCCCAGGCACCCCAACTGTTTTTTTAATAATAAAGCATGTATTACTTGTAAATTAAAAATGTTAAAATTCACCCTCTTAAATCCTGTGTGTTGTTAGCCTCTTTCACATAAATTTTATTGCTGTCCACATACATTTAACATAACTAGTCTAATTCAGAAACATGGGAAGACAATGAATATATTTTTGCTCTCTCATTTCTGCCCAGGTGTGATGCCTCTATGTTAATTCTGTATCCCATCAGGGATAATTAAAAAAAAAAAAACTGGGGCCGAAACAGACCCCAAAGCTCATTGCTACCCTAAGCGCTGACCCCACTAAGTGTCAAACAGAAACAATCATTTTATTATCCTGGTACCTGCAGATTGGCTGGGCAACAATGATAGGATTCATCCCAAGGACAAAAGTTCTGGAATCAGAAGCTGCCCTAGTCCTTACCCAGCTGCCACTTTCGGGAACACATGGTCTCCATCATCCAGATGGGCAGGGCTGGCTCCAGCATGGCAATCCCCATGTTTGCAAAGCAGATGGACCCTTCAAGGGAGGAGGACGGTTAGTGTGCTTCTGTTTTGCTTCTTGAGCATCCCCTCCTGATTCCAAACACAGTTAAACCCGCATGCCCACAGCCAGAACAATCCACTTGGATGCTCAGAACTTCTCCTTTTGTGAGGAAAAGCTGTTATTCACAGGTCAAGGGGATAGTGAGGAGGCTGGGTTTATTATTACTATCATCATCATTGTTATTCTTATCAAAGAACAATTAAATATTATGTTAAGTCCGTTAAAATGAAATACTAACAATTAAAATTAAATATTAAATTCAAACAAAGCATTAAGAAAAACTTTTTTCAAACTAGAATCCCGGAGTCATAAAGGAACTGGAGGGAGCTGTAGACGTTATTGGATGACCCATCCCAACCTATTAGCGAAGGAGTTCCAATTTATTAACGAAGTAACTTGCCTGAGGCCACCCACCAGTGTGGGCCACTTCCAGGCCACACACAGACCCCAGCAACTGGAGGCTCCTGCACCCAAGTTTTACTGTGCAAGGAACACAGACATTTCTAAAGATGCCCTGGGATGCCCCAAAACTCAGTGCTTTCGGTACAGGTGTGCTGTTGAGGGATATTTTTTTAATCCACTATACACATAGAGTATTTCTGCAAATATCCATTACCACCCTGTTAACCAGAAGGTAGAGCCATCGGGAAAGAAGATGCACAGAGCTGTTCCCCACTGTGCTGGGAGCTTCCTGTGCTGTGTCCCCAAGAACCTCTCATTTGCCTGAATCCTGATTCAAACGACATTGTGCAATGGTGAGTAAGGTGGTCACATGACGAAGAAAGGTCTTCTCCATACTTTTTTTTTTTTCATGCTTTGTGACGTTACAGGTGGAACAGAGAAAGGATGCTGACGTGACTGGCTCCCCTCACCTGCCTGCTGTTTTCCCAGATTCGGTGTTTGTCTATTTGCCGTCTACTAACTAGGGCCAAACTGACACAGTTGTTCTATCTCCCCTGTGACCCGGGGCCCACACTCTGAACCCCTCCTGGTCCAACTCTCGCACAGCAAACCGACACCCCTGCCCTGAATCCACCCCGGGACCAGGCACCAGGCATGCAGGGACAGCCCCCAGGCCCCAAAGCCTGCCCATCCTAAGCTGCTCCCCCAGGCCTTCCTTGCCTTCCCCATGCAAACCTCTGACCTAGGAAACTTGCTGCTTCCTCAGGAGGCCCTGAGTGGCGTAGCATGCCTCCTTTTCACAGGAAATGTAATAAAATCTCCTTTCAATAGCACTGATCTCTCCGCGTTATCACTCAGTCACCTTCACCAGTTAAAATCCCACCACAACAAATAAGACACGTCGCCTGGCCCCCAATTCCCTGA
This sequence comes from Canis lupus baileyi, assembly GCF_048164855.1. NCBI lineage: Eukaryota > Metazoa > Chordata > Mammalia > Carnivora > Canidae > Canis > Canis lupus. Next base: position 13,529,780 of record NC_132866.1, read on the forward strand.
GCCAAGGCTGCCTGGAAGTGTGACCGCCTGATAGTGCTGGGTGGATCTTTCCTCTCTGAGTCAGGGTGAGACGATGAGGGTCAAAGAAAGCCCGAGGCAGGGGGTGCTGGGCTTCAGGGAGTCCCACTCTCACCATACACCTCCTCACTCCCCCTCAGACAACCCGGGCTCCATGGGCACCTGGGTGTTGGAATTGTCCCTGCATCTTACTGGGGGCACAGAGAGGTCCCCCTGCATTAGGAGGTCACCACACCAGGTTTGCAATGCTTTGGCTGACAGGTATGATGGAGAGGGTCTAGACCAGGGTTACACAGGTGCCCCCCTGACCAAATCTAGCAGCGGGCGGCCAGCCTGGGGCATAAAAAGGCTACACTGGAATGCTCTGAGGTAGGGGCATGGATCCAGTTCAGCCAGACTCTCCCAGCCCGACCAGCGTTCATGACCACTGCTTAAACAAATGTACCCCTAACTGCATCTGATGCCACACTTCAGGGCTGCCCTCTCCTGACCTGACCCCAGGCCCGGTGCTGACCAGTGTCCAGACCCAGGCAGCATAACCGGTCTCCTGTTCGGCAGCCCCAGGCCTACATCACCAAGCTGGTCTTGGAGAGACAGTCTCTTGGATGAATGACGCCCATTACCCTCCCACAAGCCATAGAACCAGGGCTTCCTCTGAATCCATCTAGACCAAGAACCCAAAGATGGGACCTTCTGTAGACAAGGGCGGTTTCCCAGCAGCCTCTGGGGTAGTGCACAGAGTGACCTCTCCACAGGAGGGAGCTGTCCTCTGGGGCTGTGCTGTCAGCCTGAATCCATGCATGCCCAGGTGACTCAGACCACCCACCTACGATGCCTGCAGTGAGGCCACGGACTCCTTCCAGAAGTTCACGGCCACACAGCGATGGCCACCGACACAAATAAACCTCTGTGTCAGGGCATCTCCGTGACCCGGATATCTCTGCCCCAAATGAAAACCGACAAAGGAACTTGGCTGAGTGTCAGAAATTAATGATGGAAGAAAGCCATTCCCTGTGGTGCATACGTAACCCCTCTGCTATTCGTGTTTCTCTACCGCCCAACGTTTCCAGCAGCCCAGCGAGCACTGGTTCTCGCCACCCAACCCCCATTTTTGGCTGAGAAGGAGCGGGGAGACTGAGGAGGGCCCCACCTGCAGCGATGAGGATGTACGGGTCCTTCAGCAGCGTGGTTAGCGGTGTCCCCTTCTGGCTCTGTCAGCAAAAATCAGGGGTTAAAAAGGTTGACGCGGCCACCGTGGCCCCCTCCTTCCCCAGGGGCTTACCTCTGGCTGGACCCGGGATGGCTGGAGCACACAGAGCTGAATAGCTACAAGAAAAAGGAAGGGAAAAAAGGTGCCCCAAGCACCTGCTGCAAACACCTGCTGACACGGATCACCTGCTGACACAGGTCACAGCCACCAAGAGCATGGCCAAGGTCCCCACATGGACTCACCTCCATCCAAGAGCACCAGGGCAGCCAGCACCAGGAACGGAGCTGTCTTCCCCACAAACTCATAGAGCACGCTCCCAAAGGGGGGGCCCACTGCAAGGAAGAGAAAGAGGAGCTGGTGCCAGGGCCTGGGACTGGTACCCCCACCCCCAACTCCACTAGGACCGTCCATTTGTTCCTCGAGTTTGTACTTTGTTCCCAAAACTATTTGGGGGTGGCCACCCTACATTCTTCTCAGCTCAAGGTGCCCCAGCAACTCCCTCCAAGCAGTTTTCTACGCAAGGCATGGGCATGAGCATATGAGGGTCACCCCAAAAGTAAAGACCAGAGAGCAACCAGACCCAGGCCACACAACCGAGCTACTCAGGGAGCACAGGAAAATGGGTCAGCGCGGATCTTGTTCCTTCTAAACCAGCTCGGAGAGAACTCTGGGCTCCCCAGTGAAGGCTGGGGATGCAACAGGGAAAGGAGAGGACCCACATGTCCTCTCAAGGAAGGGATCTGTCCCTGGGGCAAGGGAGGTCAGCCAGGAGGAGGGGGGGAGGTCCGCGGGTGGGATGGTAATGTCCAAGAGAAGGGGTTCAGGCCTTCCTTTTACATCTGGACTCAGGAAGGTCTGGGTTGGTTTGTTTTGCCCAAGGTCAGCCAGCAGGCTGGGATGAGGCGGCAGGGGAGCCCACATCCTCCCAGGTCAGGAAGGTCCCACCGGTTTTCCAAGGGAGCAGTTATCATCACATGTCCTGTCCTCCCTCCGGTGCTGGGAGGTGGGCGCGGGGAATAAAAAGGGAACAGACTCAGAGTGGGCAGAGGGCAGGCTGTGGCCTCCAACAGCAGACAGGCCCTCCCCGCAGCCTGCTCCTGGAGGCCCTCACCCACCTAGCACCCCCATGGCCAGGCCTCCCAGGGCGATGCCCATGGCGTTGCCTCTCTCTTCGTCGTCCGTGTACACGCTGGCCAGCATGCCCATCCCTAAACAGGAGAAGAAATGGTCAACAGCCGAGCTGTCAAGGGAGCACCAAGAGAATCATCAGTGACTCGCCTGCCCAACTCTGGCCCGGACCTGTGAGCTCCCAAACCTGTCAGATTCGCAGAAATATAAGGCCAAGCCAAATCCAAGGGAGCAGTACCCTCCCGACGGACCCCCCCCCAATACCACCACTGACCCGGGGAGTCCCTGCACTGTTCCAACTGACTCTGCAAGGGGCCACCAGCCAAGGTGAGCCTGGGGACCCCTGCAACAGACCGAAGCTGTTCCCCCGGCCCCCCACCAGCTCCGGGCGCTGACTGATTGGGGTTTCGGGGCACCTACCAGCCACAGACGAACAGGAGGAGCCGATGCCCTGCAGCGACCTGGCGATGAGCAGGAAGGCGTAGCTGCTGGAGAAGGCGAACACTGCGGAGGGGGCGGCCGCGCCGCGCATCAGTGCCAGCCTGACGCGGGGCCACCGTCTCGCAGGGGCGCCTTGAGGCCATCCCTCGCCCCGACGGCGCATTTCCCTACTAACCGCGCTGTGCTCCTGTGCCGTGAACAGCTTCACCGACCCCCCTTCTGCAACTGCTGCCAGCACCCGGCCCGCCCCGCACCCCGGGGGACCCAGGCTCAGCGCCCAGCGTGTGGTCCTCGGAGCCCACGCGGGGACCCACACGCAGCCGGAAACAGCAGACACTTACTGATCGTGGACACAAACATGATGCAGAATCCCGCAAACATTGGAATTGGGTAGCCAATTCTGCAAAAGAGAGCCACGGGGAACGTCTGGTGACTGCTCCGTATTTCCCTAAGGCTTTGTATGGAGCCTTACCTTTGGGATCAGATGGAGGAGGGTTTGGTCGACTTTTCTAAAAATTCATATAGTTGGTGCTTCCTATGTGACCTTTTCGTGTTTGACTGCCTTGGAACGTGAATACATTTAAGGATTGCCACTCTGGACAGAAATTTCTCCGGAATAAATGTTAACACAATATTGGCAAGTAACCCAGGGCATGTCTAAAATACACAACACCCCGGTTTCCATCTTTTTATTATTATTCTTTAATTACTGTCTTTGCTAGAGCTTCTCCAAAGGGACAATGGCAAGCCAATGAGTCCAGTGAAAGGTCATCAGGTGATTCATCAGTGCGGCAGCAGAGACAACGGCACTACGTCTGAGAGGCATCAGGATACAAGGGGATATTCAAGTCTCCCTACGCGTTGACCTCGATGAGGCCAGCCTAGAGAACTAGGCCTTGATTTTGGTGCAAAACTTCAACATCCTATTTGCTCTGAAAGACCACAGTCCCTACAGGGATCTGCCCCCCCGGGTGGACAGGGGCAGTGGGAAGACCCCGGCCTCCTGGTATCGCATCCGGCCCTACCGTGTGAGCCAAGTAAGCCACAGGCCACCTCCCAGCACTGGAGGGAAGACAGGAGATGTGGGTGATAAACTGCTACCAGGCACCTGGGACATAGAAGGTGCTTCAGAAAGGGTCTCCTCCCTCATCCTCTTTTCTTTCCTCTCTGTGCCTGCAGAGTATGCAGACTGCTTGGCTCCTGCTCTACGGATGGATGGGACAGGAGAGTGAAAGCAGCTTCCTGGCCCCTGCTGCCCTGGGTGGGAGGCCAATGCTGGCTGAGTGACTGACCATCCTCTAGCAGAACAGCCCAGAGCATCTCCAGGCTTTGTTTCCCTCCAGCCCTAGACCCTCGGGCTCCTGGATAGGAACCAAATGAGGACCAAGGAGTCCTGAGTCCCAGTCACTCAGCCTGGAAGTGAGTGACTGGGACTTCTAGTTTAGGCTTGACTAAAAAATCACGATAATGGGACACCTGGGTGGCTCAGCAGTTAAGTCTCTGTCTTCAGCCCAGGGCGTGATCCCGGGGTCCTGGGATCGAGTCCCACATCGGGCTCCCTGCATGGAGCCTGCTTCTCCCTCTGCCTGCATCTCTGTCTCTCTCTCTGTGTCTCTCTTGAATAAATAAATAAAATATTTTTTAAAAAATCACGATAACAATACCTTCACTTAAAGTTACATGCAGGGGCACCTGGGTGGCTCGGTGGGTTAAGCGGCTGTGTCAGCTCAGGTCATGACCCAGGGTCCTGGGATCAAGCCCTGCATTGGGCTCCCTGCTCAGTAAGGAGTCCGCTTCTCCTTTTTCCTCCCCACTCATGTTCTCTGTTGCTATCTCTGTCTCTCTAATAAATAAAATCTTTTTATTTATTTTTTTAAGATTTATTTATTTATTCATGATAGATGTAGAGAGACAAAGAGAGAGGCACAGGTACAGGAGAGAGAAGCAGGCTCCATGCTGGGAGCCCAAAGTGGGACTCGATCCCAGGACTCCAGGATCTCGCCCTGGGCCAAAGGCAGGCGCCAAACCGCTGAGCCACCCAGGGATCCCCAATAAAATCTTTTTAAAAAAATAAATAAGGGCAACCCGGGTGGCTCAGTGATTTAGCGCCACCTTCGGCCCAGGTTATGATCCTGGAGACCCGGGATCAAGTCCCACGTCAGGCTCTCTGCATGGAGCCTGCTTCTCCCTCTGCCTGTATCTCTGCCTTTCTCTCTCTCTCTCTCTCTCTCTCTCTGTCTCTCATGAATAAATAAATAAAATCTTTAAAAAAATAAATTAATTAAATAAAATTAAAAAATGAATAAATAAAGTTCTACTCAATTCTCTAAGCACTTACAGCCATCAGCTCAACGATTTGACAAAGGCAGATGACCACCTCCCCATCTCACATGAGGAAACAGAGGCCACCAAAGTGACCTGTCAAATGCCCGCGGGCTAATTTCACTCAGGGCCATCCTGTCCAGTCCAGGGCTTTTCCCTGCAAACTTCACCACCTCCCCAGGAAGCCAAAAGACATATGTGGCTTTACACAGAATCTTTCCACAAGGTCCTCATCATACTCCCCCTCCTCTTTTTTTCTTTAACTGCTTCATGTGCTCCAGAAACTAGCAAAAATACAAATAACATCTCAAAATAGCATCATTTCAGACAGCCCTCCTCCCACTATCCCATGCAAAAGTCCCCCTACTGTGACCTGAGGTGAGCTTGCACTGCACCAGGTGGGGCTCAGAGCCAACCAGGCAAGTCAGGGCAGGATGCCAGGGTTCAAAACAGCACTTCAGATAGCCGTCAAATGACAGCTTCTCTAACCTCAGCTAGCCTGGAGCTGACTGCTCCATACTCTTTATTCACTTGGGCAAAAGAGCCCCACTCACAACACCAGGCCCTACACAGCACTGCAGGATACTGAGGGAAGAAACTACCAGGAGGCTGAGAGCGAATTCATAGGCAATTCATTGCTTCTCAGCAACTCCTGCACATCTTGGGGGAAGAAGGAATTGTGGCGATGCCTGTAGCTGCCCTGCAATAAACCTAGGCTTCTCACCCCCTTTCAACATACTCCTTGGAAAACGATCTATTTGTCAAAGCTGTTGGAAATACCAGTGCAGCGATGCTCAGTCTGCAGCCGGATAAGTGGCCCCGGGCGACCTGGCAGGACACATCCAGAGTAACTTCCTCTTACCAGGAGCCTCTAGCATTCCACAAGAACGTTAATAGGAAACTAGGAAAGGGACCACTCGTGATTCTCACCCCAGCTCCGTGAGGCAGCTGGCACGATCCTCATTTTTCAGATGACTACATTGAGGGCCAGGGAAATTAAGTAACCTGCCCCTAATTCAGGATAACGGACCTATCTTGAGTGCCTAGGGCATGCCAGGTCCTGCTAGCATACATATTGGTGGGGGATCACACCGGGTGAGTGGAATGAATGCTCTATGGCTTAACGCCAGATGGCTCCATGCAGGGATGTGTACTTATATAGGATTCTTGTTATCAAGCCCAGGTCTTGTGTTTGCTTTAAAACCACTGCAGCTACTGTCTTTAAATCCCTTTGGGATTTTAATAAAGCATGTATGGAATAACCACATGGCCAAACACGAAGGAAACTCACAGGCTGGCCAGTCTAAACCTTCATGCTGGATGAGAACGTGGAGGTTCAAACACAGAGCGGCTCCCCCATGGTGCCAGAGCAAGCCCACCACTCTGGGGACCACGGGCTCACACCGCTTCTTCCTGTTACTGGACACGCACGTACTCTGGACTTTCAGCGCTGGCCAAGCTGCTGCCTGGGCTGCCCGGTGGAAAGTGCTGGGCAGCATCTTTCCCCCAGGGCTCAGCCCTAAGGCAACAGGGCACAAGGGGCAGATCCTGGAGCTCTCCGCCCTCAAATTCTTCTGTTCCCCCTCCCCCACCGAACACGCACCTCCGAAGGAAAGATGTCCAGTGCCCCAGGGTCACCGGGAGATGGGCAGATCACCAGTGCCCTTTCTCCTTCCTCACAGTATCTCCTAAATGGACAGAGGCTCAAGTGACATTAATCATGAACATGTGAGTCAGCCTCTTGTCTCAGTGCTAAGCGGAGCTAGATCTGATGCAGCCTTTAGCGAAATGTCCCATTTCTATCCCCTTAGGCATCATCCCAGCCCACGATCATCCTCTTTAAGAGCATCAGGGAGCAGTTAATCCAATTGAAAATAGACTAAAAGTCATATATTGAATCCCCAGAAAAAAAGTACAAAGCAATAAAAGTTATGTTCATTATATATACCTACACACCAGTGGAGAAACTCCGTATTCCCTAACTCATCACTGAAAATCAATACTTTTTTTTCCTTTAATAACTAGCTTATCTTTGCCATAGAGACCAATGCAAGCTCCCTTCTCAGGCCTGTTAAAACTCAGACTCCCTCAGGGCACCTGGGCGGCTCAGAGGTTGAGCGTTTGCCTTTGCCTCAGGGCGTGATCCCGGGGTTCTGGGATGGAGTCCCACATGGGGTTCCCTGCAGGGAGCCTGCTTCTCCCTCTGCCTAAGTCTCCATCTCTGTCTCTCATGAATAAATAAATAATCTTTTTGAAAATAATCAGTAACAAAAAATAAAATAAAACTCAGGCTCCCTCTGCCCTGGGACATGACAACAGCAAGGACACACAGTAGAGGATCTGGAAGGGTACAAAGCTATCATCAGAGGAGACAAGACGTCAAGGGTGACATCACCCTTCTCAGTTATCTTCTAGAAGGTGGTACAGCAAGCGAACATCGGGAAATGGGATGACGCCTTACATTGCTGAGATGTACCAAGGAGCTGATGGTCCATCGTTTCGTATGTAAAACAAAATTCTTCGGTTTAGTGCTCAGGTCTGTCTTTTTTGGCTGGTAGCTGCCTGCGGGGGGTTGTGGAGCCCTGGACTCCTCAGTGTGTGGGGGCGACCCCTGCTCCCTGACACGAAGCTCAGGTGGGGGCTTTGCTCCCCCAAGAAGCGCCTCATCCCACTGCCAGCTTCTCTTCACTGCACAAGTGAGACTGTGTCACACCATCCTAATGACATCTAGGACGGGAGATCCCTTTCAGGAGGGGCTGGCTTCCCTGTCCGCAGAAAAACTGAAAAGGTCACTGCTTCTTCCCACAAAGCCTACTTCAGACCAACTGGCTGAAGCTAGAGGAAAAAAAAAAAATCACGGCAGCCCATTCTGTAGAGATCCATGCCTTGCGGCTTCCTCCTTGTCATTCAGATGTGGATTAAGATTTGTGAGGACAAATAACCGGCTTTCAAATATAGGGGTAACTATGCAAATAAATTAAGCCACTGATGCTGGCTTGATAAAACGCAGACCTAGGAGACCACGAGGATGAACGAAGGAGGGGGCCGAAGGTGCGGTCCCCCAGCACCCCAAGTGAACTCGTTCCCCGGCCATCCAAGGGCATCTGGAATAGTCTGGAATAGCTCCTGGTTCTCCAGATACAACCGCTACGGAAGCCCTGCGGTGAGCAAGTGAAGACCATGATGCCGCGTCCTTAACCTGATTCCTGGAGAGAAACCTAAAGGTGCCCTTCCATCGTCTGCCCGCCTGGGAACCCTCCCGTCAGGTGTACATAGGCCTCAAATTCACGTACAGGGCAGGTGGTAACAGACGCTGCTGGTCTAATGCCTCCTCCCCCTCCCTCTGACACACAGCTGCAGTCGTGAAATGAATAAACTGGGATTCTGAGTCACACGAGCCTCCAAGATAAAAGTCAAGCCAACCAAGGCACCTGCGGGCTTTGCAAAGTGTGTTGTTGTTTATGTGATCACTGCACTTGCTAAAATCAAAGGCTCTTCGCTCCCTCCTCTCTGGGCACCCCTTTGCAGTAAAAATATAGCCCCTGAAGAAGAAATGAAAACGGAAATAAAACAGGAATAAAACTCATATCATATTAGCCGCCCTGTGGGCACTTAAACATTTCTAGGGAATTGCCACTTTATACTCAGGGTCTGGAATGAGGGCTCTTATCCGGTATTTAGAACAGCAGATAGGCAGCCCGCCTCTTGTATCACCGGCCTGAAAGAGCCACTCGCAGCCGCAACTTGACCATGAACAGGAGGGTCTGGGCTGCGACGCATGTGATGATGAGTGGGTCCCACTTGCCGCAAATGGTTCTTGAAAGGAGTGGCTCCTACCAGCCTCCTGGGGGGGATGGAGAAGGCTTTTCCTCCCCAAGCGCTGCAGAGATGCTGGCAAGCAGGGCCAGATCACACCAGGGGCTAGACAAAGATATTTTCCGGGGGGGCAGGGGAGGTGAGGGAGGGTGTGTCCAAAAAAACCACACTAGTTTTTTCTAAACTCCCTGCTCAATGATTATACATAGCAATTGGGGGCGCCTGCATGGCTCTGTTTGGTTAAGTGTCTGCCCCTTGATTTCAGCTCAGGTCATGATCTTAGGGTCGTGAGATCAAGCCCCACGGCGGGGCTCCATGCTTAGGAGGGAGTCTGCTTGAGATTCTCTCTCCCTCTCCCCCTTCCCCCCATTATGCATGCGCTCTCTCTAATAAATAAATCTCTAAAAAAAAATCTCTAAAAAAAAATAGCAATCAATAACTCACCGTTTGGGCTTTCACTCCACTAGTTCAGCCTGGTACAATGAGAGAGAGCCCAAACAGATGCAAGAAGGACAGATTTTGACCTGCGCCATTGATTCTAAGTAGCTAAATGTAAAAGCTGTAAAACACTAAGCAGGTGGAAAGCACAGGAAGGGAGGAAGACACCCAGACAGAGTCTGGACACTGGCTCTGGTCCTGCCTCTGCCCTGGGGCGGGTGCTTTCTCTTCCACTCAGGAAGGGAACTGAGTGGGCACCCGCTTTGCAGTAAAAATATAGCCCCTGAAGAAGAAATGAAAACTTCTTTGCCTACAAAACGGCAGGACTGGCCCCAAAGCCCTTGCTGAAGCCTCTTCAAGCTCTGATGCTCCATGCTTTTCACCGCCCTTCTTTAATCAGAAACTATTATCCAACTGCAAAATGCTGTTTTCAACACACTTGTTTACAACGCTGACAATGTGCGTCACACATCTTGTTCATAATTGAGGATGCGATTGGCACAAATTATATCAAAAGACTATATACAGCAGCTCACAAGGAAAGTCCTGTTAAGGAAAGCAGAATGTAGCCCTTCTCTAAGCAGAGCCATGGGGCGCCCAGAAATGCTGCCGGTCCCCCCAAATTCATGTCTATTGGGCTTGGAAAGTATTTAAAAATATACACAAAAATTACGAGCGTTTTGGAGGGACGACAGAGTTTACGCTACATCAGTATTAAAATTTGTTTGCATTTCCATAATACAAGGTGCCACTGGAGAGGCTTTTGAAATTTGCTGGGTACCTGGGGGAACCAGTTAGGGATGCCAATTTTGTTCTAAATTGCAAAGCGGATTACTCATAAGAAAAGATTGACTTTCACAAGTCACAAAACAAAACTAGGTTTCTCTTGGAAGATTCCCCTTTTTTGTGCCCCAAATAGTATTGGGTGACTACAAACGGTAAACTCTTTGGAGTATTTCATAGGATAAAAGGTCCCACTGGCTTTAAACAAGCTTCTTCCCCATGGTGTGAGCAAAGCATTGAAAACGAGAGTGAGGTTTTTAAAAAAGCTTTTCATTTACCATTTGCATTTGGAAGATTGGAATACTCACACCATTTTGGCCAAGTCCCTAAGTGCTGTGTTAAGCATCTCAGCTAGGAACATCCGTGCCCAAGTGATTGAAGACATTACTGTTGTAACGCCTTGCCAATTTTCCTCATGTAGCGTTTGAGCTGTTTGCTTTCTCAGAATACAAAACCCAGAGACGTCTTCTGTAATTACACCAGATGCATTTAGAGAAGCACTCTTGGAGGCTGAGAACAACCCTACAACTACGGTTTGGTTTTCTTGCTGAAGAAGAGAGGAACCTGCAAATGGCACCTCAGTAACGATGCTTCGAGGTGGGGCTCCCAGTCACCCTGTCCTCATGAGGTTCATTTGCACTTAGCACACTTTACCCAGAAGCTTCATAATATTGCTTGACACAATATTGGGGGGCTGGACGTGGCTTGGGATTGTTAAAATGTCTTTGGTGGCCCCACTACCCGGTCCAGAGAGTCAAACTGCAGAAGTTTAAAAACATGCTTCCATCCAACTGGCCACAGGTATGTGACCAGTAACCCATGTGTGTCTCTGGGTAGCCTGTGCTGGGGGAGACCAGATCTGTCTCTCTGAGCCTCTGCCACCACCCCGGGCCCCCTCACTCAACAGACCTCCTCTTCTCTGCCCCAGAGCTGGCCCCACTCTCATAGGAGCCCTTTGCTTGCTTGAATGCTCTGCTGTTACGGTCTTGAAATGCTCAATGATGTTTGAACAAAGGACCCTGCAAATGACATAGCTGGGCCTGCTTCCCCTACCACAGGCCAAAGCCTGGGTAGAAGCAAAGATGTCCCTGCTCCCAGCCTACATGGGGTGCCAGGCTGACCTACTGAAAACCATGCTTGGCTCCCACCTCTTCAACTTGGCTCTAGAACCTCTAGTGGCTCCCAAGCACCCCCCTCACACCAACAAAACCCCTTCCTCTCCCAACCTGGCACTTGGGGCCACTTACAGCCTTGTCTTGGACCCTCCTTGTCACCTTGACTACCTTATTCAGACTCATTCCACCCACGGGCTCCTTGCCTACTGTAATCTTTGTCTCTGCTCATGTGTCTGGGGCTGGTTCACAAGTAGGACGCTGGGCACTCCCCTCTACCATTTTTTCTGCCTTTAGAGCTATCATGTTTGTAGAGCAACCCACCCCACCACTCACACTGCCCCAGCTCCCCCTCTTTGCAGCCACCACCTTCAGGGATTGCCTCTTCCTTTTCTCTGCAAGCCTCCTGTCCTATACTTTGATCCCCAAGGTACCAAGCAGAGCTAGGCCACCTCAGCTGTAGAAGAATACTTGCCGGATGGCCACTGACAGCAGAGATGCGAACAATTATTCAAAATTCAGAGGGGTCCAAAAAAAAAATCACCCAGAATATCCAGATTAACATAAAGCTGGCTTGGGGCATTATTCACTGGTTTGACTTCTCCAAAAAACAGCCTCACTTTTCTATTTGTGCACTGGGACGCAGCTCAGTAGCTGGCCAGGGAGCTGTTTACACTGCCCAGGGCCTCAGAGCCAGCTAAGAGGTCCATCTACTGGTCTTTCTCCACATTCCCCCCACCCCTCTCCAACTGCCATCTTGAGCCTTTACTACGCCAGCTTGAAAGCAAACCACCCTGGCTTTCTATAGGGAAGTGGATGACCCGGGGTAGAAGAAAAGACAGAGCTGTGTGACACACAGAATCCAATGCTGATGCCATGGTGGCTGCAGAGGTCTTGCTACCCAAGGGTGATTCTGACAAATGTACTACTGAAATCTGGCATTTAGACAGAACCTGAGTTCTCCCACTTGGGGAGGGACCCTTTACTCTGTTTCAATAGTTTCTTATTTTCTAAGTGATAGAAGGGGAAACCAAAAGGTTGAACAAAAGGGATATCACAATTAAGGAGAGAAACATGAGGAGGAGGAGGGTGAAGGTGCAGGGTTCTCCCCACCTCACCCACCACTGGTTTTCCACATTCTGATAAATGAACAAGAAACAGAATTCTAGGGAGAAAAGACCTTGCAACAATATAAATATAAAATTCCTAGGCCAGATGGCACCTGGATGGCTCAGTAGGTTGAGCCTCCAACTCTTGGTTTTAGCTCAGGTCACGATCTCAGGGTTGAGGGATCGAGCCCGGCATTGGGCTCCATACTCAGTGCAGAATTGGCTTCAGATTCCTTCTCCCAGGTCCCCCTCTGCCCCTCCCCATGTGCGCTCACTTTATCTCTCTCTCTCTCTCTCTCTCTCAAATAAATAAACTCTTTTAAAAAGACACCAACCAAAAAAAACCCCTCCTTGGCCAAAATTTCAGCACCTACCCACCTGTTGGTCAACAACCCTATGAAGGGGTTGGTCAGGAGCTGGATGGTGGCTTTAGAGGCAAAAAGCAGGCCAACTTGCACATTTTCATTCAGGAGAGCTTTGTCTTCTCTGGGACAGTCAGGAGGCGCAGCAGATGTATTAGTCACCGGGTGCTGCGTGGTGGCCAGCTGCAGCAGCCCCTCGGGGGGTCCTTTGGGGCTGCCAGTCCCCAGGACCACGGTGGAGTTGTCATAATAAGAGAAGATGCTCTGGAAGCTGTCTGAGGTAGAGGTGGTGAGCACTGGCTTGGGAGTCTGGATTTCCGTGGCATTCTTCTCATGATTAATGCTGTACAAGTAACTTGGGATGATAGGGACTGCGGGCAAAAACACAACAGGGAGGCTGTGGCTATATGGGAGCCCACCCCGGGGCCAACGGCAGCAAAATGACGGTTGTGTCAGATGCCACCCGGGGCCCAGAGTGGTCTGCCCCTGGAATGGGATCCCTGGGCCCACACTGGAAGGGCCTCACGCGGCAGAGCTACTGGAGAGAACAAAGCCCCAGGAGGCCAGGAGAGCTCCAGCCGCCCTCAGAGCCAGCTACTGTGCAGGAGGGACCTGCCTGGGGTTCTGGGCCTCTGTGGGGTTGCTCATTCAGGGTTCCCTTACATTAGGAGAGCAAAATGTGGTCTGAAGTCTGTTCAGTGCTGACCTGGGGTCAACAGGAGCTCCCCAGAGAGAGAAACTCAGAAAGACCTTTAAGTGAATGAATCCAGGAAAGAGGCATCTCAATTTCATTACGGGTCTTAGGGGAAAAATAAACCCACAGGAAGTAATAACTCGGAAATCCTGCAACAGGCCCACTTCATCTTTCCATTACTTGAGTCGGAAGTCCCCCCAATGTTTCATGCAACCCGGAAAATGGAAAAACTCCTGAGACTTCTACAAAGGCAAAGAAAAACTCATGTAAAAGCAGCTCTGGGCCTGTGTGTGACAACAAAGCATTCCACACAAAGGAGAAGCATGGTCCTTGTTACTGAACTCTGATGAGATCCCTACCCAGGTAATCCTGGAGGTGAGAACCCGCAAATGCAGAGGAGGGGAATAACCCATCCCTGAGAATCCAATTTCTTTTAAAAAGCTATTCATTAAAATTTTGGAGATTTTTAAGAAAAGTACACCAAATACTGTGCTCTTAATGGGGCTTATTAGGAGCCCTGGATTTTAATTATTTAGTTCTTCAAAACTCCATTGTAGAGAAAAGACTAAAATCCAACACTGTTCAAACTGCTCTTGAAAAGGTCCCGAAACGTTTCCACCTGGAACCTTGCACACTAATACAACATATTTCCAGGTCACTTCCCTTTTGGGAGGGAGGGATGCTGACCCTTTCCTTTAAATGATAAGCCAAATTGTTAATAACTATTAACATAATTCCAGGTTAGCATAAAAATAATCATTTTTGCATAATAATTATTGTAATAATAATAAGGTCAGCATAATTTTTTTGCATAATAATTATTGTAACGTTATTTCGAACCCCGAGGGATTGCCGGTTCTTAGTAGAAATCTTTTCATCGCGGTCAAAGCAGGCAGGGGGAAGCAGGAAATTATCAGGAGGAAACACAAGTTCTGGTTCTCAACAGATGTCACATTTTTTGACCTGACCACCAGGAAAACGAAGCCACAAAACGCGGCTGCAACCAGCCCAGTGGGCAGACGTGGGGATGGGGGCGGGGGGCGCGGGGAGGAAGGAGGTGCTTTTGCAAAGTGTGTCCCCCAACCTTCCCGGGGCGCGCTCCGGCAGGGGAGGTGGGGCGGCCGGGGACGGGGTCCCTACGTACCCACGACGGTGAGCAGCATGTTGTCCAGCAGCAGCGCCAGGAACACGATGAACAGGATGAGCTTCCTGGAGTGGCGGCTCTCCAGCAGCCAGCGGAGCAGCGCCGGCGCGCTCAGGGCCATGCTCGGCGGCTGGGCTGCGGGCGGGGGCGGGCGCGCTGAGGGGCGGCGGCCCGGGGGCTCCCCGCGCCCCGCACACCCCGGCCGGGTCCCCGCGCCCCCCGCTCTGCTCACCTGCGGCGGCTGCGCCCTCGGGGCACCTGCGCTCCGGCTCAGAGACGCGCGCCCGCGGCGTCGGGGCGCGAACCCGGGGCCCCGCGCCCCCCACTCCTCCCGCCCCGTGCGTCCTGCGGCCCCGCTCGCCCCGGGACCCCCGCGCGGCCCGGGCGCCCCTCCCCGCCGCCCCCGCCGGGCCCCCGGCTACCTCGAGGTCGCCTGCGGCTGCCTGCCCCGCGCCCCGGGCTCCGTCCGTCCGCGCGGCTCCACCCCAGCGCCCCGCCGCCGCCGCCGCCGCGCGCTTTACCCGGTCCGGCTCTGACGTCACGGCCGGCGGGGCGGGAGGGCGCCACCCCCAGTCCCGGCCTCGCCTCGGGGGGGCCCCCACCCTGCCCGGACCGGAGCCCGCCTCCCCGCCCTCCGCCGCGCCCCCGCGGCGACGGCGACCCAAGGGATGGAGAGGTCCAGGGCCCCGGTTCGCGCTTCCTCCTGGCCAGCTGCTCCCCGAGCCTCGCTGCCCCCTGACACTGGCCGTGAGGACAGGAAGGCTGCTGGGTGGGGGTCGCAGGGTGTCGGGAGGCAGGGACGGTCTCTTTCCCGGGGAAGGCGCGCTGCGCCCCACCGCTCCTCTCCTGTCGCCCCTCTGGAGCATGATGCAGGGTGCCGCTTGGGGTCTTTGACCAGCAGGTCCTTGGGTACCCTCACAGGGAAAGGGGACACCGATCCGTCACCCTCTAGTGGGAGAGGGGACGTGAGGACCCCAGGCCCTGGAGCCTAGGACTCCGAAAGTAGGAGCAGGGGCCTGGGCCTCTGGAGCCCCCAGGAGTAGGTCACCCTGGACAGGGGACACTAGAGACCAGGCAAGTACCTGGCACGTTAGCAAAAGGACTGAGGAGGCAGCTGGCCCAGACTCTGGATGCTGTCTGTAGTCCTCTGCTGGGTGCTGTGCCAGGTGGGGAGGTGGGGAGGGAACCTGGGGGGGGGGGGTTCAGGTTAGGACAGACACGGTGCCCGTTTGTGGGTGCTCAGGAGCTGTAATCCTCACTACCAAGGGGTAAGGGCCCACTCTTGATTTCCAAGGTCCCTCCATTTTATAAGCAGCAGAGAAACAAACCGATGTCCCCCTGACACAGCTGGAGCTTTGGAGACCCTTCTAGGGGGTGGAAAGAACTGGAGCTATTTTCTTAGAAAGCCACTTAGAATAAATGTTACTCTGCTACAGTCTCCTAACCTGGAGCCCAGCCTTGTTTTATTAATGTTGGCTAATTGTCAGCTGGAAGCTGCCTACAGCGGGGGGGGGGGTGGGCATGGTGCTCCCCCCACCCTCTCACCTCCTTCCTTCCATACACCCCCATGCTCCCCCTGATGTGTGAGAAAGATGGTTGGATAAGTAAGTAGGTCAGTAACATGGGGACTCCGGGATGTCCCAGGATGTGTCAACTTAAATATTAAACAGGGAGAGAAGGAAAACCACTTAGGAGGAGAGGGCAGATGGCAGGGAGTCGTGTAGATGGCTGTGGAGGGTATCACCCCCACGGAGTGCCCCCAAGAGCCCGGAGTTCCAGAACCCAAAGACACAGGCTCTGCTCCATGCTTCCTTGGGCAGAGAGGTGTCATGGTTAAGCGCTCTTGTCAGGATGCCTGCCTGGGTCCTGTTCTGCTACTTCCTTGATAGGTGACCTTGGGCAAATTACGTAGCCTCTCTGTGCCTTAGTTTCCCCATCTCTGAAATGAGGATACTAACTGCGACAACTGTGGGGTCGTGGTAAAGGTGAAATGGGAATCCCTTAACACAGTGCCCCGCGCAAAGCAAAAGCTTGGTGTATCCGCCATCCATTCCTCCAATAAATATTTATTGAGTGCTTACTATGTGCCAGGCGCTATGGTTGATGCTGGGGGACAGTAATGGCTCAAGCAGGCAAAAATCACCATTCTTGGGGTGCCTACACATTCTGGTAGCAGTGCCATACAGGTGAACACAGGAAGCCACACCAGCTCCAGCTCCAGCCCAGCCAGTGGGAGGAATCTGGAGCCCATGAAAAAGCCACTCTCCATGCTCCCTCCCTCTGATCTCTGCCACCACCCCTGGAGCATCGTGGCCACAACAGCGTCTTCACACTTTTCACTGATACCCACAAAAGAATGCTCTAAAAATCTGTATGCCCCACACATATTTGTGTTGGCATCTAACATTTTTTTAATAAATTTAAATGCTTTGGGGTATAGTGTATATGTGACCCTTATATATAAACCAGCCTAACTCTCACTTAAACGCACCCAATGGAATATAAATAGTACAAGAACGTAAAACCACCGTATTATACTAAAAAAAAATACAATGAAGTTTTTCTTTAAGCCAAAAATTTTACATTATATTCTTTATGCCTTCAAAGTATATTTTCACTGCACTTCCAACAGAATTTGATCCAACTGTAATGTTTTTATCACTTCTTTATTTACCACCTTGTCTATTACATAAACTGCAACAAATTATGAATATGCATCAGCTTTAAAATAGTTTTTTTTCTGGCTGTATGTTCTAAGTTTTAAAATTCCCTTTACAATCGTGTTATTGGAACAATCATTAAGGCATCATACACACATAAGAATTTTGATAAATGAATATTAAACATAGTAAGAAAAATTGTAGGGGTGCCTGGGTGGCTGTCAGCTAAGCATCTGCCTGCGGCTCACTCAGGTCATGATCCCAGCGTCTCAGGATTGAGCCCCACATTGCGCAGCTGCTCAGCAGGGAGTCTGCTTCTCCCTCTGCCCCTCACCCAGCTCATGCTCTCTCTCTCTCTCTCTCAAATATATAAAATAAAAAAAAAAGAAAAGAAAAGAAAGAAAGAAAGAGAAATTGTATTAGAAGTGCATGACTCAGTGAGATGGATCGGGGAAGGATTTTTTGAGCCTTGACAAAACAGACACTAACATTGCCTCTGGATGCT
Organism: Canis lupus baileyi; assembly: GCF_048164855.1. NCBI lineage: Eukaryota > Metazoa > Chordata > Mammalia > Carnivora > Canidae > Canis > Canis lupus. Next base: position 13,547,522 of record NC_132866.1, read on the forward strand.
CTTGGTTTTGTGCCTCTGGACAATATAACACAGTAAGGTAGTAAGAATCAGGTTGGATGAGAGTTGAGCCTCTTCTCCGACCAGTGGGAGACAGGAGATTTAGTGAACGGGGAGGTGATATAGGAGCAACCTCATGTCTCTACCCGGGTCCATGTCAATCCTTTAAAATAGAGGACATGTGTAAATCGAGGGTCTCCCATGGCTTGGGACTGAGGAGGCAGCTGACACTGCCTCATATACCCAGCGTCCTGGCATTCCAGGTTGAAGATCCAGCCTGGGATGCCCAGTCTGGTCTGGATCTTTGGGACTCCATAACCTTCTCTTACCCCACTTAGCCCCTGCCTTCCCCTTCAGCCACCCTGGTTCCTCTCAGTGTTTCTCTGCCTCAGGGCCTTTGCACTGTTCCCTTTGCCTGAGAAGTTCTTCCCCTTCTTCTCCTAGCTATCACCTTCTCATTCTTCTTTATCAGCCCTAATGTCACTTCTTTTTTTTTTATATAAATTTTTTTAAAATTTTTATTTATTTATGATAGTCACAGAGAGAGAGAGAGGCAGAGACACAGGCAGAGGGAGAAGCAGGCTCCATGCACCGGGAGCCCGACGTGGGATTCGATCCCGGGTCTCCAGGATCGCGCCCTGGGCCAAAGGCAGGCGCCAAACCGCTGCGCCACCCAGGGATCCCCCTAATGTCACTTCTTAGGAGAAGCCATCCTTTCATGGAAACCCCCCCTCCATTATCAGACAGGGCCTTCTCTTTTAAACCCTCACGGAACAGTTACTTCCTCCAGAACTTGTCTGCCCATGAGGAATAATATTCCCATGAGTGTAATCAATTATCTCTGTCTCTCTAGGTTATAGGACAAGGGCCACTCTTTTTGATCATCACCAAGATTGCTGAACACAGTCGATGCTTATTAAGTGCCTGTAAAGAGTATGAGCACTGGGCAGGTAGGGTTCCCTTCTGATGCAGAGCCATGGGAACCAGAGAGAAATCACCTTTGCTCAAAATGGAAGATTCTATTTTTCTTTCTCTCTCCCCTGCTGGAGGCCACTCCTTGAAGACCAGGCTCTGAGAAAGCCTCCTAGTGACACATTTGTTCTTACTGGGAACTAGGATCAGTGAGCTCAGCCACCGACCCCCCTGCCTCCACCCGCTCCCATCCTTTTCAAACACTAGGGACTGGAAAGGTACAAAGGTGCCACCAGGGTTGACTTTTTGCAGTAAATTTCAATATTTAGGAACGATAAGGCATGAATGATAGGGAGCTGCTTCGAACATAGCAGCTATTTGAAATAGGCGTTATTCGAGATAAACTAGAATGAATCCAAGCTATAAATAGCATCCTGCCTGGGTCACTTTTACAAGTTATATGACTTTGGGCTTTTACTAAGCTCCTTTGTGCCTTATTCCTCATCTGTCATTCAAGCATGATAAGAGGCCCCCTCCCAGAGCTGTTATGGGGATTCAAGGAGATGATGCTTGCCTAGTGCCAGGCACACAGCAGATGTTCACACTCATAAAATATTGTCTGGCATTGGAAAAAGACACATGAAAAGATGTTTAACATCGTTCATCATCAGGGAAATGCAAATCAAAACTACAATGAGATATCGCCTCACACCTGTCAGAATGGCTAAAATCAAAAACACTAAGTAGCGTGTTGGTGAGGATTTGTAGAAAAAGGACTCAACTGCACTGTTGATGGGAAGGCAAACTGGTGCAGCCACTGTTGAAAACAGTGTGGATGTTCCTCGAAAAGTTAAAAATGGAACTACTGTATAATCCAGGAATCATACTACTGGGTATTTACCCAGAAAATTAAAAAAAAAACATTAATTCAAAGGGATACATGCATCCCTATATTTGTAACAGCACTATTTACAGTAGCCAAACTATGAAAGCAGCCCAAGAGCCCGTGGATAGACAAATTGATAAAGAAGATTGAATGTGGATATGTGTATAGTGGAATATTATTCAGCCATAAAAAAAGAATGAGATCTTGCCATTTTGCAACAACATGGCTGGAGCTGTAGAGTATAATGCTGAGTGAAATAAGTCAGTCAGAGAAAGACAAATACCATATGATTTCACCCCGTGTGTGGAATTTAAGACACAAAACAAATGAACAAAGGGGGAGAGAAGAGAGGCAAATCAAGAAACAGAGTCTTCACTCTAGAGAACACACTGCTGTGGACCAAAGGGGAGATGGGTGCAGGGGTGGCGGGAACAGGTGATGGGGATGAAGGAGTGCACCTGTTGTGACAAGCCCTGGGTGATGTATGGAAGTGTTGCTTCACTATATTATTCACTTGAAACTAAATATAAATAACACCATTAACTATACTGGAATTAAAATGAAATCAAAATTTTAAAAAGTGTTCTCTGGCATTGTAAAAGTGAATGTGCTGAGTACCTGGAAGGTGTAGGTGGTCCGTGGGGAAAATTTTCAGGTACTCGCCCTATAAGAGAACTTGGAATTAAGGAAAAGATTCCACTCCCAGGCATTGAACTGGGAAAGGCAAATAGTGTTCGGAGGCATCTTCAAAAGACAGCATAGTTCTGAGCCTAGTGAAGCCCGATGTCAACATGGTGGGGGGGTGGGGAGCCGGTGTGCCCCCCTGGAGAACCAGGCACAGGGCACCAGGTACGTCACCCAAGGGGAAGCCCGAATGGCTACCAAGCTCATGCCACTCAGGTATGCTAGTGATCAGAGAAATGCCAAAGACCATGAGAAACAACGAGACACCCATTGGCCCGGCAACAGTTAGGAAGTTGGTAAATGCCATTTGTTGGTGAAGATGTAAGGAAATGGGGATCCTGATCTTGGGGTGGGGTGGGGACTGGAGAGCCATCAGGACCGCTTGGGGGAATGAAGTGAACAGGGCCCCTCCGATCCAGCCTATGTCTCCCCCTGCCTGTGTCTCAGGGAAATCCCTACGAGGGCCAAAAACGGGTAGACCTTGCAGAGCCCTCGGCAGCAGTGGGCAGCTGGAGGCAAGCCTGGTTTCCATCATTAGAGAATAAAGAAGTGAAACTAGAAGGAGCATCCTGGAGCCCTTAGAAGTAGCACAGATTTCACAAAACGTTGAGTAGGAAAGGAGGAGGGGGCGGGGAAGAGCAAGTTCTACGGCATGATTGCATGTTGGTTCATCTAAAGCGCGCAGAGCACCCCATACATATCCAAGGCTGTGTACTGAGTGCACAGGAGCGGATGCCTTTGTCGGGGAGGGGCCCAGGAACAGGGGGATCTGGGGTGAGGTGGAAAGTGGAAAGAAGTGGGGATAAACCAAGAAATGGGCCTTGCAAGGACCAGTGACCATAGTGTGCACAGATGATCAGCTCTCTGTACACAAGGTTCCTTCCCAAAGACACTGTCAGCCATGGAAGCCTGGAAAAGACAAAGGCTTTCCGTGCAGAGTTGGCATATAAACCCACGTGGACCGTGTCTCCCAGGGACGGGCAGGGCTGTGCTGTGTCTCAAGCCCGACTGAAGGGAAATGACAGCAGATGGAAACCCAGATCCTCAGGAAAGAACGAAGAGCTGCAGAAAAGGTAAATAAATATCTGGCGAGATGCAAAAGACTCAGATGTTTTCTGCTTTTTCCCCTCTCTCTTATTTTAACCTTTTCCATTTACTTTATAAACCTTTAACTCTTTAAAAACATAACACTGTCAAAAAAAAAAAAAAGTACAACACCGTTTTGATGGATTCCTGACCTGTGTGGCTGTATTACTTCTAACAACGATAACTTAAGGGGTGAGGGTGGTGAAGATGTTATAAAGTGACCAGACTTCTGTGTTTTGTGTGCAGTGGTATATTATTAACGATAAATGGACTGAAAAAATTAAAGGTGTGTATTGTAATCTCTCAGGCACCTGTAAAATATAATGCAAAGAATAGCAAAACAGCTAAACAGGAAATGAAAATTAAGTGGAATTCTATAAAGTGTTCGGATAATTTTAGAAGGTGGGGAAGGAGGAACAGATGAGCAAAAACACAGAGGAGTCAATAACATGATAGATAAAATCCAGCTATACCCCAAATTACATTAAGTGGTAATGGACACTATTATTGAAAGACAGAAATTGTCCGAATGGATTTTAAAAAATCGTCTGACCTCTACACTGCCTATAAGAGACTCTCTTTACGTATAAAGACACAGATGGGTTGAAAGTCAATGGGTGGGAAAAATATACCAGGCAAACCGTCACCATAAAAGGGTAGAATAATTGTATTAATGTCAGATCACATTGATTCCCAAACAAAATTTTAAACAGAGATAAAAAGAAGGTCCTCTCGTCATGACTAAAGTGATCAATGCCGTAGGAAGACATAGTCATCATAGTGGGTATGTTCATCATAATAGAGCTTCAAAACATATGAAACGAAGCCAGAAAAGGAGAAAAAAGACAATTTCACAATCCTAATTGAAGGATTTTTTTTTTTTAAGATTTTATTTATTTATTCATGAGAGAAACAGGCTGAAGGAGAAGCAGGCTCCATGCAGGGAGCCCAACATGGGACTCGATCCCAGGTCTCTAGGATCACACCCCGGGCTGAAGGCGGTACTAAACCGCTGAGCCACCCAGACACCCCTAATTGAGGGATTTAACACTTCTTTCCCCTCAACTGATGGAACACCTGGACCAAAAGAATCAGCAGATATTTGAGATCAAAACAATACCAACAACCACATTGGCCTAATTGATATTTATTTACCCTGAACAATAGCGGGCTGCATTCTTTTCCGGTGATCATGGAAGGTCTCAGCCAGGCTTCATCACATTCAAAGGGTTTTTTTTGTTTGGTTGGTTTTGGGGTTTCGGGTTTTTTTTCCCTTGAAGCCAGCTCGATCAGTTGCTGAGCATACATATAAATAATGAGGGTACGATCGGTGGGGGGAACAAGCGCATTTCATTTCCATTCCTTTCTGAGCTCTTCTGCATACTGCAAAAGAACATTTTCTGTTTAAAATTGAACCAAATCTGTTGTGGTTGAAGAGGGAACGGCAAAGCAAATGTCAATTCACTTGAAGGACGCCTTGCTGACTGCCGATAAAATTAAGTCATAGATGCTCTGACTTAATAATCCAATCACTGAATTAACTGGCTTCATGCGGCATTATCTGTAAAACGCAGGTCTCCAGGTTTGGCCACTTTAATAGAATCACCAACCTGTCTGAGGACATTCGCTGTAATTGAGGGCGGCAAGGAGCCAGCCAGCTGTGAAGAGCGGTGTTTCATTACCTTCATGCCTTGAATTTGCACCCTCACTTGCCGTCATCCCCAGTGGCTACCCCAACGGCCACCCAGGCCTCCCACAGTCCACCCTCCTCACCACCAGCTGGAGAGAGCTCCCAGACACCAGTGAGGTCATGCTCTTCCCTGTTCTAAGGCAGTGGCCTTCACTTGGGATAAGGTCAAATGTCTTCACTGTGGCTCATGGGACCCTGTCCAGCCTCAACCACCACGTCCATTTTTATTTGCCACATTGCCCTTGCCTCTGATCTAACACTGGATTCCCTTATGATTGGTTACCTGGGCTCTCACAAGGCTTCAGATGTCTTTGTGGGTCCCGAGGGTCCCAACATTGCAGCCTGAAGAGCTCTGGCCTGAAAGGCCCTCACCAGCCTGGCTCATGCAGCCTCCACACCTCTCTGATGCCACTCTGCCTTGCTGTCCCCCTCCAGCCACAAAGGGCTCCTTGGAAGCTGGGCTGTCCGCCTCAGGGCCTTTGCACTCTGCTTCTGCCTGCGAAGTTCTTCCTCTTCCTCTTTGCCTGATTATCTTTCTCATTCCAGTCTCCCATCTGTCTATGCACTCTGCACTCCTCACCCCAGAGCCCTCCCTCAGGCCATTTCTGCTGCCCAGAATGTCCTCCCTTCCTCCCCTTGATCTACTTAATTCCCCCTTAGCCTTTATGCCTCAGGTCAAGACACAAGTGAGTTAAAAGTAAATGGATGGACTTTTAACATAAGCCTCACCTTTCATTTTAAAGGTTTCCATAGAAATGTAGTTATTTTATCTTTCAGCCATATGCTAATTTTTTCCCTGCCTGCCAACAACAAGCATAAAAAGGGAAGCCAATTACAAGTGCGAATAATGTGGTCTTCTTTTGTAACTCAAGGCTTGAAATGTTCTGTTAAGCAAAGTCTCCTCTAGCTTGATACTAAATAAACTTTTGAAAGAAAGAGAGCAAGTGGATGGCAAAGTATTTCCTCTTGGGGAAGTCCTCACGGACCGAGCTGTATTGATAGGACCCTAACCCTGTTATTCCTGGCACTTAGTATAATCACAATTTCACTGCGATTGTGATTAATGTCTGACTTTTGCATCCTATTCCATGCAAGCTGAGGCCAGGTCCTCTGGTGTCTCACCACATCATCCCCCAGAGCCTCACACTGCCTGGCACAGAAAACGCTGCGTTTGGCTCACGGTCCCAGATAACCTAAGAAGTAAGTGCCATCTGAGGGTAACCAACTGAAGGGACCCGTGCCTTAACAGGTGTCTCCCCTCCCGCCCACTGACGTGCTAGGCCTATCCAGTCCCCTGCCTTTGCAAAAGCGATTCCCTGCACCTGCAGCGTGTACCCCCTTCCACCTAGCCAAGCCCTGTCTCCTCCTACCTGGTTTGGCATGAAAAACCTTTTTCCCACCATTCCACTGACTCACCAAAAGCCCATTCCGTTTATGATGCCATGAGGGATGGCTGTCTCTGCTTGTTAAATCTCAAGGAACCGAGTCATTCGTGCCCTCTCCCCTGCAGTCATCCGGGACCCCGGTCACCCCAACCTCTGCTCCTTCCTCTCTCCGAACTTTGCTTGGGCAGATCTGCTCACCTCAAATGACCTTCCTGCTCTTGGACAAGGGAGCCCAGGGAGAAGCAAAATGCCCAGATATCATCACCTGGGCACATTTTCACCATCGAAGCAGGGCCACGGGGCAGGCTTCCTCCAATTCCGTGGAATGGCTCCTCCTTCCTCTTAACGCCCAATCCCCATCACCAGCTCCTGCTCCAGCAGCCTCCTGACCAGGTTCCATCAGGAACCCAGCAGAAGCCATGAACCACGGCTTCCCGCGAGTCCCGCCCCAGCTCAAGAGCCCAAGGTGGCTCCCTGATACTCAAATCTAAACCCTTCTCTGCCTGGGACACCTGGGCGGCTCAGCGGTTGAGCGTCTGCCTTTGGCTCAGTCCCAGGATCGAGTCCCACAGGGGGCTCCCTGCATGGAGCCTGCTTCTCCCTCTGCCTGTCTCTGCCTCTCTCTGTGTGTCTCTCATAAATAAATAAATAAATAAATAAATAAATAAATAAATAAATAAATAAATAAATAAAATCTTTAAAATAAATAAATAAACCCTTCAGCCTCGCTCTTCGGGTCGGCAGCAATTCCCCCACCGCACCCCCCAGCTCCCACCCTCTCCCCTCATCAGATTGGACCCCTCCAAGCCACAGACATGATTCACATTTTCCTCACGCCCCTTCCCAAATATTCTCGGCCCCAGAGCCCAGCTGAAGTCCTCTCTGCATAAGGCAGTCAAGCCTGGAGTGACCGCTGCCACCTTCTCTGGGTTTCTGCCTCTAAGAATGCTTACAGCCCTGTTAGTCTGCTCCCCACCAAAGCATTGCCAGAGTGTGGTGTGCCCCAACAGGTTCATCTGGGCTCGTTCTTTTTTTTTTTTTAATATTTTATTTATTTATTCATGAGAGACAGAGAGAGAGAGGCAGAGACACAGGCAGAGGGAGAAGCAGGCTCCATGCAGGGAGCCCGACATGGGACTTGATCCCAGGACCCCAGGATCATGTCCTGGGCCGAAGGCAGGCGCTAAACCGCTGAACCACCCAGGGATCCCTTGGGCTTGTTCTTTTTTTGTTTTTTGTTTTTTTTTCCAACTGGACCTTTAACTCCTTGACAGCAAAGGAAATGACCTCTTCCTCTTTAGTCTCCCCGAGGAAGCTTGCGCGGAGCCACTCACAGAGCAGGACCACAGAGCGTCAGATGTATGGTGAGGAGCCCTGGGGCCAGAGCCAGTTCTGCCCCAGCCAGCTGGGCCTCGGTTTCCCCATCTGCTAGACAGCAGATGAACCAGGTAGACCTGCACTGTCCACTCCAGTAGCCACTCTCCACGCGTGGCCTTGGAGTGCTTGAAATGCAACCAGCCTTGAGATGCACTGTCAGCATTTATTTCATATGTTAATACAGACTGAATTGCAAAGACTTAGCACAAAAGATGTAAAGTATTAATAACTTTTCTATTGTTTTGCTGTGCAGGAGCTTTTTATCTTGGAAGTCCCAATAGTTCATTTTTGCTTTTGTTTCACTTGCCTTCATAGATGTATCTTGCAAGAAGTTGCTGTGGCCAAGTTCAGAAAGGGTGTTGCCTGTGTTCTCCTCTAGGATTTTGATGGATTCTTGTCTCACATTTAGATCTTTCATCCATTTTGAGTTTATCTTTGTGTGTGGTATAAGAGAATGGTCTAGTTTACATGCTGAAATGATACTATTTTAGACACGTTAGGGTAAATAAAAGATCTTATTAAAACTCATTTCACCTGTTGCTTCTTCTTTTAACGAGGCTGCTACAAAGTTTTAAATTAATCACTGGCCCAAGTTTGTGGCTTGCACCCAATTTCTCCTGGGCAGCGCTGGAACAGAACATCAGGCCTGGAAGGGGACTTGGAGGCTACGGAGTCTAAAGGCTGCCTTTTGACACAAGGAAGCACCCAGGGACACGCACAGCCTTGCCCGATGTCACATGGGTGTGAGGCCAGGCAGTGGGGACTCAAACTCTGCTTCCTAGACCTTTACGGTTTGGGGGCAGTGGGGGTACCAATAAGTAGGTGCCCACAGGTGGTCCCCAGCAGCAGAGGACTCCGGGGCTCAGGATGCAGCTCTGTGGAGGTTCACCCCTACCACCCTCACCTCCCCACCCCACTCAGAGCTGTCTTTGCCCACTTGCTATGCTGACTGCACACCCAGACATCCGCAGGGCAGGAGATTTTAGTGGATAATCAATAGTCCAATAGGGCAGGCTGCAAAGACCCAAACCTAATTATTTTGTTCAGAAACTTGTCTGTAACTAAAAGGCATCTGAGAAATCACTGTCACCATCTCTGTGGGGGAAGAGAAATCCAGTCATTATGTCCAATTGGATTTATATTGACTGTTGTCTTGTTGCAGAAGATGTTGTCTCCCCACAACACCAGTGCTGAGTGCCGCAGGGAAACACGCACGTACGCACACACACACGCAGAGCTTTCTCTTTTCCAGGAGCCTTTGGGGAAGGTTCTGGTCCACCCTTTCTGCACAGGTGGCCTGAGCTGCCACTACCAGAGTGATTTTCTGGGTTTTGTTTTTGACGTTCCAGATTTTGCAGCCCTGATTCCTCCGAGGGGAGCAGAAAATATCCCTTTAAAAATGGTAGCATGGAGAGAGGGCCTTCTAACAGCCCAAACATTCACCAAACCCCCCTAAATGGGAGAAAATACTTAAAGGATGAGAAAGCTTTCAAGAATTAGTTAAGATGGGGCAGCCCCAGTGACCCAGCGGTTTAGCGCCGCCTTTGACCCAGGACATGATCCTGGAGACCCGGGATCGAGTCCTGCGTCGGGCTCCCTGCAGGGAGCCCGCTTCTCCCTCTGCCTGTGTCTCTGCCTCTCTCTCTCTCTCTCATAAATAAATAAATATATAAATAAATAAATAAATAAACAAACAAACAAACAAACAAACAAATAGAAACTTAAAAAAAAGAATTAGTTAAGGTGTGTTTATGTCAGGTCTCCGTGTGACTTCAGAATCACAATAGGAAGAATCTGGAAACCTCCTGTGTGTCGGCTCACTGGGACCTATGAAATAAGAGGTGGTCACTCTTAGAGTGAAATACCAAGTGGCCACTAAAGAAAATTAGGTAGCGCAGTGTTTACCATAGAAAAATATCCAAGAGATATTATTCTTCAGTGCAATCAAAGCTCACAGGGCAGCATGCCTGTTACAATCCAATTTAGGGAAACAAGCACATTCATTAAAGAGGCTGTACGTGCTTGTGCTGGTGCAAAATGCACACAGATCGGTTCTGAGTGGGGGTTGGTCAACCCTGGAAGGTGCTCACCAGTTCCAGGGAGTGAGATGGGGGGAGGCATGTAGGAGGGTAAAGATCTTAATTTTCCACTTGTAATTTTATGCCCTTCTAAATTTTTTGCAGGGTTATTTACCACAATCTTTTATTGCTTCTGTCTCATATTTTTTATTATGATGTGTACACACAGAAGAGGCATAAATCATATATTTACAGTGTAAAGAATAGTTATTCAGTGACTCCCACGTGACCCCCATCCAGGTTAAGTTGTAGATGCCCGGGAACCCCCAGGGGCCTCTCCTCTATCACAATCACCTCCTTTCCCCCAAAAGTGACCACTCTCCTGACTTATTTGATGACATCTTCCTGGTTCTTCTTCTGGTTTTGTACAATATCGCTGATGATTCAGCTGCCATATCCTGTATAACTGAAGTTCATCCACATTCATTGTTGCATAGTATTCCCTGGGGTGATTATATCACATTTTCTTTGTTCATTCTGGGAGTGGACGCTGGGGCCTCCCCGATGTAGGGCTCTTGGATGTGCTGTGGTGGCGACGCCTGTCCTACACCCTGGTGCCCACCTATGCATGTGTTTCTCCAGGGTCTGTATGTGGAAGAAACTTCTGGATTGTGGGATATGCACAGCTACACCCTTCCCAGGCGATGCCAAATGCTTTCTAAAACAGTTACATGAACACAGATTGCTAATTTTGAAGGATTTTTAAGGTCTTCGTGTAAATGAAAGGAAAAAAAGGGAGAGAGAGAAGTAAAAAGCCTTCCTCAAAGTAACCTCACTACTGCTGACTACTCCCGCTGCTTGCACTCCTATATCCCAGCACCTATGATGCCATGTGCCCTCTGTCTGTACCTGGATCTCCCACACCCTCCACCCCAAGAACTTGAACCCAAGTCTTCCCTGGGAGGCTTCACTGCCTCTCCTCGGCTGCCTCATCGCCTGACACACTCAGCCATATGTCAGAGCCAGCTCCACCATCTCCGTCTGTGAACCCCCAGAGGACCAGATTGACTGTCACTAAATGTCATGACTCCCCACAGAGCTTAGCACAAGGCTTTGCACACTGAACTGTGCACAATTATTGCCCAGTGAGTCTAATTTGGGGAATTATATCCTTTTGTGGCAAATCATCCCCATAGTTCTTTTTTTAAAAGATTGTTAATGTGCTTTTGTCTTCCTACACAAGTAATACATCGATTGCAAAAAGCTGATTGCAAAAGGTTTCACTTTTAGTGGTTCGAGGGAGTTCAGTGCATAAATGCACAAGGATTCACCTAATTCCTCTCTTTTGATGGACATTTGCATTGTTGGTCAGTGACAAATAATGCCACAGTGAATAATCCCTATGATCACACCTTTTCATATCTGTGCAATTATCACCTTCAGGAAAACCCCTGGGAATGGCATATGGGGAAGCATATGAGATCAAAGTACAGGAAATTTCCCAATGTGGGCAAAGCCCATTTCCACCCTCCACAGCTGTTCTTTGCAGAGCGCAGTGGTTAGGATGGTTTAGAGAGGCACTGGCTGGCATCCTCTCTTCCATTTGTCCCTTCTAAGACCCTGGTCACCTCCCCCTCTCCCCTGAGCCTCTGTTTCCTCCCCTAAAAAGAAGATGATAATTCCCACTATCCTGCCTCAAGTGACACAATGTCCAGAAGGTGCTGGGAGCCTCACAGCAGTAGGGGTGGTTCCCACCTGGGGTGTGTCCCAGCCAGCTGTCCATGTCACAGAGCCTTAGTCACCATAGCGTGAAGGTTCTGGAAAGACATTGGGTAAATAGAAACTATAGATGTGTAATCACCCATGGTTCTCTTCCAGAGCCCACCACACCGCTCCTGCCTCCAGTCCCATGCTGGGCTGGTGCTGTGCCTCACAGACTCAGCTCCTGGCCCCAAACACCCCCAGTCTCCCTAGAAAATCACTTTTGTTCCTTTTAAAAATCCAAAGTCTTATTGTTTTCTCAAGGAGAAATCTGTTTTCTTTTTCTGTTGTCCATTGAACTCTGCTCCAATTAAGCAGTTGCCAGCGTTGCGCTAGAAGATTCTCTACAAGAGACCAAAGGAAGGAAACCTTTGAAGAAATGAAGAAGACGAGGATGAGGTTGTTGAGAATGGGGGGCACCCAGCGTGGCCCATCAGTCCGAATGTCCGGGCCAAGCTTCTCCCCAGGCAAACCTCAGGCACGCTCCTCTGAGCCTTCTTTCCAACTCTTCTTTCCTTGCTCTCGGGCCTGTCTGCAGCCAGTCTAGCTCAGCTGTACCAAGAATCTTATAAATCGGTTTAGCAAGAACCACTTGCCTCCTTGATACCCAATCACCCTCCATATCCGATCCAGCTCCACACCCCTCACTCTTGAGGTCGGCCTTCCTCTAAAATCGTGTTGAGGAGGTTGGGCAAGAACCCCTCTTGCTGTCTGCTCTCAGAGAGTTTTCGTGCCTTGACCGCCTCGCTCTGCTCCTTGGCTGTCCGTCCCAGATGCCTTTGCAGGATTTGGAACTGAGCCACCCGAAAGCCCAGGAGACCAATGTCCAGCCACCCAGAAGGGTAGGAGCCATCTCCCTTGCCCAGAGCCCTGCCCTGGGAGCCCATCTGTGGGTGGTCATCGGCATCCGCTGGGCCCCCCACACTGGTAATGCATGGTAATCGCCCCCTCTGCAGTCAGGGGGTCACAGGAGAGCTCGAGGCAGCGACATCGGCAAAGGCCGTGAGGTGTGCTGGGCATTTGAGGACTTCCTGGGGGCCAGAGAGGCCCGGGTGAAACCATCAGTGTTGGGGTTCACAAGGGAAGGTGCCATTTCTCCAGAGGTGTGGCCACCAGTTCCCACACTGGGGCTCATCACGCCGCCACATGAGAAGATGGAGCACATCAGCCACCCGCCGGCTTCAGTCCTACAGGACACCTTCTCTCTGCTCCCCACATCTCCCCAAAGGATGAAAGCGGGGTGGGGTGGCAGGGCTGGAGTGCTGGGAACCCTCAACCCCACATATCCCCAGAAGAAGGGGTCCCCCAAGGTGTCGAAGCCAAGAGGTCACTCATTCTACACACCGGTGGCAGCAGAGAGGGACCCTGCACCTGGGACCATGCAGTGCCAGGCGGGGATGTGGCCTCGGCTCCCTGGGATCCTCTGATCTTTGGATGGACCCCACGATAATAAAACAAGAGGGCAAAATTTCAACAGCCCCCACGGAGTGGGGTAACTTTGCCAAGTTCAGGATGTTTTAAATGGAAGCTGTTCTCTAATCCAGAATCTCTTTGTGTCTTGCATCATTTGGCCTTCAGGGGAAAAGGTAATGTCCATGCTGAAGAAATTAGTACAAGGGGACTGGGCCTTGGGGTAGAAATATCAGCTTGAACCTCCAACATGCCCAGGTGGCGCCCGGCCCTCAATGAGATTGTTTGGTCTTGCTGTATTAATAAAGCTTTCCTGCAGCTCCTCAAGACAAGACACAGTCAATAAAACACCCTGTCCCCGGCCTATTTCCCGCTTCCCTGCCCAGACAGTGTAAATGGCTTTTGGGAAAAACTCAGGTTGCCTCTGTAATGCGGGCCTGGTGTCCTTCAGGCGCCTGTTGGGGAGAGAAAGTAGGTGGCAGAGGGCTTGCTCTGCGAAGCTGCCCACTGGGCTCCCCTGCATTGCGGGAGAAAACCCAGGAAGAGCACAGGGTGAGAGGCAGGGCCTAGAGAATACGTAGCACCAACAGGGCTCCCAGCACCTCACCTAATACATGAGTTCCTCAACACACACCATGTTCTGAGACTGCAGACCCCAAATCACCCCAGGGCAGGTGCATGGAGGCCAGGGGAGGCGGGGGGAGCTCTGAGGAGCACGTGTCCCTGAAGGCCGCCGGCCCAGGTGAAGTCCCACGAGGAAAGGGTGAGGACGGGGCCTTGAGGCCAGGGTGAGATCCCGTCTGAGAAGGGCAGGTGCCTAACACCCTGGGGCTGTTCTCTTTACAGAGCTCCAGGAGGTTCCTGACTTTATTTCAAATGAAGGCAGGATATTGCTCATCCAGGTAGATAAACATCCTAAATGTAAACTAGCTTCTTCTGTGCATCAGGCCCTGTGTGTCCTAACAGCCTGGGGAATCCACAGTCTCCTTAGCTGTAACAGCACAGAACATTCCTTCTGGAAAAAGCCTTAGAGACCCTTGGCTAGTGGTTTTCATTCCTGGCCCACCATTCCCCCCCTTCTGGTTACGAATTTCTTTCTTTAAACCAAATGTTGGAGGGGAGTAGAGCCCATAAAACAGAACGAAGCGAAGCTACTTGGTCACCATCAGTGACCGAGATCTTTCCACATGAAAACCCCTGGGCCAAGTCAGCCCCCTTGTTTGACACTGGGGAAACGGAGGCACGGAGCAGCGATCTGTTGGTCTTGTACCGCACTGAATCTCCAGCGCCGGCCTGGGTCCTGGCACACAGTGGGTGCCCAGTAAGTACTGGCTGGATCGATGCTGACCGCCTCTGCTCGGTCATCTCCGTTCCACTACACAAGCACCGGCTTTGTAAAGAGACTACAAGGGCGCTGCAACCTCAGAGAGGTCCCCTAATTGCCTATGTTCTGAATTTATAGCATTTGAAAGGGTTTTAGTCTCTGATCTAAATGGCAAGAACAAAAGCAGAGCATAAAAGGGCCAACGAGGATGAAAAGAAACCACAATTTGTACCCAAGATGGAGGTGTCTTTTGTCGTCTGGCCTCCAAGCTACTCCAGAGTTCTCTGCAGAACAGACGCACGTCCATCACCATGGCAACAACCTAGCGAGGCCTCCCAACCCTGGCCAGCCCCCTGCCTGCCACACTGGGTGCCTGCCTTCCGGGGAGCTGGGTGGGGAGCTGAGGACCTGCTCAGCCTGGCCCCTCTCTCATCCAGCTGTCTCACTGGCTCTTCGTTGGGAGGAAGGGAATGGCCTGGGTCGCCACTTCCATTAGACTCATCTCTCCCCACTATGTGCCCGCACGTCAGAGATGCTCTTCTTGGGGGGCTGTACCTCTAGCGCCCTGCACACAGTGGTCACGGGTAGGTCAAGGAGTAGGCAACCAGAGTCAGCTGGGAGCTTCTCCAATATACTAAGGGGGAGCCTTGCCTGCAGCTGGCTGCATCAGAATCTCTGGGAGGGGGGCACCTGGGTGGCTCAGTGGTTGAGCATCTGTCTTTGGCTCAGGTCGTGATCCCTGGGTCCTGGGATCAAGTCCCACATCGGGCTCCCCGCAGGGAGCCTGCTTCTCCCTCTACCTATGTCTCTGCCTCTCTCTGTGTGTCTCATGAGTAAATAAATAAAATCTTAAAAAAAAAAATCTCTGGGAGCTATCCTCAAAGTGTAGGGGGTGGGGGTGCTTCTTCAACGCTGCACATGTGCCTCTCGAGTCCCAGTGGAAGAGGGGAAGGCCAAATCAAGAGAACCTCCCAAGCTTCCGTCTTGAGCAACTGGAAGGGTAGGGCTGCCCCTCTCTGGACGGGGCAGAGCGGGCCCAAGGTCATGCCAAGGGCCCGTCTTGGACATGGCAAGCAGAGCTGCTGGGGAAGACGATGTGAATCTGGAGTTCTGCGGTGAGGGACTGGAGGCGGTTTGCATATCCACAGGAGACCACAAGGGTGGGAGCGGCACCAGGGACAGCGACAGCGAGGGGTCTCAGGTCTCTGGGGCGCAGGGCAACAGCAAAGGCCATGAGAGGGAGCGTCAAAGAGCGCGGGGCAGTGGAAGCCAAGAGAAAGTGCAAGTGCAGCTGGGGAAGGAGGACACAGTGGTGCCTGAAGAGGGGAGCTAGGAAAGAATGCCGCCCACTCCCTGCGTGCTGTGCTGTGCCGTTAGCTGCGGAATGCGCCCACCTGGGTGAGGGTGCACATACCGCCTGAGCCCCCACCAACCAGACCGTCCCAACACCACTGGGGGATTCACTGAGAGTGTCCTGCAGACTGATGCCAAACACACCCTTTCCACCTCGCAGGTGGGGGCCGGGGGAGGGGTTAGGAATTGCTGGAGAAAGGTGCCAGTTTTTCCCTCCTCATCAGAGTAATGGGGACAGTTAGGATTTAAGAGCTTGCAGAGCTGGACACGGGGCTGGACACTTCCCACGGATTATCTTATTTGATCCTCACAACCCTCTGAAATAGGGACTGATTATATGTGAGTTCGAAACCTACCAAGATTCAAGGCTGGCCAGGCAGCCTGTCGCCACAGACAGAGGTCTTAACCGCTGAGCCGCACTGCTCCTTCCTGGTCAGCGTTGCACTGAGGGCTGCCCTCGAGGAAGTTTCTGGGCTGGCCATCTGATTGCCTTCCTCTTCACCCCTTCTATTAGTCGCCTTCTGTCTGGGCGTCTCTGGATGGCGAGCGGTCCTACCACCTGGCAGAAACTAGAGCGCGGATCTTGCCAGGTCATTTTAAGGTTATTTTAAGGTTACTTTACTGTGTGCACAGGCTGATGTGGCAGGAAGGGACCCGATGCCCCATGGGGCTGTGGCTGGACCTCTGCCTGGAGAGGATGTCGGAAAAGTCAGCAGGAGGCTGGCTTATGGGGCTGTCCGTCCCTTAGGACATGGTTTCCTTCTCAGTTGGGGTGAGAGGGAATCAGGTTTTACAGATGTTTATTCAACATAAGGGGCCCTCCTAAGCAGAGCACAAAATTACCCAATCCAAACCAGGTGTGAACACAAATATTTCTTTAGAACGAGAATAAAAATTACCCGTGCTGACAAATAGAAAAACATGTACCCGTGTGACCTCATTGTCCGGCCACCAGAGGTCCCCGAGCTGCTGTTTCCACAGCTCCCAGGTGGATCCCCTCTGCCCCTCACGCACTGACCTTGATGGGAGTCAGTGGATGTCTCTGATCTTAGTTTCAAGCACTACCTTCTGGGGCGGGATGCAGCCCACCCAAACTGGGGAAAAGGGCAGTATTAGAGAAGGTTCCAATAGTTCTGAGCTGGACCCACCCCAGTGGTTTGACTCAAGCATTCAGGGGCAAAGGCTCTGATCCAAACTTTCCTCTCCCCTATAGACTACCCACAGGGATTTATCCACCCAACATATGTTGGCCAAGTACCTAGTACGAGCCAGCATTGCACGAGGGCCTGGGGTACATCACCGTGATGAACCACACAGCTAAACAGGTTTTAGACTTGTAACGTGGGCAGAGAGCCTGGCACATATTAGTCGCTCATTAAATGTTGGTTTTCTTCCCTTCTTCCCATCTGCCAAGCGCCCTCAGAAGCTGAGGCCCAGGGATGCCTGGGTGGCTCACCGTTTGAGCTTCTGCCTTCAGCTCAGGGCATAATCCCAAAGTCCTGGGATCAAGCCCACATCAGGCTCCCTGCAGGGAGCCTGCTTCTCCCTCTGCCTGTTTCTGCCTCTCTCTGTGTCTCTCATGAATAAATAAATAAAATCTTAAAAAGAAGAAGAAGAAGAAGAAGAAGAAGAAGAAGAAGAAGAAGAAGCAGCAGCAGCTGAGGCCCAGGTCAGAACAACGCATCCAGCAGGCCACAAGCCAGTCTGTGTCCCAGGACACCAGCTCACTCCCACTTCCCGCCCATCAAAGCAACAGCTTCTCTTTTGGTGACAAGGCAGGGCACTCGCACCTGGAAGCAGGACCGCAGGAGCTATCCTGACCACTTATCTCTTCCAAGGGACCCAGAAGCAGGCTGCAGTCGTCTGGACCACTCAGCAGAGCGGAGTAACAGCCGGAACCAGCACGAGGGCAGGTCTCCTGACCTTTCCCAGGGGCCCATCCAGAGGCCCTCCGCGAGCCTCTTCCAATGGGGGCTTGCCCGGCCCTGGCCCCCCTCCCTAAGGACAGTATTCTCAAGGCCACCAGGGGAGAATTACCTGACAGCGGAGCTGGAAACAGAAAACACGCAAGGCCAACAATGCAGCCATTCTTGGGCACCACTCACAGAGCCTCCAACCTGGAGGACTTCGGGTGGGACAGGGCGTCTGCACACTGTGGACGCTTCCAAGGGCCTTTCCCGCAGCTTGGGAGGGTCAGCTGGGGGCCCTGCTCTCCGGGGTGAGGCTGGTGGCTGGGGAAGAAGGTCGGGGTGAAGGGGCTAGTGGTGGGATTATGCACAGGATACCACCTGCCAAGTGGCCAGGACTCCAGTGCTGACATTTCCCGCCCTGCCCTGAGCTTGGAGCAGGGGACAGGGACGGTGGCCCTTGGCGCCCCTCCCGGGGGTCAAGGCCAGGACACGAGTCCAAAGCGCCCGGTCTGGACGGCTGCTCCCAGGACAAGGGTTCAGGTCCTGCCTCCCCCGACGTCCGCGGCGGCGGGCCGGGCGAGGCGAGGAGCCTCCTCCTTGGGGACCGCGGCGACGCCAGAAGTCCGAGGAGACAGGCCCAGGAAGGGAGCCCGGGGCGCCGCCAGTCCCTCCCGGAGCCGCGGAGCCGCGGCCGCGCCACCTGCCGGCCTCCCGCGCGGGGCCCGAGCGGTCTGGTGGCGCCACCTGCTGGCCGCTCTGGGGAGCGCGGGCCCGGCCCGACTCGGACCTCGTGTCCCGGCGGGGCGAGTCCCCGTTGGGTCCCCCCACCCCACCCCAGGGAGCTCCGGAGTCCGGCCCCAGCTGGCAGCACCGGCCAGGACCAGGACGCTTGCCCTTCCCTGGGCAGCGCTCGCTCTCTCCGCGGGGCTTGGGCCTCGCCGAGCGCCTCCTTCATCCTTGACCTTGGCCCATCTTTGACCTGTGGCCGGGTCACCTCCAGAGAACTGCTCAACGTGCTAGCACAGAACTTTAGGTTCTCCCTCTGTTTAAAAAAAAAAAAGAGAGGAGGGGAATCTAACCTGCACAAGGCGACCTCCCCAGCCGCTGGGCCAGCCCCACCCACCAAAGGCTGTGGTCCCCAGGAGGGGGGACCAGGAGGTCAGTGACAAGCCATGTGTCTGCACCTGGAGGTCCTGTCCCCTGAGGGGGAGATGCAGCAGGTGATTGCCAGAATAGGCCCTTCTGCCTCCAATCCATGAGCTGCTGGGCCACTTCCAAGTCTCCTCATGCCCCAGGCCAACCTGGCCAAGCTGAGACCCTGCAGACCTCTTTAGAGATTTGAGTGCTGCGGGGGGGACTTTGATCATGAACCCCCAGGCCAGGCCCAGGGGGCCAGGCAGGAAGCGCCTCCCTCATCCCCAGGGCATACACTCTGAGTTTGGAGAAGACAGAGTGTTCGCTCTTTTGGGGACAGGGTCCGTTCCAGTCTGCAGGAGGCCTTCCTGGCCAGAGGGTCTACTCCTTCAGTGTCCTGCCTCCGTCCAGGTGATTGTCTCCACTGACTAGTGACTCTCAGGGAGGCTGCAGATACAGCAGTTAGAGCCGTGGCTTTCGAGCTCGAGAATCCAGCATCGGAATCCTCTGGAGGGCTTGTTAAAACATCGCTGAGCTGGCTTTCCAGCATTTTGATCCAGGAGGTCGTGGATGGAGCCTGAGAATCTGAATTTCCAACAAGTTCCCAGGGGATGCTGATGCAGGTGGTCCACTGAGAACCACTTAGAGTCAGACAAATCCAGGCTTTGCCACTTACTACCAGTGAGTCTCTAAGCTAGTTACACTCTACTTAGTGGGCCTCAGCTTCCTCACCTGTAAAATGGGCACCATTCTCTCAGCGCTACAGGCAGCATTAGATAAGATGGTGCACCTGAGGACTCGGCTCAGGGCCTGGATGTGGTAGGTGTGCAGGAAGTGGTGGCTGCCCTCCTTGGCATTTGTGTGCACCTAAGTCCTGCCCTGGCAGGTGCTGCAGGTTGGGGCTGGGGGGACTACAAAGGAGCTAGAACAGTGATGATGAGGGGTGCCGTGGGGGCTCAGCCAGTTAAGCATCTGACTTTTGATCTCAGCTCAGGTCTTGATCTCAGGGTCTTGAGTTCAGGTCCTGCACTGGGCTCCACATTAGGCATGGAGCCTACTTAAAAAGTAAGATAACATAAAGCAAAACAAAACAAAATCTAAAGAACAACGTTGATGGAAAAAGACACAATCATTTAGCAGGGCAGACCCGAGTTTGGAGAGGGCCCAACTACAGCACTGTAACAAAGGAAGGGAGGACAGTGGGTGCAGCGGGAGCATGGGGGAGACAGTGGTGACCACTCCCAGGAGTCAAGGGTCACGACCCGGAGGAGGTACCATGTGGGCTGAACCGTGAAGATAAGTCGTCATCTATCCTAGAAGGGAGAAGGGCATTCGGGCCAAGGGAGAAGTGCCTTGGTTCTCAACTTTGACCACACGCTTGGATCACCCCAATACCCAATACTCACCCAGCCAGCACCCACACCCATGACTGAATGCCCTGGAGAGGGGAGAGAGACATGTAAATTCTTCAAAGCCCCTTGGGTAGTGGTGTACAGGTGAGGTTGAGAACCCCCAAGCAAAGCTTTAGGGGAATAGATTCACATTTCTACCTGGGGACGCAGAAGTTAATAGCCCAAAGTGGCTGGAATATGGGGTGCATAGGTTCAAGAGATGATGAGCAGGGAGGCATGCTGGGCCATTTCCCCAGAACTACAGAAGAACACCCTGGAGCAAGTGCAATATGCAAATGATCATGACACTTAATTTGCGTAATACATACGCCTGACAAACTGCATGTTTGCATGAGAGCCCGACTTGGCCAGAAGGGCATGGCCGAGAGATTCGAAACCACCTGTGATTACCTCCGTGCTTCTGAGCATGTACCTGATTCATGTTTGGAATCCTCTTTGAGAGGAAAGCAGCAATCACTCCATGAATGTTTGTAGAATTGAATGAATCTTGAATAGCCCTGAGGTCCCGTTGTGAGCTCTTGAGTGGTTCTCACTGGATTGACCTTTGGGTTCAAGGGGCTTTGCTGCACCTGGGCCGCTGTGATTTCAGGGATGCCAAGAAACCCCACAAAACCCCTAGTCCTGGTGGCTGCTGGCTGAAATCCCACTTTCAGTGCTTTATGCCTCTCAGTGGTTCTTGCTTACGCCTCGTCAATTCTCTTTCCTGAGGTAGGTCTTAAAGAGTTGAAGGGGCAGGAGCCTAAGAGTTGTGAGGAGGAGGAGGAAAGATCCAGAAAGGAAGACCCCAGACCCCTGTGAGAGCTGGCCCTTGGCGGTGACCTGAACCTAAGGCAGAACAGAGAAGCTTCAAAAGATAGTTGCTTTCTTTCCTTTCTAATTGGAACCTCCCAACACTTTTAATTGGTTTTTGTGATTTTTTTGTGCTATACCCTGGAGTAAAGTTCACCATTTCCGAGATTCCCTCAAAGAAGCTTTCCAGAAACTTTGATTCTCTCCAATAAGACATTTCTTATAACCGACCGAAGAAATAGGAAGACTCTTGGACCACTCCGTGCATGTTCACACACTGACTTGTTACATCCTCTCCCCGGCTGGGGTTCCTAGGAGTGACTCTGAGACAAGGATTTGTGTGCTAGTGGGTCATTTGGGGGTGATCTCAAGAGAAATGGGGAAATGAGACCAAGATGAAGGAGGCCAAGACAGGGGATGCTGATGAGCAACTGAGGCTCTCTTCCACTGGAGACCTCGGGGAGACAGTGCTGAACATGACCCAGAGTCAGCCCATGGGAGGGGCCAGCAGTTGGGCACCATCCATCTACTTCGTCCTGTCAGTTGTTGATGGAGGGGTGCTCCCAGGAGCGCTAAACCCTTGGCACTTCTAGCCTGCTCTGCACATGCCCATGCTTTAGTGACAGAGGACAGTCCTCGGGCAAGGCAAGCTGGAGTCCCAGGGCCTGGGAGTGGGGCATGGACAGCATCCGCCACACAGACCAGTTCATTCACGTGCCAACTCGGTCAGAAACGGCTGAGGAGCACATCCCCCCACTGAGCGCCAACCCTTTCCCGTACCCACCACCTACCCAGGCATCAACATTTGCACATGCCTACTCATTCGGGAGGTGCCAGTCCTGAGCCACTTTAGCGAGAACGCTGGTCTACACAGAATCGGGGGTCGAGATGCCCCAGGCCCCTGTGAACACAGGTGACAATCCCACCGTGGCCTCCGTGTATTTAGCGTGGCCTGGGCCTGGGCCAACCTTGCAGAAGTTCATGAAGTCATTCAAGAAAAGAGGTTGTTCAGACTAGCTCTGCTTCATCTGGGGTGAACAGGGAGCCTCTCGGGAAGATTTTAATCCAGCTGCAACTGCACATCGCAAAAGCAAAGGTAATTTTTTTTCTCGTAACTCAAGAAAAGCTGTGACATCCATAGGGTGGCTTCATCAACATAAGGTGGGGCTTTTCAAAAATGAAGACAGGGCAACTAATGGGGCTTTGGAGGATGGTGAAAGTTTTTGTCTCATGTCTTGATACGAAAGGCATTGGCCACGTTTCTGCAGGGCCTCGAGACCCAAATTAGCCTTCATGCAGGATTTATCTCTAAGCCCCAAGGTCTCAGGTGACAGGTGGCGGGGTCACCAGTTCCAACGACCCTGGCCCCCAAAAGGCGAGGCGAAGAAACCAGCTCAGCTGGCATCTGCCACTCAGGAGAGGGTGGAGATTTCACTTTTTAACAGGGTGGTAAAATAGCCCTTTTGCAAAGAACAGCATGAGATTTTTGTAGAGGTGAAGCAGCCTGTTCTGCACCAGCTTGAAAGCGATGCACACGATCTCCATCCCAATGATGATGTAAATGGAGAAGAACAAGAAGAAGTGGGGGTGTTTGAGAACGGTATCCCCGAACCCAATGGTGGTCAGTGTGACAAAGCAGAAATAGAAGGCGTTCTCGAAGTTCAGCTGCGTCTCCCACATGGGGAGGATGGCCGCTGCACAGGAAATGTAGGCGAACACAAGGAGGGTGATGACCGGGAGGGGGACGTCCAGCTTCTCCACCTGCCGTCCCACCTCGTCCAGGTTGCTGATGATCGAGTAGGAGAGTCTCCCCGACACGAGCTCGGGACACGAGTTACTCCTCTGCACGGCCTGCGGGGGCGGTTGCAGCGTGTTCTGCTTCTCCCGTGCAAGGAGTCTCTCGAACAGATCCGCGTTGCCACCCGGGGCCGAGGGACACCTGCCGGGTTTGACGTCCGGAAGCTCTTGGGCATCTATGACGATCCTCGGGACAGCTTTGGCCACGGGCTTGGTGGCCGGCCTTCTGCAGAGCAAGCGACAGCACCACTCGCGAAGGTGAGGCGGGAACAATGGCAGCTTTTGGAACCGATTGTAAGACGTGGACAGGATGGTGGCCAGGATGTCACCCATGTCCGTGAGGACTAGGAACATCAGGGGGATGCCGAAGAGGGCGTAGAGCATGCACAAGTATTTGCCGAGCCTGGTGACAGGATAGATGTGGCCGTAACCTGAAAAAGAGGACAGAGCCCAGGATTGTGGTGTCTGCTCTTCCCCTTCCCCCCAGAAGCTGGAAAGAGACCCTCTGGCATTTCGCCTCCTTGGTAGGACGGTTTACACAATGTGTTTGAAAATATTCATCTTAAAGCATTCATCTGCCATCTGGCATTGCGCTCGCTTTGGTGGGGGGAGTGGGAGGCGAAACTCGGCTTCTCTTTAGGATAAGGAGCAGCTCATAGCCAGATCTTTGACCCAAGATGTCCTTGGCAGGGGACAAGCATGGCTGGGAGTGAGCTGATCGCTTTTCATTTTGCTGAAAAATTGCTAAGCATCCACATGACAGGATGGCTACAGGGGAGAGGCTGTGGACGGCTTTGCCATCGTACCCACGTCCGCCTCCATCCTCCACGAAGGCACCTGTTTTTAAGAAGCCACCCTTGTCCTCCCCGGGACGTCTGGCCTCCTTGGTTTATTGGTTCCTACGGAACGGGCTATCAGTATGTGGCAACAGTGGACAGCAGTGTGCATAGCGTGAGGGATTGTAGAAGGATGGAAGGAATGAAACAATTGCTGCCCTCAGAGCCACTGCGGCTGAGATTGGATGAAAACGTTCGCAAATGCTAGTGAAGTGGTCGGGATCCCAGCATCTGCAATCTTACGAACCTGAGTTCGAATCCCAGCCCTGCCATTTACTAGAACGTTACCTGACTTTGGCTCACATTTTCAAGTTTCTTGTCTGTAAAATAGGGATGGCAATCCCTGCTTTGTATATTGACCAGCTGGAAGGACTACATGAGACCCGGGCCTGACCCAGAGTGGGCAGCTGATCAGTGTTGGCGTCCCTGCCCTCAGGAGCTGAAAGCAGCTGCCGGTAGCACTTACCGTGGACTGGCATCAACCAACGTGCATAGGCAGGCATGGTTACCACCATTCACAGGTGGGGAACCTGAGGCTCGGAGAAATGAAGCACCCCGGCCAAGAGCACTCAGTGATAAAGAGTGAAGTTGGCAGTCAAACCCCGAGAACCACCCAGCGGCCACGCCAGCATTGATCCCCACGGGGCCAGGAGCACCCACGGGGGTGGAAGGTTGCAGTCCTTAAGAACCACTCAGCCAAGCAAAGAGAGGGCTGGGCTGAGGCTTCTGTGCTTTTCAGGGGTTCCGTCCTTCGATCACCCCATCCCTGTCCCTCCTGTCAGCAGCAGGGCAGGGGCAGAGAGACGTCAACCCCTGCAGCCCAGGTAGCTGGATCTTCTGGAGAGACCGAGCTCCGTCAATTCAACCAAATGAGGGAAAAGCTTTTGTATTAAGTGCCTGTGTTTAATTTTTGATGTCATACAAGATGATTAATACAGAAACCCCTAGGCCAACTATGTAAATTGATTTGAAGGCACTTGCTAGGCTGGCTAAGCCCCAGCCTCCTCCACCGCTAATTCCCTGTGCAGACTCTGGCCTCAGGCCCTGCGTCCCAGGAGCACGCAGGTGTCTAGGTTGCCCACCCTCACCGGAGTCCTGGGAGAGGGCTGTGGACCTCAAAGGGTCTCATCAGTTGGCATCCAGCCCAGAGCACTCCACGCCACCCTTGGCTGATCCCACGAGGCGCCATACTGTGGCAGAATGTGCATTCACAGCGCATGGGCATATTGAGCACTTACTGCATGCGCTGGGGACACAGTGGTGAGGGAAGCAGATGTGGTATCTTATCCCATCTCGCTGAGCTTCTGGTGTAGTGGCAGAGGCAGATGTGAATCAAATAACCACCCCAGCGACTATGCTATGGCAGACAGGGACCAATAACAGGACATAAAGGAGCAGACTGTTCTTGGAGCTCCTAGAACAAAGGTACCCGTCCTGGATTCGCAATTATTGAGCACCTACTGTATGCCAGGCACTCGTGGGTGGGGTTGGGGGTACAACAAGAAACAGGCAGAGGTCCTGCCTTCTAGGACTCCTAGTTGAGAGGGAAGCAAGGCCTTGACCTTAGCTTTCTACCATCAGCAGGATGTGGTGAGGATCCAACAGGTGTATGCACCAGGGGTCAGGAATAGGGGCCACACTGGCTAACCCTCCCATCAGCGAGCCAGGTTTGTTTCATGGGGCAGGACTTGCTGAGACAGAGGCAAGGATTCCAAATGCCTCTGTTTCCCTTCCCTGTTCCCTGAGGGCCTCCAGCAGCTCCGGCCCTCCCCTCAAGGAGAGGGGGTTGCCCACTGAGGAGATGAAGGCAGGGGTGGGGACTTTCAGGAAAAGGTGGAGAAGAGAACAACAGAGCTGGGCCTTGGGGGAGAATAGCCATCCGCCCAGTTTGCCTGGAGCTGACGTGCTTCCCAGATCACCCGACTTTCTGTGCTAAAACTGGCAGTCCCAGGCAAACGGGGCAGGTGGGCACTGCGGCCATGAAGGAAGGTGTGGGAAGATTCTCTGGAGCCGGGGAGGTGAGAGAGGAGGGCACCTGGAGCCTCTCCTGGGGAGACAGGAGCGCAGAGAGGCCTGGCCACAGTCCTGGTGGAGCCCGGGCCCTGGGTGTCAGCAAAGGTTCCTGTGCCAAAGCTGGTCATGGGCCCCACAGAGCCATCGGTCCTTAGATGTCAGCAGCAGCCACAAGAGCTCATAGATGGGGACCACCTTCTTTTTTAGATGGTGAATAAGCCCCCTGATTCTTATGTACCCCCAGGACAGTCAGGAGAAGCTCCACAGTAGAAACCGTTCAGCTTCGAGGACTGGATCCTGGGGTCAGACCTATTTTAAGGAAAAGAACATCACATTTCTAGAATAAAGTGCCTTGTAGGGTGAAAATCCCCTTCCTAGTGAAATCCCAATGCCGGCAACCACCATTGTTAACATGTTTAATGGACAAGGAACAAGAAGTCAGGTGACCTATCTGGCATAACAGAGCCCAAACACACCCTGACAAGGGTGTGCACTCCTTAATAAAGACTTGCCCTGGGCAGCCCAGGTGGCTCAGCAGTTTAGCACCACCTTCAGCCCAGGGCGTGATCCTGGAGACCCAGGATCGAGTCCCACGTCAGGCTACCTGCATGGAGCCTGCTTCTCCCTCTGCCTCTATCTGCACCCCCCCAACATGTGTGTCTCTCATGAAATAAATAAATAAAATTAAAAAAAAAAAAAGACTTGCCCCATACATGTTCCACCCCAGTGTCCTCCTTGGCAAAGGTGAGTTTAGTGGATTTAAATTAGACGTGGCTGCCTCTAGGTGGAACATGTTTAGAGTCCAGGGGATATGCTATAGTCCAGAAAATGCATCGAGGAAGCAAATCTCAGAGAGCACATGGCCCCTATGAAGGAAATTGTATCAACTGTACTAATTATTGAACGCTGAAATGCATAACGGAAAATCCTATCATTGCTTATAATGTATTCTTACATTCCAATATGGTCCACTCCACTCAGGCTGTATTTAATAGCCCATGCACTTTACTTCCTTTCTTTTAAGTAGGCTCCACGCCCAGCATGGAGCTCAGTGTGGGGCTTGAACTCATGACCCTGAGATCAAGACCGGAGCTGAGATCAAGAGTCCAAAGCTTTAATGGACTGAACCACACCCAGGTGCCCCCTTGCCCTTTACCTTCTAATCCAAAGAGATTGACCCAGTTGGAAATGACTGGGGATTGACCAACCTCATGCCTGCCAGGTGTCCCTTTATCAGCATCAAGACCAGGCGCATTAAGGGTGACCCAGAGATTAGGGCAGGAAGCACTTTAAACACTATTATTGATTACAGAGAGTGGAGAACCTCCCCAACATCCTCTTCCATTGTAATTACTGGACGGCATGATGTCCTAATTGATTTGATAGTAGCATCGTTTTCTTGGGATTTAAACCAAGATAATGGGTTTCCATTAGATCAGGGTTCACAGCCCGGACTCCCATTAGAATCACCTGGAGGGCTCTGAAAAATGCTGAAGCCTGGGTCTGTCCCTGGAGATTCTGACTTGATTGCCACAGGGTCCAGGCTTGGGAGCTTTTAAAAAATAGCCAGATGATTGCAATGTGCAGCCAGGGCTGAGAACCCTCGCGTCGGGTCGGTGCTTCGTAGACTTTAGCCTGCACCAGCATCACCTGGAGCACTTGCTAAATACAGATTCCCGGGCCCCACATCCATAGTTTCTGACTCGGTGGGTCTAGGATGGGGCCTGAGAATTAACTCTCATTTCTAACAAGTTCTCAGGTGATGCTCATGCCACGGGTCGAGGGACCACAGCATTCGATCAGTTTTCAACGGGGGCAATGTTTGCCCCCCAGGGGACATTTAGCAATGTGGAGACAGTAGGGGAAGAGGTGGGAGCCTCTGGGGGGTAGAGGCCAGGGATGCTGCTACTCATCCTACGATGCACAGGACAGCCCCCACCGGGGAGAGTCATCTGGCTCAAGATGCCCACAGTGGCAGCTGAGAAAGCCTGCATTAGATCAGTCCCCTGAAGTTCTTGAGGAAAAGGAAAACAGACTGAACCCCTTTGCTCACCTCCACTATCTTCCTTGGGGCTGCTGCTTCCCCATGACTATTGTCCCATTGAGTGTGGGTATCCCTGAAAAGGGCAGCTGTGCCCTGCCTCTGCCTTGCTGGCAGTGACTTCCTTCTCCAGAAGCCTCAGCTTGCTGCTAAATGTCACAGCACCTACCCTGTAGGGTTGTCGTGTCATGAGGATTAAGTAAAATAATGCATATAAGGCCTGTGGACACCATGCCCAATGCTGGCAAGCGCTGAGTTCTCCAGTAGCTAGTGGACATCTTGCTGCCTGCCCGTTACCAGTCCCTGCTGGAGAGGCAAGGTAGGGGGAGAGACCGGCTCTGAAAGAAGCCACGTGGGGGCACAAACATGTGCCCATTTGCGAAGCCTGTTGCAACAGACACTGGTTGCACCCCCAGCAACCATTCCCTTCATCTCTCCTGGGGTACCATTGCTCCCCCACCTGGTTTAGAGAGGGATCCAATTGGTCTAAGTCATCCTGGCGATCTAATCCCCTTGCCAGGGCTGGCTTAGGGGTGGAGGTTTCTAGGAAGGGTTTCTTTGCTGATGGTGATGGCCAGCCCCCCCCCCCCCGCCCCCGCCTCTCTCTATGAGATGCAGTTCTACCCAGATGGGAGTGGACACTGGTACCCTGCTGAGCAGGACGGAGGGAACTTGATGCTCAGTGCCACGGCTGAGCTGCACATTGACCAGCCCTAGAGCTATCCCCACTGGATTTCTTACCCAGGAAGGAACACGTTTTCCCTACAGTTTGGGCCACTTGGGTTGGATTTTCCACTAGCGGCAGGGGCGAGGATCCTGGTTGCCTCTTACATCTACCCTCACACTGATCTGAAGGCCGGGGAGGTGTTACAGATGAGGAGCGAGGCTCAGACAGGCCACATTGCTCTGTGGCGGTCACATAGCCGACCCAAGGTGGCCAGCCTCCAGAGTCCACAGCTGGCCAGCGTGCTCACACAAACACACACACACACACACACACACACACACACACACACACACACACAGTGTGAGGGAACCTCAGCATGAGCATCCAAGCCACAGCCGGAGCTCTGTGACCCTCATAGGCCTGTCCGCCTCAGGAATTGGTGCTCTCTTGAATGAAGATGGGGATCCAGGCCTTTTCACTGGCCCAGAGAGGCAGGGGCTAAGCCATGGGCCACGCTCCTGGTGGGGATGCTGACTCAGGAGCTCCTGAGCTGTGGCCACCTCCACTCCTGTGACCCTGTCCCCAGCAGGGGAGACTCCTGTCAGCCCTGGCATGGCCCCTCCGACCTGGCCCCACCTGCTGTACCATCACCGAGGGAAGCCAGGGGCTGATAGTTACTAGAGCATCCTCAGAGGCTGGCCCAAGGACACGGTGCCCAAGGGCAAGGACGGCCCCATCCCCATAGCTCTAGAGGCTGTTGCTCATGTCACGTCCCCCCTCTCTCCTATCTGTTCTCTGCTCTGTCACCCAGAAGCCCACGGTTTGTGTGGCCACCGAGAAGAGGGTCTGTGGCCCCCTTTACATGAGCAATCGGTCACTGTAGGGGGCAGCTCTGCCCCACACCGTCCCCTCTACCCTGGGCTCTGGAAGGACTGCCCTGGGCCAATGACTTGCACATAAGGAATCTTTCCTTTGTTTGGGGGCTGAAGACACATGTAGGAAGTGCAGGGAGTGGAGTAAGGCTGGCTCCTCCTCCCCAGGTGCCTTTCCTTCCAGGCAGGGGCATCAACTCCCGCCAGACAAAGGACTCCCTGGGAATCTGAGCACCCCCTGCCCCCAGGCTCAGCAGGCTCTCCCTGGGGCTCCCTGCACAGGACCAGGCAGGGTCCCTGCTGCACCCCCAGACCTGCAAGGCTGGTAGGCTACTTTGGGAAAGAGCACTGGATCCGGAGTCTCAGGTGGGCACCAGCTCTACTCACTGCATGCCCTTGGCCCCCAGCAGCGCTTCTCTGGGCTCAGGCTCCCCACCTGATTCATAAGACCTCTGTGAACTTTCAGGGAGGCAGCTTGGCCAGCCCGGGTTACCGCCGCCTTCAGCCCAGGGTGTGATCTTGGAGTCCTGGGATCGAGTCCCACGTCGGGCTCCCTGCACGGAGTCTGCTTCTCCCTCTGACTGTGTCTCTGTCTCTCGCCCCCCGCCCCCCACCCCCGTGTCTCTCACGAATACATAAATAAATAATCTTTAAAATAAAAAAATAAAGGAGGCAGCTTGGTACAGCCCTGGAGTAACTGTTAGTTCCCGTTACCACCGCAGCCCTTCCTCCTCCCTCACATCACTGTTGGTGCTCCCAGGCCTGCTCTGGCACACCGTGCTCCCTCTCCACACCATGCCCCCCCCCCCCCCCCGTGCTCACCTCCACTCCCTGGGAGTCTCTTGCCATCTATATGCTGGTGACTCTGAAACCCATCGCCCCAACCCTGCCCATGGCCCTGAGCCCCGACCCCCATTTCCAGCAGTGCTGGGCATCTCCGCTTGGAAGCTCCATGGGAGCCTTGACCTCGACTGGCCCTGAAGCATCACTTCCATCCCCAGGCCCAGCATCGCTACCACCCTCCCTGCGGCCTGCCGAGCCCGCCCAGCAAAGACTGTGGTGTTTTCCTCATCTCCCGGGTGCCCAACCACTGCAGACTTTCCTGCAAGTCTTCCCTCCAGTCCAGCCCTCTTCTCCGTCCTCATGACCGTTGTCCTGGGTGAGGCCATGGCCATCAGTGCTCATGTCGACTGCCACACAAACCCCCCCTACTGCTCTCCGTGCTGCCAGTCTCCCCCTGTCTGGTCCACCTCCACACTACAGCTGGGGTGATCTTTCTGGAACGCTGAGCTACCGTGTTCTTCCCTTGCTTACAACCCTCCAGACACTCCCCGCTGCCATCAGGATGAGACCAGCCTCCTTAGCCCAGCTAGCAGGCCTCCCCAGGACTGGGCCCCCCACTCCCCCCCACCTCTCTTCACCCCTAATTAACCTCCTTACAATGCCTGCCATTCCTTTTGCTGCTGGGCCTTTGTCCATGCTGACTTCTTGGCCTGGAGGGTCCTCTTCATGCCCACAGGCCCCCACGGTGACTCCTGCTCCCCCTGTCTGACTCAGCATGGCTGTCAACCCCTCCAGGGAGCCCTTACAACGTTCTTACCACTTAAGAACCACCCCACGCCTGGGGCAGCCGCCCCTACTCTGTGCTCCCACAATACTCTGGGATACATCACAGGCTGACCACATTCGGTTTCCTGAGTACTTCTCTCTTGCACAAGAGCCTGTGCTGGCAGGTGCCATTGGCAAGAGGTGTTTCGTACAAGAGCATTCAGCCAAGGGGCAAGAGGGGGCTGAAATGCAGCCTACCCCTTGCTCAATGGGGTCTACACCCGGGCAAGGGGCTGCACCCACCTCAAGGACGGCACGCTTCCCAAATTCCCAGCAGCAGGAGCTCCCCCCTTAGGAGCCAGCAGCAGTCCTGCTCCCTGCCGTATCCCCCTAGGAGGGAGCAGTGGCCACTCGGCACAGCAGACGCAGCGCAGGGTCAGCACTTCGTCGCCATTGCCTGACCAAGTGAATCGAACGTTCCACATCCCCACCAAGGGGCCCCGGCCTCCCCCTCCTCCCTCTCTCTCCTGCAGGTCTCTCTCCCAGCCCGCCCTTGCCCTTGGACTTACCCACCGTGCTGATCACCGTGCAGCAGAAAAAGAGCGAGCTCAGGAAGGACCAGTCTGAAAAACTGCTAACCCAGTGGGGCTTCACCTTCTGCAGCAGCGTCCCGAGGTCCTGTTTCCTGCCTTCTTCAACTGGGGAAAGAGAGGACCAGTGTGAAGGAGAGGGCTTTGCTGAAGGCAGGTCCCACCGCGTGCAGGGGTCTTCCCCAGGGACCAGCATGTCCCCTGCCTTGTGTCCCTCGATGCCAAAACCTGGCTCTGCTTTTGCATGTCTCTGCCCTTAGGTCCTGCCTTTGGTGCCTGCAGGGATTATGAGGCCACATCCCCCATGAGATGAGCACCTAAGGGAGAGGCCCACGGGGGTCCCCTCAAGCTCAGCCACAAAATCTCTGTGCGGCCTTAGGAGGGGGCGCATTCTGAAATTTCTGGGCCTCTGTGTCTTTCACTTTGCAAAGGGGCATTCTAGCTTTTGCTCAGTCTCTCTCATCCCCACTGGAGTTCTTGAGAATTGAAAGCAAAATGGGTCCTTAAGAAATGTAAGCTCTTATATAGTTACAAACCATACCCACTCCCGGAGGTCATTAAGCCTGATGGAATTTGGTACTTATACTGGGATATGTGAGCACCGAGGCGCCTGAGGATTTCTGGGAAGCCCTGGCTTTCAAAACATCTGACCCCGGGCCAACAGAGCAGGATCGGGGCTCTGGTTCCTCAGGGCAGGTCCCAAATAATTCTGTTGGCCTGGGTGGCCAGTGGGCTTTGGGACCTCAGAAGCCATCCTGAGACTCTGGCACACAGCGGGAGGTCACTGCTCATGTGAATGGGCACCGACCTGGGAGTTCAGTCTAGACCCAGCTCTGACCCTGGGTAGCTCCCGCAGCCATAGACAAGATGCTTCTTTCTGAGCCTGTTTCCCCATCAGGAAGGCAGCGTGACATGGTGGTGAAAAGTGGGCTCTGGAGTTCAAAAGCCTGGGGTGGAATCCTTGGCTCCACTTTGTAGTTTGTGACCTTGGCCAGTTGCTTAACTCCCGGAGCCTCTGTTTCCTAACCTGTGAAAGGGGTCAATTCATACTGGCCCCTCTGGTTGGTGTGAGGATTAAGTGAGATATCGCATGAACTTGTTCGGCCCAGGGTCTGCACTTACTGACCTGGCACCTACTGAGCATCTTAATCTCCAACAAAAATCAGTAGAAAATGGGGTTGGAGAGGTACCTGACTGGCTCATTCAGAAGAGCATGTAACTCTTGATCTCAGAGTTGTGAGTTCGAGCCCCACGTGGGGCGTAGACATTATTTAAAAACAAAAACAAAATCAAAATGGGGTTGGAGGGATCCCTGGGTGGCTCAGTGGTTTAGTGCCTGCCTTTGGCCCAGGGCGTGATCCTGGAGTCCCGGGATCAAATCCCGCATCAGGCTCCCTGCGGGGAGCCTGCTTCTCCCTCTGCCTGTGTCTCTGCTTCTCTCTCTGTGTGTGTCTATCATGAATAAATAAATAAAATCTTTAAAAAAAATGGATTTGGATCAGCTCTGCATTCTCATAGTGTTCTGTGCATCAGAATCACCTGGGGAACTTTAAAAATAAAATTCCTAACACAGCCCCAGAAATCTTGATTAAGAGGGTTTGGAGAAGAGCCTGGAAATGTGTATTTCAGACAAGCTCCCTGGAGGATTCTGATGTGTGGCCAGGTTTGGGAAGGTCTGAACTTGTTGCCATCAGAGCCGGGATGGCTCAGAGTCCTGGTGGTGGTGGTGGTGGTGATGGCAGAGGGCTTCTCCTGGGTCGGCACCAAGGAGACGTTTGTCTGGTACAGATGCAGAGAGAAGGAGTAGGACCTTCCAAGGAGGAGATAAGTGGCCTCCTGTGACCAGCCAGCCTCAACTGAAAGAACCTGCCTGAGAAGCAAGGTTGGGCCCATGGGAGGAGCAATGAGCAGCCCAGCTGAGGACCTGTCACACCAGGGGCATCCTTCCCCTCACTTGTAGAGTCTGTTTTTCCTTTGTCTTTTATTAACTCTCTATATTTTTATTTTGCTCTGTTAAGTACAGATTTGCGAGCCTTGGGAAAAAAATAAGTGACTAAAGACACATGAAACATGGTAAGGACCTAGGTAAAGTGCTTGTGCCTTTCAAGAGGCTTCATGTCCTTTATCTGCTCCCACAAGTCCCTATGATTGGCAGGCCTGAGACTGCGGGCCCCCGCCGTCCAGCACACTGAGGTCCAGGGAGGGTAACAGCTCTGCCTCAGATCACACAGCCCATTGGGGAGCAAAGGCCCAAGCCCAGTTTGATTGTTCCTTGAATCCTAGTTCCTATAAAATGAGTCATGAGGCCAGGCAGGCCTAATCCAGAGGACCAGCCTAGGAACCCCCAACCCCAAATCTGGTCACCCATGTCCCCCAGTCATCATCACCAAATCTCCGGCAATCCAACCTCCTCAGAGACTGCTGGTCTGGGTGAGGCTGGGAGCTGAGGCAAAGGGAAGGGAAGTGCTCTGGTCCTTCCAGAGCACTTACTGGGTGCTCAGTGCTTTCCCTACATTCTTCATAGCAACACTAGCAGGCTGTTGTTCTCCCTATTTTACGGAGGAGAAGGCTGAGGCTCAGAGAGAAGTTGTTTGCCTAAGGTCCCACATAGGAATGAGGAGGATACAAGCTGAAGGCTCCCAGACACCCCCCAAACCTCACCAGCCTCCTGCAAGATGGCCCTCTGCTCCCTGGGGGCTGCCTCCACCCACAGAGAAAGGGCCCGCTCCGCCCAGGTGAGCCACCTACCTGTTCTGTTGCATTTCAAGATGCCACAGAGCTCCTCCAAGAACTCCTCAAAATCTGGGTCGTTTGGCCCCAATTTCTGGCCACCCTCGATGGCCGAGAAGAGGGCAGCACCCAGCAGCGCATAGGTCACCAGGGAGCAGAGGAAGCAGAGGCGAGGGAAAAGCTTCTCCAGGGCCTCCTGAAAGCACCTCCTGCCCGGGGGTGGCCCCTCAGCCTCCATCCTCCCAGGAGCGCTCAGCACAGGAGGAACTGGTGGAAGAGGCAGGAGCGGGCCCCAGCAGCAGGAGGAGGAGGGACAGGGGGAGGAATGGGAGTGCCCAGAGAATGGCCAGGCTCCAGCACTAAGTGGATGGTGCGTGTGCTTCCCCAAGGACTGGGAAACAGCCGGTTCTCATCATGTTCAGTTACTTAGATGGCGCCCCCCAGCACCCCAAATTGCTATTGATCTG
Organism: Canis lupus baileyi; assembly: GCF_048164855.1. Taxonomy (NCBI): domain Eukaryota; kingdom Metazoa; phylum Chordata; class Mammalia; order Carnivora; family Canidae; genus Canis; species Canis lupus. Next base: position 13,582,211 of record NC_132866.1, read on the forward strand.
CCAGCCTGGGAGCTGCCCTGCAGGGGCTTTGGGTAGACGCCGTGATGGTTGCTTTGTGCTTTGGCCTTTCCCATCAGGAAGCTGCAATTTTGACTTCCAGGTACCAAATCTGATTTTTGGTTTTTAGGCAAGCGGTTGTCCTTCCCAAGAGTCGCTTGTGAAATCTGGTTTCTTGGACTGGTAGTAACAATAGTAAGGGGTATGGCCAGAGCCCTACAGTCTACATCCTTTATCCTGTATGGATCTAATTATTGGTCCGAATTCCTCACTCCCCTGTAGCATCCTGCCCCCACTTGCCATGGCCTTAAGGTGGGCAGAGCTAGACCACATGATTTGCTCTAACCAATCAGCTATTAGCAGATGTAACAAAAGCAGGCGATTGAACTGTCCCCTGGACTCTGTTTCTGCCATGAGAAAAACATGCCCAGCGACAGACATGAGGTTGTGTGCACATTCAGATCTCCCTTCATAAAAGGATTCTCTGTGTTCAAGGAACACGGTTCACGACAGCCTCTAGCTATTCATTTCTTCAAGGTGGGCCTCAACTTTCAGGCCCTCTTCTCTGGGAAGCCCTCTGCAATGACTGAGCAAGGTGGGGGTACAAGAGCTTCCCCATATCTGCAGCCACCCCGAGGGACTCCTCCAACCTGCAATCTTTGTTCCAGAACTCCCCATTGGCCTGCCAGAGATTTTGTCATCTCTGCACCATGGACTGAAGACTTTCTCTGCCCCATCCTGCATCCCAGTAAAGGTTTTTCAGTTCTTACCTTATATCTCCATGTCTGTTTCGCAGAGGATCCAACCTGTAGGTAGTTGGCACCAAAAGTGTCCTGAGAGAGCACACCCTACGATAGAGATTTGGGACTGGGTTGACCAATACCCAAATGGTGGGGAGATGGTGTGCAGACAGCTCTTTCCTGAAGGTGGAAGCCTCCCCAACTGTTAAACCTCTCCCAGTGGTGAGCTGGAATGGTGTGCAGGTCGAAGGTGTTGACTAGTGCAACAGTTCAGGCATTTAAAACATTGGAGGAATAATAAACATAAAGACAAGAAGTTTGGATGGTTATCATGAGGTTACATCGATCCTCTGAAGGCAAACTTAGAAGAAGGAGGTTAGTAGGACAGCGTACAGCCTCTGCTACAGTTGGTCTCAGGGCTGCAACTGAGATCGCAGCCCTGAGGGGTTGAAGGGGATATTGATCATCCCCTTCCTTCACTACCCATTCTAAATCCTCCTTGCCCTCTGCCAACCCTTTTATTCTCTCAATAAATGGCTTACCCAATGGCATGACCCAAATCCTCATTCCTGGCGGGGTGGGAGGGGTGCAGTCTGAGTCCATGGTAACCTTATCTTTTTCAGGTCGGAGTTGCCTATGTTTTTTTCATTCATAGACACAGTTGAGTAAGAAGTACCAAGAAGTGCCCAAGTGGGTCACCTGAGTTCCACTCTTATTCCTTCCAGCCCCCATGTATGAAAGCAGCCCTACCTCCTTCTGTTGATAAGGTAATTACCCTCGACAAGATGATCACCCCTTTTCTTGCTTTCTGGCTCCTGAATATGAAGATCCTAAAGTGCCCAGGGAACAACCATAGGGTGTAGTACAAGGGGACCCTTACTAGGTTTTCTGTGAATGTGTTGCCCTTGGGGATCAGGACCTCTACAGAGGCCAGACTTATGGGGATGGGAGAGAGTAAATGAATATGATCATGCAATTTTCAGTTTGAAATAAAAAGCAACCAATGCTTCACTGTTTCTTTACTTCCCTGAAGAATGACAAAATCTCCAAGCCAAGAACAAGCCAACTGTTCTGCATCCCCACACCTACCTTTACATATGTATCTAGATGTGGGCAAGTTTAAGAATTCTTTTCCTAGCCCTAGATCCCCAAGATTCTCTTCGATTTTCTTCTAAAAGTTTTACAGTTTTTATATTTAACCCTGTGGTCCATTTGAGTTAATTTTTGCAGCAAGGTGTGACATTTAGGTCATTTTTTTTTTTTTTTTTACATATATCCAATCGCTCCAGTGCCATTTATTGGGAAGTCTATCTTCACTCCATTTTTTCTCCTTTATGAGAAATCTGTTGAGCAAATTTATGTAAATCTGCTTCTGGGTTCCTTATTCTGGTCCATTGATCAATGTGTCTATCCTTCCACTAATACCACACTATCTGATTACTATAGCTGTGTAGTAGGTCTTAATATCAGGTATAGTGATTCCTTCTACCTTATTCTTCTTTTTCAAGACTGCTTGAGCTATTTAAAGGCCTTTATATATGTTTTAAGTTTTAAGAATCTATTTATTTATTCATGATAGAGAGAGAGAGAGAGAGGCAGAGACATAGGCAGAGGGAGAAGCAGGCCCCATGCAGGAAGTCCAATGTGGGACTTGATCCCGGGACCCCAGGCGTCCCTCTATATAAGTTTTAAAATAATCTTATCTATGTCTACATAAAACCTAGCTGGGATTTTGATAGGAGCTGCATTAAACCCATAGACCAATGGGAGGACACTTGAGATCATTACTGTGTTAAGCCTTCCAGTCCTCGAACGTGGTATGTCTCTCCCTGGCTATTACTTTTGAACAATGCCTTAGTGTGCTCCCATTGTTCTTTACTCAAGCCAAGAATCAACATTTTAAGATAAGAATGCATAAGTCATTTGTTATTAAGCTATTTACTGTGCTTGGGGTCAGTATAGCTAATGAAAATGTTAGATGGTGAAGGTCAGAAAGTGTATTTGCATCATCTTTTTAAAGTCTTTTTTTAAAAAAAATATTTTAAAAATATAGAATACTTTAGAAAATAACATAGCAAGTGCCGTGTACCACTGATGCCATTCACCACCATCTGGAGGAAGGCAGGGAGCAGAGTAGAGGAAGACCCTGTGATAGAACACAAACTGAAGACAGATGAGCTCCGGCTCATTAGCCACACAATCTAGTTGTATGCAATCCAGTGTTACAGTTTTTATAGTGTATAAAAGCCAGTCATCCCCATTTGGGCCAGTGGGCCAGTGGTGGCAGGAATCGGTGGAAACCCACAGGAGAAGGGACTCTTGTAGATAACATGAGGGCCATGAGATCCAGCCAACCCTCCCTACCTCAGAGATGATCTAAGTTTCTGTCATTTTAGGAGAGAGGGATTTTTCTACTTCCTATACATTATCTAGTTCCCTTTCCTAGGGAGGAAGGGACACAGGTTATTGAGAGAGACCTCCTCTTGCTGAAGTCTAAATCCCTCTCCTAACAAGGCATCAGATGGACATGGATCAACCAGCCAAAAATGCACTTCCTTGGGGCTCACTAAAGGCCAGATGATGTGAGGCCAATAAAGGTCCCCACCATCCGCGGAGAGAGAGGATGTAGATATATAGATTCATACACTTCAACATAATAAGGGATGAATTAGGAAGTGAGATACAAACACTATATGGCTTATGGAGGCAGAAGAAAGAGGGATGCTGTGAGCCCAAGCAGCCTAGGGCAGCCTTGTGGAAGAGAAGGGCTCAAAAGATGTCCAAGGAGAAGGAAAATAATGGCCAGCTGAGAGCAGATCAATAGCAATAGGTGTGACTGAGGTAAAATTTTCTAGTTCTGGAGATGGAGGTGAGTGGAAATAACAGCAAGGGTTTTTGTTCCTCTAAATGAGTGGTGATTTTGCAGAGAACATGGGAAAACAGGTGCAGATAAAACAAAATCAAGCTTTATGGTCATCTCCTGGTCTCCTGAGACCCAGTAGGGCACCTCACCTCAGGCAGGTACGATGTACACAGACGGTGGAGAAGGGGCATGGTGTTATTCCAGCAACCAAGGAGGAGTCCTTCTAATCCAGGCAGAGGAGAAAGAGCATCACCCAGGCTGGCTTCCTCAGATGCAGTAGCAACACTGACCCGTGTGAATTTTTCCTCCATAGCCAGCCCGGGAGGGAGACATGGTGCCATGCTCTCTCCACATGGGTGTATATGTATGAATGTGTTTCTGTTTTTCTCTCTTGAAAGAGGACAAGCATTTGAGGGGTGGGCCTCTCAGTCACAATGGACCTATTCTTTTAAAAATAATGAGGAGCCAATTACACTCCTACGTTAAACATGGCATCGGTTCCTAAAATAAAATTGCTGTGCTACAATCAAGTTCTACAGCCCACTTTATACTTAAGACTTACAGGCTTAACCACTTAGGGAACTGAAGAAAGAAAGTCTTAATACAAAAAGGTGGGTGAAGAGAAGGAGGGAGGTGGGGTGGGGTGTACAAACCTGGCTTCCAAAGCTTGTTTGCTTGATGCAGCCCACATACACAGCCTAGGTGGGCACCTCTCAGGTTAGGTCTCCACCTCTGCTCCAGTTGGCTTTGCTCTGAGCCCAGGGCCATGTTGGCCTGCCATCCACCTCTGGGGAAGGGATGATTCCTTCAGAGAGAGGTGGACCTACAAACCAAAGAGGAAGATTGGATGTCAGGGCTGTCGCTTACCAAAAAGATCACCACTCCCTACTTGACAATCACCTGTGTCCTTGATGGGGGTGACAGCAAAATTGCTTTAACTACATACAGTGTTGTTTTTTTTTTTTTTAATGGAGGTTTATTGATCTCTTACATAATAGTCCAAAAGCAAGAGTTGCATGTCACTGGGGCATCCCTGCTCCATCCAGACACAGAATACCCAGGATCTTTCCATTTGCTTGCTCTACTTTATCCTAGGGCAGCAGTTTTCAAAGTGTGGCCCCTAGACCAACAACATGACCATTGTCTGGGAACTTGTTAGAAATGCAAGCTCTTGGGCCCTACCCCAAATCTATAGATTTCAAAATTCTGGGGGTGGGACCCAGCAGTTTGACCAACACCCCAGGCAATTCTGAAGCACACTGAAGTCTGAGAAGCACTACCCTAGGGCACTGTCCTCACCTGCATACTTAAAACTGGCCTCTGAGGCCCACCTCTGTTTTAGTCAAGGGAAGGGAAAGAGGAAGTCAGGGCAATCAATTTTCTTTTAAGCCAGTGGAGTGGAAATTACACACGTCACTTTAAATATATATATTTATTTATATATATAAATATATATTCACTTTAAATATATATATATTTAGTTCATATATATAACATTTATATTCATATATATAACATATATGTATTTCATTTATTTATTTATTTATTTATTTATTTATTTATTTATTTATTTGAGAGCAGGAGCGACAGAGAGGGAGGGAGAGGGACAAGCAGATTCTGTGCTGAGCTCAGAGCCTGATCCCATGACCCTGAGTTCATGACCAGAGCCAAAACTAAGAGTCGGACACCCAATCAACCAAGCCACTCAGGTGTCCCCACTTCTATTCACATTCAGTTGATGAGAACTTTGTCACAGCTACACTCAGCCATAAGGTTGGCTAGAAAATGTAGCCTCCAGCAAGTGGCCATGGCCCAGGAAGAAGGGGTAATTGACTGTGAGGACATAACTGACCATGCCCCCACCAAGGGGCAGAGGGCATCCTGAGGCTGTAGCCTGAGACACTGCCTTCAAGGACACTGGATGAAAGACTCACGTCTCTAAATCTCTGTCCAGGGCCCTCATAAAATCTCTTGGCAGAAATGACTTATTACAGCCTGCAATTAGTTATCATGGTTGGTGGTAGAATGAAGAAAGTCAAAAGATACAATACATGGCAAAGTGCTTTGACAACTTTGAAGTATGGTTATTTTTATTATTTGAGAATGTTGGGGTCTGGAATTTCCCACACTTTCCATCGTGCAGATTCAGCACACAATTAAATACCAAGAGACATATTGAGAGGAAAATGTGACCATAATCAAGTAGGGAAAGAAACAAAAAGTAGACCCATAGATGATCCAGATGAGAGAGTTAGCATCAGCAGACAATTAGTTTAACACAGCTTAATATGTTAAAGAAAATGGAAGAAAAGGTTGACAAATTGATGAATAAAAAATTTTAACAGTATCTAAAGTTATAAAAGATAATCAAGGGGTCCCCGGGTGGCTCAGTTGGTTAAGCGTCTGCCGGGGTCCTGTAATAGAGCCCCACATCAGTGGGAAGCAGGGGAATCCCCTGCTCAGTGGGGAATCTGCTTCTCCCTCTCCCTCTCCCCCTCTCCTGCTCATGCTTTCTCACTCTCTAATAAATAAATAGAATCTTTAAAAAAAAAAGACAATCAAAATGATATTCTAAATTTAAAACTAAAATACATGGAATGTAAAACTTACTGGATGTCCAAAGAATGAGAAGACAAGCCACAGACCAAAAGAAAATATTTTCAAAAGATATATCTGATAAAGGATCATTATCCAAAATCTACAAAGAAGTTTTTTTTTGTTGTTTTTTTTTTTATTTTTTTATTTATGATAGTCACAGAGAGAGAGAGGCAGAGACATAAGCAGAGGGAGAAGCAGGCTCCATGCACCGGGAGCCCAACGTGGGATTCGATCCCCGGTCTCCAGGATCGCGCCCTGGGCCAAAGGCAGGCGCCAAACCCCTGCACCACCCAGGGATTCCCCTACAAAGAAGTTTTAAACTCCATAAAAGCAACCTCATTTTGCAATACTTACATTATCGAATCACACATTGTACACCTGAAATTTACACAATGTTGTGTATCAGTTACAACTCAATAAAGTTGTTACCAAACCCTGAAATCACATTCATGTGTCTAATGCACTATAAGCCATTGTCTGAGTCATCAGATTGGACACAGAGAAAGCTTTACTATAAGAAGAGTAGCCCAGGGGTGCCTGGGTGGCTCAGTCGATTGAGCATCTCACTCCTGGTTTTGGCTCAGGCTGTCGGGCTCCCCACTCAGTGGGGAGTCTGCTTCTCTCTCAATTCCTCTGGCTCTACCCCTGCTCCCGTGCTCTCTCACTCTCTCTCTCTAAAATAAATAAATCTTTAAGGAAGAAGGAGGAGGAGGAAGAGGAGGAGGAAGAGGAGGAGGAGCCCCCCAATGAGAAGACTGGGAATCAGCTCCCAATTTAATCTGCCTTGTCTTTGTTGAACCTAAGGACAGTTTCTATCGGGCTAGCAGGGTCTGTGGGGGATAGAGCAGAAACTGGGTGGGTCTTGAAACCTTGCAAGGGGAGACTGGAAATGTTTGAGATTGTGCGTTGTTTTGGTGACCTGGGCTCCATCCAGGGATCCTGGTATTACATGTTGACCTTGGGTCTGCAAAACAGACATTATCAAGTGGTCTCCCTCCTTGATTCTATAGCTAGTACTAGGGGAAACAAAAACAAAAACAAATTACAAGTTTAATAATTCTTGCAAGGCTGTGGAGGAATGTGCCTAGGAGGAGCATGTGAGGTTATAATGAAGGAAAAGCCTATCTAGCAAAGGTTTACATGAATAAGGAAGCACATGTTGGGTTCAAGTCCCCACTCCTGTTTCTAAGTCCTCAGTCACGGGGAATAGAGTGACGACCTTCTCAGCTACTTCCTGCTGAAGAGGGCAGAGGTTGGGTTTGAGGAAGGAAACAGCTTCTCACCTTATTGGAAATATTCTCTGATGCTTGGCTTAATGTGTATATTTTGCACAACCAAATATTCAGAAACCACATTTAATTATTACATAAATCCAAATATTAATAGTCCCTGTAATATTGACTTAATTCCTTAGGGAATCCAGAAAAAGAGTCCAGTATTTATTATGATCAGATTGTTTTCAGCATAGTGGAGCCCTCTGACTTAATTTATCATAATTAGGCATGTATAAGAATCTGTCTCATATCTGGGGTTAAGCGGCTGTCTTTAGGTCAGGTCATGATCTCAGGGTACTGGGATCGAACCCCACATCTGGCCCCCCGCTGTGCAGGGAGTCGCTTCTCCCTCTCCATCTGCTCCTCCCCTCTGCTTGTGCTCTCTCTTTCTGTCAAATAAATAAATAGAATCTTAAAAAAAAGAATCTGACCTATATCTGAAATAAATTTGTATCAAAAGTCCTTGTGGTGTGGTCAGGAATCAGCATGGTCCCATTTTGACATGATTTTTTTTTTCCTTAGGAAAACATCACCGATCAACAATTTGGAGTTTAACTGCTCTATTCAAGACCTTAGGTATAAACCCTGTTCTAAATCTCATGAACCAGTCTTAGTCTTAAGAATGGGTCAGTTCAGGGATGCCTGGGTAGCTCAGCGGGTTGAGCATCTGCCTTTGACTCAGGTCGTGATCCTGGCGTCCTGGGATCGAGTCCCACATCAGGCTTCCCACAGGGAGCCTGCTTCTTCCTCTGCCTCTGTCTCTGCCTCTCTCTGTGGCTCTCATGAATAAATAAATAAAATATTAAAAAAAAAGATGAATACCTGACATTACATTGATGTGGATGGAACTGGAGGGTATTATGCTGAGTGAAATAAGTCAATCAGAGAAGGACAATCATCATATGGTTTCACTCATATGTGGAATATGAGAAATAGTGCAAGGGACTATAAGGGAATGAGGGGGAACTGAGTGACAAAAAATGGGAGAAGACAAACCATGAGAGACTCATAACTCTGGGAAACAAACAAAGGGTTACAGAAGGGGCGGAGAGTGGAGGGATGGGACTGTGAACCTCTTTGAAGCTGAAACACATTTGCAAGGGCATCAGAATATTTAACTGGGTGACAGGCACTGAGGACACACAATGAGATGAGCACTAGGTGTTATACTATATGTTGGCAGATTGAATTAAAAATAATAATAATAATAATAATAACCTTGCTTTGCTGGAATCTTTCATAAGGAATTTCAGATTAAACTTTTAACAGCCTCTTGAGGCTAGAAGCTAAACCAAATACTTACCATCAGATTCTTCTGTAATACCTGCTGATTTGGGTGAATTCCTCTCTTCCCAAGATCCCCAAAATATCCTGAGGTTCCTATACCTGTCAAGAATTCTTTACTCACCTGGTAAGGCTCCTGGGAATGCTGTAGGCAAGGTATCAGGCCAACATTTCCAAGGGGCTCTACTGACTTCATAAAGTCAACTTTAGTTCCTCAAAGCTGTCTGGTCATATTGGAGTCTATGCGTGTGTCTCTCAAATATGACCTTCCACTCAAAGCCCTGATAATACGACCAATGTTTCAGTGGTGTCCTGTTTACAAGGGGAACAGATTTTATGAATTTGTGCAAACACTATAATTGCCATGAAAGAATACTCACTGAGAGTTTCTGAATTCTGGAGGGTTCATGTAGGGAGAAAAGATAAATGTCTCCATTTGTTTACAAAGGAAAATTTTACCAAATTTCTGTAAGTCATAGGTATCTTGAGAGAGAGTTTCCTTAAATCTGGAAGAGCAAGCATTGGAGAACCAGCAATGTTTTAAACAAGAGTCACAAAAACTATAATCACCTTCCTCTATCTAGTCCCACATTACTAATTCTTGCTCTGTTTGAATGCAGCTTTCCTATTAGTTCCACATATTCTTTTTTTTTTAAGATTTTATTTATTTATTCATAAGAGACACACAGAGAGAGGCAGAGACATAGGCAGAGGGAGAAGCAGGCTCCCTGTGGGGGAGCCCAAGGTGGGATTCGATCCCAGGACCCCGGAATTGCGACCTGAGCTGAAGGCAGATGCTCAACCACTGAGCCACCCAGGTGCCCAGTTCCAGAAATTCTTAGTTTAGTTTTATGATCTTACAGATGTAAGAAACCTGTATTTGTCAAAGTTCTTTCCATCTCTGAAACTAATAATATATGTTAATTAGCTGACTTTAAATAATTTTTTAAAATAATCCTTTCTGTGAACCTCTTTGAAGCTGAAACACATTTGCAAGGGCATCAGAATAAAACAGTAAGTATAAATAATAAAGGACTCAAAAATGGTCATGGTGAAAGATCTGATGAGAGTTCATTATAATGTAGGCGACAAGGGGATTCGGTGATTTCTGTGACACACAACATTTTAATAATCAGAATTACGAGTGATGACATTATATTAGGACATATCAAAAGCTTAGGAATTTTATGTAATTTCTGGAACAATTGTAGCATTCACTCAAACAGTCTAACCGAAGAAGGTTTATCATCACTCATCTGACAACGCTTCCCGTGTAATTTGACATACCAAATAAAGAAGCCTCATTAGTCACAGAGACTACATTTAGAATTTGAATTTGGGGAACGTTGTTAAAAATATCGGAAGATTGCAAAGCCCATGCCAAAATAGGATCACAGATCATCATACAACTTAATTATCTATTTAGTCAAGGTGGTAACCAGAGATTCCAAAGGCAGATACAGAGGGATATAGCTGTAGGCAAAACTAGCTCTTTTGATATTGAGAAGATTCACCTTTTTTAAGTAATCAGAGACCTGATAGAAACATAGAAATTTTGTTTTTCTAGGCAGATATCTTTAGGTAAAGAAAAACCTTTGTTTACAATTTCTTATTCCTAGAAGGTGGAGGAGGGTGCTAAAGTATCCTCCAGATTGAGAAGGAGGCTTAACACCGAGAAATGAAGCAAGCCAATCCATACCATTTACACAGAATCTATTCAAGGTAGCTTACTGACAGGAGCCGGCGACCCAGGCTGCATGCAGTTACCCCCCATCCCTATTCTCCCTCCCTGCTGGGCCTTATTCCCCAGCTTTTATAGAGCAAGGGGCATGGTGGTGGGGTCACAGGGTAGTTATCTAAAGAGCTGCCTTCTGCGCACCAGAGGATCTCTACTAGTTACCCAAAGTGGAGCCTTCTGTGTAACACTTTAGGGAAGGTCAGAACAAGGGCATCCTAGTCAGGGCATATGTTAACCTCCATGGGGCCTGGAATGCATAGTCCTGAGGGAGACCATTGCACAAGCACAGACAAGACAGAGAGCCAAAGATGGAGTCAGTGTTGTCAGCACCCATACATTTGTGAAGAGTAGACCAATGACCTAAGAAAACGCTGTCATTTTAGCAGAGAAAAAGACCAAATCTCAATTTTATACCGGTGTGCTTTTGATGTGAAAACTCATAAATTCTAATAATTCTAATCTAACTCAGAAATTCTAATTCGATATTAAAACTCATAAATTCTAATACATTCAAAAATGACTTCTCATGCATCCTGGCCACATGTAAAATTCTTTTCCAAAGATTTCCTGCTCATAAGCCTTCCACAACCTTCTTTTTACATTTAGATATTGTCCTAAGCTTACCTCCTTTAAATAACCAGTCTCATTTTAGGACAAAATTATTTTCTTTTCCCTAAATGAAAATACCTCTCCATTCCTCCTACCTTTCTTACCAAAAACACATATCCTACATTGCCTACACACAGAGCTGATTTCCTCATAATTTCCAGCAATCTCACCTACATTTATTGGAATTTTTAACTCTTAGAAACCTCAGTCTCCAGAGAAAACTAAGTAGTCACCAACTGTGAAGTGTCTGTTATACCAGAATTCTTTAGCCTCACAAATGTATGCATACATTTCATGAGTTCTAGAAACATGTGTTCTTTCATAGTACAATTTTTTAAATAAAGCATAAAACATGTTTACTAACAGACCCAAGTATCTAGTTTCTCTGAAATAGGAAGCCAAAAGCAGATAAACATATGTTTAGTAATTATGTTTCTGGACTTTATTTTATTTGGAAATGATCTAGACATTTAATGGATTTAACTTTACTCATCATTTAACTCAACAAAACTTGAAAGTTCATCTGTTTATACTCAACAATTTTGTAGAGATCAGTCATGACAATTTTATGACATTAAACAGCTTACCATTATTTTTATCTTTTTTGTTGACAAATTCTATAACAGAATAGTATGAGCTCACTTGACCTTTGGTAAACCTTAGTAGAATAAAAGTTTTATGTTTGATGCTGATAACTCCAAATACGTGTCTATTTTTAATTAAATCAACAATCTTGAATTTTAATATCAAATTTTTTTCAGACCATGTGAACTTGAAAAACATTTGGGTTAGTTATTATCAGAGTTTTAGAATACCCAATTTTTGCTTGACTTTAAACCAATTAAACAGAGCTCCTTTACAAATTAATTTTAGCAGAGTCAATTTTAGCAGTGGTTGAGCATCTACCTTCAGCTCAGGGCGTGATCCAGGATCCTGGGATCAAGTCCTGCATTGAGCTTCTTACAGGGAGCCTGCCTCTCCTTTTGCTATGTCTCTGCCTCTCTTTCTGTGTCTCTCATGAATAAATAAATAAAATCCTTTAAAAAATTAATTTTAGCAATACAGCCAGAGATAGAGAAAATATCTCATATTTTTAACACATATGGACATATATACACAAACAAGATGCAAACAAAATCTAGCCTTTGTTTTACTAATATTTGTGAGAAGATATTAAAGACCCAATTTCCAAATATCTCCCTTTGATAGAGTAAGTGTAATTGCAAGATAGTATTATAATTTGCAGATCCATTAATTGGTCATTTTTCTTGAGTGTAATAAATATTATGGCCAAGCAGCGTTGGAAAAAAAAAAGATCATCTTTTTCTTTTCTCAGAAGTTCATAACTAAAACCAGTTTTGGAATATGCAGCCCAAGGGCTACAGTTTAGAACCAAATCAGTATTTCACATGTTACAAGCAAGACAAACGTACAACACCCAAAGACAACAATTAAGTCATTGTAGGAGGAAACATAATTGAATACAGGTAATTTTTTAAAAAGATTTTGTTTATTCATGAGAGACAGAGAAAGAGAGGCAGAGACATAGGCAGAGGGAGAAGCAGGCTCCCTGTGGGGAGTCCAATGCAGGACGCGATCCCAGGACCCCGGAATCACACCCTGAACCAAAGGCAGATGCTCAACCACTGAGCCACCTAGGAACCTCTTGAATAGAGGTAGTCATATGACTTTTTCTATCTCACAAACTGTGAAGGTCCCTCTTACAAATGCCCCAGCAAGAAAACTCCCCAAAAAGACCAAAAGCAAATGAGAGGAACAGGTACTGGTTATGAACAACAGAAACTTACCCTTCAGTTGCTGAATTCCTCCCAGTGGCCAAATAGAGGTTGCTCTACTCCAGCTGTGGTTTGATGCTGAATGCAGCTGATGCTGCTCGGACAGCCAGCCAGGAGGACTCCCGTGGGCTCAACATGTGGTCCAAGCAGCTTCAGGGAGTCTCCCAAGTCGCCTCACCACTCAGAGTGGCCCACCCCTAGCACAATGCCTCCTGACTGGCTCACCAAATTGTTGCCAAACCCTGAAATAAGATGAGTGTGTTTGATTTGCTGGAAGCCAATCTCTGAGTCACAGGGTTTGAAGCAGAGAAAGCTTTAATATCAGAAGGGTAGCCCACTGAGAAGGCAGGGGATCAGTCCCAGATCTGCCTTGTGTTTGTTGAACCTAGGGACAGTTTATAGGGGTTAGCAAGGTATGTGGGGGTTAGGGCCGAAACTAGATGGGTCTTGAAACCTTTCAAGAGGAGGCTGGAAATTTTTGAGATTGTGCATTGTTTTGGTCATCTGGGCTCCATCCAGTATGTCACGTGTCGTCCACGTGTCTGTAAAACAAAGATTATCAAAAAGCCTCTCCTTGGTTCCTGTAGCTAGTAACTAGGAAAAGATGAGCAAAGAATGTGGATAATAATTCTTGCCAGGCTGTGGAGGAATGTGCCTATGAGCAGCATATGAGGTTATAATGGAGAAAAAGCCTAGCAAAAGTTCACATGAATAAAGAAGCATATACCTGGGTTCAAAGCTGGAAAATGAAATAAAATAAACTCTTAAGAAATATTTTTTAAAAGAAAAGTACAACTTGAATTAAAAATGGGCAAAAGATCTGAACAGACACTTCAGAGAATACACACCAGTGACAAATAGGCACAGGAAACGATGCTCAGCCTCATATGACATCAGGGAATTGCACATCAAAACCACAAGATACCAATACACACCTGTTACAATGGCCAAAATGTGGAACACTGAAAACACCAAATCCTGGTGAGGGTGTAGAGCAACAGGAACTCTCATTCACTGCCGGTGGAAATGCAAAATGGTAGAGCCACTTTGGAAGACAACTTAGTGCTTTCTTATAAAACTAAACATGCTCTTAATACACAATCTATCAATTGCACTCCTTGGTATTTACCCAAAGAAGTTGAAAACTTGTGTCTACATAAAACCTACATGTGGGTGTTTATAGCAGCTTTATTTATAATTTTCAAAACTTGGGAGCAACCAAGACATCTTTCAGTAAGTGAATGGATAAATAAACTGGTACATCCAGACAGTGGAATATTATTTGGTGATAAAAAAAATGAGCTATCAAGCCATGAAAACACATGGAAGAGCTTTAAATGCACAGTACTAAGTGAAAGAAGCCAATTTGTACGACGCCAATTATATGACATTCTGGAAAAGGCAAAACAATGGGGACAGTAAAAAGATCAGTGGTTGCCAGGGGCTAGGAGGCAGGGAGGGATCAATATGAGGAGCACAGGCAATTTTTAGGGCAATGAAATTATTCTGCATGATACTATATTGGTGGATACATGTCATTATATATTTATCAAGATCCATAGAGTGTACAACATTAAGAGTGACCTTTAATGTAAACTAAGGACTTTGGGTGATAACAATATGTCAGTGTAGGGTCATTGATTGTAACAAATGGGCCACTCTGGAGCAGGATGTTGAAAGTAGGGAAGGTTGTATATGAATCTGGGCAGGGGGCATCTGGGAACTCTCTGTGCTTTCTACTCAATTTCACTATGAATATAAAACTGCTATAAAGAATAAAGTCTATTTTTAAAAATGTACTGAATAGGTTTAACTAAAGACTTGGATACAACAGAAGATAGAATTAATGAACTCAAAGATAACCAATAGGTCCAGTCAAGATGGAATAACCGATAGAAGATTTACCCTCTTACTAGAAGAAAAAAAAAAAAACAAGTTATATAAAACAATGTTTAAAAAAATTGGATATCAGACAACAAAGGACAGTGATCCATAAAGAAAAGAACGAATGAGACAAATGAAAAATAAGTAGTGGGGAACCTGGGTGGGTCAGTCAGTTGATCGTCTGCCTTCGGCTCAGGTCGTGATCCCAGCATCTTGGGATCAAGTCCCACATCAGGCTCCCTGCTCCGTGAGTAGCTAGCTACCTGCCTCTCCCTCTGCCTGTGCCTCCTCTCTTTCTATCTGTTTTGAGTAAATAAAATCTTAAATTAGTAAATAAATAAATAAGATGATAGACTGAAGCCTAACCGTAACAATAATCACACTAAATGCATATGGTTTTAACTTCCCAACTGAATGGCACAGATTGTCAGGTTGGATTACAAAAGCAAAGCCTAATTAGTTGCCATCTACAGGAAACACACTTTGAGCATAAAGATACAAGTAGGTTAGGAGAATGGAGAAAGATACACCATGTTAAAACTGGTAAGAAGAAAAGGCTGTAGAGAGCCTGAGTGGCACAGTGGGTTAAGTGTCCACTCTTGGTTTCAGCTCAGGTTCTCGTCTCAGGGCCCTGGGATTGAGCCCCAAAATGGGGCTTCACGCTCAGTGGGGAACCTGCTTGGGATTCTCTCTCTCTCTGCCCCTCCCACTTGGGCTCTTTCTCTCTCTAAAGTAAGTAAATCTGGGGATCCCTGGGTGGCTCAGCAGTTTAGCGCCTGCCTTTGGCCCAGGGAGTGATCCTGGAGTCTCGGGATCGAGTCCCGCATTGGGCTCCCTGAATGGAGCCTGCTTTTCCCTCTGCTGTGTCTCTGCCCCTCTCTCTCTCTCATGAACAAATAAATAAAATCTTTTAAAATAAAAAAAATAAATAAATAAAATAAAATAAGATAAAATAAGTAAATCTTTAAAAAAGAAAAAAGAAGAGGGGCGCCTGGGTGGCTCAGTCAGTTAGGCATCTGCCTTTGGCTTGGGGTTGTGACCCCAGGATCCTCGGATCAAGCCCCACATCAGGCTTCCTGATCAGCAGGGAGCCTGCTTCTCCCTCTCCCTCTGCACCTCCCCTCTGCTCTTGCTCTTTCTCTCTGCCAAAAAAAAAAATAAATAATCTTTAAAAAAAAAAAAAAAAAGGAGAAGAAGAAAAGGCTGTGATGGCTATGTTAATATCAGATAAAATAGATTTCAGAGCAAAGAATACCACTGGAGATAACGCAGGTCATTTTATAGTGAAAAATGAGTCAATTAATGAAAAAGACATAACAATCTTAAATGGTTTGCTCCTAGTAATAGAGCTTCAAAATACATGAAATAAAACCGATAAAATTCAAGGAGAAATGAACAAATCCACAAGCGCTGTTGGAAATTTCAATACCCCTCTCCAAAGAACTGATACAAGTAGGCAAAAAATCAGCAAGAATATAGTAGACTTGAATGACACTATCAACCAAAATCGCATAACTGACATTTATAGAACATTCCTCTGCACGACTGCAGAATGTAGTCTGTAGAACATTCTTTTCAGATGCACATGGAATGCTTGTGGAAATCAATCATATCTGAGGTCATAAATCAGGTCTCAATAGATGTCAAAGGTTCCAAGTCATACAAAGTGTGTTCTTCGGGCACTGTGAAGTTGAATTAAAAATCAGTAACAAAAAGATACCTGGAAATCCCCAAATATTTGGGTACTCAATAACACACTCCTAACCAATCCTTCTTTCAAAGAAGAAATCATGAGGGAAATTAGAAAGCATTTTGAACTGAATGAAAACAAAAATACAACAGATCAGAGATAGCAGGATGCTGCTTGCTAAAGCATTACATGAGTGCTGTAATGAGTAGAGGAGCTGTGGTCAGGATTTTCATTTTTAAATGATCAGTCTAGAAACCAAGTTTAGAAGGATAAAAGAGAAACTAGGGAGAAGGGAATCAAGTAATTCACCAGTATTTATTGACTGCCTACTCTGTGCTAAGCCTGAAGGTGCTGACGTTGTAGCAGGGAACAAAGTCCCTGCCCTCAAGAAGCTTACATTCTAGTGAGGGGAGAAAGAGAAATAAATTCATAAATCAGATACTGTTAGGCATTAGCTGACAGTGACTGGTTGATGAGAGGGGGATATAGGGGTGGAGAGGCAGCTTTAGGAAGGCTGGTCTGGGAAAGGCCCCTCCACAGAAGTGACATTTGAGCTTACCCCTTACTGTCCAGTACAAGAGTTTTTGAAGCAAACATGATGGCAAATGCAAAAGCCCTGAGATGGGAATGACCTTGGCGTGTCTGAGGCAGGGAAAAACATGCCAGGAGCTGAGGTTCAGCAAGCAAGGTGACAAGTGGAGAACAATGAACAGTGAGCAACAGACAGGGGATGAGCAGGTAGCCTGGCCATTAAATGTATTCCAGGTATAGCTGAAAATCTCTGGAGAGTTTTGACATGAGGGATGATGATCTTTAGAAAGATCCCTCTGGCTTGCTGGAGGAAGCAAGGAGACCAGTTATCCAGGCAAGAGATGGTAGGGCCTGGACGAGGGTCACAGGAAAGAAGTATTGAGACATCATTGGAATCCAGATATATTTTGGAGGTGAACAGGAGTTGCCAGGGGATTAACAGAAGAGAAGTCTTGAGGAAGAGTAACTGTGAGGTCTCAGAGAGCACACAGGAAGTTCAGATGGAAGAAGATTTATACTAGAACAGGGGTGACCAAGATGGACTCAAGGTTCTGTATTTTGTTGAGTCGACCCACATTTGTTTTCACATTTATGCTTCTCTGAAATCAAGATATATCCTCCAACAGATAGTATCTTTCAATTGCTGTCAACCATGAAACAATTATAAGGCAATTGTGTGATGAAAACATTCCATTGGCACTTCTTGCAAAGATTTAAAAAGTAGTGGGGTGCCTGGGGGTGCTCAGTCAGTTGAGTAAATCTGACTCTTGATTTTGGCTCAGGTCATGATTTCAGGGTCAGGAGATAGAGCCCCAAATCAGACTAGTGCTCAGCATGAAGCCTGCTTGAGATTCTCTCTCTCCCTCTGCCCCTCCCCCTGCTTGTTCTCTCTTTCTCTCTCAAAAAACAAAAAAACAAAAAAAACAAAAAAACTAAACTAAACTAAACTAAAAAGTACCACAGCAACACATCTCAGATTTGATAAAATGTGCATATCATACCATGTGATATATTTGCAGGCAGGGTTGCCAGGACTTAATGATGGATTGAATAAGGGAAGGAAGGACGAGGAAGAAATCAAGTCACAATTCAGGACTTGGAGGTCCTAATTCTGAGGTGGAAGAGTAGTGGCTTTTGAAAGAGAGAGATCAACATCTGGGTTTTGTTCAAAGTTAGGTTTGGGGTTCCTGTAAGTCATTCAAGTGAGGATGTCAGGAGACAGTTGGGTATTTAGTTTGGAGCTCAGAAGAGAGGCGGAGGCTGGAGTTCCACAGTTGGCTGGATGGTACATGAAGATGGTAAAGGACGGAACAAGACTTCCTGACATGTACAGAACGAGCAGAGAAGATCACCCAGGTACCTGCAGGAGCCACTGAGGCAGGGCAGCCAGAGCAGGAGGCTGAAAATCATGGGGAAGCCGTCTCAGAAGCCAGAAGGACAACCCAGAGTAGCCAACCCAGTCAAATGCTGCTTATAGGTCAACTCAGATGCTAACACATGTGAATCAGTACAGGGAAAAATCTGCAGGATTTACCACCACACCCGTACCAGAGGGTTATCTCTGATGGCTGCGATGCAAGGCACTCTTACACTTTTTTTTTAACTTTTACATTCTAATGTTATATATTTCGGTGACTTGTTAGTTACTTAAAGGGAAAATCCAATAAGCAGGCTTGTAAAACATTATTAACCTTGCGATGATGATGCACCCATGTAATGGGTGTCTGATAAATGTTCATCTACTTCCCCTCCCGAGTTTCTGCTTTCTGAAAGAGGTCTTCCATTCCAAAGAGACAAAGCCCTCAGAATGGATTTTAGAGATGGAAGGAATTTCTAATAGCTCAGCCGACAGGTAGATGAGATCTTTTTGAACAGAGTGAACAGAGCCGAGGCCCTTTCGACAGCCCTGAAGTCACCCCACAAAACCAAGCCCTCTGACTCACTCGCCTGACCCTTGGAAACTCCAGAGTTGTATAGAAATCTCCGCACAACTTAGATTCATTCTTCTCTGAGATCTAAATTTTTAATGGTTAGAAAGGCCCAGCCATTCAGAAGGTGAGGAAAAGTCCAAATACTGAAAAAGATGAACACCCTATTGTTCATTTCTGAGAATGTTCCTGGAGGTGAATAATTTATGCCACTTATCGATTCCCATTTCTTAAGAGGCCTGGGTTAAGGGAGCCTCAAGTTTTCCACCAAGTGTAAGCCCTGCTTCCCCAGAGGCCTGTCCAGCAGGCAGGATGCTTGCTGCCCAGCACTGCAGTTCGAGGGTTCTCTACCAACAAACATCCCACTGTGCAAACACATTTGCATCAAGATCACAGATGTCTTTGAGATGGTGTAAACATGACACAGAAAAGTAAACTAAGTGTTTCATAGGACCCCACCCTCTTACCAAAGCAATGGTAAATATAACTGCTCCTTGCCTGTGATGTCCCGGTGCACCCACACCCTCAGCCCTGGGACTTTGTCATGCTTTCTGATAGACCCAGCAAGCATTACATTCGCCTCTCCATTAAAGCTGGGCTTGGCCCTGTGATCTTTGGCCACTAAAATGGTGGCCAATGGGATACCCGGAGAGGCTTTTTAATGTGTTTGCATGGATTGGTTTGGTCTCCTGCTATGCATCTTAAGAAGAACATTCTCTGGGAGCTGTTCACCCCAGAGCAGACCAGAATCCCCCACCCTGAGTGAAACCGTACCAACCAGCCTCAAACCTGAGACAGATCCCGGATTATAAACAAGGAGGTGCCCATCCTGGAGAGTGTCATCTTCCCTCCTAATGACACATCATTCTAAAAATTCAGTTTGGCAAAAAGTTAAACACAGAGTTATTATATGTCCCAGAAATTCTGCTCCTAGATATATGCTCAAAAGAATTGAAAACAGGGTCTCAAACAAATACTGTTTACTCACAGCAGCATTATTCACAATCACCCAAAGGTGGAAACAACCCAAATGCCCATCAATGGATGAATAGATAAACAAAACGTGGCATGTGTACAACAGAATATTATTGAGCAGTAAGAAGGAAGGAAGTACTGGTACGTACATGTATGAACCCCAAAAACATTCTGGTAAGTAAAGGAAGCCAGACACAAAATGGCAGATGTTGTATGATTCCATCCCTATGAAATATCTAGAATAAGTAAATTTGTAGAGACAGAAAACAACTTCGTCGTTTCCAGGTGCTGGGGGGAATGGGGATTGGAGACGAACTACATGGTTACGGAAGGTTTCTTTTAGGATTATCAAAGTGTTTTGGAACTAGATGTTTTCGTAAATTCCTCCAGGAAGCACTCCAATTGGCAGAGCCCCCTGCTAGATGCTGGAGGGAAGAAGGCATCCTTCAAGGATGGTTAAGAGGCCATCATGAACGTACTAAAATGAACTGAATTGTTCATTTTTAAGTCGTTGATTTTATGTTCTGTAGATCTTACCTCAATAAGAAGAAAAAAAATATTCGCACAAACGGATGTTTAATACCTATAAATGCCATCTGGGTATAGTGTCATTTCCCCCTTTGACGAATCTACTCTGAGGTAGGAACATACCCTCTCAGAAGCTTGCAAATTTTAATCTGTGAGTCAATTTTCCTCTGGCTGTAAATATATCTAGTTGTAAATCCATTTAAAGATTGCCTCTAAATTACTGTTTTGAACAATATGGAGGTTCCTCAAAAAGTTGAAAATAAAACTACCCTACAATCCAGCAATTGCAGTCCTAGGTATTTACCCACAGGATACAAATGTACACATTTGAACGGATACATGCACCCCAATGTTTATAGCAGTATTATCAATAACAGCCAATCTATCTATGGAGAGAGTCCAAATGTCCATCGACTGATGAATGGATAAAGAAGATATGGTATAAATATATATATATATATTATACATTATATATATATAATATATATATTATATACATTATATATATAATGCAATATTATATATATATAATGCAATATTACTCAGCTATCAGAGAGAATGAAATCTTGCCATTTGCAATGACATACGTGGAACTAGAGGATATTATGCTAAGTGAAATAAGTAAGTAAGAAAAAGACAAATACCATATGATTTCACTCATCTGTAGAATTTAAGAAACAAAACAAAACAAAAAAAAGAAACAAAACAGATGAAAATATGAGAATAGGGGGGAAAAGAGAGATGGGGAAATGAGCCATAGAAGACTCTTAAAAGATAGAGAACAAACTGAGGGTGATGGAGGAGAGGGGGTTGGGAGGTGGGCTGGTTAGGTGATGGGTCTTAAGGAGGGCATCTGTTATGATGAGTACTGGGTATACAAAGAATTCATCACTAAATTCTACTCCTGAAGCCAATACTGCACTGTATGTTAACTAACTAGAATTTAAAGAAAATTTTGAAAGGAGAAAAATAAAAAGAAAAATACGTATATTTTAAAAATAAGTAACTGTTTTGAGGTAAGGGAAAGGCAGTAAGGGGGGGTGAATGACTAATGGATCTGATCTAGTTACAGGGATGTATTCCTTCCAGGCATGAATAAAGCCTTATGGACATTCATTATCCAACCCCTTTATAAATCCAAGTTTTTTTTTGTTTTGTTTTGTTTTTTTTTTTTTTTTAAGATTTTATCTATTTGAGAGAGCACAAGCAGGGAGCAGGAGAGGGGCAGAGGGAGAAGTAGACTCCCCACAGAGCAGGGAGCCTGATACGGGGCTCCATCCCAAGATCCCGGGATTATGACCTGAACCAAAGGCAGACACCCAAAGGACTGAGCCACCCAGGTGCAGGGAAACCAACTTTATAAAGCCTCATCAACTGTTGACATCATCGCCACCCTTCGAAATGAGATTTGCTGCCACGAGGGGGCAGTAGTGTCCAGGTAATGGCCTCACCAGCTAAGGAGGAGATGAGAAATCCTGAGTGGTGGATTGTTGAGTTTTCATCCTTGAAGGGGGTAGCAAATATCCACGGGTCACTAAACACATCATCAGCCATAAATACATATGTATATTGAAGAGAACAGTGTATCTGGAAAAGAATCTTTGGAAAATATGTTCAGGAAGGTCATTACACAAATACAGGTGCTGCGTTCAGAGAAGTTCAGTGACCAGCCCAGCACCACAGAGCCCGGCCTGGAACCCGGTCCAGTGTTTTCCCGTCTGGGGCTCTTGGTGCCACAGCCTCCTCCTCTCTGGAGGTTTTCCTGGGCGTTCAGTGCACGTCACGTCTGCCTATGGACATGAGCACTTCTCTCACTCTTATTCCTGTGGCAGATCTCCCTGCCGAGCCTTCAAACTCCCGCCCCGCTGCTCCCGCTCCATCTCCCAAGCCACAGGCATTAGCAGAAAAACCCAGGACTTGGAATCAGGGTTGGTAGTCAGAGAGCAGTGACTGGGGACAAGTGTCCACGTGGGGCTGACAAGCTGTCAAAACCGCCACCATCTGTCAAGACCTATGGGAACTCACAGGCCATGGGGTAGGCGAGGCAGCTGATGTGGTCGGTCACCCAGCATCAGCTTCAGAGGCACACTGCAGTTCACCCTGTGACCTGCCCGGGCCCAGGCTTCCTCCGGGAAGCACTTCAGTCAGCACAGCCCCCTGGGAGAGGCAGAGGGAGGGAGGCATCCTTCAAAGACGATTCAGATGCGTCTCGGTGCTGGAGAAGCTGCCAGCTGGTGGGGAAGCTGGGACCAGTCTAAGAAAGGCTAGTCTAGGGCATGAGCGCCCAGGTGGCACAGAGCAGACTTGCGAGTCCTCTGCACAGATCACTCGCCCCAGGACGCCCAGGTCCTGGCAGGCAGGGCCGGCCACCCGCAGGAACTCCAACTCCTCAGAGTCCTCACCGCGGCCACCTTGCAGAGGGGGCCTACGGATCCTTAGCCCTGCCACCGAAAGGGTAGAGGACCTCCCCTCCTACTGCTTCTCACTGAACCCCCAGGAGGCCCCCAATGTCACTAACCCCCTGCAAATCCCATAGAGCTGGATTATTTGGGAGAGTTGTCAGCAGAGGGAGCTCGATGAATAAGTCTGGATTTTGCCTCCTTGGGAGTTTCTGCAGGATGCAAATCCAAAGATCAGGTTTAAAGAAAAAAAAAAAAGAAAAAAGAAAAACCCCTGACACTTCAACTTCATTCCTAATTTGTGAACAGTACGTATGACAGAACGATGCTGGGCCTGCACGTGTCCAGGATAGCTGCCCTCCACCATGAGGACGAGACCTTGTGTTCTTGAACTATCCTAATCGACAGGCCATCTAAGGTGGGACCTGTCATGCTCTCGGATTCGGGTGCTGCATCTTTTCCCGGGAAAGTCTCAGCACTGGAACACCAACCAATGCATCCCCCTCCCAAACTAAGACGAGGGGCAGTCAACAGGTGCACGTGGAATCTCGTAGCCAGAAGTGATTTCCACTTTGATCCCAGTCTGTCACATCCGTGTTGTCACCTGTTCAGAGGGCCGCGTGGAAAAGAGGAAGGAGCCTGAGGACGGTGGGGCTGGCACTCCTGCAACAGCTGGAGACAGAGCCTGGGTTTCAAGCTGGAAGAACGGTTCCCGGGGCTGTGCATCAGGCCCGGACAAGGCGGGATCCCGTCTCAGGTGGAAGCATGGTCTCATCCTCAATACCACGTGAAGCTGTCACGATCGCTTTTCCCCTCCTCTCAGGGTTATTTTGCTCCTGCAGAAATTTCCTTTTTTTTTTTTTTTTATTTTTTTTATTTTTTTTTTTTTTTGCATTTGGAGACAGAGCTGTAAATAGGGATCTCCCCTGGGCCGGCAGGCCTTTGGTTTCCAGGAAGAACTCAGAAGGCAATCTTGGGTGGGAATGGCTCCTGGATTCCAGGTTCCAGGGTTCAGCACAAATCACTGCTGTGGGCTCTGGATTGGAATGAGGCCAGCAGGCTGGTCGGGAGGCGGGCTCGTCACACGGCCTCAGAAGACATGAGGAGAGCTTGTGAGCACTCAGTAAGGGCAGCTGCAACTAGAGAAATCTGGAAAGGCTTCCGAAGACACATATCCTCTGGACTTCTCCTGGAAGTGGTGACTATAACCTCACTCTGGATCCACCTTCAGCAGACCCCCAGCAGACCCGCCTTCAGCAGACACCTGCACTGACAGGTGTTCCCCGAGTGCTGGCCAAGTCAGGTGACAGGACCAACAGGGGGGGCCGCTGGCTGCCGCTTGCATCTCATCCCTGTCCCCAGGGTTCATGTGACATTCGCATTTTACACCTGAGATGGATGGGGGATGCCCTCTGGGGCATCTGGGTTCTAGCTCCGCAAATGAAGTGTGCATTTGACTTTCCTTTCATCTCCCGCTTGGTCAAAAACTCAGACTTTCTTTGAGATAGTACACATACAGGATTTGGGTTCAGAGATGAGAAGACCCCTTCAGCTGTGGTTTTTACCTACATAACAGCTGACGCTTCATCTGAAATGGTTTAGCACCTCCATGCTGTTGGCTCTGTGGCCATGGACCCAGCAGGCCCTCCCCAGCTTCCTTAGCCACTTCAGTCCTCTGAGGGGTAATCTTTGTTTTGCAAAATCTTTCACTTTCATTGTATTATCCCCACTAGACAGATGAGATAGGGGAGGCTTGCCAGCTTCCAAAAGTCCACGGTGAAGTGGGAACCAGATTATAAATCTGCAGAATTGATAGTCCTGAAATCAAACTATCGATTGTATATAGTTCACGAAAGAGACCATGCTAATCCAAGGCACTTCATATTGATCAAGTAGCTGTGCTTGAACTGGAGGGATCTTTGTGTAACCACCTGGATTCCAGAACTTAGATGACCTGGTGCTGCCCCTGGATGACTGATGCTCTAAATAATATCTGGTACAAAATAAAATAGGATAGATTAAAATAAAATCTTGTGTCCAACTTCACATCTATTGGATGTCTGTTTTTGCTCCCCAACCCCCAGTCTGCTTTCTCCTGATACCTCAATTTTCCTAACATAAACCATTCTGCATGTTTCACCTGCATCAGAAATGGACATGTAATCCACACTTGACCATTTGGAGCACTGTTTTCTCTTGGCCACAGTGCTTGTCTGAGGCCCAATATACAGCCCAATTAGAAGCACTGAGACTCCCACTATGATCATTAGGAGATAGGCACACTCTTTCACAGAACATAAATCTGGGAGGATGCAGGCCTGGAGCATCTGGCAGCAATCTTGTCACCATGAGGAACCTGAGAGACAGCATGTGGCTAGCTGGTGATATCATTGGTCTCTGGATATAATACTGATTTCTGAAATCAGTATTCATCTGGACTTCTTTGGTATGTGATTCAATAAAGGCCTTCTTTCTTGGGCCAGTTTGAGTTGGCTCAAAGGTCCTACCCGATGTAACATCTCTTCCAGCAGAAAAACCAGTCATTCCATTTCCATAAACACATTCACTCCATTTCTAGCCAGTGGACTTAATCCTTGTCTCTGTCCCTCTTGCCAAGCCACGGGGAAGCTAATTGAAGATTCTGGTGATTCATCCCCTGGTCAGATGAGTTCATTCATGGAACAAGGGCACATTACCAAAGCCCAGAAGAAAGCAGCCAAGCATCTTGTTTGATACTGAGTCTGTCTTTTTCATTCATTTGCATCAGGGTATATGGTACTTTCACCCCAGCAATGCCTTTGGTGACTTCTAGTCTGCACCCAGAGCCTGTATCCTCCTCCACAAAATGAAAGAGAGGGACCAGGCAATCTCTAAAAATCCTCTACAATTCTATCATCCTGTTACAACATTCATAAAGAAAATAAAGGAAAATGGCCTTACCCAAGAAGCATGGCCTGTGATCCAAGGGATCTGGCATTTGGGAAGAGCAAGAGGTTTCAGAGAAATGTCATTGCAAGCACATCTCCATTTACAGTAACCTGTAACCCTAAAAATGTCTCGATTTGGAGAGAAAATCAGAGGAATAATTGAGACTAAGCACCGAGGTGGGTCTGCGTGGGGCATTCTCTTCTTTGTCCAAGGTCTCAGATCTGTAAGCAAGCGCCATCCAAAAAGCAAGCAGAGGCGGGCCCCTTCCAGGAAAAACTTCTAGTCACACGGAGGCTCTGGGAAAATCGCGTCTGGAGAGCTAAGCGGCTTGGCCGTGAGTAATTTGTTTTTTAAATAGCTCCGTTAGTTGGTCCACATTGTGTTTTTCATTCCACCAGAGCCGAGGTGGCGTTTCTTTTGTTTATAGTATTAGTGTTATATTATTGGTGATCTCATTGTTCTTGTTTGTGACATGTTTACCTCGGTAGGACAGTTATTGTAGGAGGCAAGTTGGAGGCCAATCTACCCACCAAACCTGCAGAACTAAAGAAAAAGACGCCAATCTGTACTGCGGGGTGCATATTACTCCTCTCTTGGATTGTTAAAGTCTAATTATAGGCTGTTGATCCCAGTTAGAACCATTTATAAGCCTAAACACTATTCTGCAGTGTCTTGCCAATAGGTGTGTTTCGTTGTTATTGTTGTGTAAAACATAACATTTGCACATTTGGGGGACTAGAACAGGTTCGTGTTCCCTGGGAAAGTCAGATGGAAATTAGGCTAAATGACTCAAAAACGGAAGGGGCGGGAGCAAGAGACCTTGATGTTTATTCATTAGGAATTTCTGAAACCCCAAGACCAGGGAGCTCTCCTTTCAGATCTCCTCTCAAGTGCCCCCTTCCTCTGGGAAGGCCTCCCTGACTGCCCACCCCGCATTCTTGGGAGAGCAGTTTCCCCTGCCCCTACTTTCTGGCATTTATCACATTTCACATGACTGTGAGGAGTATTTGATCGTGTCTTTCCACAAGATGGAAGGCTGCCTAGCATGATGCTTTGCACATAGTGGGCATTCCGTAAATGTGTTGCGTAATGTGTGTGTGCAGCATTATTCGAGAATATTCAATCGTGCTACAGAAGACAAGAAAAACAAACAAGATGGATTAAACTCATGAGGAGTATGAGGTATAGATAGTAAGCAAGTCAGTAGATTTTGAAATAGAAGCAGAATCCACGGGGGATCCCTGGGTGGTGCAGCGGTTTAGTGCCTGCCTTTGGCCCAGGGCGTGATCCTGGAGACCCGGGATCGGGTCCCACATAGGGCTCCTGATGCATGGAGCCTGCTTCTCCCTCTGCCTGTGTCTCTGCCTCTCTCTCTCTGTGTGACTATCATAAATAAATAAAAATTAAAAAAAAAAAGCAGAATCCATAGGATATGTTCAGTACAGAGGATGAGTCACTGGTAGCTTGTGGGACAGAGACAGAATTCACACGAATTGTGAGTAAATCAGTAACCTGCATGATATGTTAAAGATGGTTAGAATGAATGGAACATAGGATAGAACAAACCGGAGTGCTAAGTATGGATAGAAATAGATAAAGGGGACCAAGTTAATAAGGGACAATCCTGCCACCTCAGGGCTGGCAGCGATGTTATCCCTTAAATCAGACACCCACTGGTGACATCCATTATGATCCCAGTTGTGTTCTGCCTAAGAAGCATCGCTAAAACCAGAGCTGTTCAGCAGGCTAATGGATGAGCTCCTGCTGGGGCCAGATAGACTTGCCAAGGCAGCCTCCCAGTAGTGAAAGTGCAGGTCATGGCCTCGGGCACCTTCTGTCTACTGGGTCCTGTTACTCACTCTCATTTCTGGTCCTTGTAACCACATCAGTGAGGGGGAAGGTTAATATGGAGACAGAAAGAGAGAGAGAGAGAGAGAGAGAGAGAGAGATGTGAACATTGCATATTACATAAGCCAGGATTCAGGAGTGGTCCTCCCACCTGCTTCCACCCCATCGTATTTGTGCTAACCTTCCCTGTGTCCTTCCTCTTTCTTCTTGCTGTGTGTCCTCAGTGCATTCAGTAATCTGTGAGATTCATGCATCTTCACTTGGTCTAGGAGCCTTTCCCATCTGTCACCTCTAGAATAGCTTGCATGGCAGTGATTTGGGGAGGCTAAATTTCCTTTACAATGTACTGAAATAGTACACTGTGAATTACCTACTAAGACTGCTAATTAGGGCAACGGGTAGAGTTAAACTAGTTTTTAAGTCTATCTACAAAAAAACCATTTCAGGGGTGTCTGGGTGGCTCAGTCACTTAAGTGTCTACCTTCGGCTCAGGTCATGATCTCAGGGTTCTGGGATTGAGCCCTGCATAGGCCTCTCTGCTCAGCAGGGAGTCTGCTTCTCCCTCTCCCTCTGTGCTCTCTCTCTCAATCTCTCAATCTCTCACTCTCTCAAATAAATAAGTAAAATCTTAAAAAAAGAAAAAAAAAAACACCATTTCATGGCCATTCAACAAGTACCCACTGTGTAAGTTCTGAGGATACAGCCATGGTCCCGACCTTTTTGGAGCTTAAAGCAGAGAAATGCCATTTGATGATCAAGTGAATAAATGCAGTTTTAACAGTGGTAAGTCCTGTGAAGAGAAGCTGCATGGTCCTCTGAGAGCACATGACAGGGAAATTTGACCCATTCAGAGAGGCTGGGAGTTCATGAAGCAAAGGGAAAAGTAGAAATGTCCTAGGAGAGGGAACAACCTGTGTAAGGTCACATGATGGGATAATCAAATCAATATTTTATTCAGCAGGCTGCACTGACCCCAGGGCCTGGCCCCATGTTGGGTTTGAGAATAAGGAGGGGATGATAGACCATAGAACTTGAACCAAGACGAGTTCAAGAAAAATGTTAGGCCTGGAAGGGTCCTTGGAGGGCCTTGGTGTCCTAACTCCCAGCACTTTTAATTAAGTACTTCCTCTCAGTGACACTGGTTTCCGCCACACTTGTAGGTTCAGCCCTCCCAGGACTAAAACCTGTCCTCAAAATAACATATCTGGCTACAGTGGCATCCTCCACCTATTTGAAAACTTTTGATGCTCCAAATCAAACCCAGTTGTCAAATCTTCATTCACTAAAATATCACTGGCCTCCAGCTCTAGGAGAAATAATCAAGCTACCATTCCCTGCTATGCTAACCTTACATGCATTACATTTTATCTTTACAACAACATCTCTGGTAACACCATTGCACTAGCAGAGAAAACTGATGCTCAGAGAGAAACGAAGCCCAAACCATTCAGCTATTAAGTGACAAAATCGAGATTCAAATCCAGGTTATTCTGACCTTCAAGATGAAACCAATATGAACATGTGGAAACTCTCTCCAGGAATGAAGTTCCAAATGACTGGATGTGCCACGTCTAGGAATGTGCATTTGCTGGGAGTATTTTGGTATTGTTGTGTTGATGGTACTGTGGTTTGGGAAATGTGACGGTCTTCTCGCAGCACATGCTAAAATGTTTGCAGACTAAATACTGTGCTGGCTAGGTTTTGCTTCCAAATAATCTCTCTGAATGTGGGCGAGGGGCAGGGTAGAGTTGGCTAGGAAGGAGAAGGAAACAGATTGGCCAAGAGTTGATTACTTGTAGATTGGGGATGGGTACATGGTGGAGAGGTCATTATAAAACTGTCTCTTCTTTTGTGTGCTTTTGAAATTTTCCATAAAACTTTTTTACAAAACAAACTCAGGGATACGTTCCAGTGCCCAATCCTCATCTCCATATCCCACAGAAGTTCACAATTTTATTTTCCTTGGGAATCAGAGATAGTATGGAGCTGGTTCAAGAATCTGAATCACCAGGAAGGGGCCCCTGGGTGGCCCAGTGGGTTAAGCGACCAACTCTTGGTTTCTATGGAAGTCACAATCTCAGGGTCTTGAGATCCAACCCCTCCTCCTACCCCACTCATGGGGAGGTCTGCTTGAGACTCTTTCTCCCTCTACCCCTCCCCACAGACACACACCCTCTCTAATAAATAAACAAACAAACTCTTTTTAAAAAGAACCTGAGACAAGAATTCATCAAAATCCTAGAGAAGAACACAGGCAACAACCTTTTCAAACTTGGCCACAGCAACTTTTTGCAAGACACATCTATGAAGGCAAGGGAAACAAAAGCAAAAATGAACTATTGGGACTTCATCAAGATAAAAAGCTTCTGCACAGCAAAGGAAACAATCAACAAAACTAAAAGACAACCCACAGAATGAAGGAAGATATTTGCAAATGACGTTTCAGATAAAGGGCTAATATCCAAGATCTATAAAGGACTTATTGAACTCAACTCTCAGGAGACAATCTGGTCATGAAATGGGCAGAAGACATGAACAGATATTTCTCTAAAGAAGACCTACACATGGCCAACAAGCACATGAAAAAGTGCTCCGCATCCCTTGCCATCAGGGAAATATAAATCAAAACCACAATGAGATACCACCTCACACCGGTGAGAATGGTGAAAATTAACAAGACAGGAAACAACAAATGTTGGAGAGGATGTGGAGAGAGGGGAACCCTCTTGCACTGTTGATGGGAATGTGAACTGGTACAGCCACTTTGGAAAACTGTGTGGAGGTTCCTCAAAGAGTTAAAAATAGAGCTACCCTAGACCCAGCAATTGCACTACTGGGGATTTACCCCAAAGATACAGATGCAGTGCAACGGCAGGACACCTGCACCCCAATGTTTATAGCAACAATGTCCACAATAGCCAAACCGTGGAAGGAGCCTCGGTGTCCATCAACAGATGAAGGGATAAAGAAGATGTAATCTATGTATACAAAGGAATATTACTCAGAAAGGATGAATAGGGCAGCCCGGGTGGCTCAGCGGCTTAGCGCCACCTTCAGCCCAGGGCCTGACCCTGGAGACCGGGGATCGAGTCCCAGATCGAGTCCCAGATTGGGCTCCTGGTGAGGAGCCTGCTTCTCCCTCTGCTTGTGTCTCTGCCTCTCTTTCTCTCTGTGTCTCTCATGAATAAATAAGTAAAATCTTGAAAGAAAGAAGAAAGAAAGAAAGAAAGAAAGAAAGAAAGAAAGAAAGAAAGAAAGGAAGAAAGAAAGAAGAAAGAAAGAATCTCTACCATTTGCTTTGATGTGGATGGAACTGGAGGGTATTATGCTGAGTGAAATAAGTCAATTGGAGAAGGACTATTCTTCATTATAGTGAAACATTATATGGTTTCACTCATACTGGGAATATAAGAAATAGTGAAAGGGATTATAGGGGAAAGGAGGAGATCCAAGTGGGAAAAAATAGAGAGGGAGACAAACCACAAGAGACTCCTAACTCTGGGAAACAAAGCGTTGTGGAAGGGGAGGAGGGATGGGGTAACTGGGTGATGGGCACTGAGGGCACTTGATGGGATACTATATGTTGGCAAATAGAATTTAAATAAAAACAAATGTAAAAAAAAAAGATAAGGGCAAGGGGCAGGGACACCGTGTGGTTGGCAGTGTGGGTGTGTGTTACAGGGGTTTCTTTTAAAATCCGGGTGTAGGGCAGCCCTGGTGGCCCAGCGGTTTAGCGCCACTTTCAGTCAAGGGTGTGATCCTGGAGTCCCGGGATCGAGTCCCACGTCGTGCTCCCTGCAGGGAGCCTTCTTCTCCCTCTGCCTGTGTCTCTGCCTCTCTCTCTCTGTGTGTATCTCATGAATAAATAAAGAAAATCTTTTTAAAAATAAAATAAATAAAAATAAAAATCCGGGTGTATATAGTTAGTTCTTCACCTCTGAACCAGAACCAGTCTGACATCTGTGGTCTCTAACCGGGAGGCCCAGGCCAGGCCGCTCCCCACCAGTCCTGGAAAGCCTTGCGCGACCCTCGGCCCGTCTCTGGGGACCAGCCGGCCACCCCGTGGGGGGGAGGACGCCCGGGTGTGCGCTGGCGGCCCGGAGCTGGGCGGGGACCCCTCGACCCGGGGTGCACTCTGCTTCCCGCCGCCAGGGGGCGCCCAGCCCAGAGGCCCGCGGGCGGGGGAGGCTGCGCAGGGCGAAGGGAGGGACGATCCCTCCCCAAGGCTCAGTCCCGCCAGCACTGGGGGATCCCAGGGGAGGGCCGGGCCAGGGGCACAGAGTGGGGCCCCTGGGGTGGGCCTGGAAACGGACAGTGACTACGGGAGAAGGCTGGAGGCACGGACTGGCGCCCAGGAGGCGCGGGACCTCCGGGACAGCCCTAGTGAGTGCAAGTGCCTCCCTGGGGTCTGGGTAGCTGCCAGGCCCCTGGTGATGTGCCCTCACCGCGAGCTCGAACCCGATACAGGACCCTGATTCCAGTGCCTGTGAGCTTCCGTTTAGGGAGCGGAGCGTGGGGCCCCTGCGCGTCCTGAGCACCACCTGGAGGGGGCCCGAAGTATCTGGGCTCCACGTCCCTTCCCGCCTCCCCAGGACTCTGCACAGGTGGCCTCAACTGCGATCTTAAATGGTTCCTACCGGACCCCTGCACTGGGCCTCCAAGGAGGGGAGAGGAAAGATTCCCCCCCCCCCCCCCCCCGCCTCCCGGGACCTTTGTCCCAGCGCCAGAGAGTCAGAAAGTCTAGGGACGCTCCTGGCACTAACTGGGCGAGTGGAAATGCGCGCTGCGGCCCTGGATTCCTGGGAGGGTTTCTCCGCCTCTGCCAGCGCCAACGCAGGGGAGAGTGCAGCTTAGAGAGTGGGTGGAAACCCGAGAGCAAAAACTCTGTTCTTTCTAATGTCACGCCAGGCAGGGGTTCAGAGCTTGACCTCACTTCCAACCCAGACTCTACCCCTTATCAGCTGTGTGATCTTGGGCAAATTGCTTAATCTCTCTGAGCCTGGGTTTCCTGCTCTGTAAAGTGGAGAGTCAAAAACAAACAACTTCTGTCCTCCGGCTGGATATGTGGCAGCTGTTAGGCCCAGAGTTCTCATCCCCGACCGTCATCGCCAGATGTAATCACAAGGGAGGATGGGTGGCTTCCTAGAGCGGAGAGAAGTATGCAGGTGCTCCCGCGTGTACACTCTGAGGCCAGGAAGGGGAAGCGTCCAGCACAACACTGCTCTGTATCCATCCCTCCTGGAGCCAGAGATGGAGATACCCCAGCACACTGCTGCTGGAGCCCACCCTCCGGGATGCTCGCTGGAAAATTTTTCCTGCTGTGGATCACCTGCAGTAATAGGCAGTAACTGAGCACATGCTGGCACCCAAAGACATCATCTCAATCAATCCTCACAACATCTCTGGAAAACAAACAAGGGAACTGAGGCACTGAGAGGCCGAGTAACTCACACAAGGTCACACAGCCAAGTATATGACCAAGTCGGAACCCCAACTCCAATTCCAGAGCCTGAGCTCCTTCTTGAAATTTAGTGGTCTAAACACCTACCTCCCCTTCGGCTCAGCCCCAAAGCCTGGGGCCAACCAGCCAATTGGGAGTGAAGAGTATGATGAGTCCTGAGGCCTGGGCCCCTCTGTCCACCCTGGCATCTGGTGCCCAGAGAGGGTGGAAAGGGGGGCAGTCTTCCTCCAGGAACCTTCAGGAAGTGAAGACCAGACTGCACCTGTGGGAAGGGAAGGAGTGGGCTGGGCCAGAGGCTCTGGGCCCCTCCCGGTGGCACCCTCCAAATGACACACCTGTCACCAGGTGCTTTGCCCACCTCTCCCAGATCAGGGTGTGAGGAGGAGCCAGGCCCTGCCATCCTTCCTTTCTCCGCTGGAAAGCCCAGGTGCCAACCAAAGATGCTGGAGGAGCTGGTGTTTATTAAAGAATGGACATTCCCAGCCTTAGATGAGTCTTTATGTGGACAAGCCTCCCAGGCTCCTCCTCGCCCAGGCCTGTAGTGGTGGGGTGGGGGGGGCACATCTCTAGCCCCCAGTAGACATCAGCCAGAGTCAACAAGGGGTGTGGGCCATGCAGGTGGCCTGGTTCAGGCAGCGGCTCCCTGGGTCTCTTTGGGGGTGGCTGAGTGCTTGAAGAGGGAGTTGGAGGGCTTTGAGCTGGCGGGAGGGCTCTTTCGAGGCCTCCTGGGGACAGACTAGGGGTGGGGGGTGGTTGTGGCCTGGAGGGGAGAACAGATCTGTCCCAGCCGCGCTGGAGAAAGAGCCGGCGCCGCGGAGCCGGTCAGTTTCAACAGCAGATACCAGGGGGCAGTGCTGCGCAGCGAATGCGGCCGAGCCGCAGCTTGCAGCCGGGACCTGCGGGCGCCCTGGCACCCCTCCCCTCTCCCACCGCTGCAGAGTTGCTCCCGGGGCGCTCCTGACCCCAGCAATCCTCTCGCCCCATAACACGCTAAAGGGGGCGCACTCCTCTGCCTCCGCGCGCCGCAATCCGTGCGGCCAGCCCGGACGTCTGTGCTCCGGCCTCACAGCAGCCACCGGTGGGCTTTTGACACCCCCTTCCCCCCACCCCCCCAGCCTCGGCCCTCCGGAAGTGCCAGCTGGGGCGGCGGGGTGCACCGTCGGGTTTTGCAGGCAGTGGCGCGGGGGTGGGGTTACCTGGAAAAGCGGGTTGGGGGGGACTTGCTCAGCCCGCGAAAATGCAGACGCGCCTTTGAAAGCGAAAGAAAGCGCGCGGGTTGGGTCGTCTGCATTCGACAGCCTTTGGGATTTACGTGGAGACCGGTCCCGGGGAGGGTGGGCTGTAAGGCGCAGGCCCACCCTCCGCCGGATTGGAGTGTCCCAGAGAGGCGGGGTGGGAGGTTTGACCTTTCGCGCCTGCACCCAGCCCCAGGCCCAGCCCCTGGAATCGGTGATGTGTTAGGGAAACGCCTTTCCTTCTGACCTAGAGGAGGTTGTGTCCGGCTTTAAAATCGGCAGCCGCAGTGGGCAGACCGGTGACACGCTCCGGGCATCCCCCCACCCCCCTGCCCAGACCCCCTGCCCAGACACCCCAGTCTACGAAGCCCACCCCCTGGCCCGCCGCAGAGGGAGAGGTCGAGCCCTCCGGGCTCTGAGGCCAAGTGTGAGCACAGGGAGCTCGGTGAAATTTAAACAGGACAGGATTCCCTTTGGGTACGGCCTGCTTTTACCAGAATTTTTGTTTTTGTTCCCCCCCCCCTTTTTTTTTCTAATAGCCGCTTTGCCAAAAAAAAAAAAAAATTAAAAAGCAGCTGCATGGCGGTGTTTTGAATGCTAGTGGCTGTTTGTTCTTTGAAGAATTCACACCTTAAAATTGCTTTCTATGAGCCCAGAGGAAGAACTTATAAACCACCGTTATGTAATTTGAAACCATCAATAGCCTCTCTTTAAGGCCGTCTTTATTGTGGGAAGTCAAGGTAATGATTTTGTCGCTAATTTCATCCCAATGTACAGCGTGGCTTTTATAGCCTTTCAAAGGTAAGTGAAAGGCGTCAATCTGGGACCTTTTTTGTAGCCGATTAACAGTTTAAACTGGTTTTCTAACCCTGTCACAACTATTGGGCCGATAAACAAGATTTCTGGGGAGGCATTAGCAAGTCTGTAAATAGATCATTTTTTAAAAACTCGGGCAGTTCTGCGCTCCTCTGGCAAAAATAAAGCCTAGGTCCACAGGGTGGGGTGTGTGTGTGTGTGTGTGTGTGTGTGTGTGCATTTCTCACCTCCCAAGAAGAGGTAGTTACCAAGGACTTCTCAAGAGCTGTTTGTGTCCTGGTTATTATTACAATGATGATTATTGTCATAATCTTAGGAGAAAGTGAACAACAAGCTGAGGACACAGTGATGGAAATCAATGGCTTGTAGGCACTGCACCGACTCTACCTTATGATAGGAAATGTCCTCCTTTTAATCATCGTCAAAGCCAGCCGCAGCTGCAAACCCTTTTGACATAGAACCATCCAAACAGAAAAATCCGATTTATTTCTGTGCAAGGGTTCTACAGAAAATGTTTTATGTGGACACTGCTAACACAACTTCCAGAGAAGGGAAGGGAAATGAAGGCAAACTACACACCAACCTGGGGTGATGGGGTGACCCAACCATCATCTTTTATCCCCTCTGTACCGCTGAAAAATAGTCACTAATTTTTAAATTGGAGCAAAAAGGCAAACTGGACCACTTGAGATCTTTTAAATTTGTTTTTAAATTAAATTTAGGCCCAGTCCTACTAGGAATGTACTCTAAATGCCGCCCGATTTCCTCCGATGGAACAGGAGCCTCTAAGCCCCGGCCGCAGTCGCGGACTGCCCGGCGGCCTGCCCTGCTCCCCGGGTCACCTGAGCGTTACCTTTGGGTGCAGGCGCGGCCTCTTTCTCCAAGGGGAGGGCGCAGCTGCCCCTCTGCAAAGCCGACGGGAAATTACAAGTAGGCGTGAAAGTGTCAAGAGGCCCAGCCCGGCGCCCACCCCCCCTGCAAGGCACTGGGGGAGGCGACCCCCCCCCCCCCGGGCCTGGTGCGCCCCCGAGACGCTGCTCCGGAGCCGTGGGCGGGAAAGCTTGGACGGTTTTGTCCTCCCCGCCCCCTCCCCCGCGGGGTTCCGGGGGTTTAGGGCCCCGGCCCGGGAGGAAGGGGCGAGAAGGCGCTTCTGGGGGAAGCGCCCGGGGGATGCGGCCGCTGCGGAGCCCGTGCCAGGCCCCTGTCCCCGCGGCCCGAGGCGGGGCGGGACGCGGAGGTGAGGTCTCCGGGCGGGCGGGGACCCCAGCCCCGGGAGGGGCCTCTGCGCTCCCAGCCGTCGGCGCCCGGCTCCCCGGCCCCACGTGCGGGTCCGCGCCTGGCCCCGGGGGGCGCCGCCGCCGGGACAGGGGCACGGCCCCGCGCCAGTGCCTTCGGAGCTCGGCCGCCGCCAGCGAGAGGCGCGGTTCGGGGCCCGTGTCGGACCCTCACCGGGTCCCCGAGCCCAGCCCGGGCGCCCCCCCACCCCCCGGGGCTCAGGGGCGCTCTGGTGGCCCTGTCTCCTCCCCGCCTGCAAATGCCACCTCCAGGAACACGCGCCGCCGCAGCAGCCCGGCGAGCCCCCCGGCCCGGGGCTGCCCCTGCAGCAGCTCGGCCTCGCGGGGTGCAGACCCGGGGCGGCGGCGGAGGCCGAGAGGGGCGCGCAGGGCGCGGCGGCCCCGCAGCTCCCACCTCCCCCAGGCGGCCGCGGGGGCCGGGGCCGGGCGTGCGGTGGGGACAGCGGCCGGGCGAGGGGGCCCAGCTCGGCCGCGGAGGGCCGCCCCGGGCTCGGTGGCGCCCTCCAGCAGAGCCCAGCCCGGGCCTCGGGGCTCCGGCCGCAGCTCGGGGCCCGCCCTGCCTCTCCCAGCCCCCGCCTGGCTCGGTCCTCCGCCTCCGGCCTTGCCTTTCCCTCGCGGGGTTTCCACCCCCTGCTCCTCTCCCGGGCTCCCCTCTCCTTGGCGGACTCCGTTCCTCCCCACCCCGTCCCCTGCCCCCTACTCTTCTGCAGTTTCATCGCAGAGAGTTCCAAACGAGCCCCATAAACCCAATAAACCAAAAAATGTAAGCACTGCCCAGATCCGAGTAGGCATCCCGTCGCTTCTAGAAGGCAAATTGACACCGGGTGGCTTTGGATCGGCTTCCTCAGAGAGGCCAGAAAGCTTTCAGAGATATTCTAAGTCAGGAGACAGCTGGCTGTTCTCTTGGCATCCTTGCAGCGGCTTGAGGACTTCTTTCTTCGTCCTCAGACATCCCCAGCCCAGGGACGTTAGCCCATTGCACAGGTGGAGGACGTCGAGCAGGGAGGTAACCTCAACTATTATCAACTTGATTTTTCTCATGTGGTGGATTTCAGCCCTTTGAATAC
Source organism: Canis lupus baileyi (assembly GCF_048164855.1). NCBI lineage: Eukaryota > Metazoa > Chordata > Mammalia > Carnivora > Canidae > Canis > Canis lupus. Next base: position 13,619,695 of record NC_132866.1, read on the forward strand.
TCTACCTCCTGTGTCCCCCTTCCTCTGACTTGGATTTCTTGACATTTTCTTGGATGGTTTAAGTAACAAGAGGAAGACAAGGCAAAGATAACCCCATGCCTTTCAGTAGAGTTAAATAAATAGCAGCCTGGAATTACAGCCACAGAACTACCACAAATGAAACTGTGTTTGTGAAAATCTGTAACCCTAGCTATGTAATTTGGAGCTCCTCATGAAAAAGGATATTGCACAGGTGAAAGTGATTTTACAATTGCTTCCATATTTTTAATATTTTTCTAAATTGTTGAGAGGACTTTTCTTGAATACGAGGATGAATGTTTCAGCCTGGGAAGTTCACTGCAGCCTTAGTCATCGGAGGAGGGCTACAGTTATCATAAATTGCCTTTAAAGTGTATATTAAAGTGACTGAAATTTGTTTCCCTCTTTTTTAAAAAAGAAAAATAATCTCCGAAGTTGAAAACGTTCTACCCTTACCAAATAGACTTTTCTGAAACTTTAAAATAATTCCCATGAACTTTTCCCTAGAGAAATTTCACATTAAAAGATTCTAGGACCCTTTTAAAAACAGGAGTTGAAACACAGCCTTTAAAACCACCAATTTCCCTGCCAGATTCTTTAAGCTGAGCATTGCCCTGGGTGCCTGGACCTTGCTTTTATTGAAGTAGATTTTCATGAGGGAAAATTTGCATTCTTGGAGAATTCTGCTTTATGGCAAGTCCTGAAGTGATGCAGGTGGAGGCATCCCACACTCAACACGGTCACAGGATTTTGGATGTGGGATCAGTGTAATGCCCAGCAGATATCCTAGATATGCTGACCAGTTGAGGGAGATGCAAAAACTCCTAGCCAGATATGCAAGATGAAGACACAATTCAAAAACGTTTCCTCATTTTGCATGACGCACTCACAAATTGAGGAAGGGGAGGCACTGCAATCGGAATTGCCCAAAGTGTACATGCGCCTTCATGTTTATTGCTAATTATCATCCCCTTTCCATAGCTCGTTTTGTTTGTTCAGCCCTGAGTACCTGGGGACTTACCCGAGATCTGTTTGCTTTGGTTTCTCCCCATATTGTAAATACCAACTTGAACTGAGCCTGCCTAATCCAAATTCTTATACTTTAATTTTGTTCGCTAGCCACTAAATCATCAAATTAAAGTTTTTCCGACATAATTTCAACTTTCCCCCCCTTACCTTTATAAAGTCTGTACTTCAAGCTAGTGCTTCTTATCATTCTCCCCATTTATTCTTTTGACCACTTGAGGTTTCTATGATGGTGATTTACATTACTGGTGAAATTTCCAAAGCACCTCAAAAATTAACTGAAACCTTTTATCACCCACTGGAATATCTTGTCACCAAGGAGCTCTTGTCAACCCAGAAAGGAGAGGGAGGAAAATGAGATAATCGTATATAGGTAACTGAAGGCAAAAGCTGTTGTGTTCTTTTTTTTCCCAAGTGAATGTCTTTAAATTAGAAATATCAGATTAATCACTGTTATAATGATAGAAATTGCCACCCTCCACGGGGTAAGCAGGTCAGGATCTTTTTTTCTGCTAGCAGGACTGTAAAACACAGAGAGTGGCCATGCAAAACGTCAAAAAGTTGTGTGTGTAACCCTGACCACCTAGTTCCTATTACTAGTGATCTATCAGGCATCCATCCTTCTTTGTAAAAAAGTCTGATCTTAGAGGAAAGGAAAAAGTCAGAGGGATGCCCTTACAGCTGATATGAAATAATTCTCGTTGCAATACACAATACATGAAGGGAACTCCAGTATCACAAATTGGTATTTCCACGTCCTGTGTCAGCCCCAAGGACAGAGAATTTGGAATGGGAGGGGGAAATAGCAGTTATCAGAGAACGAAATGCTTGCCTAGAGAATTCTAAGCAAATCAATCACCAGTCCAGGCAGGAGGGTGTTGTGTGTGTGTGTGTGTGTGTGTGTGTGTGTGTGTGTTTTAAATATCCACTTCCCATTTGTTTTACCCAATTCAAAAATTTTTCCCAAGAAGAAAATACGCTTGTAAAATGTCTCATTAACAGCAAAGATGAATTGGACCTCAACTTTTGAATGCCATGCAGCTTTAATGGAGATTGTAGAAGTTTGTGGAATGAAAGAATACTGCCAGCTTGTATTCGGACTATTTTCCATCTGTGTGGTAGAGTTTGAGCTGTGTGTTCTACAAAAGCTTCAGTTGGTTGAAGGGTGACTTTGGTCCTGAATTTTCATTTATGTTTGTCTCAAATATGAAAGGATGTTTATTTTCCAAAATTTCACGATTTAAATAATGTCTATTTAAATTATTATCTGATCTAAATTTTTATCTGATTTAAATTATGTGTTGAGTTGCACATTAGAGAGTCTTTACATTTAGTGTTATTTTACAAGGGAAAAAAAGAAAAAAATTGGAAGGTACTGATTTCTGTATCGAATGGATTACTAGCGTCCTACTTCAGGCATCCCCGATTAATACTTACAAAGTAAATGTTTTTCTCTTCAACAGATGTAGAGCTTTACCCATACAAAGTATGTCAGTGTGATCAGCAGTCATAAAATGAATAGAGGTGAGGATGGGATATGGGGGTAGGGGGATCTCAGCTGGTCGTGAAGCATGATGCAGTGTTTTTATGGAAAGCCTGTTTTGTCCAGCAGCTGGTGAAATTCAGAATGGTCCCCAAAGCCTATCCCTGAAGCCAGAGGTTCAGCCACAGTAACTCTGCTAGCCTCTGTACCCCCCCACCCCCCCCACCCAGTAACATCCCAGCCCAGAGCACCTCCAAATGCAAGACTTTTATTACGGAATGGAAGCTGCTGGGAGGGGCTCAGTTCCAGGATCAACGGTTTTTGCTTTAAAAAGAAGGTAGCAGTTCAGCCCCCTGTTTGTTTTTGCTGAGCACCTCGGTTTTGCCTCCGCATTTCTCCACCAGCAGGAGACCATTACCCCGGACAATGTTCTATTCCATTGTCGTTATGTCCTACGGAACTAAAACAATGCTCTGTTTGGCCTCCCAGGCGAGGGGGATTTGTTTTGCTCTTCCTTAAGCAGAGTTTCCGACTGAGTTTCTGACCCAGTCACTTGATATCCAGCAGGGATACCTGGCGACAAAGATTTTTTTTAAATCTGCTATCTTGTGTTTTGTAATTTCATTCTCTGAGAAATAGCCCAGAAACTCGATTCTCAATCAAGAAGAATCACACCGTGGTTAGGGGAAGAGGGTTTGCTCAAGCTGCATGAGCTCTATAATTTAAATCAGCTAGACAGGATTTATTTATAGTTGTCTTATTTTTTTTTTTTTGGTTTTATATTATTGAATAGCAAACCCTAACAGGTTTGTAATATTGTATTGTTGATTATCAAACTCCTAAAGGTTAGAAACCGCAGGGTCTCAGTTATTTTCCAATGGACCATGGTGTTTCCTTTCTGTTTACTCTTTTTTGAATACGTGAGTAAATTTTATATGCATACATAGAATTTTGTAAGCATAATATTATATCAAGATTCTAACATTCATGACAAATATTGATGAACAGCAACTCTTTGGAGCTATTTTGTCATACTTGAGATCTTCTATAAAACCAGAACAAGCCCAAAGAATTAAAAAAAAAAAACTGATCTGTCATAAGCATCTGTCTTTTATATATATATATACACACACACACACAGAGGCTGATATCCCTAAGTGTTTTCACTTGGAAAATGTTATGTAGCTTAACGTAGGTCTAGCGGCAGAAAAACTTGTTTGTCCCGGAGCTCAAGAGTCAGTAGGACACTTAGAACTGTATTTTGCCCTTGGACATGAGGCAAGCTGAATGTCAGGATCCCTCCAGTAGTTGCTATCACTTTACTGCTCAGGTTTAGCTACAGGTAACCTGGAAAGCACAAATGTAGCAGCTGCGTATAATAAAAAATGTAATTGACCACGACGGGCTACCTGAGGAGATTAAGCCTCTTGCTAATGAGGCCAAGGTCATATGCTGATTTGCTTGAGATGGTAATTAATAGTCCCTGTCTCTGGCAGTCCCAGTAGCTGGATCTGGGCAAACCTACCTTCACTTGGCTAGTAGAGAAACAGTCCACAGCCCAGGTGTTCTTGGAGAACAAGAGAGCCATTGTAGGAGATGAGATGGAAAAGCATGCAAGAGTTAGGGCTCCGGAGGCAGGCAGACCTGTATTTGAATTTTGGACTCCCCCATTTGCTCTCTTGGTGACTCTGAGCAACTTACTAACCGCTCTGAGCTTCTGTTGCCTTAGCTCTAAAACTAGAGGAAATAAAAGTAATAGTGCCTATTATTTGTTAGGAAGCTTAAAATGACAAGATGCATGTAAAGCATTCAGTACTCGGCATAAGTGATCATAACTAAGGATGAGCACTGCCCATCTAAGATCCGACCCTATAGTTCTTTCAATCTTGCCCCCATCACTGGAAGAATGTCCACTCTGGATATTGCAGTCGTATGCTTTACTCCTAGATCACAGGAGGCTTGTTGTCATGGACAAGTGAAACTTCATTTATTTTGCCTTTCAAACATCAGGGTGTTTGGCTTACAAGAGCAAAATTGTGCCCAGCATGCTCTGTCATGGGTTCTGATTCATTACACGCTTTCTTGCTTACCCTGTTGGGCACCATGTGGACTGCTCTTCTCCTTAGATCCAATTCCTACATCCCTTATCCTGTGTTGCCTGTAGCTTTAGAAGCCTCCCTGTCACAGGGGCCGCCTTCCCTTCATCACTGTTTCTTTGACTGAAGCTTGAGCCCTGTGACCTCACCACATTGGTCACAAGTTCAGGGAAGAGATCTCTGCTCTTGAGAACTTAGTCTAGTTATGGGTACAAATGTGCATGAAAAGAATACCAGCAGTAGAAAGCAAGGCAAGGAATGGGATGAAAATGTGGTCAGGATGGGAAGTGCTATGGCATCTCCCACTCTGAACCTCACTTTGCTTATCTGAAAAGTCAGAGCGAACCCTCCACGGCCAGCGGCTCTCCTAGGACTTCAGTGAAAAACAGATGAGGTGGTCTGTATGGAAGCTTCCTGTCAACTGCAAATCAACTATACAGAAAACAAAGTGAGAGGCATTATGAAATCATAAACTGCAGGAAAAGAACAGAATTATCACTAACCCGTAAAAGGTGAGTAGAGGGGCGCCTGGGTGGTGGCTCAGTTGGTTAAGCATCTGCCTTCAGCTCAGGTCATGATCCTGGGGTCTTAGGATGGAGGTTCACATAGAGTTCCCTGCTCTGCAGGGTGCCTGCATTTCCCTCTGCCTCTGCCTGCTGTTCCCTCTGCTTGTGCTCTCTCTCAAATAAATAAATAAAATCTTAAAAACAAAACAAAACAAAACAAAATGGGTGAGTAGAAATGACAAATGCCACATTCAAAGGCCTGAAGTCTGGTTCCATCTGAGGTGGGGGAGGAGGGAGTGCAGTGGGAATGGGTATACAAAGGGTCTATGATTATGATTATGTTGGCATGCTCTGTCTTATGTTGAGGGATAGTCATCTCATTTTAAAATTTGGTTAAGCGTGCACATGCACACACACACAAACAACTTCAGTTATTGGTCTTAAAAGTTTCATTTCACAGATGAAGGGCGCCTGGGTGGCTCAGTCGGTTAGTGTACAGTTCTTGAACTCAGCTCAGGTCAAGTTCTCAGGGTCTTGGGATCTAGCCCTGCCTCAGGCTTCCAGGCTCAGCTCAGTGAAGCATCTGCTTGAGGTTCTCTCTCTCTCTCTTTCTCTCTCTCTCTCCCTCCCTCTCCGTCTCCCTCTGCCCCTCTCTTGCCTCCCCCCTCCTTGCATGCATTTTCTCACTCTCTCTATCATAAATAAAAATAAATAAATAAATAAATATTTTTTAAAAGTTTCATTTCACAGATGAGAAAACGGAGGCCAAAGAAGGAAATGCTCCTAGAATCAAACAGCCTCTTAGCAGCCAAACTAGTGCTATTTCTGAATTGTCTACCCCCTCCCAACCATCCATCTGTATTTTCTCTATCCTTCATAAATTTTAGCATCATTCTTGAGTCCTCTCCCTCCCTCACCCCCATGCTCAATCCAACAGCAGGTCCTGCCAGCTGTGTCCTGAGTCCCCCCACTTCCTATTGCCCTTGCCCGTGTACCCATTCCTCAGCAGCTCTCCACCACCAGTGGTGGGGCAGGGCTGGGTAGAGCTACATGGCTGTGGTCCCGGGTTCCTGGTGGGGTGCTGAGAGAACACTGCGTTTATTCACATGGAAAACAGAAGTGACCACTGCACCCATTATGCATACTTCACAAGGCTCTTATGTGGATAAACGTGAAGGTACTTGGAGAGCATGAAGTGTTCTCTGTACCTGCACATGTAGAGAGGGAGGTGGATATTCATGCTTCTGCAATTATCATTATATATATAACAGGCATATTCACTCCTCTTGTGTCCCTCAGGGTTGTCTCTGAATCTCTAATGGAACGTCTCACTTTCTGGGGTGCGACAGATCATCATGGGCCTGCCTTATCCTCCTTGCTAAGTGGAAATCTCTCCATGGTAGGACCACAGTCTGAGTCACCCTCACATATCCTCAGAGTGTGGGTGGGCAGGGACAGAGCATGTGCTCTGCTGCATAGGTGTTGAATGAACCTTTATACAAAAGAAGCCAGTGCAGTTGCTGCTGTTGTGCCCATTGCACCTGGGTGCCTTTCCTCCTAGCTCCATGGATGGAAGGCACCCTCTCCCCTTGGACGCCCATCCTTCAATGCCTGGCTGAGTCCTACATCTGCAGAGAAACCGTGCTCCACACCAGCTCTCCTCACTCAGCCCTTCTTTCTTCTGAACTCTTTCCCAGATTATAGCCTAGACCACAAAGCTCAGACCTCAGCGATGTCTTGACTCATTCAACACTTTAATGGAAGGTTGGAAGTGCCCTGGGCAGGGGGCCACCATGTCTGGGCGTCTCCTCCTACAACACAGGAGGCTCTTAGCTCTCTGGGGCGGTACCAACACATTACCTGGCAGGTTGATGCTTGGTAAATACTTGCCAGTGAACAAATGAAGAACCTCCTCAGTGGGGTCCCTGCTTGCCCTCTTACACTCCTACGAGTCATTCTTTACACCACTAACGAGGTCTTTTGAAAGCATAAGTCAGAACACAAACCTTCATATGGCTTCCCATTGCTCTTAGAGAAGAATACGAAATTCCTTCCCACATACCTATGAAGCTTTCTATGACTTGGCTGTTTCCCTCTTTCCAAACGCCTCTCCTGATCTCTCCCTGACTCAACCAGGCTGGCCTTCCTTCTGCTCTTCGAATACACTACATATTTCTGCCCTGGGACCTTTGCACTTATCTTTCCTCTGCCTGGGAAACTCTTGCCCTGGTTCTGTGTGTGCTTGGCCAAAATAACCCCAATAACACCCCCTATTACTATTGCCCGAATAAGGTGATCTCATTGCCTAATGAGTTTTCACATTCCTTGACTGTTGCCACCTTCTCCCCCTAAGTGTTGGGAGCTTATGGTCTAACCAGCAATGCCTCTGTGTGCCTTTTCCACTGCTGTGTCTCCAGCCACTTAACAAAACATCTGGCGACGAATGGGTGCTCAAAGTTAAAGAATGAGGGGAAAAAAATTGTATCACACTGTGATGGACTAAACTGGATCCCAATCCCCTGCCCAAATTCATATCTTGAAGTCCTAACGCCGAAATGTGACGGTATTTGGAAATGGGGCTGTTAGGGAGGTAATTCAGATGAAATTAAGTAATGAGGGTGGGGCCCCAGTCTGACAGGATTGGTGTCCTTATAAGAAGAGTAAGAGACATAAGAGCATTCTTTCTCTTCCTCAAAAGCACAGATGGAAGGCCCTATGAGGACATAGGGCAAAGTAGCTGTCTACAAGAGAGGTCTCACCAGAAGCCAACCTTAACAGCAACTTGGTCTCAGACTTCTAGCCTCCAGCACTGTGAGAGAATAAATTTCTACTGTCTGAGTACCCCACGAGTCTGAGGTATTTTGTTATGGTGGCCCTTGCAAACTAGTGCACACACCATCACTAATTAGCTGGCCAGCCTTGGACAATTCCTTGGGCCTTAGTTTCCTCATCTATGAAATTAGGCCAGGAATAGTCCCTGTTTCATAGAGTTCTGGTCTAGATTAAAGCAATTCATCTATGCAAAGTTCTTAGGATACTCTATTAGGGTCAGCGATCTGTATTAATAGAGATCTGTATTAATTGACTGAGTTCAGTCAATTTAGTAACAGCAATAATGCCGAATCTTAGAACTCCCAAGTAGGATATGAAAATAAAATGTCACCTGGAGAAAGAGATGGCTTGGAAGACCCTAGACAAACACAAGTGTAAAGTGACAGAGGAGGAAGAGGAGATACTCTGGGAAGACAGGCTGGGAGGAGGGGCTGCGTGATGTGTTCAGGGGGACACACAGGGTAGTCTAGCTTGGGCAGAGTCTGGACAGGAGAGAGCCCCTTTTTTTGTTGTTGAGAGAGAGAGACAGAGAAAGAAAAACAGAGAGAGCATGGGGAGGGGCAGAGGGAGAGCGAGAATCTTGAACAGACTCCCCGCTGAGTACAGAGCCCACCGCAGGGCTGGAGCTCAGGACCCTGAGATCATGACCTGAGTAGAAATCAAGAGTCAGGCGCTTAACCACCTGAGCCACCCAGGTGCTCCAGAGCCCATTTTTATTTGCACGAACACCAGTATTTTCAAGTGAGGGAGAAGTCAGCAGACATTCTGAGCATGTTTCTCATGGCTGCTGATTCCATTGCCTTTACCAGCAGCCGTCACTTCTGGCCCCCCAGGCACCGAGCTCCTTCCCCGTCTGAGGGACCGTCCTGGGCCACAGTGTGCCTCTCTCCATTTTTTAGCCCCTGTGTTATATCATCCCAAGTCTGCCGTTCTGACCCTCCCTCCCTCCCTGTCAAGTAAATTGTTCTGTGCAGACAGCCAGAATCATTTTTTGTTTGCTTTTATTGTTTTCAATTCTCCTTTTCCACAAAACTGAAGCAAGTTGGGGTCTGAGTCTTCAGGTCATTCATTGCCTTCATCTTTCTTCTTTGCTCTTCTCCTAGAGCTAATGAACTGGCCTTTGAATCCATGGACATATCCCTGTGTTCTCTTGCTGCTCCCTCTCTGGCAATGGAAACACCAGTCTCCAGTCTCTGCCACAGACTCTCTGGGTGCAGGACAGTGAACGCAGGCCTTGGAGCAGAGAAGGTGGGCTGGTCTCCTGACTCTGTTTCTGCTTCCTAGAGCCTTGTCACTCTGGCCTCTGTGAACCTCACCTTTAAAATAGCACAGGTCATGGGCAGCCCAGGTGGCTCAGTGGTTTAGTGCCACCTTCATTCAGCCCAGGGCATGTTCCTGGAGTCCCGGGATGGAGTCCCACGTGGGGCTCCCTGCATGGAGCCTGCTTCTCCCTCTGCCTGTGTCTCTGCCTCTTTCTCTCTGTGTCTCTCATGAATAAATAAATTTTAAAAATCTTTTAAAAATAGCACAGGTCATGGAGTAGATTTATGCAAAGCTCTTGCCAACCCATAATGTGTTCAGTGGGTGTGGTTGTTCTCACAGCTTTCACCTCCTGACTCTTCTGTTTTCTTACCTTCTCTGGCGTCATGGTGCCTGGATCTCCAAATTAAGGAGAAAGAAGGTATGAGGCTCAGTTGGTTTCAGGGCACTTTTCCTCATTGGGGGTGCCCTTGATGTGATTCAGGGTTTTAACGACTCCGTTGATGGCACAAACCCTGATGGGCAGTTTTGTGAGATGTTTTTCAGGAATACCAAGCAGTGAGAACCTGAGACTGACCCTGGGGCTCTCCAGTTTTGTTAGTTCCTCAGAGAATTGGCAGCCTGCCCTCCTAGCTTCCCGGGCAGCCCAATTTAGCAGACGAGTTTAGAGCACCCATTCCCTACAGTGTCATCTTAGATTCAGATGCCTCCCAGACCAGACAGGTGATGTGAATGAAAACACCAACTTGGTTGGGAGATGGGGAGCATGGGCCCCTTCCAGTAGGGCAGACACTTCTTATCTTCAGCTCATTACTGATTGAAAAAAATGTGTCCAGTGCCAGCAGCCAGGTCATCTAATTTTTCAAGAGAGACTTGGGGTCCAAATGCTTAGATAAAATCCCTTTATTTTTAAAACATTGAAAATTGGGACCCCTGGATGGCTCAGCAGTTGAGTGTCTGCCTTTGGCTCAGGGCGTGATCCTGGAGTTCCAGGATCGAGTCCCTTATCAGGCTCTTTGCGTGGAGCCTGCTTCTCCCTCTGCCTATGTCTCTGCCTCTCTCTCTGTCATGAATAAATAAATAAAATCTTTTAAAAAAATTAAAACGTTGAAAATTAACTCAAATTGAAAAAAACAAAATACAATGTGGACCAAACAAAACATGAAACCACAGACTGGATTTGGCTCAGGTTTTTCAGCCTCTGCCTTAAAGTAATCCACACTGGTATATTGGTAGATGCTCAGCAATGACTTCTCTGTGAGTCACTTATGTTTTCTTTAGGGCCTCATCTAAATACCCAGCAGCAATCACATAATTTGGACAGTCTGATGACTGCCATAAGCAAGTAATCTCTACCTAAGGACCCACCTGCCCTAGGCTTATCACATGTGGCCCCAGAATCTGAGAGTGTTAGAGCTGGGATCACCAGTGCCTGTTGGATCACAGATTCTGTCCTGCTCTTTGCTCAGCAAAAAAAGAAAGTCAAGGTCAGATGGAATAGGCTCTTGCCTGGGGCTGCTCAGTTTCTCAGTGACCCAGCTGGAGCAATAGTACAGTGTCCCAACTCCTGGTCCTATTTTCTTCCTCTTTTTCTAGAGTTTCTATTTCTAGCTATATGATGATGCTCTTTGCTTCAAACCCAACTACATTCTCCCGAGAAGCAGCATTTCTCTGACCCCCCCACCCGCCCCAGGATTTTAAGCCATTAAATAATGAAGGGTGGGTTGCTTGAGCAGCCACCACTGTGGTCTGCTGTGTAAGGCTGAGGATCCGGACCAGTGGAATGCAGAACTTTTACATGGCAAGCCAAAATGCTCTAATGTGCACTTTCATCTGATTGGGTCTTTTTTTTTTTATTCTAGAAAAACATGTAGAAAAACATTGTTTACCTGTAGAAACAGGTAAAACAATCTCCCCAGATTAAGAATGCAGTAGGAGGGGCACTAGCTGCGACTCTTGATCTCAGGGTTGTGAGTTTGAGCCCCACATTGGGTATAGAGATTCCTTAAAAATAAAATCTTAGGGATCCCTGGGTGGCGCAGCGGTTTGGCGCCTGCCTTTGGCCCAGGGCGCGATCCTGGAGACCCGGGATCGAATCCCACATCGGGCTCCCGGTGCATGGAGCCTGCTTCTCCCTCTGCCTGTGTCTCTGCCTCTCTCTCTCTCTCTCTCTGTGACTATCATAAATAAATAAAAATTAAAAAAAAAAATAAAATCTTAAAAAAAAAAAAAAAAAAGGAAGAGTGCAGTAGGAGAAGGTGCTGTCCAGTCTTGAAACTGAATACTTTGAAGTGTTTGTATACTGGGCAGCAGCACCAGATAGTTGAGGCTCTGGTAGATGCAGGGTACCAGGAGGGTGTCCCCTCCCTTCACCTCTTTATGAGACCCTTCCGTAGAGATGGTGGACAGAGCTTGGGCAGCCCAGGATGCAGGACCCTCTTCCTTCCATCTCTCTAGGGTTCAGACAAACCCCACAGAGAAAGAACTTTAAGGGGAGGGAGCCAGAGTCAGCCACAGGAACCCAGGCTGTTTGCAGAAAGATCCTTTGTGGTGTCTGCACTTTGGTCTTCTGCTGGTGCTGTTGAGGTGGGTGCATCACGCTGCCAAAACAGCTTCTGAGGATATCAGATGCCACCACCAAACTTCGATATTTCATCCTTCACAAAAGCTATACTGTTCTGGGTATTCATCTTCGTGAATGTTGTATCTTAATTTTATTAGCTTTATCAGATAATCCAAACAGACTGCAGAGGCTCAATTTTCCCTTCCAGGAGTCATGCTGGTTTAATTAGTTAATGTTTGTAAAGCACTTTTGAAGAGGGAAAAGTGCTGTGGCCATCCTAGGTGGTAGTATGAGGAGTTCCTCAACCCACCTTCTGACCTTTCACCAGCGTCAATGTCGACCCTTCTACAGCTTTGGGTGCATGTTGGTTCTGACTCCTGCTTCATTTCACAGACAGTGTCTCTGCCTCTCTGCCTTCCTTTCGGGTCACGTTGGGTTTCCATGCCAGTGAGAGCCATCTGGAGCCCTTGACCACAGTTCCTCTGATTCTGTTGTAGCTGAGAGTCTTGACAAACTCTGAGAAGGCATGTCTCTCACAAACAGCTAATAGGCTTTCTTATTTCCTTTCCTTCTTTTGCAAATGCTAAAGAGCACCCACCAGGTACTAGGCATCCCCTTCCTCTTGGTCCCCTTGATTTGCCTGGACTAATGGATCGTGCTGAGTGACCTTGATTGGGTCATTTCGTCTTTCCGAGTTCTTTGATCCCTCTACCTGCTTTGCAAGGGATCCAACCCAAGACATCTGGGAATAAGAATATGCCCGTGTTCAGTTCTGTATTCCTGGGTTAAATACCTCACCTCGGCCACCTTTCAACAGTGAATAAAGGGAAGTCTTCGTTATTTGCAGTGCTTCCACATGGGTATAGTTTTTGCCTTTCAAAATTACAGTGGCTTCTCCCTTATTATACACGTGATTTTTCTGAGTCTATTTTATGTTAAAATGTTTCTCAAGGTTTTATGTGCATCTCTGCCTTCTTAAACAAACAAAAAAAATGCAATTTAATCTTTGAGGGTCATTTCCTTGAATATCCATTTCACTTTGCATTCTATGGCTTTCATGCCCTCAAGAGCACTTGAGATTGTAGGTATTTGTGTCCAAGCAAAGTCACCCCAGATTGTGATATTGTTTAACTTACTTGGTTTGTTTGCTCTCTCTCTCCTCCCCCCCCAAGGCTCCTGTCTCAAGCGGTGCTTTATGTTCCCATTTGATGCCTCTAAATCTGTTGTGAGCTAGGAAATGGGAAAGTTAGGCTTGTTAGAATTAGATCTAAAATAGGCGTCAGTAGGCTTTGACTGAGGGACTGAGAAGATCTCTGATGAGAATTTACAGACCCAGTGGTACTTCATCTCAAGTGGTCAATGGCCTTGTTTTTGCACCTTTTCAGTTGCAGCTCCTTCTGGACAGGGTGAGGTTTAAAGATAAGTGACTTCTGGGCAAATGTCTCTGCACATTGAAACAAAAAACACTTCTGGTTGTGGCAAGGTGTTTCTAAAGACCTGCACAGAGTAGGTGTCATCTGCTTGCTGAATAAATGGCTCCAGCAGCTTTGCAGGCAAAAAGGAACTTTAGAAAATTATGGGTTTAAGGATGCTTTGAAACCCAAATGTACTCCTCTTAGAAAGATACAAATGTATAAGCCAGTTTTCCTGGAAAGCCTCAAAGTTCTCTGTGACCCAGAAAATGTAATAAAATCAATCTTTCTTTTCCTTCTCTCAGAATGCTTCACCTGGAGAATTTCAGAGCTAAACAACCACCTATAGACATTCTCTCACCACCCTAAGTGTTCATGTGCCTCTGATTTCCTAAAAGTAACAGCAGAACATGTTCGTTTGCATCTTTGTTTTTGAAAAAGAGAATGAAATCCAGGGCTCCGTACCCACATCCCAGTGAGGCAGCTCCATTTGATTTTCCAAAAGTGATGAGGATCTTGGCAAAGACCACCTTTGCGCCATTTCCAGCTCTAACACTTTTTGTTTTCTGTGGTGGTAAGAGTGACATGCCATGTGGGGGCACCTGGGTGGCTCAGATGGTTAAGCATCCCACTCTTGATTTCAGTTCAGGTCATGATCTCAGGGTCTTAAGACTGAGCTCCATGACAGCTCTGTGCTCAGCAAGGAGTCTGCTTAAGATTCTCTCCCTCTGCCCCTTCCCACTCTCTCTCGCTCTCTCAGAGATAAATAAATAAATAAATAAATAAATAAATAAATAAATAACATCTTTTTAAAAAGAGTGATGTTATGTCTTTTATTTGTGCAGCCTTCCCCCCTCCCTTGTAGAGAAGGAACAAAAATAGACGGATGAGCTATTCTCTAGAATTTGTTTATTTCATAGGAGGCACTATATAGTTCCTTAGTCAAGATCATGAAGTTGGATATGGGATGATCCTGGGTTTGAATCCAGATCGTATCACTCCCTAGTTGTGACGGACAAGTTGCTTTAGCCTCTCTGATTCTCAGTTTCTCATCTGTCAAATGAGTGTTTCCATTACTTAGTGCTTCATAGCAAATGCACCCAAAGCTTAGTAGTCTAGGGGTGCATGACTGGCTTAGTTGCTAGAGCATGCGACTCTTGATCTCAGGGTTGTGAGTTCAGCTCCACGTTGTGTGTGGAGCCTACTCAGGATGAAAGAAAAGGAAAGAAAACAAAACAAAGGAAAAAACCAACATATATATTTTTTCAAGATTCTGTCATTTGAACAGGGTTGACAATGGATGGCTCATCTCTGCCTTACATGATATTGTCATGAACCCTTATAAGGTTGCATTCAGCTGGAAGTTCAGCTAGGCTGGAACATCTAAGATGGCCTCACTCACCTGACTGGAAGTTGGTGCAGTTAGCTGGGGCATCACAATTTTCTCTATGGCCTCCCTTCCTCTAGCAGGCTAGACTCATTTCCATACAACGTGGCAGCTGGGTTCCAAGAGCACAAGAACAGAAGCTACCAGGGCTCTTTGAGACCTAGCCCCAGAACTGGCCTAGTGTCACTTCCATGTCATTGTATTGATCAAAGCATGTCACAAAGCCAGTCAAATTCAGCAAAGGAGAAATAGACTGCACCTCTTGAAGGGAGAAATGGCAAACAACTTATGGCCATTTGTAATCAACACAATGGGTACATGTAGGGTTGTTATGAAAAAAAATGAGCTAATAGCAGTCACTAAGTCTTTAATAAATAGTGGTTGCTTATTTCTATTACATAGCATTGAATCAAAATAATGCTAGATCAATCTATTGTAGATTGTAGTAGATGCTTTGCCATCTACGATCTGGACCTTTCAGTTACTCTGGCTGGCTCTAAGTTCCTTCTTGTGGTTCTAACATTGTGCTAGCCTCATGGAAGGTGCTGGAAGAAAGATAGTAATATTAATATTTATTGAGTGTTCATTATGTATCAGGCACCATTCCAAGTGCTTTACTTCAGTTACATAATAACGTAATGTGGATAAAGGGTTAACGTTATTTTGCAGATAGGCTACTGAGTCACAGAGAAGCAAAGTAACCAGTCTAACACCACACACCTAGTAAGTGGTAGAGATAGGAACTTATAAATACTAATCAGACAGCCTGGCTTGCCCCAGAATCCTGTTTGTTAACAAGTTCCCTTCCTACTAAAGAATTTTATGTTGATTCTATGTATAAAATATATATAAAGGAACTGAAGAAACTTAGTTTCATGGCACAAAATGAAAAGTTGAGAAGTAGAATCCAATGAGATTGTATGCTTGAAACGTAGTCAGGGTAATTCAGAACTTAGGTCTCTACACATTGGTTAATACTCTAGTTAAAATGGGGAAGAAGAGGGCAGCCTGGGTGGCCCAGCGGTTTAGGGCCACCTTTAGCCTAGGACCTGATCCTGGGACCCGGGATCGAGTCCCACGTCAGGCTCCCCACCCCACCCAGAGCCTGCTTTTCCCTCTGCCTGTGTCTCTGCCTCTCTCTCTCTCTCTCTCTCTCTGTCTCTCATGAATAATAATAATAATAAAATCTTGAAAAAAACATGGGGAAGAAGAAGCACCTGGGTGGCTCTGTAGTTGACCTTTGGCTCAGGTCGTTATCCCGAGGTCCTGGGATCAAGTCCTGCATCAGACTCCCTGTGGGGAGCCTGCTTCTCCCTCTGCCTGTCTCTTCTTCTCCCTGTGTGTCTCTCATGAATAAATAAAAATAAAATCTTTAAAAAATTAAATGGGGAAGAAATATCTAGATGTATGGATACATTTTCTGTTTTGCATATTCAGTATTAGTTCTTTTTTTCCCATTTTTATGTTTTTATTTAAATTCCATTTAGTTAACATACTGTGTAATACTAGTTTCACATGTATAATATAATGATTCAACATTATACATACAACACCCAGTGCTCATCACAATAAGTGTACTCCTTAATCCCCATCACCTGTTTTACCCATCCCCCTGCCCACCTCCTCTCTGGTACCCATCAGTTTGTTCTCTATAGTCAAGAGTCTGTTTCTTGGTTTGTCTCTTTCTCTTTGCTGATTTGTTTCTTAAATTCCACATATGAGTGAGATCATATCGTATTTGTCTTTCTCTGACTTATTTCAATTAGCATTACAGTCTCTAACTCGGTTCACATTGTTGCAAATGGTGAGATTTCATTCTTTTTGACGACTGAGTAATATTTCATTGTGCATATATACACCACATCTTCTTTATCCACTCATCAGTCCACAGACACTTAGGCTGTTTCCGTGGTTTGACTCTTGTAGATAATGCTGCTATAAACATCGGGGTACATATATCCCGACTTAGCATTTTTGTATTCTTTGGGTAAATAGCTAGTAGTGCAATTGCTGGATCATAGGGTAGTTCTGTTTTCAACTTTTTGAGGAGCCTCCATCCCATTTTCCAGAGTGGCTGCACCAGATTTCAGCATCAATCCTTCATTCGTCTGCTTCTCTAATGCCTTGACCTCCTCCTATGAAATGGGGATAGTGGAGATTAGATAACATTGAATTCATCACCACATGCAACTTTGGTTGAGATGACAGTATCTGTATAAATGCTAGATATTGTTTTTCATTCGCCATTATTATCAGGTGCCCTGATTCATTGTCGCAGACTTAATTTCTGGTTGTATCATCTCCTCTGACGCATTTCTTTTTAAAATGATGTCTCAGACATTAAGTTATGCTATCCCCAAACCACTCATAATCTAAGATCTCAGATTTTCTGCCAGCGTGTTTTCCCCTCCCACATCTTTCTGAAATAAAAAATGAAGACGGAGAAGGAAAGCGCTGTGTACTATCTCTGATCCTACTTTCTGATGCGGTGACAGGGCGGAGGCTGGGCATGTGAAAAGCACCCTGAAGGCTCTGATTGTGATTTAGTTCATTTATATGGCATCATTTCACCCAATCCCAGAGAGCTTTCATCTTGTTCAGGTTCTGGGAAGACTGGGTGCTGGTGGGAGTGTAGCTTTAAGTCAGGAGACCAGGATTGTCACACGGATGCCCCCACTAACTAGTTGTCTAATCCTTAACAAGTTGCTTTGTCTTTCCAGGCTCATTTTCCTCATCTGTCAAGTCAAATGAAGGTTATGGAATAGATGATCTCTAAAAAATCCTTCCAGCTCTACAGCTCTATTCTGGGTCTGTCTGCACCTGCAGACAGTGATGTGGGGGTAGGAAGGGCACTGAGGAGGGAGGTAAATTTAGTCATGAGAATAAACCACTTTTACCTGGAGCAGCCCTGTGTCCTCATGCGTTGTGTAGTGCAGGCTTGTCTCAGATTGTCCAAATAATTGATTGAGTTCTCTCCTTTCTTTGCCAGTGGACACACAGCTTTAGTTTCTGGGAGCAGCAGCTGCTTCTCTGAAATTTTCATCCCAGGGCTTCCGTCCTCCACTGTGTCCTCTCAGAAACCTGTCATGGTTTTTCTGGATGGATGCCCACAGAATTTTAATCCAGTCACACACACACACACACACACACACACACACACACACACAGAAAGTACTATGCATAACAAAAAGCAAAACCAGGTTATGGGTTGAATGTTTCTTTATTGAATTCAGTTACTTCAAGGGCTCCGAACAGAGAGAGGCATCGGTCAGCAGCACTGCTTGTGCTGCCAACCCCAAGCCATGAGCAGTTAGGGCCTATGAGTTCTCTTCGTTAAAGGATTTGCATGTGGCGCTGTAGAGAAGAGGCCTATCTGCTTTAGCTCCCATCCTGGATCCAGCCCCAGGTCCTGATACCTCTAGATTCTTGGTCAATGGCAGCTTAATGAAACCAGGTGTCTTCATATAATATCCCAATTTCTTCCCTTCTCCAACAAACCTTTGCATTTCCAGTGGGGGCAGGGGGTGGGGGGATAGGTCCCTACTCTCAAGAAACTTAGCAGAGTCCCCCAACTTTACTCAACTTTAAAAGGTACAGTTTAAAAAGGTACAGTTCTCCCACTGTAACTTGTGCAAAGGTCCCCTGGGAGGCAGCTAGACTCCTGGACCCTGCTCTCAGACATTCATTTAGTAGGTTTGGATCCAGGAAATTATTTTATTCACTCCAGGGCAGCTTGAGGTAGGAGGGTGATAGACTCCTAAGAAGAGCTCATGGCTAGAAATAAATAGCATTATCGCAAACAAGAAGTCCATGTTTCCATTTGCATTTCATGTTGTTTCGATAAAATCTACAAAAGTTGATGCCTGATAATCAGGATTCCGGGCATTAACATTAAGGTCATTCCTCTGTATTTTGGATACAGATTCTGAAAACTCAAAGCAGGAAAAAAAAAGGCAAAGCCCTTGTAGAGTAGCTAAAGAAGAGTATAAATATCTCTGAGTTCGAATTCCGCACTTCCCAACTGTATGACTCTGGCAAGTTATCCAACTTCTCTGAATCTCTGTTTTTATTTATTTATTTACTTATTTATTTATTTCTTTATTTATTTTCATCTATAAAACTGGAAGATTGCTAACCTTGCTGATAGAGAGGTGAAGAAAATTAGTTCATGCACCGGTAAGTGCTCAAATAAGTAGTTCCTACTACAAAAGATGCCACTACTATTACCCTGCAGGGAGTGGATGCAAGTGTCTCCGAGGCCCAACTTCAAATGGGTATTTGGGATTTGGCCAGAGTTTGGTGTGTCCTCTAGGGCCGGATATACGCCAGCCCCGGACCTCCCTGGGCTACCACTGCCCACCCAGCTAGGCTTTTCTGAGGGCTGCAGTTCACTCCCTGGCCGGTTCTCCTCCTTCACCCAAAAGAAGAGGTGGTAGGTTGGGTAATTTTATTTTAAAAGACTCCTAACTCTGGGAAACGAACTAGGGGTGGTGGAAGGGGAGGAGGGTGTGGGGTGGGGGTGAATGGGTGGCCGGCACTGAGGGGGGCACTTGACGGGATGAGCACTGGGTGTTATTCTGTATGTTGGCAAATTGAATACCAATAAAAAATAAATTTATTATTATTATTTAAAAAAAAAAAGACTCTTCTGGGCCTTGGACCAGCCCTGCAGGTAGCAGCGTGGACTCCTTGGATTCCGAGGGCCTCAGTAGCCTTTGTGGAAAGGAGGCGGCGGCCCAGCCGGTGCGATGTGGGACCCGGAGCCACCCTCCGGTGGCCACACACTGGGGCCAAGGCCCGGGCCCGGGACTCTCCGCGGCCAGCAGGTCGGGCCCAGCGGTCGGAGGGCAGGACCTCGCCCCACGCCCGGCCAGGTGGCAGGGAAGGGCCGTGGGCCGGGGCTTGGGAGCCCATCGTCTCCCCGCCCGAGGGGGCCCAGGAACTGGCTCCGGCCCAGCTGGACAGGGAAATACATGAGGGCCCCATTACCGCCCGGATCCCCCTGGAGAGGACCCAAATCCCGGGGACCTGCCCTGGCGGCGCGGTCACGGGCACCGCTCCACCCGCGTGGAGCCCTCGGGGCGCCAACCTGGGCGCTGGCGCGTGGCGGGAGGTAGCCGGCGAGTTTGCTGGACTTTGTCTCCATCCCGCTGAGCATCTCCAGGCCCGGGCGGCCACGAGGACTCCTCCCCCCCGCCCACCCCACCCGGCGCCACCGGACCCGCGGCCGAGGGCGGAATCCAAGGCGCGGAGCACCCGAAGGCCCAGCTGGCGACAGCCCGACAGCCCGACAGGACACCCGTCCGCGGGGACCCGGGAACCCCGCCTCCCTGCAGAGAGCAGCTCAGGACAATCACACACACACACACACACACACACACACACTCACACACACACTCACACACTCGCACACCCCATCAAATAAAGTAAAAGCCCAAGGTCTGCCTCCGCGGCCAGAGGCGGCCTCCGGAACCGGACGGAGCGTGGGTGCTCCGCGGGGCTGCAGGGGGTGGGGTGAGGGTGGGGGCGGCGGGGGGAGGGGAGGGGAGCGGAGGGGAGGGTGCGGAGGACCCCGCTCGGCCGCCGCTCCGGCTCGCGGCCCTTCCGCCGGGTCCCGGGGTGCTGGCGGGGCGGGGGCGGCGGCGCGGGCGGAGCCCCTCGGAGCCCACCCCACACACCCGCACCCCCTCCTCCTGCCTCTCTCCCACCCGCTCGCCCGCACCCCCGCCCCCAGCCCCCTCCTCCCCTCCCGCCCGCCTCCGCCCCCATTCTGGGAATTGTGTGGAAAAATTCTCAGCCAAACCTCCCACCTCTCCTCTCCTCTCCCCCACCCCCGCCACCCTACTCCCTTTAAAAAACCCCCTTTCCTCCCCGGCCCCTGCACTCTTTGTGAATGAGGGCAGGGAACACGGCCCTTCCCCCGCCCAGGAGCCACGCCAGACCGCCGCACTCAGAGCACTGTTTGTTAATAGTCCAATTAGATAATTGCCATCTTTCACTCCTTTTGCTCCGCATTTCCCATAAAGGAATGAATGGGGAGAGCGGCGTGGAGAGGGCTTCTGCCCCGGCAAGGTGACGAGAAGGGCTGGAGCATGCTCCTTGCACAAGGCCATGCGCTTGAATTGAATCATTGTAGCCTAATCAATGCTCTTATTGGATTACTGGCTGTTGCTTTTCTCAAAGATATTGTAGCAGAGACAATGAAATAGCTAGGGGAAAACTTTTTTTTTTTTTTTTTTTTTTTTGAAGCAGATCTCACAGTTGAGATTTTTCTCGGCTCTCTCTCTCCCTCTCCCCCTCTCTCTCCTGCTGGACTCTGAGTACAAAGCTGCCCTTTGAATGGGCTGCCTCAGGGCTGCTGGAGGTGAAGGCAGGGGAAAAAAAAAAAAAATCCAACTGGAACTAAATGAAGAGAGGTGGCAGTTTAAGATGGCTGTCAGCGTCGAGGTGTGTTAAGAAGGAGTTGTTTGGGACGAAAGCCTGGCGTTTAGAGTTCGGGGGAGATACTTTTTGGGAAAACTTTGACTCCACCATCACCATCGCCCCCCTTCTTCTTCTTCTTCTTCTTCTTCTTCTTTCCCCCCCCCCTAGAGGCAACTGCTTTCTTCTGCTGCAGGGTGTGTAAGCGTTTTTGTTGGTTTCTTTTACCCTCCCCCTCCCCCTCCCCCTCCCTGGGCTCTATCTGTCGAGTGCGGAGGGAACCCCTCTAGCCAGTATGTGAGCAGGAGGGTCAAAGGCAAAGGGAAAGTTAATAATGCCTGCTAATGGTACTAACAATTCAGGAGGAATCTTGTCAAAAGTTTTGCTGGAAGTGTGGGTCTTTGATTGTGTGTTTCCTGAAAGCAAGACCAATCATTTCCGTTTATTCACTGGCTAAACCCCTACTTGATTGGGGACAAGGACAGAAACCATCCATTACGATCTGATATATTATCCAAACAATTTAGTGTATTCATGAGGTAACCGAAACGTGGGGGCTGCGAAATTACCCGTAATCAATTGCAACAGCGAGTGTACGTCCCCGCGGGTGTCGGACAACTACAACTCGCCGTGTCAGTAACAGGCGGGAGCCGCAGCGGTTCGGAGTTGCTCTGCTTGCTACGCGATCGCCGGGCTGGGGACACTGGACGTGCTCAGAGGACGCGGACGCTGACGAGTTGGCCTCGCCGCGGCTGCACCGGGATCCTGGACCAGACCCGCCGCCTCCCCGAGAGCGCGCCACTCGCCGGTCGCCGCTGACCCGCCCGCGGTCGCCGCAGCCGCCCCGCGGGGACATTCATTCTTGCCGCTTGCCTCTCTCTGGGCAGGGCTCAGGAGCTCCATTGTAGGGTTCTGTCCCCGCGGTGCCTCTGTTTTGTTTCTTTTTGTTTGTTTGTTTCTTTTTTCTTTTCTTTTTTTTTTTTTCTTTTTTCCTCTTTTTTTTTTTCCCCCCCTTTTTTCCTATGTTCGGGAAACCAGACAAAATGGACGTTCGGTGCCACTCGGACGCAGAGGCTGCCCGGGTCTCGAAGAACGCGCACAAGGAGAGCCGGGAGAGCAAGGGTGCGGAGGGGAACCTCCCTGCCTCCTTCCTCAAGGAGCCGCAGGGCGCCTTCTCCGCGTCGGGGGCCGCGGAAGATTGTAACAAAAGTAAATCCAATTCGGCCGCCGACCCGGATTATTGCCGCCGGATCCTGGTCCGAGGTAGGGATGGGGTAGGGCTGCGGGGCGCGAGCTTTGGGAGGAGGACTCGGGGTGCCCGAGCGGCGCGCCGCCCCAGACCCAGGCCCGCGGGGAGGAGATGCTGGCTGGGACTTCCGAGAAAGTTGCGGGCCTCTCCCCACCCCCGCCCCCCCCCCCCCGGGGCTGGCCGGCCGCTGGGCGCTGGCACCTGGGGCGCGCACCCTCCGGGACCCTCGACCCTCCACGCTCCGAGGGGCCCCGCCTACAGGGTTGCAGGGGAGCCTAGGGGCTGCGCGGGCGGGCCCGGGCTGCAGGCTGCGGCCTCTGAGCAGGGGGAAGGAGCAGGACACCATGGAGGGCGAGTGCGCGCTGTGCGAGTCGGAGCACCTGCCGGGAGCCCGCCTCCAGGCCCCCGCGCCCCGGCCGGCCGAGTGCACGCTAGGGGAGCGCGGGCGCCGGAGCAGAGCAGCGGATCGCCCGCCACGGCCCGGCCCCGGGGCGCGCTGGGCCGAGGGCCCGGGCGCCGCGCTCAGGGCCGGCCGCCGCCGCCGCCGCCGCCGCCGCCGCCGCCAGAGGAGGCTGGGTTGGGTTGCCGGGGCACGGATGTCGCCTTCGTGCTCGGCTCGACCCCGCCGTGCTGCGCGCTGGGCTCCGGCGGTGGCGGTCGCGAGGCCCGGCCCCGGCCGGCGCCGCCCCCGCCAGCAGATCGCCAGGCCCCGCCGGCCCCGACTCTGTCCCTCCTCCTTCCGCAGCCCCGGCTCGGGAGAGAAGGAGACCCTGGGGTGGGGCGCTGGGACCGCCCGAGCGGGGTCTGGTCAAGGTGCTCCGGAGCTGGGGCCCACGCGCCCCGGCCTGGTCAGTCTGGAGACCCTCAGGCCACGGGGGACCCGGACCGCGCAGCCGAGGCTCCCAGGCCGGAAGGAGCATCAGCCGATTTGGATTTTTTTTTTCCCCTCCCGCGTCCAGAGTGCTCTATAAAAGCAAAGTCTGGTTCCCCCCCTTTCGTCCGCGGTGTGGAGTTAGCCCCCTCGCTCCCCCAACACACCGGGTCTCTGCTCCCGGGCTGTGGCCGCAGCTCCCCGCCCCCGCCCCCCACCCCCGCGACTGCAGGCGGCTGGCGAGCGAGTCCTCCAGCCCGCTCCGGCCAGGGAGGTGAAGGGAGACGGGAGGGATCCCGCGACTGACATCTCCCCTTCCTCAGATGCCAAGGGTTCCATCCGAGAGATCATTCTGCCCAAGGGCCTGGACCTGGACCGGCCCAAGAGGACGCGCACGTCCTTCACCGCCGAGCAGCTCTACCGGCTGGAGATGGAGTTCCAGCGCTGCCAGTACGTGGTGGGCCGAGAGAGGACGGAGCTCGCCCGGCAGCTTAACCTCTCCGAGACCCAGGTACCAGGTGGCCAGGCCTGCACAGCTCTGCAGGAGCCTGCCTCCCCCCACCGCTCCAGCCAGCTCTTCCCAGTACTTAGCCTGGCTCTGGACAGACTCCCAGGGGAGGTGGAGGAGGCAGGGAGGATGGGGTGAAAGACCTCACAATTTCTTCCCTTCCATAAACCTTTCCCTCTATGCCCTCAAATCTTCCAGGGCCCATGCTCTGCCCACCATGGCCTACCTAGCCCAGGAGGCCCAAAATTCTGTCCTTTGGAATACCTGTTGGATCACAGTCTTGAGAATTCCCTGCTCACCTCTGGGCTACAAGGAACCAATGTTTGCCCCTTGTCTCAGTCAGCCCATTTTGGCCAGATTTCCAGGCACCACTCCTCTTGGGAGCCCCAGCCTTATACAACAAGCAGGCCTGTTCTGCAGGAATGGGGCTGGGGCCAAAGCCATCTGGGTGCTGAGGGTAGCAACTAGATTGCAAAGGTGTGCATTCCTGAGATTTGCCCTCGCAGGACAGGCTACCCTGCCCCTTATGGCTTCCTCTGGCCCCGAGCTGGACCCAGACCCATTCCCAGCCCTGAGCATCCACTGGGCACCTATGATGCCCTGTCTTCTGTGCCAGTGAAATGTGAAGTGTGGGATCAGAGGCCGATGTGGGGCCCTGGTTGCCAGCACTGCCAACCGTGCTTGAGGTCTCTTCTTTTATATGAAATCCACATGATGTTACTGTAGTTAGCCATGTAGACTCTGGGTCCGGGGTTTTTCAGGGCCTTAGAGCTTTGCCTTGTGGAGGCCCTTGTGGGCCTAGGGAGGGCATGGTACCAGTTTGGCCTAGGTAAAGCAGACTTCTTTCTGAGGTCCAGTCTCCTTCCCTGGGCCCAGCCCTGAAGCAGGTAGGGAGCATGTTAGGTCTGGAATCTGGGCAGAAAGCTGAGAACTGACGACAGATCATATTGGATATTCTTTTTGAACCTGAATTGGCATGATAGCTTTTTCCTATTCTCTCTACTACCACCTCTCTTAGTTGACAAAATCTAGGCCTTTCCTTGTAGCTGCTAAACTCTATCCTGGGCCACCAACTAGGCCTCAAGAGAGGCAGAGGGAGATGAGAAAGTGAGAGAGAGGTTGGTAGAGAGGATTTAGTTCATCCCAGTCTCTTGATTTCCTCCCATGATTCCAAAGTCATGATGGAGAGCAGGGAAGTGATAAATTAAGAGTATCACTCAGAGCCTCCAATCCAGCGAGCAGAGGGAGGAGATGGAGAAAGCTTGGCCTGTAATCCATCCTGCACAAATTATTCCTTCTACAGCCACCTTCCCTACCTTTGCTGCTAGTTAATGGTCAAATGTGACCCTGATAAGCAAGAAACAGCTTCTTGAAGCCTTGGACAGGATTGATGCCGCAGAAGCTAAATTCGAGCTCCTTGGTTGGGCCAGGGGCCTGGGTCCAGAGAAGTAGAGCAACACTCCTCCCCACCCACTCCCGCTTCCCACACTGCAGTCTTCGGGTCTTAGCCCTCTCCTGGACATGTGAGCTCACAAGCTAGGATGATCCACGTCTGGCTGGTCCAGGTAGTGAGGCAGCCCAGCAAAATCCCTCTTGGTCTTCCTTGGAGTTAGGGTCGTGGACATCTTTATTGCTCTACTTATCATCTCGCACAGCCTGGGCCTGCTTCCATGACCCGGAAGCCAGCCTCCTGGAGCTGTGGTCCAACTCAAGGGGGCCCAGGCAGCTCCCCGGCTAGCACCTCTCCAGCTGCGGGCTGGGGTTGGGGTTGGGAGAGGGCCCCCGAGAACCCGAGCCCTCGCGTCCTGGGCGCCCGCTCGCGCTTGACGCCCCGTCTCTCCCTGCCCCTCTTTCCCGCCCTCCCTGCGCCCCTGCGCCCAGGTGAAGGTCTGGTTCCAGAACCGGCGCACGAAGCAGAAGAAGGACCAGGGCAAGGACTCGGAGCTGCGCTCGGTGGTGTCGGAGACGGCGGCCACGTGCAGCGTGCTGAGGCTGCTGGAGCAGGGCCGCCTGCTGTCGCCTCCCGGCCTGCCCGCGCTGCTGCCTCCTTGCGCCACCGGCGCGCTCGGCTCGGCGCTGCGCGGGCCCAGCCTGCCCGCCCTGGGCGCGGGCGCCGCCGCGGGCTCGGCCGCCGCCGCCGCCGCCGCCGCCCCGGGTCCCACGGGCGCCGCGTCCCCGCACCCGCCGGCCGTGGGCGGCGCTCCGGGCCCCGGGCCCGCCGGGCCAGGGGGACTGCACGCGGGCGCGCCGGCCGCCGGCCACGGCCTCTTCAGCCTACCGGTGCCATCGCTGCTCGGCTCGGTCGCCAGCCGCCTGTCCTCCGCCCCGTTGACAATGGCCGGTTCGCTGGCCGGGAATTTGCAAGAACTCTCCGCCCGGTACCTGAGCTCCTCGGCCTTCGAGCCTTACTCCCGGACCAACAATAAAGAAGGGGCCGAGAAAAAAGCGCTGGACTGATTTTCAGTGTTTGCCTGTATTTATATTTATAGTATCTATTGTGGTGATATTTATGGACTCGCGTCTGCGGCGCCCCAGGCTCCTGCGCTGGGCTTCCGGCCCCCACCAGGCCTCCACAGCTCTCCTTCCCCACTAGTCTCTGCCACCAACCTTCCTTCGGGCTACTTTTTTCCTACCTTTCCTCCGTGCTCCCTCACCCCCGCCCCGCCCCCGACTTCCTTCCGAATCCAGGAGAATCCAAAGAATTGGGGGGAAATATCCGAATTAGCCACCTGACGCCCCAACCAATGCCTGGCGCTGGAGGGAAAAAGACTGGTTCTAAGTCGAAGCACCGGGACACCTGCTCCAGCTCCGGCCGCTCCTGCTTTTGATCATTCTTAGGAATATTGAAAGAGCAAAGCTGCACGCAGACCCCAGGGGCTGAAAAGGCTGGTAGGTGTCGTTAGACCAAAAAAAAAAAAAAGGGAAGACGTTCCTTCCTCTCGCCAGAGCAACCAGGGCTTCGGGGAGTCCCTGGGCCCCACTTTGCGGACCGCTTGGGAGAGCCGGTGCACACGCAGCTTTCTGGCTGGACAAATCCTGCCGAATTTTTCCCCCTTTAGAGAAGCAACAATCATCACCACCACCACCACCACCGACCCCAGGAGATAAACCAAACGTCACGGTAGGCCAGGACGGTGGTAATACATTTGATCTCATCAGCAATAAAGCAAGAGTCCCAACTACTACCTAAAACCAGATGAAGCGAAACCGGTTTTCGAATACTCCCAACGACCGACTTTGGAAGGTTTAAGAGAATTCAGGATAGAGAATGCTGCGCAGCGCAATGCAAAATTGAGGTTCTGGGTGTTATGACTTTGCATGGGAAATTCAAAAGGAAAAAGCAAAAGAAAAGCCAACGCTGCTGATGAAAGAAAATTCAGAGTCTTTCCTCGGAGGCCGCTCGGGGCGGTGCCCGACAGCCCCACGCTCCTCCGGGCGAGAGCAGGGCGGCTGCCGGCGCCTCTCCCCACCGCACCCCCCGACCCCCGACCCGCGGGCCCCCGGGCGGCCTCGCTGCGTTTGGAAACGAATCGGTGCCCTTTGCTTCCTCTTCCCCACTCCCGGATTCACCAAACTCTTCCAACTCGCTGGAAACGCCTGGATTTCTTCGAGGACCGGGTGGCAGGGCCGAAGCTGGGGACAGCAGGGCTGCCCGGCCTCCCCGAGCCGCAGTCTCCGCGCCCAGATCAGCTCC
Organism: Canis lupus baileyi; assembly: GCF_048164855.1. NCBI lineage: Eukaryota > Metazoa > Chordata > Mammalia > Carnivora > Canidae > Canis > Canis lupus. Next base: position 13,647,020 of record NC_132866.1, read on the forward strand.
CCGCCTGGATAGGAGAGACATCGGTCCCCACCCCCTCCCCTCCGACACCCCCAGGGGCCCCACCGCCCCGACTCAGAAACCCGGACCGCGCACGACGCCGGCACAGCCTCATTCCTTCCCGGAGCAACAACCACTGTCCCCCGCAGCCACGGCCCCCCGCATTTTAACCAAAACCACAGACCTAGACGGCGAGGTTGCCGCAGTGTCTAGAATGTATTCCTTCCTCCGAAGCGAGCGCAGAGCATTTTTAAAATAGTAATTTTATTGTAAATTATTTACGTCGGAAGCTTTTTTTTTTCCTCTTTTTTTTTTTTTTCTTTTAGAAAATAGTGAAGAAAATAATGAACGATTCAAACGCGGGTAGGTGTCACTGAATCCTGGCTACTAACTCTGTTCTGAATGTTTTGGATATTTGGATGTTTTGTATTTATGTGGTGAGAGTGAAATATATATATCTGAGATGATAAACGAGGTGCATTTTTGTCTTGTGTTTGAAGGATTAAAAAAAAAAAGAAAAAGGAAGAGGAAGAAAAGGAAGAAGGCCCCCAGGAAATGATGAGTCTGGGCGTGGGGACTCCTGGGGCAGAGGGTGGTCACCGGGGAGCGCGTGGGGCCCTGTAGCTGGTACCGTGAGCTCCTGGGTGGAGGTTTGGGGTGCCTCTGGTCCCCAGAGACCCAGCTACCTGCCTACACTGTTCCTTCCACTTCTCTGAGTACAGCTCCCTCTCTGGCTCTCTATCCCAGGGGTGATGGACCATCAGGCCTTCCCCTCTCGATCTCCCACTCTGTGTTTCTTGGCTTATTTAGGAACTTGTCTCCGGACACCCTAAAGTTCCTACCTCCTAACACTCCCAGTTACTAGAGTTTTCCAGCCACATCTCCATGCCAGCCAGCAGTATTTGGGATTTGCCCCGGCAATCACAGGGGCCCGGGACAGGCACGATTTTTCCTTTCTCCTGATTTAGAGAAAGTCTCTCTCTGCCTCAAAGAGAAACTCAGAGGGAGCAGGAGGATGGAATAGATATTAATTCCTGCACAGATCTCTTTCTACCCCATACCGGTCTGTATGCGGTGGTGATGGCTGTAGACGTTGTAGGCAGAACTGGGTGGGGGGGGAGCTAGGAAGGCTGAGGGGGTGCTCCTAGACACTCTCCTAAAGTCTGAGGCCCGGAATCGCAGGCACAGCGGCCCCAGCTCCCTCTGCTTGGTGCCCACATCCCTGGGTGGTGGTGTGGGGTGGGGGGCAGTTTCCTGGGGGCATCCGAAGGGCCGGGCCCCTTGAACCTGGCGAGGGTACAGCCACTGGAAATGAGGCAGCGGCACAGTGCAGGTGACCAAGTTCCCAAGCTAAGCGTGGATTGGATCTCTGAGTGGTTTAGGGCCTTCCCTATGAGCTGGGTGTCTTGCTGGGAGCAGCCACAGCCCCCAGACAGTCCACATTTGTTTCTCAAAGTCGGTACACACCCCTTAGCTTGCTACCTCTGGGCTCCTCCCCTCCCGGTCCTTCTCTGCTCATTCTCTTCCCTGGGAAGCTGCTTTTCCTCTTCTACCCGCCCCCCCCCATCTCTCTCCCCTGGTGCTCTGGGTCTCCTCTTTTCCATCCCCTTTCCCCAGCCAGCCTCTGTCTCTCTGCTTCTCTCTCATCTCTCTCTCTCTCTCTCTCTCTCTCTCTCTGATTCCTCTGCCTACCTGGGTGGCCCCAAGGCCAAGGCGTGGGTGGCTCTGCAGCGGTTTCCTGGCTGGTGGCTTGGGGCCAGAGAATGGGGGAGAAGAGAGTGAGAAGGTGGCATAATTTTATGGAACAAAAGAAAACACAAAATCCTAGCTTCATGGTCCCCAACAAGCTTCGGACTGTCCCCCAGGAGCCTCAGCCTGGGGAGTCATGGAGCAGATCCCTTAGCAGCTTTCTCTCCTTTCTCTTCCTGCTTGTTTATCCCTAAAAGGGGAAAGAGCCACTTACCCCATTTCTCTGCTCTCACCTCCCTTCCCTGGCTTTGGGAAGAGCTGCTGAGCTCTTCTCCTGCCACTCAGGGAGTGCAATTGTTCTTAACGAGACTCTTCTGCATAGAACATGAATCACAATTTTAATTAAAAACCGTTTATAGACAATTCATTTAATTTCAGTGCCTGTCTTGTTTGCCCTCCTTCTCCAAGGGCCTCCAGCAAGCTGCCTGGGTCCCTGGAGCCCTCTGGTGAGGACTCTAGCCTCCATCTAGTGACTCACAGGCCAGGGGGGAGGCAGGTGGCCTCTGTGACAACAGCTGGCCCTGCCTGGAAGAAGGTGGAAGGGGTTCCTGTAGGTCAAGGAGAACAGCTGGAGGTGGGGGAGCTGAAAGGAATCTCATGCTCAGGCCTGCACAAAGCAGCGTCCAAGTTAGTTCAGAGCGAAAAAGGAAAAGAAAGAAAACCTTTCACCAAACTCCTGTGACTTTGGTGGTCAGGTGTGGGGAAGACACGGAAAGTGCCTTTTCACCTGGGGAGTCGAAAGGAGACACATCCTCATATCCATCCTTGCAGTTGGCCTAACCCAGAGCACAGTGTATTCACAATAAATAGCATTCAGCAGCCCTTTATCGTGTCCAAATAGCCTTTCACTATACCGTCTCTATTGCTCCTTATTTTCAGAGGTCTAGCCTCATTTTAAAGAGCCACATCAGGCTTGGAGCAGTCAAATGACTTGCTGAAGACTGCAGAGCTAGTCAGAGCCACAAGCCTGAAAGTTCTCCATAGGGCCAGGGCCCTCTTTTTCCATTTCCCCTCCCCCCCTCCTTTTCTTTGCCTTTTCCCTTTCCTGGCTCTCTCTTTCCCTCCCTCCCTTCGTTCTTCTATTCCCTTCTTTCCTTCTTTCATTTCTTCTTTTTGTGCCTAAAGCAGCTGGCTCATGGTACCTGAATTCTTTAGCGTGTTTACAGCCGCATCTGCAGACTCCTATTTCCAGCCCTCTTTTTACTACGCCAGCTGCTAAGGATTTACTCGGTGCCTTCATTAAGAAGTTTGAATTATTCCCTTCTTCCTGTTTTCTTTCTTGCCAGTATCCAATACTTTCCCCCTGCTGCTGTCTAGAGTGACTTCTTTAAACCCATCTCTACCTTTACCATCTCTACCTCATACTTCCGTAAAGCAATTTCTTTAAATGGAGATCTAATATTCATACAGTAAACATCTATATGGTAAAGTAGATGAAGCTGAAGGGCACAGTTGGTGAACCTTTACACACACACTCACGCGCGTACATGTGCACACACACACACACATACACATTCTTGAATTGTTTCAGTGATAAGCTTTCAACTTGTCCTTTTAGGCCAAATGGTGATACGATGTCTTTCTCCTGTTTGAAAAGAAATGTCATATCAGTGTGCTGTTATCGCACAGAAAACCTTCCCAGGACAGCTTCCTAAGGCTTCTTGAAGGAATAAGAAATTCTGTATTTCTCTCCATCCCCTGCAGTTCTAAGTGACTTAAGTCAAACATCTGATTAGAACTTAAAATGTGCTAAGTCAGTGTTTCTCAAGAAACAAGGGAAGGCCACCTGCTTCTGAAATATCTGGAGACTGGGTAAAATGCAGATTCCTAAACCTAGCTGCCCCCGCCCCATATGAATCAGAAACTCTGGGAGTGGGGCTCAGGAATGTGCATTATTAATACGTTTCCCAAGTGATTCACATCCATGCTAACATTTGAGAACTGTTTGAAATGGCAAACTTTCAGAACGCTGCAACTTCTAGCATCTGGTCCAGGGTCTGGCGTTTGGTAGGAATACAATGAGCGTTTGTTAAACAGATTAACCTACATTTTCTGACAGTTTAGAGTTTCTTGGATCACATCATACCATTGTAATTTAACACTATTTCTACAGCAGGAAATCTTTACATCCCAGAGTCTTTTACTGGAATAGGTTTCATTTTGAGGAAGCAGGGGAGGAAAGAGGGATAAATTTTGGTGGTTTCTCAGATCTCAGGGATGATTTTTTAAATGAACCCAACTGGGACCAACTTGCTGGACATGCTGCTCCCCTTCAGACCTGGGAGTTTGGGGAAGGGGGTAGTCCTCCAGCTTTGCTGATAGCCCTCAACCTTTCTTGGTTGGAACTAAGGATTCTGTTGGAGAGAAAATAGAGCAATGGAAAGGAGCAAGGCACCAGGGCCAGAGAAACTGGGATGAAATGGACACGGAAACTGCAAGTCCCTTCTGTACTCTCTGATTTATGGCTGAAACTTATTTTCTATGGAGAAACACATTTACTTACCTTCTTACCCTGAAAACAGAAAATAAATGTGTGCTTCATATGGTAATGTTGTATCCATTCTTAAAAAATACCAGCAACACAGACATACACACACACACACACACACACACACTCATTCCTTGGTATCTCATCATGCCCACCATGATGGTTTGCTAGTCTAAGAAAAAGTGATTATTCTTAGTGGTTACTGGTTATGGGCTCTAGAATCAGAGTGACTTGGGTTTGAATCCTAGAGCCACCACTTAATCGCTGGGTAATCTCAAACAGCTTCTCTAAGCCTGTTTCCATAAATAATGGTAGCTACTTCAGAGAATTTTCATGAGCAGTTAATTAGAAAAGGCATGGAAAGCATCTGGTACAACCTAATATAAACATTCAAATGTTAGCTATTTATTATAAGGCAGTGTCACTGTGGTCAGTGATCTGAGACTCTGGGCCTCAGTTTCCCCATGTGTAGAGCAAAGGATTTGGCTGAAAGTCCTTTCATGAGGAACGACTTGAATTGTGGTTGAGCCAGTCATAATGGAATTTACTCTCCCTGCCTTTAGACTGGATACCACAGTCATCAGTAAGCACACCATTTTTTAAAAAAGATTTTATTTATTTGAGACACAGAGAAAGAGAGAGAGAGAGGCAGAGACAGGCAGAGGGAGAAGCAGGCTCCAGCAGGGAGCCCGATGTGGGACTCGATTCCAGGTCTCCAGGATCAGGCCCTGGGCTGAATTGTTGGCTGCATTTCTACCAAGACTCCAATGCAGGGACGCCTGGGTGGCTCAGCAGTTGGGTGTCTGACCCCGGCTCAGGGCATGATCCCAGAGACCCAGGATTGAGTCCCACATCGGGCTTTCTGCATGGAGCCTGCTTCTCCTTATGCCTGTGTCTCCACGTTATAAATGATAAATTATTATTTTAATGATGTGGCACACAGCCGTTAGCTGTCAGTCTCCCTTGAGAATTACCGTAGCTGAGAGAGCCGCCTTGCCCAGAGTCACACCCCATTGTCCAATGACTGAGCAACAAGAGGATACACTTGGTAGCTTTGAAGGACCATTCCATCTTCCAAACTTCCTGAATTGTTGGCTGCATTTCTACCAAGACTCCAATGCGGGGACACCTGGGTGGCTCAGTGGTTGGGCATCTGCCTTCGGCTCAGGGGGTGATTCTAGAGATCCAGGATCGAGTCCCACATCGGGCTCCCTGCATGGAGCCCGCTTCTCCCTCTGCCTGTGTCTCTACATCTCTCTCTGTGTGTCTCTCACGAATGAATGGATAAAATAGTTTAAAAAAAAAAAACTTCAATGCAGCTGGACTTCTTCTGCCCACTACTTCTTTCTTTTCCCTTTGACACTTGCTGAGCTTGAAGCATTGGCTAATATACCTCTTATGTGCTAATCTCCCCTCTTCTTAGGGAACCCAACTTGCATCAAATGTTATGGGAAAGACCTTGGAAAGTGATAGAAATGGAGAGGAAGCACTGAACGCCTAGAACATAGAACGATTGAGGACAGATCATGGGAGAAGCGGCAGCAATGCAGGCAGGACCTGGTATACCATATTCATGACCCCATCACTGCTTTACCATCAAGGTGATGGGGAGTCACTGAAAGATTCTCCCAAGGAGATCATGAAATCATTGCAGATGTGTATTTTGAAAGATCTTTCTGGCAGTAGGGGAGAATTTCACGGGAGGTGGGTGTGGAAACAGGATTCTGGGGCAAAGAAGGTTGGTGAGTTCACTCCATAGGCACAAGCGAGGCTGGTGGTGGAGGTGGTGTCATCCATTGGTGCAGAAGCAGCGGAAATGGAACAGAGGGAATGGATTCAAGGCATTTTCTAAGATAAGAATCAACCGATCTTAGAACCAAGGGGAGGTGACTGATGCCAAGATTGGGTCCAAGTGGAACTTTGCAAACATTTCCTTTGAGCCCGAGAGGGAATCAGATGCAGAGCCTGAACTGAAGAAGGGCTGGAGGCACAGGTGGTGCGGCCCAGGCTGGGGAAGGAGAGGAAAGCTCCTGCTGGGTCTTTGGACCAGAAGGTAGGAGGGCCCAAGGATGGGAAAAACCCTGGAGCATGCGCCAGAGTCCCTCCTCAGTGGGCGGAGTCAGGGTGAGTACCTGAAGGACTTGGACTTTGTGTCCCCGGCTCAGGCCCCCGGTGCCTCCTCAAAAGGTGAGGCTCACCTCACCCCATACTCCCTGGGGCTGGCCAGGATGCGGGGTAGGCACTGCATTCACATGAGATGCCAGATGCGACCACCACCTGGAAGGTGACAGCTGGGCCTCGTGTGAAGCTTTCAAGGCCTCCACCTAAGCTGAGCCTGGCCAAGGTGCCCTGTTGTTCAGTACTAGTGGAAGTTAGTGCTGGAAATGCCTTCCTCGCAGGTTGGGCTCTGCAGATGTCAGTGGTGACCCAGGTCTGTGGAGCAGCCAGCCAGACCTCAGGAAGTGTGACCACGACCCCTGGAATCCCCTTTCTCTATCCCTGGAAATCCCTTTGTCTACCTGACCCTCCTCTGCTGAGGTTCTCATCCCAGAGGCTGCCTCTTCATCGTCCAGACCAGCTCTGTAGGTTCTGGAAAACAACCCATGCTGGGGCCAGCTCTTGGAAGGAGAGAAGTAAGGGTGAGGGATATGCTAAGGATGCCCAATAGCAAGTGCCCATGTTTTGTTTTGTTTTCCTTTCTTTTTTGTTAGATAAGATTGCCATCTGTTAGATAGGTGGTCAATAAGGAAGTTCATCCTCATGCCCATTTTACTGAGAGTCAGGCTGTCTATTCCACAGAAGAGCTAAATGCAAGTTTAATTTTCTGTCCTAGCTGTCAGTTGATACTGTGGAGAACAAGCACAGAGAATTGAGAAGGCATTGTTGGCTGGGTTGGACAGAAAGCCTGTAGGGAAGAGCTATAGGCTCTGAGATGATCAGGAAGGTATTTCAGGTCTTAGCAAAGGCAGCCCAGGGAGGAGTGGGAGTAAAGAGGGAAAGAAAATGAAATGGAGTGAAAGGAGGTGGGGGCACATGTTGAACAGAGGTGAAAGATAAGGCTGGAAAAGTAGCCTGTCAGGAAAGATCTAGAGGTGCCTGGGTGGCTCAGTTGGTTGAGCGTCAGACTCTTGGTTTGGGCTTGGGTCATGATCTCATGGGTTAGAATTGAGAATCCCTCTGGTTCCACCCTCAGTGGGGAGCCTACTTGAAGATTCTCTCCCTCTGTGCCTCCCTCCCTTGTGTGGGTGTAGGCACTTGCTCTCTCTCTAAAATCAAATGAAAACTAGAGAGAAAGAAAGAAAAAAAGAAAGAAAGAAAGAAAGAAAGAAAGAAAGAAAGAAAGAAAGAAAGAAAGAAAGAAAGAAAGAAAGAAAGAAAGAAAGAAAGAAAGAAAGAAAGAAAGAAAGAAGAGCCTTAAATACCAAGTTAAAGATCTTTATTCTGTAGGTGAAGGGGAGATATTTGGTAGGTCAGGGATGGGAGGAAAGCTGACTTACTGGATCAGACAGGTGCAGAAGGAGGAAGAAAGGTTAGTGAGCCTTGAGGTTAGGTGTTGAGGTCTGAAATTAGGTTGTAGGTGAAGAGAATGGAAAATAGGTATAAAGTACATCCTTGATCTTATTAATAATGGACGTTAGGGTGGCTTAATACAATGTGTTGATACCAACACTCCTTTCTTTTCTTTCTTTCTTTCTTTCTTTCTTTCTTTCTTTCTTTCTTTCTTTCTTTCTTTCTGATAGTCACAGAGAGAGAGAGAGAGAGAGGCAGAGACACAGGCAGAGGGAGAAGCAGGCTCCATGCACCGGGAGCCCGACATGGGATTGCATCCCGGGTCTCCAGGATCGCGCCCTGGGCCAAAGGCAGGCGCCAAACCACTGCGCCACCCAGGGATCCCTCCAACACTCCTTTCTAAACATGAGCATTATTTCTTTTTAATGCTCTCTTCCTGAGCTTCCTATAAACATCCCTGTTCAGAGACAATTACCTTCTCTGTTCAGAGATACATGGGAGAGTGGCAAATATATTTCAACTCTCGTGCTAAATTGGATTGCTTGTTGGTGGCTGCCTGGGCTACTAAGTTGTAGAGGATTATGAGGCCTCCCTCATCTAAGCTCTGTGGAGAAATATGCTGATCATTAGTGATGTCTGCCATAGCCATAAGAAAGGTTTTTGCAATTCTGGAATATAAGTGACTTTGTGGTCAGGCTACTTCTCTAGGTTCTGAGTAAGGAGCTGGATCCAGTTTTGGCTCAGCAGGTTTGCTTAGCCTGGAAAGGTTGTAGCAGATAGGATGTCATTTCCAAGCAACTTACTTAGGGACCCCAAGTACCTGCAGTAGATATCCTTGTCATTATGTATATCCCCACCATGAGCCATAGTAAGAAAACTTGGGCTTTAAATTCCTCTCTGCCTTTTTTAAGCCATGAGAACATGGACAAATTACCCCTTTCAATCTGAATTCTCTTCTGTAAAACATTATTATAGTAATATATAAAACATTATCAACCAAGTTGTGAAGTGCTTATCAGTGCCCAACTGATAAGCAAGTACTTAATAAGTAAGTAGCAAATGTTACTACCTTACTTTCCATTTTGAACCAAACCTTGTCTTTAAGGCCCTACGCATCAATTTCTGACTAGGTTTTCACCAGGGCAAAATTGTATTACAGGGCTTTTGGTGAAGATTTGTTGAGACATGAGATGTGGCGTACATGACATAGAATAGGGAAAGAGAGTCCTCTTTACGAGTTAGTAGGATGAAGAAGACACACTTTCAAACAGTTTAGAATCTCCAGAGCATTTTGTGTGTGTGTGCGTGTGCAATTATACAAACACACATACTCAGTCATACATTCTAACATTCTTGTTTTTCCTTGACATAAAAAGGTTCCTATTATATGTATTATTTTGTGGCTTCTTTTTCACTTAACAGTATATCTTGGAGATCCTGTTATGTCACAGCACATAGGTCTACCTATTTTGTTAAACTCTATATATTTCACAATATTGATGTATCATAATTTGTTTAGCCATTCACTTATTGATGGAAATTTGTATTCCTTCTTTTTTTGCCTTTACAAATATGTTTCTGAGAACATTCTTTCCCTTCTGCACTTCTACTGATATTCCTAGAAATGAAATTACTGAGTCAGACAATATGTATATTTAAATTTTAACACGTACTGCTAAAGACTGAATGAATTTATATTCATACAGGGTTTGAAAGTTAGGCTGGATAATTTAATGTTTGCTATTGGATATAAGCCATCTGAGGCTTTTCTAAATGTTAACTTCTCGAATAATTGGTGTTGAAAATGCATATGACATAAATTCCTGCAAAAACAGTTTGTTCATTCTCTGTGTTAGATTGATTATTAGTCTTGTAGATAGTTTAGGACCTCCTTTAAAATTAAACAGATATATTTTCACAGTGATAAAAAGTTAAAATTTCAAGTTTTATTTCAAAGAAGAGCAATCCTCTGCCCTCATTCTCAAGCAGTAACCACCCTAAATTCTTTGAATGTTTTCCTTACTTCTTAATTCCTTTAATTCATTTCCTTTACTACCTATAGTTCCTCCCCTCCAATATACACAGATTAGTGGTTTTTTCTTAAGATTTTATTTGAGAGAGAGAGAGAGGGAGAGAGATAGCAGAGAGAGGGAGAGAAGGCAGAGAGAGAGAGAGAGCATGAGTAGGGGTGAGGAGCAGAGGGAGAAGGACAAGCAGACTCCCCCATGATCAGGTGGGCTGAAACAGTGCTTGATCCTAGGACTCAGATCATGACCTGAGCCAAAAGCAGACACTCAACTGACTGAGCCACCCAGGCACCCCTATGGTTTAGTTTTAACATTTTGGGGGATGGGGTAGATCAACATTGAGCCTTTACATTATCATGACAACATAAATCCTATTCACGGTTGAGCTATGTACTATGTATGTTATGTATCCATTTATTTTCTTGTACAACTTTTGTTTTCCCTGGAATTAATAGTTTTCTTATTTATTGTTTAATTGGTTCTCTGTGTAGTAATCACTAATTCATCTCAAACTCTGCTCTAAGTGTGATTCTTTCAGTTAGTTCACATGCATTATGTATTCTCCCAGTTTCTTCTTTTTGGAGACATCTATCTGTCTTGGTATTGCTGTCCTGCTCTAATGCAGACTGCTGGCTCTCTAGGCCTGTGACACAGCTGTTTATCTGGTATCTTTTTTCTCACTCTTATTCTTGGGATCATTATCCTTTCTTGAATTGGAAGCTCTGTTTCCTGGATTTTGTGCCTTTGATGATTCACTCCCTTGTTTTGATGGAACACTTCCTTCAGTGGCTCCTTGAGAATTACAAGGAGGTTGGTTTGTTTGTTTTTGAGAGTTTGGATGTTTGAAAGTGCCTCTATTGTACTCTTACACTTACGTGATTATTTACTTGAATATAAAACTACAGGTTAGAAATACTCTCCTCAGAATTTTGAAGACATTGCTTTATTGTCTCTTAACCCCTAGTATCACTGTTAAATCCAACACTCTTGGGGATCCCTGGGTGGCTCAGCAGTTTAGCGCCTGCCTTCAGCCCAGGGCATGGTCCTGGAATCCCGGGATCCAGTCCCACGTGGGGCTCCCTGCATGGAGCCTGCTTCTCCCTCTGGCTGTGTCTCTGCCTCTGTGTGTGTGTGTGTGTGTGTGTGTCTCATGAATGAATAAATAAAATCTTAAAAAAAAAATCCAACACTCTTTTGATTTGTGATCCTTTATATGAGACTATTATTTCTCTCTGAAGTTTTTGGGATCTTTTCTTTGTCCTGGTATTTCTGAAATTTCACAAAAAAATGTGTTTGGAGTAGATCTTTTTTATATCCATTGTGCTGGCACTCAGTGGGCCTTTTCAATCTGGAAACATATTCTTCATTGGTAAATTATCATGAATTATTTCTTTGATATTTCTTATTTCTTTAATAATTTCTTTTCCTCCTTTCCTCTGGTGTTTTTTTTTTTTAATTTTTTTCTGGAATTACTATTATTTGGATCATTGGATCTGCTGGATTGATCTAATTTTCTTTCCTTTCCTTTCCTATTTTCTATCACTTGATGTTTTGGATGAGTTAATATGTTATAAAGTACTTAGTACAGTGTTTCGCCAACTTTATCTTCTAATATAACTACTAAAATTTTCATTTTGGCTGTCACATCTTAAATACCCAAGAGCTGTGTCTGATTTTACAAATATATGTTGTTTATTATGGTAGCCATTAGTCGCACATGGCTGTTTGAATTAACATTAAATATAGTTTAAAGTCAGTTCTTAATTGTATGTATTAGCTAATGTATTAGCTACATTTCAAGTGCTCTATGACCAAATGTGGCTAGTGGCCACCATAATGGACAGTGCAGATATAGAGCATTTCCATCACTACAAAGGTTTTATTGGACACTGTTGCTCTAAATGTTTTTTTCTTTATATTAACCTGTTATTGTTTCAAGAATGCACTATCTTCTTTTTTCTCTGAGGATATTAATGATAAATTGTTTGACGTTTCTTCTTAGTTTCTAACTTAATTCTGTTAGATTGTTCATACTTAATATTAGGACATTTAAAACCTGACTGGAAGCTTTCTGTGCATGGTTGGGGCTTACTGACTATTGAGGTTCACCACATGGTGATATAGTAGGGGTGTCTTATTAGAGATCATTGAGTATCAGTATCTTTAGGTCCTGTCTCTTATGTCAGATTCTTCAGAGAAGAATTTTCCAATCTCCTAACTAGAGGAGATAGGCATAGCTGCCAATATTTTTGGCTGTTAAATATGAGAAGAGAGGTTGGATTCTCATTGGCCACATGTAAGCTTTCACTTATTCCTTTTTGCCTTTAGTTGCACCTTGTGTCTTCAATTCAGTCTTCCTGGTTCACTATATTCAGGGGAAAAAAACATAACCAAGCCTCGAGTTTTCCGCTTGAGGAGGCAGAGATGTGGGTCTCCTGTCTATTCATGGTGGGGGATGGGACTGAACTGGGAGTCCAACTACTTCTTTTGCATATTGATCTTATAACTTGTCACCCTGATGAACTTATTTATTAGTTCTGATAGTTTTTTTTTTGTGGGCTGAAAAGTCATTTCCTAGTTTTTCAAGATGAGTTTTGGTACCTCATGAAAAACAGCATATTGGGATTTATTGAAGAGTGAAATGAGCTTTCTTTCCCTCTCTGTAGTGTAGAGACACTATATTCAAATGGAGTGATAACTACTAAATCTTAATATGAAATGGTCCGTTATTCTAGTTATTTAGTGAAAGTTGCTTACCTAGCTTCTCTAAGATCTTGGGCTGGAGGCAGGGAGTCCATTGCTCTGTGATTACTATATGGAGATTATGGCCCGGGAGCCAGTCTCCCCTTGGATCGGTCAGCCAGCCGTTTCTTAGAAGGGAGAGATGTTGGGTAACTAAAGAAAATTCTCCCTACAGGGTGAGAAAAAGCAGCACAGAACTCAGAGAAAATGGGACACAATATATCTTTTAAGTCTCTTAGGAGAGGATGTTCACTTCTTGTTCCCATTCTTTCCACTCTAGACCAGGCCACCAGCGACTCAGTGCCTCAATGTAAGAATTTCCTAATTTATCTCTACAACCTCTGCTCCATATCATAGCCACAGTGGTATTCCTCAAATGCAGATCTTTTTTGTTGTTGTTATTAAGATTTTATTTTTAAGTAATCTCTACACCCAACATGGGCTTGAACTCATAACCCTGAGATCAGAAGTCCCATGTTCTATCAGCTGAGTCAGCCAGACACCCCTCAAATGCAGATCTAATCTAAGTTATTCTGCTGCTTGAAACTCTCCAGTGGTTTCCCTACTGACTCTAAGATCAGATTCAATTTCCTTAGCATCCTTGCAAGGCCATTCATGACCAGACCTAGTCTTTTCTCACTATTTCTGTCCCTTTTACCTTATGGTTCAGTCTTACTGTCCTTTAAAATTTTTTCAGATTATACAAACTGCTCGCTATGTCAACAGCATGTTTCACTATTAACTCATTCCTCCCACCATCCTATTCATCTAACAATACATATAAATAAATGAGGAGATAGAGAAAATTCAATGAGGAAAACAAAGTGCAGCTCATTTTAAAGATGTGGAACTGGGCAGCCCAGGTGGCTCAGTGGTTTAGCACCGTCTTCAGCCCAGGGCATGATCCTGGAGTCCCGGGATCGAGTTCCATGTCGGGCTCCCTGCATGGAGCCTGCTTCTCCCTCTCCCTCTGCCTGTGTCTCTGCCTCTCTCTCTCTCTCTGTGTCTCTCATGATTAAATAAATAAAATCTAAAAAAAAAAAAAAAGAGGAAGAATTGGGTAGAGAGAATTTGGAATGTAGAAGGGTTCTGAATGGCTCCCCATTCAGAGGTAATTTATGTCATTACTAGAGGTAACAGGGTGCTAATCACTCACTACTCTTTCTTTCTTGTTCGAGTCAACTGAAAACAAAATGCCAAATAGGGTTCCAAATTTAAGTGACAGCAAGTGATTCTTGAGAATTGAATCATCCATTCCAGGTACAGGCAGAAAAGGGGAGAAAATTCTTGCAATTGAAATCATAAAGAAAAGAAAAAAAAGAAAAGAAAAAAAAGAAAAGAAAAGAAAAGAAAAGAAAGAAAAGAAAAGAAAGAAAAGAAAAGAAAAGAAAAGAAAAGAAAAGAAAAGAAAAGAAAAGAAAAGAAAAGAAAAGAAAAGAAAAAAAAAGAAAAAAGAAATCATCCATTCCAGGTACAGGCAGAGAAGGGGAGAAAAAGGTGGAGAGGGATGGGTGTTTTTTTGTTTTCGTTGTTTGTTTTTTAGAGAGAGAGTGAGTATATATGCACAAGCAGTGGGGGTGTGTGTGGGAGGGAGCCGGGGAGAAAGAAAATGTCAAGCAGGCTCCATGCTCACTCAGTGCTGAGTCTTACTCAGGGCTCAATCTTAGGATCATGACGTGAGCTGACATCAAGAATCGGATGTTTAACCGATTGAGCCACCCAGGCACCCCAAGAGAGAGAGTTTTTCCACTTTTTAAGCAGTGGTCCCATGAATATTAATGCTCACCACTCAGATTAACTTCTCACTTTTCCCTTGAGTTGTGAGAATTAGAGATCTAATCACCTTTCCCAGCATCCCATTTTCCTAAATGGGTAGAATTGCCCAGTTGGCTGAACTGCCTTTTTAAAAAAATGTAATTAAGTGCTTCGTTATTGTTCTTAAATTTGATAATATACAAGAAGGTTGCAAGTTTTCATTGTTCTTTTGCATTTGTTTTAACTGTTTGCATTACTATTTCTAAATCTGATATGTAGCAGGCACTATAACATTTGTTTATTAGTCAACTAGAATCACAAAATTGGTTCCTGAAGACAGTGTGTTTGAGCCCCTTTGATTTCATAAATCCTCTCATGAAAAAATCTACCTTAAAAAAAGTTTCTGACATGCTTTATAACTCCTGCTTTTTCAATATACTCCATTAGCCATCTGTCCTCCCCTGAACCATTTGACAGTATGTTGCAGACACCGTGACATTTCTTCCCCCAAACATTTCAGAATATGTCTCCTAAGGACATTCTTCAACCATAATACCACTAGCATATCTAAGGAAATAATTTTGTAACATTACCTAATATCCACAACATATTAAAATTTCCTCAATTTTTCCAATAACGTCTTATAGATTTTTTTTTAAATTCAGTGTCAAATCAGGGTTATACATCACATTTGGTTATTATATCACTTTTATTTATTTTAATCTAAAACAGTGTCTGATTTCATTTTTTCCCTCATGATACTGGTTTTTGGGAAGTCCAGTCCTATTAGTATAGAATGAAATGCGTTGTGGATCTCTTTGACTGTTTCCTTGTGGTGTCATTTAACTTGTTTCTCTGTCCCCCATATTGCTTGCAACTGGAAATAATACGTATCTGGCTAGAATACTTCCTAGGGAATGTTTTGTTGCAATTGACTTCTCATGTGGTCTGATGAGGTAAATGGGCCCATTTTGTAATTATCACACATCCTAGTAGATAGTATGTATTATGTTAGATAAAATGGGAGCATATAAAGAAATAATGTGGGCGGCCCTAGTGGCTCAGTGGTATAGCACCACCTTTGGCCCAGGGCCTGATCCTGGGATTGAGTCCCGTGTCGGGCTCACTGCGTGGAGCCTGTTTCTCTGTTTCTCTCTCTGCCTGTGTCTCTGCCTCTCTCTCTCTCTCTCTCTCAGGAATAAATAAAAAAATACATAAAAAAATAATGTTTAACATAATGCCTAGCACATGAGGGAGGCTCTATATGTATTTATTGGCTGCTGAAATATGTAAAAAAAAAAGATAATTGACCTTGTAAAGTAATAAATGGTGAGTCAAATGAGTTGCTGACTGGATCTGTAATTTAATTTAATTAACAAATATTTTAATTGTATTGAATAGAGCTGCTTCTGTATGCTCTGAGCTAGGTAGTGTAGGCACTGCTAGTTACTAGAAATACACTGATGATCTGATCTAGATAATCCCAGTCTCTGCCTTTGAGTAGTAAATGCCACCACATTCAAAAGTTGGAGAATCAATTTAGGTAGGAAGGAAGAACTTGATTAAGTACCAACAATGTAAGTTGGAGTTAGATTCTGAAAGACTTTGAATGAAGGTCAGCAATTCAAACCATCAGAGATGACACTGGTTTTCTAATAGAATTTGCATGGGTTTACTATTTGACTTTGGGCAGCTGCCTTATAACTTATGTGGACCTTAGTTTCCCCATTTGTAAAATTATTAATGAATAATAATAGTTCCTACAGCTCATATCTGTTTAGCACTTGCCATGTGGCATACACTATTTTAAATTGATTTTATATATATATCTATATATAATATACATAATATATATAAAATCTCCTTTGATCTTCATATCTCTACAAGCTACTACCTATAATTATCTCCATTCTACAGATGAGCACACCGAGGGACACAGAGGTTAAATGATTTGTTCAAGATTATGTAATTAGTAAATGGTGGAATTGGAATAGAGCTCAAGCAAACTTAAGAGATTATACACTCAGCTTTTCATACACTAAATTGCCTTTAGGGCTGTTGAGAGGATTAGATGAAATAGCATATTCACTTGATCAGTGCTTGGCATATAGAGGAGTTTGATAAAGTGAGCTGCCATTATTACTTCACTTGAAGAAAACCTTACTGAAATGCTTCAAAACATGGTAGATCATTAGAAGTTGTGCACTGTGGAACTTGTCACAATTTGTGTCGATTTCTGGAAGATTAATGTGACAGCGCTGAGTAGGATGGGACGTAGGAGAGTCTGGACACAAAGAGATGGTTTGGAGACTTGAAATAGCCCAGTTGAGCGGGGAGAGATCCACCATCATTAGAACAGCTTGACAGAGAAGGGAATTTTAAGATAGCATTGAAAGCCAAGCAACGACATTTATGGAATACCTGAAGTGCACACATAACTGCTGGTTACTATGGGAAGATAAGAAAACCAACTCTGAACACCCATGACAAGTGCCATTACCTTTTTTTTTCTTTAGTTGCCATTTATTGAGCACCTTCTATGGGCAGACACTTGTCTGTAATTATTTCCCATTCTCACAGCAATATTGCAAGGTAGGTGTTACTGGTACTATTTGTCTAGATGAGGCTCAGAAGTAAGAGACTTGCCCATGGTGGTGGGGGAAGGGAGGGAGAGAAGGGGAGAGGGAGAGAGGGAGAGAGAGGGGAAAGAAGGAAGGAAGGAGGGAAGGAAGGAAGGAAGGAAGGAAGGAAGGAAGGAAGGAAGGAAGGATGGAAGGAAGGAAGGAAGGAAGGAAGGAAGGAAGGAAGGAAGGAAGGAGAAGGAACGAAGGAAGGAAAGAAAGAAAGAAAGAAAGAAAGAAAGAAAGAAAGAAAGAAAGAAAGAAAAGAAAGAAAAGCAAGCTCTCTTGAGGGTTCATGCCCAGATCTGACTGCAAACCCATACCAGACTAAGAATATTAGTTTAAGCATTAGGAGTTCCATAAATTTTCTGAAATTATAGACATAATTTTATGGGGGAGATGGTAACTTAGAAGATTCTCAAGGAATCTGTGACCCCAAAAGAGAAGAACAATTGTCTTAGACCATCAGAATTGGAAGGATCCTCAGAAATTATGATCCAATGGTCCTCATTTCAAAGTTGGCCAACTGAGGCATAGAAAGGGAAGCGATTTATTACAGAGTATTTCAAGCTTCAGAGCCGGCACTGGAACCCAGTCACCTTGTCCCTTAAGCCACTGCATCTCTTCTTTTGAAACCTTACATCAGGGCAGCAAAAGCCTCAAGCTGCTTGGAAGAGTTGTAGTGCACTGAACCAGACCCCCTTTTAGACTGCCTTGCAAGGAGTCAGTCACCTCTGTTAGGGAGGTGTGTTAACTCTTCAAGGACCAGGTCCTAAATTAGTACTATTTGGTAAATTGCCACTTTATAGGGCCCCATCAGTAAGTGACTGCTCTAAAGTGAGCGCGAGAGTGTAGAAGAGTAACCCATCTATCCAAGGGCCTGCTATTTGCCTTGTAGATAGTTTTCTCCCTAAGTAGAGGAAACCTACCGGGGCTATGGCAAATCAGGCCTCCTTTGGGGAGGCTGTAGTAGCAGGGCAAGCTGCTTTCTACACCAGTAGAAACTCTGCATGCAGGGGCAGGCATTAAAAAACATAAAGAGGGGATACGAATTGGCATATATATCCCCTGCATGTCCTATCTTCTGTAGGCTTTGTGGCAGTCCATCTTCTTCTGAGCCTGAAACCACAGCCCTTTTCCATTTCTTCACGATATTAAAACAATTTTTTTAAAGTAGGCTCCTCACCCAACCTGGACCCAACGTGGGCCTCAAACCCATGACCCTGAGATCATGACCCGAACTGAAGTCAAGAGTTGGATGCTTCACCAATTGAGCCACCCAGGCGTCCCTCCTCACTGTATTTTAAAGGCTCATTTTATTCTTCCCATCACCCAGCTTGGTGCCTGGTACTTAGTTTTAAATCAGTATTCACTGACTAAATAAATGAATGAGATTCTACTTGGCTTTGAATCTGGATTCTACTACTTCCAACTTGTATTATAGTAAGTTAACCTCTCTGAGCAATAATGCCTATGGTTACTTGATGAAGTGGAAAACAGAAGAAAGTCTCAATGATGGTCAAGACAGGTCCTCTTGGAAGCAGGGGCAAGGAGTAGCAGCTTTGTGATCCTCTTGGCAAACTGAGAGGCAGACTGGCAGTATTGCTCCTGCCTGGCTCAGAGGGTGGTCAGAGTCCCTGAGATCCAATCCTGATTCAAAGCCTCAACTTGGCTTTTGTGAATGTTCAGCTCACTCCTCATTCTTGGCCCGCCTCAGCAACACTGGGGAACTTTGAATATTTTCTCCTCTTTCGACATGATGGCCCTTCAGCTTTTCTGTCTCCAGGGCAAAACCAAATCTATGCCAGCATCATTCAAGATAGGTGGTACTTGGAGGTGTTTCCTGCTCCAAGGGAGTTAGGAATGGAAGGTTTAGGGTTTCTTGAAGAATAGCCCCTTCTGCTTCAGGCAGGTTTCCGTTACTCAGCTCTGTCCAGAAAATGATTATTGTTTCTAGATAAAGCTTCTGTAGTTTCAGACCTAATCGTGATGAATCTACCAGGAATTAATGCCTGTCTGACATTAGACCAATTGCCTAGAAATCATGACACTCATAAGAAATAGTCATCTCTTTATTTGAATGAAAACAAAGCCTTCCAGGGAAGATTAAAAAATATATTATTTTAATTTTTAGAGGAAAGGAATTCTTTAAAGAGAATTGTCAACGATCAAAACTGGTTGATAAATCACATATGTAACTATGTAATTAAACTTCTCCATTTTCTGAGCCCTGCAATTAGAGTTCTCTGTCTAGTTACCCATTATGATTCATTCTTGCTAAGATGCTGAAAAAAGAGGAGAGTCAGGAAGAGAAATTTTAACTTGAAATTTTCCCTAATTTGGATTAAGAGGCAATGGAAGCCTCCCTGGACTGGGAGGCAGGAGAACTGGGTTCTAGTCTCAGTCTATTCCACAGCAACTGTGGGGCTTTAGCCATATCACTAAGCCTTCTCTGAGCTTCTATCTCCTCAGCTATAAAACAGGAAAATAATACTCACCTCAGAGTATTGTTAGGAAGCCTTTATGAACCACGGGTGTGGTAATGCTTTGTCAGTTTTCAGGCTCTTCTAAGGCCCTCATGCATTTGAGTCTTGTGCTTTCCCTTTCTTATCTTCGCAGGCCAGGCCCTCTGTCGGTGGTGGGAGGAAAAGGCTTTAATGTACAATATCAGCCTTTGTGTCCTGTGAAAAGACAGACATTAATGAAGGGCTAGGCTGCTTTGTTGCATGTGGCTGTGATTGACTGGTGGCCCTGCTTCTGATGATCAGGAATTTATTATTAAGAAAATTGCCATGTGCCTGGGGAGCGGGGACTTGGTTCGTGCCTCCCCAACTGCCGAGGGTCACCACGGATGCCACAGGCGCTGTTGCACTGACTGTACGGGATTCATGTTTAAAGAGAAACCTCTCATTTGGACCATGTGGAGATCGTGGGGGATTGTGACACTGAGACTTTTCAGACTTTCATTCTGAGTCTCAGTGTGAGGCCATTGGATAAGGATTGGGGTTTGAATTCAGTGAAACTATCAGAGCTAGAGAGTACCCTGCAGATGACCTAATCCAGTGGTCCTCAAGGTGACTTGTGGCTTCAGCATTACCAGGAAGCTTGTTCGAAATGCAAATCCTTGGGTCCCCTCCCAAACCTGCCAAATCAGAACACCTGGGGCTGAGGTTTGGTTAAGTCCTGTTCAGCAAACCCTTCAGATGACTTTGTTGCATTCTGAAGTTTGAGAACCACTGCTCTCAGCTAAGCCCATTTTGTAAATGCTTGGGAAAATGCTGAACCTAGTTCCTGGTCCATTGTCAACAGCGCATATATGGTAGCTGTTGCTATGTTGTGTTCTTATCTGCAGAGCTGGGGCTAGAACAAAAATCAGACTTGCTGGCTGCAGCTTTCTCCATGACACCACATTTTGCAGTGGCCCTTACGAATTCAAATTGCATAGTCTGACTGCCTCTTGCTTGGGTGGTGGCAGCTATGCTAGAGTGCTGGTGGGACTGTTTTCGAAGTGGGGGAGGGTTGGCAAGGATCTGTTGGGAAGCGATGGTAGAAACTCAGGTAATTCTTAGGGAACAAATGGACTCTCACAGCTTCAGTCCCAAAGTCTACAGCTCCCCGTCTGCACCATATGAAGAGAAAAAATCCTATTTCCAAGGCAATAAGAGCTGTTCCAGAAAAGAGAACATAGTTGCAATGATTGATGGGTATTAGCTATTTTGACCTTAACTCTCATCAGAGTCCAGCATAAATGCAGGTAGACTTTGCCTGTATGATTCAGTTTTCACATCCATAAAGTGAAAATAATGTGATGTCCCCATGAATTAACAGAGGAAGGGTATTGATAGGATCAGTTTTTAAATTTAATTTAATTTATTTATCTGAGAGAGAGAGAACGAGCAGGGGGCAGAGGGCAGAGGGAGAAGCAGACTGCTCACTGAGCAGGGAGCCCAGCTCAGGGCTCAATCCAGGACCTAGGGATCACGACCTCAGCTGAAGGCATTCACTCAACCACTGAGCCTCTCAGGTGCCCCAATAGGATCAGTTTTATAGGAGCCTCAGAAGAAGCCTTTTTTTTTTTTTTTCTGTTTTAGTTGTGTTGATTTTGTGATGATAAGTGTAATGCATGTTAATGCCTTTGGAAAATTCGGAAAAGTATACAAAAGAAAGTTTAAAGGCCACCTGTAATCCCATCGCTCAGGGACTACTACTGTTGTTATGGTGAATTTCCTTCTGATCGGAAATTTTAACAAAAACAGTATGAAATCAAAAGATATTTTCTTTTAAGGGAAACTTGCATGTATTGAGTGCTGTGTGCAAGGCATGTACTGATTGCTGGAGATATTTTAAATCAGTTAATCCTTATGACAGCCCTATAAAGCAGGGGTTTTCCACCTTGACCACATATTAGAATCACCTGGAGCAGCGGTTGGGTGGTCGTTAGAAATCTGATACCCATGCTGCAGATTAATTATATCAAAATCTCTGGTGGGTAGATCAAATTGACAGTACTTTTTTTAGGATTACATAATGCACATTCAAGACTAAAAAGTTGCTACAAGGTGGACCATTGGTTCTTAAACTTCAGTGTGCCTCAGGATCAGCAGGAGAGCTCTTATCAACAGATTGATGGGCCAACCACCAGAGTATCGAGTTCTTATTTGATGGGTCTGCAGTGGGGTCTGCGAATTTCTATTTCTATCAAGTTCCCAGGTGATGCTGCTGCTGATGGTCAGGAACCCCTTTGGGAATCTGTGAGGGAGATTACATATACCCCATTTTACAGGTGAGAAATAGGATGCTCGATTAAATAATTTGCCCAAGGTGTACAAAGAAAAATTTAGAGAGCCAGGATGTAAACCCAGCTCTATACAAGGCCAAATTTATCTCTCTACTTCCCTCACCCTGTGTTAATATCACTTAGGTAATGTCTACTAGTTTAATAAGTTGTATCTACGGTAATATATCATTTTTAACCTTCCAACTCACCCCAGCTTCCAAATTCTAAGTAAAGGAGTAATAGAAGTGAGGTTTGCAAGGCATCTGGGAGCGTGTTTTTCTTTGATTTTTGAATGTCAGGCCAGAGAGCCTCAACTATGTCCTATAGTAGGCTATTTGTTCTGTTTCTACTCCCAGCTGCCTCTTTGGTAACTGATCCTGAAGTTTGTGCCTGGGAAGACTGCATCTAGATGTAGGACTTGATCCCAGGACCCTGGGATCACGCCCTGAGCGGAAGGTAGACGCTCAACCACTGAGCCACTCAGGTGTCCCTGATCTCATGTTTTAAAATCACAATCATCTTTCAGTGATGAACCCAAGCCAAAAAGACTGAAAAACAAATCCCACATATAATTGTTCTTTTTGTTTTTTTAAAAGATTTTACTTATTTATTCATGAGAGACGCGGAGACAGAGGCAGAGACACAGGCAGAGGGAAAAGCAGGCTCCCTGTAGGAGCCTGATGTGGGACTTGATCCCCGGACCCCGGGATCACACCCTGAGCCAAAGACAGAGGCTCAACCACTAAGCCACCCAGCTGTCCTTGCGAATTAATTTTTTAAAAAGATGATTTATTTATTTTATTTTCGAAAGAGAGAGAGAGAGAGAAAGCACATGTCTGTGTGAGTGAGGGGTGGGGTGGCAGAGAGGGAGAGAGAATCTGAAGCCAACTCCCCGCTGAGTGCAGAGCCTGAGGCAGGGCTCCATCCCAGGACCTTGAGATCATGACTTGAGTGGAAACCGAGAATTGGTCACCCAACCCACTGAGCAACCCAGATACCCCACAAAGTAGGTGTCATTTTTCCCACTTTATAGATTAGGAAACTCGATGTGGTCACGCAGCTTGTCAGACCAGGAGGCAAACCCAGGTTTATCTGGCACTGAATCCCCTGTCTTTCCCATTATTTTATGCCTCCTCCTTTGTTCTTGAAGTTTTTTCTTTATTTATCTCTGGTCCTAAGATCATATTCATGATTACTTCACTTGGCCTTCAAGGCTCAGTTCCAATGCCACCTCTTTGATACATTTTTCCTTCATCCTCCAAGTAAGGATTCCTTTTTTTTTTTT
The DNA here is from genome assembly GCF_048164855.1 of Canis lupus baileyi. Taxonomy (NCBI): domain Eukaryota; kingdom Metazoa; phylum Chordata; class Mammalia; order Carnivora; family Canidae; genus Canis; species Canis lupus. The sequence goes on from NC_132866.1 coordinate 13,669,971, forward strand.
AATTCTTTAAGATTTTATTTATTTATTTGAGGGAGAGAGAGAGAGAGGCAGAGTGAGAAAGAGGAGCAGGAGCCAGATGTGGGACTCGATCCCAGGACCCTGGGATCATGACCTGACCTGAAGGCAGACACTTAGCCATTAAGCCACCCAGGCACCCCCCAATAGGGATTCTTTTTCTCTCTCAGCATTTTTGCTTTGTACTCGTACTAGCAATACCCTACACTTTCTGCTTCGTGTCTTAATTATTAGTGTACAAGTGTCTTCCTCCCTCAGGCTGTCCCTCAGCAATATATCTAGCTAAGAATGGTTTCTCGGGATCGGTTCTGCATTCCAGGGCAGGACCAGGAGCTCTCAAACCCACAGCCACTGAGGACAAATTCATATCAAGAGACCTGTGCGGTTTATTAGGCTCTGTTTCCAGCAGGTAAAATATGAAGAAGGGGAAAAAATAAAGAAAGAAAGGCCTCAGTTTTTATAATCCTTCCACCTCCATGGCCCTGAAGAGGCAGGTGACAACAAATCAGCGGCCTAGAGCTTCACCTGGCTCTAGTTTGCAGCGTGTTCGGCTCTTTGCCTTTTAACCAAGTAATAGAAATGACCGAGGGAGTAAAGGTGCCAGGCCGATAGTTACGCCGGGTCCATTCTTCCCATTGATGCTTAGAGGATTTATGTAGGTAAGTCCCATTAATGTTAATGGAAGTTACATGTGTAATTCCCCTTTTTCATCGCGGAGAGAATAGAGCTTTCTATTCCTTGGGTAATTATGGGACCAGCAGTGTTAGTTTTTTCAGTGAACTTTTTCACCACCCTTTCCTGCTTGGACTCTTAAGAAAGGAACTGAATTCTTCTGTTCAAAAAAGAAAATTGCCAAAATATCTGAGAGGTGAAACAAATGTAACTAGATCCACTTGTTTGAGGGGGGAAAAAAAGCAAGAAAACACTAGGACAGGAAGCTGGAGGGTGAGCTCCCGCTAATTTTCAGATCCCAGGAAGCATGTCGTGGTTTGGATTTTCTAACAATGCAGGGCTTTTCACCGGCAGCCCCTTTTCCTCAGGTATTTGAACTGAGAGCAAAATAACTCCCGGAACATTTTGACTGAATTAATTTTAGTGTGTTAAGAGTTGAGTAGTAATGTCTAAGCCTTCGAAGAGCCTGATAAAGAATTAAGCTTGGTCTCTGCCTAAGGCTGAATAAAATATTTTTAAATGCCTCGGTATCTGAGGTTTGGTTTAGTGGAATCTAAAAGGACAGCTGTATTACTGTCCTTAAATGGAAGCCCTTGGGGTGTTCCTTTGTCACACTGGGTGCCCTGATTAGTGCATACAGCAGGTCATCCGTTAGGTGACAGCAGTGCCTGTTCTGCACCTGAAGATGGGAAATTCAGCCTCCTGGTCGTGCCACAGAGATAGGTCATTTTTTAAAATAGGTTTTCACAGTGAATAAAGGAAAAGCCTTAACTCTCTTGAGGTCTTCTTTTTTAAAATAATTATTTATTTATTTGAGAGAGAGCGAGATGGTGGGGAGGGACAGAAGGAAAGGGAGAAGCAGACTCCCACTGAGCAGAGATCCAGATGTGGGACTTGATCCCAGGACTCTGGGATCATGACCTAAGCCAAAGGCAGACACTTAACCTACTGAGCCACCCAGGTGTCCCAGGAGGTCTTCTGTCATGTAAAAACAGTTGAGTTTTGTAAAGCTGGGAGTAGAAGAAAGGCGTACTTTGACCCATGGACATCTTCAGGTTTTGTGGCAACCGTTCAATCTCATATTGGAAGGGACTTTCCTAGTCACTGAATTCAGCCAAGTGGTCCAAAAGCATTCAGGGAGTGATAGGGACCTTAATCTGGTGCTTAGGCTGGTGTCTGGAGTACAGCGGAGTAAGTGATTTGAATCAACCTGTCAGGCCCAGGCTGTTCTCTCTTTGGGCAACTTTGTATAAGAAAGTTCTGCCTCATGGTGAGATAGAAATGTATCTCCCCCACTAGTTTTCTTTTGTCCTTCCACCCTGTTCTTTAATTTCACCCATTGGCCCCTGTTCTGTCCTCTTGGGACCATAGAGACTAACTTTGCTGTCTCTGCCCCTTGAAAATTCTTCACTTGGTTCTTAGAATTAAGAATTGGCAACTTTATTGACCTAGATGCAATCATGTTTTGGCTTCTTTTTTTTTTTTTTTTTTAATTTTTTTTTTTTTTTATTTATTTATGATAGTCACAGAGAGAGAGAGAGGCGCAGAGACACAGGCAGAGGGAGAAGCAGGCTCCATGCACCGGGAGCCCGATGTGGGATTCGATCCCGGGTCTCCAGGATCACGCCCTGGGCCAAAGGCAGGCGCCAAACCTCTGCGCCACCCAGGGATCCCCATGTTTTGGCTTCTTAAGCCCGGGTTCTGGCTTTTCATTCTCCTGCTCAACTGTATTTCTACAATTTGGCTCATATCTTGAGGCTTATGATAGAAGACCTCTTGTCTATCACCTTGTCCTTTATTTTTTTTAAATTTTTACTTTTAAAGATTTTATTTATTCATTCATGAGAGACACACACAGAGAGAGAGGCAGAGACATAGGCAGAGGGAGAAGCAGGCTCCCTGCAGGGAGCCCGATGTGGGACTTGATCCCAGGACCTGGGATCATGACCTGAGTTGAAAGCAGACGCTCAACCACTGAGCCACCCAGGTGCCCTATTACCCTGTCCTTTAAATGTTCACACCCAGATTACTGGTTCATGTGGCTGCCAGTCCTCAGTGCTCCTTTCAGATGAACTAATCAAGGCTTGGAGGAGGGATGCCTGGGTGGCTCAGTCCATTAAGCCTTAGTCTTCAGCTCGGGTAATGATTCTGGGGTTCTGAGATTGAGCCCCAGGTAGGGGCTCCCTGCTCATCAGGGAGCCTGCTTGTCTCTCTCCCTGGGACCCTCCCCCTACTTGTGTAAAAAAAAGCTTGGAGGAGACTAGATGCAATGTTACATGAGAAGCTTTCTTCAGACCAGCCCATTGTAGTAGAAAGGAAATTAATGGAATTAGGAGACCTAGATTTTTAGCATTTTCTCAAGTCATAGGCGCTCCCTGCTTCAACTCCTCTCCAGCTATGCATGTAACCATCATGCAGCAAAGTGATCTTACATTATAAGATTATAATTGGATTGTGTCATTATTTCTCAATCCACTTAGATCTTAGCCTAAAGCCCAACATCTTTCCTGAGGCCTAAAAGGTCTACCGTGGTATGTTTGCCTCCATCCTGACTACCTCCCCAGCCTCATTTCTTTATGTTATTCATTATGCTCCAGCCACCCTGTTTCATAAGATTTGTCCAACCTCAGAATCCTTTCCTAAACTGTTTCCACTTCCTCAAATGCTTTTGCCCTCACTTTTTGCCTCCTTCACTCATAATCTCTAGATTTCAGTGTAGATATCATTTCTCCAAGTAGCTCTTCCAAAACCTGGAAGAAATATTTTAGCTAAATGGGTGGTAGCCAAATCGAATCCCATACCCTGTTGCTGAGCATACTCCAAGCCTTCAGCCTGTGCTTTTGAGTTGCCCCCAACTATTTTTGTGACTATTGCCACTGATATGAATTCTATGCAAGTTCTATCATATGCATGCTGGAAATGTAGGGGTAGGTGGTGACAGTATGATATCTTAAAAAATTTTTTTAAAATGCAGTTCTCTCAACTTGAAGTGACTGTGCTCAGTAAAGGGAAGAAAGGTCAAGGGAACTTACACTTATCATCTACTTTGAGATCGGACAAACTTTTACTGTTAAAGCTGGATAGTAAATATTTGAGGCATTGTGGGGTATGCAGTCTCTTTTAGACTTAAGTCAGCAGTTCTAGCCTGAAAGCAACCATAGATGGTACATACATGAATGAGTATGGCACTGTTCCAATAAATCTTTAGTTATGGAAACAGGTGCTTTGGACTGCTGGTCATTGTTTCCCAGGCCCTGATCTAGTGTGCACCAGATGCTTTACATGTATTTACTCTTTATAACAGTCTGATAGGCAATTATTTATTCACTTTAGAGGCTCATAGAGGTGAAATAAATTGTCTAGAGCCACCCAGCTTAGCATGGGAAGGAATTAGGACTCTAACGTGGGCTTTCGAATAAAAGAGAAAGGAAATGGTCAATTTTTAATTCAACAGTTATTTATTGAGTCCCTACCCTATGATTATGGTAGTACCAAATGCTTGAAAAGACTAGCATCTTTATCCTTTATTTTTACCTGATTACACAGTAAGATTTTAAAATAATCTGGGGAGACATTGTGGTGTGACAAAAAGAAAGTGAGCTTTGGAATCAGACATGACTCCAATTTTAACTCTGCTATTTAATGACTTTGCCAACATAGGTAAGTTACTTAAGTTCTGGCCTAAATATCCTGAGCCAAAAAAAAAAAAAAAGAAGAAGTGATATTGGCAGATGGTGGGACTCCATGAAAATAAGTTTTAAATGAGATTTTATATTGGAAGAGACATTGCACTTTTTATTTATACTATTTGAATTCTTTTCTGTACTAGGTACTGATAAGGTCTTTTTAATTTTAAGTCTTTTAAAAATAAAGGAGGCAGCCACTCTCTATGTCACCTTCAGGGTTGGTCTGTCTCTAAGAAGTTGGCCTGTGTGATGGAGCATTAATTGTCCCAGCAGCATCTGGAGGAGATTCAAGAACATAGATACCAAGTTTGAAAATGAGTATCTTTTCAAGTCCTACATTCTTTCTCCTTATTTGCTAAGTGACAAAGGAATCATTTGAGAGAGTGACTTGTACGGGCCACATCATGATCTTGGTGTGAGAGTCATAGTCACAGTGGACTTTGGTGTGGTCCATGGTTAAATCAGTTGGCAAACATTTCAAGAAGATGGATGTAGTGGGAAGAGTCAAATGGTTTGTGAGAAAGATGTTTATGACCAAAACAGGGCTACTGTTACTTTAAGGATTGTCTTTAGTATATGATTATATTATATAAACTTCATTTTGATGATTGGAATTTCTCATTACATAGGCTAGATCATCTCAAATTTCAGACCTTTGGAAGCACACCAGAATGCTGCTTTCTGCTCCTGGGATGATCATCCACTGCCAGAAAAAAAATTTGCCCTTCCCTTTCTGTGCCTCTTCAGTTTCTTTGAGGATATTCTAATTCCATTTTACATGATGCACCTTGCAAACATCCTCACTAGAGGCATTCCTCTCCCTCACTTTGCTCTTATGTTGTCTGATGTGCTCATGGAGAAAAACAGAATCTTCAAAAAACAGTGTGGGAGATTAAAAATAAGCTAGGTCGTGGCTAAAAATTTGGCATTTTGGTGCAATTTTAGTAATCCATAACCTTCATATCTTTCTGCTTTTATCAGATGAAAGGCAAACTCCTTTGACCCATGAAGTTGATCTGTGAACTCTGTCAAAAAAATTCAAAACCCCACAGTTGTAGATCATGCATGCCATTAGCATAATTTGCCACCCAGGCCGTAAATGTATGTTCTCTAAAGTGGTACATAATACAGATAGTGTTTTACAGTGTGTTGAGAAAAGATTATTTGACATGTAGTAGAGTGAATTTAAAGTTTCCCATAAGAATTAGTATTCCTTTTATCTGCACTTTTTCCTCCAGAAACTGAGTTGTAATTCAACTTTAAATCTAGTCATTGAGGTAGATCCTACACTTGAACCAAATAAGACCACATGGTCTAGCGGAATCTCTGGGGGATTGAACAGGGTAGCAGTGAGACTCACAATCGCATCAGTTTGGCGAAGGAGGATGGAAGAAAAATGTGTCTCAGCTCCTCAAACGCAAACTTTGAGATTCAGAGAACTGGTTTATGAGCTGAAGCAATCAAATGGAGAATTTGCGACTCTGAATTTCTCTTTGCCCACACTCTGGGGCTTCCTTCTCTCCCTTATGTGTGTGTGTGTGTGTGTGTGTGTGTGTGTGTAGCTTGGGTGTTTGTAGGACTTGCTTCACTGTTATTAAAGCTTTGTAAGATTTCTCTAGGATCTCCACGATGATGTTCCCCTTTTTTAATTCCCGAAATTAAAATGTGTTGGAATGCTTGGCTGCCTTTCACTCCCTCCTCAATGGACCCTTTCGTTTTTCACACCAAGGTGTCCTTCTTCAGGGTGCCAGGTCAGGCTACCAAAACAGCTTCTAGGAGGGGATTAGGACCAATTAACATCTTTGTACACAAAAGCCACTGGCAGCTGAACAGGCAGCCTGGTGGCTGCTCCAGAGCTGCATTTTAAATAGGAGCCTTCTGTACTTGAGTTCAAGTAGGAAGAGGTGGGGAAAGTTTTTATTTATAATTGAAAATGCTGTTTTTGGATAAAGTCTCATGAAAAGAAAAGTAGTGTTCAGAAGTATCTAACAAATGCCATTTGAATGTTGGTCTATATTGTATGTGATTCTATCGAGGATGGTCTCTCAGTATAGCCTGTTCCCTGGGCACATATTGAGATGAAGAGATGTTTCTTCACATAGCAATTTTGTCTTTACATGTCTCTTGTTCTCTGTTTAAAAAAAGTTCAGCTGGATCCCGAGGCACAAAAAGGAGCTGCTCCAAAGGATATATGGTCTTAAAAGCCAGTAGCCTTTTCATAAGAAATCTATCGTATGGATACCTGGACCACAAAATCTTTGTTTAGGGCAAAATAAAGTAGAGAGAGGCATTGTGCAAAGTTTGTTGTCGTTTTTTTTTTTTTTTTCCTTAACCCTTCGGTTTGAGAGGGGCCTAGTTATTTTTGTGTCATTCATTTATTTTTACTGAAATTCCATTTCAGTAAAAAAGGATAACACCCAGTGCTCACCACATCGCGTGCCCTCCTTAATGCCCGTCACCCAGTTACCATAATTTTTGTTTTCATTTTTAAATCACAATCATTGGATCCTTACACTTATTTTTTACCTTGAAACTTTTTGTAGGAGGTGGTACATAATTTTGAATCGATTATGTTAGAGGTAAAGAGATTTTGTGAGCTGGGTAATTAACAAGAGTCTTAGATTGAGATCCAGTTGGAATCTATTAAGAATAATGTTGTCAAAGTTGTAATGGAACCTGCTCCTACACTTGGGTGATGAGAGTTTTCAGATCCATGTGAAAGCTCCAGGGCAAAGTAGGAGTGTTTTCAATCCAAGCCTCTCCAGCTTCCTTATCAGCGAGTGAAAATACTCGAAAATAAAACGCTGCATTCAGAATTTACAGTAGGAACCCATGGGGGAGGGAAGAGAAACCCGAGGAAGAAATTAATTAACGTGTGGTAGGTCCAAAGAACGACGGTGATCACACATGTGCTGAGTCCAGGCGCAAAGTATAGGGGCGACTGTGAGTACCTGATACTGTGTTTCCTGCCCCGTGATGTATTTTTGTTTCCCAGAAGCAAACGATGAAGAGAATAGTATGCGTTTCTCTTTCAATGGCTTGAATGGAAAATGTTTTTTAAAAAGTCAGCCTCCGGGCCCCTAATCTAAATTATGGTCATTTTCAGTTTCCTGGGTTTTATGCATAACTCTAGACTCCTCTTAGTGTGATATTTTCGAAGCAAACCTTAATACAGTCTCAATGTGTGGCTTCCCCCCTGGGTGTTAGTTTCAGATACTGTATTGTGAGTCTTCAGACATGTTGAGTCCCCCTAATGTTAAATGGTAATTGCCAGAAGTATAGGTGGGGATGGAAACATTGTTATATTTTGTTCATTTTTCACACTTGAGCAGTTATCCCTTTTTCTCTCTTGCTGTATGCTTATTAGGGTATGAAATGCAGGTGTGTGGGAAATGGCTAGCGGACATTGACAGGTTATTTTGTTGGTCACTGCCTAATTAGTAGCATAGTGGATGCACCCTGCTAAGCTTTAGTGTGGGGCAGCAGAGCTGGTCTGTTCTAATTTCCTCACGGCTTTGATATTCGCCAAAAGATTGACGGTTTACACAAAAAGCCAAGGCCCGAAGGAGGCCCGTGGAAACAATGAGCCTTCTTGCTTGTAGACACCACAGATGTGAGAGAAAGCTGGCTAAAAACAATTGGCTGACACTGTCTAATTGTCTCCGATGTCAGCGTCATTAATGTTTTCCCATGTAAAACGGAGAAGGCCAAGGTTGTATCCTCCCTTTATTTTGAGTCACATGATTATGTAACTTATCGAGATTCAGATTAAGTGTTAATTGTATTTGTGCAATAAAGAAACAGAAGCTACCTTGGATTTAATGAGTATGTGCTTAATTAATTTTGACAGCTTTAATCTTTATTACCTCTGGAATAATCCTTATCAGCATTAATAGCATTTTTCGGTAATTCACATCACAACTCACTTAATGATAATATATATTTACGTTTCTTTCTGAGATCAAACCAGGGAAACGATTACGAAAGTTTGCGTGCCTTCTGGGAAGCTTCTTGTGAGTGCGTCAAGCAATAATTGGGACAAATACTTTGGGGGCGCCGGCGGAGCCTTGCAAGTCAGACAACTGACCCAAGCGCTCGAAAGAAACACCCGGTTATAGTCAAGGAGCACAAAGTGACACGGTTACCCCTGTGAGACTCCAAACCTTATTTTTATTGACGAAATGGTTTTAAAGATTTTTTAAAAATTTTTTTCTGGAGGAGGGGATACCTGGGGAAGGTGAATCCCTAGGAAGAAGGAACAGATTGAATGGAAATTAAACTTTTTTTTTTTTTTTTTTGGCAAGGTAAGACCTGTAGCTTCCCACAGTGCTGATGATACATGGGTCCAAAGCCAAGTGTGTTTCTTGTGACTGCAGCCAGCAGACACTATCACACAGTTTGCACTGTGCAGCAACATCTGTGACACCAAAACAAGGCAGATTCTGTAGTTTTTGCTGCTTTTCATGTTTTCTAGGGCTTTTCTGGGAAGTCCTTTGTTTTTTTGTATTTTGTTTTATTTTTTTTTAATTTTTTAAATTTATTTATGATAGTCACACAGAGAGAGAGAGAGAGAGGCAGAGACACAGGCAGAGGGAGAAGCAGGCTCCATGCACCGGGACCCTGATGTGGGATTCGATCCCGGGTCTCCAGGATCGCGCCCTGGGCCAAAGGCAGGCGCCAAACCGCTGTGCCACCCAGGGATCCCTTGTTTTATGTTTTTAAATGTGAGCAATGTAATGCCTCGGAGTAGCAGCAGTGGAACAGAGATACTCCCTGGAGAAGAACTACTCCATGAGTTGTTTCCTGCCTGCGAAGCTCTTGCCACAGGGAAGCCCACGCATCTTGGGTTCCACATGGAGTTCAAGTGTGTCAGACCTGATTCCCAAAAGTAATCTCTGTGAACACTTAGCCTCCCCAAAATCATTTTTCCAGAAAAGCCCCGTGTGTTCCCCTGAACCTTTTATTATGCAGGTTTGTCACCTGCATAGGTTATTATGCAGGTTTGTGCACCTGCAACTACCCTCGACAGGAAGCATTCGGTTTTGCACTTGGAGTCATGCATGGAAAATTATGTCGCCGGGGATCTGGGTCCCTGCATGCCTTCCTCACACCCCACCCCCCCTGCGAAGTGTAATCCCTGCAGTGGATGCCCGGTATGTGGGGGTGCAATACAGTGTCCACGGCGCTCTCGGGGGGATGTGCTACAGCCCAATGTATGACCTGAGAGCCCACTGTCCCTGAAAAGTGCATGGCCTTGGGGGGTCAGGTAAGTCAGAGCTTGGATCCGGCCTCTGTTACTAGCTGTGAGATTTCGGATGTGACCTTCCCGAGCCTCAATTTCTTCATATTTAAAAGAGGTGAGGATGCCTTGCAGGGTCGGTATGAGGGTTCCAGACCATGGTGAAGGGCTCACCACAGGATGTCCTAGCAGCTGTCAACGGTGGCCGCCGTTACTCGGACAGCAGCGCCCTCGGTGCCCTAGGCTCTGTCCCTCCGGGCCGTGTCCCTTCCGTGTTCTGGTTGTGTACACCTGGGCTTGTTACCTAACCCGTCTGCGCTGAGTTCCCCCGGGGAACGTGGTGTCGGGGTGAGGCATAAGGGAGCTGGTGATGGTAACGTTCCTAATAATAGGCGTAATGACTACGATGGACGCTGATGGAGGGCCCCGTGCCACGCACCGTGCCCGCTGCCCTTTACCGCACGTGATCCCATTTTTTAAAAAAGATTTTATTTATTTATTCATGTGAGACAGAGAGAGAGAGAGAGAGAGAGAGAGAGAGGCAGAGACACAGACAGAGGGAGAAGCAGGCCCCATGCAGGGAGCCCGATGTGGGACTCGATCCCGGAACCCCAGGATCACACCCTGGGCCCAAGGCTAACCCGCTGAGCCACCCAGGGATCCCCACGTTATCCCTTTTAATGCACATCACACAGAGGCTGGAACACAGTAGACACCGATGTTTGCTGCTATTGGGTTCATTGTGAAGGTCTCAGAGTCACTGAGGAATTTAGGCTCTGCTAGATTCTTCACGTGTGGGTCCTAGGGGACCCTGGTGGAACGGTTCTTCCCCTAGGCATTTCATATCTGTGAGGTTAAGGTATTATGCATGAATCCATCCTCTTTTCTTTCAAACCCTTTAACTGCAGACCCTCTCTTATGTGCTTCTCCACTGACTTTTTTTAAAAGTCCCTTCTCTAAAGACAGTGAGACAGTAGGAAATAAGTCCAGGCTTCTCCACAACCTGCTATTTGCTCACCTTCATTTGTTCCAGAATGTAAGCTGTGTGCAGGCAGCTTCTCTGTCCATGACCTACACCACCTGGGTACTGTTGCCTCACCATGGGCAGGTCCTTCTGCATTGGGTGCAGCCAGATGGACCTGAAAAACATCCTCTTCTTCCCCCTTTGCTTTTGTTTAATTTGCTCCCAAAGGGGATAAAGTTTTGCAGTTTTTTTAAAAAAATTTTATTTACTTATTCATGAGAGACACAGAGAGAGTAGCAGAGACATAGGCAGAGGGAGAAGCAAGTTCCCTGTGGGGAGCCCAATGTAGGACTCGATCCTAGGACCCAGGGATCACAATCGAGCCAAAGGCAGATGCTCAACCACTGAGCCATCCAGTGCCCCAAGAATGGCAGCTCTTATTTCATTTGTTTAGCTTTTGTTCTGAAGGGAAAGGTCATCTGTAGGGAAAGACCTTGTCAATTATTTGAGGGAAAGTTAAACATGGGTTTCCAGAGCTTTCCTTACCGACCAGGAGATACTATTTAACCTGTATCTCAGCATCATCATCTATAAAATTAAATGCTTATATAGTAAGAGCATTGTAACCTCATCCAGGATACTTCAGGATTAAGTGATGGAACAGATGTAAAGTGCTTGGAACAACGGAAGGGCTCAATCAATGTTAACATTGACATGTGAACTAGTCCCAGAGAGTTTCCAATCGGAAGAAGGCAGGATTTAACTAAGAGAAATGGTGGAATTTTCCAGCATGACATCATCTGCTATTTGGAAACAGAAGTCAGTGAGAGAAATTAAGAAGGTGATTCAGTTCTTTCAATTTTATCTTGTAGAGAATTCCATACTGCTGCATATACTATAGTTTGAAAGGGAAACGCAGATTCTAAATAGTGATTCCAAACCACCCTGTGCTAATCTTTAACAAAGTCAAAAACTTTTTTTTTTTTTTTTTTAGATTTTATTTATTTATTCATGAGAGAGAGAGAGGCAGAGACAGGCAGAGGGAGAAGCAGGCTCTGCAGGGAGCCCGATGCAGTACTCAACCCCAGAACCCCAGGATCATGACCTGAGCCAAAGGCAGATGCTCAACCACTGAGCCACCCAGGTGCCCCAGCCCTTCTGAATTCTTAATTCCTATTTGAGCCTATTCAGTAGTAATCATTTTTATTTTATTTTTTATTATAGTCAAATACACAAAATATAAAATTTATCACCTTAACTATTTATTTTTTAAGATTTTTATTATTTTTAGGTAATCTCTACATCCAACATGGGGCTTAAGCCCACAACCTTGAGCTCGAGTTGTGTGCTCCACTGACTGAGACAGCGGAGTAACCCCCCCCCCCCCGCCTTAACTATTTTTAAGTGTACAATTCAGCAGCACTAAGTATATTCCTATGGTTGTACAGCCAATCTCCAGAACTTTTTCATCTTGCCCAACTGAAACTCCATGCCCATTAAACAAGTCCTCATTCTCTTCTCCTCCTAGCCACTGGCACCTACCATTCTGCTTTCCATCTCAATGAATTTGACTACTCCAGGTATTGCACATAAGTGGAATCACAAAATATTTGTCTTTTTGTGACTGGTATATTTCACCTAGCATAATGTCCTCAGGATTCATCCATGTTGTAGCAGGTGTCAGAGTTTCCTTCCTGAATAATATTGCATTGTGTGTGTGTACCACATTCCGTTTATCTATTCATCCCTCGATAGGCATTGGATTGCTTCTACCTTTCGGTTATTGTGAATACCACAACTACAAACATGGAGTTTACATGGAGTGTAAAAGGATCTCTTCGAGACCCTGCTTTCAATTCTTTTGGGTATTCATCCAGAATTGGAATTGCTGAATCATATGGTAATTCTACTTTTAAATTTTTGAGGAACTACCTGTATTATTTCCATTTGTAATGGACATTTTGTAAATATACCACTTACATTCCCATTAACAGTGCACAAGGGTTCCAGTTTCTTCACATCTTTGTACTTATGGTTTCCTGGTTGTTGTTGTTGTTTTTTTTTTTTTTTTTTTTTTTTATAGTAACCATCCTAATGCGTGTGGGGTGGTATTTCGCTGTAGTTTTGATTTATATTGACTTAATGATTAGTGATGTGGAGCATCTTTTCATGTGCTTACTAGCTATTTGTATATCTTCTTTGGAGAAATGTCTTTCCAAGTCCCTTAGCCATCCTGGAATTCAGTTGCTTGCTTTGTCTTTTGTTGTTGTTGAGTTTGTGTATCCTCTATGTATTCTGGATATGAATTCCTTATCAAATACATGATTCACAAATATTTTCTTATGTTCTGTGGGTTGCCTTTTTATACTGTTGATAGTTTTTTCATGCAGAAAATTTTAAAATTTTCATGAAGTCTAATTTGTCTATTTTTCTTTTGTTACCTGTGCCTTTGGTATTATATCCAAAAAAATCATTATCAAATTTGTTATGAAGCTTTTGTTACATGTTTTTTTCCTTGAGTTTTGTAGTTTCGGGTCTTACATATAGTCCTTGATCCATTTTGAATTAATTTTTGTATATAATATTAGGTAAGAGTTCAGTTTTACTCCCGTGCATGTGGATATCCAGTTTTCCCAGCATCATTTGTAAGAAAGATTGCCCTTTCCATTGAATGGTTTTGGCACCCTTGTCAAAAATCATTTGACAACATAGGCAAGAATTTATTTCTGGGCTTCCTATTGTATTCCGTTGGTCTACATGTCTGGCTTTATGCCAGTACCACACTGTTTTGATCACTGTGATTTGTAGTAAATTTTGAAATATCAGAAAGTGTGAGTCCTCTGGTTTTATTGCTCTTGTTCAAGATTGTTTTGGCTATTTGAGTCACTGAGATTCCATATGAATTTCATGATGATTTTTCTATTTTCCAAAAAAGTCATTGGGATTTTGGTAGGATTGCACTGAATCTGTAGATTGCTTTGGATAGTATTGCTGTTTTAACAATATTAAATCTTGCAGTCATGAAAATGGGCTGTGTTTCCATTTTTATATGTCTTGTGTAATTTCTTTCAGCAATGTTTTGTATCTTCAATGTAACCTCCTTGATTAAATTTTAAATATTTTATCCTTTTGATACTGTTATAAATGGAATTGTTTTGTTATTTCCTTTTCAGATCGTTCATTGTTAGTGTGTAGAAAGGCAATTGATGCTAATGTGTTGATTTTATATCTTGCCAAATTCATTTAAACTTTTTTTGTGAAATCTTCAGAATTTTTTACATGTAACATCATATCAAACAGTGATGATTTTAATTCTTCCTTTCTTATTTGAATGTCTTTTATTTTTTTCTTGCCTAATTGCTATGGTTAGAAGTCCCAGTACTGTGTTGACTAGAAGTGATGAAAGTGGACATCCTTGCCTTGTTCTGATCTTAGAAGAAGTGGTCTTTTACCTTTGAGTATGTTTGCTGTGGGTATTTCATATATGGCTTTTATTATGTTGAGGTAATTTCCTTCTATTCCTAGTTTTTAAATTGTTTTTATCATGAGACGGTGTTGAATTTTGTCAAATGCTTTTTCTACGTCAGTTGGGATGATCATATTTTTCTTCCTTCATTCTGTTAATGTGCTGTTTACATTGATTGATTTTTATGTGTTGAGCCATATCTGCATTGCAAGAATAAATCCAACATGATCATTGTCTATGTGCTGAGGGTCAGGCTGTGTGTAGGTTGCTCCTGGGGCAGTGCTGCCTGCCATGTGACTGGGATGGGAGATGAGTAGCTACTATTGTGCTAAGAGCTGAGGTTGACTGACATTAACCCAATTTACCACCAATCTTTTTGCTGAAATTTTCAAGCTTTCAATAGACGCCAGGTTTCCAAAACAGTTATATCAGATAGATTCCACCAGCGTGATTGTTGTCTAGACATGGAGACAGATTCCTGGTGTTTCCTAATTCTCTATCTTCCTAGAATCATTCTCATTTTCTTAGTGGTATCATTTGAAGAACTACTTTTAACTTTTTTAGTATTTATTTTTAAAGTAATCTCTACACCCAGCATGGGGCTCAAACTCATGATCAAGAGTGGCATGCCTTTCCAAGTGAGCCAGCCAGGCATTCCAGAACCACTTTTAATTTTTATGAAGTCAGATTTGTCAATTTTTTTCTTTTTTGGTTTGTGCTTTTTATGTTCTAAGATTTCCCATCTTAAGATCACAAACATTATGTATTTTTTTCTTTTAGAAGTTTTATAAATTTAGCTCTTAAATTTAGGTCTGTTACCCATTTTTAATGAATTTTGTTAAATGGTAGGAACTAAGGATTGAGGTACTCCTGAATGATTATGATTATCTAATTGTTCTAGCAATATTTCTTCAAAAGACTGTCTTTTACCCATTAAATGATCTTCTTTGATAATTCTTTCTTGAAAATCTTTGTTGAAAATCAATGGACATATATATGGTCTTTTTTCTGGACTCTCTTCTATTCCTTTAGTCTATATATGTCTGTCCTTAAGCCAATAGCTATAGCTTAGATTACATAGCTATAGCTTTGTATAAGTCTTGAAGTCAGGTAACATAGTTTCACGCTTTGTAATTTTTCAAAACTGTATTGGCTATTTTAGATCCTTTGTATTTCCCTGTAAATTTTGGGGCTCTGAACTCTTTGGATACAGGAGTATGTCCAACCTTAAGTGTTATCCCACAGTGCCTAATACAGTACCTACTAAGGTACTTTTCCATATTTGTAGACTGATCAGTTAATGGGACCTGATGAAATTAGTAGGTTTCAACTTATTGGGTCCTAGAATCTGAGAGCTGAAAGAGGATGTATGGGGACACTAAGATGAAGATTAGGCCCAACTATCTCATTACAAAGATGGTATAAATGAGATCTAGAGAGTTTGGGTGGCTTGCTTAAAGGTCACACAGTAAGTCAGAGACAAGACTAGAGCTCAGGTCTTTGACCCACCTACTCCTAAATCAGACACTGGGCTTACCTGGGTTGGTGGGTCTGTGAAGCTCTATTTATGTACCAGATATAGGACTTCATTTTACCTTTACCACCAGGGTTCTTTAATAATGTGCCAGGCCATCAGAATACAGAGAGGAATAGGACATGGTACTTATATGGAAGAGTTCATGGTCTATTGAGAACTACTTTTGTATATCTCACTGAAGAAAGTGCTCCTAAATTAGGTCCTTGATGTGTGTGTGGTCTAGGAAATATGCCTAAAAGTAGACCTGAGGCATCTGTGTTTTAGTGACAGACTTAATGCAAGCCAGCACCTGCATGAATTTGATCAAAGAGTCTTTCCAGAGGCACAAGCAGCAATGCCAAGGACAAAATTCTTGCAAAGCAAACAACCTCCACATTACAGGTGCTACCATCTGCACACCTGTATTGGAGGACTTGCTGAGCACAGACATTTTGACTTCTTAATGGATGACCATGAAATTGACAAATTAGAGGGGAGGAAATTGCATCTCTGAAAGCTTCCAGTTCATCATTCTCCTGGGAATGACTCAGCTCTTTCTTTCCTTCAAGCTATAATTTCAGTTTCTTTCTGAAATGGACATATTGATATTTTCCTTCTTATTTCTAACCTTCTGGCCTACTGAAAATGTCTTTAAAAGGAAATAGAGAAGTTGGAAAGTGTAAATAGAAAAGTAACTTTTATGCCAATCAATATCAATATTAAGATTTAGTCAATGCCTTATATTCTGCTTTAATCAGCTATGGAATTAATACTTCCACTTTGCTTTGATAAAGGAAATTTTCATTCTTTTTAAAGTACTTTTATTCATAATTGTTAAACAGAAACAAATGTTAATTACATTGAAAAGCATTAAAACATGCTGTTTTCTTTATCAAATAAAATGTTTTTCTAAAATTTTGTATTTAGACCTTAAGTAAGCAAAACTAGGTTAATAATATAATGAATATCCTTGAAATATTTGGTGATTAAACAGTACAATTCTAAATAACATGTGTGTCAAAGAAGTCTCAGAGAAAATTTAAAAATATTTTTAACTAAATGAAAATGAAGATATAATTTATCAAAATTTGTGGGATACTGTGGAAACAGTACCTTGAGGGAAATTAATAGTAGTAAATACATACATTAAAAAGAAGAGAGGTGCCTGTGGCTCAACCAATTAAGCGTCTGCCTTCAACATAGGTCATAATCCCAGGGTCCTGGGATCCAGCTCCACATCAGGCTCCCTGCTCAGTGGGGAGTCTGCTTTCCCCTTTCCCTCTACCCCTTTCTATGCTCCTGCTCCCTCTCTCCCTTTGTGTCAATTAAATAAATAAAATATTTTTTTTTAAAAAGAAGAAAGACCTAAACCCAGTAATGTCATATTTTACTAGGAAAACCAGAAAAAGAGTAGTACATTAAATCCAACGTAAGCAGAAGAAAGGAAATAACAAAAATTAGAGCAGAAGTCAGTGAAATTAAACACAGAATCAATAGAAAAAATAAGTGATACCAAAAGCTGTTTTTTTTAAAGATTGTTATTAATATGGATAAATGTCTATCCAGGTTAACCAACCAGATACAAATCATCATATCAGCAATGAAAGAAGGGCCCTCATACTGATCCTGAGGACATTAAAAGAACACTTAAGTAGTGCATATTTAAAATTTGCCAAGAGAGCAAATCTTAAGTTTTCATCACAAGAAAAAAATTGTTTTGGTCATTTTGTATGGTGATGGATGGGAACTAGACGTGATCATTTCACAGTGTATACAAATCTTGAATCATTATGTTGTACATCTGAATCTAATGTTGCATGTTTTACACTTCAAAACAGGATACTTAAGGAATA
Organism: Canis lupus baileyi; assembly: GCF_048164855.1. Taxonomy (NCBI): domain Eukaryota; kingdom Metazoa; phylum Chordata; class Mammalia; order Carnivora; family Canidae; genus Canis; species Canis lupus. The sequence continues at coordinate 13,687,382 of NC_132866.1, forward strand.
TTATGAACAATTTCATGCCCACCATTTTGATAACTTAGATGAAATGGACCAATTCCTTGAAAGCTGCAATCCGTCAAAAGACACACAAGGAGAGATATTAAACAGACCTATATCTATTAAAGAACTATTCATTTATATGTAGCTACCTATTTTTGCTCTTCTGGTTCTTGTTATTTCTTCCTATGTTTCTGTGCTTCCATCTGGGGTCATTTTCTTTGTGCCTCTTACTAAAGCTGTGTGTGTACATGTCCTGAAGACAATTCTATTAACTTTTATGTCAGCAAAGAACCTGAGCCTTTTACAAGATGGCAAGCTAGCAAAACTCTATAGATGTCCACAGTAGACAAGACTTAATAGGTCACCATGTGGCAGTTTTTTACTCATAGCATAGGAACATCAACATGGCACCCTATTTCCCATATCATAGCGGATCTTGGACTCAAGTGTTATAGTGTGGCCAGTGTGGATTTCCATAGCCAGTGTAAATATGAAAGGCTGTTAGACACAAGTGGTAACCACAGGATTGTCCTTGAGGCCTAATATAGCCTATATGCCAGGAACAGGCCAATACTCATCTTTAGTAAGCTACTAACGGATGCCACCATCTTTGTAGGCCATTTAGGTTTCTTTGTCTTATAAATGGAAGCCTGTATATTGAGCCTTTTGGGTTATGTTGGTAAGGTTGGTGTGCCTAATCTCATGAGAAATGCAAGAATGATGCTGGCCACTTGGGCTATATTGGCTTGATTGACCACATTGTTTTATTTAGTTTTGTCTGGATGTAGATTCTTGTGGATACCCATAGTATTCAAGTGAATTCAGTTAGTAATAATCCAGTGTAAGCCTTTATCTCCTGTTAGACTTTTTACTGGCACACAGGGCTGGTGTCTTGAGATACTGCATCTTTCAATACCGTTGTTGGCTTTATATCCTTCACCAAGCCTGTGCTTTCTTTTTCTTTTCCTTAAAGTCTCTCTCTTTTCTTAACATATCATGGGAAGCCCCATGGAAGCCCAGTTGTTGGTCTTTTGTGCCCTGGTTCCACTGGTACCTTTCAAGTGGCTCTTCCCGATTGAGAAAATATTCTTGGACTTTATGAGATTTCACTGTGCAATCATGTAAAGTTTCAACACCAACTGTATATTCAACAGTGGGAACAACAGTGGTGGACAGCAGTGGTCTGAACAGCCTCACCTGGATGGTCATTTCTCAGCCAATTTACTGTTTTTTTGTATCTGGCCACTGGAGTGCACAAACCTTACCATTTAAGACAGGGCATAACTTTATAGTCAGACAGACTTTTATGGAAGTCTGTATCCTCTTCCCCATCCCACTGTTCTAACAGCAGAGCCTGAGACTTTCACTTCCCCCTGGGATGGAAAGATCTTGGCCTCACCTATAGTCTCCCCTGATCATTAGAGGCTATTAAATCAGGACATAGTGGTGCAAGGTCAGGCTCAGACATTTGAGTAGCCACCTAGTTCCTTAGTTGATGGAGTAGAGAGATGGAGGGAGCTCTATCTGGTGTAAACTGGTGTTACAATGGTACCTTTCAACCAGGACAGCTGCCAGCTTGGGACTCCCATGGCTTGATCCCTGGTTTGAATTTCTTCAGTGTTTATCCCATTAATCTCTTCTGTGGGAGCTCTTGTGTTGTGAGCTCTGTCCATAGGTAGGTCCTGTTGGAGAGTTTTGTTATTCTTGATTGTCATTTTGTCTCAGATTGAAGAGATTCCAACTAGATTAGGGGCCATCTGTCTTTATCCTGGGCATCTTTCAATCCTGAATCACCACAGCCTCTTGCATAGACTTCCCAACAAAGTTAGTGGAATCTTCTACCTTGGGGGCCAGGCCCTAAAAATGTATCAGCCATTCTCTGAATAGGGGGTCTATCATTGAGCCTGTCATTCTGTCCATCCAGTCAGGAGCAGCTACAGCCTTCAAGCTTTGGAAAGCTTCTTCCATGGGAAGTCTCTCTAGGCTGGCTGGTTTTTTTTGTTTTTGTTTTTGTTTTTTAAGATTTTATTTAATTATTCATGAGACACACACACACAGAGGCAGAGACACAGGCAGAGGGAGAAGCAGGCTCCATACAGGGAGTCTGATGTGAAACTTGATCCCGGGCCTCCAGGACCGTGCCCTGGGCCGAAGGTGGTGCTAAACTGCTGAGCCACCAGGGCTGCCCTGGGCTGGCTGTTTTTTATTTATTTTTAATTTTTTTAATTTTTTAAAATTTTTTTATTTAATTAATTTATTTATTTTTTGGGGGGGCTGGCTGTTAATGGAGTCATTGACAAAGGAATACAGGGCAGCAAATATTATTAATGGGCCTGGTTCTGTCCCAGCTGAATAGGCTGAATAGTGAGACAACTCTCTCACTCCCTTGTCACACAGATGCATCAGCCAATCTTTAACAGCTCTCTAGTGTGCTGAGTAGAGTGGTCCCAGATTTCCCTCTTTTCCTTCTCACTATAGTTCTGCATCTCTGTTCTCTGGACAGGGATATGTTAACCTCCAAGCGTCTTAATGTGGTTGTTAAAACAGGGCACAAGTGTGCTTTCCTCTCTGATGGGTGTCCTGCATGCTCTCCTAGGTTCTTGTCCTGTAGGAGAACAAGCCATGGCATCACGTGGGCAGCTTGTTTCATTTGTTTGTTTATTTGTTTTTATTTCATTTTCAAGATTTTATTTATTTATTCATGAGAGACACACAGAGAGAGAGGTAGAGACACAGGCAGAGGGAGAAGCAGGCCCCATGCAGGGAGCCCGACGTGGGACTCAATCTCAGGTCTCCAGGATCACGCCCTGAGCTGAAGGCGGCGCTAAACCGCTGAGCCACCCGGGCTGCCCTGTTTATTTGTTTTTAAAGTTTATTTTTTTAATTATCTCTACACCCAGCATGGAGCTCAAACTCATGACCCCGAGATCAAGAGTCACATACTCTTCTGCCTGAGCCTGCCAGGTACCCCTGGGCAGCTTGTTTCAATTGTATTTTCTGCTGCTCAGCTTCTTCTATTGACTCAATTCATATATATTTACAATTGAGGCACCCCTTATTCCTCCCTTTGCGTACCGCTTTTTTTTTTTTTAAGATTTTAATTATTTATTCATGAGAGACACAAACAGAGAGGCAGAGATCCACATCAGGAACTTGGTCCCAGGACTCTGGGATCATGCCCTGAGCCAAAGGGAGACGCTCAACTAGTGAGTCACCCAGGGGTCCCATGTACCACTTTTTAGAAAAAAGATTTTAGTTTTAAGTAATCTCTACACCCAATGTGGGGCTCGAACTCACAACCCTGAGATCAAGAGTTGCATGTTCTTTGGACTGAGTCAGCCAGGTGCCCCCCCCCCCTTACTTCCCCTTTGTATGAAACTATTTTCTTCTGGTTTCTAAAAACATTTCTTCATATCCCTGAACCAAGACGACAGGCTTCTTTCTTTTTCTCTTCCCTAAAGTCTATCTTGACACCTTGTTAGCTGCTCCCATTTTATCATAGAAGAACCTCAAACTTGATCTCACAACCCTGAGATCATGACCTGAGCCAAAATCAAGAGTTGGGGACTTATCCAGCCTAAGCCACCCACGTGCCCCTGGCTGACCCATATCTTTTAATGCTCCATTTTATGTTTAGAAATTTACTCTTAAAATTCTGGTTTTTGATTTATATTATAAACTGTACTTTTCCATATACAACTTCTATACAACATTAACATTTATTTATTTATTTATTTATTTTTTAACTTTTATTTAGTTAAAAGTAAATTCCTATAGCATTGGTATTATGTTAGCACAGTTTTTTTTTTTTTTTTTTAAGTATTTCAAGTTTAGGGAGAAAATGATTTGGACCTTAGTTCTTTTGCAATTTCTTTTTTTCCTCCTTTGAGGCATGTAGAGATAGTGATCAAAATGGATACACCTGATAATTCCTCCAAAGTGGAGCTTTGTCTATCTAAATCATAATTTTAAAGATTTCCATGATTGCTCCATCATACCTGATTGCTCCAAATATCTAGTTATCCTTTCTCCTCAGGGCAAACCTGCCAGTGAAAAGCCCATTTTCCTTAAGTACTGAGATAGACTTGTTCTCTACACACATACCCCTGACAAAGTCAGAGATTATGTGCTATCCTGAGTCTTTCCATCTTAGCGCCATTGTCTTCTGTCAAAATACAAACTCTTTAAAATCAAAATTCCTTTGACATCTCTTTCTGATCAGTTATTGGGAATAGCTGACATACTATCATACTTTCTGCTTGGGGAAAATCGTTATGAAACTCATGACTTACTTTGCCAATTAAGGAAAGCTATTCCTAGAGGCATTTTTATCTTTGTAACTGCACATTCCTTCTTCAGTTGTGAGGGCTTTTGTGCTGTAGGAGCTTAAGATCTAGTATGAAAAAATAAAAGGAGAGGTCCTGAGGGATGAATATACTAGTGAAAGCACTTAGAACTTTCTCCCACTAAAATACACACACTTTAGTGAGAACACTATACACAACACCAATGAAATTTTCTACATATTAAGCGAATAATAATGGATACTGTGTAGTTACTTTCCATTTGCTACTCATTTTTCCCCCCAGAACTTGTAAATCAATTTCACCTTAAAGCAGATAACATGCAAACTCAGGGCTCTCTATGATCTTGGACAAGTTAGCAGGAGGCACTTTTTCCTCCTAGTCTCTTTGCCAAAATGACACATTCTTCAGATTTTATGAATCGTGATTAATACTGACTTTTTTGGTAGGAACTCCAACTTCAAGTCAGAGATCCCGAATTATTTTGGGTGTTTGAAGGGATGAAATCTCTTGGCGACTCTCCTTTATCCTCAATAATTTGTCATCTTAAGTGAAATTATGATATACATGTATTTATTTCTGCACATTATTTTTGGGCAAGCTTGAGGATTTCTGTCCCAGTATGTTGTAACTTGTGTTGGTTTTCTCAGATGGTGGATTTAGGAATGGAACAGAGAGAGAAGCAAATGATGGAGGAGATGTAGAGGTCTTTCCAGTGAACTCCTAGGAACATGGAGAAAGTTGAAGCAAAGAAAACCCAGGGTTTTACAGCAGCCTTCTAGCAGAAAGCTCTAGCAGAAAGCTCTCAGGACATAACTGTATTGCAAATCATTTTCCTTCTTTCTCCCTTTGCTGTCACTTTGCTAAATTAAGACAGCCATCATCTCCCTTTGGAACTGGCTTCTCTTGCTTCATCTTGGTCCATTTAATGTGTTTTCATGTAATACCCAAAGTTATCTTTCTAAAATACAAATCATCCTGTCAGCCTCTTGATTAAAATCCTCCAAATCCTTCAAAGTCTCTCCATTGCTCTCAGGGATAAGTCTTTTTAACATGACCTAAGATACTTAGTGGTCTGACTCCCCGCCCCCCCCGCCCGTCTACCTTATCTCCAGCCACTTGATTGTTTTGGTAGTACTATACTTATTATTATTGTTGTTTCGTCATATGTTTTTTTTTTATTCTTCCTTTGACTCATTCTTTTCTTTTCTAATTAATTTTCATTCTTCCTTTAGGTCCTACTTGAGCCATTACTGCCTTGTGTCTTCCCTGACCATCCCCCACCAAGTCCCATTTAGGTCCCCTTTTAATGTGACTCCTGTCACAATGTACATCACAGTGTGTGATAATTGCCCCTAATTATTAGTTTGTGTCACCTACTAGATTGGAAATTCCACAAGGCCCCAGGTCATGCTTGTCTCGGTCACGGTCACATCTTCCATGCCTAGCAGAATGCCTGGCAGGAAGAAGAGGCTCAGAATCTACTTGGTAAATAATTGAACAAATCAAGGACCTCTGATTTATGCAACCAGCTCAAATGGACAAGTTATTCCGTGATTTATGCTGGGATCACTCAAAACTCAAGAGATGGAACTCTGGGCAGGAATGGACAGCTCTGGCTCATTGAATCTGAAACCTAGGAAGCCTCTCTGTGGCTTGAGAAATAATGACTCTCTAGATACAGAATATCTACAATGAAGCAAAGCAGATTTCTAAATATTGCTTCTAACCTCTGAGGAAAGGAGAGCCTAGAACATTTCTACCACTCAGGGAAAAGGTAAGTGGAAAATAACAGAACAGTTCCCATTTCTAGTAATTTAAGTTGTACACAGTTCAGTTAATTGTGTCTACATCCTTTTATTTTAGAAACTACAAATGGTCCTTTTTTTAATATAAGATCTTAATTTTTTTTTCAAATTCAAACTGCATGGAGATGTGGAGGAACTGAACCCATGGAGAACTTCTGTATTTCTTAATTCCTCCCATTGAAAGCTTTAGCTTTGGGTAGGATAACTCCAAGCTGTAGCAGTGTTATCTGCCCATGCTCCCTGCAGACACGGGAGGGCAGTGCAAAAGCAGGTTTATTTTTCCTGGACTCCTTTATCTCGCCAAAGATGTCACAGAAACTCCCATGCCTGCCCTGCCAATTGTAGCATTTCCTATTTCTGGTGTCAGTTCTCTATTCTTTGAATTATCCCCAATAGAAATGGAATAAGTTACTAAAATTGAAATCCTTATAGTTCCCCCGAAGAATACAGAAATAAATTTACACATATCGAAATTGTGCAAGAGAGGAATTAAGATTTGTGGTGAGATCACTGAAATGCAATAATTCGCAACCTCTGGGGAATTGTTGGTTCTTTGAGAATCTGATGAAAGTTATGGATCCTTTCCCCAGAAAGATGTACTTACACCTTCTCAATTTTGCATACAATTTCAGAGCATCCATGAACTACAAGTTAAAGATCTCGGCTGGAATATATTTATGGAAGGACTCTCCCAAGATTTGGGGTCTGGAGAATGAGAAGTACTAGAGACACTTCTGCCTATGAGTTTGTTATTAAAAATGAAACAAGTTTCCAGAATGTGCACCCAATCACAGAGTTTGATTATATGCTTTGACATGTACTTTATTAATTTATGACACTGTGTCAGCACATAGGCTATTAGGGATTGCAAAATAGGATCATTCGGTATTTGCTGAGAGTGGTTTGAGGTCATTAGCTTTCTAATGAAAATATGTGGATGCAGAAAAATGAGAATTAGCTGAAGTTAGCTAAAAGGGGGAAAACCATGTGCTTTAAACTGATATTTCCAAAGAGCCATGACTATCTTTTAAATACCACTACCTCTCCCCGACCATGTACTGCCTTCACCCCTCCCCCCATTCCAAAAAGTCTAATATAGTCTGCAGTGACTGGAGGGATCTGGGGCAGTGGGCAGCTGGAATTCTATTTGTAGGAAGCTCTGGAGAGAGGACATTGCCTACAAGTACTAGTGCTGTTGACTACCCCAAGGGCCATGACCAGGTACAGAAGCCAAACCCTAGACTACCTGGGACAGAGTGGATCTCTCTGTGCTCACCTGCACGAGACAAGATTAGTGGACTGGGATTTACTGAGGAGTCTTCCAGCCAGTAGCCTCCAGGGGCCCCATCAGGCTCCTGAGAAAGGGAGCTAGCACTTAGAGCAGGTCCAGTGGAGCCTTAGGACTCACCCTTCTCCGGTGTTAGTAGGCTCTGAAGAGAAGGATAATCAATGAAAGGCACAAGCAGAGTGGCATTTCTTCTCCTTACCTGCAAATTCTCTTCTCTCCTCTAATTTGTGTATTAGAAATATACTTTAATATGGTAGCTAAATGGCTCAGCCACTTACCAGCTATGCAACCACGGCACGTTAACCTAGCTGCTCAGCTTCTCATCTATATAATGTGCACAATAATAGTATGTATTTCATAAGGTTATCATGAAGAGTCAATGAAATAATGCATGTAAGTAAGGGATTTAGTACAGTGCTTATTGTCTAGTAAACAGTTAAACGTTCACACTTAAAAAATTTATTTATTTATTTATTTATTTATTATTTATTTATTTGAGAAAGAAAGAGAACAGGAGCAAGCAGAGGGGCAGAGAGAGCAGGAGAGGGAGAGAGAGAATCTCAAGCGGACTCCTCTCTGGGCACAGAACTGGATGCCAGGGTCGATCTCATGACCCTGAGATCATGACCTGAGCTGAAACCAAGAGTCAGAGGTTTAACCCACTGAGCCACTTGGTGCCCCAATGTTCACCGTTTCTGTAGTTATTTGGGCATCTATGCTACCCTACTAGGCTGATTATAAACTTCCAAATGTCAAGATTTGCACCATGAAACTTAAAATAGGCTTCTAGAAATATTTTTGAATAAATAAATGAACGAATGCTTTAGTGAATGAGGAGATGTGAATATGGTTTGAAAAATAGAAGTTTTGAATAAACTTGGATAGATGCCCCAATCTGGCAGGGGCAGAGTGGAGATGTATGTATAGATATATATTTGCTAGACCCTCTCACTGGACTGTCCTGCCCTTTGACTTTTTTTTTTAAGATTTTTATTTATTTATTTGAAAAAGAGAGAGCGAGAGCATGAGAGATGGGGAGGGGAAAGCAGACTCCCTGCTGAGCAGGGAGCCCTTATGTGGGGCTTAATCCCAGGACCTTGAGATCATGACCTGAGCGGAAGGCAGATGCTTAGCTGCCTGAGCCACCCAGCTGCCCTGCTCCCTTTGACTTTGAACGACCACTGACTATTTCTTAGCGTTTAGCTATCACCTTAGTGCAAGATCTTTAGAAAGACCTTCTATAAGGACCCCTGTCCAAATGAGCTTCCTTGCCCTGGCCCCACTGGTTACATCTATCACTACCCTTTGCTTACAGCACATAAAATTTATATGATTTGTATATCATAAAGTATATAATTATATACTTATCTGGGTTTTTTAACCTTGTTTAGTGTCTGCCTTTCCCACTACATGATAAGCTCTATCACAACAGAGAACTGTTTTCTCCAGGAACCTGTGGAGAGGCAACATAGTCTAATGGGTAGAGCTGGGGACTTGAGCCCATACAGTCTGACACCAGAGACTGCCTGCATCTAAACTCTGGCTCTGCCACTTACTAGCTACGTGACCTGAGACAAATTACTTAACTTCTCATCTTAGTTTTTTCATCATCCAATTGGGGATAGTAACAGTGCCGTCCTCCCTGATACTTCCTTTCCATCCTTGAAACCTGGGGCTCCTGCCAGGCCTGGTGCTTTATTTTTTTTATTTTTTATTTTTAAAATATTTTATTTATTTACTCATGAGAGATAGAAAGGTAGAGAGAGAGAGAGAGTGAGAGAGAGAGTCAGAGACACAGGGAGAGGGAGAAGCAGGCTCCATGCAGGGAACCGGACGTGGGACTTGATCCCAGGTCTCCAGGATCACGCCCTGAGCTGAAGGCGGCGCTAAACCACTGAGCCACCTGGGCTGCCCAAGGCCTGGTGTTTTAGAGGACACTGCTCCAATACCACTCTGGCTCTGTGCCACCCCGCAGATAATCAGACCCTACATAAGGCCAAAGGAACATGCCTGTACCTCCCCCTCCCCCTCCCCCTCCCTCCCTCCTTCTCCTCCTCCTTCTCCTCCTCCTCCTCCTCCTCTTCTTCTTCTTCTTCTTCTTCTTCTTCTTCTTCTTTCTTCTTCTTTCTTCTTCTTCTTCTTCTTTTCTTCTTCTTCTTCTTCTTCTTCTTCTTCTTCTTCTTCTTCTCCTTCTTCCTCAAGATCTTATTAATTTATTTATTCATGAGAGGCACACAAAGAGAGGCAGAAACATAAGCAGAGGGAGAAGCAGGCTCCCTATGGGGAGCCCAATGTGGAACTCAATCCCGGGACCCTGGGATCACAACCTGAGCCAAAGGCAGATGCTCACCCACTGAGCCACTCTGGTGCCCTGCCTATACCTACTTCTTTTAGACCATACTTCTCTCTCTTTTTTTTTCCCACTTTAAATTCCATGAACACAGGGCTTTGTTTTGTTCAGTTCTGTGGTGTCCCTGGCACAAAGCAAGCACCCAAACATTTACTGAAGCAATGAGTGAAATGCCAGCCCAAATCCCCAAATTGGTTCCACCGGGGAAAATTTATTCAGGAGGTTGAATTCTGCTAGGATGGTATCAAAGAGAGTGAGTTCAGAGGCCAGTCCTGTTGGAAAGCCATTGCTTTAATGAGAACTTCTGTGCTGGACTCCCTCCCCTCAGAAGACTTTTTCTGTTCTGAAAGCCCATATTTTATATTCCCCAACCAACTCCCAAACTCCAGATGTAGCTGTCTTCCATCTTCAGCGTTCCAACCCTAGAGAGAGAGAGCATCCTGTAGGGGAGGGTAAGGACTTGATAGGAAAAAAGTGATAATGACATGCACCATGGTTCATTATGATGGGTTTCTTCCCAGGCTAATTCAACACCTCCAAAATATGGGCAGGGAAACCAACAGGCTTGCACTTCTATCACACGCTGTTCACAAAACTGCCCACTTCTCTCAGACCAGGTGTCCTCCCTAAGTGGGCAAGCCCTGGGGTGGAGGACACCTCTAGACTTTCCAAATAGTGGTAAAGAACCTGTGGGTCTGAGCAGCCCTGGGGCCTGGCTCATGAACTACTCAGCACTACCGCTGGGGGGCCAGGCCTGTCTCAGAGCCCTCTGTCTCCATTAGACCATACTTCTGATGCCTGAGATCCTAGGACTCCCTACTCAAAGAACTCTAAGCATGCTTCTGGAGCCAGTTGGGCTTCTGTCCCTGGTCCATCCTTTCAAAAGGAGACTGTCACTGGTGTGCAGAGCCAGAAACCTTATGTGACTAAAGATCTATTTGCAGAGTGGGAAGGTGGACACAGTTTAGATGTTTTGTCTGAGATGTCCACACCCGTTGATCCGAGGTTCTTTCTGTGGTGCAAGATATGTTGCTGGTGGGAAAAGAAGAGAGGTAGGCCAGGGTCCTCTATTTTATTCTTGCTTCTAATCTGGCAGATGCTAGAGATAGGCCAGTCCCTTATAGATTGTTATGAAGATTACTTGAGATATTACATGTAAAGCCTTTATTGTTTTATTTTGTTTTATTCTTCCTGCCTCAAAGAATTTCTTTCTTTTTTTCAAATAAAGATTTTATGTGCTTATTTATTTAGAGTGAGAGTGGGAGGAGGGGCAGAGGGAGAGGGAGAGAGAACATCTCAAGCTGACTTCCCACTGTGTGTGGAACCCCATACAGGCCTAGATCTCACGACCTCAAGATCAGGAATCTGAGCCAAAATCAAGAGTTGGATGCTCAACCGACTAAGCACCCCAGGCACCCCTATGTAAAGCCTTTAGAAAGTGCTTGATAGACTATAAAGTGCTCAATAAATGTTAGTTATTATTATATATATATTTTAAAGATTTTATTTATTTATTCATGAGAGACACAGAGAGAGGCAGAGACACAGGCAGAGGGACAAGCAGGCTCCCTGTGGGGAGCCCATTGCAGGAACCCATCCCAGGACCCTGGGATCATGACCCGAGCTGAAGGCAGATGCTCAACCACTGAGCCACCCAGGCATCCCTAGTTATTATTATATCTCTAGTTGGCTTAGCACAAGGTCTAGTACATTTTAGGTGTTTAGTTAATTTTTGAATGAATCAATGGGTGAATGATTGCTTGAACTATTAACTCATTAATTGGGGTCCTGCCTTGGTTCTGTTGCTAGGTGAAATCATCTGTGTATTTGAACAAAAGTTTTCTTCATTATTGTAGTAATTGTTGGCCTAAAGTAAGAAATACTGGTTTGATATTCACAGTTTAAGTATGAATAACAAACTTCCTAACAGGAAAAAGGTCTTAGATATTGATTTCACAGAATGACATCTTAGTTAAGCTGATAAATTATTTTATAAGAAATACCGTAAGGAATTTGAATTTATGTACTCTTAGATGCTCCCTGTTTGCTCAAACACAACAGGATTCTGGGTTCAAGACAGCTCCAGCAGTTTTCTGGCAGTGCAGAGGACCCTTATCACAAGCCAAGCAAGCAGGCTGTGCATTTATATTATTTGACGACCCCAAAGCCCCACTCTGATGGCTGGTCAGGGGCCAGCAACCTCATGATTTAAATTACTTATTTGATTCATCAACAAATGTGAAAGGACCATGGTAGTGACAGAGCAAGGGTCAGTCTCACCTCTATCACTTATCAGCTGTGTGATCTTGGGCTGATTTCTTAATTTTACTTCTCTCCAGTTTCCTCATCTGTATGAAAAGAATGATAATAGCCACTGAGGTGGATTATTGAGTAACGCTCTTAGAGCGTAGTTCCTGGCAGGCAATAGATTTCAGTTTCTTCACCACCTAATTGCCATTTATAGGGCCACCAAATGGAGAGTATCTCCAGCATTAAGCTTGTTTTGACAATATAGTCATACACGAGGTACTGAACATATACTTACAAATCAGATTAATAAAGTACTTCACCAATGCAAAGTGTTTAGTATGAGCAAACCTCATAATAATTGGTAGCACAGCTATTTTTTTTTAAAGATTTTGTTTATTCATGAGAGACATAGAGAGAGAGGCAGAGACATACGCAGAGGGAGATGCAAGCTCCCCGTGGGGAGCCTGACATGGGACTGGATCCCAGGACCCCGGGATCACGACCTGAGCTGAAGGCTGATGCTCAACCACTAAGCCACCCAGGCCTCCCACAAATTACTTTTATTTTTATTTTTTTCACAAATTACTTTTAAAAACTAATTCAGACATTTGTTTTGCTTAAGCCTTGTAAAATGCCATTTTACTAAATCTTCTTTTTATTCCTATTAAGATAATTGCTGTTTTGTTGTTAAAGAAGGTAGAAGAGTACAAATAACATATTTTGAAAATAAAGCAAAATTATATTTTAGTTCTGATTTCTCCAAACCTTTATTTAGAGGTAAAAAAAAAAAAAATCCCCAAGTCTATTTCGTATCCTTATTAAAACACCTCCTGCAGAGCAGCTCAGGGCCCTTTGCCCATGGGTTGGTGAAGATTACACACTCTTCTCTGCTGGGCTTACCGCTCCCTGAATGGCATTCTCCCTCACTTTATCTTCACTGAAGCCTGCTCTTAGGAGAAGGAAATAAAAATCTGATATTCAATTTCAGTAAATCTGGAATAGTGAGCTGAGAGCCAAGGGGGAAGTTTTACTTCCAGACTGACCTCTTGCAACCACCCAGGGGTGCTGCAGCCAGTGTCATGTGATTTCAAGGCCTTGAGCCTCTGGTTCCTTCCCCACAAGAGAATCTGTGTCTCATTTGCTTACTAGAATGTGGAGACTTCCTTTTAACCATGAGATAGCTTTGAAAATACAAATGCCTTTCTCTCTCTGCATCTCTCATGAATAAATAAATAAAATCTTAAAAAAAAAAAAAAGAAAAATAACTGAATTTAGTCCATTCATTCTTGGCAGTCACTTTGCCAGGGGTGCAGAAGGTGGGGGAGATGAGGCTAGGGGGCAAGATGAGAAAGGCACACAGGGGAGGAGAAAAGTCTGGGGCAAGAGACAATGGGAAGCTCCACGGGAACTCTCCACTGGCTGTAGTTTTAAGCCAGAATCTGAAATTTTGAAGTTCTTTAGTGCTGGCAACAGGCTTTTCATTTAAACAAGGAGGGGAAAAAAAAAACGCTGCACACTAGAATAAACACACAAAATGGACTGTATATATCCACTTAGCGGTGGTTTGTAGACATTTAATGAACATGCGTGGTATTGACTTCAGGGCCCATTATGGGCATTGACGCAGCCTGGATTTGTGGGTTGGGTTTTTTTTTTTTTTTTTTTTTTTTTGACAGTTTGATTTTCAAGACTTTCCCGTAGCTTTTAGTACTGTTTTTTGGACTTATTTTCATTAAGGATTTTAAAAGCAAAGGTCTTTGCTTACATTGAAAGTGGGACTGTTCCTAGCATCATAGTTCCTTGCTAATGGCTTTCTGAAATACCATTTTCATTATTTAATTTTTATAGAACTCTAGTTCCTTTATTATTACATTTGCCTTTGTAACATGTACAATCTGTTGGTTGCATACTGCTAGGCTTTAGATATTTTTCCTGTTTACCATGAATAAAAAAATGGTTGCTGGGGGTACCCGGGTGACTCAGTGGTTGAGCATCTGCCTTTGGCTCAGGTCATGTTCCCAGGGTCCTGGGATCGAGTCCCACATCAGGCTCCCCATAGGGAACCTGCTTCTCTCTCTGTCTATGTCTCTGCCTCTCTCTGTGTGTCTCTCATGAATAAATAAATACATCTTTTTAAAAAAGAAAAAGGTTGCTGATTCATATGCTTTTCAGAATAAACCACCACCCTCATCCATGCCCAACAGAAAAATGGCAAGTATGTCTTCTGATTGATCCTCACTAGCTATTTTGCTCTGATCCCTCTCTTTTCCTCTCCAGCAGTGAAGATATAATATTCTCTGGTTATGGAGAAGAAACAAGCATAATGGTAAAGCCACTTAGATTTTACAAATGTCAACATAATCATTTACCTAGTTAATAACAGTAATGTATGTAATGCTCTGACATTTTACAGAAGGCCTTCATGTAGGTTATTTTGTTTGAATCCTGAAGGTTTATCCTAATTATTATCCCATTTTATAAAGATGACCTGCTCAAGTTCAGGATTAGTGAGTGACTGAGGCCTCCCCTTCCTTCCTTGAACCAAGCTCCAGTCTTTTCCATCTTAACCAAAAGCCCTTTGTCAGTCCCAGAGGGTTTTAGCTACGACCCTTTTCTCTTGCCCTACAGGGCTCAGCCACTTGAGAGTGGGCTGTAGCCTGTTTCCTGTTTCCTGACTTTGCATTCATTCTTCAGTCCTCTGAAATCCAGGGTTGGGGTCCACTGCTGTGCTGGGCTGACTTAGTAAGAGTCATAGTACCTTCTGGTTGCTACATGCTGTGAGTCCTGTTCAGTGTTTCTACTTCATACTTCAGTTCTCTACCTTTTCAGGTCCCTACCATCAACTCCTGCCTTCCTATGGCCCTTCCCTTGGCTTCTCCATGTGCCTTGGTTGGGTTTTCTCCTCACCAGAAGAGTCTTCAAGTTTCTGCAGCTACTCCTCTTCCTGTGTTTTTTCTTAAATATTGCGATTCCTCAGAATGCTGTGACCTTACTTATCTTTTTTCTTCCCATTTCTTCTCATCCCAGAGCAATTTTATCCATTTCTTACTGTTGCCACTCTAGGCAGATGGATTCATAAAAAAAAGGTTTTACAGATGTTTTCAAACACAAAGAAGAGTAGAAGTCATAGTTTAATGCCCATGGATCCCATCAATTAGCTGCAACAGCTATTGACATTTTGCACATCTTGTCATTTCACTTGTAAATACATCAATACATGCTTTGTAAGGGCTTTTGAAAATTATAGCCACCATGCCATTTTTGTACCTAACCAGAATTAGTAGTGTAATTTCTTAATGTCATCTAACACTTCCTAAATCTCTATGATTGACTTAAAGTTGCTTTGAATCCACAAATGAATTGATGTCTCTTAGTATGGGTCTCTGTTTCTAGTTGTGCCAGACCAGGCCTTTCTCTCAGTTTCCAAGCCCAAGAGGCTAGCCAGCCTCTGGTAGCTTCATGTGGAAGCCTCAAAGGTACTTCAGACACTTTTTTTTTTTTTTTTTAATTTGATAGGCTCCACCTGTAGAGCCCAACACAGGGCTTAAACTCACAACACTGAGATGGAGACCTGAGGTCAAGAGTCAGATGCTCAACCTTCTGAGCCAACTCAGGTGCCCTGGTACTTTAGACTAATCATGTTTCCAACTTAACTTCTTTTGTCCCTGAAAGCTTCTTCTCATCCTGTGCTTCTTCTCTCACGAAATGGCTGATCCACCTGATTGTGCCAGAAACCTGTGGTTCTTCTCTGATCTCCCCATTTCCACTTATTTATCATATGTACTATGTTACTAAAAACTATTAATTCTAAAAAATAAAAAATAAAAAAATAAAAACTATTAATTCTATCTCCTATATATCTTTTCAGTATATCTTTCCATCCTCTCTGCCATTGTCTTGGTTCAGGTCATCATTTTCCCCCTGGATGGCTGCAAATCCTAAATGGTCCCCTATTTCTAGTCCTGGAGGATATCCTTTCCATGCAGTCAGAGATCTTTCTAAAGTATAAATCTTGTCATTGACACTCCCCTCCTTAAAGTTCTTCCAGAGCTCCCTGTCGTTTTCAGGATAAATTTTAGCATCTAATAAGGCCTTCAAAACCCAGTGCTTGCTACCCTCCCTAGCCCCTATTAGCCTCTTTCTCTTCTGATACCATGTGGTCTATCCACACATTCCTCCACTGTTCTCTGCCCTTTCTCACTTGGGCCAGTGCCTGTGATGTTCCTTCCACCCAGAATGCTCTCCCTACTCCCTATTTGTTTCCTCTCCCTACTCTTTCTTTCAAATTGCAATCCTACTTGTCATTAGATCTTTGTGAATAATGAACCCTTCAGGGAAGCCTTCCATCACTCCCCAAACCTGAGTCAGGTGCCTGTGGTCTGGGCTAAGGTTGCCTGGGGGTACTCGGTTTCAATTCCTGCTATAACATTAATTTCATAGATTTGTAACTGCTTATTTGATATCTTCTGTCTTATTTATGGTTGTGGTCTGAGTAAGGTATTAGGAAAATGCTCAATAAATATTAGGTGAATGGATGAAGTCATGATTCTTCTAACTCCCAACTTCTTTCTGGTGTACGCCTATTTCTTAGTGTTGTAGGTATTGTGTGTGATAGGCACTGCTGTAGCATCTAGGCCTTAGAAAATTCAGTTGAATTTTCAGAAAACACTTGAAATGTGGAAACAAGGTAGTGTGGAGGTAAATATTGTAAGCCTGTTCCTCTTAGGACCTTTTTACTAACTACTCACTCTTCTTAAAATATTTTCCTTCTAGGGGCACCTGAGTGGCTCAGTTGGTTAAGTGTCTGCCTTTGGCTGAGGTCATGATCCTGCAATTTTGGGATGGAGCCTCACACTCATCAGTGGAGAGCCTACTTCTTCCTCTCCCGCTGCTCCTCCCTCCCTCATGTTCTCTTTCAAATAAATAAAATAATAAAATAAAATAAAATAAATAAAATAAAATAAAATAAAATAAGAAATATTCCCTCTAGGGGCACCTGGTTGGCTCAGTTATCATCCAACTCTTGATTTTGGTTCAGGTCATGATCTCAGGGTTATGGGATTGAGTCCTGAGTTGGGCTCTGTGCTCAGTGGGAGTCTGTTTCTCTCTCTTCCTCTGCCCCTCCCCCACTACCTCTCTCTCTAATAAATAAAATCTTTAAAAAATTCCCTCTATCTTTGCTCATTTTGTCTCTTGTCATTTATTTTTTAAAGATTTTTAAAAATTTTTATTTACATATGATAGTCACACACAGAGGGAGAGAGGCAGAGACACAGGCAGAGGGAGAAGCAGGCTCCATGCACCGGGAGCCTGACGTGGGACTCGATCCCGGGTCTCCAGGATTGTGCCCTGGGCCAAAGGCAGGCGCTAAACCGCTGCGCCACCCAGGGATCCCATTTTTTAAAGATTTTATTTATTTGAGAGTGAGTGAGTGTGTGTGTGTGAGAGAGAGAGAAATGTGTGACACAGGAGCTGGGCAGGGGGAGGGGCAGAGGGAGAAGCAGACTCCCCGCCAAGCAGGGAGCCTGACAAGGGGCTCAATCCCAGGATCCTAGGATAATGACCTAACTGAAGGCAGACACTTAACCAACTGAGCCACCCACGCACCCCCATTTCTTGTCATTTAGACTTAAGTGTAAACATCAGCCTCTCAGAAGGGTCCTTCCTGACAACAGGTCTAATGCAATCACATGGTTACCATCACATGTGCTACTTTTGATTCTCTGCGCTGTACTTGCTTCTTTTTATTTGTTGTTCTTTTTGTCTTTCTCTTTTCCTGCAAGGGAGACAAGGGACTTCATCTAACCTGTTCATTGGTGTCTTGTAGGTATTCTACAGATATTTGTTGAATCAGTGGAAAAATTAATGACTATGATAGCAGTTGAGGTAATACACTTTAGGAGAGATAACGGAAAATGACAAACCTGTTTCCCATGGAGTATATTTTTTGAAAGTAAACAAACTGTCTGTAGGTCCTGTTATTAGGCACGTTACCTTGTATGTAGCTTTTTCTGTGCTATTCCTAATTTCCCTTTTTTTTACGGGTATGCAGGGGGGCTGTTTATTGGACACTCTCCATTGGACCACCTTGCTTGAGTGAGGTGCTAAGCACGTGCTAATGTTAGCAGAGAACCAACTTTACAGCTCTAGGAGAGGTGAAAATGAATAAGAAAAGTAAGCAGGGCCCCTTCTGAAAGAGGCCTTTTAACAAAAGAGGGAGGCAACAGTTTGTATAATTCAACTTCAGAAAACCTATTTCAGAGGCTCATTATAAGGCTAACTGATTTGGCCCAGAGAGCACGCACTAAGGTTCAGTTTGGATCACTGGCAGTTGTGTAGGACTTTGGGCTACAATGAGGGGAGGAGGAGAAGGGAGGTTTGATTGGAAAGGCAGTGGGATGTGAAAGTGCATTTCCAGCGACTGGGCAGAGGCTCTGCCCTCAGAGACCTTCTGGTTTCATGGGCCTTAGTGCCAGTGTTCACTGAAGTGGGTCTGGGAGCAGGCCAGTGAGTTTGATATGAGACATTTGACATTGAGGTGTCAATGATGTCAATGTAAAGCCCAGGGATCTAGGATGGATCTAAGAAATGTCTTAGGACAGATCCCAGGGGAAAACCAGCATCGAAAGAACGAGAAGAGGACATAGAACTCTTTGACAAAGACCTAACATTTCTTACTTGAAGGAAGAGCTCATGCTCTCCTGAAGATCACATGCTATTGGTCATTCCTTTCTGAATTCTTGTAGTACTCCTATCTCCAGCATCTAGGCTTCTAAGTCTTTAGCAGAGCTCCGTGCAACAGAAATATAATGAGAACCACAACTATGAGCCACACATACAGTTTACAATTTTCTACCAGCAACATTTTAAAAAGAAAAGAAAACTGCTAGGTGAACATAATTTCAGAATTTTACTCAATTTGAGGCACCTGGGTAGCTTAGTGGGTTAAACATTGACTCTTGAGTTTAGCTCAGGCCATGATCTCAGGGTCGTGGGATCGAGCCTTGTGTCAGGCTCTGCACTCAGCACGGGGTCTGCTTGAGATTCTCTCTCCCCCTGCCCCTCTCCCCAACTCGCTCTCACACAGTCTTTCTCTTGAAAAACAAATTCAATTTCTGATGATTTATTGCTAGTATATAGAAATACAGTTGATTTTTGTATCTCGACCTTGTGTCTTACACCCTTGTTGATAAACACACTCATTTTTTTCTAGTATCTGTTTTACAGATCCTATCAGATATTCCATTTTGTGGTTTGAAATATGTAATGAATCAGAAATAACTCTTACACATAGTGAAACTTGGCCAGAGGTGTGTTGTGAGTTATTAAATTTGTTCCTCTAAGTGAAATGAAGCAGCTGAGGCAATAATAATTAGATTCCTGCTGTTCTGACTGGATCTTAGCAGGAAACAGGACAATAAAAGATAAGCCTGTGATTTTGATATAAGGACTCTGGCAGAGAGGAAGAAGACCTCTGTTGTAAAGATCCTTTCTGGTGTGAAAGGCCTGGTTTGGGGACTAACCCCAGGGCTGCTGTGGTTGCTGTTACAGGCATCCTGGCCTAGCAGTGTCCCTGGGCCTGGGTCCCCTTTCTGGCTCTTCCCAGAAGAGGCCTTAGGAGGTGCTCAGCAGCGAGGCCATGGGCTAGGAAGGGTTGTAGTCAATAACGGTGCAGTGTCCATAGCCCACTGCAAGCCTCCTAGCTTCAGGAGTCTTTCCTCGGGGACCTGAGGTCAATGAACAGAGGAGTAGGCAACAGACAGTTGCTATCACTTCATTTTAGAGTCTCAGTATTCATAGCCCTCTTTTTAAATCCCTTCCTTCCTTTCCCTTCCTTTTGTTCAAACTTGGGCCAGTGGCCTCTGCATTTACTTCATCTGGGAATCTACCCCTTTTGCCCCAGTATGGTCAAGTTTGTGTTATTGCAGGCCAAATGAGCTACCATTTGGCCTCTGTGTTCTGGGGATGGAGCTTATCCCTTTCTCACACCTGCCTGATGTACTCCACAAAGCTGTTGTAACAATCAGAGTAATGCTATGAACGTGTTTTGTTTACCACTTTCTAAGTATAAGTAAAGGACGCTTATTATTATTTGACAAATATTTATTGAACATCTATTTTTTTCTATGCACACTAAGGATAGAGCAGACAACAGATCTGGTCTCTGTTCTTGTGTCCTGCAAAGTGGGGTTAAGGGAAGACACATGTTGAGAAAATAAGTCCACAAAAGATCATATGCATACAACTGTGATAATACAATCTCTGAAGGAAAAATAGGAGGAGCTGTGAGACTGTACACTATACCTGATTTTGGGGATCACAAGAAAGACCTCTCTGAGAAAGTGACATTGAAGCTGATACCTAAAGGGTGAATAAAAATTGCCCAGGTGACTGGTGTAAGGAAGGAAATATCATATAGAAGGAACCAGGTATAGAGCTAAGGAGGCAAGATGGAGATTGGAGTATTTGAGGAAGTAAAAACCCCTGGGAGAGCCAAGGAACTAGGGTCACTGGATGAGGCTTGGGAGGCAGGTGGGAATTAGATCATGCAGGATCATTAGGCCACAATGAAAGTTTTGGACTTTACACATCACTCTCTGTGTATTTCAGCAGAAGGAGTTTAATACAGGACTTTGGTTACACATGTACTGGAGGGCTGAGAAAGCAATGGGTATCCAGTGAGATAACCTGATACTAGCACCGTGGTTAGCAGTTTCTACCCCAGAGGACTGGTGGTATTAGTTGAACCCAGCCCAGAAAGACCCTGTTGCAGGTGATGAGACCACAGAATAAGAGGGTAGAGGCCTCGATGTAGGAGCTGGGATCACCAAAGGAAAGAACTGCTTCTATAGTTGGTGTCAGAAGCAGGGAGACATTGACAGCAAGAAAAAGAATGAAAGAATGAGAGAGACAGAGAGAGAGCACGTTTCTCCATCCTCTGCCTTCTACTCTCCTGCCAATACCTCTTAGTAGTAGAAGCTAATAGAAAAATATAGTTTATAGACTTTTAGCCACAACATTACAGAGCAGAGTAGAAAGGGTGGGTGTTGAACAAAGTAGACAGTGGTGGGTTAGAGACAATAGAGTGTGAGTCAGCAAAAGTTTTAAGTGAGAAGTGGGGTGAGAATCCATGAATTGCAGAAGAATTGATGTCACGTTAGTGACACCTTCTCTCCTGGTGTTCACAAAGTCATTTTCTTCTATGGGTTACTTACCTTAAAGCCTGTTGATTTCATATTCTCTTTCCCGAAGATACCTATGAGTTATACAGGAGGATATGATAAGGATAGGTCTCATTTGTTGAATACCTACTTGGTTATACATTTTACAATGTCTCATTGAATCCTTACAACAAACATTATGATCTCCATTTTATGGGAAGGTGATTGTGACCAAGGGAGGTAAGCTAGTAAGTAACAGTGCTGACAGTTGAAGTAGGGTTTTCTGACCCAAAGCCGGGCTCTGTCCATTATAACACAGTATCCAGTCTGCAATTTGAGATGAGCTCTTCAATAGGAACCTCCTATTTCTCTCATGTTCAATTTCTTCTGACTTATGAGAAGATCCTCAGTGGGAATCCTGTGTTAGTTGAGCAGGAGACACAGTACTCAGGATATACTACAGCATAAATGTTCTCACTTTTACCTAAATCATATAGTTTTATTCATAGCAGAAAGGTTGTAAGATTTATTCCCCCTCTCACTCTATGGGTTTGTTCTGAGCATTAAATGAGATGCTGTGATGTCCTATAACTTAGCAGGTATTTAAGAAGAGAGAGTCAAGAAGGTGACTCATTTCTCATCAGCTGATTTTGTTGAGAACACAAAGTTTAGTTACGAGATAGGCCAGTGAAAAACCTTATGCAGATAATTTGATGAGGCCACAGTATCCTAAAGGAAAAAGAATTCTTCTGGAGGGAGAGCTGAAATTTGTCATTAGTACTTACCTGACCTTTTTTAGGGGTTGAGAGCAATGCAAAAGCTAATAGTGTTTGGAGATCATTTAAACCTGGAAAATATTATTTATATATATTCCCCAAATGAATGAGAACATATAATGTTTGTCCTTCTCCGATTGACTTATTTCACTCAGCATAATACCCTCCAGTTCCATCCACATTGAAGCAAATGGTGGGTATTTGTCATTTCTAATGGCTGAGGAATATATAAATAATAGTGAAAAGGAATATAAGGGAAGGGAGAAGAAATGAGCGGGAAATATCAGAAAGGGAGACAGAACATAAAGACTCCTAACTCTGGGAAACGAACTAGGGGTGGTGGAAGGGGAGGAGGGCGGGGGGTGGGGGTGAGTGGGTGACGAGCACTGAGGGGGACACTTGACGGGATGAGCACTGGGTGTTATTCTGTATGTTGGCAAATTGAACACCAATAAAAAATAAATTTATTATAAAAATAAAAAAATAAATAAAAGTTAAAAAAAAAACCTTGAGTAAGTCACCATAAAAAAATAAAATAAAATAAATAAAACAGATTCTAGGGGCATGTGGGTGACTCAGTGGTTGAGCGTCTGCCTTCAGCTCAGATTGTGGTCCTGGGGTCCTGGGATCAAGTCCTGAATAGGGCTCCCCGCAGGGAGCCTACTTCTCCCTCTGCCTACGTCTCTGTCTCTCTCTGTGTGTCTCTTATGAAAAAATAAATAAAATCTTTTAAACCCCCCCCCCAAAAAAAAGTAAACCTGGAAAATAAAGGGGGCACCTGGGTGGCTCAGTCAGTTAAGCATCCAACTCTAGATTTCAGCCCAGGTCATGATTTCAGAGTCCTGGGATGGAGCCCCCCTCCAGATGGGGTTCATGCTCAGCAAGGAGTTTGCTTGAGGATTTTCCTTCTTTCTCTCTCTCTCTCAAAGTAAAAAAATCTTAAAAAAACCCAAAAAACTGATAAACCAAACTGATAAAATACCATTATACTTTACCTACAGTTCAATTGAGAGAAACACCATGCTGACATTAGTAAGAATGCTATCTTATTGTTTTTTAAACTTAATTTTTATTTTTGAAAAAGTTTATTTAAGTAATCTCTATGCCTAATGTGGGGCTTGAACTCACGACACAAGATCAAGATCACACACTCTTCTGACTGAGCTACCCAAGCCCCCCAAGAGTGCTACTTTAAAATAGAGTATGGAACGTTTTGTAGAAGTAGGCCAATTGGTTATAAGTATTGTTAGGTTTCTCAGAAACTTAAGTAGAGTGACCTGCCCTTTCTGTACAAAAAGGTAAGAGTTATCCAGATATATACCAAAGTCGCCAGGGATATTGGGAAGTTAAGAGTTACCTAGAATACATACCTAAGTTTCTGGGGATATAGGAACAGTAGATTTCATTCTGAATATGCATAGTAATAGTCTATTAACATAATATTAACAATGGCAGTAGGCCTTGACCATTTTGAATAAAAATGTGTTGTCATTTCTTCCAAATTGGATTCCTATTCTAGGTAAGCATTAGTTCTTCTTTTCTTCTTCTTCTTCTTCTTCTTCTTCTTCTTCTTCTTCTTCTTCTTCTTCTTCTTCTTCTTCTTTCTTCTTTCTTCTTCTTAATTAGAAGCCAAGTCTTTCTAACAAAATCAACTGCGAACAGAGATGTTCTGTTCTAATCCCTGCACGCACCACCCTGGGTTTTTGTCAGAGTAGCTGCCATTTCTAGGGCTCCTTTCTTCTTACTTCCCATATCAGAGACCATTTACAATACCATGAGCTTTCCTAACCTGAAGTACTACTGACACAGCTGTTAGGCTAAGAGGTAAACTTCAAGGCAGTATTGCCATTATGAAAATCATATCCTCTGGTTGAAATTTATGACCTTTTATATTCCTTGTTATCTCCTCAAGGTGAGGTTCTTGTGTATCATACACACTTTGGGCATGGTGCCTTGGTTGACTTACTGTAGGCAGCTGCTCCCTTGATAAACAAAGTCAGAAAGACTACACATTGCTTGCTCTGTTTCTTGACTTTTCAAAATCACCTAGGGTCCAAGTTAAATGCAGCTATTCATGCTTCGTAAACTGAGCAATAATTCTGAATCTATTGGCTGTGGGACAGAGGAGCAGTTCTCACACTGTTTAGTGCAAAGACCCCATATTAAAAATTATTGAGGACCCCAGGCTTTTCTCCAAGTGTGTTCTATCTATTAACATTTACTCTATTAGAAATTAAAACTGAAATTTAAAATATTTATTTCAGAGGTGCCTGGATGGCTCAGACTCATGTTCTCAGCTCAGGTCTTGATCTCAGGGTCATGAGTGCAAGCCCCATGTTGGGCTCCATGCTGAGTGTGGGGCCTACTTAAAAAAATCCATAAAATAACATATTTATTTCACTGGGGAGCCTGGGTGGTTCAGTCAGTTAAGCGTCTGACTTTGACTCAGGTTGTGCTCTTAGGGTCCTGGGATCCAGCTCTGCATTGGGTTCCTTACTCAGAGGAGAGTCTGCTTCTCCCTTCCCTCCCCCTGCTTCTGTTCTCTCTTGCTCAAATAAATAAATAAAATATTTAAAAAATATATTTATTTCATTTCACTAAAAAAATACAAAACCACTACGTTAACATGAATAACATACTAAAATAAAAATAACTATATATTTTTAATTATACTTTTTATTTTGTGACATATGTAGACTGACATGCAGTTGCAAAAAATAATATTGAGAGATCCCCTGTATCCTTTATCCAGTTTTCCTCAATGGTACTATCATGCAAAACTATAGTATAATATCCATACAGTCATCCATACAGTCCAGATGTAGGACAGTTCCAACACCACAAGGACCTCTTCTGCTGCCCTTTGATAGCCACATCCTTCTTCCCCCAG
The DNA here is from genome assembly GCF_048164855.1 of Canis lupus baileyi. NCBI lineage: Eukaryota > Metazoa > Chordata > Mammalia > Carnivora > Canidae > Canis > Canis lupus. The sequence goes on from NC_132866.1 coordinate 13,712,206, forward strand.
CCACCAACCCCTTGCAACCATTAATCTAGTCTCCATTTCTATAACTTTGCCATTTTAAGGATGCTATATAAATGGAATCACATATATGCAGCCTTTTAGGATTAGCTTTGTTCACTTAGCATAACTTCCTGTAGATTCATCCAAGTTGTGTGTAGCAAGGGTTTGGGTTCATTGCTGAGCAGTATTCCACAGTATGGCTGTACCACAGTGTATTTAATCATTCACTTGTTGAAGGACATGTGGATTGTTTCCAGTTTGTAGCTATTATGAATGTGGCTGCCATGAACATTTGTGTGCAAGTGTTTGTAAGTTTTCATGTCTCTGGGATAAAAATACCCAGGAGTATAAATGCTACTTGTATGATAGTTGCATGTTAAGTGTTATAAGAAACGGCCAACTGTTTTCCAGAATTACTGTTCCATTTTACATTTTCACCAGTGATCTGGTTTCTTTGATTTTTGGTTTTCTGAATGATCTGGTTTCTCTGCATCTTTGCCAATATTTAGTGTTGTCATTATTATTTTTATTTGGGGAGGGGGTGGATATTTTTTAATTTTATAAAAATATAAATACACATAAAATTTACCATCTTAACAATTTTTATATGTGTAATTCAGTGGTATTAAATACATTCATATTGTTGTGCAACCATTAACACTACCAATCCTCAGAACTCTTTTTATCTTATAAAGTTGAAACTCTATACCCACTAAACAGCAACTCTTCATTCCTTCCTTCTTTGCACGCACCTGACAAGCACCATTCCACTTTTTGTCTCTATGAATTTGATTACCCAGGCTCCTCATATAAGTGGAATCATATGGTATTTGTTGTTTTGTGACTGGTTTATTTCAGTTAGCATAATGTCTCCAAGGTTCTTCTATATAGTAGCATTGTCAGAATTTTCTTCCTTTTTAAGGTTGAATAATATTCCATTGTATATGTAGGCCACATTTTGGTAATCCATTCATCAGTTGGTGGATACTTGGTTTACTTCCACATTTTAGCTGTTGTGAATAATGTTGCTAGGAACATAAGTGTACAAAGATCTCATAAAGATGTTGCTTTCAATTCTTTTGGGCATACTCAGAAGTGGAATTGCTGGATAATATGGTAATTCTCTTTTTAATTTTCTTTTCCATGGTAGCTACACAATTTTACATTATCAGTAAACAGTACACAAGGTTTGCAATTTATCCACCATTTCACCAACACTTTTTTTTAAACAGGCATCCTAGTGGGTGTAAGGTGATCTATTATTTCCCTAATAGTTAGTGATGTTGGGCATCTTTTCAGGTGCTTATCAGCCATTTGCATACACTCTTTGGAGAAATGTCTACTCAACAACTTTGTCCATTTTTAAAATTGTTTTTGTTGTGTTGTTGTCTTTGAATTTTAAAAGTTCTCTATATATTCTAGATATTAATCCTTTATTAGATGTATAATTTACACATATTTTCTCCCATTCTGTGGGTAACTTTTTCATTGATAATGTCTTTTGATGCACAAAGGGGTCTAGCTTTCATAATTCTAATTTGTCTATTTTTACTTTTGTTGCCTATTCCTTTGGTGTCCCATACAAGAAATCATTGCCAAATCCAGTGACATGAAGCTTGTGCCCTGTGATTTAGCACATCGTACATTTAGATCTTTCATCCATTTTTGAGTTGATTTTTGTATATTACGTTAGATAAGAGTCCAACTTTATTCTTTTGCAAGTGGATATCCTGTTTTTCTAGCACCATTTGTTGAAAAGTCTGTCCTTTTTTCATTGAATGGTCTTGGCTCAAAAATAATTTTTCCACATATGCAAATGTTTATTTTGGGGTTCTCTAGTATATTCCATTGGTCTATATATCTGTCTTTACTCCAGTACTATATTGTTCTGGTTACTGTAGCTTTGTGGTCAGTTTTGAAATTGGGAGCTGTGAGTCTTCCAGTTTTATTCTTTTTTTCCACAGTTGTATTGGCTATTCATGATCCCTTGAGATACTATATAAATTTTATGGTGGATTTATATCTGTAAAAAAAAAAGAGGGATTTCAATAGAAATTGAATTAGATCTCTACTGCTTTGAGTAGTAATGAAATCGTAACAATAATAAGTCTTCCAATCCATGAACGTGGAATGTCTTTCCATTTATATATGTCTTATTTAATTTCTTTCAGCAATATTGTAGTTTTTGTTGTACAAGTCTTTCACCTCATTGGTTAAATTCATTCCTAAATATTTTATCCTTTTTGATGCTATTGTAAATGGAATTGTTTTCTTAATTTTCTTTTTGGATTGTTCATTGTTAGTGCATAGAATTTTGATTGGACAGTTTAAACCATTTACATTTAAAATAATTACTATTAAGGAAGGAGTTCTCTCACTTTACTGTTTATTCTTCATAAGCTTTATAGGTTGTCTCTTATTTCCTATGTTAATGTCTTCTTTTGTTGGTTTTTAAATAGTAAAGTGTTTTTTATTTTTTCATTTTATTTTATATACATTTTCTGCCTATATTCTTTGTGTAGTTACTATGGGAATTACACTTAACATCCTAAAATTATCAATTTGAATTGATACCAGCTTAACTTCAATAACATACAAAAATTCTGCTCCTGTATAGCTCATCCCCATCTCCTTTCAGTTTTTGATATCACAATATTACATTTATGCATTGTGTGTCTGAAAACATTTAAAAAATTGGTTTTTAGGGCAGCCCCGGTGGCTCAGCGGTTTAGCGCTGCCTGCAGCCCGGGGCGTGATCCTGGAGACTCGGGATCGAGCCCCACATCAGGCTCCCTGCATGGAGCCTGCTTCTCCCTCTGCCTGGGTCTGTGTCTCTATAAATAAATAAAATAAAATAAAAATTGGTGTTTAAATGTGTTAGTCTCTTAAATCATGAAGAAAACAGAATGTGGAGTTACAAACCAAAGTTACAATAGTACTATCTTTTAGATTAATACACATTTTTTAATGTGTTAGTTTTTAAAGTCATGTAGAAAACACAGAATGATTCCATGGTTTCTTTTTGATTTTCTTGTATGTTTTCTATGTCTTTATTGATATTTGTATATACACCATTTTCTTGACTTTATCCATGTCCTCCTTTAGTTCTTTGAGCATCTTTAAGATAGTTGTTTAAGATAGTTGTTTTTTATTTTTCAAAAAGATTTATTTATTTATTTACTTACTTAGTGTGAGGAGGAGGGGCAGAGGGAGAGCAAGAGAGAGAACCTCAAGAAGACTCTGTGCTCAGTGCAAAGCCTGATGAGGGGCTTGATCTCAGGACCCTGAAATCATAACCTGGGTTGAAATTAAGAGTCAGATGCTTAACCAATGGAGCCACCTAGGTGCCCCAAGATAGTTGTTTAAAAGTCTTTGTCTAATAAGTCTACCATTTAGTATTTCTTAGGGATGATTTCTATTGATTTTTTTTCATTTGAATAGATCATAATATCCTGTTTCTTGTGGTTATGCCTTGTGGTTTCTTGATGATTACTAGACATTTGAGGCTAATGATAATTAAGTGAATAATTTGGATATCAAATTCTTCCTCTACCCCAGGGTTTGCTGCTGTCGTTTGTTTGTTTGTTTTGTTTTCTGATTGTTGTAGACTCTGCTGGAGATCAGCCTGAGTATAAAATTCAAGTTTTTTCAGGTATTTTCTAAGCCTGTGCCTGTGCTGTTTGCTGGGCATGTGCAGTCACTTTCTAAATTCCCCTGTACATGTAGTTGCTTTTGAATGTCTTAGTCGTTAAACATTTGGCTCCCAAAAAGGAAAGAGAGAAAAATGGCAGGGGGGAGGTGCCAATCCTTTAAATCCCCTGGTTAGCCAGAGGGGAAAGGGACTTGCAACAATGGCTGTCCATCTCTGTGTCTGCACCTCCATAATCAGAAGCAGCAACCAGTGTGGTCAGAACACAGTTCCCCAGTGTTTGGGGACAGGGTACTTATTATGCACCCTGGCCCTAGCAAGCTGTGTGCAAGATGCTCCCAGTACAGGCGTATGGCTACCTGATGTGAGTTTAGGACTAGAAGATGGTAAGCTGCTGCTGAGCTAAGGGCTGAAATTGAGGACATTTAACCACAATGTGCCATTCAAGACTTCCCTTGGAAGTTGCAAGTCCTCAGTAGACCAGAGTTCGAAAATAATTACATTGGATTTTGCCAGTGTCACTATTGTCTAGGTGGGAAGATGGATTTTTGGCATTTCCTATTCCACCATTCTCCCAGAATCCTCCTTCTGGGGAATATTTTCTTCAATAGACTTTTTTAAAAAGTCAGTTTTAGGGTTACAGCAAACTTGAGCAACCAAAAAGTAGAGAGAATTTCCATGTACTCCTTGACCTCGCATATGTATAGCCTCCCCTATTATCAACATGCTATACCAGAGTAATACATTTGTTACCATCTATGAACCTACATTGACACATCATTATTATCCAAAATTAATAGTTTAAATTAGGGTTCATTCTTGGGCTTTGACAAATGATATGTATCCACCATTATCCACCAAGAAGAGTTTCACTGCCCTAAAAATTTTGTGTGCTCTGCCTCGCCATAATTTTTTTTTTATTTTAGTCATTCTGATAGGTGTATAGTGATACCTAGTGCTTAGATTTGCATTTTTCTCTAGTGGCTAATGCTGTTGAACATTTCATGTGGCTATTTGCTCTTTGTAGTGATGTCTGTTCATTTCTTTTGCCCATTTTTAAATTGGACTTTTTAATTTTACTGTTCTATTTTGAGAGTTCTTTCTATAGTCTAGATACTATATTTGTGGTTCACAAATATTCCTCTAAGTTTGGAGCTTGTCTTTTCATCCTCTTAACAGGGACTTTTGCAGAGTGAAATTTGAAAATTTTGATGAGATTGAATTTATCAACTTTCCCTTTTATGAATCTTGCTTTTGGTGTTAAGTTGAAGAATCACAAAGATTTTAACCCATGTTTTTCCAAATGTTTTATATTTTTATGTTTTACATGTAAGTCCATGATCCATTTTGAGGTAATTTTGCATAAGGGGTGAGGTTTTTTGTGTTTTTTTTTTAAGATTTTATTTATTTATTCATGAGAGGCACACAGAGAGAGGCAGAGATGTAGGCAGAGGGAGAAGTAGACTCCCTGCAGGGAGCCTGATGTGGGACTCGAACCTAGGACCCCGGGATCACGACCTGAGCCAAAGGTAAATGCTCAACCACTGAGCCACCCAGATGCCCCAAAGGGTGAGGTTTAGAATGAGATTTTTTCTTGTTTTTGTTGTTTTTTGCTTATGGATGCCAGTTGCTCCAGCACCATTTGTTGAAAGGTGATCTTTCTACCACTGAATTGTTTTTGAATCTTTGTCAAAAATTAGTTGGATATTTGTTTGGGTTGATTTCTGGGTTATCTATTCTTTTCCACTGATATATGTGTCTATCCCTCTGTCAATATCTCCTGTGTTGATTACTATATCCATATCATAGATTTTCATATAAAATAGAGCGATTCCTTTTGCTTTATTCTTCATTTTAAGATTATTTTAGCTCATCTAGGGCTAGGCTAGTGCCTTTCCATTTAAAATATAAAATATAAATTTTACAGTAAGCTTTCCTGTGTCTACAAAAAACCTTGCTGAGATTTTGATAGGAATTGCATTAAACTTATACATCAATGTGGGGAGAACTGATATGTTTGTTCTGTTGACTCTTCCAATTCATAAGCATGAATGCCTCCATTTATTTAGGTCTTTGATTTCTTTTGTCAGCATTTAGTAATTTTCAGGATTCAGATAATGTACATGTTTCATTAAATTTACACCTAGCTACTTCATCTGGGTTGATTGCAAATTGTGTTTTGCTTTTAATTTTGGCTTTATACATTTATTGTTTTATGGAATTGATCTTTGTGTATTCATCTTCTTTCCTGCTACGTTATTGAATCTACTTATTTGTTCTAGATTTTTTTTTTTTTGGTAGATTCCCTATTTCAGATAACATGATTGTTACCTGAGAAAGGGACAGTTTTATTTCTTCCTTTCCAATTGGTCTGCCTTTCTTTCTTTTTCTTGCCTCACTGCAGTGGCTACAACTTTCATTTCTGTGTTTAACTGCATTTGTGAGAATAAGGATCTTTACTTTGTTTCCAAATTTTGAAGAAAAGCATTCAGTCTTTCACCATCCAGAATAGTATTAGCTGCAATATTTTTTTTTTAAATGAAAAGTGCTTGGCTAACCTTGCCAATCAACTCTGCAAGGGTATGCATAGTGAAGCCAGGTGGAATATGATTTTGTGCAGGGTCTGATTTTCTTTTTTACTTTAAATTTTATTTATTTTAACTGGATTTCTAAAATATTTTTATCATGGAATATTTCAAACATTCATTCAAACAAACAGGATAGTTGAATAAATTCCATATGCCTACTACCCAGCTTCAACATATGTCAACACATGCCCATACTCTTCCCTTCTTCACTTATGAAACGAATCCCAGACACTGTGCTCCTTCACCCATAAATATTTCAGTGTGTATCTCTAAGAGATAAGAAGTCTTAAAATACATAACTATAATGCCATTATCACACCTAAAAATGTATCAAACATTCAGTGTACAAATTTCCCTAATTATCTCATATGCTTTTTTTTTGTTTTAGTTTATTTTTTTATACTTCATTTATTTGACTAAATAGAATGGTATGATTAATTGATATGTCTCTTGAATCTCTTTCTGGCTGTATGTTCCTTCTTTGTATCTTTTTTTTTTTAAAGACTTTATTTCTTTAGGGAAGTTTTAAGTTCACAGCAACTTAAAACTGAGGGGAGGATACAGAGAGATCCCATATACCCCTTGTCCCCACCCATACATAGCCTCCCGATTATCAACATCTTCCACCAGAGTGAGACATTTATTACATATCATAATTATCCAAAGTCCATAGTTTATATGATGTTTCACTCTTGGTCTTGTATATTTTATGGGTTTGGACAAATATATAATGTCATGTCTCCATCATTACAGTATCCTACAGATGCAGGCACTGCCCTAAAAATCCTCTGTGCTCCTAATCAATTCTCTGCTCCCCACTTCTGACAACCACTGCTCTTTTTACTGTCTCCATATTTTTGCCCATTTCAGAATATTATAGAGTTGGAATCATGCAGTATTTAGTCTTTTCAGATCAGCTTCTTTCACTTAGTATGCATTTGTTCATTCTATGTCCTCTCATGGCTTGATAACTCCGTTGTTTTGAGTGCTTAATAATATTCCATTGTCTGAGTATACCTCAGGATTTATCCATTTACCTACTAAATGACATCTTGGTTGCTTTCAGGTTTTGGCAATTATGAATGAATTTGCTATAAACATCTACATGAAGGTTTTGTGTGGATGTTAAGTTTTCAATTCCTTTGGGTAAATACCAAGGAGTGTGATTGCTGGCAAGAGTATGTTCAGTTTTGTAAGAAGGCACCAAACTGTCTTCCAAAGTGGCTGTACAGCTTTGCATTCCCACCAGCTTTGAATGAAAGTTTCTGTTGCTCTGCACCATTCTCAGCATTTGGCGTTGTCAGTGTTCTGGATTTTGACCATTCTAGTAAGTGTATAGTGATATCTTATTTTGATTTGCATTTCCCTGGTGACATGTGATTTATATGATTTAGGATTTTTGTAGGTACTCTTTATCAAGGTGAGACATTTCCTTCTCTGTTCCTAGTTTGCCAAAAGTGTTGGATTTGATTTGGGTATTGGATTTTGTCAAGTAATTTTTCTGCATTAATTGACACGACCATGAAATTTTTCCTCTTTAATTCATTGATAGAGTGAGCCATTACATTGATTGATTTGCTGGGGGTGTATTTATTTATTTAGTCCTTTTTTGGTTTTATTTACATTGCAATTAGTTAACATATAATGTATTATTAATTTCGGGATAGAATTTAGTGATTCATCAGTTGCATATAACACCCAGTGCTGATTACCTCAAGTTCCCTCCTTAATGCTCATCACCCAAATACCCTATCCCCCCCGCCCACATCTCCCCTACATCGACTGATTTTTGAATGTTGAAACAGTCCGACATACTTGGAATAAATTCTACTTGGTCATAGTGTATAAATACATTGCTTGATTCAATTTGCCAATATTTTGCCAAAGGTTTTTACATCTGTGTTTATGAGAGATAATTATTCTGTAATTTTCTTTTTCTTTCTCCTTTCTTTTTAATTTTTTAACTAATTAATTAAATTTTTTGTGTTGTCTTTGGTTTTGATATCTACCAGCCTCATAAAATGAGTTGGGAAGTGTTTCTTTTCTTAATTTTTCTTTATGTGTTTGGTAGGATTATCCTATGAAACTATCTGGCCCTGATGATAACTTTTTTTTTGAAACTTTTCAACTACAAGTTTGATTTCTTTGATGGTTATAGGACTTACCCAGGTCGTGTATTTCATCATAACTGAATTTTGGTAGCTTGTGGTATTTGAGGATTTGATCTATTTCTTTTAATTTGTCAAATTATTTTTAAAGATTTTGTTTATTTATTCATGAGACAGAGAAAGGGAGAGAGGCATAGACACAGGCAGAGGGAGAAGCAGGCTCCATGCAGGGAGCCCGATGAGGGACTCGATCCCGGGACTCCAGGATCACGCCCTGGGCCGAAGGCAGGTGCTAAATCACTGAGCCACCTAGGGATCCCCCTAATTTGTCAAATTTATTAATGTAAAGTTGTTTACAGTATTCTTTTATTGCCTTATTATTATTATTATGGTAAAATACACATAATACAAAATTTACTATTTTAACTTTTTTATTTAATTTATCTTTTTTAAGATTTTTATTTGAGAGAGAAAAAGAGAAGGCATGAGTGAGAGGAGGGGCATAGGGAGAAGCAGAGTCCCTGCTGAGCAGGGAGCCTGACTGACAAAGGACTGGATCCCAGGACCTGGAGATTATGACCTGAGCCAAAGGCAGCCGTTTTAATTGAGTGAACCACCCAGGCACCCCCATTTTAACCATTTTAAATGTACAATTTAGTGGCATTAGTACATCCACAATATTGTACATTCATCACTGGTATCTAGTTCCAGAACATTTTCAACATGTCAAAATGAAACCCATATCCTTTATGCAGGTACTTCTCATATTCTCCTGGAAACCACTAATCTTTCTATCTCTAGAATATTCTCTATTCTGTATGTGTCATGTAAATAGACTGTGTCAGGCTTCATTCACTCAGTATAGTTTTGGAAATTTCATCCATGTTGTAGCACATATCATAATCCATTCCTTTTTATGGCTGAATAATATTCTGTACCATGTATACACAACATTTTAATTATCCATTCATCTGTTGGTAGAAATTTGGGTTATTTGCACCTTTTGACTATTGTGAATATTGCTGCTATGAATATTCTTGTACTCGTATTCACTTTTTTGCTTAAACTGCTGTTTTCATTTTTCTTTTGCATATACTTGGAACTGGAATTGCTAGTTCTTTTGGTAATACTATTAAGTTTTTGAGGGACTGCCAAACCATATTCCTTAACATCTGCATCATTTTGTATTTGAACCAGCAATATAAGAGTATTTCATTTATTCTGTATCTTTGCCAACAAATGTTATTTTCCATTAAAAAAAATTCTAGTGGGTATGAAGTGGTATCTCATTGCACTTTGAATTTTCTTTTTTTTTAAAGATTTTATTTATTTATTCATGAGAGACACACAGAGAGAGGCAGAGGCATCAGCAAACGGAGAAGCAGGCTCCCCATGGGGAGCACAATGGAGAACTCAATCTTGGGACCTTGGTATCATGCCCTGAGCCAGAGGCAGATGCTCAAACATTGAGCCACCCAGGTGTCCCTGAATTTGAATTTGCCTGATGACTAATGATGTTGAGCATCCTTTAATACGCTTATGAGCCATTTGTATATCTTCTTTGGAGAAAGATCTGTTCAAGGTTTCTGTCCATTTTAAAATTGGGTTGTCTTTTCGCTGTTTAGTTGTAAAAGTCTTATATAGCTTAGGTACTAGAGCCTTATCAGATATATGATTTATAATTTTTTCTCTATTTTATGAGTTGTCTTTTTTACTCTCTTGATAGTGTCCTCTGAAGCACAAAAGATTTTGATGTTGATGAAGTTCAATTTATCTATTTTTTCTTTTGTGTATACTTTTGACATCATATCTGAGAAATCATTTCCAATGTTTTCTTCTAAGAGTTTTCACTCTTACATTTAGGTATTTGATCCATTTTGAGTTAATTTTCATATATAGTGTTAGGTAAGGGTCCAAATTCATTCTTTTGCATGTGTATATCCAGTTTTCCCAGCACCATTTGTTGAAGAGATTTTTCTTTCCTCATTGAATGGTCTTGACATCTTTTGAAAATCAGTTGACTAAATGATTTTGTTTCTTGGCTCTTATTTCTATTTTATTGATCTGTATGTTTATCTTTATGCCAGTATCATACCAATTACTGATTACTGTATTACTTTAGGTTTATAGAAAATTAGGAAATTTGGAAGTGTGAGGTTTTTTTTTTTTAAGATTTAATTTATTTATGAGAGAGAGAGAGAGAGAGAGAGAGAGAGAGACAGGCAGAGGGAGAAGCAGGCTCCATTCCATGCAGGGAGCCTGATGTGGGACTCGATCCTGGGTCTCCAGGATCACATCCGGAGCTGAAGGCAGCACTAAACCACTGAGCCACCCGGGCTGCCCTGGAAGTGTGAGTTTTCTAATTTTTCTTTTTCAAGATTGTTTTGGCTATTCAAATCCCTTGCAATTTCATATGAATTTTAGAATATAGGGGTTGCATGGAATATGTAGATATATTTGGGTAACATTACCATTCTAGGATTAAATCTTCTAATTCATGAACATGGGAATTTTTCTATTTATTTAGGTCTTCTTTAAATTCTTTCAGCAATGTTTTGTCATTTTTAGTATACAAGTCTTATGTCTCCTTGGTTAAATTTATACCTAAATATTTCATTCTTTTTGATGCTATTATAAAAGGAATTGTTTTCTGTATGTTTTCAATTGTTTATTGCTAGTATATATAGATACAGTAGAACTGATTTTTTTATCATACAGTTTTGCTGAATTTGTTTATTAGCTCTAGTAGGTTTTTGTGGATCTCTAGGGTTTTCTATATTTATGATAATGCCATCAGAGAGTAGATAACTTTATTTCTTCCCTCCTAACTTGGATGTCTTTTATTTATTTTTCTTGCCTAATTGCTTTGGCTAGGACTTCCAGTGCAAAGTTGAATGGAAGTAGCGAGAGTTGTCATTTTTGTTATGTTTCTAAGGGAAAGCTTCAGGTGTTTTGCTATTGAGTATGATGTTACTTGTGGGTTTTTTTTTTTTCCATAAATGCCCTCTAATCTGTTGTAGGAGATTTTTCTTCTATCCCTAGTGTATTGCATGTTTTTATCATGAAAGAATGTTGGCTTTTGTCAGATGCTTTTTCTGTGCCTATTAAGATGATTGGGTTCTTTTTCCCCCTTCATTGTATTACTATGGTGTCTTACATTGATGAATTTTCATGATGAACCACTCTTGCTTTGCTGTGATAAATCTCATTACAAAATGACGCATCATCCCTCTAATGCACTGCTAAATTTGGTATCCTAGTATTTTTGTATTTTTTGCTTCTATATTCATAAAGGATATTTCTCTATAATTTTCTTGTGATATCTTTGTAGGACTTGGTATCAAGGTAATGCTGGCCTCATGGAATGAGTCAGGTGGTCATTATTCTCCTTTTTAAGAGTTTGAGAAAAATTGGTGTTAATTCATCTTTAAAAGTTTGGTGGAAGATACCAGGAAAGTTATCTACTTTTCAGCATTTATTTCCTGGATAATTTTTTATTACTGAATTAATCTCTTTACTTTCTATAGGTTTATTAAGCTTTTCTATTTCTTCTTCTTTTTTTAAGATTTTATTTATTTATTAGTGAGAGACACACAGAGAGAGAGAGAGGCAGAGACACAGGCAGAGGGAGAAGCAAGCTCCATGCAGGGAGCCCGACGTGGGAATCGATCCCGGGACTCCAGGCTCATGCCCTGGGCCAAAGGCAGGCGCCAAACCACTGAGCCACCCAGGGATCCCCCTCTATTTCTTCTTCATTTAGTTTTGGTAGTTTGTTTTTCGAGGAATTTGTCCATTTTATCCTGGTTCTCTATTTTTTTGGCACAAGATAGTTCATGGTATAATCTTTTTAATTTCTTGTAAGTTTAGTAATCATGTCTCCATTTTAATTTCTGATTTTAGTAATGGGATCGTCTTCTTTCCTTAGTTGTTCTAGCTAAAATTTGTCCATTTTGTTGATCTTTTCAAAGAATTAAGTTTTGGTTTTATTGTTTCTATTGTTTTTCTAATCATCAGTTTTATGTCTGCTCTAATCTTTAGTTTCTTTCTGTTTGCTAGATCTGGGGTTCCATTTGCTCTTCTTTTTCTAGTTCATTAAGATATACAGTAAGAGGGCAGCCTGGGTGGCTCAGCGGTTTGGCGCGGTTTAGCGTCACCTTCAGCCCAGGGAGTGATCCTGGAGTCCCAGGATCAAGTCCCAGTCCGGCTCCCTGCATGGAGCCTGCTTCTCCCTCTGCCTGTGTCTCTCCCCACTCCTCTCTCTTCTCTGTGTATTCTCATGAGTAAATAAATAAAATCTTAAAAAAAAAGACATACAGTAAGATTCTGATTTGAGATCTTCTTTTTCCAATGCAGGCATTGATAGCTCTAAATTTCACTTTGATCATTGCTTTTGCGACATCTCATACATTTTGTTATACTGATTTTCACTTCATCTCAAAGTATTTCTAATTACCTTTGAGATTTCTTCTTTAACTATTGGTTGTTTAACCCCATATTATGTTTTTAATGGGCGTAGTGATATCCTCAGCCTCATTCTTAGTAATGGTGTTTATGTCTTCTATCGTTCTCAATCATGTTAGAAGTTTATCAGTCTTACCGATTTTTTTTAATGAAGCAAATTCTTGTTTTGTTGATATTCTCTATTGTTTTCCTGTTTTCAATTTCATTTATTTTTGCTCCTACTGTAATGATTTCATTCCCTCAGCTTGCTTGAGGTAGTTACTTAGATTATTGATTTGTGACCTTTTTCCTAATGTAAGTATTTTCAGTACAAATGTCCCTCTAAGTACTACTTTAGCTGTGTCCCATATATTTTGATATATTTTTATACTAAAAATATTTTAAGATGTAGAATATTATGAAATCTTTAGTACCTACACTAATGGCCCCTCATTTCATTAACTATAGACTCTCTCCTTTATCTCTAGCTCTCTTAAATCTTTTAAATCACTTAGAACACAGTGAGCTGGGTGGCCACTGAAGAATAGAGCAGAAATGTCTGTTCATTCCTTTCTTTTTTTTTTCATTCATTTGATCATTTATTCATTCAACAAAGTTACTGAATTCCTATAGCAGATTTTGTGCTCAGCAGGAATATAGAGATGATTAAGACATATTCCCTCTTCTCATTATTCTTTATCAGAGAAGACAAATAATACAACACCTAATTTCAAGAGTGCCCACTATCTCCTATATTGCAGAAATTCTACTGCCATTAACACAAAGCTATGTTAAAAGGCAACAAATTCTGTCGTTTTCTTACCCTATTTTCATCTCTTTATTATCCTCTGTGTTCACTTGTTTTATTTCTTAAGTTTCACATGAGTGAAATGATACGGTGTTTGTCTTTCTCTGACTTATTTCACTTAGTTTAATATTCTTTAGCTCCATCTGTGTGGTTGCAAATGGCAAGATTCCATTCTTTTTTTTATGGCTGAGTAATATCCCATTGTATATATACATGACATCTTTATCCATTCATCAGTTGATGGATATTTGGAATCTTTCCAAATTTTGGTTAGTGTGGATAATGCTCCTATAACACTGGGGTATATGTATCCCTTTGAATCGGTATTTTTGTACTTTTTTCTACCCTATTTTCAGAATTCTCTGCTTGTCTTTAATCTAGGATAATCTAAAACTGGTCTGCACTCTACAGGTTATACCAATTCCTTAAAGCTGACTTCTTTCCAGTTAATTTGGGCTGTAGTTAAATATTTTGAATATTATGCCTGGCTGGATTATAACAGTTATAATCTCTACCTGTCCCTTTCCACTGACCATTCTTTTAGAATACAATCTGAATCCATAATAGAGTAGCGTAAATAGAGTAGAGTAAATTTGGGTGAAATGATCAACTTTATAAGTGTTCTCCTGTCAGTTGAGCCTTCTGATCTTCACCAAAATCCTGGGAAGATATAAACCACAAATTACACATGAGGAAATTGAGATTTAGATAGGTTAAGTGACTTGCTCAGTTGGGAAAATCAAAAACATATGCAGGCTTCTAGACTCCCACCTAGGCTTTTAACTCTTGCCTCAATTTCACTTCCTCTTCATAGCTGACCACTAAATATGTTTTAAAGAGGGCAGAGTCCAATTGTATAATAGATCTGCCTGTCTGAAACATGATTATTAGTGGTAATGGTTGGGTATTACCTGGCATGCATGCACTGGGTTTACAGTAAAGAATACCTACTTTTTATTAACTGTCCTTTTAGATATATTAGCGACTGTCACACCTGAATTATAACAAAGAAGCACTAGAGAAAATTCAATGTGGGCGGCAAAATTCTTTGAAGAATAACTAGTTATAATTGGGGAGTCTGAACACATTTCAGAGTTGCACGTTTAATATGCAGTATGGTTAATTGCACTGTAATTACAGTGTTTTAGAATGCCATGCTAAGTGTTTAATCCTTTTCAGGTTTGCCCTCCAATCAGTGGTCTGCCTTCATTTCCCAGATTGATGAAGTCTGCCTCAGAGAAGGGGGTAGGTAGCAAGATTGTGCTGATGTGGCTAATCAACTGGGAAACTTGTAAAATGAATCTTTCCTGTCTGGAATTTATATTTAATCATAGTTATGTACTCTTTATGAAAGAGTGTTGATTAGTTAGTTTTCAGAATATGAAAACAATAAGAGCTTTTATTTACTCAGATAAGTTATTCTACAGTCATTATTTGGGTCTGATTGAGTTGATGGTGATATTTACATTACCTTGGCACATAGATCCACTTAGTCTTATTCATAGTGTTAATTATATACTGCAAGAATTACTGCCATACCCTTATTTGCGGTGTTTACTATTAGAGTTTGTTTGTACGTGTGGTGATTGTATGGCTCCCCTCTCTCTCACTGGACTATGCCCCTTTTACCAGTCCATTACAGAAACCTGATCTTCAGTAGCTTAGCTAGTTCACACTAATAGCATCTAATTCAAGGAAGGCAACTCAGTTCTGTTTCAGAGAGTTGGTTGAGGCTATACCATTGAGCTGACTTTTAGTAGTTTTTTCAGGAGGCAAAAAAGCCTTCATGTTTGCATATGTTTTTTTTTTTTTTCCAGTGTCTGGGGTTTTTCTTTCTCTGCACATCTCCTGCAAGGTGCTATTCATTCTTTAAGATCTGTCTTGAAATTCTAATCCTCAAGGAATCATACCCTAATTCTACCAAAGGGGGTCCATTGTTGCCTCCTTTATCTCATTCACTGCTGTATCAGAATATCAGAACGATCACAGTTCCACCACACTATACAGCAACTGCCATTTGATATGTTTGCTTTCTTTCCTTAACAGATGGGTTTGTTTGAGAGTGAAGGCCAAATTATATTTATCTCTCTTATCACCTAGTCTAATAGTGTCTGGTCCATAGTAGGTGCCTAACAACTTCTCAGTGTTGAATGATGTAGATTATACTTAAAGAATCTTTTTTGTATTTAAAGAATTTTTTAGAATGGTTTAAGTTCACAGCAAAACTGAGAGGAAGTTACAAAGATTTCCCATGTACCCTCTGCCCCAACACATGCATAGCCCTTCCCCAATTCATTGTCAACATCTTTCATCAGAGTGGTATATTTGTTACACCTGATAAATATACATCATAATCACACATAAGTCACATCACATCATAATCACCCAAAGTCCATAGCTCATATTATGGTTCACTCTTTGTGTTGTACATTATATGTGTTTGGTTGAACAAGTGTAAAATGATATGTATTCATCATTATTCTATCATAAAATATCATTCACTGCCCTAGATTTAAAAAAAAAGATTTATTTATTTATTATTTATTTATTTATTTATTTATTTATTTATTTATGAGAGAAAGCAAGTGAACAGGGGGAGGAGTAGAGGGAGAGGAACAAGCAGATTCCACGCTGAGCACAGAGCCTGATGCAGGGCTCCATCCCACAACCCTGAGGTCATGACCTGAGCCAAAATCAAGTTGGAAGCTCAACTGACTGAGCTGCCCAGGTGCCCCATCCTAGAGTTTTTATAATTGAGATATAATTGACATACACACACACACATATAACACTATATTAGTTTCAGGCATACAACATAATGATTTGATATTTGTATAGGTTACAAAATGATTACCATAAGTCTAGATAACATCTATTAGTATACATAGTTACAGAATATTATAATTTTTAATTTTTGTTATTATTTATTTTTTATTGAAGTATAATTAACAACAGTATTATACTAGTTCCAGGGATACAATATAACCACTCAAGAATTCCCTACATTTCTGTGCTCATTAAGATAAGTGTACTCTTCATCCCCTTTATCTCTTTCACCCATCCCCTCACCTGCTTCCCCTCTGGCAACCATCAGTTTGTTCTCTGTATTTGAAGGTGGGTTTTTTGTCTCTTTTTGTTTTGTTTTTTTAAATCCACATGAGTGAAATCATATGGTATTTGTCTTCCTCTGATTGACTAATTTTACTTAGTATTATACCCTTCAGTTTTATCCATGTTATTGCATAAAAAGATTTTATTCATTTTTTATGGCTGAGTAATATTTCACTGTGTGTGTGTAAATATATATAACACATCTTCTTTATTCATTCATCTATGTATGGATACTTGGAATGCTTCCATATCTTAGCTATTGTATATAATGCAGTAGAGACACAGGGGTGCATTTATCTTTCTGAAGAATTAGTGTTTTCATTTTCTTTGGGTAAATACTCAGTAGTGAAATTACTGGATCATATGGTAATTTTATTTTTAATTTTTTGAGGACCCTCCATACTGTCTTCTATAATGGCTGCACCAGTTGCATTTCTATCAACAGTGCAGAAGGATTCCTTTTTGCATATCCTTACCAACACTTGTTATTTCTTTTCTTTTTGACTTAAGCCATTTTGATATCTGTAATGTATATCTCATTATGGTTTTAATTTGGATTTCCCTGATAATTAATGATGTGGGGCATCTTTTCATGTGTCAACCATCCATATATCTTCTTTGGAAAAATATCTATTCAGGTTCTCTGCCTATTTTTTTTTAAAGATTTTATTTATTTATTCATGAGAGATATATAGAGAGAGACAAAGAGAGAGAGGTAGAGAGAGAGAGGCAGAGACACAGGCAGATGGAGAAGCATCTCCATACAGGGAGCCCGAGAGGTGGGACTCGATCTCGGGACTCCAGAATCATGCCCTGGGCCAAAGGCAGGCACTAAACCGCTAAGCCACCCAGGGATCCCCTCTCTGCCTATTTTTAATGGGATTACTCTTTGGGTGTTGAGTTGTATAAGTTCTTTATATATTTTGGGTATTAACCCCTTATTGGATATATAATTTGCAAATATCTTCTCCCACTCAATAGGTTGCCTTTTTGTTTCATTGATGATTTCCTTCACTGTACAAAAGCTTTTCCTTTGGGTGTAGTCTCAACAATTTGACTTTGCTTTTGCTTCTCTTGCCTTAGGAAACATATCTAGAAAAATGTTTTCAATTATCTTAGGTATATATGTGAAATTCTTGTTTACATGGGAACTCTCTATTTTACTTTTTTTTTTTTTAAAGATTTTACTAATTTATTCATGAAAGGCATAGCGAGAGAGAGAGAGGCAGAGACATAGGCAGAGGGAGAGGGAGAAGCAGGCTCCTTGCAGGGAGCCCGACGTGGGACTCGATCCCAGGACTCCAGGATCAAGCCCTGGGCGGAAGGCAGGCACTAAACCACTGAGCCACCCAGGGATCCCATTTCACTTTTTTGAGGAGCTGCCAAATTGTTTTCCAAGATGACTACACTATTTTAAATTCCCACTGGCAATGTAAGAAGGTTCCCATTTCTCCACATTTTCCCCAACACTTGTTATTATCTGTCTTATTGAATATAGTCATTTTATTGGGTGTGAAATGGCATCTCATTCTGATTTTGATTGGCACTTACTTAGTGACTAATGCTTTTGTGCCCCCTTTCCTGTGCTTATTGGCCATTTTTTTCTTGACTTTTTAAATATGGTATTCCTAATTATGACTTTTTGGTATCTATTCTGCTTGGTAATTTGTCAGGCAATTTGTCTTATCTATAATTTGATGTCTGTCATTAATTTTAGAAAATTCT
Source organism: Canis lupus baileyi (assembly GCF_048164855.1). Lineage (NCBI taxonomy): Eukaryota > Metazoa > Chordata > Mammalia > Carnivora > Canidae > Canis > Canis lupus. The sequence goes on from NC_132866.1 coordinate 13,730,632, forward strand.
CAGTCATGATTACTTTAAATATTTTTATATTTTTTTCTTAATTTCAATTACATGTATATTACACCTTTTGTAATTGTCTTATAATTTTTGGATATAGTGTCCCTTTTTTTCTCTCTCTCTCATTGTTTCCCCTTTGCTTTCCAGTTTGGGAAATTTCTACTGATGGACCTTCAAGCTCATTGATTTTTTTTTCCTCTCTCATATCTAGTTTGTTCATTAGCCTATCAAAGTCTCTTTTTATTTATGTTATTTTTGATTTCCAACATTTCTTTTTGATTCTTTTTAGTTTCTATCTCTCTGCTACATTGTCCATCTGTTTTTGCATATTGTCTACTCTTTTCATTAAATCATTTAGCATACTAATTATAGTTAAAATTTTCAGTCTGAAATATCTAACATTCTGCCATTTGAGTCTGGTTCTGATGCTTACTCTCTTTATACTGTGCTTTTTGCCCTTTAGTATGCTTTGTTGTTTTTGTTTAAAACTAGACAAGATCCATAGGGTAAAAAGAAGTGAGGTAAATAGGCCTTTACTGTTAAGTATAATGTTTATCTGGTTAGGAGTTAGGCTGTGTTTACTGTTTAGCTGTAGGTGTAGGTGTTGTGTCAGAGGCTAAATATTCCTCTGGTGTCTTTGATTTTCCTGAAAGACTTCTTCTTAAAGCCTGAGATGTGAAATTCTTTCCATTATAATTACCTGTTTTTATAGAAACCTATAGATGTGGTAGAAAAGGCTAAAGGGAAAGGAAGCATTCCCTAGTCCTATGTCCTACTATGATTTGATCTTAGTCTTGTAGTGAGCCTGTACCTCTGGGCTGTGATCTTAAAAATTACTTCTCATTTAGCTTCTCTAGAGAAATGGGAAAGCTGTAAGGAACTGGGGTCGGGTATTTCCTTTATTCCACATTGAAGGTTAGAAAGTACTGGTGTTGGGTATTTTTCCTCCTGTATGTGGGAAATTGGAGAAGGCTACAGTTGGGTATTCCCATTCTCCTGGTTAGTTAGGTTCTGGTAAAAATCTCATTAGGTTAGGCTCTAGTAAAATAGTTTCTCTTAAAGACAGGCCTAAGTAAGGATAATAGAATTCTCTGGGCATATTTCAAAATGGCCACCATTTTGGTTGGAAAAGATACTTGTATAATTTCAATCTTAAATTTGTTAAGACTTGTTTTGTGGTTAACCTATGATCTATTCTGGGGAATGTTCCATGTGCACTTGAGAAGAATGTGTATTCTGCTTCTGTTGGATGGAATATTCCATACATTTTCTCTTAGCCCATTTGGTCTAAAGTGTAGTTCAAGTCCAGTGTTTCCTTATCGATTTTCTGTTTTGTTTCAAGATTTCTTTGGTCCTTTCTAGGTCTTTTGCTTTGCCATATATTTTAGTATCAATTTTTATTTTCTAACAAAAAAAACTTGCTGGAATTTTTATTCAAATTACTATAAATCTATAGATTTGACATTTTAGTCATATTAAATTTTCTGATTCCTAAGCATGGTACACCTCTTTATTTATTTATGTCTTCAATTTTTCAGGATTTAAAAAAATTTCTTCAGTGTTTAGGTCTTGAACATTTTTTGGAGGGGTGGTTAAAAGTATTACTCAATTATTTGTATTTTGACTGTTATTATAAATGAAATCACTTTAAACTTTCAAGTCCTAGTTATTAGTTGCTATTACATAGACATATGATTGATTTTATATATTGCTCCATATCTTACGGCTCTGGTAAGTTTATTTACTCACTTTAATAGCTTTTATGACAATTCCTTCAGTTTTTCCGTGTATATAATTATGTCATTTTTTAAAGATTTTATTTATTCATTCATGAGAGTATGTCATTTGTAAATAAAGACAGTTTAACTTATTTTTTCCCCTAGATTGTATGCATTTTACTTACTTATTTTTTCCTTACTGCACTGGCTAGGATGTCCAGTATGTTGTTTGATAAAAGTGGTGAGAGCAGACATATGATCTTAAGGGGTGAAAATATTTTGCCTTTCATCATTATGTGCTAGATTCAGATTTCTAGACCCATTCTCAGATTGAGGAAGTTCTCTTCTATTTCTGGCTTGCTGAGATTTCATCATGAATTAGTACTGAATAGTTTTGAATGAGATTTTTTCGGAATCTATTTGAGATGATCAAGCAGGATTTTATTTTTAGTATGTTAATATGGTGAGTGCAGACTGATTTTTAACTTCTTATTTTGAAATAATTGTAGATTTACAGAAAAGCTGTAAAGATAGTATGGAGTATCCTGAGAGTTCCTACATATCTTTCCTATGTAGTCATAGCCTGCTGGGTACACAGCCATAGTATATTTGTCAAAACTAACAGAGCAACACTGACACAATACCCTTAGCAGAACTGCAGACTTTATTTGGATTTTTACCAGCTTTTCTTTTCTTTTTTAACTTAAATTCAGTTTGCCAACATATAGTATAACACCCAGTGCTCATGACTTCACATGCCCTTCTTAATGCCCATCACCCAGTTACCCCATCCCCCCACCCACCTCCCCTTCAGCCACCCTCAGTTTGTTTTCCTGAGTGAAGAGTTTCTCATGGTTTGTCTTCCTCTCTGATTTTTCCCCATTCAGTTTCCCCTCCTTCCCTTATGGTCCCTTGCCAGCTTTTCTACTGATGCTTTTTTTTTTTTTCTGTACCAGGATCCAATCCAGGATACTGCATTATTTTATGGCTTAATCTTCTCTAATCTGTGACAGTTTGTCTTTCCATGGTTTCCATGATCTCAATAGCTGTAGAGTGCTGGGCAGGTATTTTGTATATATGTATGTATGAGTGAATGAATGAATGAATGAAGGAATGAATAAAGTGTCCCTTAATTTGTGTTTGTCTCATGTTCTCTCATTATTAGACTGGAATTATGGGTTTCATGAAAAACACCACAGATGTGAAGCACCTTTCTCATTGCATCCTATCACTGGACATAAGATATCAGCATGATATCCTTCCTTCCTTGCCTATTGGTATAGTAAATTCTAACATAATGCTTGTTTTTATCACTGTTTATGTTAACTTTGATCACTCTTGATCTCTTGGTTAAAGTGCTGTCTACTAGATTTTTCCTCTGTAGTTACTATTTTTTTCTTTTCCATTCTCTTTCCTTTAGATGAAACTCACTAAATCCAGCACACACTCAAGGGGAATTAAATTCCACCTCCTGGGGGAGAGGGGATATTTACATATATTACATCAAATTCCAAAAGGAAGTCCTTTTTCCTCATTCCCCATTAATGTAGTTAATCATTTAATTATTGCAGTATACACTCATGGGTATTTATTTAATCCTTGAGTTAGAATCCCATGCTATTATTATTTGTCTTGTTGCTCAAATTGTTTCAGCTGTATCCACTTTCCGGTTGACTCCTGAGTCCTTTTGACACACTCCCTCTCTTCTTTCCCTCTCCTGACATTCTACAAGATGCCTGAGGCTCCTCTTGCATTCTTTCTGCTTCAGCCTTAGAATCAGCAATTTCCCCAAGGCACTCCCATTCCTTTCCTTAGAGAATGTTATTTAGAAACGAAAATCTGAATGTTGGCTCTCATTGATGACTGGGATGTTATAATTTCTAGGTCTTCTCAGTGGAGAAAGCTAGGAAATAAATTATGTAGATTAACCCACCTATAGATATAACCTATAGATATAAACATATCTATATGTATATGCCTAATTATCTGTGCATATGTTAAAATAGACATGAATTTATAATGCTATCTCTCTGTTCCAGCATCAACAGGTTCACTCTATCCTTCCTTCCTTGCCTATTGGTATAGTAAATTCTAATATAATGCTTGTTTTTCTAACATAAATTTGAGTGCAATAGATATATTTAGGAATAATTTGAACATGACGTACATTTCACATTTTCTTTTGCATGACTTTATCCCTGAGTAACACTAGATGAACAGAGAAAACTGTACCCAGCTGAATCAAGCCATGTTGGAGTACATAAAACACACACATACATAAACCTCAAATATCCACAGCTTTTTAAACTCATTGCATGTATCATCCCACAAGGTTATGTTTTGCTATTCTTTCGCATTTGTGATTCATTCATTCACTCATTCATTCATTTCACAAACATATCTAAGTGTTCCATTCAATGAAGGGAAAAGGAAAGCTTTAAGTATTGAGGAGAAGCTAGAAATAATGAAGTATTTTGAAAGAAACAAGAGAACATGTGATGTCTCTTAAGCAGTGGGCATAAAGGAATCCACATTGAGGATTATCTGAGACAATGCTGTTAAAAGAAACTTCTCTGATGGAACAAGTCTAAGTGTTGTGAAGTCAGTAGGCTCTAAGCCTAAAAAGTTAAAATAAATGGAAAGATAGTTGGGTGTGTGAATTGAAGACCAAACAGAAAAATTCAGGATCATCTATTCTCATAATCAGAGTTAGAAAGCACTATTTACAAAGATCTTGTGTAAATTACCAAATCCTGCAAAAGTGGTTCCTTTTAGTGCTGGTAGTGGCTGCTTTCATGCTTTTAAACATCACTACAATTTTCAAAGCCAACAGGTGTCTACAAAGAATCCAGCTGAGAGAGACAAGTACCAGTGAGAAAGTAGCAAAAAAATTCTAACAGTGATAGAAGTTAATTGAAGAAGAATGCTATGTATTGGATCAAAAATTCTAATTATGACAAAACATGTATCTATTATAAATGCTTTCCTTGAAAGACCTACTTCTCAGTGTCAGAAAATATGCCCAGGGGGCATTAAGGAGGGCACTTTTTGTGAAAAGCACTGGGTGTTGTATGTAAGTGATAAGTCACTAAATTCTATACCTGAAACTAGTATTACACTGTATGCTAACAAATTGGAATTTAAATAAAAACTTGGGGAAAAAAAGGAAAAAAAAACATGCCTAGGATTTAGGATTGGGAAAGTACTGTGATGTTCAGGGCCACCCACCTAATTAAGGACAGTGAGCCATACCCAACCATATATGGTTTTAAACTTGTCTGTTTAAACAGATTTTTTAAAAAAGATTTATTCATCTATTTTAGAGGAAGAGAGAGAGTGAAAGGGAGGGACAGAGGGAAAGGGTGAGACAATCCCAAGCAGACTCCCCATTCAGCATGGAGACTGAAATGAGGTTTGCTTTCATGATCCTGAGACTATGACCTAAGCTGAAATCAAGAGTTGGACGTTCAACCAACTGAGCCACCCAGGTTCCACTAAACTTGTCTGTTTAAAGGGGATGTCAGATAACCATTCTTTTCTCATTCACAGTAACTCATAAACTGCAGCCCTTATGATGTCCTATCAATTTTAGTATCCTGTAGTTCCTAATCATTTAACATGTGTAAAACTATGCTTCCATTTTTGTTGGGGTTCCTACTTTTTTTTTTTTTTTTTACAATATTCCACTGACAGTTTTTTTTATTTTTTTTTTTATTTTTTATTTATTTATTTATTTATTTTTTTCCACTGACAGTTTTTGAATGCTGTGACCAATCTCACTTTTCCCCATAAGATGTACAGTTTTTATTGTGCAATTTTGTGCAGGGTGATTATTTTTTAGAACACATATGTTATGTTGTAGCAGAATTGACTATAAATTCTTTCTCTGGCAGTGAGAAACCTTCCTCCTGTTATCTAAATATTTACTTATTTACTCAATCTGAGTATATATGTTGAGTAGTTTCAGAATTGCTAACCTATTTGTCAACTAGGGTAGTGTTTGTGTACAGTTCATTTTGTCTTTAGCCATGCAGTACAAAGTACTAAGGTCAGTACTTTTCCCTCTATCCCCTTTAGTGAGATAATGTCACACATTAGTAATATAGTTAGACTATTTAGCTCTTATACTTTGGATTTGATCCATTTTGAGTTCATTTTTATGTGTTGTAAAATAAGGGTCTAATATCATTCCTTAGCATGTGGATATCCAGTTTTCCAAACACCATTTGTTGAAAAGACTGTCCTTTTCTCATTAAGTGGTTGAAATCAATTGACCATATGTATGAGGATTTATTTGGGGCTCTCTTTTCTATCCCATTGGTTGATATGTTTGTCATTATTCCAGTTCTATACTGTTTTATTTACTGTAGCTTTGTAGTAAAATTTAAGTGGGAAGGTTCCAATTTTATTTTTATTTTTCAAGATTGTTTTAGCTATTTGGGCCTCCTTGGTATTCATTTATGTATGAATTTGAGGATCAGCTCATCCATTGCTACAACAAAAGATGCTGGAATTGCATTGAATCTGTAGTTTGCTTTGAGAATTATCGCTATCTTAACAATGTTAAGTCTTCCCATCCATGAAGATGGGATATCTTTCTATTACTTAGGTCTTCTTTATTTTCTTTTAGCAATGTTTGTAGTTTTAGGGATATAAATTTTTAACTTTTTGGTTAGTTATTACTAAGTATTTAATTTTTGAAGAAGCTATTATAAGCGGAATTGTTTTCTTAATTTTTCTTTCAGGTTGTTCAATTCTCACATACAGAAGCATAACAGACTCTTGCACATTGATATTGTACTTTGTAACTTTGTTGAATTCACTTACAAATTCTATTAGCTTTACTATGGGTGTTTTTTGTTATTGTTGTTGTTGTTATTATCGTTCTATTAATATGATGTATTGCATTGATTTTTTCTTATATTGAGCCACTTGGTAATGTTGTATAATCCCTGCAGTGTACTGTTGGCTTAGGTTTGTAAGAATTTTGTTGTGGGCTTTTGTATCTGTATTCATAAGGGTTATTCGTATATAATTTTCTTTTCTTGTGATGTCTTTATCTAGCTTTGATAGCAAGTAATACTCATCCCACAGAATGGGGATAGCAAGTAATACTCATCCCACAGAATGAGTTAGGCAGTATTCTCTCCTTTTCTATTTTTTCTTTCTTTTTTTTCCCCTTTTCTATTTCTTGAAAGAGTTTGAGAAAGATTGGTGTTAACTGTTCTTTAAATGGCAGAATTCACCAGTGAAAGCATCTGGTCCTAAAATTTTCTTTGTTGTAAGGTTTTTAATTACTGATTCAATCTCTTTACTTGCTATGAGTCTGTTGAGTTTTCCATTTCTTCTTGAGTCAGTTTAGGTAATTTGTGTGTTTCTAGGAATTTGTCCATTTCATCTATTTTATCTAATTTGTTGTGTACAATTATTCATATTATTTTCTTGTAATCCTTTTTATTTTTGTATGATTGGTAGCAATGTCTCCATTTTCATTTTTGATTTATTTGCATTGGCTCTCTTTTTTTCTTACTCTAGCTAAAGGTTTGTCAATTTTGTTGATATTTTCAAAGAAATAACCTTATTTTATTGCTTCTCCTATTGTTTTTCTCTTGTCTATTATTTTGTTTATCTCTAGTCTTCATTATTTCCTTCCTTCTGCTAACTTTGGGTTTATTTTGCTTTTTCTATTTTCTCATGGTGCAGTGTTAACCATTTATAGCTATAAACTGCCTATGAACACTGTTTTCACTGGATCTCATAAGTTTTGGTATGCTGTATATTTGTTTTTAATTTTCTCCAGGTATTTTATGATTTGCCTTATGATTTTTTCTTTGAACTTTTGAATATTAAAGAGGGTGTTGTTTAATACCTATGTGAATTTTCCTGATTTCCTTCAGTTATTGATTTTACTATCATTTCATTGTGGTCGAAGAAGATATTTTGTGTGGTTTTTATGATTTCAATCTTTTTTTTTAAGATTTATTTATTTATGATAGACACAGATAGAGAGAGAGAGGCAGAGACACAGGCAGAGGGAGAAGCAGGCTCCATGCCAGGAGCCCGATGCGGAACTCGATCCCGGGACTCCAGGATCACGCCCTGGGCCAAAGGCAGGCGCCGAACCGCTGAGCCACCCAGGAATCCCCTGATTTCAATTGTTTAAAACTTATTGAGACTAAATTATTGGGTTAGCATAATATCTATCCTGGAAAATGTTCCATGTGCACTTGAGAAGAATGTGAATTGTGCTTTTGTTGGCTGGAGTGTTCTATATATGTTATATACCACTGGTTTGTAGTGTTGTTTAAGCCCTCTCTATCCTTATCAATATTCCATCTTGATTTTAGATTCACTATTGAAAATGGTATTGTAGTCTCCAACTATTATAGTTGAACTATTTCTCTAAGTAGTTCTGTAATTTCTCTTAATTCTGTAAATGTTTGCTTCATATATTTTGAGAATCTGTTGTTTGCTGTATATATGCTTACAATTATTACATATTTTTGATGAACTGACCCCTTGTGAGTATAAAATGTCCTTTTTGTCTCTTGTAACAGTTTTTCACTTAAAGTCTGTTTTATCTGATTTTAGTATAACCACCTCAGCTCTCTTTTGATTACTATTTGCATGGAATATATTTTTTCCACCATTTTACTTTCTTTTCTTTTTTTAAAGATTATTTATTTATTTATTCATGAGAGACACACAGAGAGAGAGGCAGAGACATAGGCAGAGGGAGAAGCAGGCCCCATGCAGGAAGCCTGATACGGGACCCAACCCCAGGTCTCCAGGATCATGCTCTGGGCCGAAGGCAGGTGCCAAACCCCTGAGCCACCTGGGCTGCCCTACCATTTTACTTTCAACCTAAGTATTGTCTTTGGATCAAAAGTGAGTCTCTTGTAGACAGCATAGAGTTGTGTTTTTGTTTGTTTGTTTGTTGCATCCTACCAATCTCTGTCTTTTGATTAGAAAGTTTAATACATTTACATTTAAAGTAATTAACAGATAAGAAATGACTTACTTCTGTCATTTTGCTGCTTGTTATTTATATGCCTTAAAACTTTTGGCCCCTTTTCCTATATTACTACCTTATTTTCTGTTAAGGGTTTGTGTGTATGTGTGTGTGTGTGTGTGTGTGTGTGTGTGTGTGTAGTTGACCATTTTGATTTCCTTCATGTATATCCTATTGATATTTTCTTTGTAGTTACTATGGGGATTATATTTCACATCCTAAATTTATAACATTTTACTGTGAATTAATGCAATTTTAACTTCAACAACTTTCAAAAACTCTGCTCCAATATAGCTCTGCCCCTGTTATTGTTGTCAGAAATTACATCTTTATACAATGTGTGTCTGATAACACAGATTTATAAGTACTGTTAATGCAAGTCTTTTAAATAATGGAGGAAATAAAAAGTGAAGTTACAACCAAGAATACAATAATACTGACTTTTATATTTGCTCATGTATCTACCTTTACCAGAGATGTTTATTTCTTCATTTATGAGTTACTGTCTAATGCCTTTTCATTCAAAACTGAAGGACTCCCTTTAGCATTCTTTTAGATCAGGTCTACTGGTAATGACTTATTTTAACTTTTGTTAATTTTGTTAATTTCTTCCTCATTTTTTGCTGGATATAGAATTCTTGATTGACAGTTTTATTAAAATTGGCATTTTAAATATGCCATCCCACTACCTTGTGTTTCCACTGTTTATTTCCTTCTTTCTTCTTTTTAGATTTTATTTATTTGAGAGAGATAGAGCAAGCACATGAGTAGGAGGAGCAAATGGAGAAGGAGAGAGAATCTCAAGCAGACTCCATGCTAAGCATGGAGCCTGATGTGAGGCTCCATCTCATGACCTTGAGATTATGACCTGAGCCCAAACCAAGAATTGAATGCTCAACTGACTGTACCACCTAGGTGCTCTGGGTTTCTACAATTTCCGATAAGAACTTTGTTATTAATCATATTAAGGATTCCTGCAGAGAATTAATCATTGAACTTGAACCTATAAATTCATCTTTCAGCAAATTTGGGATCTTTGTAGCCGCATTTTGTCACTTAAAAACATTTTTTCAGGGGTGCCTGGGTGGCTCAGTTGCTTAAGCATCTGCCTTTAGCCTAGGTTGTGATCTCGGGATCCTGGGATCCAGCCCTCACATTGGGCTTCCTCAGCAGGGGTGGGGTGGTGGTGGTGGTGGTGGTGGTGGTGGTGGTGGTGGTGGTATCTGCTTCTCCCTCTCCCTTTGCCCCTCCCCACCACTATGATCTCTCCCTCTCAAATAAATATATAACATCTTTTTACAAAAACCCCAAAATCACATTTTTTCATATAGCATTCTTTCATCTCCCTGTGGGCCATGAATTTCATGTGTGCTCACCTGCTTGATGTTGTATTCCAGATCTGTGTTGCTTGTTTAATTTTTTTAAAAAAAATTTTATTTATTCATGAGAGACACACAGAAAGAGGCAGAGACACAGGCAGAGGGAGAAGCAAACTCCCTATGGGGAGCCTGATGTGGGACTTGATCCCAGGACCCCAGGATCACACCCTGAGCCAAAGGCGTATATACACTCAACCACTGAGCCACCCAAGTGCCCCTGTTCTGTGTGTTTTACTTTGGATTGTTACTATTGTTCTATCTCAAGATCATTGATCTGTATTATCTAATTTGCAGTAAATCCTCCCTGATGATATGTGTAGGATTTTTTATTTTTTTTTATTTTAAAGATTTTATTTCTTTATTCATGAGAGACACAGAGAGAGAGATAGAGAGAGAGAGAGAGAGAGAGAGAGGCGCAGAGACACAGGCAGAGGGAGAAGGAGGCTCCATGCTGGGAACCCCACATGGGACTCGATCTGTAGTCTCCAGGATCACGCCCTGGGCTGAAAGCAGCGCTAAACCGCTGAGCCATCCAGGCTGCCCGGATTTTTTATTTCTTATATTTATCTTTTATAGTTCTGTTAGAATATTTTTTATAACTCCTGGATTCCTCCTCATCTTGTTTATGTTTCCTTTTATATCTTTGATATATCTTAAACATATTTATAAGACTTATAATTTTGCCTATTAGGTCCTTGTCTGCTGATTTCATCATCTCTGTCATTTATGAGACATGATACTGTTTCTGTTCACTGGCTTATCATGGATCATATTTTTCTGCTTCTTTGCTTACTCTAATTTTTAGATGCTGGATATTGTGAATTTTACATTGTTGAGTGTTGAATATTGTTGTAATTCTTTAATGATTACAACATTAAATAATAAGGAGTCTGTCATTACTCTCGTTGTTTTCTTGAATGTAATATGTACTTATCTTTGCCTGCTTTAACACCTGAGTGTCATGTTTACTTTTTAACAGTTTGACTATGACATGCCTTGGCATAGCCCTTATATTCCTGCTGTACTATTTATAAAGAGACAAAATTAGTAACACCTCAAATATCTATGAATCTGAGAATGGTTAATTGTTCATTTGACGTAATGGAATGGGATTGAATAAATATGTAGATTATGTTGGTACAAGATAAAGTGTATATGAAATAATGTTTAGTAAAACTTGGAACATATTATTATATATAGTGAGATTTGAAAGATGAAAAATACTTGTATAAGAAACTTCAGTAGAGTCATGTGTGTATTGAAGTAAAACATTTCTTCCTCTGAAAATCTGTTTTTATAACAGATGTAATTCACATATAAAATTCTCCCATACAAAGTGTATAATGTGTATAGTCCTAGTGGTTTTTAATTTATTCATGGAATTGTGCAAATATCACAATTAATTTTGGAAAAATATCACTCCAACAAAAACTCCATACCTCTTAAGCAACCACTTCCCACTTCCCCCGCTGCTGTCCAGTCCTCAACAACCACTGTTCAACTTTCTCTATGGCTTTTGCCTCTTCTGGACATTCTATATAAATGGAATCATATAATATCTGGTATTTTCTTACTGGCTTTTTTCATTTAGCATAGTGTTTTCAAAGTTTACCCATGTTGTAGCATGTACACTTTATTTCTTTTTATTGTTAAATAATAGTGCTATCAATTTTATATCATAATATTATAATAAATAGCTTTACATATAAAGACTTTGAAGATAATTCCCTAAAATGGAGTTAGATCAAAGAAAATGAACCTTTTTTTCATGTTCTATTTTGATCTTATTTATCTGTATACTTCAAAAGATTACATAAATCATGTAAATTTATTATTTCCTGAAAATGCAAATAAGCATTAAAGAGAAAATGCTTTTGACCACTGCTCTCATTCTACTCCTCACTGCTTGGGCCTGTTTCTACTCCTAGTGGTGGCCATTATCCTGAGTTTGGTACATATTCTTCCAATTCATTTTTTAAAAGTCTGTCCTCTCCTTCTCTCTCTCTCTCTCCCTCTCTCTCTCTCTCTCTCTCTATATATATATACACATTTTTAAAAGACTTTTAATTATATGTTATATAGAGGTTAATAATTCCATTGTGATGCTTGCAACAAAAATCCCTATGTGCATTATTAAGCAGAACAAAAACTAATTATATCACTTCTATCCTTTCCATCAATATTCATATCATATAAATAAACCATAGCGTAATGGGAGATCTGAATCCCAATAATTGACTCTAATAGCCATCCTAATAATTCATTCCATGCCCTGAAGATAATACCATATTGTATTTCAGAAGGCTATTTTAATTTCAGGGAAGGTAAACAGGATTGATTTCAAGGGGCTTCAGATTAAGCCAGGGACCAAAGCACTCAATTTGATTATAGATTTGATAATTAATTAACTCATTCTTAAACTCCAAAAGGGATACCTAATTACTGTATAATTGGAGTAGATGATTAAATCAGCCATTAAAATAACAGAACTTTGTGAATTAACTCAAATATTTAATAGGCACTGTCCTGATATTTGGTTGAGTATGAGAAAATATTTCTGATCAGGTAGTTTTGGAAGAGGTCTTTGGACACTGCCCAGCAATCAGGGTGACTGATCAGGTTTAACAGGTTTCCTGGCTGCCTTACAAAAACCAGGTGGCCATTTCTTGCCCAATGTCTTGATTTTTTTCTGGAAAGAAATGATTTCTTTTAGGGCGCCTGGGGGGTTCAGTTGGTTAAGCATCTGCCTTCAGCTCAGGTCATGATCCCAGGGTCCTGGGATGGAGTCCCACATTGTTGTCTGTTGTCATCTGGCTCCCTCCTTGCCGTCCACTGCTTCTCCCTTTGCCCCTCTCCCCTGCTTGTTCTCTCTCTCTCAAATAAGTAACATCTTTTAAAAAAAGAAATGATTTCTCTATATACAAAATACCTGGCAACAGCACGTATCATTCATGCTTTGTCATAGCTGAATCTGAATTGTCTCATGTTTCCTGGCACTTTATCTTTGAAGATTAAGCTATAACCTCAGGTAATCTCAGGGCAAAGGCCTTTCGGTTAATCTCTTGCTGATTTTCCTGACAGTTGATCTGCAAGTCCTAAACTATTTCATGAAAAACTAGGGAAAGGATTGGATAATAAGACACCATACCAAAATTATTTTTGAATTTTCAAAATTCCAATTCACTCTAATTTAAAAATACTGTGCTGCCTTTTTTGGGTCATTCTGCCACTAAATCACCCATCCTAAAAATATTATGTCACCTTTTTTTTTTTTTTTTTTGAGAAAGCAGAGCTATGATTTTTTTTTTCAAAGTTTTAGTTAGAATTTAGTAGGCGCACCAGGCAGATACTGGTTGCAGCAACTACCTTTATTCATGTCCTCCCCCACTGTCAGAGAGACCCCCTTCAGTAAATGGAGTTGGACATTTGCAAGTGAGTATTGAGCAGAAGCACCGTGCTGGTGTAGTAACCACAGTAGGGGCTTGTTAGTGAGAAAAACCAAGCTATGCAGTGGGTCTAATTCAGTTTGGATTTATTTTGGATGCTTACTGATCAGTGTAAAAGAACTATGCCCGTTTTAGTTTAAATTTAGCATTCACAACCCCTTTTTTCCTGACCTGTGATCTGAATCTTGAAAAAAAGAACACCTATTGTGTGTCAAATTGTATATTTGGTGCTTTGTATCTTCCTGGAGAGTAAGTATGGTATCATTCCCGTTCTTTAGATGGGAGTTGGAAGAGGTCAGGAGACTTGACCAAAGACTAACCAGCAACTGGGGCCTGGGGAGAGCCGTTCTGATGTGTGCCGGGCCTGCCACACCTCTCGTGGTCAGGGTCTAACCCGGAGCCGGGTTTAAACCGTGCAGAGCGCAGTGAAGTGGGACAGATGCTGGGCTTCATTCGGCCAGCTCTGCTGCCCGGCGGCTGGGGGGCCTCCGTCCGGCGTTCAGCCCGCAGCGGCGGCCTCTCCAAGGTCAAGGTGCTGCCCCCGCAGAGCGGCCCACGTGCCGCAGGATGCGCCCCCCTTCGGACCACCCCCCGAGCCGCGCCGCTGCAGGAGGCCGCCGGGCCCGGGCGCCGTCCGCCGACTGCCCCGCCCTCCTTTGCTCTGCAGGCGTTAACGCACCGGGCTGGCCTGTTCGGTCCCCGCCAGCTTTCCAAGGCGCAAGCCGCGTCCCCCGAGCTGGCCCCTGCGGGCAGCTGATTTCCCACGGGGTGAGAACTGGGTTAAACTGGTGTTTACTGCCCACCACGCCCCGCCCTCCCTTGGGGGCCCGCGAGGGTCGGCCCACGGCAGCGCTCCACGCGCGGTCGCCAGGGACGCCGCAGCCCCAAGGCCGGCTGCTCCCGCCCCCCCGATCGCGCGTGTCCAGGGGTGGGGCGCAGGAGGGGTGCAGCAGCGAGCGGGGCGCACCCTCGCGGCTCCCAGCACCCCCCCCACCCCCCCGCCGCCCCGGGCATCCTCGCGGGGAGGGCTCGGCGCGGCAGCCGCCCCACCTCCCGCCCGGGGCTGCGGACCCCGCCCGCCCCGCCCTCCGCGCCCGCAGGTGCAGCCGCCGCGGCCGCCGAGTAGGTGCGTGGGGATGATCTCACTCGCGCGCTCGGCGCCAGGAGGAGGAGGAGGAGGAGGAGGAGGAGCGGGAGCAGACCCGACTTCCGGGTAGTGCCGCCGCCGCACGCCACCCGCGGCTTGCTTTTCCTCCCCCTCCCCCCCGCTGCACCCCTCGCCTCTCCCTCCTTGCCTTTATTCCCGGCCCCACCTGCCGACATGAACAGCTCGGACGAGGAGAAGCAGCTGCAGCTCATCACCAGCCTGAAGGAGCAAGGTAGGGGCGCGCGGCCGCCAGGTGCGGGCGGGGACGGCTCCGGGCGCGGGGCCGGGGCTGCGGCGGGCGCGCTGGGAGGTGTCGGGGCCCCGGCGCCGCAGCGCCCTCCGCGCCCGCGCGCCTCGCGGAGCCGGGGCCGGGGCCGGGGCCGGGGCCGGGGTCAGGCAGGGGGCGGGGGCTGTGGGGCCGGCTGGCGCGGGCTGCTTGAGCGGGGGTGGGGGAAGGGGCCCGGACTGGGGGCGGCCGGGGCCCGGGCCCCCCTCGCCCGCCCCCGCCGGGCCCCACCCCTGCACACGGGCGCGGGGAGGCCTGCGCGCTGCCTCGCACCAGCCTTCCCGGCTTTCGCTCGGCGTCGGTCTGGTTCCTCTTTCCTTCCCCAGCCACGATGCCAGGCCGTGCTGTGTTTTACCACCTACCATTTTTAGCAGTTTCTTAGTCAGTAGCCGACACCCTGGCTGTGCCCGGCTTCCTGAATTCAGATCCGGCCTGGCCTGCGGGGGAGCCGCCCGCGCGTCCTCGCGTCTCTACCCCCGCCAGGTAACCGCGGGGCACCTCCTCCCGGATCCCTCGCCTACGTCTCCTCCTGCGCTTCTTTCTCAACAAAGCCCCATTGGCGATCGAATGTGACTTCGACACTCTTCACTTTTCAAAATGCCTGTCCTTACCCAGGCCCACGGTGGCCCGAGAATATGGGTCAAGGGAGAGAGAGAGGAACTGCGTAGATTTAGGAAATAAAAATGCGTAGGAACATGCACTTTTGCCGAATCACTACTTGCTGACACGGCCACCTCGTGGAGGAGGTCCTGCTCTGTGGCCAATCCTGCTGTTTTCTGGCTCTTTTGCTTCTGTTGGCTCAACTTATCGACTCTGTGAACCTCGAAGAAACTCTGCCCCTCCAGGGGCCTTGTGGTTATCATGCCTTCCTTACCCGACTAAAGACATGGGCTAAGCCATACGATTTTATCAGGTCCTGTCCAGTGCTATGACCTGTTGCTCCTTGAAACCACAAACATACCGATTGCACGAGGTATGTAGACCTCTCTGGAGTTGACACTCTTGGAAACAAATCTCAGCACGATTGTTTACCAACCCTGTTATCTTGGGGAAATCGTTACCTCCCTGAAATGGACAGAACGGGACTCTTCGTAATATCTAGTATTTAGAAAGTGTTGGATAAATGTTCATGGGTTTTGCCTTCTCAGTACCTTCAACAACCGTCCTGGACTAAGCCTTAGGGTCATAAAGTCCCAAGCATCAGTGAATTTAGTGGGTTTGCAAAATGCCCTTAGCGAGCATTCCTGAAGCGGTTTAGTGAGGGGCTGGATTCAGTCCGTATCTTATTTCCAATAGCCCTCTTCCCCCAGTAACATAAAGATTCTTACTTCATATTCTAGATGGTTGGAGCTTTCATCATGGGTGATAGCTGCCGGTGGATACCAGAGTTTTTGATGGATGGTCCGTTTTCAAGTAATAATACAGTTAAAAATTTCACTTTTTTTTTTTTCTGAATATAATCATTCCAAGGGTAGGTTTATCAAAGCACTTGTGGTTTATAATCCACAAGTTGTTTATACTTGATTTTGAAACACATCCTCTGTTTCTATGTTGGATTTGAGAGCTGAGAAAAAAAGGAAGATTCTAAAGTTTTTGGTTCTTTCTCATATTATACGGGAACACAAATCCATGGTATTGGTATTTTTAGAGGATATACTTCCTTGATTATGGGCATGTCAAAGGCAATAGAACGGGTAGACTTGGAAATTTGTGTTTCTTAAAAGGTGCACTTTTTTGGGGGGGTGCTGAGTCTAGTTACACAGGTTTTGGGATTATTTTCAGCCCATCTCAAAACCAGGCATTTCTTTGTCATTGGATCATAGACCGTGATAACAACTGGCTCATTTCAAGAGCATTTAATAGCTGTTTGACCCATGGAACTAACTGGAAAACTAGGGATTTGAGGTGGAAAGACAGGCCGCTAGGTGTTTGGGCTGTTACCAGTATGATAATTAATTTTGTAAGCTGACAGTGTGCCTGATTTATTTTTGAAAATAGACATTTTTTAAAAAAATACCTGTTAACATTGTGACTGACTCTACCGCTCTTGTTTAATGTAGACAAGAAGAACCAATTATGATGAACACTTTACTTTCCTTTTTTGATACCCCTTCAACACACTCATTTCTTCTTTTAACAAATACTTAGCAGATACCTACCATATCTGAGCCCCACGTGGTAGGTACTGGGGGTAGAGGTAGTGAACCAGATGGTCTGCTCTACCTAAGTTTATTGTCTAGTAGAGAGTCATGAATCAAATAATCACACAAATGTGTATAATCACACATTGTTTTTTTTTTTAGGATAGAGTCTTCGAAAGGGAATCATTGCATCAGAGGGCCAGTAGACATAAAGTTGTGCCAGGCATCGCCAAAGTGCCCCCCCCCCCCAATATGATGGTACCAGTTCACATTCCCCCCAGCAGTGCCTGTTTCCCCCTACAGTTGTCAATGTTGACCAACATCAGTCTTTACTAATTTTGGCAGTCTGACAAGTTTTGTAATTTTTACCAATCTGATGGTCAGAAATAGTACCTTTAGAAAAATTGTATTACCTGGTTCTTAGCGGGGTTTGACATCTTTATACGTGTTTATTGGCCATGGAGGTTTCCTTATTTCATTTTTTCCTCAGTGATTTTTAAGTCAAAAATTTGAACCCATTCCCGAGAGGGTGTTGAGAAAGAGGATTCCTATCTACTCTGAATGGCAGCACTGACAGCAGCCTTCCCTAATGTGAAGTCTTCATTGGTGTGGTGACTAAGGTTGCTTTTGACAAAAGTTGTGAAATGTAATGACGGAGTCTGTCATAATATGAACAATCTCTAATTTATACTTACCATTCCCTAAGCTCTATGTCTTATAAATCACACCCACTTCTGAATTACTTCAAAACATTGTATGTTCCCTTCTCGTGAATGGTATAATTACCTATATTATGTCTTTCTAGAAAGTTATATTATGTCCCTTTAAAAAAATTAGCCAGTGTGTGATTGCTTATGTTCAAGCAGATGTTGAGGTAATGAGGTAATTCTCTTTTTGTCCTTTTTGGAGCTTTATTTTATTGGACTGATTGACGTCTTTAATGCACTGACAAATGGCAACTTAGGGTACTATTTCCGATGCATATTTCCTAGCTACTAAAGTGGACATTTCCCTTACAAAACATCATACAATTTGCTCCCCCTCCAGAATGCGGCTGGGAAATGATCGACTTAGCTCAGCGTTTGTTTAAGGTACATGATTTTCTTTGTAGTGTATTCATCCCACAAGCATTGAATATTCATAGCCAGGCACTGTGCTAGGCATCAGAGATAGATGAATAAAACTTTGTCCCTACTGGTGAAGAGTTCCTAGTCTAGAGATGATGGTGGGCATGTGAATTCCAGGAAGAGTGTCCAGTTGGCCCAGTTTGGGTCATGGGTTTAAGTTCTTTGGTCAGGGAACAGCAGGGCACCTTGATTGGCAGCCCCCACAAAGACCAATGGATTAGAGTAGTTGTCCAAAAAAGAATGGTGTGCCACTACCAAAAGTGGAGGATGCAGGCTGAACAGACACAAACAACAGAGTCCCTTCAACTGGTCAGCATAGTAATGCTGTGTCATTTGGAAGTTGGTGAGGAAGTGTTGAAGGTAGCGATCCTCACCCAACAGTGAGGATGTTAGAAAGTAAGACCAAAATTACAACCACCACCCTGAACACACTATCCTATGATAAGATCATGGGTTTTGAAGCTAGATAACCTCCTCTTATCTTTAGAGTTATCATTTTCCCCAAGACTATAGAGATTTGTGCTTCAGCTTCAGCTGGAAATTTAGCCAGGCTCATTCTTAGACCTGAGTTAGTAATTAAAAGAGGCTCCCAGTGTTCCCTTGACTGCTAGGCCAAAAAGTAGCTTGAGCATTATTTTGACAAAAGGGGCCAAATGATTGCCTACCACTGGGACCATATCAAGTCAGGAAAGTGGAAGCATTGTCAATCTTGGATATATACAAAGTCAGTAGAAAACAGTTTGGGGTTTAAATGGTTGCCATGGTGTCAAGTGCAAACTTGGCTTTACATTGTTATTTTTCCAAGTGTGGTTTAGGGGCCGCCCGTCTCAGTAATTGGGATACACATGCACTTTCTTACCTACTTATTTATGAAAAAAAGCCTGGTAAATTTAATTTTCTTCATCTGGGTATATTTTTGTAAAATCGGTATTTGAAATGTTTTGCTTTTACAACAAAGTATAACGTAAGTTGAGAAACGTGCATGAACTCTAAATGAGCATCTCAAGAAATTATTGAAAAAAATGTGTCTAACAACACTTACATCAGAACATCTCCAGAAACCCCTTCATAACCCCTCCAATCATTACTACTTGCCTTTCCCCAAAGATATTTGTGTCACCAAAGGTAAGTTTGGCCAGTTTCTGAGAGTTAGACAAATTGAATCCTACAGGATGCAGTGTTTGCTTCTGTCTTGTTTCACACGTTCTGTGTGAGATTTATCAACAGTGTTGTGTGTAGTTGTAGTTCATTTATTTGGTGAATAGTGTTCCACTATATGTACACACCAAAAAAAGTTTTTAAGTGAATATACTGTAGACCAGAGGTCAGCCGACTTTTTCTGTAACTGGCCAGATAGAAAGCATGTTAGGCTTTGTGGGACACTTGGTGTTTGTTGCAAACCAACATACTGATTAAAAATGCAATTTCCTCCTGAAGTTGTGAGCTCCTAAGAGACACCAAATGGGCAACCCTCCATGAGATGGACCCTCAGCATGGGCTGACGAATGACATCTTGTAGTCAGAATTTCCTTATTCATGTAATGCTTTTGTTGCGTAGATAAATCTTACTTTGATTTTTTAAAAGTTAAATTTAAAAATAAATGTATGCTCATAGGAAAACAAGCATAGAAAGGGAAAAGTACAATGAACTATGGCCTCTTGTTCATTGTTTCTTCATCTTTATTTCATTATGCTCTCTTGGGGAGTCTTTATAAACATTTTTTCCGCCTAATTGTTCCTGCCTCCCATGAAATATTAATACCATAGAGGTACTGTGTATCTTTTTATGTACTGTGATCCTTTGGAGGCTGCAAATCATTGTACTCCCCAGGATCACATTCCTCTTTGAGGGCAGTATACCCCACTGATAATGAATGCTCTACCCCCCTTTCCATTGCTCACAGTTCTAACTTTTTTGTTGTAGTTCCTTTTGGAAATTGTGAGCTTGTATGTACCTCTGTAGTTATCACTGAATATATATTATAGAATTTGCATCAGTACCTATAGAATTAAATCTTTAAAAATTGACTGGATAGGGGTGCCTGGGTGGCTCAGTTGGTTAGGTGTCTGTCTTCAGCTCAAGTCATGATCTCAGGGTCTTGGGATGGAGCCCTGCATCAGGCTCCCTGCTCAGCAGGGAGTCTGCTTGTCCCTCTCCCTCTGCCCCTCCCCACTGCTCATGCTCACCGCCCCCCCCAATAGATAAATAAAATCTTTTAAAAATTTTGAATGAATGATGTTCCACTCTACAGATTTCTGACAATGTAGTTAATGTCCTCTGGACGGACACCTCTGTGTTTCTATGTCTTTGCTATTAGAAATAATGCTTTGGGCAATAGATAATGGTTGGAGACATCGGTATGAATTCATGTTTTGCTTACATATGATTACATATAGAAATATTTATAGATACGTGTATGTCTATATAGTGTGAAACTGTCACAGCCAGGAGGTGTGTAAGAAGACCTGACCACTAAATATAATGGGGTACTGAATAGAATCCTAGAAGAAAACTGGAACGTTAGGTAAAACCTAAGGAAATATGAATAAAGTATGGACCTTAGTTCATAATAAAGTGTTAACATTGGTCCATTGATTTTAATAAATGTACCATACTAACGTAAGATGTTAATGATAGGAAAAACTGGGTAGGGCTTATGGGAATTGTCTTTGCAATTTTGCTGTAAACCTAAAGTTTATAAGATTTAAGTTTATTAAAATAAAAATGTTGCTTATATCCTTTTTTTTTAAACTTATATCCTTGTATACATTGATTTGTAAGTGCAGCTGTGGGAAAAAATTCTCAAAACTGGATCCAAAACGTAGGGATATTAGATTTTATTCTCTTACACAACCAGGCTTTGCTTTAAAATGTAGAAGGAACATGGCTTTTGTTGTTGTCTGTTTACCATGTTGGTAAGTATTTTAAATATTAAGACATGAGCTCTGAAATTTTTTGTATGGTACAATGAACAGTAATGTATTAGGATCCTTTTAGTTACTTGATCCTATCTCAAATAATCTGTGGCACAAATCTGAGTATGATTGTTTTTCATATACATACATATATAGATGTTTTACTTATTTACTTAAGAAACAATTTTATGTATTCATGAGAGAGAGAGAGAGACAGAGACAGATACAGGGAGCCTGACTTGAGGTTTGATCCCAGGACCCTGGGATCGTGACCTGAGGCGAAGGCAGATGCTCAACTACTGAGCCACCCAGGAGCCCCTATATGTTTGTTTTAACTAAGACTTTTGGGGGGTAGGTTTACAGAAAAACTGAGCAGGAATCTCCACATAACCCTTCACCTTCCCCCACTCCCCATTTTCTCTATTATTACCATTCTGTGTTAGTGTGGTGCATTTCTGAGAATTGATGAGCCATTTTTGGTACATTATTATTAACTTAAGTCCACAGTTTAAATTGGGGTTTATTCTTTGTGTTACACATATTTTGGGGTTTGACAGATGCATGACATGTACCCATTATTATATTATCATACAGGATAATTTCACTGCTTCAAAAATTCCCTCTGCTCTACTTGTTCATCGCTCCCTCTTTACCTCTGAACTCCTGGCAGCATCACTGATCTTTTTATTGGTTCTGTCATTTTGCTCTTTTCAGAATGTCATAGAGTTGGAATCGTTCTGTATGTAGCCTTTTTATGTTGACTTCTTTCACTTAGCAATGTGCATACATGGTTCCCCCTTGTCTTTTTGTGGCTTGATAGTGCATTTATTTCTTTTTATCACTGAATAATACTCAATTGTATGGATGTACCACATTTTGTTTATCCATTCACCTGTTGATGAACATGATGGTTGCTTCCAATTTTTGGCAATTGTGAATAACGCTGCTGTAAACATTCATAAGGGTAGGTATAGGGGAGGGGAGGCCTCCTGTGGTCCTGTGTGATAGGGTCTCAGCCTCCTGGTGAGCCTGTGCCCCTGGGCTATGACTTTCACATGCTTCTCAGTGTTGATCTTTCTTCTTTAGGTGAGAAGGGAAGGCTAGAGAGGGGCCTGGAGTGAGCTCTCACCTTCCCCCAAGTCTGTTAGACTCTAGTGAAATTTCTCCCAAGGGCAGGCCTCTGATATTCACTACAGGGCTGTGGTGGCACTCCTGGAGATAAAACTCGCAAAAGATAGGGATGCTTCTTTTTTTTTTTTTAAGATTTCATTTATTTATTCATGAGAGACACAGAGAGAGAGAGAGGTAGAGACATAGGCAGAGGGAGAAGCAATCTCCCCATGGGGAGCCCGATGTGGGACTTGATCTTGATCCCAGGACACTGGAATTATAACCTGAGCCCAAGGCAGATGCTCAACCACTGAGCCACCCAGGCGTCCTGGTTCAGATGTTCCTAAGACTGGCCTACCCACTGGCATTTTTAACTCTCAAATGTGTTAGGACTGAGCCTTCAGCAATTCGCCAATAACAGTTGAAGTTTTCCTGTCTTGGTACTGGTTGTTGAGCAAGTTCTGCACCTTGGCTGCTGCTCCAGGAAGTTCTGATGGTTTGTCTCTTGCTTGTCGCTCCCAATTTTTGGAATAGCAGTTTGCCCTGTGACCTCAGTTCTCGGGTAGATCCAAGAAGAGTCATTGATTTTCAGTTTGTTCAGCTTTTCTGTTGTGAGGACAGGAGTGTTGACAGAAAAGCTTCATGCCAGACTGGAAACCAGACTTACGTGTATACTCAGTTTCCTTCCTTTCTGTTGGTTAATTTGAAGTCATTACTGTAGTTCGTTGGGAGTACTTCGTAAGCATCATTAATTCATTAGCACCGAACTGTGTGTCCTACCAAGTAATGCGTAAATTTCAGGTTTGCCATAATTTCTTTTCAGATGTGAAATCTGTCATCTTTGTTTTTTGATCAGGTTTTCCAGCAGTGTTTTTTTCAGGCTTTTCTGATGCTTTAATTAACAAGGGAGGTATAAATGACTTCTCTTTCTACTCTGGCTCTGAGAGAGGACCCATTGGCATATGTGCAGAAGGGAATAATGTCCTAATTGAACATTATCTCTTATGACTCATGTCCTCATTCCCCATTAGTAAGAGGTGTTTCAAGGCTACATGAGTCTCAAAGATGCAGACTTAATGGATGAGAATCTACATTAGAAGATCTTATGAGGCAGTGTTTTTCTGGTTATATTTGATGGCTCTTTAAAGCTTCACTTTTATTGAGTATCTTGTAACACGTGACGTGAGAGACCCTTTTAATATGAGGAGGAAAGGATGTGCTCTTTCACGAGGTGTTCATATGAAGACCTAGATCCATTCTTTCTTCTTAATTTAACACGCATTTATACAGTCTGCTATATCTCAGGCATTGTGTTGGATGTTGGTATCTGTATGCATAAAGGCATAGTCCTTACCCTAGAGGATTATTTCACGTCGAGTGTGTTAGCACATTGCACATAGTAATGCTCAGTAGTGGGTTTTTTTTTTTTTTTTTTTACGTGAATGGCTTTGGAAATCAGTAGACTGGTCCTGCCTCCAGTATTTCTTAATGTGGGATTTGACTTTTCTTTACTTTTCTTTTTTTTTTTTTAAGATTTTGTTTATTCATGAGACACACACACACACACACATACACAGAAACAGGCTCCATGCAGGGAGCCCGACGTTGGGACTTGTTCCCGGGTCTCCAGGATCACGCCCTGGGCTGAAGGTGGCACTAAACTGCTGAGCCACCTGGGCTGCCTGGATTTGACTTTTCTACGTATCTTTATTTTTAAAATGGGGATGTTAATATTTGGCTTAATTGCTTTACATCACAGATTTATATGAACCAGCTGTTCGGTCAACATAGGTACCAACTCTGCTTCATATTCAGCTGGGTGTGAGATTTATAGCAATGAATGGAATGGGAGAGAAGACAAGAAAACAGACTAATGCTCAGATAATTTATAATCTTATACGTAATTGCTCTAGTGGAACTATATGAACACTGTACTCTGGTAATATATTAGAAATATAAATGTTGATTTTTGCCCTAGATATGTGGGGAGGGTTTCTTACAGGAAAGTAATAGTGTACTCTGGTAGTATATTAGAAATATAAATGTTGATTTTTGCCCTAGATATGTGGGGAAGGTTTCCTACAGGAAAGGACAGTTGAATTGCATTGTCAAGGAAAAGCTATGGAAAATGGGTTGGGGGGAGACCTAGCAGGCGAAGGGAAAAATGTTTATAAGGCACCTGGTGTGAAAGATCTTAGAGGTGTGATGGATTGAGTGGTGGTCCCTAAGGCTGAATGGCAGGAGTGGGGCCCAGGTTGTAAAGTTCACATCTTTGTGGGCTTTTAAACCCAAGGATGATGTAACCAGATTGCTTTGTTACTATGCTAACCATCTACTTTGGGAAGAACAAACTTGGGATAGAGGGAGGCTAGGGGCTACATGAGAGGATTTTACCATCATTGAGGATTAGAATTAAGGCAGATACACTGTAGAGGAAGGTCATATTGGGGAGATGTTTTAAGAGATGGATAATTTTGATAATTATAGTTTGATAATTTGATAATTCATTGGAAGGTGGGAGAAAAAGGGGAATCAAGGTAGATCTTGAGGTACTAGCTTGATGACCAGGTAGGCGATGACTCCAGAAAGACATCATATATAGAGGAAGGAGGAGGTTTGAGTTAAAGAGAGTTTGATGAGTTCACTTTCTAACATGTTGAGTTTGAGGTGCTTATAGGCTCTCTGCATAGAGATATCCAGAATAGTACTGTCTAGCAGCACTTCCTGCTGAGACGGAAATGTTCTGTGTCTGCTGTGGTAGCCACTAGCCACATGTAGCCACTGAGCACTTGAAATATGGCTAGTGCTCCCAAAGAAGAGAATTTTAAGTTTTAATTAATTTTAATTAATTTACATGGAAGTAGCCACTTGTAGCTAGTGGCTCTGTTATTTGCCAGTGCAGGACTAGAAGGTATTGGTTGGGAAGTACTGATCTGGTGCTTGTACTTGAGATAGGGTGGTTAACCTGCCTGGGACAAAGAGGTCTTCCAGGGACAATGAGCTTTTCAGTCTAAAACTGGGAAAGTCCTGGGAAAACCATGATTGTTTTTAGCCAGAGATGTTATTGCCTGTGTTTATGAACTTTAAGTGTCATGGTTCTAAAAGGACTAAGTCTACTTATCTGATCTCTGGGCTGGCTATGTCATGATTTGCAGCCTGGAAAGAAAGCTCCCTTTCTTGGCATTAGGGAGTTAGAAAATAGAAAACCAGCATGATTCTTGAAACACGTGCTCTGCCTAATATTCTCCTTGTTTTCTGCCCATCTCCCTTTTTCTTCCATTCTGTCCTCTTAGGTAGAGATTCCCCTTCCTGGCTGCACATTAGAATCACCTGGGGTGTTCACTTCTCAAACAAATATGGTGCCCAAGGTTCACCCTAGAGTAGTTAAATTAGAATCTTGGGGTGGGGTGGGTGGAGAGGGGGCTAGACAGCTGTATGATTTAAAAGCTCCCCAGGTAATTCTAATGTGCAGTCAGGATTGAAAAGTACAGCTCCCAGACATGCTTCTACTTCTTTGCCATCTTTGTTTTTTTTTTTTTTTTTTTTTTTTTTTTTTTTTTTTTTAACTACAACACACTACAATTGATTGTTAGCCTCCTTTCTTCTCCTCCTCCTCCTCCTCCTCCTTCTTCTTTTTGGCAGAGGGTAGTAGTAGTAGGGTTTCAGAGATTTTTCTGCTCTGCCATCTTTTGGGACATGTGTGACAAAAGTCAGCCTGAGTTGGAGGGCATTAGGAAACAGCCTGATTGATCTCTTATCATACACAGGGATCTGATGTACTTTGCTGTATCAGTAACAGTAAGTATGACTAACATGTATTGAACACATAATATACCTAAGCACTCTTACAACTTACATCTTACATGTTAACTCATTCTTAATCACAACACTATGAGAAAGATGTATAATTTTCATTCTTATTTTCCAGATGGGGAATCTGAGATTTAGAAAGATTACCAACTAGACCAAAGTCTCTTGGCTGTACCTTTTAATTACTGTGCTATGTGACCTTACAGCACATTGAAATAAACTGTACCTGTAAGCCCACCCAGGAGATGACGTCTTCCCAAGCTGTGCCTACCATTCACAGCAGAGCGTTGGTCCAATTCACCTTTACTTTTGCATTGGTTACTTCAAGATTTGGAGGATCTGTATCATCAAATCACTTGAGTTGTGCGACTCACTTAAAAATTTCCAAGCTGTGACAGTTCTGAAACAAAGAGGTGGCTTTCTCTGTTACCCTTTAGCATTGCCAGAAACGTAGCAGAATACTATAGGTCACCTCAGATTTTGCCAGTTTCGGTGAGGATGGAGTTACATGTGTATTCACTATGGTGTGTGTGTAAATCTTGTTTATGGCAGTGAGCTTGGTTTTCTGACTTCAGTGAAATAAAAATATAAATTAATATTTTTCTTCCCTTTATGCTCCACTCCCCAGGTGCTCCCTTCCCACTGGGAATTCTTCATACATTTCCCATACTCTTCCTCTTTATTCCCTTTACCTGGCTTTATTATTATTATTTTTTTAAGTTACACATAGTCACAAGAAAGCACTTTGTCTGTGGTTTCCATTAAGGCATGATAGGTGAAGGGTTCTTAATGAATGCTTTTCGTGAAGACCCTGTAGTTGGGAGTCTACTTTCATCTGGATTCTATTGGCAATATAATGGAAGAATCGTATCGGTATTTTTAATAAGCTTCAAAGCTGTTAACTAATGTTTTAAATAGAAAAACATTTTCTTAATGTCAATATGAGATCATGGTTTTATAAGTCTTTATTGTTTGTTTGTACGTCTATAAAGTAGGTCATCAAAAATAGAGTAGTAAATCAATCTTGATTTCAGCTTTATCTATAGATACCTACTTTTTTTTAAAAAAGATTTTATTTAAAAAAAAAAAAGATTTTATTTATTCATGCATGAGAGACATAGAGAGGCAGAGACACAGGCAGAGGGAGAAACAGACTCCACGCAGGGAGCCCGATGTGGGACTCCATCCCAGGTCCCCAGAATCCCACCCTGGGCCGAAGGTGGTGCTAAACTGTTAAATGTCAAGTAAAGTATCTCAATAAAATATATATATTTATTTTTTGAAAGAATATCAGATATGGTAATAAGATTTGGGGCCATAACCATAGACTACCTGGTGCATGAGTGTATATTTTAGAATCTCTTAGTTTTATTTCTCTCTGTTAAAAAAAAAAGAAGGGGTCATTTTATTGATTTTTCATAAACTAGGACAGTTTAGTTTATACCCATTGGTTGGGCTTTGTGTGGTAGAGGCTGATGAACTGGTGTGCACAGGACTTCATTCTGTGGTTACTCAAATGTTTTCTTTCTTTTTTTTCCCAAATATTTTCTGTTGAAAATGTAATTATTTTTAAAAGGGCCATATCTTTACATGTACACATTTGGCTATTTTATGGGCTAATTTTCAAGGATTCTTTCTGGGTGTGGCTTCAATAAAATTGTCCATTAACTCTTATGTAGATGGTCATGGAGTGGGTGTAATCTCATAAATATTTGTTCATTTGGTTGGATTTTAAGGTGGTGGCCCCACAATCACCATAGGTATTCTAAATCCTTTGGTTCACTGTTGGAGGATACAAAGGATATACTTCACCGTGTGAATTGTTTCTTTAGGGGGTTTTCTCTGCTCCATGGTTAGAATCCTACACCTCTAGAATTAATAACCAGATTACTTGGAATGTTCCTGAAGTCACTGGTTTCAGATTCTTTTTTTCTATTTTTTGGGTATTCATGGAAATAGGAAGCCCTCTTCGTCTTTTTTTTTTTTTTTTTTTTAAGAAAAACTGAGCTTTTTGTAGATAAATCCCAATTATATTTTTTAAAAGTCCAGATGTAAAGATCCAATCTGACAATGCCCTGGCTCTGTGGTGCCAGTCAAAATGCTGGTCTGGGAGTACGCCCACCTTACACATTCTGATCCATCCTTAAACCTGGATCATGCCTTTTCTAACCATCATATGCTAATAACATCATATTCTCAACCGTGAGGATATCCAAGAATGGTCTTTGGATAACAGATGAATGTGGGTGTTCAGGCTACTTTATTTTTCTGGCGGTAGAGGGTTTTAAATAATAAGCTGCTGAGTTTTTTTTTTCCTCCCACATAATAGGAAATATTTCCCAACAGTTCACATATTTTTCCAACTTAGTGAAATGAATCTGGCTGGTATCTGGTCATAGCTTGGTGATCGATGATCTTGCAGGGCCTAAAAATAGTTGTTCTTAGCTGAATGCTCATGGCGTAACCCTTTCACTCTGTGGACAAAGCAAATGTGTGACACTGAACTGAATGTGTAAGCCTACATTATTTTCTGGAGGCTGATTTTAAAAATGAACCTCTGATTACAGCACCACAGACTAACAGTGCTAGAAGGAACTTCAGGGAGCAGCCACCTGTCCCCTTTCACAGGACCAAGTGCTGAGCGCAGAGAAGTGATTTGTCATAGGTCACTTATGGCTCTGAGGTCTTTCTGTGACCTAGGGAGATCCGAAATTTGGCTTAGTGGGCTCACACCTGCTGTGGTCTCTTTTTCTTTCTTACTCTTAAAAGCAGAAGCCCTTCTTCTATGGCCACTTCTCTACCCTACCACCAACCTAGTAAATAGACAATAGAGGTTAGTTGGATCCTGGGTTTTCCTAAAAACTTCAAACTTTTGATAGTGTTATAATGTTGCTTTCCTTTTTTTCTTTTAGCCATAGGCGAATATGAAGACCTCAGAGCAGAGAACCAGAAAACAAAAGAGAAGGTTTGTACTTTAGCCTTTCTTTCCTTTCTTCCACGTGTGAAAGCCTAGACGGCATGGTGCATTGTTCTGCCACCAATTTCAGTTAAATGCGAATGAGAGTTTTTTCTTTTTTCTTTTCTCCTGCATGTGTGGTTCAAGCTAATATCAACTCCAGGCTCCAGATGGTAAAGAATAGCAGGCATGCCACAGTGGGCGCTGCTCTGGGAGATTAACCGCACAGCTAAATGTGCAGCAAGGCACCAGGCCAAGCAACTCAAGCCCCTGAGAATTGTACTTTTTCCTAACAACCCGATTTGGGATTCCAGTGATGGAATTGGAGGGAAGACATGTATCTTTGGAGCTTAGACATAGTAGATTCTGGAGAGAACTCTTTGGCATTAGTCGCCAGTGTTTAGCCTGTCTTCTTTCATAAACCTTTTTCATGCCCACGTCTGCTGAGTATATGAATAATATACTGGAAGTTGAAAATCGCCTGCTATGAAGATAGTAATGCCCGGCGAATATTTTCAGTTAAACTGAAATCATTGAATTTTACTTACCTTTACTTACCTATAAATGACTAACCTTTTTGGCTCTGCACATGTCTATTAAGATTTGTGAATATTTGTTTATGTATCTTCCCCCCTCCCTCTGTAAATTCAGGGAGGGGACAGCAAGGGGGTCTAAGTTAAAAAAAAAAGAAGAGTGCTAAACTGAACTAGAAAGAAGGAGAGAGAGCAGAACTGTACATTATTATTTTTAGATAGAAACAAAATATGTGTTTAGAAATTACTTTTTTGATAGACCAAATATTTCAAAACATTGTGTCCATAGTGGAAAATTAATAAAATAGATCCTTCGTAGTTACTGAAGCAAATGGTTATCATAGCTCTAAGTTAAGAGACCTTGTCTTTAAAATTTGAAAGTAAGGTCTGTAATGAAAATAGG
The DNA here is from genome assembly GCF_048164855.1 of Canis lupus baileyi. Taxonomy (NCBI): domain Eukaryota; kingdom Metazoa; phylum Chordata; class Mammalia; order Carnivora; family Canidae; genus Canis; species Canis lupus. Next base: position 13,760,613 of record NC_132866.1, read on the forward strand.
CAGTGAGCTGCATATTTGTAAAGCCTTTGGCATATTTATTGGGTTCTTAAGAATCATATTTAAGTTTTTCACTCATATTAATTGGTTATATATATTGACTGTAAAATGGTGATATTAATGAACTCTAGTTCACATAAAAATGGATTTTGAGATCATTATTTTTCAACCAGTTTTAAGGCTCCTTTGCTCATTTGCAAATGTTCTGTGAAATCTTAAGTTTCTTCTCCTTTTTCCATCAGGTGATTTAGGGAATGGTAAGTAGGTAGGGGTGATGAAAATCTCCCTAGATAGAAAGTGATTGGTGCGTGCATCTCTAATGTGGCAAGAAAGTCCCAGAAAAATAGTTTGACAAGATTCTTCCTTCTAATAACCACCAAAAGTCATAGATGTTTTGAGGATACCAACAGGTGGGGAGTTTGTGCTTAGATCCTGGTTCCCTCATGCCCCTCAATTTCGGAGTGGAACCAGAGTAGGGGGTTGCTGAGGCCATGTAGCTTGAGCCTGTTTGCCCAGAGAGGCAACCATCTTCCAGCTGTAGGAGAAAGAGCCAAGAAGTTCATCAGTTGAGTTTCTTCTTTGGCGTTCCCGGCCTAGGAGGGGAAGAGTAAGATATGATGGAAGGGTTAACTCAGGAGAACTCTTTGACTTAACCTAGAAGATATGAGAGAAGAAAGCAAACAAGTGACTTTATGTGATAGAGAAGGAAAGATATAGAATAAAATGAATAACATGAGAGGCAGAAGAGAAAATTTTTTGTTTTTTTTTTTTCTTTTCCTCCTCCAGTCCTTGCTTACCTATAGACCTAGGATTGCCCTAAAAATACTGATCTTCTATAAACATCCATTGTTGGTGGTGGTGTTGGTTATTTAACAGAGAGCCACTTTCTGCAGTGAGGTTTTAAGTGAACCATCTGTTATTACACAAGTGGAATTATAGGTAAAATGCATTTGGTAAAAGGAGGACTATGAATTACTTTTGCCTATTAACTATTTGCATATTTTTCTATGTGGGGTATGGCCTAATACTTTTGTAACATCTGTACACATTACTGACCTCCTGTGCTAATTCTTTAAAAATAACTATTAACAGAAATGGAAGAAAAGGATGCAGTATGGAATGCTGCAGTTGGCTAAAACAGAGTGATTTTAAGTTCACTGCATTCTGTTTATCTTCTATTAAAAGACTAACAGGCTTATTATTGCAGACTTTTTTCCCAAAAAGGGGGGGCCGTATTACAAAGGATGGAAGCATATAATAAAAGCCTTTTATACAGTATAGAATGAGTAAAAAGCAGCTTTAGTTCTGGAGCTGGTAAATGGAGAACACCATTTTCTCTGGCAAAGCACTTTCATGTGCCTGGCTGAGTGAGCTTTATCCAGTCCATATCCGTAAATACACATGGTCATGCTTCCCTTGTAGCCCCAAATCAGAGTTTAAAACTAGTCAAGGACAGGAATCTAAAATGAGACTCCTTTTTCCATAGTCAATTTGATCTGGGGGGAGTTTTTCACAGGTGGAAGGTACCAAAGTAAGTCCTCTGCAAATTATTTCTCCCTTCCACGTGTCCACATTAAGTCTGCCTTTGTTGCTAGAGAATGAACCTTATCAACGAGAAGAGATAATGGGTTTGATTCCTTTGGGTAAGAACTTTTTCTGCTCTGTTTGGAATCTCCTCTGTGGAGACTACTGATAAGATATGAGATTATGCTTCAGGGGCTGTGTTTATTAAGAAGCTACTATGGATCTTACACACTCCCTTATGTTCCTCATCTGATGCTCCAAGCAGCCCTGCGTCAGCTCCAGTGCACAGAGAGCAGAACCTTAACAGTGTCTAGGTTCATAGGTGGGGCTTCTGACTGCAGATGCTCTTTTTGAAGCAGTAAACTCACGGGAGTGGATTGACTCTTCCCACCAAGGTCTTGGCTTTATTCTTAGTTCTGTGTCGTTAGCTCATGGATTTTTCATAGCAAATTATCGGACCCAGTACTTTCCTGGATCACTTGTCTTGACCACCTGTAGGTTTGTCCTTGAAAACTGAAAGTTAGATATCAAATCAGTCTTACATCAGAAGAATCGTGTATGAGTATATGTGCATGTAGATTTTGACATAGGTGTGCGGAGAGGAAGAGTAGGCTTAGAAGAGTGGGCCAGTGTGTCCGTGATCTTTGCCTTTGCAGTTATCCTTATTTAAGAAAAATGTGATGTTGATCATTTTGTGGTTTTTCTTGTCTTTGAGGATGGAATCCTAATCTATTTGAGTTTATAAGGAAAGCTTTTTGGAAGAGAAGACTTTTTGTTGGATGTCTCCTGAGTACTGGAGTATAAAGAAAAATATATGAAAGTCCCACTCTTGAGTTGAGTAAAGCCACTCTAATGAGGGACACAGGGAAGTGGACAAATGATAAATTTGTGCTGTTATAAGTGAATGCCTGAAGTGTGGGGGGGTAGGGTGGGAAAAGGACAAAAAGATAAGGATCCTACCCTAGACCATGTGACAGATAAGCTCTTAATGCTTGGCTTAAATGTCCCTTATTTTTTTTTTTAAAGTCTTCTCCAACTTTTTTCAAGCAGAATTGTTTATTTCTTTGTAATGAAACATCTGTGTATTTCTTATGTACTTATCACATTTTATTGACCAAAATTATTATCTAAGTATCTTATAGGGTATAAGAAGTCATACAGGGTTGGATGATAATGTAAAAAGTTCAGTTTTTTTTTTTTAAATGTCAGAGTAAGTGGAGATTATGGAAAGGGTGCTACTTTCTATTATTTTTTGCCTAGTTTCTCAATGACATTATCAGCAGTATGTTAAAAAGTAAGAAAGCCTATCACATTGAAGTCAACAAGCCTTCCAGATCTATTTTTTGAGGTATGAAAAATAGAAGACTCTATATTTTGGAATCAACTAAATAAATGTGATTGTGCTCATGAAGCAGTCTCCATATTCAGATGTTAGTCATGCTTCCACAATTGAAGGGCATTCTCCTTATGACTCATTCAGGATCTTTGTCATAATTGGGGCTTTTTCCTATATGGGGGCAAAACCTCGCTGAGCTTTTAATGGAATAGCTTTCACATTTCTCAGGGTGGTGGTGGGGTGTGTGGAGTGTGAACAAAAAGAAGAAAATGTGTACAATAGAAGCATATCTGCCTTTAAACAGCAAGTATTTATATTTAATATTATGTCTTGAGATTGAGTTTTGAAATGAATAAATGTTTAAGTGGCTGATTAGAAGTCGTTTGGATGAGCTACTGTAACAGTGCATCAGGCGGCTCTGTCAGCTTGCCAGGAACAATGAATGAAAGGGAATGAGGCAGACACTTTCCAAGACTTATGTTTCAAGAAGCAAGCTATATGATACTGTTTGCATCTTGGCTCAGTTGTCTATTGTTAGAATTTCTTTCTCTTGTGTCAATTTCAGAGGTGAAGGTCCCCAAGTATTTTATTTAAAAAAAAAATCAGTAAAGAAGCCACTTTAAAGAGCAAGATATGCATCCATTATGCTAACTGTTCATGCATAATACATCCACATACATGCAGTTTCTTTAGAACAGAGTGGCAAGTGGTTGTGCCAGAGAAAAAGTAATTACTTAGCAGTTTGAAAGTGAAAATGAGTCTCTTATTAACAGCAATCTATCCAGAAACAAAGAGCAAGGATCTCTGTTCTGATGACATGTGTTTCCATCTAACACACAATACCTAGAATTTGGAGAATGCTGTAAGACAGCTTCAGGGGGCAGCTACTGAAAATTGGAGGGAAAGAACCTTGCATCGAGAGAAAGAACACCACCAAAAGAGACAGAGAGTGAAAGGCATTCCATCTAAGTGGGAATGATTTCTTTTATTGTGTTTTTTAAGGACAAGCACAGTAAGTTCTAGCCAAACTTCCATAGGTGGGACAATAGGGTTGTCCAGTATTATTAAAAATGACTTTGACGGTCTTCGAAAGGCATCACCAGAGATCCTAAAATAGGTAGCTGTGTGCTGTTCTGACGCTATCACGTTTAAATTGTTAAATGTCATAACTGGTCATAAAGGGAGGAAACTTCAAGAAAAATAAGTAGGAATGGCAGAAGGCTGCAGAGACCTTTTCGGATCTGGTGTCAGAGCCTCTGCGGTGTCCCTGGAGTACAGCATTTGTCCCGTGAGAGCAAGTGTCCTTATCCATCGCTTCTTCATTGTGGCTCTCCCTTCTGGTGGATGGTCCAGCCTGGTGAGATCATGCTGTCCGTTAGGTTCCCCCGGAGTGCCCCAGGGCTTAACGCAGCGCTTGGCACGTGTGGGTGCTGCGTAAACAGGTTGATCAGGGCTCCGAGGAAGGACACCGAGGCATTCCGTAGTTACGGTAGGTCCACCCAACTAAGGTACGTGCCGTGTGCACATTGCCTAACTTGGTTGATGATGTGTGTCCACGGCACATGTGCGCACTTCTTGGACCTCAAACTGGCCTTTTCGTGGGCTGGCAACCCTCCACTGGGTTTGTGCACCACGGAGATCGAAATGGATGTTCACGTTCGTGGAGGCTAGACCCAGTTGAGAATATTGGGGTTTCTCTTGCATGAAATATACACACAGCAACATGTAAGGAAGTCTTCGTATCTACAATTTCTCTGTATTTCTGCTGAGCCTGTGAAGCAAGACATTTTTGTATAAACCGTAGTTTGTGTGAAGGAGGAGGTAGGGAGCTGCCCATGTTGCTGGGGGAGGGGGGCGTTCGTTGCCAGTTCACACTGGAGACACTCACCTCTGCAGATCACTCTGCCAATGCTTTGAAATGCAGGTATCCGGCTGGGTGAGACTCCAGGAACAGATACGGAACGTAGCCAGGGCCTCTCCTTTTAAGAACAGGGCTTCCAGTATTCAGAACCAGCAAGGGCAACCTCTGGTCCATTCGCCACTTCATAAAGAGCCAAAATAGACTCTAGAAGAGACCTCGTGTCATCCAGCTTCTTGAAAGCAGCCAGGGCTCCTGTTGCCGGGTTCTACCCCAGCCGCAGGCTATCCAGAGAGTTGCTGGGCATCATGATTAAGTGATGTGGGCCCTCACATCTGTTGCCATTGCAAAGTCTTCATGAGCAATTCTCACACAAAAAGAAGCAGTTTCTACAAATGCCGCAGCTGCGTGGGCAGGGTAGAGGAAGGGGCAGGATGGGTGCGGGGCTTTTGCTGGACACAGAGATCTAACATTCTCCTGTAGAGGCCCAGAATCCTTGCTGGTTTCCCTCTGTGGGTAGAATGAGACAAAGGTTGCAAGATATTTTTTTGAGTTGACCTAAAATGATGAAATAAGCGGATGTTTGGATTTCTGCTTAGTAAACGGGTACGTCCTTCATATTTTGTTCAGCTCTGGTTGGGAATAAGTCAGCTGCATTTGCCGTTATGCATAGGCCCCCCCCTCCCCCCAACACACACCCCTTTCAGTATCCATAGCAGATGGTAAATTCTGTGGCTGCCAGTTCTATCATAATGTGGTTGCAGAAAATAGAAAGCAAAGCAACATGAAGACCCCTGATAGAATACAGCTGGGGTTGGGTGACAGCTTCTGAATTCTCTGGTGATGTCTGTAGGGTTCCTGTAAAAACATACGGCTGGATGATGGAAACTGGTTACTGGCATGATGCAATAGGATTGTGATGTTGAGATCTGTTATTAACCTGGGCCTTATGAGCAGAGAGCATGGGTATAAAGCTTTCCTTCTAGGAAGCTGGTCTAAGTCTACCTAAAATTGCCATGTGTTGTTCGTGACCAGTAAGTGGTGGCTGCATTGGTGGTTGCTGTGTGATGTCATTTGGTGGGCTTTTTCAAATCTAATTAGGTAGTGTGCCGTCCTGTTTAATGCTCTTGTCATACAAAGTGCCAGTGAAAACTCCAGCTTTTGGTTTAAGTAAATTAACCTCTGGTTCCTTGAGGTGGAGCTTTGAGAGGTATATAGAAGAATCCAAGTGGTATTAGGTCAGGGGCAAGGCTCCCAAGCACCAATTCTTAAGTAAAGACAGTTTTTTCACAGGGCATCTTACAGCTTCAGAAATGCCAGATGAAGAAATATGAAGTTAATTTGAAAGTAAAACTCCAGATATATTTCATTTGGCAATCATAACTCAGCAGTGTGAGTCTGGTCAGAAATTATGTTTCTTTTTGTGCTTTAGACTAAACTATGCATTGCCGGAGGTGATTGAGGAAGTACAACATAAATAAGCCACATTCTAGAAAACAAGAAGAATATTCCTGAAACAACTGGTTAGCTTAAGTCTCCTAAAATTATGTGTTAACTCTGTCTGGTGGGTAGAAGGATCTCATAAAGCTTGAGAATCCAGAACTCTACTGTTTAGAATTTTAAACCCCCCAAAACAATAAATACAGTTTATCTGTTAGTTTGGAACTAGAAACTATATCAGACAGCATTACTTTTTTATAGAGGAGAGATTCCTCAAGCCTTCATGAAGAATACGCTTCTTCTGGAAGGAAATGGTCCTCCTTATGGAGGGTCTAAGTCAGGATTTAGTAAACAGCCTTGCTAATTTAGCACTAGCACTTGTTTCATGTACTCTTGCCAGAATGGATATACCCAAATGAATGGAGATAGGCTTTTGCAAGTTTCAGTTCTTGAGACATTAACGGGGAGAACCAAACTGTTTGACTTAATTTTTTTAATTAAAAAAAAAAACAGTTTAAAAGCACAGAAAAGGGCAGAGAATAACAAAACAAATATGTAACCCACAAAAATAACTGTTATTCTGGGGCACTTGGGTGGCTCAGTTGGTTGAGCATCTGACTCCGGTTTCTGCTCGGGTTGTGATCTCAGGGTCTGGGGATTGAGCTCCCCTTTGGGCTCTGCACCCAGTGCAGGGTCTGCTTGAAATGCTCTTTCTCTCTCTGCCCTCCCCCTGCTCTTGTGTGCTCTCTCCCTCTGAAAATAAATAAATAATAAATAAATAAATAAATAAATAAATAAATAAATAACTGTTATTTAAAAACAAAACTTAAAAATGTACTACAGATAAAATTGAAGATCTTCTGTGTCATCCCGCTCTGGGTCCCTTCCCCTTCCCTGTATTTTATGGGATAACTACCATGATAAGTTTGGTACCTATCCTTCTATTTTGTGTTTTTGTATATGGATCATGAAATGTACATTTACAATATAAGTGTATAAAGTGATTTTATTTGCTTAAGGTATATATTGACATGGATTCTCCAAAGCCTTTTATTCACCATTATGGCTTTTGAAGTATACGTTGATACACGCAGCTTACGTTCATTCATTCACTGTTCTCTAGTGCATTATATGAATATACCATGATTTATTGTTATTATAGATGCCGATTGTGTGCGTAAAGATCATCTCATACACATTACTAGATATTCTAGTATTAGAATCCAGAAATGGAATTGCAGGGGGCCCGGCTGGCTCATTTGGAAGAGCATGTGACCCTTGATCACAGGGGTGGTGGGTTTGAGCCACACTCTGGGTATAGAGATGACTTAAAAATAAAACCTTAAGAAAAAAAAATAGAAGTGGAATTGCTGAGTCATAGTATATGTTTATTTTCAATTTTGATAGTTTGTTCCCAAACTAGTTAAGTTTGTTTCCAAGCTAGTTATGTAGTTGACACTCCTGCCAGCAGTGTGTGAGAGTTTTCAACTCCTGAAAGCAAACCTTTTCAGTTTCTTCCAGTCTATTGGATGAGACTGTCTCACTGTCTTAATTTAGGTTTACCAAGTTATCAGTGGTATCATAATTTTTTAGCCACTGAAACTTTTTTTTAAAGATTTATTTATTTATTCATGAGAGAGACAGGCAGAGACATAGGCAGAGGGAGAAGCAGGCTCCCTGTAGGGAGCCCAAAGTAGGATCCAATCTCGGAACCCTGGGATCCTGCCCTGAGCCGAAGGCACTCAACTGCTGAGCCACCCAGGCGTCCCTACCCATTGAAATTTAAAATAAAAAATATCCAAAAGCATGAAATCCCAATGTATTTATCTGGCAGGGTAGGATTAAAATATAATTTAAAGTTGTGCTTTACTCACACGACCCTCATTATAGTTTATAGTGTATAGTCTAGACCATTCAAAAAAAATTTTTTTTTAAATATTTTATTATTTACTCATGAGGGACAGAGAGAGAGAGAGGCAGAGACACAGGCAGAGGGAGAAGCAGGCTCCATGCAGGGAGCCCGACGTGGGACTCGATCCTGGGTCTCCAGGATCACGCCCTGGGCTGAAGGCGGCGCTAAACCGCTGAGCCACCCAGGCTGCCCTGGACCATTCAACTTTTAATTATTACTATTAATAGTTAAAAATCACTTTTTAAAGTTTTAGACTTGATGAAAATCTTTCTACAATGTGTTATACTTAACCTGTTTTGTGAAATTCCCAGTAAGTTGAATCAGTCCTCATAATGAACATGAGGTTTTTATAAAAATCATTAATACCTTGAGGGCCTGTTAAAATAAACTAATGGATACTCATTTCTATACCAATAAGATATCTTCATACTTTAATAGTTACTTTTACTTTTTATGATCTTACCTCCTCCTAATGTTCCTTTCACCTTTTATTTATTTATTTTTATTTTTTTATTGTCCTTCCACCTTTTAAAAGTAAAAATTAGTTTATGTGAATGATATATGCTTATTGTGGAATATTTTATCTTCTCTCATTTTAGTTTGCTACCTTCTATTTGGAATTCTAAGGATACGAAGACATTTTTTTCCTCAACTGAAGATTTCAAGGGGTGCCCAACAGCAGTTTGTCTTCTGTAGGGGTCACTTCTGGTTGTGCATCAGTGTTCTGAAGAGTTCTGGAGAGTTCCTCCCTACCCAGTTTCAGAGAATCTGACCTGTAGTTGCATGGGGTGTTCACTGTATTAGCAAAATACCTACTTAATAAGAGGCACATATATTTTCTTTAAGAATAATATTTTCTTTAAGAATAAGTAATTTGAACTCAAGGATGTTAAATTGTTTTGTTCCTGAGGAGATAATGAGCAGTAAGATGATGACTCATTATCTTAGAAGGTCCAAGGCAAGTGGACAGACGCAAATGGTACAAAGACCATGCTGGTTGAGGAGAATAAGTACCAATAAGTACCATGTGAACATTAATGCTTTTAAAGGGTTTTTAATTTTTGTTTTCTTTTCATAAAATTGTTACTGTTTATGTTTGCTCTTTCTTGCCTTCCCAAACTTGTGATACAAATTTAACATTTCTGTGTTTTCTCATTTCAGTGTGACAAAATTAGGCAAGAACGAGATGAAGCTGTTAAAAAACTGGAGGAATTTCAGAAAAGTATGTAAGCATTTCATTGGAATTATTATAACACACATAACTCTGTTTGGGAATTATGTGGGTAGGCATGTCCCCTGTGTTCGGTTGCTGCTGTCTTAGACATCCAAGAAAGCGAGAATTGTCTTCCCATTTGTCCTCTCCCCCCTCCCCGAAAGTTCTGGCATTACTGTGATTTTCAAACAAGTGGAATGAGCATTATTGTTTCATGTTATTATAAAAAACAGTTTGCAGTTCTAAAATTTTTACTATGCAGAACAGTTAAAGGAGAACAAAGATTACTTGTTATCTTGACTCTTGGAGAAAAGACAATGTTAATGTTAATATTTTATAGTCTTTCTTGGTCTCTTATCTGTGCTCAATACATATGTCTACAAAAATAAAGGCATGCTTTACATTCAGTTTGCAGCCTGCTTTTTTCAGGAAGCAGTATATCACGGTCATCTCTGCATGTTGATAGAGCTGTATATTCGTGTTAGTATTCTATTACACGATAGTACCCCAATTTATTTCAACATTCTTTCAGCGATAGATGGATTATTTCTGAATTTTGGATATTTTAAGTGATACCATGTCAAGTATTCTTATATGTCTATACAGTGGTCTGATTTGTTTCTTACATTAATTCATAGAAAAGGAATTCTGGCTCACAGAACTTACACATTTTTGAATGTTTGAAATGGCCCTCTCTCTAAGGCATGTGGTATTCCCACAAAAGTTGTAATAAATCTTCTAAATTTTTGCTATGCTATTTTTGTAGCATTTCCTGCAAATCTGTCATTACCTTGCCCCTAAGATAGAAGGTATCTGATGGCGCTCAGAATGATCAGAAGGAAATAGGTCATTGGAAAAGGACCAGACCTTAGCAGGAAAAGATGATCCTCCCTCTTGGAAACAGGGTCTTTCTCCATCTTTTTGCAGATGCTGTATTAGGTTGTTCCATTAAATCATGAAATGTTGACTTGGTAACTACACAGCAAAACATTTTCTTCTTGTTGAAGGTTAAACAGCCATGAGAATGAAACATTATAGTTGATTTCAGTAGCCAGTTTATTTCAAGTGTCTGGCTGTAACAAAATCCCAGGGAAATATGGTTGATGTTACTTTTCTTTGGAGGCCAATATGCTGTGACAGAAATATCTCTTATTTGTGAATGTATGAATTGCAACTGTGTAGGACTTTCTTCTTCCCTAATGCAGGATCAATGGGATGTGCTTACACTTTGGCTGACACCAAGTCACACTGAGAGAGTTGTGCCACTGATATTGTTACCAATTCATGTTCTCAAATTAATTATTGATGGGGGGTTGGCATGCTCTGCGTAGGGGGGATAGTTCAAGTTCTTATGGTTGGGCTTAACATAAAATGCTTTTGTTGGGCAGCTAGTGGGCATTTGGCCTCTTGCATTATGCAGAAATGGAAGGCGCTTCCCCCCAAATCAGCCTACCTGTAGAGTAACCCGTAAACTCCTTTCCTCTCCCACTTCCTTTGTCTCTAACTCTAAATATCTTTGATAGTTTTAAAAATTCACATTTTTCCTTATGAGCAACTCAAAGCATGAGAGAATCCATTGAAAAGGTAGTACAATGATCTTTATTGTTGTATTCATTGAAGTTTTGACTTACTGTAAGTCTGCTTAATTAAAGTTCGGATGGCAGAACAGAATGCTGACTCTTGACTCCGTCTCAAAAGAACAGGAAATGGGGATGACGAAAACTATAAATATTTGTTAAAACATTGTGTCTGGGGTAAATAGTTGATGACTTTGGAACAGAGGGTAGAGTTTCAAATTTGGAAGGTAATAGATCAGTTCCCACCAGTAAAGACCACCATGTAAATCCATGTAGTCCTGAGCAGTTTCTGCCTTAGTAAAATTGGAATAAATGACCCTGCCTCAAGGGCTGTTCAATATTAGATGAGATAATTCATGTAAAAAGTGCTGAACACAGTGCCTGGCATTATAATTTGCCTGGCATTATAGTTTGAGTGCTCAATAAATGTTAGCTGCTGCTACATCTCATTCACTATCCCCATCCAGAGCTTGAGTGCCCTTCAGACACTGGCCTTGACACGTGGGGCAGCTCTGGGGAGGGGGAGAGTATGTGTGGGTGCCAAGTTGAAATCTGCCTTCCTATTACATTTACCTGCCAGGTGCACATCTCAAAGTGAGGGAAGAGCAGCTGAATGAGCTCTCCTAGGCTGTGGGGCTCAACTCACCTAGCTTGGCATGCTCTTCTTAGCTGGTTCATCCATGTTACTCCATTCTCTGCCCTCTCCCAGGGCCTCAGCCTTTCTCATAGCAAAGCCACGTTCCCTAGGAAGACAGATTCGTGTGACAGAAGAAGTAACTAAAGGCTTTTCTGGTCCTTCAGACAGAAAAGAAAATCAGTAAATATGAGAATATGAGAATATGAGAGCCTTTGCTGTGTGTTGGGACACACCCGTTTTCCTGCACACCTGCCAGCTCTTATCACTGTTTTCACACTATGTGGATACCTTTCAAAAAATCTGACGTTGCAGGAGAACTTACAGTGTGTTCACCACATACACTTCAGAGACGTCCTGCATCTAAATATTGCTGAGAGTTGGCTGGATGGAGAGGAGTGCTACTGAGGGCAGTACCGTTGGTGGTGTCACTTTTAAATACAAGTTAGAGAGAAACCGAGAAAATTAGTCACCTAGAAATTGGTTTGGCTGGGCTTTACCAGTTAGAACTCTGTAATTTGAGATACATGTTACTTGACTTTTTTGGGCTTCAGTGTTCTCCAATATAAAGTTGCTGTCATGATACCTACCTTGTAAGACCATCGTGAGGATTCAGGACAGAGCACATGGAAAGGATGAAGCACAGGCTGGGCACACAATAAGCCCAATAGTTGGTGATGGTATTGTGTCCTAAGCAGTTATGTTCTAAAGAGAACATGCTTGTAAAGAGGTGTGATGAACGTAGGCCTGGTAGATTTTTCCAGTCATTCAAACAAACACACATGACTACCTAGTTCATACGTAGCATTTTGCTAGGTAGAAGAGTCAGACGTGAGTAAAGCAAAATCTCTGCTGTCATGCTCGCCGATAATTAGAGACAGACACAAGTGAAAGAGAGAAAAGCCCAGTTGCCCTACAGGGTGATGCATTCTATGATGGCAAGTATGTAAGCGTGTCGTGAAGAGGAAAAACAAACTTTACTAATTCAACTAGACTGATGAAAGCAATAATGGATGTACTTTTAGGTTATGCTTCTGAGTTGTCAGAGTCATTAAAAACAACTTTTATTATGACAAATATCAAGCTTATACATAAGTGAAAAAATATTACAACGGACCCCTATGTATCCATCATAGAACTTCAACAGTTAACCAGCTCTTGGCCAGGCTACTTTCATCTCTGTGTCCATACATCCCGCCTCAGAGTATTTTGAAATGAATTCCATTCATCATATCATTTAATGACGATAATTTCATCATAAATATTTCAGTTAGTATTTCTAAAAGACTAGGATTCATCTTTATTCTTTTTTAAACTTTCATGCCATCCAAATTACAGATAGTTTAGGTGTAGTGGTCATGGCCTGTGGATATTATGAGACAAGCCTGAATTCAGCACCATACGGCAAATCACTAAGTGAACAATTAAAGGTTTTTTAAACTTCCATTGTTTGAAAGGTGCAAATAAAATTATATACTACAAAAATTTCTGTTTTGTGTCACGTAACCTGACTTTTGGTTTTAGAAATGGGACCGTGCTTTTTAAGGACATAAATGCCCTCTGAAATATATTCTTTTCTTTTGAATCTAGAAAGTCGATAGATTTCTTTGCTCCCTATTTAGCATTGAGATAATTTTTTAAACTAGAAATCAAAGCCCAACTTTTGATTTTTTACTGTTTCCTTTTAAGAGGCAGAGATTAAAACAACAACAACAACCTGTCTGATGGGGTCTGCTGTATGAGGATTAGAGAAAATGTGGGCTAGTGCTGCCTATGTAAGGTTATCAAGTTAAATTACAGGGCAGCCTTTTACACAATGTTCAGAAAATAAGTGTGTGTGGTCTTTTTTCTTTTTGCTGGGCCTACACCTTGCTATGGTGGAATGATTTTTCTTACTCTTCCATGAGCAAGAATGTTATTGAATAAAAAGTCAAATTCCTATGAAACATGCAGAGTGTTTATGTTTTTGTTATGATAGTGGAAATACCAGATTGTGGCAGAAGAAGTCAAGTAGTTAAGGCTAAAAATTCAAAGTAATATTTGATGTTGTAAAAATTGTATAGGTTTCTTTTCTCTTTCCTTCACATTTTTGAAGAACCTACCTTGTAAACATAGTGATAAAATGCCAAGAATATTAGGATTTTAAGGAAATAATAGAGCCTATTATTTAAACTACAATATAAAAGGCAATTATATTGATGAAGAGCTACATGGGCTTTGTGTGTGTGAATAAACTTGGCCTGTGTTCAGCTTCTATTTGTTCTTCTGGCATAAACACATATTGTGTGTGATTCCAGTTTAATGGGGACCCGTTTGTATGCCAAGCAGCTGCATTTTAGGACCTATTGCGTGATTTCATAGCTCTCTGAAAATTGGTTCTATTCAGAACAAGAGATAGAAGAGGAGAGGGGGGTGGCGTGGAAAGGGGGGCAGAGCCTCAACACACAATCATTTCTTTTCAATTGGAGCCAGAAAGGTTGATGACAACATGACCATTGTGTTATAATGATAAGACCACTAAGGCATCTGTACCTCTCATCAAGGCTTTCACACAACAGCAGATACAATTTAATTCACTGCTCTGTCAGCAGTGCTGATACCATTATGCCGTCTGTCTCCACAGTTATAATCACTGTCCTCTGAGAAATGCAGTTGAAATGATCTTGAGCAGTCAAAGAAACTCTCAATTAAGGCTGCCACTTCCAATGTGTCAGATTGTGTCTTATGCACTTGGTACAATTTTCACTTCCAATCCTGTTTATTTACAATGTCTACCAGTAATTACGCTTAACGTGTCATTTAGTGAGGGGGGCCCCTGCCAAGCCGATTGTTGGGTGCTGCTGTACCATTGAGTGGGAGTTTCTCGAAGTCAGTGCCATCAGCAGCTTTTAGGACCTGATGGGATGCAGTAGTAATGTTGATAATGCAAGTATCGTGCTCATCAAGTCATAATTAGATGCCACTCAAATGTGCCACTTGTAATAACAGTGTTGATTCATGTTTTTCTCGGTGACTGCAACTACTAATTAGTTAAGTGGTTTTTGGTTGGCCTGCATTTGCTGCAGATTATTATTACCCCTGAAAAAATGTCAAGGTTAGAGATGTTTCTGGCCATTTAGTGCTGCTTTATGAATTTGAATATTAACATAATAAGAACTTTGGACAGACTTAGGAAGTAATACATTTTTGTATTTAATTTGGAGAGAAATTTTTTTTCCCCTGAGTTTAATCATAATTGCAGGTTAATTAAGCTTAAATGAAGCAAAAGTAATCTCTCTTTGTGTTATGTGAGCCCAGTGTGCTTTTTGCCTAACTTTGTTGGGTTTCACATTTGGGTATACTTAATTTTTCTTTTTTAAGCCAAACAAATGTCAATAAGTATACACGTTTACAGTTAAGTTTAAGATTCTGAACATTTTCTTTTAACTAGAAGTATGGGTGAAAGGAATTGGCACTTTTCTTTTACTTGATCTTCAAAGTATAATGCAAGTTCTAAATCACTTTGTACCTTTGAATCTCAATTTCTATAAACCAGCTACTAAAAGAACCTGAAAATTACTATTTTTCAAGCATTGGTAAAGTGTACTGTAAAATTGTATTTTTTCTTCCAATCTTCCTGATGGTCTGTGATGCAAGAAACATCTGCTGTCATCATCGTAGAATACATAACTCTTGTTGCTACACTTTTCTGCCCCGGAATTTATTAAATAATTGTAACTACTTTGTCACTCACTCATAAAGAAGGCTGTTGCATTCTGACCTCAGCTCAACTGCCACATGGTTATTCCAGTTAAGAAGATCAAGTTAAGATTTATTTTTTGAAATTTTTCATTAGCAGATTTTCTGTATTAGACCCACGTGTTCTGTCCTGCTAAGAAAAGGAAAAATCGTGTTTGCCACTTTTTATTTAGAAGAGATTCTTTTGTCTAAGTGGACTTATCTGTGGCTATGTGTACAGCTACATAGGGGAAAAAAAAAACTTAAAACATCCTAACTAGCTTTCTTAAAAATGTGTGCGCTAGCAGTAAAGGCTCTTCATTGTGTTATTTTCCTGCTCCACATTCACATATTAGCTAAGATTTAATCAGAGCAGCATCTTCAAGACTCCCCCCTCCCATCCTGTCCCCCCCTCAATAGCTGAAGGTCTGGCTAGCTAAAGAATTGAAGTATTCTGAGTCATGGGATACAATGTGTGGGCTTCTGGAATCGCTGACTAATCTCTGAATGCTGAGACTTTTTTCCCCTCATTCCTAGTTTCTCACATGGTTATAGAGGAAGTCAATTTTATGCAGAACCATCTTGAAATAGAGAAGACTTGTCGAGAAAGTGCTGAAGCTCTGGCAACAAAGGTGAGACTCTTCAAATAAGGGAATTCTCTACTTGAGTTTTTTAATTTCAACTTGCTTTTCTGCAGAGTGGCCTCTCTTCGCTTTTGCTCTCCTGATCAACGGTCTCTCTTTGGATGAGGAGGAAAAAGTGTCGTAAGTTTTGAAAATCCTGGAATAGGATTAGGTACAGATCTTAGTGCCTAGGTCATATCGATTGTAAAAGGGGCATTTTGTAGTGTGCATTTCAGCATTTGTGATTTTTGCCTCTGAAAAATGGCCCCAGGCTAGTGTGTTCAGCTGGACTTTCTATGTGGCTGTGCATTGGGTGCAAACATTCGCCAAGTTTAAAACTAACCTGGTGTGACATCAAGGAGCAATGAGTGTTTTCACGTTTGATTTAAAGTCGGCCTCCAGCCGTACGTTTCAGGTGATTATTTGTGAAAGCAGAGCGAGGGCATGCTAAAGGTGACCTCCAGTGCTCCACTGATTGCTTCTAGCTGATGAATTTACCAAGAGTATAATTTTCTATATTCTATCTCATCAGAAGTACATTATTATTAAAGAATGTTTTTATCTCTGTCTTACGTTTTTGGGGTTGGGTAAAATGCATCTGAACCACTTCATCAGAAAATGGATTACAGCAATTTTTAACCAAATATCATTAGTAATGCCAGTTGTGTGTCTTCCTCTCTTCCCCATCACCTACCTCCAAAGTATGTCTTTGGATGTGACTGAAATTCTGCAAATCAATCAGCCAGTCTGTCTGTATATCTCTATTTAATTTGTGTGCATTAGCAGTGTGCTTGCTAGAGGTATTTGCTTAATTGTTTGTGTAATGACACTACATTAGAATTCATAAGATAATGCAGTCGGAACCTAAGAATATAAACGTGTGCATGCAACTTCTGTTACTCCTTTGAAGAATACATAGCAATACAGGCCATTGCTTTTAAAACAATCATAGTATGGGTGCTCTCCCATCACTTCTTTTGTGTTACACTTCACTAAGTGTTCACTGGTCCATAAAACTGTGTGAATTCTCTTCTCATATCCTTTATTCCTCCTTTTGGAACAAGGAGAAAAAAATGTATTTGGAGCATACCAGCTGCTCTGAATCTTGCAGTGGCTAAGGACAGTCCTTGTATTTTCTCTTGCCATTGCTAAGTATCCCTGTCGCCAACGGTACATGCAAGGTGCGAACCTGACTACCTCGCAGGACTGAATGAGTTAATGGAGAGCAAGGGTTTGGGAGGCAGCATATACAGGTTTTATTCCCAGTGATGTCATTTGGGGCATATGTGACTTTGGGCAAGTTACTAGTTCTGGTCTCCGCATTGCTGTAGTCTCATCTTAAATGACAGGATGGACTAGAGTTAGGTCTGCGGGGAGAATGGGGCGGACTTTCCTTTTTTCATGAAGCACTCTACTCATGGGTTTTTACAGGCCTCTTTAAAAAAAGATTTGATCCCCTCCTTCCTTTTTTAAACTGCCAGGTGATTTTGAGCAAGAGAATGCACCTCTCTGAGCTACAGTTGCCTTGTCCTAAGTGTCAGGGTGGACCAGCATTGATTTCTTAAGAATACCCCAGACTCACTGATGCAGGGTGTGCAGCCCAGGCCAGCTGTGTGCTGAGAAAGCTGCTAGGTGACTGTTGTGTTCGTCCCTGGTTATTATAAACCACTGTGTTACTAATCTCAAAAGTCAGTTTTATAATTTCACCTTGACAGTAGGATCCTTCACTTACTCGGTTTGTCCTCTAGTCTTTACAAAGTCTTTCGAAAATGGTCATATGGTTTGTTTTCGAGGATACAAGTCCCTCGTGGGACTTGGAATAAAAAAAAAAAAAACAAGTAAAAAAACCTATAGATGTGCTCACTGGATCTGGAGAATACTACAGCTTTGAATGCAAAGTTTGGAAGCTTTATTATATGTGTGATCAATAAGTAGCACATCCTGATTTAGGTATCCCAATTGTCATTTTAAAAATTAGACTCCATTTTTAAAGCAGCAAAGTTTCTATAAATTTATTCCTATTTTTCTAAATCTTTGCTCTCAAATTAATGACAAATGGAATGTTTAATTCTTAAGATGCAATTTGCATAATTTTCTTAAAAGCAAGGGTGGATACTTTGGTAAAATGTGTAGGTTAAACTGATAAATATAGACCAGTTCTTTAAACCATATGGTCCAAGTCCTGTTTAACTTGCTTATTTCGTATCTTTAAATATTCATTAAGCTGCACCCAATATAAAAACTATTTAAATTTGAATGTAGTAGAAGATTCTGTTACTTGTACGGTTATAAAAGATTTATTTTTGCTTTTGGACTTAGAATGATTCCACAAAACAATTAGCATGCCATTAACATATATAACTTGATGAATAATAACTTCAGTGAAATTGCTTAGCCAAAATTTGTGAATTCAGAGTTTTCAAAAATATGCATTTAATGTGGTCATGAGATCTTTATCTATATAAATCTTATTTTCTTCCTTCAGAATGTGAGAATGATGTTTCAGAGAATACTTCTGAAATTTTCTGTGTGGCTTTTTTTCCCTTTTTTTTTTTTTTTTAAAGCATAGGTTCCACACCCAATGTGGGGCTTGAACTCATGACCCTGAGATCAAGAATCAAAGCATGCTCTACTGACTGAGCCAGCCATGTGCCCCATATATGGCTTTTTTCTTGAGTTAGTAACTTTGTTAAATAGAGTAGTTGTAGTATAGCCAGATAGCGCTGGTGGATTTTGGTGCCTGGCTTGACGGAGAAAGGCATTAAACTCTTCTGATGGTAGAACTGTTAACAATCAGGTTATTAAGTATGATTCTGACAGTGGCCTAGGAATGAGCATATTAAGGACCAGGTAGAAAAAATTAGTATTTTTGTGCTTTTGTGAGTATCCCAGAGGAAGAAAAAATTGCATGGATATATATATCTTGGTTGAAGAAAACTAGCTGGTAAAGTATTCCCAAAGAAAAGTCAGACACACAACCTAAACCTCTTTTGTTACTGTCAGGAGCTAACACCAGCTGACACTTTCCTGTGTGTCCATCACTGTATTAAACACTTTCTGTGTCATATCTTATTCAATCTTCATGTTATGGGGCAGAGATGATTTTTATCTTTAGTTTGCTGATGAGGACACTACTACTCTGAAAGATGAGGTTATTCTAGAGGTAGAGACATTGGATTATAGAGCAGAATTCTTAATTCTGATTTTATAGAAACAGATACTACAGCATTGCCTTTCTCTGTATCAAGGATTCTTCATATTGATGTGGGTTAGCATCACCTGAGAACTTGGGGCGAGTACTGCGCTGGATTCCACTGCCAGAGGTTTGGGTCTGGGAGAGTCTGTGCACTGGGATTTTTTTTTAAAGCTCTCTAGAGACTCTAATGTGCAAAGCTGGAAACCACTAAAGTATTAGGAGGCAGAATTACAAATGAAGGCTTGAATGTTTTCACTTTTTCCTTAAATTGTTATTTTCTCCTGCCATTCAGACAAGATGGCATGTCTGAGTATTGGCCAGGATCCTTGAGCCTCTAGTGCCATGCTGTAGCATCCATGGTGTGACTTACAACAGTCTTTCCTTGAATTTCATCTTTAGGGAGAGAGGCGTGGAATCATGAGCTACCATCTTATCCCTGATCCCCCTAATGTACTGGGGGAGCTAGAAGCTGGAGTTATGCAGTGGGGGTCAGGGAAAAAAAAGACTGTGTCAGATTCCCCCAGTAGAGTTCACTAGACTTCCCAGGGGGAATCTGTGGAAAAGTTCCTAGCCATTTTTAATAGATTTCTTCCTGATTCCCCAGAGAGGTCAGGGAAACCTCTTGTGCTCTAGACCAGGCTACTTGAAATATATTTAGATTCAGTGTTGTTGTGGGTGAGAATCAGCTCTCCCAGTTTGAAATGGTCTGGGCTTTTCCCTGAGGGAGTCTGTGAGGGGTCCTAATTATGATCACAAATGAAGGACCAGAACCGGACAAGTAGTAGCACGTCCTACCCTGACATAGGTTTATAAGTGGAGAAGGCTAGTTAGCTTTCCAGTGAATTAAGTTTCTGTTTGCATTTATTTCCAGTGTCAGTTATTTAATTCAGAACCTGTCTTGCTGGTTATTGGCTCTTAGTAAAAGAAAAGAGGTTGCATTTCTCTACGTTCATGTGTTCAGAGGAGACCTTTTATTTTTTAGTCTTGAGAAGAGAAAACATAAGGCAACCATACTTTCCTTCTATGGACTTTGGACCAAGTTTAGTCTTTGTGTGTGCTTTGCACTAGTATGTATATGCACATAACAAATACATTAATGAATTAGGATTTCTTTTTCCTGCTATGAATTAGAACTCTTTATATAGAGATAACAGCAACATATCTTTTCTTCCACTGTTAAAAGGAAAAAAAAGGAATTTGTTAATGAGGGATATTGGAGAATCCCACCGGAATCCATGAGCTAGGAGCATTTCGAGTATGGACCAGAGTCCTGTGGGAAACCTGTTTCCATTATTTTTCTCGGCCTATCTCAGCAGTCAGCTCCGTTTTTGGCTTTGCTCTGGGCTACCTTCCTTTGTTCCTCAGTTCAGTAGTGGATTGTGGTTGCCAGCAGCTTCTGTCCACCCAGACGCGTGGGAGGAAACTCATCTCTCTGTTCCAGCCTCCAAATTTCTAGAGAAGAGATCTGACTGACCGAGCCTGGGCTCTTGTGCCTGACTTGTTGGGCTGCTTCCAGAGGGGGAGGGAGCCCCTGGGGTTCCCTGGGGGGGAACACAGCTGTTCCCATGAGATCCTGTGGGACACTGAAGAGAAGTAGTGGAGTTCAGAGAAGAGGGAGGGCTGGGCTAACAAACATGTAAAGAGTGTGCACAGCAGCAAATAAAACATTTTCTTGAAATAAAATGCCTTAATTGAGACTATTAAGGATGGAATAAATTGAAATGTGATTGAATCTCTGCTTGTGTCTTATCTTAAGTCTTCTCGTGTTATCAGTGATAACTAGCATCATCCCATGCTATTGGCTGTAATCCAGGCATCAGGTCTCACGTGAAGTGACAAAGTCTATACTGATACTTTATCTTCAGCCCTCTTACATGATCAGTGATAACTAGCATTTTCCCATGTCACCACCTGTAATCCAGGCAGCAGGTCTTTAATAAGTTTAATGCTAAAAGTGTAAATAAAACCTTACTTCATGAATCTTCTAATTGTTAGTTCATGCTGTGAGTGTTGATGAATATGTAAGGACAGAAATACACTTAATCTGTCTATTGTTTAAAAATCCAAGACACTCATTTGACTGCTGGTAAAATAACTGTTTTTGCATTTTGCCTTAGCTAAATAAAGAAAATAAAACGTTGAAAAGAATCAGCATGCTGTACATGGCCAAGCTGGGACCAGATGTAATCACTGAGGAGATCAACATTGATGACGAAGATGCCAGCACCGACCCAGAAGGCACTGCAGAAACGTGTGTCTCCGTGCAGTGTCAGAAGCAGATCAAAGGTGAGACTTGGCTTCATCACTGGGGGTATTTCTGATATTTCTCAGCCCTGGTTGTCCATTGGTATCACCTGAGAACTTTAGCCTTGGATCCTCCTTTAAAAAGTTTTGGAGTTAAATGTTCCCAGGGAGTTGCCTGGTTGACAATCACTGTAGGACATCACATTTGTGCATTATGAATTACTTTCTTGTTTGGGAGTAGGCACTTTTGAAAGCATTATCTTGATGAAAACAGCCAGTCTGTAAATATTCTTAAAAATATGGACTATATGTTGAGCTATTTTTGTTAAGTGAAAGAAAGAATAGATAAAAACATATTTAGCCAGTGCCTCCTATTTGTTGGTTCCTTTTTGGAATCTTTGGGGAAGATTCCTCCCCACGTTGTGGAGTCTCTGCCCTCAGAGGATTCCTCATCTGATTCAGACACTGAATTGTGAGCAGTATGCAGTGTCCAACATAAACACTGTTAGACAACTGATGTGTTGAAACGTGAGGTGTAGTATCGCATGGTACCACTAGTAAATACACTTCAATTTTATTTATGTTTTATATATATATATATACACACACACACACACACATGATTATATGTACATACTGTTTATATTAAAGATGTAGGAAAGCAGTCTGAAGCTCAATAACTTTTAGGGCATTTTTGCATTAGGCGTATGCCAGAAGCAATACTTGTCAGCTTGTCGGCATAGATAAAACTTCAGTTGGAAGTAGAGAGAAGTATAAGAAAACCCTCTTTATCTGGCCCTCCACCCCCTTAACCTAAGACAAAATAACATTTGTGTTGGTGGAGAGGGAGAAGTTGACAGGATTTTCCTTTGTCCGTAATCCTCCCCTTCTCTTAGGTCTTGGATGCGATAGTCCGTCATTTCTTCCTTCAGGATTAGGCTAGCCGTTGGAGAAAGTGATTTTGATAGAAGTGTCTGAGAACTCCTCCAGGCCGGGTTCCTGTAAATGTTTGATTCAATTTATAAATAACCTCAGAGAATTTTTTTTTTAACTGTCCTTGGAGAGGGTAAGAAATTGAAAGCAGGTAAAACCTGAATAGCAAAACTGGAGTCCTTGGGCATCAATTTAAGACTATGCTAATCTGTATAATATATATATTTTAAAAGATTTATTTATTTGAGAGAACAAGAATGAGCAAGGGGAAGGGCAGAGGAAAAGGATCCTCAAGCACACTCCCCACTGAGTATGGAGCCTGACTCCAGCAATTCCAGGACCCTGAGATCATGATCTGAGCCAAAATCAAGAGTCGGACACTCAATCGACTGCCCAGTTGCCCTTCTGTGTATGTTTTTTACTGTTTCAGTGGTGAAAGTAACTTTGATCTACCACCAGAAGCTCTTGCACTTAATGGTTGCTAATTTTTTCATTTTCGTAATAAGAGTTTTTGTTAAATTCCAACAGTAAAAAATATGTAATAAATTAAGAAACAGAATACCAACAACTTTGGAGAGAAAATTACTAGAATTAACCCTTTTTCAAATAGGTTATATTTTGAGTCTGTTCAAATAATGTTTGAGTGCTATAAATTGGCAGCAGGTCAGGATTTTTTTCTGCCAATTATCAACTGCCCCATTGTTTATTACATTTTATTGTGACAAGAGCCCATGGCCATTTTAAAATAAATAGGAAATTAATACAATGCCTTAATTTGTTTTGCTGAAATCTTAAAACATTTTACTTCTAAAATGCCAGAGAGTTTTCTAAAATACGAGCTTGCTAGAATGCAGAGAAAACATGATCTGGTACATTTAATAACACAGTGAGATAGTGTGATATAAGATTATTAATAACTTTGGCTGCATGTAGGGGCACAGAAGTGAGATTTCCATCATTCTCTGCTTCTTCATTTTACTTTTATCTGGTAAGTAACCTTGACCATAAGCTACGCAGGGACTGGCATATCCAGTTCTTTTACAAAATTGATTCTTTTAAAAATAAGTTTTATTTATATTGTTTCCCTCCTTTTATTTTTTCTTTCAAAATGCAGAACTTCGAGATCAAATTGTATCGGTTCAGGAAGAGAAGAAGATATTAGCGATTGAATTGGAAAATCTCAAGAGCAAACTTGTAGAAGTAATGGAAGAAGTATGTATCTTAGGCCAGGAAAGCAAGACTTTTGGTGTTTTTAGGGTGTTTGGAGACCGGCTCAGTTAAAAAATTGATGTTGGGTTAATTTCAGACGTGAGAACCATGTACCAATTTTGATCTTCTCTTCTATCTCTATTTCAAATATACAAAAGGTGTAGAAAATAAGATCATAAACATTCATACACTCACTACCTAGCTCAGTAAATAAAGCATCAAAATCGCAAGAAGTGTTCCTGTTATCCCCATATTTCATTATGTGAGGCAAATTTGAAAGAATAATACCTGCAGTTTGAGTTATCTACTTTATTGCTGCTGCTGAAGACATATTTTGCTTCTCCATCGGATAGTTGGCTCAGTTGGGAAGGGTCCTCTTGTGTACCTCCAACATAAGCATATGTGATAGATGGCAAAATGGGTTCAAGTGGGTGTTCAGAGAAACTTTTAATTTTTCCTTTTGAATGGTCTTTAAGAACAGGAGCCCATAATTGCCTTTCTTGGCACGATGCTTCCAGGAACTGCGTTTGAGATCATGATTTAACTTGTGTCCGTGGTTCCCAGATTCCACATCCCAAGCTTTCAGACCCATCCCTCAGGTGACTTACAAGTAATGCTGAGGCATCGATCGAGGCGTTGATCCCTTCAAGTGAGCGGCCTTATCTAGCTACCTCAGTTTGTGTACTTATCTTATTTTCATAAGAACCATAATGAGAGAAAGGTTGAGAGGTAGTGTCCATTAATTTCAGCCTTGGTCGTATTTACTTCCTGTGGCAGAGCATCCTAATGAATGGGCAGGAGGTTGATGATACTTAGGAAGTGGCACTCCTGTTGGAGAGTTACCAGTTACTAATTCAAACCAAAACCAAAAATAGAGCTTATACTGAAACAACCAGTTCACAGGCTCTCTGGCATGCTGGTGGGTTCAGAGTCCTTCTCCAGGACCATTATCTTAGTTTGTTTCTTGACTGTAACCTTAAGAAAGAGACAAACACATTTTGATGCACTCTCTTCCTCAATTATGGTTATTTACTGATCATCCTGTCGCCTTCCCACATAGAGATGTTAGTGGAAGCCCTTTCTGAAGTACTTTTATTATTACTATTTTAGACATATGAAAAGTATAAAAAACAAAATAATGAAGATCTGGGTGTCTACTATCTAGCTTAATACACAGTCTTGAAAACCCCGGTATCATTCTCCCAAACTGCGTTCTTCTCACTCCTTGCCCTGTTTCCCAGCATTCTGAATTTGGTTTTTGTCATCCAGTACATGTATCTCCTTACATTTCTTGCTATAATACATGGTACTTTGAGTGTTTTTAAATTATGTAAATGTACTTGATTTTTATTTTTGCTTTAAAAAAAATTTTATTTTAAGTAGGCTCCACATCCAGTGTAGGGCTTGAACTCATGACGTTGGGATCATGAGTCAGATGCTCCACTGACTGAGCCAGCCAGGCACCCCATACCTGCTTTTTAAAATTCAGTATTGTGCATGTGAGATTTATCCACTTTGATACATATAACTTTACATTATTTTTTTGAACAGTCCTGTGATATTCTCTTCCTATTGATTGATACCAAAAATTTCTCAGAAGTATAAGTTTTTTGGGGAGGATTTTCATGTGTGCTTTATTTAAGCCAGAAGTCATCAAAGTTTAAAGTATTTTTCATTTAAAAAATTCATATGTGTTTTACTTAAGCTAAAAGTTATCAGAGTTTGAAATTACTATTAAGATTGAGTATTGGATCTCTGCATGATTAGTGTATTTTTTCTGGGTGCTTTCTAGTTGGATTTTTGCATTAAAAATATCTTTACAGGGTTAGGGACCAGTGCCGTTTAGAATTTGTAAATAAGTTTTCTACCAAAGGTACATCCTAACTTAAGTAGTTACCTTTGAAACCTTAAGAAGAACATTAATAAAAGCCCAACACAGTAAAGCCAATTACTGCTTTAAATGATAAAACTTTATGTTGAATGTTGAACAGCAGTTTGTGTACCACACATCACCCTATGTCGTGTTTTACAATGTTGGGTGTTTTCTTCCCTTACAATCTCACATTTTTAGGTAAATAAAGTTAAACAAGAAAAAGATGTTTTAAATTCAGAAGTTCTTGAACAGAGAAGAGTCTTAGAAAAATGCAATAGAGGTAGGTGTTTCCAGTCTTTTTTTTTCTCAGCTATGTACGTAATTTATTTGGTTTACATACATTTTATGTTGTTTTATACCTCTGCCTAAAGAGTCTTGTAACAAGAATATCCTTGTATTGGTTTTCCTGATTTCTAGCCTAGAGTCTCTCTCTCTCTTTCTGGTTATTTTATCACCCAACTTCAGAGTATTGGGATTTCTAAGTGCTTTTCACTTGAGCAACTTACGGCCCACTTCAAACCAAAACAGTGTTCTATCTACATATACTCTGGGACCATAGCATTATTGGCTCTTCCCTCAATATATATGGAGTTGGAAGGTTGTTTTTAATCCAGAAGAGATTAGGATATCTACATGGATACATGCAACATGATATGAAAAAATTTTAAATAAAGAGAATATAGAAAATGAGGCAGAGCAAAAGTAAGATTAAATATTGATACACAACGTTGCTTGCCAGCTGTGAGGTCCTGCGCATTCCTGCCCGTGTGCAGTGAAGTCTGGCTCTGAGCTGTCCCGTAAGAGATTCATGATCATTTCTGTGAATCATATGAAAATGAACCTCTTGATCACGAGAAGCACACCTGGTCTCATGGGGGGAAGGAATTTTCTCCAAAGGCTACCACCAGAGAAAACGGAATCCTTGTTTTAAAACGTGGCATCAGGTCTCACGGGGGCTGGTTTCCACACCCCCTGCTTCAGGACAAGCGAATGATGCCAGGGGGCGCTTCTGCAAACACAGTTCTGAGCCGGGGGCATCTCCTGTACTTTTTTTTTTAATTGATTTTTTTTTTTTATGTCCTGTACTTTCTGTTCTTCCCTGCCCCCCCCCCCTTCATCTACTCTCTTTTCTAGTTCAGAAGCTGCAACACTGAAAGGAAACCTTCCAGCCTTCCCTGTTGTTACTGGTGCTAGTCCTCTACCTTTGGGTCCCGAATTGAGATTTTTGAATAAATAAAGGACCTGGCATTTCAGTGTGGGAGATACGGTAGATTGTGACATGTCAGGGCAGCCAGGGGGGGCTCAGTGGTTTAGCACCGCCTTCTGCCCAGGGCGTGATCCTGGAGGCCCGGGATCGAGTCCCACGTCGGGCTCCCTGCATGGAGCCTGCTTCTCCCTCTGCCTGTGTCTCTGCCTCTCTCTCTGTGCTTCTCATTAATAAATAAAATCTTAAAAAAAAAAAAAAGATTGTGACATGTCTCAGCTCGTTCCACACTTAAGAAGATAGAAACGGGTCTTGATGCGTGGTGCTAGAAACAGACAGTTCTGCAGAGGGCAACCGCGTGGATCTCGCCTTCAGAGAGCCCGCTCTCTAGGAAGAGAGAGAGATTATGTAACTAAATGGGTGATGAGGACCAACCACATTTCTTTCAGAATCCAAGTCGAAAGGGCCAGGACAGGTGAAAATTCACTTTTTTCTTTTCTTTTCTTTTCTTCTTCTTCTTCTTCTTCTTTTTTTTTTTTTTTTTTTTTTTTTTGTGACGTTCAAGACTGAGAAAAGAGAGTCAGTTGTGTTGCCCAGGCCTCCAGATAGTCATAGTCGTCTTTGTTTTCTTCATGAAATTTCTTTTTTTAAATAGGTTTGAAAATCATTGGGCTCTCGGGGACCTGTAATTCACATCACAAACCACCACTTACATTGCTTTGCTGGAGTAAGAGTATTCGTCTTTCCTCTGAGAAAGCAGTAGATTTACAAGCACAGAGCTTGAAATTCTATGTCATTACCCAGCAAACCGGTCCTTAGTCAGTTAGGACTGAAGTGTCCTGGCGGAACATTGTGTGAAAGCAGCCATTAAGAGTGCCTTTTTAAAGATTTTATTGATATGACTCAGCTCAGGATTGAAAGTGCCTTGCAGAGGCAGATGGAGAGGCCAGTGTGATACCTACCTGTGTTGTGCCTAATTTCTAACAGCATCATCACTCCCTCGAGCCTGTCTATAGCGTTAAACGGGCCACAGAACATCAGAAAGTAGTAAAGATTTCGTGTTCTCTTATTTGACAAGACCTTCCCTTTGAAAATTTCTGCCCTACATTGATTCTTTAATTCAGAGCTCTGACTCGGCCTGAATGGATCTAGGGCTGTTTCTCTTTGTAAACATGGAAGATGCTTAAAAATAACACACAAACATATATATATATGCATATGTATTTTTCTTTTTCTTCAGGTAGTATACGTTTTGGTGGAAAGCATAAATTCAAATAGGAAAAGGAAAAAAAATCTCAATATTTACAGTCCAAATAAGCACTATTGACATCGTATATATTCTTCCAACCTTAAGAAAACCACACACACACACACACACACACACACACGGTAAATAGTTTGTTAAGTGTGTTCATAACATTTATGGACGATGGGAAGTATCAGCACAAGAAATAACTCTTTAGCTCTTGGCACTTTACAGGTCCCTGAACATCAATCTCTACTTGTACCCCTTCCTCCCTCGGATTTTTATCATTGCTTTTATTTACAGTCCTACCAAGTATGTCTGTATCTCTTACCAGCATGTTGATTGATTTTACATGTTTTTGAACTTTATATTAATGGTATCACTTTGCATATGTCTCTGTGCAGTTTTCTGTGTCTCTGAGATCTGTTCCTGCTAAAGGGCTCTGCTGTGGTATGTTGACTTTCCTGCTGTATAGGATGCCATTCAGTGTCTATACCAGAATTCACTGATCCAGTGTCCTGTTGGTGGATGTTTGAGTTTTTTTTTTCCACTTTTTTGCTATTCTGAGTCATGCGGCTACAGAAATTCTTTTACATGCCTCCTGGTGCACGTGTTCAAGAGTTTCACTAAGATAATAGCCAAATGTAAAAGTTTATCTTCAGTGCCAGCACATGATGCCGGATTGCTTTTTTAAGTAGATTTCCACTCCTGTTACCAGTGTGTTTGTTCCCATCGTTCTGTATCCTCTCCAAACTTGGTGTAACTCTACTTCTTGACTTTTGCAGTTCTTTCTTTGGTGAGTATAAAAAGGTGCCTGTGTTTTTACTTTCCATTTCTCTGATTACTAGTGAAGGTACGTATCTTTCTGCACATTCACTGGCCTTTCACAGGTTTCCTCTTCTGTGAAGTGCCATGTCAATGTGTTTTGTGTCTGCAGCTTGTAAAAAACAGAAATGAACTCATTTAAAAATATATATATCATGAATGTCTTTTGGTCCCATAAATATGCTTTTTACAGTGTCATTTCAATGGCAGAATCGTGTTTCGTATACGTACCATACTTTCCTGGTTCTGCCTCTGAGACCATCTGGACCATTCACTGTTATTAGCAGTGATGCCAAGACCATTCTTGCAGCTTCATCGCTGGACATGTTCATGATTTATATTCTCTCGGGGGAATCAGTATGTTCCCAAAAGTGGGATTGTCGAGTCAGAGGGCATGAGTGGTTCTAGGTTTTTGATTAACATTGCCAAGCTGCCCTGCAAAATGGTTTGATCCATTTATATTCCAAGCAGCAATGGATGAGGGCGCTTGTATGCTGGTACAAAGAATCCTTTCAACACTGTTTTTCATCCAGATTCCTGACCGTCTGTGTGGTGTTTTGTCCGTTTCTTTTCCTTGTCTTCCTAAGTGTCCATGCTAGCAGTAGAAGAGTATGAGGAGATGCAAGTAAACTTGGAACTGGAGAAGGATCTTCGAAAGAAAGCAGAGTCATTTGCACAAGAGGTAAGTGTCCAGAGACCTAGTTTTAAATTTTTATTTCTGAGAGGACTTTGTAGATGACATATCAAAATATGTTTTGAAGCTGACTAAGAACTTACCACCTAGAATTAAGGGAGGCCAGCTGTGGAATAATGTTATGTTCATTGAACCTGAAGATTTGGGTTCAGATTTGGCTGTGTCAAACAGTCACTCATGTGACCTGAGAGCAGCCCTTAGCCTCTTTGGGGCTTCACTTTCACCATCTCTAAAATGCGTGATGCTACCAGTCCAGCCATGTGGATTTTGAAATCAAACAGCATGATCTTTCAAAAGGGTTTTGTACAATAAAATGCTGCATAGGGGAAAGAAATGACATTTAGGGTTACCTGCAAACTTGTGATGGGGAGTCCAGCTGGAGTATAGGATTTCTGTACATTTCAGTAGCCTTAGGAATCTAGGTGACATCTCCAAATACCATCTCAAATAACAGTATCATGGTGTTAGTTTTTCTCCTCACCTACTAGATGGTGATCTTATTATTCTAGTTGATTCTTCCACTTGCTATGGAGCATTGCCACATACATCCATTATTGTAGCCTTTCACCAGAGTAACACTCTTCCTCTCCTGTTAGAGATAAGCTTTGAGTTTCTCATGTTTCAGCTTCCCTTTGTTGACATGTTGTTGCTGGGTATTCTTGCCCCTAGGGCTGGTTTACATGGAAATGATGAGGCACCAGTTGGCTGAACTGTAACAGCTCAAGGATGTTGCTGGTCTGAGATTTCCATCATGTCTAAGTATCTTGAATCTGCATGCACACTGCAGGTTGAGAAGGAAAGTAGCTAAGGAAATGTAAAACACACGTAGGTAGAAGTATCCAAGGTGCAGAAGGAAGACAAAGCATGGGGTTATGGGAATGACATTTAAAAATCAGATCATGGTTTTGTTCAGGAGTCTTTCTGCATGTGAATGTAGCTGTGCTAGCAATGAACTGTGTAAAAGCTTTAGGCCAAGAAGATGTGATTTGAAATATTCCGATTCATTTTATTCAGAGAGTTTAATGAAAGGTGAGTAAAAA
The DNA here is from genome assembly GCF_048164855.1 of Canis lupus baileyi. Taxonomy (NCBI): domain Eukaryota; kingdom Metazoa; phylum Chordata; class Mammalia; order Carnivora; family Canidae; genus Canis; species Canis lupus. Next base: position 13,790,908 of record NC_132866.1, read on the forward strand.
TTGTCCTCTTATTACTTGGAAGAAAGAAGAAAAGAATTGAAGTGTGTCAGAGTCCCTTGGAAAAGCTGCAGCAACATAAACAGTAGAGGGGAGGGAGACTGGGGATAATGTGAAGATGCCTCCACCGTAAAACTGAAAGGGTGGGCTTGTTTTGACCCAAATGCCGGGGTCTTATTTTGAGAGACATTTTCAGTTTTCTATCGGTTGTTTGTGGAGTGACGTTAGAAAACAAAGCAGCTCAAAGAGAACTTGAAGGCCATGCAGTAGCAGAGAAGATAGATAGAAGAAGCAAGATTCTGCAAAGAATATGAAAATGAATGCTTGACTCTGTCCTTCACCTGGTAGTGATTGGTGGAAACGGCGATGCTGACGTGTGACCTCGGCACAAGGGGATGGAGGTGTGGCGGCCGGTCGCACTCCTCTTCTGGGTAGCATCAGGATTTGCAAGGGTGCTTAGTGGTTTTACAGCATCTAGATTCTATCTACACAGTAGTGAGAAGAAATTTTTTAAGATTTTATTTTTTAAAGTAATCCCTGCACTCAATGTGGAGCTTGAGTACAACCCCAAGATTGAGAGTTGCATGCTTTACTGACTCTAGCAGCCGGGCACCCCAGAAACTGTTTTTTATTTATTTTATTATTTTTATTATTTTTTAAAGATTTTATTTATTTATTCATGAGAGACACAGACAGAGAGAGGCAGAGACACAGGCAGAGGGAGAAGCAGGCTCCACGCAAGGAGCCGGATGTGGGACTTGATCCCGTGACTCCAGGATCACGACCTGGGCCAAAGGCAGGCGCTAAACCGCTGAGCCACCCAGGGATCCCCAGAAACTGTTCTTTAAAATAAAGTTGGATTAAAACCCATATACCTTCTTCTATGTATGGTTTGCAGATTCATAGCTGCTTTTTTTTTTTTTAAGATGTATTTATTTATTTGAGAAAGAGAGCATGCACATGAGTGAGAGGAGGGCAGAGGGAGACTCCATGCTGAGCGTAAAGCCCAGGATAGGGTGAGGGTGGGTGGGGAGGGTTCCATCTCAGGACCTTTAACATATGACCTGAGTGGAAATCAAGAGTCAGATGCTTAACCAACTAAGCCAGCCAGGCACCCCAATTCTCAACTTTTAAACAGATGACTACTGCTAAAAGGTGCAGGACTTGGTTTAACGAGAGAAGTGCCAGTCTTGCATTTTGGTTTTTAGTGCATCAGTGAACATCTTCATAAACCAGACACTGTGCTGTTGGGAATATGATGGTGACGAATGCAACATCATCCCATCATCATCAGCCCCTTTGGAGCTTACAGTCTGGAGCCCTAAAATTCATTTTTTTTAAAGATGTTATTCATTTACTCATGAGAGACATAGAGAGAGAGAGAGGCAGAGACATAGGCAGAGGGAGAAGCAGGCTACCTGTGGGGAGCCCAGTGAGGGACTCAATCCCATGACCTAGGATCATGCCCTGAACTGAAGGCAGATGCTCACTGAGCCATCCAGCCATCCCAGAATTCAATATTTTAAATTAATTTACTTTATATTTTTAATTATAAAAGGAGTGTGTATACCTTGTAAAAAATACAAACAGTTCCCAAATGTGCAGTTTTCTTGGTTGGAGGATACCTCATGGATCTTCCAACAGCATGGATACCTCCTTCAAATGTGTAGGGTGGATATGCTGTGAGACTGTTTTGTAATAAGTCCTATTTGCACTAGACAATGCAGATGACATTTTAATAATCTTTCAGAAAGAATGAATTCTATATTAATGACATAAGATTTTTTTCTCTCTTTCATTCTGTGAAAAGATTTATGAAATCTCTCTGAAATTCTGACACTCATGTCATTTGTGTGATAAGAGACCACCTCCCTAACCCTAGATATCAGGTTCTTACCATAGTTCAAAGCCAAATTCACTACTGTTTGGTAACTAAATTTTCTTTAAGCACATCTTTAGAAGGTGTTATATAGAATATTTCATGTGAATGTATTAAGGTCTAGAAAAGGTAGTCTAATGAGTATTTTTTTCAAGTTACCATGGCTATCCAAGGAATTTCTTTCCTATATGCTCTTTTCATCTTTTACTATTTAGGAATGGTTACAGGGTTTTGTGAAAGAAATTCATATTATTAACATCGCCAAGACATAATCATCACTCTCTTCTTTCTAAAATAACCAAGTTAAATTGTTTGTAATCATGTAAAGTTGAACAAGTTTTCCTGAGTGCGCATAGAGAAGAGGAACTGTCACTTTTTTCCAAGTGAAAACCGGAGCTCAGAGAAGCAGTGCAGTGAGGGACTCAGTTGTGCCCTGACAATGGCCTGAGCCCAGTACTGTTTGACTGCTGAGTTCACCGTCCCCGCCTTGGTTGCCCACACTGACGCTGCCCTTCGGCTTGCTCTTGGCCTCTGGACACTCTTGGAGAAAGGTCTCGCTCGCTGGGAAGCCAGAGGACTCACTGAGTCCAGCTGCTATTTGCAGGCCTCCTTGTTAGCTAGTTGAGGCTAAGACCCTGGTAAGGGACCCCAGCCAAGTTAAATTGTAGGAGGGGAAAGATGTATTTAAGATGACTGCAATAGTAATAGTAAATAGAAATAGCTTGTTTCAATTATACCATTGGTTTCAGATATCAGATACTAGATGAGATATGGATGAAATATGGATGACTCTTCCCTGGAGTGTGGATGCTCCCAGTCTCACTGTCCTCGAGCTTAGCACCTGTGCGTGCACACACACACATTCCCCCTAAGCCTTCTTACACAGAAAGCCTCAGGTGGAAGAAGAATATGAAATATGGGCCTTATTTCAGAGTTTATAAAATATGTGTAGAATCATCTACTGGCTAACTGGTATAGGGTATTAAGGAAAAGAAGTAACAGGTTAATAGAAAATAATGTATTAAGAAATGTGAGCTTGTAAAGGCTAAATGAATAATAATATAAGTGTATCGCATCTTTTTTACCCTCCTGACTGTTAACTACTTTAATCACTGGGGAAAAGCTAATTGGCGTAAACCAAAACACATTAGGTTTGTAAATACCAGAGGAAGGAGGTTAGCCAGGTGATTAAGAGCTTTGACTTTTAAATCAGACAGATCTCAGTTTAGATCCTGGTTTTGCTATCTCCATGTGTTTTTGGGAAAGTCACTTTATCCCTTTGAACCTCACTTACCTTATTAGTAAGAATGGGATAATAATAGTATCTACTTGACAGTGTTATTCTAAGGATTAGACGATGTGTTATATGTAAAATCATCATCGTGTCTATCACATAGTGCTAGTCAGTGTTAGCTATTCAAACCGCAAGTGTTTAATTCATAGGACTGATGTAAGGATTAAAATAATAAGTATAAAATATTTAGCAGAGTACCTGAGGTAAGACAAGTTCTTGGTCAATACCAGCCTGTATCAAAAAAAAAAAAAAAAAAAAAAAAAAAAAAAAAATACCAGCCTGTATCAATACCAGCCTGTACCATAGTATTAATGTATTTTTTTTAAAGGAAGAGATTTTTTTTTTTTTTAAGATTTTTAACTTATTTACTCATGAGAGACACAGAGAGAGGCAGAGACATAGGCAAAGGGAGAAGAGGCTTTATGTGGGGAGCCCAATGCAGAACTTGATCCCAGGACTCCAGGATCATGACCTTAGCCAAGGGCAGACACTCAACCACTGAGCCACCCAGGTGCCCCAGTATTAATGTATTTTAAGACAATAATAAAACTTTAAAAACTGAAGCATAGGACACAATTATTACATACATGCCTCATTGGGGCAAGGGTGAAGGTCCTTGAAGATTGCATGAAAGTTATGTATGAAATCATAACGATCATTACTTCTAAAAATGTAATACTGTACAATTCAGAAATTGCCTTTAACTTTTCAATAAAAATTCCACGTACTTTCCTGTTGCTTTGCTTTCAGTTGAGGAGATACGTGAGATTGATTGGCATGTACATTTTTGTAATTAACTCTTGCAGATGTTCATTGAACAGAACAAGCTAAAGAGGCAAAGCCACCTTCTGCTGCAGAGCTCTGCTCCTGACCAGCAGCTTTTGAAAGCTTTAGAAGAAAATGCAAAACTCATCCAGCAACTTGAAGAAGAGAGAATTCAGCATCAGAAAAAGGTAACAGATTTTCTTCTGGTGTCTTAATAACAGCCACAGACAGGAGAGGGCTAAGTCTGGTCACTTAAAGCCCCCTCGTTGGTCTTAGTAAATCTTTCTGGTTTTTCTGCTTTTTTAGAAAAAAGTAACTACCAAATGAACTTAATTTAGTGCCCAATTTATAGTGCACTATGTGGACTTCATTGTGGTCTTTAACCTATCCAAAGGTCTGAAGAAGCAAAGGAAAGAGAGAGAATTTAAAAAGACCATGCATAGTGCACGGAATGCACAATTGGGACATCTGTGAGTCGAATGTGTATTGGGGACTGCATACACAGGGAGCCTGCGTTCGTCTCCGAGAACTTACGAGAAGGCACAAGTGTTACTAAAAGAGGGAGGAAAGGAAAAGTCCATCGTTAGGGGTAATTGCTTGCTTAGAAAAAATTTCTGATTTTGTGAACCTCCACAAATGTATATGTTTAAAGACTTCCTAAGTGGTTATTTTATTTTGTTTGAGTGGAACTATTCCAGCTGACACAGCCCACCTTTGTGCGCCAGGCAGAAAAGGTAGTTGTTGTGGTAGGTGAGAGAGGAGGCGGGAGGGGAGGAGGCAGAGAGGTGGAACAGAGGCTTTGAAGTGAAGGAAACCACTTAAGAAAAATTACATCAATATTTATACTACTTACAGTACACCTCGTTTGTGAAGAAAAGGCTGTTGGCTGCTATTTATCACCTGTCAAAGTCTCTTTAAGCAATAATATTGACATTTAACCCTCGGAAGTTTCTGAAGTTTTTACAAAGTTGGTCCTGAGGCAGAGCGGATTTTTATTTTCCCCTCAGTAAGAAATGTTGGTGTATGCACAGGACCTCCAGATGAGTAGCTGGGAGCAGTGATTGCCCCTGGAAAGAGGACTAGGGAGGAGAGATTTTCCTCTTTCCTTCTATCTTCCTTCCTTCCTTCCTCCCTCCCTTCCTTCCTCCCATTCCTTATTCCCTCCTTCCTTCCTTCTCCTTTCTTTCCCTTCCTTTCTCTTCTTTCCTTCTTCTCTCCCTCTTTCCCTCCCTCCTTCTTTCCTCCCTCCCTTTCCTCCTTCTTTCCTCCCTTCCTTCTTTCCCTCCGTCCTTTCCCTTCCTTTCCTTTCTTCCTTCTTCCCTTCCTCCCTCCCTCCCTCCCTTCCTTCTTGTCCCCACAAACAGGGATTATCATTTCAAATAAAGAATAAAGGAATACTTATTTTTATGTAGCTCAAGCTAAAATTTTTCAGTTCTGAAAAACCTTAGTAGTAGTAGTTAACCCGTTTAGTAAACCACACAGGTCTAGAACCTCCTGAGTTGAACTGAGGTATGGGGCTCCATCGTTGGCTGTGTGCCTTGTTGGGGTAGGCGGAGCAAGTACCTGATGCTGAAGATTGGCTGAAAGTTGTAAATTGTTCCCATCAGTACTTCTAAGACTGTTAGACTGAACTGTGTAATCTTTCCTGGGGCGGTGGTGGTGGTTTAAATGGTTCTTACCTGCCTGTAAGTTCCCCTGCAGATTCTCCAGCTGTCTTTTAAACACCGTGTTGTTTCTATGGTGATAAAAACAATATACGTTTCTTCTCATAATTGGATGTTGAAAATACAGTACAAGTTAAAGAAGAAATTAAGATTGCCCAAGAATTCCATATTTTGGTACCTATCCAAACTTTACACAAATGGTTAAATGGTTAATTTTATGAATGTATGTACCATGCATACTGTTCTTCAACCTGATTTGTTTTTAGTTGGTAACATATCATCCCATGTTAGCATATAGTGAGCTTTGTGATTTTATTTTTATTTTTTAAAAACTTACATGTTTATTTTAGAGAAAGAGAACACACGTGGAGGGGCAAAGGGAGAGACTCTCAAGCAGACTCCATGCTCAACACGAAGCCCTATGAGGGTTCAGTCTCACAACCTGAGCTCATGACCTGAGCTGAAGCCAAGAGTAGAATGATCAATCAGCTGCACCACCTAGGTGCTCCAACTATATGATTTTAAATGGTTGTATAGTATTTTAGTTAGTGAATATACCATGATTTATTAAATCCATAATATTGGTGGATATTTAACTTATTTTCAATACTTTCCTGTTACAAGGAACACTGGTGAATAATGTAAATACTTGTCTTACTATTTCTTTTTTTGAGAGAGAGAAAACCTGTGAGTGGGGTGGCGGGGGTGGGACAGAGGGAGAGGGAGAGAATCTTAAGCATATTCCATACAGGGCTTGATCTCACCACCTTGAGGTCATGACCTGAGCTGAAATCAAGAATCCTCAGATGCTTGACCAACTGAGCCACCCAGGTGCCCCCTTACTATTTCTTTAAAGCAAGTTCTAAAAGCAGTGTTGCTGAATCAAACCATCTTTCCATTTGCTTTCTCGCTTTCTTTCCTTTTTTAAGGTTTTTGATACTTGTTACTGAATTATCCCCCTAAAGGTTCTTTTTCATGCTACCTGAATTTTCTCTTGAAAATGAGTATGAGGTAGTAATCTGTTTTAAATGAATCTCTTAGGTATTATTTTACCTTTTCGACCCATGTTTCAACACATAATTATCTGGGACATTTGTCTTCAATAAATTTATATTGGTTTAAATAGCTGGCATTTTCAATTATCATCTGTACTCCAGAATTTGCATGGTTTTTAAGATGGATTGGTAATCTCTTTGCTGTGACTTGCAAAGTAAAGGGAAACTGATCTTTCCCCCTTTAATTTTCCTTGACAAAGGCAAAGCTGTCAATGTCTGTTTATGAATTACAGGTGAAAGACTTAGAAGAGCAGCTAGAAAACGCAGCACTCCACAGAGAGATACGCAGCCTCAAACAGCAGCTGGGGCTTCTGGAAGAGGATAAAAGAGAACTGGAATTGAAATACCAGAATTCGGAGGAGAGAGCCAGAGATTTAAAGCATTCTGGTAAAAGTGTCCAGTGGGCCACTGTGTCTGAGTAGTCTGTGAATCCCCTGTGCCCAGCACAAAACCCAGCCCATAGCTAGTCCAGAATGCTTGGCTGAATGCTATAGGGGAATATCAAAATCGCTTCAGTAGAGTGGCCACTGTACTCCAGGGATTCACAAGCATGTAAAACTCTGTGGACTGAGAGCATGTGCAGGCCTCCCATGAAGAATGGAGAGACAAAGATACTGCTCATCTGACCAACATTTCGGCATTTCTCAGGGCTTCAGATGGGACAGATAGAAGTATTTATTTTGATCATTTTAGGGAGTGGTTTTTTTTTTTCCCCCTTTCCTTTTTTAGAGAGAGAGAGAGAGAGATGGAGAGAGAGAATCCCAAACAAGCTCCATTCCCAGCACAGAGCCCAACTTGGGGCTCGGTCTCACCACTCTGAGATCGTGACCTGAGCCAAAGTCAGGAGTCAAATGCTTACTTGACTGCACCACCCAGACGTCCCTTAGGGAGCATTTTTAAAAAGAATTAAACTTTTAAGGTTCATACAGCCCTCGTTTGTGGTCTAATTATACCCATGAACTAATACTTTCAGTGTCACACCTAACAATAAAATGGGCAACAATATGTATATTAAGTGGAAAAACTTTTAAAACACCAGGGGATATTTAAATCAAAGGATTTATTCATTCAGTTCCAGAAGGCTTGACAGGAATGTGTGAATTGGATTATTACACAGGGATAAGTAATAAGTAATAAGTTTCTGTTGGAAGGTAGGTGATTTAAGGAGGCAGGTTGTTCCCTTTTATAACAGCTTCAGTATTCACTGGAGATATTTTTGGTTAATTTTATACTAGAATTTTGAAATCCGTATAGAAGAACCTGGTAGGCCTTTTCTCCCCTTTAAAAAATATTCAATGCTTTCTAACCCGCAATGAAAATGAATTGCAATTTACTTCTTAAAAAATTGATCTAAAATTAAGATTCCATTCTTTTTAAGTGACTATCCAGGCAGCCTATGGCCAGAGCCATGTTTTTTATTGATAGAAGGGGCAGACACTAGAGATAACCTGAGATTCAGTTTCGAGTATGTTTTATTTAGTATCTGCTGTGTGTATAGCCAGCCTTACCCTAGGGTACTATAAGAAATCTAGAAGGAAAGAAACCACGCCTTTTGTCCTTGAGGAACTCACACTCTCTTTGGAGAGCCAGACACACACTTATAACTAGAGGACTCTTGGCTGTCCGAGAGCATAGCCCACACTGCTTATTTAAAGTGTTGAGCATAGAAACAAACAGGCAAGCTCATTGGGGGTGCAGTTACTCATGAAGAGAGGAAAGGCTGGGGTCAGCAGGTGCCGTTCCTGAGTGCAAACAGTATTCAGTACCTAGAGCCTATTGGAACCTGTCTTAGAGGTATTTGTGTCTGCGATATACATTGAAGTTGAGCTCCTTGAACTCAAAACTGTATCTTGAACAGCTTTGAGCATGAACCCGTTCACACTGTTGGGCTAAAATACCTGCTCCATTAAGGATGTGAATAAATTGAGGGGATAAATTATATTTCCAGAATCCTCCTTCAAAAGAGCAAAAAGGTTCTGAAGTGACAGTGTCTGAGTCTGGTCAAAATCAAGAACTCTGGGATTTGCAATTTTTGAAGGAAATTAGGTGGAGGAGGAAATTATGTTATTAAGATTCATTACTAAATGTCATCTTTAAAATTAATTCCTGGTCTATACATTTTAAAAGTCAAGTATTCACAATTTCTTAGTGTTCTGGGTAATACATGCCATTGTTAACAAATATTTCTTCAGCCTACTCGATCCCTGCTTCCCACCCATCCAGCTATTGTCCTGATTTTTTTTTCCTTTCCACAGTTGTATATACAGCAACAAGACAGTGACGTTTTCTTGTAAGCTGTGTAAGGCCTCCCGTGCATTAGTGGTAGCAGCCGGATGATGAAAAGGTTAAGCCGTTCTGCAGTTTCATACTGAGATTTCTAACTTTGCCTTAATACAAAGGACTTGATTTTGAAAGAGGTTATGTTTTCTCCTTTGTGTGGGTAAAAGGTGCTAAGTTGCTTGTTTCAGCTCTCTTCTTCTGAATGCTTACTCTCCGTGCAGTTGATGAACTCCAGAAACGGGTGAACCAGTCTGAGAACTCTGTACCTCCGCCACCTCCTCCTCCACCGCCGCTTCCCCCTCCTCCTCCCAACCCTATCCGGTAAGCACATGCAGGGGGACTGCTCTGCATCATGTCTTTCCCCGTCAGAGAACTGGAAGTGTATGCTAGAGGTGTCCCTTCTTAAAAAACAGAACCAAAACTATTGTCTTAGATTGCATCATTAGAAGGAGGGGTCGGAAAAACTCTGAAACATACCAGCCAGGATTTCTCCCAGAAATATTTTCTCTCTTTATCTCTTCCTCTCTCTCTCTCTCTTTCTCTCTTAGATTTTATTAATTTGTGAGAGACAGGCAGAGACACAGGCAGAGGGAGAAGCAGGCTCCCTGCAAGGAGCCTAGTGCGAGACTTGATCCCATGACCTTAAGCGGAAGGCAGACCCTCAACTGCCTGAGCCACCCAGGCATCCCTCTCAGAAAATTTTCTAAAGTCCAATGTGTCACTTCCTTCTTGTAATACATATAGAAAAGGCCCAAGAAACACCTGGCAGAAACATTCTTGTGGCCTTCCATGTCCTTCTGCTACCGATGTTCAGATTACATGTGGATGTTCCAAACCCAGGAGCTGGAGATTTGTTTAAAAAGTTAGATACTTCAGTATTAAGATTTCAGCCCATGATGTTAGGATTTCCTTTAAGTGGAAGACCAAGGAATTTTGAACTTTTCCTGGATGTTTTAATTGTTTTTATCTTTCCTTACCCTAATTTGAATTTGAAAAGCCTTGGTTTGTTCATTTACTTTAAAAATAAAAGTACTAAACGAAACAAAAACTTACCAGTACTAATTGTTACACACTAATAATTAAACTCAAAGTGCTAATTACGTTTTATCCCTAACCTCATATTTAAACCTTTAATAATGCTGAGAGAAGAATCTTCCATAAGAAGAAGAAATTATGTTTACGTTCTTGTGACAGGGAATCCTATATGCAGATAAGAATTCACTTTTTCTGAAGCCTGGGGTGACTCGGTGGTTTTGAGTGCCTGAATCAAGCACAGTACACCCCAGGAAGCCTAGAGGCAAGATTTGCCTCCTTTGTGGTTCTTCATTCCACCGTCCAGAATTACAGAAGACACAACCTGCTTGCCACTGTGACAACTTACTTCCTTGTGTCCTGATGTTAGCTGCGTCTGTATAATTTATTCTTGAACAAATGGACTTTAAAATTTGGCTAGATTTTCTTTTTTTTTTTTTTTACCTTTCATTAACTCATGCAATTTGTTTAATCCTTTCACACAGGGCCATTTATTCGTACTTTGCACCTTTGCCGATGCATGTGAATAGAATGAGTAGCATGTTCCTCCCACATGACTATGAAAATGGGACTTTGCCTTTTAAAAAGGATTCTCATTAGTTTTTCTTACTGAGGAGGGTAGGACATAATCTACTTTAAGCCATTGAAGTAGTTGAGGCAAAATAATTTTTACACGTGATTGATGGAAGAGTCCATTGAAAGAATTTCAGGTATTTTAAATTCTTTCTGTCCTGGGTAGCTAAATCCGTTGGAGATATTCTGAATGTGACATTTAAAACAAGAAATTCATCACTTAGCTCTTTTTCTAAGGTGTAGAATTTTGTGCTGATAATAAAGGTCACTACTGTGTATGAGGAGGGAGAGCTATTAAAATTGCGATTATAGTCTTGCCGTTGGCCTTTAATTTTTAGTCTCACAAGCCTGGAAACCTTTGGAATTAAAAGTAAAGTATAACCTAAATAGGATATTTTTCCAAAGAGCACTTTATAGTTTTACTGAGAAATGAATGTAGGATTCAGACTGTGTATATCTAAAGCATGAACTCTTATAAGGCCCTTTGAAGAAATTTTCGTTGAATAACATGAACAATTTTTATTTTAAGATGAATTTAAGTAGTATAAGATATAATTTCTCAGAAAGAGATTTCTTTTTCTTTTCTTTTTTTTCCTTTTTTTCTTTTTGGAGTTAGGAGTACTTTCTTGTCAAAGAAATACATTTGCATATCTATTGAGTTTCAATGGACTCTGAATCCACTAATCAAGATTTTCTAACTTTGGTCCTGAGCCACATTTGTTTTGCACTAACATAAATCATAGATAGAAATGAAAACCGGAAGAAAAAAAAAAGACTAGTACCTGCTCTTTTGCCCCAGGGGACAGGTGGGAGAGAGGAGTTGGAGGAAGAAGGTAGACCTTGGTCATGTTGTACCAGCCATAGCGAACACCGGGTAAATCCTGGGCAGGCATGGCTCACGAGGGGGTGGTAGAGTGTATTGGTATATTAGGGTTCTCCAGAGACACGGAAGTAGTAGGGGTGTGTGTATGTACATATGTACATACTTATGTATATATTGTGTGCATTCACATACAAGGTTTATTCTAAGGAATTAGTTCACAGGGTTATGGACTATGGCAAATCCCAGGGTGAGTCAAAAAGCTGGAGCCCAGGGAAAGCCTATGATATGGTCTCAGTCTGCACTTGAGCAGTCCAGACCCAGGAAGAGGTAGTGTTTCAAATCCAGAAGGAGGGAAAAGAAGATGTCCTGATTTTAAGCTAGTCAGGCAGGGGGAATTTTGTTTTACTTGGGGAAGGGTCATGCTTTTGTTTTATTCAGGCCTTCAGCTGATTGTATGAGGCCCACCCACATTAGAATAGTCTGCTTTACATGGGCTATTTATTTATTTATAAAAAATATTTTATTTATTCATGAGAGACACAGAAAGAGAGAGAGAGAGAGGCAGAGACACAGGCAGAGGGAGAAGCATACTCCATGCAGGGAGCCCGATGTGGGACTTGATCTCGTGTCTCCAGGATCACACCCTGGGCTGAAGGCGGTGCTAAACCACTGATCCACCTGGGCTGCCCTGGGCTAGCAATTTAAATGTTGATCTTATCCAGAACTCGCACAGAAACACCCAGAATAGTGTTGGACCACATACCTGAATATCCCATGATCCAGTCAGGCTGACTCATAACTTTAACCATCACAGTGGGTGTGAGGCACACTTATTAAAGAATTCCAAGGTAAATATTTTCCACCAAACTGTTCCATTTCTGGAGACTCTTGCCTGAAGCTTTTATCCATTCAGCTGAACTGGCTCTGAAGTGGGGCAATTTTAGCCAGAGTTTGAATTATGGGTCCCAGGTATCTCGTCTTGGTCTTCTGATCTGTCCTGTGGGACCTGCTCTATCTGTAGTCACAGAGGACTCTTTTAAAAAATATTATTACAGATGATTTTTCTCTGGGCACCATATGGGTTTCCAGCTTATACCTCAGTTCTGAACAGTGAAAGCACTTTCTCTCATCTATTTAGGTGGTTTTAGTGATGAATGTAGATTTTTGACTTTATATATGTAAACATATACAAATATTCCGAGCAGTACAAATATTCCTGCTTTGTCATCTTTATGTATGATAGTACAGCACTGAACATTTTAGAATCTGTGGTGGGTTCACCTGCAAAGTGTTGTGAGAGGGTAAGATGAGGCCCTCAACTGGGCAGCGCCACCCTACCTACTGGGGAACGTTAACCTGTAGACCTCGACTAGTCCTGCCTTCAGTGACAGAATGGGGAGAAGGAGCAAATAAAGTTTGCGTTGTTTCATTTCTCCCAGCTTCTGGAATAAAATGTGCTTGTCGGTAAGTTCTAGAAATCTCACAGGGTAGAGCAGAATGTAGTGCTTTCTTGTTCAGTGTGTTTGGGAATTTTAAGAAAAGGCAGGTAAAGAGGGGATTAATAATCTAAAGGCAGAAGTAAGAGGTGAAAAATTAAGAAACACTGAGTTGTTCTCTACTCAGCCAGATATTGCTGTTTGAATCCAGGTGCCCCTTTTTCTAGAGTCAGCATTATGCTTTGCCTGTTTGGCTTCCTCAGGACTGACTGTATTTGGTCAAATCCAGTTTGCCACACCGAGAACATTTATAATGTAGTTGAAAGAATTCAGGAATTCTTGGTTCTTTTTTTTTTTCTTCTTGTAAGCTTTATTGAGGGGGACTGATAACATATATAAGAGCATACACCAACTTATATACAGTTTAAAAGTAATATAAAGTGAACATTATGTGTTCACTGTCCAAATCAAGAAATAGAAAAATACTGGTAGCCTAGAATCTTGTCCTTTTATCCTGTTTTTAAAGAAAAAAATTTTTGCCTGACATATATATATCCCTAAACTCCTATAAATATATGGGTTTTTTCTAACTATATAATTGGAATTTTACTGTATTCATTTGGGTCTTGTTCGTTTTACTTTACATTATTTTGTAAGATTCATCCATGTTATGTTGTGTAGCTAAAGTTCATCCATATTCATGGGTACATAATCCATTTTATGAATGTCTGAAAGTGTGTTTATCCATTATGGTACATCTACATTTAAGTTATTACCAGTTCAAGGAAGTTATGGAAATTCTGCGCGAGCATTCTTGTAAATGAATCCTGGTACACAAGTGCTTGCATTTCTATAAGGTATACAGAAATGGAATCCCTGGCTCCTAGGATATGTGTGTCTTCAGCTCCCCTGGATACTGCCAAATGGTTTTCCAAAGCAGCAGTTTTATTTCATACACAATCTTCAGTTTGAGAATTCCTGTTATTCCACAAACCTACCGATACTTGATATTATCAGACTTAAAATTTCTTTTCTGTTTGATGACTGTGTAGTAATATCTCAGTGTGGGTTTCATTTGTGTTTTCCTAGTAGCTAATGAAGTCAAGCACTTTGTTTTGGAAATTTGGACATCCTCTTTTATGGAGTTTCAAGGCTTTTGTCCATTTTCCTGTTGGGTTGTATGCTTTTTCTTATTGATCTGTAGAGTTTCTTCTTCTTTTTTAAAAAGTTTATTTATTTAAGTAATCTCTACATACAACATGGGGCTTGAACTCATGACCCCAAGATCGAGAGTCACATGCTCTTCCAACTTCTTTCACATGAGCCCACTAGGCATCCCTCTTTTTATTCTTTATGGTGTCTTTTAATATATGCAGGTCATAAAATTTTCCTGTAGTCAAATCTATCACAATTTGGATTTTACAGATTTTTAAAACATGGACCAGAGAGACTGTGGTCTAAATGTATTTTATCCCTTAAGTATCTGGTCTGTGTCATTCAGATTCAGATATTTTTATGCCCATATTTCACAGATAGATATTTACCAAAAACATTCCCTAATTCTTTCATCCTTCCCTCTTCCTCAAACATATTACATAGATAGCTATGTCTGAATTTTAGGTATGAATATTGACTTATTTTTCTGTTTTACTTAGCACTGTATTGGTAATTATAGTGGCTCTCTTCTTTGAGTAATGAGTTTGGTTTTATGTAGAAAAGGATGAGACCTCTTTCTCTTCTTTAAAGTGTTGAAAAGTTTAATAATTTATTAAAAGTAGAAAGTAGACTCTTAAATTCTAGCTATCCATTTATGCACCTAGAGAAGAATTGGATATTTACTGATTATTTTGAATCAATACATTTTATTTCTTGGATTATCAGGCATCCAGTAATTTCCTGTCATTCTTTTTCTTTCTCCTAAAGATCCCTCATGTCCATGATCCGGAAGCGATCCCATCCCAGCGGCAGTGGTGCTAAGAAAGAAAAGGCAGCTCAACCAGAAACAAGTAATTCTCATCCCTTTTGGTTTACTTTCAGTGGTTTCAACACAGTTTTTCAACAACACATTTTTTCGAGTTCTTTGTGAACAAACTGGGGAGAAATGTGAACTTAACAGCTGATAAGAAGGAACACGAATGAGCCTTCCTGTTGCTTCTTGTCTACAGCAGGTCAACTGTAATGTGTGGTCTGCGGGGATGTGTCTTCTTAGAGGATGAGGCACTTTACAGGAGGAGGTATAAAAGAAAGGGAAGGAGCAATTCTAGGTAAGGGGTTTGGGGAAAGAGTTTTTAGAGTTGATAGCCAGTAAACTGAGACTTGATGAAGCACTTGCTTTGTGCTGGTCTCATGCTGTAAACTGGTGACAGATGACATAGAAGTTACATTGAGTTGGGGGAGACAGGAAACAAACAAGGATATTACCTAGAGGAAGAGCACACGTTTGTAAGAGAGGATGGAGGTGGATGCTGGTGTCAGGAAGTGATGCTAAAGCCGAGTAGTTTGGATTTAGGAACTTGGATTGGGAGTGTTGAGAACGAAAGGAGTTCACATAGAGGGGCAACAGAATCAAAGGTCCAGAATGGGGAAGGAGCTTGGCATATTGGGAAACTAAAGTTTGTATTACAGGAACATGCGGTGCAAGAGAGGAAGTCTGAGCCAGGTTCTGGAGGCTGTGGTCAAGATTTTGAAATGTATCTTAAGGACAGTAGAAGTTTTAAGTAGGGGTGTGGCATGGTGAGATTTGTCTTTTTAAAGAAATAACATTGTTTGCAGCAAGAGGACAGGGCATAGATTGCAGAAGAAAGAGAGAATGAGGGGAGGCTGTCATTCAGATGCACGTGGCTCAGACGAGGGTGGTAGTGGAGACAGAAAGAAGTGGGTAAATCCAGGAGCAACTCTGGGAGCTGCAGTTCATGGGAGTCTGACTCGCTGGAGAGGGAGAAGTAGAGGGTAACTTGAAGAGATGGGAATGAAGGGAGAAGGGTTTTCCCACTGAGCAGAGTCACCCAGCAGGCAGGAGCCTGGGCGGCTCGTGGAGCTGCGGGCAGTTGGGTGTGCAGCCACAGCCAGGGCAACAGGGACCAGAAGAACCCACATTGAACTCAGCATGTTTGCTCAGCACCTGTTACTTCCAAAGCATGGCACATTTGCCTGGTTCAAGCCCAGTCTGGGGCAGATGTTCTGGGGCAGACGTCTTGGCCTCCTCTTCCTGCCCCCAGGGTTCATCAATCTGGTCCGGCCACTTTACTCTAGCTGTATCAGAACAGAATCCAAACCCTGCAGGCTGCTTTTGGGTGGTTCTCTGCTGTTATTTCAGCCTCATTTCTGTACACCTGCCCTACCTTATGGCTGGACCATTCCCTAGAAGTCCCCCGTGCACATGTCTTATCCTAATTCCAGAATTGCTCTGCCGCCTTCCCTATAGTCAGAGCTTTCTGGGGCAGGGTGCTCTAATTTTACATCTCCTGTGTAGGTTCCAGGCTCTTCCTCCACTTCCTCTTATGAGCTCCTTAGTATTGGCTCATTGCTGCATGTTGCTGTAGCATTGTGCTTCAGATTTTATGATGCCCCATCTCCTAGCCTCTCTGTCCTGTTTGGGGTTATTTCCACATCTCTCTCCCGAAATCGGTTGCAGACTTTGAGGGCTTACTCCTGTCTGCAAGTCTCCCACAGCTTGGAGGCACCTTCAGTGAATCTAAGTTGAGACCTAGCTCCATCTTTCTTAGCCAGACACTCACAGCACCATTATAGATAAAAGCTAATTGATTTTGTCTATATAAATTACTTTTGGTGCCTGCCTCCTACAACCCTTTGGAAACTATTCCTCTCATTGTACTGCTGAAAAGGACATTCTGCTTGCCACAAGGCATTGGGGATTCTGAAGTCCTGTCTTTGGTCATTTCAGGGCAGCCCTGCTCTGTGTTACTGTCTAGAAGCCTTCTTGACACTCTAATTAAAATTAAAATTTTGTTTGTTTCAATCTTGTTTTGTAACAATCAATAAGACGTAGAGGAGGAGAAGGGCAGTCAGAATAAAATGATTTCCCCTTCTAATGTCTAAGTAAATTTCCCTTTTACTAATGTCTAAGTAAATGACATTATTAGCTTGTCAACCTTGATAACACCCTTAAATTAAAAAAAAAAAAAAAAGCATTCTAAGCTTATTAACCCCGGTGTTGGAAATCATACAGTTTTCCTTTTGAAAGTGATGTTTCATTTACAATTCATGAAATGATGCAGTATTCTCTCCCTCATTCTTGAGCTACTGGATTGTTACCAGGGTTGTGTGTCTAAGTAGAATTAGAAGTCACTCATGAGATTTTAAACTGAAGCCACTGCCTTAAATGATGTGAACCATAGACGTACATGGTTGGAGCTTTTCCCTGTCTGGCAGGGTAGTTTTTTATAGTGTCTTATTAACAGTTCACACCAAAAATAGTTGTTGAATGAATAAATCAATAATGATTAAAAGCATGATGAATGAATGAAGAACATCAAGCATTGTAGTCATCTGTGACACTTTGGAGTTTATATTTGTCAGTCAGGACCGGTTTTGCTATCACAGTATTATCTTTTGTTAGCATCTTATGATGGCTCTCATCAGCTGCTTGGTATGCTTCTCAGACCTGATGAATGAAGAAACTTTTATTGCTAGGGTATGGCTCTTAAAAAGTCTAATTGTAGGGGAAGGTCTGCGCAATATTTTATTTTATTTTATTTTATTTTATTTTATTTTATTTTATTTTATTTTATTTATTTATTTATTTATTTATTTATTTATTTATTTATTTATTAAGAGTTTATTTATTCATGAGAGACACACACAGAGAGAGAGAGAGAGAGAGAGAGAGAGAAGCAGAGACACAGGCAGAGGAGAAGCAGGCTTCACACAGGGAGCCCAACGCAGGACTCAATCCCGGGACTCCAGGATCAGGCCCTGGGCCGAAGGCCGCACCAAACCGCGGAGCCACCGGGCTGCCCTCTGTGCAATATTTTAGAAGTAGTTTTACGGTGTCGATGTAAGAAATAATCAACAGACTTTGAATTAATAACTAATTTTGAGAAGAATAAATTTATTGAACAAGTTCTGAGGTTTCAGAGATATGCTTGGTATTTATCAAATGCCTAGGTCATTATTATGTTGACATTTTCTTACCTTAGTTTGCTAACCTGCTGAGTGGGGATGATCATAGTTCTTGTTTCATAGGGTGGTGGTGAGAATTAATGAGTCTCCTAACATGTAAAGTACTTAGAATAGTACCCAGCATATAGAAAATACCAAAATGTTAGCTATTAAAAGAAAAAGGGTTCCAACCACTCTTTGAAGGGTAGAAATCCTCATTTGGCAGGTTCTTGTGATTGTTGTAGTTAAGGAAATATCCTTAACTTTATGACCTGAGGTCAAATTCAAACTTACTCAACCACGATGTGTTCTTCAGAAATTTTGTTCATCACAGTGCCATAAGATTCTTTTTAAGTGCCTTTTAAAAAATGTTAGTGAAAGAGAAAAGTAATCCTGTGGAATTTAGAAAATAATTTTCATTTCTTCTAGGTAATAACAAAAGGTTTTATTGAGCAACAAGGTGATGGTTTTGTCTGTGGGTTTTTTCTTTGAAGAACGAACTTCTTTTTCAAGTGGGTCTTAAAATTTAAGTCTCAATTAATTACATGTAGCTTTCTGATCCAAGACTGACCTTGAAGCACTACCTCAGAGAACATTTGATTTGATTTTCCTGTGGCAGTTCAGTGACATTAGACCTGTTGTCTCCATTTGTCCCTTTTTTTAATCTACAGTATCCTGCACATTTCCATTGTCCTTCTGATTACATGCTTTTGTGAGACAATTACCAACTGTGTGATCACAGAAAGAATTACAAAACATGCCATGAGCTCTCTGTAGGTGATTCTTGCAGATTTATTAGAACTGCTTAATAGTTTGGAAGTTCGTATAGATTGCTTTTTGCTAGTTCAAAAACAGGGTCGGTGAGAGAGAAGGCTTGTGTAGCTTAACCTAGCGTTGCCCTTGTATTGTGCCCGCATAGGGAATCTGATAAGAGTGATTTCTTTTCCTTAAGACCAATTAAGCCTTTACATTTGAAAAAGACTAAGAAATTAAAGCCTGGTTTATAATCTGTACACAATACAGATAGTAGCACTTCTCTGAATTATCACTATGATTCTGGCAAGCAAAAATAAGAAACTACTTTAAATTCCTGTTATGTTAGATGCTGCAGCAGATTTGAATGGTGTCGACCATAATTCTCCATCTGTCTGCCTTAATTAGTTTTTGTATGGTGCATTTAATTGGGTTTCAGTCCTTCCTTACAGAGCGCTAATCTGTTTGTCGGCGGTGTTCTGTTGCCATGCAGCTCTTCTCAAGTCTCACTCAAAATGGCAGGCTTTCTGAAAAATCACATGTTTTTTTTGGATTAAAAAAAAAAAAATTCTCAGGAATAGATTGCATACCCTTACCAGGTGCTCAAATGGCAGATCTGTGTTTTATCTCCCCGGACTCTGAATGGGGTCAGCACAAGCACCATGTAGTACATAACGGGTATTCAGATATTGAATGAGTGAGTGAGTGAATGAATGAATGAATGAATTTCAATCCACAGTAATTTTCTTGTCTGTCCTCTTGTTGATGTTTGGGAGCCATCTGCAGAAGCTGCCCGAGAAAATGCAGCTTAAGGGCAGAGTTGATCCACCCACAGTTTGCGTTCTTTCATTTACTAGTGGGTGAGTTCTGACTCTGGTGCCATGTTTTCCACGTTGCCTGGCAAAAGATGCTTTCTTGCCATCTGGATCTGAAACATACGGTTTGGATATTGAGAACTTTTTATTCCCTGCGTTTCAATGGCCTATGAAGATGACATGACCCTGTTTGAAATTAGGACTTTATCAGAAGACGTAGGTTGTACAGGGAATGTAGAGGTGATCTCATCACTGTGGTGCTGCCTCACTGAGAATGGTGGAACCTTCTGGGTTCTTCTAGTTGCTCCCCTAGGCATGACGTAAGAGGAATAGCTACTCAGCGTTAGCGTGAATTCCACGTGGCAGAAAAAAAAGCCATGGTGTAGGCTTCATTAGTGCAGAGCCCAGCATGCCTGTCCATTGGCCTGGGGACATTGTCGTGATGGCCTCCGTTTAGAAGCTGTCCTTTTGAGCTTTAGCTGTTTCTACTCAAATATCAAAAATATTAATAGCCACATAAAGCCAAAACTTCCAATAAGTCCATCAGTGGGTGGTTACTTGCTGCGGGCCTACCATACGCCCCGCGTTGTAGACTGTGCTCAAAGAGCCTAAGAGGAAGGTCTTCATGAGGTATTTAAACTTAAATTAATCAGTTCCAGGGAATGAGACAGATGTAAGCAGGAGATCTAGAATGGCACTAATTGTGATAAATGTTGCAAAAACGATTGAGTGCTTTTGGTCAGGCTATTGTGCAACAGACAAATTTCATTATTCTGACCAATAGCTTTAAGCCTCCGCCTTAGCTGTATTCATCTAATTGATGTATATTTCAACAGTTTTATTGTTTTTTTGCAGCAAAACAGTGCAAAGGTTAAACAATAGATAGTCAAAAAAATTTTAATCAAATTTAATTACTTAATTGCAATCCTTTCTGGGTGTATGTTTTCTTTTAACATTGAAAATTTAAAAAGACTTGAAAAGGTTTGTTTAAAATGCTTCTTTGATTCCTAAACAAAAGATGGCAATTTAAAAGTAGATTTCACCTATCTGGTGTTCATCCTGATTGTAGATTTCTTACAACAAGTTAACAGATCGCTTTTATCTTTTATTTCCAAATGGGCTTTTTGATAGTTATTCCTTCTTGGGTCTGATTTCTTTGACACGGGATGTTATAAGTTATGAAAACATCTCTGAGGCAGAGGTGAATGATTATTTGAGCTTAGGTAGAAAGCTGGAGAAATTCAAGTTCTATCATGCTAACAAATGGAACCAGACCCACTTTGTTTAAATTAATTGATTAATAAGCCAATATTGATTTCCAGGCTACAAATTAGACCTTAAATTTTATAACTCTGAGTTTTATTTTATTTTATTTTATTTATTTTATTTTATTTTATTTTATTTTTTATTATTTTTTATTTTTTATTTTTTATTTTTTATTTTATTTTATTTTATTTTATTTTATTTTATTTTATTTTATTTTATTTTAAGTGGAGCCCAAGGTGGGGTTTGAACTCAAGACCCGAACTGAGATCAAGAGGCCGACACTTAACTAACTGAGCCACCCCGGCCCCCCATAACTCTAATTTTTTTTTAACTCTAATTTTTTTAAAAACAAATCTTCTATTAAAAGATTTTTTTTTTTAATGAAAAAAATATGGCTGCCTGGTAGCTGTTAACCTCAGTAAATTGTTTTGTGATGTTTTGTGATTCTGTCTGAAAAGCGCTGTGGTTAATTACAAAGTACATTGGAATAGAAAGTAGCAGTTTTCTTGTAACATAAGATGATTTCTGCGTGTGTTCTTTGATAGCTGAAGAAGTCACGGATCTGAAGAGGCAAGCAGTTGAAGAGATGATGGACAGAATTAAAAAGGGAGTTCATCTTAGACCAGTTAATCAGACGGCTAGACCCAAGGCAAAGGTATGAAATGACTGCATTTCCTCCCCTCCCGCGGTGCTTCCTTTTTCAGGTGTCAAAGTTTGAAATTTGATGAAAGCTATATGAGGACTGACTGTGAAATCTTAGGATAAGGCTAATGTGTCATAAAAGCCTTTACTTTTAGACGAGCGTGTTTCAGGACTCTGTTTGAGCTGCAGTTAACCTCAATCCCTACAAAAAGCAAGTCCTGTTGTTGCAGGGTGCTCTTCTCTGCTTGATACGGACTGTTAGACCAAGCCAAGAACTACTGTACCCTTTCTTTTCTTTAAGTCCTTTTGTGTAACTCAAGTATTGAATGAGCGTCTGCCATGTGCCAGGTACTGTTTTAGGCTCTGGGGATAAAGCAGTAAACCAAAGAGACAGCAATCCTTGCCTTCCTGAGACTTCTGTTTCAGTGTGAGGGGGAAAGGGGCCGGGTAGGCAGGTGGCATCATATGATAGTGTCAGAATGGACTTAGAACAGTTTTTGAAAATTAGTGAGGCTCATAGGACTGTTTTCATTTATTTTACAAACCTGTTCCAGGCCACTTCAAGGAGAAAGTTTTGTGTATATGTATCACCAGCTGCCTTCCGAACTAGACCACAGTGAGCGCCAAGCTCTAGCAAAGCACCCAGCTCTGGTTCAGGGCCTCTCCCTTCTCTTGTAGGTGTGTCCCGTTGAAATAGACCAACAATAGAGTTTTTGATATTTGTCTTGAGAAGTTGTTTGTTTAATAAACAAAAATTTAAAGCATCAACAGATTGGTCCTCTTCCTTCTTCTTTTAAACCAACCTTTAAGATTCTTTCTTACTTTCATGGATGCTCCTCTTCAGCTGCTTCAGTGTCCCCAAGTATCATGACTATTCAGTACAAACTCTGCTGGACTTTAAAAATTGTCATGTGGTCACAGGCAGGCAAGGTAGCCAGGTGAGGCAGGAGTTGTGGTCGGGGCTGTCCATGGAAAGGGGGTTGAAAAGAGGGAAAGAATACCCAATTCCAAGAGTAGGCTGACAGTGGAATGGAAGCTTTAGCCAGCTGCATGGAGTACTGGTCTGCATTAGCGCTTTGAGAGCAGTTTTGCAGGTAAGGGACAGAGTTTGGCACAAGTGTTGAGCACTGGTGTCTGGCGCATGAAGCTCGTGGTAGCTGGCGTTGGGACCAGGCGCTGTCCCCACCCCCACCTCCAGGCTCTTCTCTCCCCAGAATGGGCAGAGGGCCCACCCTCTCCAACTCACAGGGTCGTTGCCAGGCTCAGATGGAAGGTAGTGTGAAAACGGGGGATCTAAGTGGAATCTTTGAAACAAATACATTTTTAAGATGTTCATGTCCCAACTGTTTTGGAAGGAATAAACCAAACCAGACAGACTAGAGAAAAATGCAGTGTCGTGAAGAAGCAAAATTCGTTTAGAGAGAAAAATGTCGAAAACTTGTTACATCCTAAGCAATTGGATCAGGATGTTCTGTGTGTACTTTCACTTTCAGAGTATCACTTTGTCCTTCTTCTTTCCTGCCATGCTTCTTCCAACAGTTACACATTATTTAATGTCAGTTCAGAACTGGAGAGCAACTGAACAAGCATCAGTGGACGACTGGGTCTTTCGCTGGTAATCATTAAACTGTGTAGAGATAGTGCTGAATGACCTGGTCAGTAACCTTTGAAACAAGTGGTCACTGCATGCGCTACAGACTCCCCGCCCAGGACTCAGTGCTTTCCTGCCAAGGTCACGGGCTGCGAGAGCGCGTGGGCCGCGCTGCCGGAGGCTCCTGGGGCCCGAAGGTGGCTGGGGTGGCATGGCAGCATTGAGGGGCCTGTAGCCGAGGGCGCTTGTTCACACGTCACAGCTTGTCCCCCGAACAGTGTACCTGCACAGGTCACACCTGCCTTGAGAATACTAATTTAACCACATACCTTCTAAATTCCTTGATGTCGTTGTTGATACCGTTGTGGTTATAATTAGTGTCTTAGAGCTTTGGCCCCTCGGACTGGCGCTCATGGCATGTGTATTTTCCCGAAAGCGTAGGCTATGAAAGTTGGATGTCTTAGTCCAATTCATACATGAGCAGCAAACCTCTCTCCCTCTCCCTCTCCCTCTGCCTCCCTCCCTCCCTCCTTTCTCCCTCTCCTCCTCCCTCCCTCTCTTGCTCCTTCTCTCTCCCTCTTTATCTCACTGTCCATTTTTTAAAAAAAAAACTGAAATGGGATCTTATTCTTTTATTAGCTCTCGTGAGGAAAGGGTTAGAGGTCACTACTAATCACTTCCCATCTCTCGATGGGAGAGAAATGAGCTTTACCTCTTTTCCAGGAACGAGAGGCCAGGGGGTTCCCTAAAGGTTCTCTCTTCCTCCCCGTCCTTTGTGAAAGGAAGTGGTATGGGGGAGACCAGAGGCCTGTCTTTGAGAACCTCGTGCTAGATTTCCCCTCCAAGAAGTTAGTTGTCAGGGGATCCCCAGAGACTCTTAGGCCTTGTGGGGTAGGCGAATATTGCCCAGAACTGCATTTCAAATTATTTTGTTCACGGCGTAGCCAGAAGCCCGGTTGCAACGGGGCTTGTAATCAAGACTCAAACACAGCCTTTCTCGGGGTGACCTTTCCTTACGAGGAGGACGATGGGGGCAGACTCTACGCCCTCTGGGCCGCCCTTCCTGCTTCAGTTGCCAGTGATGCTAACATTCTCGTGTAAGGCCAGGTTCTTTGCTGACCCCTGCTCCTGACTCAGTTGTGAAATTCCTGAACCGAGACGTGCTGGTCCCCTGCAAGCCGGAGCCGAGAGAGGTTTCTGCCCCGTTGCTTGCTGCCTGCCCTGCACTGCCGCCTTCCTGGTCCTCGCTCGCTGGCAGGGGTCCAGCAACGGGAGTGGGGGCCAGCTTACCGCAGAACGTTCCGAACAATCCAAAAGTGAATCTTTGAAACCGGGGGTTGACCAGATCTTTTCTCCATATGATGATAACGAGAAGTAACAAAATGGTATTTAGAAGAAGCTTGAGTCCTTTGGCTTTGACTACTTCTCCTAATTTTCTATCTAGCCGCCACTTGGGAGCACTAACCTGTCTAATCTTCTCTCCTAACTGTAAGACATAGACCTAATTAAGAAAAAAAAAAAAATAGTCCATAATAGTGCCAACACTTTGCCAGGTAGAAATGTCTGTTTAGTATTTTAAAACTGAATTATTAATTGTGCTCTCTTTTTAAAATTGTAGCCGGAATCTTCAAAGAGCTCTGAGAGTGCCGTGGATGAGCTAAAAGGAATACTGGTAAGAATGGATCCCGCCCGGTTTTATTACCTCATTTATGGGAAAATGAAAGAATATTTTTTTAAATCTATTTTTCTGGGTAATTGGTTTTGGTATGTTTTATTTTCGTTCACAATAATCCTCAGTTCCTCTGATAGTTGTCTTGATTGTGCTGTGGACTCCTCCATCGGGGCATGTTGATATATGTATTATGCATCAATACTCTGCTGTTTCTGTTCTAGAAGAACAGTTACCCTTTCACCACATCATTATGTTCTGGGCATGCCTTCCAATCCTTGCCTGACAGCTTCAAGACAAAGCACTTAGACCTAAGGATCAGGGCATGCTTGGTCATAATGGAAACACAATAGAGTCTCTTAGATAGATCGTACTTGATTTGAAGGCATGAGAGTGGGGCCATTGGTGCCAAAATGTCATTCTGAGCTCCTACCCAAATATGTTATGTTAGTATCAGGGCTCAGGGTCAGTCTGCTTTTCCTCACAGTTTAAAAAATTATTTGATTATAAATTGGAAAATAGAAGTTCCTGTTTTTATATTCCTGA
This sequence comes from Canis lupus baileyi, assembly GCF_048164855.1. Lineage (NCBI taxonomy): Eukaryota > Metazoa > Chordata > Mammalia > Carnivora > Canidae > Canis > Canis lupus. The sequence continues at coordinate 13,816,109 of NC_132866.1, forward strand.
TCTCATTTTTTCTTTTTCTTTTTTTTAAGGTTTACTTATTTTAAAGAGAGAGCAAGCATGGGGAGAGGAAAGGGTAGAGGAAGGAGAGAGAATCTCAAGCAGGCTCTGCCCTGAGCACGGAGCTTGACGTGGGGCCCAATCTCATGACCCTGAGATCACAACCCACAACCTGAGCCAAAACTAAGTTGGATGCTCAAGAGACTGTGCCATCTAGGTGCCCCATTACCAATTTCATTCTCTAAAAGTAACCCCTATCTAAAAGTATCTCCTGCCTCCAGCTATTTTTTTTTCTTCCAAATCATGAGCTTTTGCCAATAGAAGTGAGTACTGCCCTGACAGTTGTCAGTAGAGATAAACTCCTCACTTAGAAAATGTTTCAGATACTGAGAGCTCTATTCTCAGATCCTGTTATAGTCTCAACACCAGTTATTATGCACAGTAAGTCAACAAACGTGGGGGCGGAGGCACAAAACTGATATTCCCCTGTTGTTACGGTGCTAATTATGCGAAGCATGTAGACATCCACATAATTGTGGTAAACAAAATTATTTTCATCAAGCATGCAACAGCAGACTTAACTCAGGATGGCTTAATCAGTTTGTTTTAGGTTTAGGTGAGTGGAATTAGTACTAAAGACAGGCATAGCCTGGCTCACAGTGGTGGCTCACCTACGGAATCAAAGTATGACGACCAACCGTTGAAAAAGTAGGTGGTTATTATCTAATGGATACTTTGAAGAGGAAACTTTGTTATCCAGCGAGAACTCCCTATGCCAGTCTCTTTGGTTGTCTGTACATTAGGATGCTAATTCCTTTTCCGTAAAGATGCCCCAGAGTAGAGTTCTGATCATTTGTGGAAGAGTACATTGAGGTTGACTATTTAAAAATCAGGTTTATTTGAACAATCAGACATCTGTCTAAGATACAGATGATACTTGATTAGCCAAGATATCCCAGTCCCTGATAATGCTGGATGGTAACAGGTTTACTGAATTACAGCGTTGCTCTTAAAGATCATGTTCACTATCCAGTCATATTCAGTATAATTTTGCGCCACTTCAAGGAGAGAAATTTGCAGAATAGATTTTTTGGGAAATAATTTACAAGTTATAAAAGTCGTCAAAACATCTTTATTTTCTGCAGATTGCCCCCATCCTCCTTGGTCTGGATTTATCATTAAATTTCTGTACCTTATCCGGCATTAATGTTATCACTGATAGCTATTATTCTGGCAATGTTATTTCTTTGCATTAAGTGTTTTTAAAAAGTGGAATTCACAGTGTTTTCCCCTAGTCTTCTTTGTCAAATGGAAACTCTCTAGTACCCCCATAGAAATTCCTTTGGGGGTGGATCATTTGTAACCCCTGTCACTTGGGGGCCAAGAAACCATACAACTTCTTATAAGAGAAAGAGAAAGAAAAGAAGCCCCTATTAGGTGGGGATATATTGGTGCTTCTTGCCAGCACGTTAGGGTTTTCAGAGTTAGTATTCAGCAAATCATAAGAGCGTGGAAAGCCTGCGAGGGATATACTGTGGTGGAAAGCCAGCACCTGTGCCAAGAGAGCCCTGGAAACCAAGAAACCCCATGTCAGCTCTACTGTAGAACAGAAACCAATAAAACCAGAAAAACTGGTGTTTTTGCTGAAATCAAATGTGACCTGAGTTGTAGGGGCACTGCAACTTAGAGATTGAGCCTTTTGCTGAAAGTTAGCACACAGGTCGGAATATATCTCTATTTCGGGATTTGGAAAATCTCACCCCATTTGGATGTGGACACTTCCCAAGCCAATTGCTATAGCCTCAGTGTCAACTGAACTTACTTTTCCACACCTGTTTACACTGAATTTTTAAAAGCTGAATGTTTTGTAGATTTTAAAAACCTATTTCTCATAATCACACAAGGTTTTTTGGGAGGTTTTGGAAACCTCTCTAATCACCCCAGTCATATAAAAGTCACTCTAAGTGCAAACAGCAATCTCTCAAGATTAAATCCGTACAAATTAATCTTAAATCTCTTTTAAGTTCGCTTGTCTCTAATTCAAATAAACAACCTCTAAGAAATTCTCTTTTAGGTTTTTCCCAAACATCTTCAGTTTTTTTTTTTTTTTTTTTTTTTTTTCAGAAGGAATTATAGAATAGTTGATCTTGTCACCTGACAGTGTTAGGAACATTTAACCGATGTGGGAACTAAGATTAAACACTGGTTTGGGAATCCATCTAGCCTCATCACTGATGTACTGTGGGGCCCAGCCCAAACCCCAAGGCTCACTGAGTTTGAATTCTCTTCTCTGTAAAGTGAGGGAATTCTGCATATCATGTCCCTTCTAGGTTAATTTCTGATTCTCAGACTATATGACGAATATACAAAAAGATAGACAATCTTGGTACTTTATTAGCTGAGCTCCTTGGTCATTTGAATTGAGAGTCGTATAGTGTCTGCATACTCCTATATTTGCTGAATCAATCACATCAGTCAGTGGATAGAGACAAAAGTTTGAGACCCAAAGATCAGAACTTGGAAAACAGAACCTTTCAGTATCAGGTGTGATGAGAGAGTAGCTCACCACGATCAGAATTTGGATGATTAATGCTGTTATTCAAATGAAAAGTAGAAATTATTATGAGACAGAAATTCTTCCTTAAAAGATATCCTTGCAAGGTGTATGTGAATGCGTGTGTACATAGACACGTATCTTTTTCTTGAATTAACTCCAACCATTGGGAAAATCAAAGAATGTTCTTGACATCCAAACAGTGTAATAGTTTCATGAGTTATTTTAATGGTAATGGCCTTACATGTTTACAAATTACTTAGCTGGTAAGTTTTTTAAAAATTGTAAATGCATGATTTGGGAGTAGTTTTTCTAATATTTTTTTCAAATTTATCTTAATTGGCTTTAGTTCCATTTTTTTCACCTTATCAGCCTTGATCTTATTTTACTATTTAACTCCTTGATGAGCAGGTACAGATCTGCATTAACTGTTAAATAAATAAACCACATCATCCAACTTTTTAAGTTATAAGATAAACAATTACAACACTACATGAAACGTGATTTTCCTTTCAATATATTTTATGAATTTTTGCAATAAATGAAAAAAAGCAGAAAGAGCTACTTGGGGGGTAGAGTATCATATGCTTGATTATCCACATATTTTACACATTAGTCTTAGTTTAGGGTAGCTGATAGAAGAATAAAATCTCTTAATTTTGTTAATCCTCCCATGCCCACAGGCAGCTTCTCCAAGCCTTTACCCAGTTAGGGAAGAAACCTTTCTAAACAAAACATAATAACCTATATCACATGAGATTTGTAACTACCTAATATTACAAGCCACTTTTTCTTGTTTTATAGGCTAAAGAAGAAACATGAGTTACGATTTTTTGCCAATCGAATTCTTAAAGTCCTTCAGGAAGTTGGCAGGGGGCAGGAGCAGGATTAAGGCAAACCCATAGTGAGCTGAGGTGACAAAGGCTGGCCTGATTGTTAGCCTTGGTGGACAAAAAGCTACCTCTGACTTTGGCATTAAGTCTGGCAAGTTATACCAGACTTGAGGTTCTGATTTACTGTAATCCAAAGACTGGATCTTCTGGCTCCCCCACCTACCCAAAGCATGTGGCACAGCTCAGGAGGGCCATTTCAAAGAAATAGTGGGCATTTCTTATGGAAGAAAACAGACCCCTGGTAATGGTGCAGTGCTGAGTCCTCACATACAGGATGTGAAGTGTGTCACCCAGTGTTCTGTACAAACACCTGACTGGTCATGGGAGATGGAAAGCCATAGGTCTCCTCCATAACATGCTTCCCAGAGGAGCTGAGGCAGGGTCTTTCTCTGTTATCTTGAAAGTCAGTACCAATTTTAGTAGGTGCACAGATGTATGGCATCTCTTTTTCCCTTCAGCATCTTCTGGGCCCTGAATAATGTATTCACCGCCTCCTCTGTTAGGAATATGGAATTAAAATGCCAGGCCCTTTATTGCTTCCCTATGTCATTATAACCTTTCCCCTTTCACAATGATGTCAAGGTGTGCCCAGGGCAGCACTTCTTTGGCTAGGCCACAGGAGAGTGTTATGCACCTCCTTTGGCCGCCACGACACCATTGCCACCAGTGTGGAACCAGGGTCATTCTGAAGACTCAGTCACACTTTTTCAGTGCCACAAGAATTTGGGTTCAGTAGCTCGTGGCTGCTGTATCAAGAAAACCTTCTAAGGTGAGTTCAATATATTCTTCTCTTCTCCACGAGATCGACCAACACATCAGCATCTTAACCGTCAATGCGCAAGTACCTTCCTACCACCGAATTTCATAGTTAGTCATCGAGAGATGTTCTTGTATTGTCCTTTTGGTGTGAAAGCTAACGTCTTACATCCTCAGTAGCATCTTCTTAAATGATCCAACACTATGTGTTGTCAAAGACACACACATTAAAAAATAATGTGTGTGTGTATATATATATTGTGTGTGTGTGTATATATATACATATATATATATATATATACAGCAAATTCATTCTATTTCCTAATTCCATTCAAATTCTGGTAATGTTTTGCTGATTTGGTTTTTAATATTCTTTTGCATATTGTATTAAGACATTAACCTTTTTGTTTTTGTTTTTGTTTTGTTTTCACTTTAGGGGACACTTAACAAATCCACTAGTTCAAGAAGCTTAAAATCCCTTGACACAGAAAACAGTGAAACTGAGTTAGAAAGAATTTTGCGTCGCAGAAAGGTGACAGCAGAAGCAGATAGCAGTAGTAAGCCGGTTTGAATTCTCCACAGTTCTACCCTTCCTCTCTGAGACATCTGCCTTTAAGTCCCGTGCTAACATGAAAACGATCTCTTAAAATTACTAAATTTTTTTTAATGTGAGTGAGAAGTATTGGGTTGGCAAAGGCACTCATGGATATCTCATAAGAACTTCTGTATCTTAGTTCATTGGTATGTCTGTTTATGTATTTCTCTATTTGCAGGTAATCAAGGTCTTAGAGATTGGGCTTGCTTAAGGCAAGATGCCACCAAGTACAGACATTCAGGAGCCCTGGCAATGGTGTAGCACTGAGTACAGGCTCTGGAGCCAGACCATGTGACTTTGAATCCTTGCCCTGCCTTCTCCAAGCAGCTTGCCCTTAAATGGCTCAACCTCTCTGTGCCTCAGTTTCTTTGCCTGTGAAATGAGGGTAGCAAAAGCACTACCTCATAGGATTATCCTAAGGATGGAATAAATCAGCGTAAGAAAAGTGCTTGGTAGTGTGCATGGCACAAAGTCAGCATGCAGTGATTTAGTAATAAGAGTAGTACTTACGCATCGGTTACAAATGCAGAGGCACCGGCTTTATCCTTTGTGTGTGCGTTCTGTTCATCGTCTCTGCCTGTGAACCAGGCGAATGAGAAATTTCAGCTCTGTCACCAGCTATAAATGACCGTCTGAGCAAGTCTGGAGCTGAGAGTCTGCATTTGTGTCATGATGTGCATGGATTAGACCTCAGAACTAACTTTGCATGTCTTCTGGTTTGTTTTTGTTTTTGTTTTTGTTTTTTTTTCCCCCCACCAGCTTGGTCACGGGAATTAGTGGAAACCGTATGAGGTTTTTCCCTTGTGGCCAGGAGGCTAGCTTTGAAAAACTACTCTAAAGTAAAATTAACCAGGCCGTAGCTAATGGGCTGAATCTTCTAGACTCAATTCAGTCAACTCCATTTGGTCCATTGTAACCATTTAAATTTGCACTGAGTCATGTTTACCAAGTTTAAGTTGCTAGAATAGGAGGGATGTAGGTGTTTGTTAATCAGGCTCTAGCTTCCACATAGGGATTTTACTCAATTTAGTGAATTGGTTTCTTATATTAGGAGCAGCATAATACCAACCAAACTTTTATTATAAAAAGATGAAACTTTAGTTTTCTCCTTAAAAAAAAAAATCAGCCATTCAGTTTTTAATTTGGTCTGGAAATTCTGCTGTTAATATCCTAGAAGAATTCCTTCCCCCCAAAAATAATCACCTCTCAGGAAAATTAAGGGGTGCTCTAAGAGATTTTTTTTCCTTAGAATTGCTTTATAAGCATTTACCAGCCTCCACAATGAATCATTATTCATTTTGTGACAGTCACTTCTTCCAGCATTGCATCCTTGAAGGAGTCATACAGCCATCGTTATTGTTTAGGACTCTGTGGGTCCCGTTCTTGTTCTCTGTCATTCACATTTTGTATTTTGTTCCTGTGGAAGCCTTGTCACTTCACTCATGGACTTGGTCAGATGTACAGCACTATTTCAGAGTTAGTTTTCAGTGGGAGAAACAAGGAAACATTTTGATTTTAGTCAATATGGTAATTTGAATATTTCAAAGAACGGAGAAAGAAGGCAGGAGCACACTGTATAGGCATGGTGAGAATCTTTCATTTTATTTATTATATTTCACCAATTTATAAATATTTAATGTATCATTTGAGGGATATTCTAATAAGGTATATATTCAATAGAATCATCAGTATTTGCATAGAGAAACAAGAACTCTGTAATTGGCAGAGTGGAGAAGAACCATACTGAGGAGAGTGACCTGTAACTGAGTAGAAACTTTCTTTGGAGCTCCCTAGTAGCCAAAGCAAAAAAAGAAAAGGCAGGAATGAGGGGAGGAGACAAACTTACAAACTCTGTCATCTAGTAAAAGAAATCATACCTATTTTTTTTTTTTTTAGATGATACCAATGTTTTTCTAGTGTAGAACTGGAAGAGGTATTTACCAAATAAACCTTTTTTATAAGGGTCGTGGAATGACAGTAAAAATCCAGGAGGGGTTCAGGGAGGAGCGCAGAATAAGAAGCTAAAGTTAGCAGGCTGCATGCTGCAAATTAGAGATGACTTCGATAAGTTTATGGCTTCAGGTGCACTTGGATCTCTTGAGATTTTTTTTTTCCTTTTGCACACAAAGGCTTTATGAGGAAGCTAATATGAGGTCACGGTGGAGACAGGAAGCATGGTAAGAGAGGCGAGGTGGGGGGCAGCCCCAGGTTTGCAGACCTCAGATCCCAGGATAGTTGGTATCTCCCTCAGGGGCCAGCGAAGCACTTTCTATCTAGGGTTTCTCTTATCAAACCTCACTGACACTTTCAAGACTTACAGGCTCCCAGGCCGACATTTCAAAGAGCAGCAAGTGCCTCTTGGAAAACATTGGACAGCTTAAGCAGGATACAGTAATAATAATAATAATAATAATAATAATAATAATAATCTAAAACATCATGCATTTTTCTTTATTTCTTTTTGTATGTAAGAAAAACTAGAGCTCCAGCTCAGCTCACCCACTCTCTGTCCTTTGTGGCTGGCTTCATTTACAGAACAAGCAGCAGGTGTTGGTGTTTTCAGAAGCAGATCTGCTTTCCTACAAGGACAGATTGCTTAAAGCTGTCTAGCATTGTAGTTGGCAACTACCCAAGGGCAGAACAGAGCAGCTCAGAATCAAATCTTGAATTCAACTTCCTATTTGTATTTTCAGGATCTTCCTTGATCTTTCAGCACCTCTGTGTCTTTACTCCTGCATCCCCAGGCACCAGGAGGCTTATCCTGGGTGGGAGGGAGAGGTCTTTTGAATCAGGATGTTCAGTGATGTCACAAGGTTGTCTATGCAGCTGGTGGAGATGACCTGAAGGAGGAAGGCAAGCTTTGGGGAGCTGAGGCTTTCCCCTGGAGCCATAGAGGGTCTGGCTGTATCTCCCACAGGGAGGGTGGCCATTGGAGGTGCAGCCACAGAATGGGAGAGCATTTCCCCAGCGCCTCTTTCAGGAGGTTTCTGACATCAGAACTTCAGTTTTGGAGCTGCTGGGTTATACTGTTGGAATGCCTCAGACGCAGGCATCTGCAGATGTGAGAGTAACATTCCAGCACTTAACATTAATGACCAGGGATCCGCTAGCATTTAATTGGATTGTGCCCACTAGTACTTTCCATTTTAGGAGATGATCGGACATTTCTCAAGGAATAAGAGACTCCCAAGTTTTGTCCTTTTTTTCAATGGCACCTTTCAAGGTTGTCCTCTAGCTGAATTTTTAGAAGTTTCTAATTTTATCTGTACATTTATGACTTATTACATAAGTCTCTTTGTTTTATGAAGATTTCTTCTGAGGCTTCAGGAAAGACATGTTGGAGTCTTGCTTTGAAAAAAGCTACTGGCAAGGGGTAGTGTCTTTCTAACTAAGGGTAGAACCCAAGGAATGAGAGAACTTCGCTTCAGGGCCCGGGAGTTGGGATGGTACGCCAATAATTTCAGTAACGAGCTCTATTACAGTCATTTAGTCCTATCCCAAAGAGCAGAAAGGGCCAAAAGGTAAACAGCCAAACTCTTTGCCACTTAATTTTTAGAATCCTGTGTCTGTATTTTAACAGGAAATAAATCCACTTACTTCTCAATCACATTAAAATGAAAATGTTCATAAAAGCTGTTTAATGCTTAAGAAGCCTTCATGAGCCTTTTAAAAAAGCCTTTTGACATTGTTCCATTTGCGGTTTAAAACGCAAAGCTGAGTTTTGGGAAGAATTAACTCTTGAGAGGCCAAATTTTTCAAGTAGGGCTGTCAGAAAGCCATACTCCGAGAAGAAAAGAATTTTCCCAATCCTGGTATTAATAAGGACTCCGGTCAGAGAGGGAACCGTGGCCTGGGGTTTTGTGCTTTCTTAAAGGTCTGTACGTAATTTCTCAGCGTGGTCCTGGTGCATTGAAAAGCCAGTAGTACCATCCAAACAGAGCATATTTCTAATAGGAACATTTTCCAGCATGCTCTCTAAATTTTAACAAAACTTGGCCTTCTCACTTCCTGAGGGATTTTCGGCTAATCTGTTTTTCAGTACCATATTAATAAGCATTGCACAGAATTATTAAACTTGAGGTATGTGTTTGGTTTTAAGGTCCAACCGGGATATTAGCCACCTCAGAGTCCAAATCCATGCCAGTGTTGGGTTCTGTATCCAGTGTAACAAAAACAGCCTTGAACAAGAAAACTCTGGAGGCAGAATTCAACAGCCCGTCCCCCCCAACACCTGAGCCAGGTGAAGGGTCGTGTAAATTGGAAGGATGCACAAGTTCCAAGGTTACATTTCAGTAAGTAATGATGCTCTTTACTAAGTGTGTAGAAGAATCTGTGATGACTAAACTGTGTGTTACTTTGCTTTATTCCTCTTTAGACAGATTTCGATCGGGTTAGCCAATAACTACTCTTCTTCCTTTGTTTGATGAGCTCACTTGAGATTTGAGGCTCCTAGCTTAGAGGTCTTTTTCTGATCCAGAGCAGATACGCATAAAGAGAATTCCTTCCCCAAACTGGTTTGGTAATCAGGTTCTTCTTCCACACAGAGAATTCCCCTGGATGATAATGATTCAGCATCACAAGGCCCTTAATCATTCTTTCGGGATTAAATGTTTGGATCATCTCTCTTGATGATTTATGAGCAGTCAAGGAAGATACAAGATCTTTGAAATGTACTTTGAAGGGGATGTTTTTAGAACCTGATTTTCTGGTCCTGAGTTAAAGATGTGCCTTAGTACTGCTCTCTCTTGAGAGTGAAGAGATACTGTGTCAAGAGTTACCTCCCCAGACTTGCTTTGGGAAAGTAGCACTTTGTCAAAGAGTTAATCCTGCTGTTTAATGTGTTTCAGACAGATCTGGTGGAGGGTCAATTCATTTTATAACAGAGGGCAGGCCCTTTTTTGAAATTGGTCTGGTTTTGCTCTAGTTCTCTTGCCAGGATGTCAACCGGTTTGCCACTTGAAGAAAAGGAAGAGGTGAGACAAATCAGATCAGCCGAATATTGTAATCATGGTTAATTAAAACCTCTGACTTCCTGTTCTCTCAGGAGAGAAAGAAGCCTTTTTTTTTTTTTTTCTTTTTTTTCTTTTTTTGTAGCTCTACCTTTCTTAGTTTAAAAGGTGAAGCCTGGACAAATGAAGTTGAAATTCAATTTAGATCTATTTTTGCCAACTGGTATTTTCTTGCGCTCTTGCATTTCTCTCCCTGGCCCTATTAACTTTTTTCCCCCCTCTCTTTTGGAATGAATGGCCTTCTTTGCTGATTTACAGTTTTATCTCATTTCATTGTGTTTAATTAAAAGCACACTTTCTCTTGCGGTCATGAGTTTCCTTTCTTTTGACTGGAGTCATTTGAACAATTCTAACAGAAAGATGATCTATATTCATTCTTCATCTTTCCTATTAAATTTGTTTAACACCTAATTTGACATCAACAATCTGGCTACATCTGAACCAATATCCAGACACAAAAGCAATTTGGCTGAGGCAGGTTAGTTGCTGAGAAATGCTTCAGTGTGCGCGTATAGATTTTTTTCCCTTTACCATTTTATACAGATAATCTTAATCAGAAAATACTGCAACTCCTTCCTCCTTTTGTCTGTCTTTTATTCTCCAAAAGTAAGTGGAAATTACATTTCCAAGAAAGGAAATGAAATAATTGCAGGCCCAAGGTCTGCAAAATGTGTGTTGAATTGACAGTGAAAAGGATCCGTGTGTTGACAGACACAGTTGTTAGATGCCATAAAGGCCTAAGTGAAGCTCAATTTATTTCTCATCTTGCTTGTTCAATGACTGCTTAAGAGACACATTTCAATTTAATTTAGCTACTTAAAGCACTAATACAAATACTCTGTGCTGCTGTATTAACTTTTAAACTTTGTAACCCAATGCTTGATTATTCAGTTCTTGACATTCTTTAGCTGAAATAACTAATGCCATGTATTTTCATATTGACAGTCATTTAGCAAAGCAGAGTACCTTTCTGAAAAATCTGTTTCTTAAGTATAATTAGACTATCCAAATGAATCCCAGTATTTTGTGTATGTACCTGGTAATTATTCACTTCCCAGACAGGCACACACAGAATTCTCGTTCATTTTGTTCATTTATGTTTAATCCTAGTTTTTTACTGAGTAAAAGAAGTTAACGTAGTTACATCTAAGCTTTAAAAGTAAAACCTCATGTGATTTATCAGGATTCCTTGAAAACTGGTCTAGCTGCCAGGAATGAGAAGGGTTATTTTGGAGGCTGTTTTCTGGCTGGCTCTGACTGAGAAATTTGCTCTGTTATACTGGCCAGAAGGTAGAGGCAACCACATTGTGTTATCTCATAGACCTAGATTGTCAGAGCACTTGGAAATCAGATCAGCAATCAAAAAGCAAAATGTTATCTTTGTTGTTTAAAACTGTTTCTATGATAATAATTGCATCTTTGTGTTGATCTGTGGCTGCACCACCACGATATTTCAGCCTAGTGACATTTTTGGCTCTTGACGGGGAATCAAGGTCAAGGGAAGATTACAGTCACAGTACCCTCTAGTACGTATGTTCATTCTCTCTCTTCCTCTCTCTCACACACACACAAATGCATACGTACACACATGCACACCCCCGTCCCTACCACCCTGCCCCACCGCCCCCCTGCCTCCCTTCCTACTTTGGCCTCTCTGACCAGGTATCATTCCACTCTACCTTTTTACTTTTGCTATCCCCTCTGCCACATGTGTCCTTGCCCAGTGGTCACCTGACTTTTCTCCGTCATTTCTTTTCTCTCAGATGTCATCTTTTCCATAAGGCCTACACTGACCACCCAATTTAAAAGTGTAATTCTTCTTCCTCTAAACTGATTCTCCTCACCCTCCTCCATTCTTTCCCTGCTAGAATGTGAGCTCCACCAGGAGGAGTAGGAGTTTTGTTTTTGTTTTTGTTTTTGTCTGCCCGCTGGTGTATCTCAAACATCTAGGAAAATCCTGGAAATTTTGTAAATATTTGAATAAATGAACGATGAGTACATTTTTAGTAGCACTGAAGCAGCAGAATGTCAACTAGAATACTCAGCCAGCATTTCCCCTGTTACTCAAAAGTCTCACACATTCGCAAGTTAAATATTGGAGGTTTTTGTGTGTTCTGTGGTTGGCTTCTTTATTTTAATATCTTTTTTTTTTTTTTTAATGCTTAGGGGTCATTTCCAGTCAGTTCAGTTTTATGTAACTTCTGCATCTTTGTACCTACACAAGATAAAAGTATCAGAGACAATAGCATACCCAATTTTAAAGGAAAGATTCAGCTGTGCTCACTTGTATGGCCTCAGGTGGACAAGAAAGATTGGAAACCTAAGAAAGGTTTAAAAAGAGTAGAAACAAAGGGTTTTATGTGTAACATCTTCACTTAGTTAGAAAATTATTAACACCAAGCTATTCCTGGAAAGGTTTTGCTTTTAATAAATTCCTAAAATCAGCATATGTATATATTCTAAGTAACTGAGTAACTCCAGTCTGGTAAATTATAGAGCCAGAGATATATGGATTTATTTCCTAGGGACTCAGGAGATAGCAAGGGATCTCTTTAATACTTAATTGTAAGGATTAATTAAAATTAACATTCTTGTCATCAGCCTAAGTAAACCAAGCGTTTTATTTTTTAAGAAAAAAAAAGGAGAAAAAGGAAAGAAAAGATAATCAAGACTTGGGGAAGCCTAATTATTTCTATTTTAATAATAGCTTTAGAAATATTTGTGTCCTGTTAATTATTTCTAATAAGTATATATTATCTAGTAATAATATCTTAAATCTGATGGTGAATTTGAATTTCATTAATTCTGATCAGTTATAATTCCAACAGGAATGATAATAGTAGTCTTCCTTTATGCTATGAGGGGTGAAGTGTTGGCCAAGATAGATAAGGAAATAAATAAATAAAGCAAACATACATACATAACATAATATAACCAACCATTCAACAAACCTGATTTTGCTTTCATGCTCTTTCCTATTGATTGAGAGTAAAAATCTGACCATGTTAAAATATAGTAAGACTCATTGATCTAAGCTAATCCATGGGTGGGATGGTCAATGTCAAATAGAGAAACTTCCAAATAACAGATTTTTTTTTTTAGATAGCTATTTTATGACTTTCAGAAAGCTATAATACCTGGAAACAGGCTGAGTGTTGCTTGCATGGGGTCAGAAAGACAAGGATGATTCGTGTTTTCATCTGTAACAGCCTGTAGACTGGGGAGCAGTGTAGCAGGGAAACAGTATAATCAGCTTTCAAAGCCCGTGCCTTTCCGTGTGCGCACGAGGCGGCGGCAAGCAGCATGAGGTTGTGGCTGGAACTGGACCTTTCTCTACACCAGATGAACTAGAGTCCTGATCTTGGATTTGCCATTTGTGGCCATTATGACGTTAGGCAAGTGATTGAGCCCAGGATTCTGTTTCCTTATGTGTTAAATGAGGGTGATAACACCTATCTCGTAGAGTTCTCATGTGAGTTATGTAATATATAAAAAGTGCTTCAGTAAATTCCTTTGCCATCTTACATTAAAATGGAATGCTAGGCCATTGCTGCGTCATCCAGGACCAGAGCTGAGTTCAAAGCTTAGACACCAGGCACCTGTGTTACTGGTGGGGCCAAGTTTCCTTGGGAAGGTCATGCAACTTCTCTGTTATGTTTTCTTTTTGTTGTGATTTTTCTTACCTGAAATTGAGGCAAGTAGGTTAAGTACTCTCCAAAGCGCCCCCCCCCTCCCCCGAGCTCTGGAATTGACTCAGTAATTCCTCATAAATGTGGTTGCTTAGTAAAGATGTTCACAGTTAAGATAAGCAACAACAGGCAAGCACATATTTTCTGCTTGCAACATGTCTCTCAATGCAGATTGACCAACACACACTAACCCAAGAATGTAAAATAATTTTAAAACTACATTACCTGAATTTATAAATCAAAATGATTGTTATCCTTCAGAAAAGTACTCCTGGGGGTCAGGATACTCACTCTAGCCCTGTCCCTGTTGTTCCAAATGCTTTCAGGCCTGCCTAGATTAGAGATATGTGATCATACTAGAGACAAATTGAACAGCTGACCCTAGAGGGGAGTTAGTATTAGTGTTTGTTTCTAAGGATTTTATTTATGTTAGATAGAGAGAGAGCCCATGCATGCGCTTGCGCACATACAAGCAGGGAGAGGGGCAGAACAGGAGGGAGAGGAAGAAGCAGATTCCCTGCTGAGTAGTGAGCCCCATGCAGAGCTCCTGAGATCATGACCTGAGCTGAAGTCAGACGCTTAACCTACTGAGCTACCCAGGAGCACCCCGTGTCCCACTATTTATTTTGGTGAAGAATGATATGGCTCATTTTAATCTCCACTGTACGTTCAATATATATTTCCAAATGACTTTGGCTTTTAAAAGGGAATTCCATTTTTAGAAATAACCATCAGTTTGTCACGATTGCAGATACATATTTTTTTAATGTGACACAGTATGCCTAGACATGGGTGAAGTTGTCTTCTGTCCTAAACCTGTGTGAAGTCCCTGAAACATGTTAGCTCTGTTATTAATAGAATGTAGGAGTCTGGTGTTCTTGATCGATAAAGGTTGAAGGAAACCGGGAAAACATTTTGAGGGGGAAAAGCCTACAACATTCCATTGTATGTGCTTTTTCACTTTTTTTTTTAAGTTACTATTCTTTGTTATTCTTCATAACATAGGTGTTATTATGTATTCATGTTATAATAATCTGTCCAAGAGAAGTACTTTAATTTCTCCAGGCAGGATATATATGTTGGTTATAGATGAGGTGATAGATAGGTAATGGCACCAGTTTCCACTTTGGAGGTTCTGGACTTTGGAATTCACTTCCATGATGTTTTGCTATTGTTACTGTATTTTGCTAACATTTATTAAGGCCTGTATGTTCATGTGTAATTTTAATTCTTCTAAGTGTACAGATTGGGCACATCTCCATTTTACAGATGTGAAAACTGAGGCTCAGTGAGGCAAACCCTTGGCCCCAAATTCTGTTCTTCATTGAGAATTGGGTCAGATTTTATTTGCACCTGTTTCATTCTACCTCCAGAGCCCATGCTTCTAAACTGTAGCATACTGAATTGAGCGTATGAAGAGCTTGAGGAATGGAGGGAAGAAAGCGATCAAGAGATTGTCTTCTATTTGAAGCAGTGATGCTGCATTTAAATCCCTCCATTCCGCCCCCCCCCCCCCACACACACACATCCTGCTCCTCTGCCCCTGTGCACTCACCAGTTTGCCTGAGGCTAACTTCACCAATTACAGTATCTCTTGCCAAGGGAAGAAAGTGTTAGCCAGTAAAACAGTTCTGAAAAGAGGAGCCAATCTGAATTAGCACAAAGACTTAAAGAGTAGTCAAAAAAGAAATCATTTTAATGTTTTTTATGTCAAATGTCCAGTAAAAGGCCGGTTTCATAAATTTCGCAAATTTATCCTATCACAAAACCAGCCTAAGTGACTTTAGAATCTGTGGCATAAATTTCATTTACACATTTTTTATTTTTTGACATTTTCAAGCATTTTGAAGAATAATTTATTTCAGGACACCTGGGTGGCTCAGTCAGTTAAGTGTCTGCCTTCAGCTCAGGCCATGATCCCAGGGTTTTGGGATGGAGCCCGGCATGGGAGCCCGGCATGGAGCTCCCTGCTCGGTGGGGAGTCTGCATTTCTCTCTAACTCTCCCCCTGCTCATGCTCTCTCACTCTCCTTCTCAAATAAACAAAATCTTTCTTTAAAAAAAAGAATAATTCATTCCCCAGAAATCAGAAATCTTGAAAATATCTGACTAATCATTGAGTAAAAAGGTGCTTTACTAAATAGTAACATAATGTGGTAACATAAAGGTGAATCACTGTGAATCCAGTGAATCCAGAACATACATTCTATAGCCTTTTTGAGAATTCTCCGTCTTTGGTCAGTTCCCTCTTAGCTCCTTTGAGTTTGTGCTATGTGTCCATCGGTCGTCATATTTTTAGGACCTCTCTGTTATAAAGACAGGCAGGACAAGTGGGGCTTCAGTATGGAGAAAGAGGTGAGCAGATCTTAGAAGAGTCAGGCATCACAGTCAGGCAGAGCCCAAGGTGAGATCTTGTGCTCATGCTGTCTCGCTTCTCTTTCTCTGAAGAGTATCATGTACAGGTGGCCCTATTCATCCGTATTGAGCTTTTATTCATCCATGTGTACTTTTCCTATTAATCACTTTCAGGAGGTTGACTCTCCTAAGTCAATCAGACAATGCTGTCAGCCTCAAAGAGGCTTCGTTTCATCTAGTTACTTCTACAACACCTTGCTTCAAGGGGGAGAACCCATGTGAAAGTAGACTCCAGTTCCATTGCCATTGGTGTACTTCGCAGTGATTTCATAGCTGGGTCTTCATCCCTTGGCCCTCATTCTCAGAGGTACTGTTAAAGCCACGGTTGCCAGAGACTCTTCCAGTTAACGCTCCTCTCACTCGTTATGCTTCTTTTCAACCTCAGATCTCCCCACAACTCTAAGCTTTATCAGACTCTTCTACTTTTTAGCCATGAGACAGACAGCTAGCTTGCCTTTTTTTTTGTTTGGGAGGTCAAAACAGGCCACACTGTGCCCTACAAGAATTAAAAAAAAAAAAAAAAAAAAAAAAAAAGCCCATGTAGCAATAACCAGAATTCAATTTCAATAGAAAAAATGTCCATTTCCAATGAAACCATTTTGATTATAATTTGCATTTAATTTCTAGATCTGTGGTTTCTCTAAATACACATGTCTTTTGTCCCCACATAGATTTATTTTTATAAAAGTTCATCGTGTTTGAGCCATTAACTGAATAGCAGAGGGTAGTTGATAAAAGATAAATTTTAGATGTCTCTTGGTTAGTGTGATCAGTCAACCATTTCTATGAAAGAAAAAACCTAATTGCCTTTCAGGTTTTGAATTAAAAGTAAGATTGATTTTATCATCATTTGACCTCTAACTGGTCTCTCAGTTTTATGTCATTATTTCCAGTACAAAATTCATGTAGAAAAATGAAATTGAAAAGTACTGCCTTTTTTTTGGATTGGAGCCGGAGAATTGGAGCTTTTGAAATACATTACCAAATAGAAATTGAAATTCTTAACTTACTTTTAGAGAAACTTGGCATAAAATTCTTCTCTCAAACGTTGATCTCAGCTGGACATCAATTTGGTTGGTCACATACTTACTCCTTGAGAGAGGTTTGGGTCAACATTTTGTTCAAATGGAAAATAGAGTTCTTTCAGTCCCTGTGGTGGAAAGGGTAGATTTTCTTCCCGTTCTTTCGTCCCACACCATTGCCTCCTACCCTCCTCTCCTCTCCTCTCCTCTCCTCTTCTCTCTCCCTGTGTGTGTGTACGTGTGTGTGTACGTGCGTACGTGTGTGCATGCATGGCGTGGAGGGGAGCGTGGAGGGGAGCGTGGAGGGCCCCTTCCCTGTACTTAGTCAACATTTGTTTCTGAGAAGAGACTACTAGCCAGCAGAATGAACCGCATGGAAGTTACTGCTTAATCTGATGCTCTTACACAATTAAAGGATTTGCTGTGCCCTCAACTGTAATCTTAGTTCTGTCGGATTGTGTAGTGACACTGCAGGAAGCGGCTCTGCTCGGCAAAGCACCGCGACAAAGGACCTCCTTGTGTGCCTGTACATGGATAATTAAGTCTTAACAACAAAATTAGCAGAACAACTGGATGTTCTGGAAGTTGAGATCCCCTCACTTCTTCTTTTCTTCCTCCTCCCACCCCGCCCCAGGAGTTCTCCATGTACCAACCAGAGGTCCCCCATCAGTATTGTCTTACAAGTGTTCTGAGTCACCAGGACAGTCAACAACTTCTCCCAGGTTAATTGTTGAGGCTGTATGACATCTAGTGTTAAAATTCTGTTGAGTAGACCTCAGAACGACTGTTAAAATGCTACTGAGTCACTCTCAGTTCTCTCAAAGATTTAATTGCCTCCTAACATTTGCCTCCAGTTGCGAACACCTATGATTTTAAGAGACTTAGCATAAAATGCATCATTTCTGCAGGGAGAACCAAATTGCCTTCGGTACTTCACAATTTTTTTTTTTAAAGCATCTTTCAATAGTTTCTATGGTGTTGGTATTGCTTTTTATTTGTGGTTGGTGGTGCCGAGGGGCTGTTTTTAATTTATTCAAACAGAAGTAGCCGGCGAAAACCTAAATGCAATTTCAGATCTAAGAATAAATTGACTTAACTTCTGGAACCCAATGAACACATTTCATTTGAAATATACTTTGTCCTATACCCGTATGAAAAGTGACAACATGGAATTCTTCGTGACTTCCCATCTGAAAAGAGAGTTTAAAATACATAATGAAATAAATTTAAGGAAAAGTATCTTAAAAAATATAAATATTGTTCTCAAAACCTAAAACTGCACACATTTTATGCATGGAGCTTTTTTGAGGAGCCAGTGGTACAGACGTAGTAAATATTGTAGAAGACTATGTCTCTTAAAATACTTCTTTTAAATAACATTCACTTTTAATAGCTGGGATCTGAAGTGGATTTCTCACGGTGACTTAAAGTTGTGGAAAATTACAAAAAGCTTAAAAAGTAGCCCCAGAAAAGTATCACACACATTTCAGAATCTTTGCCTGAGCTGAAATCAGTCTTTCAAGGGTGTTGATTTTGCTGGTGAGCACAGCCCCGGGTTCCTGAGCCTCCCTGGGCCCCAGGGTATTTCGGGACCCATGAATGTCCATGGTCCAGTCCAACGCACATTAGGATCCAAGGAAGTGGGATGAGTTTGGGGGGGCACACCCACAGTCTGGGATGGAACCAGTGCCCCGACATCCCCGTGCTCCCCTTATTCCACTAAAGAAAGTACAGCTCCGTGTGGACACAGACGTCTGTGCCCAGCCATTGTTACTTCTGTTAAGAAGGAATTCTTGTTAATCTTCAGGGCAGATCAGCATCTGATGGCTGATGTCAGATTTTCAAACCACAGTGCAATCCTGTTGTTGAATGATTTTTTTTTGCCCCATACTTTAAAATTGTATCTGTTTTTTTTTTTTTTTTCATCAGATAGAAGCTGACCCAAATTGAGAAACTGTTCTTTGAGCTAACACGGAGTTTTGAAAAGTGCACAAAGCCCAGAGAATTTAGCTTTGCCCTACTCTCATTATATTTGAAAGTATTAAAATCGGTGATCACACAGACAGCTTCACCTGATATCTGAAACTATTCCGGGCGGTTTGGGACAAGTGTATTCAAATCTCCTGAAAAAGAGGGTGTCTGAGAAAAACAATAAACACCACCTCTGCTGTAAAGCCGCTCCTGTTCACTGCCCGAGCAACTGTATAAAGGGCCTCGAAAACAAAGTAAGACTTCTTATTTTTACACAAGGGGAAAATATAAAACTGACTTCCTCTTTGGAGTTTTCCCAGGAAACTACTTTATGAAGACAAATTTAAATCTTTCCGTTTTCTGTCCTTGGAGGGTGGTAAATATGATTGCAGCTTTATTCATTTTTATTGTAAATGAAACAGAGTTCAGACCGTCCGGCTGTGCGTCATTTGTTGGATGGCTGCCACCGACTAATGCAGACGTCCCACTGGGAGACCAGAGAAGAACTATACTTTGATTCACCAGATTGTGTTAAATAGTCCAGCTGTTGCGATTTGAAAGATAGTTACCTCAGAAGTGAAGTAGAAATGAACTTGGCATTTATGCCTCAAACCATTTTTATACTGTTTGGCAATCAGCTTTTCAGAGGTAGCATTTTATAAAATAACTCTCACCGCTTAAAAGTTTCATTCACTGTAATGTTCAAAATGTCCCACCTTTATATTATCAGTAAAATTAAGCTTGAGTGATATGCAGAATTTGCATGAAATAAGCATTTCCCCCTTCATTTCATGAGCTTTGATTGTATTCAATTGAGCTCAGAACCACGTCTATTAGGGCTCTTTTGGGCATTAGTTAATTTGAATTGCAGCCGAAATGTTAGCTAGAATGTTGTTGAATATAATTGGAATGTGGAAAGTTGATTTTGAAAGGAGTTTCATTGAATGCAAACAATGATGTGCTTTTTAAAAATTAGAATGCTGCTCTTTCGTCTCTTGTAACACAGTCTGAGAAATCGCGGAGTCCCTTTATGAAAGTTCAGCTTTGGCAGTGCTGTTTACAATTGTTCGGGTTCCTCCGGTACCACTGTGCTTTGGAGTCAGGTCCTTCCTCCGACCAGCAAGTGGCCCCCCATGCCCAAGCCCCACACTCTGGCTCTCTGGCAGTTGGGGAAGAGTAGCTGCTTTCTAAAAGGGCGCCCCAGTTGCACTTGGACATCTGGCTTCGTAAAGTGGCACAGATTGCTACATTGTCTCTTAGCTTTTATTTGGCTTTTCGGTTTTTTTGTCTTGAAACAGCTCTTGAGCAAACCGTCTAAAGTGATCCATGAAAATATTTGGAATGGATCATAAATGACTACCAGTATGTTGTGATAGGGAAAAAAATATATATATATACCAGACAGGAAATCCAGATTCTAAGATTTTTAGTCCTGTGTCTGGTACTCACAAGTTGTGTGCCCTTGGGCAGATCATTTGACTCCCTGTTCTTCAGTGTCTTCATCTGACAAATGGAAAGGTTGAGCTAGTTCAAGTCGGTAATGCCTTTCAACCTGAATGTCACATGATTTTAGCCTTTATAGCACCTATAAAATTGAAGTTTTACTTGGAGATTTTGTAGCATACAGGAGAGGAACTGCCATGTTTTTCTTGAGTACTAAATATTAATTCCTTATTTGTGGTCACTGCCCTTAGATGAAGAATTAAAGCAGAAAAATTGAACAAAATGGTAGTATACTGCAATTCCTACTGGACTGTTAACATTTCAGCACCTGCGACTTTACCTTGGGGAAGGCGGGGCTCTAACCTGGAACCTGCCACTGTGGCTGCCTGGAGCAAGAGCCTGGGTTCTTGGCACCATCACTGATGGCACTCTCTGGCTCTTCCCATGAGATGGGGATGGAGTGAGAATGAGCAGAGGAAGGGCCCTCGTTCCAGAAGGAGTTCTGGGTAGCTCCCCGTGGGAACCAGGAATAGGTCTAATGTGTCAAATCCAGAGGAGCTACCAGTCACAAAGAGAAGAACAGCAAGCGATAGCTTGAAGGGACAGACTCTAAAAGATGCACCTGAAAACGGAGTTAGAAAGAAAGAAACCAGTAAACATGCCAAAAATAACCTGTGGCATCGTTATCCTATTCCTAGAAGACCCCTTGAATAAGCAGCATGGCACCATGAAAGAAGGCAGGAAAAGGGAGTTGGCTCCTAATTCTTCTAGCTCTGCCGCTGACGGGCTACATATGATTTAGGCCAGATTCTCCCCTCCAAAGGGAGCAGTTGGATTCGATGATTGCCATAACCCCTTTTAGCTTTAACCCATTGGGATTCCAAGTCAGTGGTCATTATCCTGGAGAAATCAGTTACTCTGACTCTCAACACAGAGATTCAGAGAAACTGCCCACTGTGCGAAGTTCAGCAATAATCAACAAAAGAGTTCTCAAACTGTAGCCTACAGGTGATTTAATGATAGATTAAGCTGCAGTTGAGAAGCTTACTTCAGGCGAGAAGAGCAATTCTTTGGACTGAGATAATTCCAGGCCAGTTTCATCCTGACCACACAAGGCTTCTGAGTTTTCAGTTCAGTCAGCATCCAGTTCTTTTTTTTTTTTTTTTTTTGTACCTGTGCCCTGAGAGCACTTCCTGGAAGTTTTCACCTCCAGTTGATGCAGAAAGCTTTTTAAGGATGTGTTCATCACTCCTTGACTTGCAGACATACCACCGGGGTAGTTCTGCAGAAGTGATGAAGGTCAGTGTGAGTTGATGGAAGTTGCTCCCCTGGAATGAGGTGAGGCTTCCTTTGCATGCTTAGAGCAGAGGTGGGCTCTGAACCAAGACGGCAGAGCCAGACGGGTGACCGGCCTGCAGACTACTGTGGCTTTGACTGGAATGGCCTAGCTAGGCAGGCGCTTCATTTCCTGGAATTCCCTTGTCCCTTTGTTTCCAGGTTAGGTTTGACCACAAGAAAACTTTGCATGAGATTTTGGATGAAGAGGTAACAGTAGTTATTTCTCTTTTGTTTTGTCTTGAAGGCTCCAAAGGTCCATCTAGGGCAGGTGCTGCTACAGTTCATATGAGGTGTCACCTAGCTGGCATGTGATAGCAGCTGGCCCACAGTTTTTCCAGCTCCACACCCCGCCTCCCCAGCTCCTCCTTCAGCTTTTCCAAATTTTAGACCAAGTATGTGTGTAGTTCGTGTAGAAGGCTCTGGTGTATCCTGCAGGTTGTCTGCATCGTGGGGATTGGAGACTGTAAAGGACAGATGCACCTCTGGTTTGTCTTCAGTCTCTGGCCACTCTTCGCCCATCATCCAGTTCCTTGCCAGAACTGCAGGCTTCAGGCCCAGCATCAGACACAGAGGCGACAGGCTTTTCTAGACTTTCTGCAGGTACTGCTGGGGAAAGCACATCCCCTCTTGATTCCCAGAGCATAGCCACAGCCAGCTTGAGAAGTGGATCTTTGGCCAAGGTTGACAGGAAAGTGTCATGGTGTTTTCTAATGACAGGGGCATTGGTGAGTCAAGGCAAAAACGAAAGAATCTGTCCTCCCTGCAGCATGGCCTCCTTCTCAGGTTCCTGGTCGTCCCAGTGGTTTCCACCACTGCCACAGAAGACAGCTGTGTGTGTGTGACCTGGTCATCATCGACAAGTGACCGTATAACCGGATAGCCAGAGGGAGTAAGGTTTCCATGCATTTGACAGATTTCATAGTGCTGCTCAGAAAGTGATAAGACCCTGGTTGTGGGGTTTGAGCTCTTTGTACCTGTCGCTGGATCGTGCAGGCTGCCTTTTCTCAGTAGTTGAGCGTTTGTTCTGCTGTTTTTTTGTTGTATAAGAGAGATCTCCAGACCTATTCACACCAAAGCCTGGGTTTCTGAGCCTTTCTCACTTTATTAGTATTCACTCATTTATGCCACAAGTGGATCCGTGCTAGGTACGGGGTAGAAGTGTGAACAAAGCTAAACAGTCCCTGTTTCGTGGATGCTTACGTTCTATTTGAAGAGACAGGCGTTAAACAGCTAATTACACGGTATTTCATTATGACTGTGGGGAGTCCAACCAGGGAGAAGTAGCAGGTGGTAAGGGAGTGTCTAGCTGGAGGTTCCGGCCTGCTCCAGGGGTCAGGGAACAGTAGCATCAGGTCCTACAAAGGGCGGGTCGAGCAGTGGGCTTGCCAGTGTATGTCCTGATGTCCAGAGGTGGGATTGGTGGTGGTGGTGGTGGTGGGGGGGGGGGGGTTGGTTCATGCTTTACATCTTAGCATTTGCCAGGAAGACCAAATACGTCTGAAGAGCCCCTGTCCTGCCTATCACACACCCTTCAGCCTTCAGGCCCCGGGTCAGCAGCCCCGAACCTTCAGATGGTGGCCTCTGACCGTGACTTCTGAGAGGAGTAGGTGCCTGAACAGCCTAACTTCCTGACACATGACAAGGGAAGACGTGGACATCTCTGTTTTTACAAGGAAACTGTCACGTAGCTTGAGAAGCAGTAGCCTCTTGCATCAGAATAGAAGGGAAGAGAGGAAGTGGCTGTGGAAAAAAGAAACTTGCTCTCTGGAATTCCTTAAGAACTTTCTCAAGAGACGTGATTCTCCTTTTTAGAAAAAGTTTATGGTCACTTAGCATTTTAGCTTACTCTCTGGATCCTTCCATCTGCTGTTGTTCCTCGCTCACCCCTCCCTGGGCCTGACCAGATTTCTTCCTGTCAGTAATGGCAGAGGCGGGCGCGGCTCCCAGCTGTCCCTGGTGACGGGGTGGCCTCCTTCCCTCAGCAGCAGTCTCCTCAGAGCTAGTCTGCAGCCAGATGTCCCCAGGGACATGAGGGGCTGGGGGTGGTGGGGGGGTGTAATGGTTCCTTCCAGCTAAGTGAAGGTGGGACAGGAGTCTGGGCGGCAGGCAGTGGGGAGGCCCGCACACGGCACCCAGGAGCTTTGCACTTCTTGAGAAGAGTGTGTAATTAAGCAGGTAGGTGCATTTGGCTTTTTAACACTTCCCTAGTTAATTGCTCTGACTTTTTCCGCCTTCTTTCTTCTGGCCTCATGCTCCTAATGTCATCTAATAGCTCCTTTTTCTTTTAATGGCTGGCACCTCAAAGACCACTTTGTGCATGTTAATTAGACTTAGAGCATTTGGGTTTTTTTTTTTTTTTTTTTTTTTTTTGGTTGGTCTGAATCCAGGAATATGAAAGCCAAATATTTTTCTCTCTCTGCTTTTTATTGTGTTGTGTAACTGTCCTTCCTCCAGGCCTCTCAGTAACGCTGGGTGCGAGAGCCAGTACTGTGGCAGTGAGCAGCAAGCTGGACCCGTTATAGTTTTAGATCCTGTTTCCACACACGAACCCCAAACCAAAGACCAGGTCACTGAGAAAGATTCAACTCAACGCAAGGATGACGGAGGCGAAACTAAACCAGAAGACAAAGAA
Source organism: Canis lupus baileyi (assembly GCF_048164855.1). Classification (NCBI taxonomy): domain Eukaryota; kingdom Metazoa; phylum Chordata; class Mammalia; order Carnivora; family Canidae; genus Canis; species Canis lupus. Next base: position 13,840,422 of record NC_132866.1, read on the forward strand.
GACAGCACCGACAAAATGAAAGACACAGACAGCTCCCACTGCTGATCCGTAACCCGGAAGGCTGACGTGTGTACAAGGTCTCTCCCACGCGTACACGATCAATTCCGGTGCATTGGCAAGGGCCGTAAGACATTCTGTTCTTGTCACCGTGGGCCGGATACAGGTTCTTTTTCTGGTGTCACCTTTGTAAGTAATTTACCTATAAACATAAGTAAGTTCAGCAAAATGCACATCCCATGTAGGTTTTATTTTTCTTTCTAGGGATAAGATGTTTTCTCGAATTACTGTACTAAGTGCAGCTTCTTTGAGAAGGTTACAGAAAATTCAGGTGTCTATCTTTTTAGGTAACGTGCACACCACTAATCAAATAGAATGCTGGAAGGCTGCAGCATGGTGGATGAATGGATAGACAAAACTGACCGATGTAAGGTGATTTAAAAAGCCCCCAGAGAAGCTTCCGTTTTAGGTCTGATCTTCTTTTGAGAGAGAAACTGCGGTAGCATAGAAATTGTTAGGCACTGTGGTGTGCAGATTACTTTCTAGGATGTACTGAGCTAAGCTTCAAATTCAGGAGCTGCAGGCATCAGACCAGTACTCCCATAGTCCCTGCTAATTGCACACATTGTCAGCTACGGGATGGGAAATATGCACTATTGACTACGTCCAAAGCCTCCCAAGGACTCCAGTGGGAATGCTCCGGTGGCCTGAATGCAGAGGAGCATCCCAACTTTGGAATTCATAGAGTATTATCTTAGTAAACCATGTGCTCTGTGCTAGGAGTTAATTGTGTTTCCTCATGTACTAAGTGGCACCAGTACCATGGTTTATCACAATTCTTCTGTACAGTGAAGAGAAGTGACAAGCACACAATTTTCTTGCTTCACTGCTGTTCTACATTACACAGGTTTGTTGTGTTTGTTTTGTTTTGTTTTTTAAAGAAATTAAGTGGTAGCTAGTCTCTAAAAATACAATGTTTCAGCCTACCACAGTGAACAAATAGAAATGTAATCAGGGATTTTTAAAAAAGAAAAAAAAAACTTATACAGCTTTTCCAAGTTGATTGTTTCAAAATTGGTGTTTATTTAAAATAAGTGGTAATGTACTTGAATGCATTTTTTATGACAATGATTCAGTAATGGTAATTTTACTATTAAAGAAAGTGAAAGGTTTAGTTTTGTTAGCGTGGCTCAGCATGTAGCTGTCCGGTGTTTCTCACCTAAGGGCAAAAGAAAATGATAGTAATAATGGCGGTAGTTGTGTTTTATTTTTGCACGTGTGCTAAGCATAGGCTTGAAGAGGCGGGTAGGCAGGTAAATCAATGTACTTCCTAAATTTGGAGATAATTCTCCTTCTGTAGGTTTGTTATGCTTGACTGTGTCCATGTTCTTCCAGTGATGATTTTACAGTTCCTGATCAGTTTACTCACGGGGAATTAAAATGTCATGTTTTCCAACTGTAACTTCCCTCATTGAATAATACTGCTAGATGATATACTAACTGCAAACTGCATTAACCCTTAAGCCAGTTCTGTTATGCTGTGATTTGAACTCTCCTCACCACACTTATTAAAAAGCACTGACAGTTTCCCACTAAAGGTCAACTGTGGTTATTGACATTTTTGGTTTAGTTCTCTCAACTTGTCATTCTTTTTTTTTTTTTTTTTTTTTTGTCACTCTTTAATAAGAAAATCCCATTGGCATTGATCACTTTCATATTTTTTAGTAATCCGTACGGTGGTTTCTCTTGAACTTTATCCCGTGTTTCTTTGTGCTCTCCTTCCTTCCTCTGTCTGAGCCTGCTGGCGCGGGTTTCACGTACACGCAGAGATATAAAGACACACAGACGCGTCACTCTGTATTTCACCACACATGTCAACAGGATGATGCACCCACAAAAACACTGTCATTGCCAGGGTAAGAAGGTAACCACTGGGGGAGATGTGTTTGCTGGGCCAGGCACCTTTAAAGTGTTCTTGTCTTCTCCAGGAGGCTTCCTTACCTCAAGGTGATCACAGAGCATTTGACAGTTAGTTTGATAGGAAGGTATTTGATCTAGGCTTTTCCTCCTCTTGTTCTGCCTTCAGTATTCACATCAGTCTGGAGGAGGTTTTGTCCCTGCTGGGGTGCGGTTGTCAACACACAGTCCAGGATGGAAAGACACGGGAAGACTAGTGCTCTTAGCTTCCGGGTATGTTCTTAGCTATTTGCCCCCCAAAACTGTAAATGACCTACATATATACTATTTTTAAGTCGAAAGGGACTGCCATCTTTATGTTTTTGTTTTCTCTAAAAACTGTATTTAGGGGATCCCTGGGTGGCTCAGCGGTTTGGAGCCCATCTTCGGCCCAGGGCATGATCCCGGAGTCACAGGATCAAGTCCCACATCAGGCTCCCTGCATGGAGCCTGCTTCTCCCTCTGTCTGTGTCTCTGCCCACCCTCTTCTCTCATGAATAAATAAATAAAATCTTTAAAAAAACCTTATTCTTCTGTTTTGGAGAAGGAATTATGTCTCATCTGCTACAGAGTTGGAACTAATACTGATGCATTTTTTAAAGATTTTATTATTTTTATTTATTTATTCATGAGAGACACAGGGAGAGAGAGAGGCAGAGACACAGGCAGAGGGAGAAGCAGGCTCCATGCAGGGAGCCCGACGCAGGACTTGATCCCAGGACCCCGGGATCATGTCGTGAGCCAAAGGCAGATGCCCAACCACCGAGCCACCCAGGTGTCCCTATACTGATGCACTTTTATTGTCAGAGTGGGGCAAAAAGGGATAGACGTACTTTGTGCTCTTGCTGCGAAAGAAGATGTCTCCCTTCTTTTCTGAAAGAATAAGAACTGAATGCAAACTCCCACATCCTTTTGTACCTGGGCTGGTCTCACACTCCTCAGCCCCCAGCACTCCAGCAGCTGGTCCACCCTGTGGAAACGCTGGGTGGCAAGCGTCAGCCTGGCTGTCCCCATCCAGCCTTGTTGGCCTGAGTTGAAAGGACAGGTGTTGTGGCTCTGGCCACTCACCAGTAATTCCTCTTTCCCTACCTTCTTTGTTAACAAACAGTGTTTGCTTGGAAATGGAATGGTACAGATAGAAATGATTGTTCATTATCTTTCCAGACCATCTTTAGGTTGTCCATGAGGTCAATGCTAGTCCACATTATAGACTCCTGGATGATTTTTCTGTGTGTTTAATTACTTTCATCACAGAACAACACCAGCTTCTTTGGCATTAAGTTGGGGGGCGGGCAACCATGCGTCATCATCACTGACCTTAGAAGGATCATCAAGCTGCCTTTATATTTAACAGAGTGGATTGGTTTGTATTTTCTTCCTGGCACTGACGTTCCCTACTTCTGCTGGCATTGATTGCCATGGGATATGACTAGTCTCTTTTACCTCTTTTATAGATGGTAAGTTCTATGTAGTGTATATGACAGGTTTTTTTTATCTCTGATATATTAATATACACGTATGGAGAGAGAGAAAAAATATAAGTAGAAGCAGTATTCATCACTTTATTAGAAATTCGATGCCTCTCCATGGGTGACCCCAGTCCTTGAGGGGAGAAATGGTGGTTGGAGCGTGTGCCCTGTGCTGAAATGAGAACTCTATCTTGGTGGAGGTAATAAATTACCTCTTTGGTAAATTTAATTTAGTTATTGACTTAGTTTGTATATTTTTGCTCTGGTTCCATTCGTTTAATTATCATTTGTGTTCTAGAGCAGACCCTCAGATGATCTCCCGTATTTCATGTGTGTGGACATACATGTTCAAAGGCTACGTGAACACCCAGTCATGTTCTGCCTGCCTTTAAAGTGAATTTCCCAGAGGCTCATGGGTGGTTGGTTTAGTCGGTTAGGCATCCAACTCTTGATTTTGGCTCAGGTCATGATCTCAGGGTCATGAGATTGAGCCCCACGTTCAGCTCCGTGCTGTGCGTGGAGCCTGCTTGACATTCTGTCTGTCTGCCCTCTGTTCCTCCCCCACCCCCCTTAAAAAAAAAAAAAAAGGATTTTCCTTCCACTTTCTCATACTTCATTATGTGTTGCTTAAGCACCAGGACAGGCAGTAGCAACCACAAACTGAGACATGGTTCTCCCAACTTAGATACCAGCCAGTCCTCCTGCCCCTTGCTCTGAGAGAATGTGCCATGAGCCAATTTTAAATCATTGCTTTGAGTGAAGGCCCTGGCTTTACCATGAGGCCATTAAGTTTCTCTATGGGTACTCTTCAAAAGGAAAAGTTCTCAATGTGTTTAGTGAAAACTTAGGGAATATATCAGAAATCTAAACCTAGCCAACTCTCCCACAGGTCAGTACCTAACAATTTTTATAATTTTGGAGGAAAACAAATGATAACTTTAAACAGAGAATCTAAATTCTATAAAGCAGTAGGACATTATTATATCTGTAGGTGTGTGAATAACTTTATTTCTGGTACTTTTCTGCTATAACCCTGATACTGGCTTACAAGAGAGGCACTTCATTCAGTCAGCCTATACGACGTATCATTTTTAGTCGCCTCTGAGATGCTGTTGCATAAATAATTGAGCAGTTAATTACCTTAAGACTATTTATGCACTTACTGATGGGTTTATTCACTTATACTGATTCTTTTTCCAAAAAGGATCTTAGGACGCCCACAAGCATGTAAGTAAAATAATAAAGATGAAAATTTAGAAAGAGGAGGGAATCAGGGAAAAGAATTAAGGGTAAGGAAGTCAAAAGAAGCCTTTGGTGGTTACAAAAACTGAAGTTCTCACACTTCTTCCTGCATGAGGCTGGCTACAAAAATGCGTCTGTGCTTTCTGGCATGGATATGTCAGCCACAGAGGTCCTGGACTCTTACTAGGCCGTAGCCCCCCAAGTGGACAGGATTTCTGGTATACAGATGAAATTCCAATGGAAATGAGATGTCTGGAAGACACATCCCACAGGTATAATTTCAGGCAGAAATACTACATATCAATTTATTCAACAGTGAAATCATAAGAATAAAAAGAGTGCACTGGTTAGGGGCGTTTTATAGCAAAACCAATGTGAAGACACCCTTGGGCTCTGCGGGTCTCCTGCTGGCTGTGTAGCCCTAAGCCGGGCGTCCACGGTCCCATCCAGAAGACACTCATGCGTTGGCCGATGCCTCCATCAGTTCAGTGGGGAAGACAGGCTCCGGCAGCTCTGGCAGCTCACCAGTCACGGGGGCCACGGCCTTGGATGCCTTGGTCCCCGTTTCCACTTCGTCATTCAAGGAAAAAAATGTGTGTCCTTCATTGCAACCTATTCAACAACAACAATAAAGTTTACTGTTGGATGCAGTGGTGCTGAGTTTGATGTTATTTGTTCTGGGAGGTAAAGGAGAGACCATCTTCATAAGTGCCCAGTGCCCAGGTATGTCCCCTGGCCACTAGGAAAGGTCCCGGGACTGTTTAGAACCAGGCCTGACTTTGCTCACAAGTTACCTGTACGATACACTTGTTTTGCTCAGTCTACATGGTGCCCTTCTGGAACGTTTTTTATGCAGTGGACTTGGGGCAGAGGCTTAGCAGAGAAGGAGCAGAGGAAGATGATGAGCTAGAGGAGAGGCCAGTCCTCTACACAAGTACAAACCATTGCCAACTAACTGTTCCCGCGTAGACGACTGCAGAATTAGTTCCAGTCGGGTCCATGTGGGCAGTGACCGTGACAGCTCTCAGCTAATAGCTGAGCTTTTATGGGGTTTCCTTATTGTCTCAGTGAGGAGATTTGTTTTTCTGATATTTGGTCCCCTTACCATGTATTGACCACTGTCAATAGGGTGTATTGACCGCAGGCCAATGACAGAGAAATTCACATTACAGGCACACCTCAGAGATAACCACCAGTATGGTTCAAGACCACTGCGATAAAGCGAGTCACATGAATTTCTTTTGGTTTCTTAATGCATATAATAGTTCACACTATGCTGTAGTCAGTGAAGTATGCAATAGCATTAGGTCTAAAAAAACCCAATGTACGTACCTTAAATAAAGACACTTTATTGCTAAAAAATGCTAACCATTATCTGAGCTCTCAGCAAATCAATCACTGATCACAGATTATCATAACAAATAGAAGGATAATGAAAAAGTCTGAAATTTTGTGAGAATGACTAAAACACGACACAGAGACGAAGTGAGCAAACGCTGTTGGAAAAATGGCACCCAGAGACCTGCTTGACACAGGGTTGCCACAAACCTCCATCCTGTAAAAAACGCAGTATCTGAGAAGTGCAGTAAAGCAAAGTGCAATCATGAGGCGAGTCCAGGATGACCAGAGTTTGGGCCTGGCCCTGAAGCAAGGCCGGGGCCTCTAGTCACTATCCTTTCTGATGCCCAGGAGCAGCTGTTTCTCCTGTGCTGGAGTCTGGCTGGAAATGTGATGGGCCATTTAGGAACTTAAGGCTTCCACATGTCAAGATGACATTAAAAAAAAAAAAAAAAGAAAAGAACAGGGCAGCCTGGGTGGCTCAGCAGTTTAGCGCCTGCCTTCAGCCCAGGGCCTGATCCTGGAGTCCCGGGATCGAGTCCCACGTCACGCTCCCTGCATGGAGCCTGCTTCTCCCTCTGCCTGTGTCTCTGCCTCTCTGTGTGTGTGTCTCTCTCATGAATAAATAAATAAAATCTTAAAAAAAAACAGGTAATACATAGGTGCAATATGATTTTACCTATTTGAAAAAACAAGTCCTGTGTCACACACTAAACAACTAACTTTTGATTGCCCTTACATAACACAGAAAGAGCCTCTCAATTAAATTTTTAGGGTGTGTTTCAGGGTCATTACGTACGTTAAACATGACAAATTCCTAATTACGATTTCTATTGGCTTCTTTCTTCAATGCGTAGTATATTGAGGCCCAATACAGGACTACGTCCTTGCTGTCATATGCAATAACTGGTGTGCCCTACAGTACATTCTGTAATACAATTATCACTTAATAGATTTCATTTATAGCATCCAAGAAAATTTCATATTTTGTCAATACTCCCTAAATAACACATACTTTTTTCCCAGCGTATCAGTGGATTTATTCTATCCTAACATGCAAAATATTTTTAGAATTCCAAAGACAATAACTCGGTGTCTTTAAATATCACTGTGTGCTGTGCACCTGCTTTTGGCCATCACAGTAGCATGAAGCGTAAAAATGCCTATTTGGGGTGTTTCTCTCCATTTAGCCAGTACACAAGGTGCCTTCTATGCGTGCAGATTTGCAGAGGCTTAACTTCATAAATGACTGGTTTGTTTCTCTTGAGACCACATCCTTTCCAGCGTATGACATTAAACTTAACATGCTGTCTCTGCTTGTCTTAAGTAAAAGGAGTTTGTAAGGATCATCAGGAAAACATCTGCCTTTAACTTCACGGGTTGTGCAGAGAGACCTCAACTATAATTTGGACCATAACAAAAGGTAGGCTTGGAGATTCCAATCAATTAATTCTATTGAAAAGCACCACGCAGCTTATTCATCAAGAAGCAGGGCGAGAGAGTTTTCAACATTCAGGTAAATAGATAATCCATTAAGAAAACAATGCACATTGTAGCAAATGCCACCCTAGTTTTGTCAGCACTTAGTTATAGTCTTTGGATCCCCCTGCCCTCCTGCCGAGGGCCTCCCATTCCCCTTCTTCCAATCTTTGTTTCCTTATTCATGGCTAAGTGAAAACAAAGCAAGAAAGCAGCACGTACCCAGTGTTCCATTCTGGACAAGCTCTTCCTCTATAGTAAAAAGGCGGTTGTACTTAGTCACCCGTTCGCCTCGAGAAAGACCTCCCAACTTGATAAACCGGACACCGAGTCCAATGGCCTTAGGGGGTGGGGGTGGGGAGGACAAAACTGATTTTAAATGAGAAGTCACATATTTTGCTAAAATACTAATCGTTCTTTAGGGAGAAAGGGCACTGACCCTGTGTGCTGTTTTGGGTTTTTCTCGTACACCTTCGTATTTTATCTTTGCATAGGTAGGGTGGCCTGCTTACTGAGCGTGGCAAAAGATAAAGAGCATGACTACACATCAGATGCTTTACTAGTCATGTGAGCATGCTGATTTTATCTAAGAACATTCTGGCCTTTCCCCGCTTCATTTTAGGTGGTAAGATTGCAAGTGCTCACCCCAGCCATTTAAGTGTGCTCATCATTTTCCCAGGACTTCAATTTTTCTTCTTTCTAAAAGTTCAAAGATTAGCTCTTTGCAAAAGGTAGCTGTCTGGGAGGAAGCAAGTCTATTTCATAAAAGGTTACATGACTTTCTCCGCCAAGGACTGCTTTTCTCTGAAATACCAATTCTTGATAAAAGCAGTGTTTTGGCAATTCTGCAATTGACCAGCTTTCAGTACTTACCAAATCGACCAGGCTGTCATCAGACGACTCTCCTTCTGTACTTCCGAAGACGGTGATGTGCTGCTTACCTGGGAGCAGAGCAGTTCTTTTCAGGTTTAGATGGCATAGAAGCAATGAGCTTAAGCTCATATACATATATACATGTATATGTATGTATGTGTCTACATGTATGTGTGTGCATACATGTATTTATGTGCATATATATGAGCCTCTGGAACCAAAATTTAAAATTTGCCAGAAATTTATAACTTTCTTGTGAAGAGTCAGTGATTTGACCACCTGAGAATTCTGACCTAACCATTTGTATTTTTATTACCCTTTCCAGTAGCTCAGATGCTAAATACTACATGAATGCCCCATTTGATCAAATTTAAGATAACCGTAAATTGTAAGATAGACCTTTATGACCACGAAAGGGGGAAAGTGCTCAAATTAGATTGACATACTTCTAAGACCACAACTGTTAAAATAGGATTCCATTTTGTCCATGTTCAGTGTAGAAAAGTGTGCATCTTTGAGACAAAATACACAGTAAGGGCAAGGGTACCACCTGGGGAGTTAATATGCCCTGTTGGATTTCACAGTTCATCGTGTAAAATTTTATTCAAAGTAATCTGTTGTTCTGAATGTTAACTTATTAGAAGAGCACTGCTGATGGTACTTAATCCAAATTTGAAGATCTCAGAAGCCCTTGAAATTTGCCAGTCTGCAAAGAATGCAAGCCAAGGTTCTTCCTCTAGAGACTGTTTTAGAGGCAGAGCTATAGTAGCAATCCAAAGTGAATGACAATGCTGGCTGAGGGGTAGGCCCAGGGGGAAAGGCCAGGGCTGGGCCTCCCATCTACCACGTACAGGACAGTCCTGCCTGGTTCCTAGACTGGCCATCCACAGGACAAGGGACTATGGGCATTCTACTCCATTCTCTGACACCAGCCCAGGCCCCCCAGGCTGCCAGCCTGGCTCTGAGTCCTACTCCAGGTCTTAGACAAGCCTTCTGCCTGGTTCCCGAGACCCATTCATGTTTCAGGCACTGTGTGTAAATGAGCAAGACTCCTGTGAACTCATGCGAGTTTAGAGTCTAGTGAGGGATACCAGACATTAAATAATCGTACAAGTAATTATGGCCAATACTATAAAGAGAAAGTATAGGATGCCATGAGGAAGGTCGAGAGCAACCAGGGAGGGGCTGGGAAAGCCAGGAAAGTCATATATATCTGAAAAGATTTCCTTTTAAGGAAAGACCTGAAGAATCTGGAGTAGTTAACCTGGTAAATGGTACCGGGCAAAGCATGTTCAAAGACCTCAAGGTGGTAAAGAGTTTGAAACTTGGGAGGAATTTTTAAAACAACATTGTGGGTTGTGGGGGGGAATCACTGTCATGTGTTGTGAAGCTGATGGGGCGCTGTCCTTAGCCACACCTGTGTGGCAGCTTCACTCAAGGGGTGGCCTCCTGAACTGGCACTGTTTTTGGAATGCTGTGAAGTCAGTCGGTAAGCTAGCTGCAGGTTGTCTTCCAGCACCAAAGCTCTCTCAGATGGTTGGAAAATTATAAAATCTTTTTTTCAAGATTAATGCCATGCTTTTTACTAACTGATAAACTGCATATTTTTGGCTCCTTGTATAACCAAGTTGAGTTTGTTATGAGTCTTACAGACCTATACTTTTACTCACTGTCAAGAAGATTGGTTACTTCCACCAAGTCAGACACCGTCGTTTGATTGGTGTGTTTTATGATCACCCCGCTGGATTTGGGGGTGCTGTTGTTGCCACCCTCTAGAAGCTGAGAAATGCTTTTGGATGCAGCTCCTGCGATGATGTAACACCTGGAACCAAGAGTATTATAGATGCTCTCCCACTGTTCAGAATCCTAGATAAATAGTTAAGAATTGATCGTTATAATATATTAGGGCATGATCACAAAACAACAGGAATCTTCTAGCACCTAATCAGAGTTATGCACCTTACTGAGATCCACAAAACCGTTTCTGTTGTATCTGTGGCTGAATGATGCCTGAACCACAGCCCCACAAATTAACCAACCTCATGGAACAGAAACTTCAAGTGCTTAAATTTGAGCTTAAAGATCTGGTGAATCAAATGTTTAACACACATTAAATGCTCCACATTGATTCTCAAGTCCTTCAAAACCCAGCTGTTCCTACCCACTGTATTGTCCATGACACTACTAATGACTGGCTGGCCAGAACATGTCACTGTTATTTCTGGTGAACAGAGAACAGGAGGAGATGTGGCTGCAAGGGCTCTAGGCCCTCATTCTCAACACTGTTGTGTTTTGTTTGTTTGTTTTTGGTGAGACCATCACATGAAATGAAATGCTATTTTTTAACTGATGATCTACAAAGTCTCCCAAGCCGCTGTCCCACTAGAACACACTAAGCACGGGCACCTTACCACATTCACACCAGCTGAGGTCAGCCCAGGACAAGCCCTGGAAGATGGGGCTGGCAGGATGAAGAGCTCAGTGATGGCTCCATGAGTGCTGGGATGTGGCATGGGCGGGGGGGCTGGGACCCTGGGACAGGATGCTGCTCTCTTCTTGTGCCCCAAATTTAAATCCATGCATTATCTCAGAGAGGGGATCTGTTAAGTATATCTAATGGTTCTCCAATTCACGACATCAAGAATTTAAGTTTTGGAGTTTCAGAGCATTAAGGACGATGGCCTTCTGTTGCACATGAGCAACCCTCATCAGATGCAGTAGCTGGAATGGATCGAAACACCTCTCCATCTGAAACCTTTGCAAAAATACAGCTTTGTGACTTTGATGCATGTGTGGTAAGTGGATCTGGGTTATAAACATTTAGCCCAGCTGATGTCCTGTTTCGGGGAGCACTTAATGCTGGTATGTGATGGGCCAGCTGAAGCAGCAGCTGCAGGGCGAGTGCCCCTCCAGCGCTTGGGAATAGCTCCCCTCAACCTGCACATGGGCACACTCCCATGCGCTTGTGCTTCAGCTGCGTGTGTGCTTGGTGTGTGCCTTCTCTCAGGTGTGCAGAAGGAAGGCACCTCCACCCCAACCCAAATTGCAGTATTTCGAGTGATCAACCCAAAAGAATGAGATTTTTGCTCTCTGTGCTTAAAAAATTCAAGTTCAATCCCATTACCTCCTTCCTGAAAGGATCAATTAAGGCGATAATTGAAGGGAACTTGTTGATCAGATCCACATACAGGTCAAGCATCTCAGCTGTGTTTTTGTGTATTCCCGTCATTACTTCATACTTTCCTTTATTCTGGTAAGTGTAAAGACAATAAAAAAGAGAAATGATGAATTCCTCAAATGCTAAAGGTGGGATTCCCATTTGTGTTTATTCATTGCACATAAAAGATTGTAAACATTCCTTTCAGGCCATATTCCCATGAGAAATCTGTGTGCTTTAGTTTAAATAACTGTTAAATATTAGCCTGGGGAAATCAAGTCATCATTCCTTTTCATGCTCCATGGAACTCCACCCACTGACTTCAGATGAAGACTTCTGCACAAAAGACCAAGTACACAGTAGGAGGGGAATAATTTCTTCGGTCTGTGACGTGGTGCCAGCTACCTGGATGCTTGGGTCGACGGGTGATGACATAAATTTATAAAACAGGAGAGCAGTGCACAGCTTCCCACTCACCAGAACCCACCATCTTTCAACTCACAGTAAACAAATAGCTTGTCTCCTCTACTGTGAATATCCTAAAATTTGAAAGCAGGGTGAGACTTTTCATATACAAACAGCCACTATGAAATGTCAAGTGACCCATGTGAAGGCATCTCCTTCTCAGGTAGCCGGCAAGCTCTAGTAGTAGCCATCTGGTCCTGAAAGTATAGAGTTCTAGTTCAATTCCATTCATTTGAAGTCTCGAAAGCCCCTGAGTCCTCAAGAATGGAAGTAAACAGGGCTAACGGATCTAGTGTAGTGTCTCTGCAAAACATATTTTTGATTTCCAAGTCTGTGTACCTGGGTTATTCAGGTACCAGGAAGGAGGCAGGATGGAACAGAATGGTTTACTAACGCCTTCCTGCTATGGCTGTTAATGGAATGGATTCCATTGGAATTAAGTAGCTTCCAAAGAAGTCCATGCTTGAAAGGATTTTATACTTTTTTCAGATTAAAAAGCAGCCAGAACTTTTCGTTTCTTGACTGCAAAACCTTGAAAATCCTATCTTGTCAGTAAAGAAATGCTAATGACCTTGAATTAACATTGTAAGAATTATTTGATATCAAGCTAATACATTTTACTGCATATAAGCAAAAAAATACCCATTCTAGCTAGCACTGGCAGTCAGTATATTCATAGTTCTCGGTATACGTTGCTGATGAAAACATGCAATTATTTTTTGTAATAGTATGCCTAGGAACCAATCATTATGTGGAGAATAGGAAATTACATTAAACATGCCTTCATGCGCTTAGTATCTTTAGAAAAGTTAAAAGGACTCAGAAGTCAGCTGAAACTTAGGGTTCTTGTATGCTGTTCAAGTTTTCCTTTGAAGTTAAAAAGAATTGCAAATTAAAGCAGAATTCTCTGGTCACATCCCCTGAATTTGACATTAATGACCAAGTCACCACAAATGTACGTCAACATGCTGAGCATTTCATACAACACAGACCTAGCATTTGTGTATTTGAAAAAGGGAAGTATGTGTAGAAGACAGATAGGTCTTATCCGTTTCCCTCACATGCCAGTTTGCCAAGTTGAAAGGTGAACTGCTGGTGTGTTACCATGAGGAAGTGAAGACTGCAGCTTTTTAAAAATGAACCTGTTTTCCTTTCTTTTTAAACTAATTGCCCCCACGTGGTGTGGTCTCTGGGTGAAGATTCATCGCTAAAGCCCTGTCCTCCTAACCCAGGCTGTGGATAACACCGTGGATAGGCTTAATTGGATAAAAATATATTCTCCATAAATGTCAATAACTTGGAAATATTTTTAAAGATTTTATTTATTCATGAGAGACACAGAATGAGAAGCAGAGACATAGGCAGAGGGAGAAGCAGGCTCCCCGATGAGGGACTCGGTCCCAGGACCCTGGGATCACGACCTGAGCCAAAGGCAGACATTCAACCGCTGAGCCACCAGGTGCCCTGGAAATATTTTTATATTTAAAAAGTGAGTCACAGCAGAAACCCTGAGAACCACTTGTCCAGAAGGGCTTACCAAGTTATACTTACAATGGGTCCATTTTCCATGCTTGACAAATTCAGCATCTACCAACCAAATAAGTGAACTCAGGAGAACATACCGGTTTGTTATTTTTCAATAGCTCTCGTAATTGCAATGTAAGCAACCCACTTTAGTAATTTTTGTTACTGAATTTCTATATGTAATTATTTTGACATTTTCCACTAATTTAAAAAATTATATGGTTATGTTTTTCTCTGGTCATTAGCTAACTTGGCTTTCTCGACTCCATTTATATTTGGAACCTGCACACAATATTAATGAAAGCAGTAGGATCTGTTTGGAAAATATTCAGATAGGCTCTTCTTTTGAGTTCTAATTTAAAAATAATGGTACCCAACAAGAAGTGAGTGTTCTGGAGCAGAAACTTACGTAATCCATCAGCTCATGTGCAGCACAGTTGATGGCTAGATGCAGGTTTGTCCCCATGTCCAGCCCCAGGTTTGCACAGATGCCTTGTATCAGGAGCAGTGGCTGCTCTATGGTGTCATAATTAATGGTTAAACAGCCAAGATGGGACATCTTGCCAGTGATGGGCTGCTATAGGACCAGAAGCAAATGATGCATATAAATATAGAGCAGTAAGGTTCCTGGAGCTTTCTGGTTATAAACTAGGCACCAGGATAACTAGACACAGCTCTCTAAACACGTGGGCCTCTGAGTCTCCACTAACCTATGGCCAGGTGTCACTCATCTCTGCATGACATTTGGGCATATGATTGCCCAAAGGGTCAGAGTAATTTTCTTACCCCCAAGATTTGAGGCTTGACCTGGGAACATGCTTTTCTCTCTTTGCTGTGCCTATGTAATCTGTTTATCAACTCTGACCGCAAGCTGACCTGAGCCACAGCCACCAGGTTGGTGAATCTCCAGGCTGTCCTTGTAAACGTCTGTCTGGCCTGTCCCTAACTCTGCCCTCCTCCACCCACTTCCAGATCTGCTCTTACCTGTATCCCATTTTCCCTTTGAATATAAGTCTTAACATAGAACCCTCCTTCAGGAAAAGGTTTTATTTGAAAAAGGATAGAAGATCTCTGCCCACCTGATGCAGCCCTGTGGATGGCTTTCAGTGGAAGGTTTGGGACTCAAAACAGCCCAGGGAAAGGCAGCCACGTGTTTCTGTTGCAAGGTCAGCCCCGATGTGCCCTCCTCCTAAATTGCCGCTATGCAATTATAGCACATTTGAAGCGGTATCGGTGATTCTGAGGGTGTTGCGTATGTGCAGGCACGCCAAACTCGAGGGCAAACGTGAACCTAGGTATCAATATCCCATTTCTCTGATGATAGCACGAGTTAATTATATGAACCATCTAACGATTTTAATGTCAGGGAGAGGAACCTTTTATTTGGCAAAGGAATAGCTGGGGCAATTGTTGTGTGTCAACTGAGGAGTTTTGTTAGTCTTCTAAATACTAAAAAAGTATCACTTACTTAGAACTTATCAAATGCCAGCTGTCCTAAGCACTTAACATAAATACATTTTACTCCTTACATCAACCCATGAAGCAGATAATATTATTATCCCATTTTACAGAGAGGTAAGTAACTTGGAACAGATTTTAATCCAGGAAATTTAGCTCTAGAGTTCATGCTTCTTAACTGCATATGGCCACCTCTCTAGAATCTACCATCTAACCTGTTTCTAACAGAAAAAAAAAAAAAAAAAAAGTAGTAAAGCTGATCATGGGGAGGGCGGATCTGGGTCAGAGTTTCTCAGACCACGCAGGACAACCTGCTGGCGTAGGGAAAGGTGCTGATACTTGGTTGCTTGTTCATCATGCCCTGGCTCTCTTGTGAGGTCTAATGTTAGGGTGTCATGCTCATCCCAACAGATAAAACTGTCAAGTACTTAACTTTCTGGTGTATTTTTTTTCACACATTTCTTTTTTCTCTCCCAATTGTGAGGAGGAATTTAATGTTTCACCTTTACTAGCCCCATCACCATTTGCATTATCTCAGGGTTATATATATATATATATATATATATATATTTTCTTACGGGTTATTCCAACCATACTGTTGAATGTTCGGGCATATGAGAGGTGTATCTGTCAGCACACCCACAGTCACCAAAGCCATTGCCTAATCAGGCTGAGATGGCTTCCTCAGTCTCTTTGCAGCCACGCTGACCAATTTTGACGAGAACTGTTTGTCTGATGCTACTGACAAAATCTTGAGCTCCAGTAATGGTTCGTCTGAAATGGTGCTTCAGTGCCTTTTCAGACCCAATGAAAGAAATGGCTATCATTTTGTGCCTTTTCTTTCTCTCTTACTTGGTAGGAGTCAGATTAAAATCGAAAACATTCTATATGCCTTTCAGTTAGTTATCAGAGATAACTGATAACTTCCCCAACGCTTCACCTATCAAGTTTCAAATATAATCTCTTCTATGGGATACACAAATGCTTCTCCACACACTCTGGGATGTCAGTGGGAGAGACAAGTGCTGGCCCGGCACCCTGTGGCCAGAGAGGTGCAGCAGAATGAGAGTCCAGCTCTGGGGTTGTCCGTTTTAGTGCTTTTGCAGGAGCATCACTTGGTAGTTTCCATGTGTGTTAGCCTGGGTCCTGGCGCATAGTGACCGGGAGAGGAACGAGGCAGGGAGTATGTAAATGAATTGTGTCCTACTGAAGTGTGGTAAAGAAATGCATAAACTTACTTGACCTCTTTTGCTTCCATTATGCCCTTTTCTGGTCTCTGTTTTTGGAGGAGGGGTCTGTGGGACAGAAGATAAGAGAGAAATCACTTGCAGTTTTCAGACCTGTCTCTGGTAGCAAGTAGAACTTCAGGGCGTGTGGCCCGTCCACTGCTCTGGGGCTGGACTAGGGACACTGGGAATCACAGACACACACACAGACACACACACACACACACACACACACACACACACACACACAGAGGCAGGGACCATACCATCCCCTCTGGTTTTGAAAAACTCCAAACTTTGAAACATCTCAGTTTCAGGTACCTGTTCCCTTTAGTTCATCCTTACATTCTGCTTCCAATCACACACATGAAGTGTGCATATTCATGCATTTCTACTTGCATAAATAAAGTATTATTCACTCATATGAGGTGCCCTCCTTGCCCTTAAGGAGCAACACCACTGTGGGATTTGCTTTGAGATTGTTTTGAACATTGTTAAGGTCCACACACTCTCTGCAGGGTGGATTTGACTTTTGGAAACAGCCGAAGGTCATCAAATCTGATGAACCTGGTATGTGTCATGTCATTTAAGATGAAAAGCAAAGCTAGTTCCCAAAGATTATTGGGCATTTTCAATACCCATAGTGTGGGGTGTAGGCAGCATTCTGGAGCAAGCATGCAGCCCTTTAAGGATACATTTTAATACCCAGCATTACTGGCTCTGTAAATTGGGGCATGTTTGGCAAGAGTCAGCATGGCTCACACCGGCGTATATGCAAATACAGTTATCCTGCTTCTTTTCACTAGGGAGACAGCTGAACTGTCTATCCCCTGGTAAAAGTACCACGCTCAGAAAGCCAATCAATGTGCAAGGCAGGAGACATAACTGTGGTGAACAAGATAAACACAGGCACAAGCAGTGACTCATCCATACAGCTGCCTGTCATCACCCTGCCTCTGGGGCTTCCCCGCAAGGGCTACCTAGCCAAAGGCTCCCCATTTGCCCAACACCGAATTCTAAGCAGACACCAGAGTCTGTGCCTTAATCATTACACTAAACTGCCTTGCACATCCTTTAGGGTGCAAATCCTAAGGGATGATCCTAGTATAGAGCCAGACTGATGAGATTAAGTGCCATTAGAAACTGGATCCATGGCCAATGAGGGAATGTATAATCTTGGTTTATATGAGAAACCCAAGGCAAATGAATACATTTTATATATCAATAACAACAATATTGAGTTAATTTCATAATGAACTATAAAAATTTGTATGCTAGAAGGTGTCAGTATCAGCAATCAGATCCCAGAGATTCTCTTTACGTACCATTTCGATTGTTTTGTTAATATGTTTCTGAATTTCCAGAAGCATCTCCACACCCTGTAAGTATAATAACCATGATCTTCCACAACTGTAGTCCAGAAACTTTAAATATAAAAACTTTTTTTTTAGAAGATTTACTTATTCATGAGACACACACACACACACACACACACACACACACACACAGAGGCAGAGACACAGGTAGAGGGAGAAGCAGGCTCCATGCAGGGAGCCCGATGTGGGACTCAATCCCGGGACTCCAGGATCATGCCTTGAGTCAAAGGCAGATGCTCAACTACTGAGCCCACCCAGGAATCCCATAAATATAAAAACTTGACAGCACACACTGGCTATTTCTAACTGAATATTTGTAGGGTCTCTGATAAGGCCTCCTAGTTAGTAGATTAGATGTGGTCTACAAAATCAGAAGATTAAATGTTAATCTTCAGCCCTCAAGTTGTATTTCGTTGAATATGAATGAGGCTCTTCTCACTATCCTTTCTTCATTGTTCAGAACTGACTGGGTCAATTGGTTGGATCAAGTCAGCTTCATTCTCTCTCATAGTGTCTTGGCCAACCTGTTTGCAATGTATGTCACAGGTCACCAAGGGATTCTGCGTGACAGTGTGTT
Source organism: Canis lupus baileyi (assembly GCF_048164855.1). Lineage (NCBI taxonomy): Eukaryota > Metazoa > Chordata > Mammalia > Carnivora > Canidae > Canis > Canis lupus. Next base: position 13,858,559 of record NC_132866.1, read on the forward strand.
TGAACCAGTATGAAGCCACTGTCACTCAAAAATAGAAAAGTATATCCCAATGATTGTGGGATCTGCACTCGAAGACAAAGAATGGCATGCCAACTGCTCTGGTACCCAAATAGCACAACAGATACTACGTGCAGGGAAGATCCTGGTGCTAGAGTCTGAACGTGATCTGACACATGGTGAGCCAGCTATGAATTTCTACTATTTTACAGTTGATCCATCATGAGGTAATAGTTATTCTTTTAAAAAAATAATTCTTTATCACGAAGAAATTCTCTTGAGATTTTCTTTTTTTAAATAATCATGCTCACTAGCTTAGATAAAAAGTATCACTCTATGTATTTTACCAGAGGGGATGGAACTTCCTGGACTTCCTGCTGAAAACATCCACTGTAGAACATGAACATTAGTTCTTCCTAATGCCCAACTGGTAGAACATTTCATGATGGTTTAAAGAGGCACATTGACTCGTTCAGGTCACTGAGGAACAGTATAGACGCTAGCACACCACTAGGTATAACGATGCAGCTTAGGATTCCTTCTATCTGTAAGCATGTGCTGAACCTCTCTTTTTGTGCCAGGCAGTCTGTTCCGCCCCGGAGCTCTTAGCCAACAGAACTGGCTGCTAGGAAGGAGCCAGCTTCCCCTTGCTGCTGCCACAGCGCCTTGGCCAGTAAATAGAGATGCTTCAACTCCCCCACATAACAATCTGCCAGCACTACCAAGGCCCGCCAAGTTACTCAGGTGCTGAAAGCCAGAGATCGGAGGCGGTTTAAATGTGGCCCCTTATGCCTGATGTCTTGCTTTCTCCCCACTTCTCTGATTTACTAAAATATATATTGTTTTCATTTTATATTTAATTCTCTCTCCCTTGGTGTCATAAGCCTTGGGGCCCTACACTAAATACTCATAGGTGATGGAGTGTGGTGGCTTTTTTGTTTTGTTTTGTTTTGTTTTCTGTTTTAAGAAAAAGTAGGTGAGATAATAGAAGGTACTTGTTTAGCTGTTAACCCGGGATGCGGTATACACATCAATTCTTTCATTAAATTCAGCTTGCCCGGCGATGCCTTCCCACAGCTGACCAGAGACACCATTAGCAAAGGTACAGTGAGCTTTGCAGGCTGCTCCTGGAAGATGGAAAAACAGGGAGAAACCAGAAACACGGTTCATTGGTATTGAGATACTCAAGGGGCCTTGGAACAGAATTCAACGGGCACTGACCTGCTGCTTCAGTAATGCGATATTTAAGTAGAGGGGATTATTGCCCAGGATGGCACTGGTTTTGGCCACAGCTAGTGACACGGCCCCTATGGCCATGCTGCCACTGAGTACGGGTTCAGCAGGTTCTGGAGGCAGAATAGGTTTCTCTGTGACAGTATCATTCCTTCCTAGGAGGGAAAAAGTGATAAGGGATTCCTTCTGAGGACTTTTGACTATGATAAAACTCTATGTTTTAATGCTTTGGTTACAGATGTGAGGGCTCAGCATAAAGAAAGGGGGGAAACTGAGGCTGGATAGATTAGGCTCTCCACCTCAACTCCTAAGAAGAAGCTTGTGTGCTTTCACTTACTACTCCCTAATGTTCATCATCCATAGCCATGGATTTTGCCACTCTTGAGAAATTTTCAGACAATGAATATTAACTCTTTTGACAATTATATAGGGCAGGTACTGTTATCCACACCCGCATATAAGTAACCGCGGGCTTAGGTCAAAGACTTGCCCAATATCCAACAGAAAGTGAAAGAAGACCTGGGCAGTCTTTGAATTCCAAGTCCTTTGTTTCTACACTCTCCATAGCTCCTGCATATCCAGCTTTCTGTTGAACACGTCTCTTCATGTGTGTGTATATCTAACTAGCTACCTTGCTGGCCAACCCCGAACAGATGCCTTGTTGTATTAGAAATGGCTTCCAGATGCAGCCATCAATCCTCGGCCTCACCTGTCTTCCACTCTCATTTGCTGCCAACCACCCAGCCTGCTCAGGCACCACGCCATCCATGGTAAATCTCTAGTGCCCCTCTGGGCCCTCCCCCAGCTGCTGGCCTGGGTCTGGTACATAAGATAAGTGGAAGAAAGTATGTAAGTGTGTAACAAATAGCAAAGGTTTAGCAAATTACTGTCCCCTCCTACTTCATCCCTTATGTTCCAAGTTCCATCAATCAACAGCAACCACCAAATGAATGCCCATTGCTGATCTCTACCTGTAACTCAGCAGTGGCCATCCCCCATCCATAGAGATTGGTCTTATATGATTCTTTTGCTTGGGGAGAGTCCCCTTCCCTCTCTGGCCTCAGCATCTGAATCTAGGAAATAAGAAACCATGTCTCCATGGTCTCTATGATCCCCTTTGTGGTTCTGGTGCTTTCTTATTCAAGGGAATTGGGGGTTTACTTTATGCTTTGGCATCATGGTAGGTATTGGTGGTACTAAAGCGAATGAGACATGATTCATGTCCTCAAGGAGTATGTTGGAAGGACATGAAACTATTTACAATACTAGCAGCAGCTCTAGAATTAACATACCAAAGGGGCTGATGTTCACAACATGTTGGAAAGCATGGAACAAAGGGCCATGATAACTTTGAAGATTTGCTTTAAAATAGCAAAGTGATCCAAAGAAAAAAAATTTTTTAAGGTCTTATTTATTTGACAGAGAGACAGTGAATGAGAAAAAGAGCATGAACAGAGGAAGAAGCAGACTCTATGCTGAGCGGGGAGCTTGATGTGGGGCTTGATCCCAGGATGCTGAGATCATGACTGGAGCAGAAGGCGGGTGCTTAACTGACTGATCCAATTACGTACCCCAAGAATACTTTCATTAATACGTTATTAATAGGACTGACAAAATGTTGTTTATGCACATCAAAGGATATCACTAATCTTTAAAATATGGAGTGACTTTGGATGAGCTAATGAATATTTGGGGGGGGCAGTTAAAGGTCCCCCAGGCCACTTTCTTTTCCCTGTCCCCAGCACTGCCATGGTTCCATGACTTTGCCTGGTGAATGTTCACCTCTGGGTAAGAGATATCTTTTTCTTACAAACAAAAGGAAGGGTGGGAGAGGGTAAAACCCTGCCTTCCCCAACATCGCAGTGTTAAGCAAGGAAGCAGCATAGAGGACGGATGGTACCTGGGGGGAGCCTGACCTAGGTCTGCAACAAAAAGACACTAACTGGAAAGGCAGTCGGCCTTTCAGCCTTTCTTCCTCGCACACTAGTTATCAAAGGTTCTGCAAGATGAGCCACTGACCTTGCTTTTGTCCTTTTTTTTTTGCTGGAGGTTGGGGAGGAGGAGGTGGTGGTGGCAGAGGTAAAGGGATGGGCGCTGTTGGGTCTTCCAAGCTCTTTTCCAATTCTCTCCTCTCTTTATCTTCCTGTACTTTATTTTCAAAGAATGTCCTTTGTGGCAAGAAAATATGGCTTTACAATGAATATCACTGGTAATTTTGGCCAGTTTGAGTGCTGACCTCCATTCAATATGTTTCAACAATTAACTCTGCTTTTTGGCCACTTAAAAACAAATCAGCTTTACTTTCCAAGGCCTCAAAAATAATGATGCTGTTGCAAAACTGTGTTCAACAGCTGAAATTAATTTTGGCCTGGAAATAAATGTTTAAAGATTTTAGGTGCTTGTTTTTTTTTTTATTTGAGCCTATTTGTTTATATATTTAAAGTAAAATTTGAAGACCTAATTTGATTAAGAGCTATTGGATTTTCTTTTAGAATAAGTGACCATCAAAAGAAAAATGAGTCAAGAATAGAAAAACAGTGAAATATATAGCATAATGGGCAGGAATTCATTTTCGTTTTTTGGTGGAGAGGAGAATTTAAAATGAATAATTAAAAAAAAAAAAAACAACTTTTGGGAAGTCCCAAAAGGTACACACAAAAATAAACTCAAAATGGATGAAAGACCTAAATGTGAGACAGGAATCTATCAAAATCCTAGAGGAGAACACAGGCAGCAACCTCTGTGACCTTGGCTGCAGCAACTTCTTGCTAGACATGTCTCCAAAGGCAAGGGAAACAAAGGCAAAATGAACTACTGGGACTTCACTAAGATAAAGAGCTTCTGCACAGCAAATGAAACAGTCAACAAGACTAAAAGGCAGCCTATGGAATGGGAGAAGATATTTGCAAATGAGTTATCAGATAAAGGGCTAGTATCCAAAATCTATAAAGAACTTATTAAACTCAACACCCAAAGAACAAATAACCCAATCAAGAAATGGGCAGAAGACCTGAACAGACATTTCTCCAAAGAAGACATACAGATGACCAACAGACACATGAAAAAATGCTCAACATCACTCTGTATCAGAGAAATATAAATCAAAACCACAACGAGATACCACTTCACACTGGGCAGAATGGCTAAAATGAATACTTCAGGAAACATCAGATGTTGGGTAGGATGTGGAGAAAGGGAATCCTCTTACACTGTTGGTGAGAATGCAAACTGGAGCAGCCACTCTAGAAAACAGTATGGAGGTTTCTCAAAAAGTCAAAAATAGAACTACCCTATGACCCAGCAATTGCACTACTTAGTGTTTATCCAAATGATACAAACATAGTGATTTTAAGGGGCACCTACACCCCAGTGTTTATAGCAGCAATGTCCACAATAGCCAAAATAGAGCCCCGTTGTCCATTGACAGATGAATGGATAAAGAAGATGCGACATATATATATATATATATGTTTATATACATGTATCATATATATGTATATATGAATATTACTTAGCCATCACAAGGAATGAAATCTTGCCATTTGCAATGACATGGATGAACTAGAGGATATTATGCTAAGCAAAAGTCAGTCAGAGAAAGACAAGTACCATGTGATTTCACCCATGTGGAATTTAAGAAACAAAACAGATGAACATGGGGGGAAAGGAAGGAAAAAATAAAATAAGATGAAAATAGGGAGGAAAATCAAAAGAGAGTCTTAACTTTAGAAAACAAACTGAAGGTTGATGGAGGGGAGGTAGGTGGGGAATGGAGTAATTGGGTGATGGGTGTTAAGGAGGGCACTTGATGTAATGACCACTGGGTGTTATATGCACCTGATAAATCACTAAATTCTATCCCTGAAACTAATAATACAGTATATTTTAACTAAATTGATTAAATTTAAAAAATAAAGGATGTAATCCAGCAAGTCCAGAAAGAGGAAGATATAAGATAGAAGAAGCAGGACAATAAAGCATCTCTATAGTAGGCTAGAGGGGAACCAGTCCAGATGGAGGTTTGGGGAAGAAAAAGTCCAGGAGAAAAAGAATGCCATAGAACAGAAGGTCTGAGAAAAACTACCTTGGGAAATAAAATGGGCAATATGGTCACAGCAGATGAGAAGAAAAAACTCAAACGAAACCAAAAACAATTGAAAAAATGTTTTTACAAAGGTTATGATACAAGTCTGAAGCAAAGTGAAATGTGATGAAGCTTTGAGAGAGAATCCAGTTGACCTTTGTTTGGCCAAGGGGCTTGTGGCATCGGACCTGCACAAGAGCAACAGTAGTGCTACTCTTACTTGGTTGGGGACTGAACAATATTTACTCAGCCCTAGCAAACACTTCCTTGCTTTTCTTTTTTTTCTTTTTTAAAGATTTTTAATTATTTATTCATTCATTCATTCATTCATTCATTCATTCCTGAAAGACAGAGAGAGAGAGAGGCAGAGACACAGGCAGAGGGAGAAGCAGGCTCCATGCAGGGAGCCCAATGCGGGAGTCCATCCCGGAACCCCAGGATCACGACCTGAGCCAAATGCAGACTCTGAACCACTGAGCCACCCAGGCGTCCCATTATTTAAAAAATTTTCCTGTGTGAGGTGACGTGAGGCCCTTTGGCCTCTTTCCATGCTTAAGATTCAGTAAAAGTTTCAGTAGAAAGTTTCTCAGGAAAAGCATTAAGAATCCAGATGATGACCTTCCTGTCTCCCCACCGCATACACCACTTTTGAGGGTTTTATACTCTCACGTAGACACGGCAGATGATGCTTATAGTCAATCCTCCAACCACAACAGGTTCCCATGCTTTGCCCACAGGTTGACTCTAATATGTGAAAACCAAGAAAGTGGGACAAAAAAATTTAAGGAAATTAAAAAAAATTTAAATAACCGTATTTTAAAAATAAGCTCTTCAGATGAGAAATGGCATTTTGTGCTAAATTCCACTGCTTCAGCATGTGCTTCTTACCCAACTTCCTGACTGTACCCTCTAGGTAGGACAGACCTGTTTTGTTAGCAGGTGAAATAAAAAGTAGAGAGATAGTATTTGTACTGGACACTTCTGTTTGCAAGTGGAAGATTTACCTGAGCACCTGGTCCACCTCAGCCTGGTGGGAGGGCACCATGCCCCAAAGCTCCTCCGTGATGGTTCCGTTGACCCACTGCACAGCGGTGCTGACGGCCGCCAACCTTTCCACTTGCTCCGCCTCGGCCAGCTCGGGTGAAACGTTCTCATGGACTTCAAAGTGTGTGGAGATCACCACCGAACATACGTTCTGAAAATAACATAAACGGGTCCTACATTTTCCCTCCCTCTTGCAGAAAGGAAGAAATTAGACGTATCCAGCTTTTAACGTGCATGATATTTTATCACCAGTTTCAAAGGGAAAATGAGAATATATAATTTTCTTTGAGATATTTTTATAACTGTTGAAACTGTATGGAACCCAACTTCAGGGGAACATTTAAAATTAATACCTTATTAAAGTACACTTATAAAAATCTTACTCTGAACTTCATTTTTTTTATCACTACCTCTCCAATAAATAGCTAAAAGGATACAGATTTAATCATAATTATTTGCTTCCCAGAGACTGTAGCAAAATTATTTCTAAGAAATATGCAGCAATTAAAATGACTTGTTATAATTATGAAAACAAATTTTCTTTATATAGATCAGCATACATATCTATAAATCTATGTCAATCTATATATAAATGTGTGTGAATCTATAAACATACCTATAGATTTATAGGCCTCATCACATTAATGATGTCAGAGTTTTGAAACTATTTTTGTCCCATTTCTCCAACTTGGATCATCTTCAAGCTAGCATGCCATGTCTGTACCAATGTTACACTTAAACCTAATAAAACCATAATGCTTGTGTGGTTCATGCTTTATGTACGTGTGTATGTATATATTTCACAAATGCTGAATTTCAAAACATTAATTTTCTACAATTTAGACAATAAATGCAATGGAGTCAGGACACAGTGAAGAACACATTTAAGCTGCTTCGTACCTTGGGAAAATTTTGAATGGTGCAGAATATTTCCACTTGTAGGGTTGGAAGCCCCAGTCCATCCAATACATTTTTCCCCACTACTTTGCATATGGTGGGAGGCTTTGCAAGTTTAGCAAAGCAGTTTGCCTTCAACACACACAAAAAAACAAAAATTAAAATACCATGACGAATTTATCTTTAAAATTTACTCTACCTTCTACTAAACTTCTCCCGAGTGTCCTCCTGCAGGGGGTGGAGGGTGGTGCAGCTAGGCTAGCAGCAGCTTGGTGGGAACTGCCCTGCCCTCACACGCTGCTGAGATTTGGATTAACCTGATGGCAGGGTCTCTAGTACACAGAGCAATTTGTTTTCTCTTGAACTCTCAGCAAAAGCTCACATACATTTTTTATTATAATTATAAAACATGACTTTATTTACAAGCAAAATGAAACATTATTTGAACAAACTTTGTTTTTTTAAAAAATTCTTTTATTCTCATAGAGTTACTTTAAAATCAGTGTTAAATGACAAAAACCCACAATATAATTTGAGAAGTCAAATCAATGTCTCCATTTTACAGAACAGTATCTAACAAAATATAAAACTTAAAAGCATCTAAAACACATATAGGCTTTTTTTTTTAAAAGAACAGATCATTGTATTGGCCACTGTTTTAAGTGCTTTACCCACATTATTTATACCTTATAACAACCCTATGGAATCAGTGTTATTTTTAAAATCTCTACTCTACAAATGAGGAAACTGAGTATAGAGAAATTGAATCTTTTGCCCAAGATTGCAAAATAACCGGCTGAGCTGTGATTCACATCTAGGCAGGTTGACTCCAGAATTCATGCTAATCGCTATCCATTGATGAGGGAAAGGGAGAAGGACATACCTTCAATTCATAGCATTTTAGGAAGAAAAATTAGCATGAGGAATGTGGTTATACTCCCTATTTTTATCAGGAATATGAGGCCCACACTAACTCTGGCTATTCCAGAAGCAGATAATCTTCCATCTGCCACGCTGTCTTCCATTTCTGTTTTGGTGATGGTGCCTCAGAGTGAAAAATGTAGTACATGTGAATTTAAGGGAGGAGAAAAAAAAACAAAAAACTCAGGATTAGAGGCTTAGCCATATTAACTTACCCTGAAACAAAGACCTTTGTTTTATTTAGATGATTCCAGCTACCCAAAGGAGGAGCATAGTTGTTTGTAAATTATTACTTAGTTTCTCTGAAGAGACTCCTACTTGGAAGGAAACTGTCCATCAAACATGACACATTTTGGAAGGTTATCACATACATTTCTTAGAGACCCCTTGTCACTTTTTAGGAGGCCCTAATCCATCCTACTATTCAAGATACAAAAGTCAGCTGGTCTCTAGAACGCTGTGATGCAAACTTTGGAAACCTTCTGGGGTCCAGTTTTTTTTCCTCCCCACAAGGCATCTGATATTTAAATGGTGAAGGCTTCTGCAGAGGCTGTATTTACTCGCCAGAGGTTCACACACAGAACATTTTCAAAGAGGGTTGTTGGAACCTTAGTAATAGCAGTTTCATTGATGTGGGAAAGCAGAAGCCATTTGGAAGTGATCCAAGAAAGGGACGGAAGAGAATGAAGTGGAGGCAGAAAGCCACTCAAAAAACCTGAGTAAAAAGATACAAGATGGTGTGCCACACAGGGGAGCAGGAACTGGGGGGGGGGGCGGTGAAGGCACACCCTCCTCGACCTCTTTATCACCAGACTGTATTTGGCTCTTTATTTGCATTCGTTGCAGACCAGGCCTCTGATCTATCAGTTCAAAATCCAATGACCTCAACATACATAACAGGTCACCTACTACCCATCAGCAACGTGTCAGCTCACAGGTGTTGCCCCAGAACAACTAAAGCAAAAGTTAATTTTCAAGCCATCCATCTATGCATATATATTAAGTATATATATATTTAAAGATTTCATTTATTTATTTTACAGTGTGGGCAGCAGGAGAGGCAGAGGGAGAAGGGAAGCAGACTCCCTGCTGAGCATGGAGCCCCCCAGACAGGGCTCTATGCCAGCACCCTGAGATCATGACCCTGAAACCAAAAGTCAGAAGCTCAAACACTGAGCCACCCAGGCACCCCAAACCATCCATATATTTTAAGGACGATGGTTTGTATGTAACAGAGTAAGTGCCTCAATGAATTTAGATAGAGTCAGGAGAGAAAAATATTATCTAGCTTACATGTTGTGCATTATAGTGAATTTGATGCAACTAGCAATAAGCATCCACAATGTACAATATTATGTTAGGCGGAGAAAGGAGCTAACATTTTTAAGTATTTAATATGTGCCTTGAAGGAGGGTCTTGTTTGTCACTGTATCACACACTACAGTGCCTGCCTTTAGGATTCCATAAATTAAATCATGTATAAACTAATAGGTGTCAGACACATCCCAGGGATCTTTGTATATACATCGTGTCGTAAAACTCTCAAAACAACTCTGTAAGGTAAATCCTATTATCTCCATCCCACAGATAAGCAAACTGAGTTCCAGAAAAATTGTACAAAGTAAAATAACCAATGTTTTCATTATTCACTACTTAGTAACAGACTACCCCAAAATTTAGTGACTGGAGACATTTACTCACTCATGATTCTACAATCATGTAGAATGTATGGGCTTATCTGGGTTATTCTTTTGGCTTGTCTTGCCTGCGGTCTCCTATTCAGACTCAATGATCTGGAGGCATGACTGGATCCAGAGTATCCAGGATGATTTAACTCATGTGTCTCAACCAGGATGGTTAGAACATCCTTGGGGCTGGCTGGGCATGTCTTTCTCACAGGATTTCCTGGAGGTACTCCATATGCCAGAGCCTCTCTACTTGATCTCTTTCTCCAGTAGGGTAATTGGACTTCCTGGCAGCATGGTGACTGGCTTCCAGGAGGGAGTGTCCCAATATTACAAGTCTCAATATGGCAGCACTTACCATGCCTTTGTCTGCATCATGCTTGGCAAGGTGCTCTTGATCAAAGCAAGTCCGGAGGCCCAGTTCCAAGCCAGTGTGGGAGGGATTTACATAAGATAGTCACAGTGGGGGAACATCAATATAATAGTCTGCTATAGCTACTAAGTGGCAGGGATGACAATCAAATCAGATCTGCTGACTCCCAATCCCAAACTCTTTCAACTAAGCTCTATGATGAGGGACTAAATAGTATTGCAATTGCCCCCAAGGGTCTTCCTCATTACTTAATTCCTCTAGTATGTAACAGAAGTAGAGAAGCGGCATTTGAGCTGAATGTTGGAGAATATGTATTTCACCAGGCAGACCAGGGGGAGAAGCCCAGAGCAGCAACGTTGGGTGGAGGAATAGGATAAGCCAAGGGGAGGGAAGTGAGGAACTGAGGTTTCTGAGCAAATGAGTGATGGTCAGATTTAGGATTAGGAATGCTGCTCTGGCAGCACGATTTGGGCTAGACTCAACAGAGGGAGAGACCAGATGAAAATATGGATGGCCAAAACCAGGGCAGCGACAAAATGAAAAGGACATTGTCTCCTTGCCAGTCCAATTCCTGAACATCCTTCAAAGTCCAAGCCAAAACTTTCTCAGACACTACAGCCTACAAGGATCTTTCCTCATTCCTGAATTCCTTGACAGGCCTATCAGTCTAGCACACAATCATTTATCACCTTATCAACAGTAAGTACTCCAGTTAGTTTCTGTATCGGTAGCTTTTGTCCCTAACCAAGGTATAAGCTCCCAGAGAGCTGTACAAACCAAAGTCCTGGCTGCCTAGTAGACTGGAAAGGACATCACACTGAGGAAAGTTTCCAGTCTTAACTTTTGCACTAAGTAGCTGCGAGACAAGGGCTTGTGGTCTTTGTGAAATGAGGAAGTTAGACTAGTTAACTTTCAAGAATTCCTCCTGCAAGAGACAGTGGAAAGAGAATGGAATTCAGAGTCGTGTTCATTCCTCTGTGCCACAAATAAGTGCTTGAGTGTCCACCAGGTACCATGCAATGTGCTAGGTACTAGGGACACAGACCTGGTTTGACTCGTCACTGTCATTCACTGTGTCCCTTGGGAAAACCATCTAAATTCACTGGGCCGCAGTTTCCTTATTTGTAAAATGAAAATCATAATCTTTACCTCTCAGTGGTCCTAATAATTAAGCGAAATGATATAGGGCAGCCCGGGTGGCTCAGCAGTTTAGTGCCTGCCTTCAGCCCAGGGCCTGACCCTGGAGATCCGGGGATCGGGTCCCATGTCGGGCTCCCTGCATGGAGCCTGCTTCTCCCTCTGCCTGTGTCTCTATCCCCCTCTCTCTGTGTGTCTCTCATGAATAAATTAATAAAATATTTAAAAAAAAGTGAAATGACATAAATCACATAGCACTGCGAGCTCATCCCTCCTCACTTCTTCCCAACTTTCAGCTTTCACTTCTAGGCCACGACTGAGTAAAATAAACCTTCAGGGAGCATCCTCCGTATCCACTGCCTCAACAGCACGTGGTTTTGAATCTTGTACACACATTGCGCTTCTTGACTGCGTTTACACACTCTGCTGTCATATTGCCTCACCCGACTGCGAGCTCCTACCAGTCCCAACCGCGCTGCCTCCCAGAAGGAAGGCGCTGGCTTAGTGCTTCACGGATCTGGGAATAACACGCTTGCTCAAGCCTCGGGGCTTAGGGCTGTTTAGGTACCTGATCTTGCGCTGGGCACGGGGACCAGGCAGGTGTTAGGGAAAAGCCCTTGCTGTCTACGTTGCTCGCAAGCCTAGGCAGGGGCTCATCGTGTGCAGGAAATGACTTAGGAACACTCGAGGGCAGTCAGTCCAGGCGAAGCGGGCAAGACCGACGGGGATTTGGAGTTTGGGTGCAGCTGGCCGGGTGGGGCTGGGCATCCAGGAGCAGAAGGGCGCGCACTGCAAGGAGAGCGCAGGCTTGGAAGTGGGACTTGGAAGCCAGGAGCGCAGGCTGGGCACGAGGCCCCGGGGAAGGCTGAGCCAAGCTGCAGCAAATGCCAGCCAGGGCGCTCCTCCGCGGGCGAGCGGGGGCCGCAGCAGGCGGGCAGCTGAGCTACGCGGGGTTAAGATCTGCGTTGAAAAAACACCTGGCAACCCACCGGGCGGGCCGACGCAGAGGTGGCGAGGAAGCCTGCCCGGCCCCGAGCCCAGACCGCCCCTGTCCTCCGGCCGCTTGCACTTTCTCGCTCGGGACCCCCTCCACCCCGGCTCCCCGCACCGCTCGGCTCCGAAGCCCGCGGGGGCGGCGCGCGTGCGCATCTCTGCGGCGCAGGCGCGTGGCGTTGCCGCAGCGCGAGGCGGGGGGAGGGGGAGAGGGGCTGGAGGGAAGCGTGTTTGTCCCAGGTCCCTACCAGGTGCCCGTAGACGTCGGCAGGCTGGAGGTAGAAGGTGGAGTTGAGCAGCTCTTCCAGCCTGCGCGGGACGTCGTTCTCCCGGTAGTACTCCATCGCCTGCTGCTTCAGCTTCTGCAGCTCCCTAGCGGTCCCAAAGCTACGGCCGCCGCCTTCTTCTCCCATGGTAGGAGATTTAAGGCTACAGCGGGGGTTAGCCTGGGGGCCTGCGAGCGTCCTGCCCGTCGCTAGGCAACGCAACGAGATCCCCGACCCCAGCTCTCGCGAGGTTTCCAGCCGGGTCTCTGGCTGCGGCGGGAGCTGCGCTCTGCTCCCCCGCCCTCCTGCCTCCCCGCCCCGAGGGGCTGGACCCCGGGCTCGGGTTCCCTTGCCCCCCGCCCCCCGCGACGCTCTTGCTCTGCTGGCCTCGTCTTTCACCACTTTCCCCCACAATTTCCCCGATGGGGGTCACGCTCTCAGGAAATGCATTCTGCGGAAGCGTGGGAGCGTTAGCCCCTGCCTGCAGGGGGAGACCCGAGCCTCGGGCGGCGCGTCGTGGTCCCCCCCCCCCGCCCCGGGCCGTCGTGCCCTCCCCGCGCCCCCTCCCACTCCCTCGGGGCTTAGGGTCCGTGCGCTCCTCGGGGTGGCGAGGGCGTCCCGCGCCGGCCCACGCCTGGGGGCGGATGTCCCCTCCCTGGGCCCTGGAGGTACCAGGCATTAGCCGCCTGCCCTGAGCCTAGCGGTGTGCTGGCTGGGCACCCTGCGGAGGGCAGGCGAGAACCGGCTGCGCGCCCCCGACCCCGACCCCGACCCCCACCCCCACCCCCACCCCCACCCCAGGAGATCAGTGGGAGGGAAAACCAGTGTGGCCCCCAAATGGTTGTGGCTCGGACAGGCCTAGGGGTGGAGAATGACACAGGCAAGACTTGGGAAGGAAAAGTGGGAGTAGAAGACGTCACTGGGTCCTATCCCTTCTCTTGTATCCTGCGAGGCTGCTTCAGTCTCTGCCCCCCGCCCCCCCTTTTAAAGATTTTACCTATTTATTCATGAGAGACACACAGAGGCAGAGACACAGGCAGAGGGCGAAGCAGGTTCCCTGTGGGGAGCCTGTTATGGGACTCCATCCAGGACCGCAGGATCATGACCTGAGCCCAAGGCAGATGCTCAAGCACTGAGCCACCCCGGCGTCCCTCTCTGCCCTTTTAAATCCCGCTGCCTCCATGGCTTCATTGCACCTGCCAGGTGTCCTGCGCAACGATAGAGCTTCTTGTGCCTTCTGCTCTAGATAATTCTGCAGGAATGGGCCGAGATGGACAGGGTGTTCTCGTTCTGCTCTTGCCTCTTTGTGTTCCTGACTTACGCAGATCACCTAAAACATCTATGCTGTGTTTTGCTCATCCGGAAAGCAATCCAATCTAGTCTGCCTGCTTCACAAGTCACTTAGGATAAAATGAGAAAATGAATGAGAAAACAATTTAAAGCCAGATAGGTATTTTCGCTAGGTGCATGTAGCTGTATAAAATATGTGATTCAATAAATACTGTTAGAGGAACCCAGACATGTACCTCTTTCTGAACTCCCTCAGAGTTGTCTCTGAATCTCTAATGGAACGTCTCACTTTCTGGGGGTGCGACAGATCATCACAGGCCTGCCTTATCCTCCTTGCTTAGTGGAAATCTCTCCATGGTAGGACCACAGTCTGAGTCACCCTCATAAACCCTCAGAGCGTGGGTGGGCAGGGACAGAGCATGTGCTCTGCTGCATAGGTGTTGAATGAACCTTTATACAAAAGAAGCCAGTGCAGTTGCTGCTGTTGTGCCCATTGCACTGGGTGCCTTTCCTCCTAGCCCCGTGGATGGAAGGCACCCCCTCTCCTTAGATGCCCATCCTTCAATGCCTGGCTGAGTCCCACATCTGCAGAGAAACCGTGCTCCACACCAGCTCTCCTCACTTAGCCCTTCCTTTTTTTCTGAACTCCTTCCCCACTTGTAGCCTGGACCACAAAGCTTACCTCTCAGAGATATCTTGACTCATTTGACCCTTTAATGGAAGGTTGAAAGTATCCTGGGCTGGGACCACCACATTTTGGAATCTCCCATCTATAATCCACTCCACTGGCTTCTAGGTTCTGTGAGGACAGAGATGTGGTCTGTCTTGTCCACCATTGTGTCCCCAGTAGATTACCTTACAGAATCATTGCTCAGTAAATATACTTGAATGAATGAATGGATTTTATATATAATAAATGCATAATAAATACTTAACTCGAAATGTTTTCAAATTGAGTGAATAATGAATACAGCAGGCTGGCTGGAGCAAAAGATTTGTTTTCAGTAATAATGAGACATCAGGATGGAAGAGTAGGGTATGCAAGATGGAAGTGGTGTTTTAGAGAGTTAGCAGGCAGCAGTGAGTAAGCTTGGTGAGTCTTTAGTTGTACAGAGAGCAGGAGACCCAGGTAGAAAATCATGTCGATGTAAGGGCCTGAACCACACTGGTAGCAATGGCAAGAGACGGATGACAGAGTTAATAGGGAGAAGAATGGCAGTCATTGTGAGTGAGTGGTTGTGGGGTTGGGGGACCAAAGATGATGCTATTGAGGATGGCTTGTAGAGTTCTTTTACAGTTGATAGAAATGGGGTAGATGAACAAGTGATGAGGTCTTGATGGAAGGAACATGATGCATTTGGTTTTAGATGCGTGGAACTTGGGGAACACTGGTATCTCAGAGATCACTCATTCATCCATCCACGGAACTTAAAAGTTGAAATAAAAATAGATGAATCCTCTGGAGGGAAAAGCGAAAAAAAAGTCCTCTTGAAGCAAGGACCTAAATACTGAGAAAGGAATATATTTAGGACATAGGAGGAGGGTAAGGTGCTATAACAGGCAATAAGCAAAAAGAGCCTAGGGAAAAGAGAAAAGAGTCCAGCTCATGAGGTCTGAGGCAGAGAGTTTTGTGTTAGATGTGCATGTGTATATACGCATAGAATAAAATCTGAAACAACATACTTTAAGCACATTAATTGTGTTGTCCTAGGGTAATGAGATCATTGGGAGCTTTAATTTTCTTTTTATATATTAGTAGTATCTGATTTTCCTAAAATGAATGTACTACTTGTATGACTTTGAACAATGACATTAAAATATTTGAAGGAAGAATATCAAGTCACATTAAAGATTGAGATTAAAGAAGAATTAAAGACTGACAAAAGATCGTTAAGAACACAGTTGTTTCCTTATAGAATCATCCCATTCTCTTAAAAATAAAACTACATGTGGGCCAAATAAGTAGCTAAAACTACCATCGTTGTTTACTTCTGTCATTCAGCCCATTGAAAAATATTTATTGAATGTCTGCCATGTGCCAGATACTGCTCTGGGCACTGAGAACAGCTGTGAATAAAATAGGTAACATTTCTTCCCTTTATGGCACTTAAGTTCTCGTGGCCCTTGATCCTAGCACTTATATCCTGGTGAGCCTTCAGGACAATAAACTGCATTAAGAGACGTGAAAGCATTTTGAAAAGTTGGTATGCTAGGGGTTTATTAACATCCTATTAGTGTTGACAGATCCAGATGAAATAAAATGACTTTTCACGACTATTTCAATTTTCTTATTTTCTATAGCTATTAGAAGCACTGGGTTTTAGCTGTAAAATATATTCATGTGCATGACTACTGTATACATACTTCTCACATTCCTTGTTTTAGTACCTTAGTGACTGTACTTCCATTTCATATTGAGACTGAATGTCCAGGGGCGCTCACAGAGCATCAGAGCTTGAAAGACTTTGAGTGCTGCTAACCCTAAAAGTATAAAGAGGGGTTTTATACCTATAAACAGGTGTGAGTAGGGGGAAAGGAAAAGAAAGGAAGGAAAATCAGAGGAAAGTCTCAGGGGATAAGGAAAGTTTTGGAACATATCCCGGGAGGGAGGATGGGACTATACTCTCCTCCTTTAGAGTGAGGACACAGATATGACTATTGGCTTCCCATGGGTGGGGCGCCAGCAGTGGAAGAGATGTATGGTGTAGGACAAGGGCTGTTTGAGGATTAGAAGACAGATTGGAGTCCCAGCTTTCCCCAAAATCTAGATCTCATCAATCAGTGTTTCCTAAGCTTTTTGAATATGAAGATTCCTTTTTAACAACAAAAAATTGAGGAAACCGCCCCTTCCATACAATAGTGGTTATAAGCAGTGAGGAAAAATTCAGTAGTATGTCTGGAGCAATTGTATTTCATTCATGTAAACTCCATCCATACAAGAAAGAATACATGTATAGGCGAGCCTCTCTCCAGTGTCAGGTGTGTGTCTGGTGAACATTTGGCATGGTGAGCCCCTTGCCCACAGTGTGCGGGCTTCTCAGGAACCTCCACTGAGAACCATAGAACCAGGCCTCTCCATCCTAGACCTCAGTTGTTTTGTAGCTCTGATCCAAGATAAAACATCGGGACATATTAGCCTAGTCCTATCTGCTAAATGAAGGCCCTTCATGGAGGAAATCATTCTTCAGTCTGCATTTCAAAAAGGATTTCTAAGCCATGTCAGACGTTTCCTAAATGAATGAGGATAAAGAAAAATATATTTGTTCATTTTCTGTTAATCCTTTTCAACACCTTTATATAAATTGGAACTTGTTTGCCATGACTTTAATGTTCAGAAGTGATTGTTTAGATGTAATTTTGGGGTTGCTATCAAGTGCTTGTTAATTCTTGCCTGCATTTGCCATCTGTGTTGAATATCATTTTTCATAGGGAACTAATGAACATGATTGCAGGTGCCTTTAATCATAGAATCATAGAAACCGGAGATAGAATAGATGGAAATGTTGCCTTTTCCCCATCTAGAAAATGGGATTAATAATGTTACCCCTCCTTGCCTAGTTGTCATGAATGAGAAATAGGATTGCCAAGCTAATTGCAATATAAAGAGCTGTAAATTAAATACTAAGTAAGAGAGTAGGAATGATTTGACTAATAATAAAATGTTTTTTGTAATTTGATTTTTTTCATTACCGATGTCTCCCAGCAGTAGTCATTACCCCTGTGCTAGAAATAACAACAAAAACCAGGGCAGCAACTACATTGATGGAGAACTTTTGTCTGCCTGGGGTTTTTCTTATGTCATCCCATTGAATCTGCAAAGCAACCACAAAAGGTAAGCAATTGGCCTGAAGGAAGTGACATAGTTAGCAAATGCTGGAGATGGAATTTGAACCCAGACCCAGAGGACTCCAGTGTTCATGCATTTACACCCCATCTCCCCTCCCCATCCTGCCCTGCCATGCTCCACTACGTCAATCTTGTAGAGATTGAACCTAGAAATCTTGTAGTCAGATCCATCTGTCTCATGTCAGCGATTGCTAGGCTCTTGGCCATCCTTCCTGGAGAAGCCTGTTGAGTTGCTCACACTGAGATCTTGGAGAAAGGAGCCTGGGTAGATGGTATTAATCTCTTGATCACTGGTTCTCAATCTAAGCTGCACATTAGAATCACTTGGGGATTCTACTAGATTCTGGTTGAATATGAGCACCGTTAGAATTTAAGCACCATGAAAAGGAGGGTTATCTATTCACTGCTGTAGTATCAAAAATATATTGATACTGGGGCCCTATCCCAGATCTATTAAATCGGAATCTTCAGGGGTGGGGCTCACACAGGTGTTTTTTAAATATATGATATTAATATGCAGCCAAATATTCTGCTAAGAGATTTCTTTGAGGATCATGTCAGAAAGAGAATGGGTAAGGCTTCACACAGGAATGCTTTAATAGTGGACAGAGCCAAGAAGGCCTGGAAATGTTGGGCCTTGGAACCAGACCATATGTGTTCAAGCCCTGGTTCTTCCAGTTCCTAGCTGTGTGACTTTGTGCATGTTACTTGACCTCTCTGAGCCCATTTGTTCATCAACTGATACTTTCAATTTCATAGTATTGCTATTGGATTAAACTTGAAAATCCATGGAAACTTCTTCCCACTATGTCTAACAAAGAATAAATGATGTCACTATTACCAAAGAAATTAAGGAGAAGGAAAATAACATTTTTAGAGTTTTGCAATATTTATCTTAAAACCTTTATTTAGCTTTGTACAGAAATTCAGGTGGAATTGAGTTGAATTAAATGATAAGGGAACCCCTTCCCCCTTTTAAAACAGTATTAGTGACCTTTTGAGATAATCAGACCTCCTGGTAATCTATCACTTTTGTTTTAACCTTTACCATTTGTGCAAAATTATATAGTTGATGCATTATTTCTCTCTTGTTTCCCAAAGAAAGCAGAAAGCCGGAGCCGTGGTTGTAATGTGAGTGCTCAAAGCTGGCATCCTGTCAAAGGCTGTTTTAGATCTAGCCTTCCGGTCATTTGTTCAGAGGGCTTTGACACTGAAGACCAAAAGATACTGCGGGAGATGCTATTGCTGGCAGTTTAATTGGCATTTTTCAGGGTATAGACACACAGTTTCTGTATAGGCAGAATGAAACTGGAAGTAGGGCAGTTATCCAGTGAGCTTAGACAGTAAAAAGAAAGGGGGAAAATCAGGCAAAAGAAATTCTTTAAAGCAAACTATTTTGCCATTTTAAAATAGATACTTTTCTAACTTTGTAGAAGTAGATATAACCTAAGAGGATTTCTGTGACATAATTATGGGGTTAATAAAGCAAATGAACACATATGAAATATCCTACAAAGGCCAGGCTTTCTAATTTGTACTTCTTCTCTTAATATAAAAGTAGCAAAATAAATATCGTAATTGTGTTTATTGTGAATGAAGAAAATGTTAAACATCTTTCCCACAGAGGGAGCAGCAAAGAAGAAAAAGAGGAGAAATCTCAGTTAAGAGGACCAGTTAGATGTTTTATCAAGTTATAGCTGAAAATGTTTTCTCTGTAACTGCTGCAAACATTGATCTGGTTTGTTTCCTGGCCTTGAGAGTGGTGTGCCCAACTATTTTGTTGTTGCGCTTGAATGAGAGCCAATAAATTGTTTGACTTTTGTAATTAAACTTAAGAACTTGATTGAAGGGGATTTTAGCTTCCCTGAAAATGTACTTTAAGTTAATCTGCTTAAGGGGAATTATCTATTTCTTATTAGTGAAATCAAAACACTCTATGCCTTTCTAACTGATGATTTCTATGGGCCTGGTCATGAATCTTATGGTCATGTTAAACGTCAAATATTATTTGAGGGATTTAAAAAATTCAGTTGTCAAAAATTTAGGACTTGACCTTTGATATTTGTTGTTGACAAAATGTAGAGTCATATTTGTTTTCTTTTTCTTCCTTGATTTGCCTTTTTTTGGGTCCTGCTTCAGACATCTGAGAATTTTTGTTCCTTGAAATAAAATCTTTTAAAATTAAAAAAAATTGTAGTCATAGATGCAGATGGGAATGATTTCTTTTGGGGGAGTAATTTAAAAAAAATTGTAGTCATAGATGTAGATGAGGCTTATTTCTTTGGGGGGAGTAATTTTGGGGAGGAAATTCCCAGGAATTTTTAGCAAAAGCATTTTAGGCAAATTTCTCAGTATTGATTTGATTTAATTGCATCACTTTTATATGTGACAATTATATGTAAGTTACTATCATTGGGGCCCAAAATTATTTAATTATTTAAGGTGACATTTGTGAATGCATCTCTAATGCCAGTCTAATGTGTTAGATTAAACTTCTGTGTAATTAAAAAAATACACAGCATTGTATGTTAACAAGGGACAGTGGATCCTGTTTTTAGTTAAATACCATTATTATATTTTGTGATTGTACATTCAAAACCTGAAGTGGATACTGTACAAATTAAAGAAGTAATGATCAGAATTAGTTTCTCAGAAAAATGTTTTCATTAACACTTAAGGAGAGATGTGGTCAGGATGAAAGGCTAAAATGTTATTTCTAATGTGGAAATAATTTTAACATATTTTTAATGATGCCTGTCTTCTTCTTGGGCTACAGTCAGCATAACCATCTTTAAATGCAACAGTTTGGAGATAGGAAAAGGAAAGCACGAGAGAATCTAACACAGTCATGCTCAGGAATTAAGAGTGCTGGGTATTAGAATGATTCTGTGTGAAGGCACTTTCATGTGAAATAAAAAATTGAGGCAAAGTGAGGTTGGAATAGAAGTATCTGGGTGCCTTCCCTGTCCTTCTTTTCTTTTTGTGTGTGTAGAGATACGGCCAAAGAAAGCAACATGGGTCACCAAGGATCCAGTCTCTGCCACTGCCCTTGTCAGAACTGGCCAGACTCCCAGGAGGAGGTGCCCTTGCACAACAGCTGCTGTTAGACTGTTGTAAAAATCTGAGTTGATTTATGAACAACCGGGTAATTTAAAATATCCCTGCACCATCATAGGTAACCTTCCATCCCAAAGTTCATGGCCAAATATTTGCACTCTAGCATTAGAACCGCTATGGGAATTTGAAAGTAGAGAGGACTGTGTGACGAACTCACAAGGTAGAGAATTTCACAGCAAGAGCCTCTCAGTTAACATGAAGTCTCTGTGCCTTCTAGAGAAGTCTTCTACTTCTACAGTATTAAAGGTAGACTTCCTGTTTGAGAGCACTAGTAACAGATTTCTTTTGGATGTAAAAATTCTTCCGTGCCAACACTTGTTGGAACTTTTATTAACTTGTGGGTCTGACCTAAACTTTGGTGGTCTCATCATTAAACAAGTTGCTTTCTTCTTTCTTGATAGCAAAGCTGATGGTATACAAGGGGGGAAAGTTAGGTTCCTGTGTTGATTTTGAGGATACAACATCAAAGACTGTCTTTTAGAGGGCAAGAATCAAAGACTACATTTTGTAGAATAAGGACAAAAACAACTCTTAAAGTATGATGTTTGAATCAACTAAAAATGTGTGGCTATCAGTTTACAAGCTTTAAGTTGTATATTTTCCCTTGTATCATTATTTATTACTTTCCTGAAAATCCAGGCATTTTGAATTCTTAACTAAGACCATAGCAGGAAAAATGTACAGTTAATATTTTTTGTATATTTCTTATAAAGCAGCTATTGTTGGAAAGAAAATAGGTTTCTTGAGACAGTTATAAATCTGTAAAAGCAAGAAATGCAATCGAAATGAGGCATTGAAAATAAAATTTAAAGATCTTTTCATTTGTTTTTGCAATAGGCTTTATGTCCAAGTATTATTTGTTATATGAGAATAGAAGAAATCACCACGTGTTTTTTTTTTTTTTAACTAAAAATAATCATTTTTACCTTCCCTTGTGTATGTTGTCTGGGTTTGGTTCTAACCCACTAGGGGTGTGCCTTGAACTTTTCACACTCTTTCCAAGCCCTAGTGCTAAGAAACAAACGCGATGCTACTTGGCACAAAATTTGGCTCTGGCTGGTGGATCAGAAAATGTCACACACATGCATCTCTGCTCTCTGGGGTGAAGGCTCAGCTGCCACATCAGGATCAGCCCCTGTGATTACTGTGGTTATGAGCAACTCCCCCTCACTCTCCAAATTTAGACTGCAGGATATACACCTCACACCAGCCTATCTCGTCTATTTTTCACAAGATACGTAGGTAAAAATGTAAGGTTTTTAATGGTTGGTGTCTACGACTAGTCCTTTGGTTCGGTCTTACGTGTGTTGATTACTCAAGGGCATCTGTCTCAGTTGGATATTTTAAAATAAGCTGGACTCTGGAAGGCTTGGATTGGAAGAAAGGGGCTGTGATCCTGCATCACACAAACTGGAGAGAAACCGTATGGTAACGCTTCTTTGGCTACTTAGTGCATTCTGACTGTTGAAAGACAAGGCAACTTGGCAGCATGTAATTCTAAGAAAATTGTAAGAAACAAAATAGAACCGAGCTCCTCGTGGGGGTGGGGGGCGAAGTCTGTGCTCACACAGCTTCGGTGTTGTCTGACGGCGTCACAAACACTGTAGGTGCAGTGTTGATTTAGGATGAGCCCGTGCATTCCGCCGAGGGATGAGATAGCAAAATCTTTTTCTTCCCTTAGCCAGTGGTTCTATGTTAATTCAGGAGCTATAAAGCAGATTTTAAACTGACATCATTTTCTAACTGGGAAGGAAGTGCACCTTACAGCTGGAATACAAACATTGCAACAGGTACTATTGTCCATCAGCTCCATGTGAACTTTTTATTTGAGTATAAAGGATCTTAACATTTCAGTGGATGCATGTCAGTAGCAGGTGTAAACACTAAACAAATAAAGGGCTCAGGCTGAAATACCTGTGGCTCTCACTACATAGGTAAATATACAGGACCTGATTATGAAGAATGTTAGCTTTTACCCTAGAGAACAAACATGTTTTAGCCTTGGGATATAACTCTCATTGCCGTGTGAACATATCATCAGTCAGGTGTGCAGACACAGACATGATGCAGCATTTTAAAATATATTCTTTTATTTTTAAACACATGCCCAACATCTTGACAAACCCTATTTAGTGTGAAGGTCAAATGCACGTAACCCAAAGCTAATTAATTTCTACCTTGTGGAGTCAGGTGGTTTCAAATGTGCGGCAAGGACCCACGTGAGCAATGAGATGTGAATCCCCATTTTGTTGTTTCTGAACTTTGGAATTCTATCCAGGCCTTTTACATCACGTACGGATACATGAAAAAGGAGGATGTAGAAGCGAAACCAGTCCTGGGGCTGCTGTCAGCTTTGACGCTGGTTCCACTGACCGCCTGCTTTGTTGACCTGTTTTTGTCCCCTTCATATGTTCTTTCTCCCCCCTCCAGAAATATGGTGAAACGGTGTTCACACCGTCCACCCAGTCTCACTCTGGGAGTTCATGCGGAGGACAGCAGCCTGAGCACCAGCAGCAGGCCAGCCACCACCTTCCCCACATGCCTGCTTCCTGGGCCATCTTTTGCAAGGGGGTTTGGGATTCTAGCCCTAGAGGATCCAGGCTCCTCGTTGTGGCTGCAGGGACTTAACCCATTCTTACTCTGTCTTGACCGCCTGTCTAATAGGCAAAGCTGTTAGAGCTCTGTGGTCATTTTTACTGCTTATTTGTTTCCATTGTAGGAATCATCTTTATAGATTAAAAAAAAAAATCATAGAGCCAGCCAGGACTTTTTTAGTTCCATGCCCTCCTTTTACACACACACACACAGACACACACACATCTTCATATAATCAAATAGAAAAACCTTTAGTTGCTGGTGAAAAGCTGTCAACGTAATTCTTCTATTCAGGAATCAATTTATTTAATGGACTTAAAGATTTTTTAAAATTCTCTTCATTATGGATAAAGGAAGAATACCCTTTATGATACATTTTTTTTTTTGGTAAAATATGTGTAATTGCCCCAACTGAATGTCAGGCATATTCTGACAATATTACAAGATTTAAAAATCTACAGTCCCAAATTCCTAAATTCCAAGGAAAAAGTGCCGCCCCTGTTTACAGTTGTGAAACTTGTACCATGGCCTCTCAGGGTTAGCTGTAAAAAGTTCTATGGCTTTCTTCAGATTTATAATTTTCAGTGGCCTTTTTGTAGCTGTGGTTCTCTCTACTCCAGTTTGTGGAGTAAGGAGGCAGATGTTTTCGCCTACTTATAAAATGCAGTAATAAGCATGTCCACTGCCCTTACTTCATCAGCTACAAAAAATATTCATGGTTCATCTGGCTGGAAGGTGATTCACCTGCAGCTTTGTTCCCCGGAACTAGTAACACGCCAGCATCTCATTTAGCAAGTGGTGCTTCTCACCAATTAAACTGAAAAAAAAAAAAAAAAAAAAAAGTCTCTCTCTCTTACTCAGATGCAGACTTAGGCTTTCACCTGTCAGAGGAAAACGAAACCGTCACCAACCACTGTTTATTTTGCTGGCAGGTTCATGCGTATGACAAAGTGATTTTTTTTTTTTTCCTCCAGGTGAATTTACTCCCCACGTTGGCGTGGCGATGACTAATAAAGTATTTATGAAAACTCAAGTGTGTGGTCCCCATTCCCACAGTGTGTCACTGCTGCCGCCAAGTGACAGACCCGAAAAGGGAAAAGAAATCAGCACATCTTAAACAATTAGAGCATCGATTCGACTTTGCAGAACCAAGGCCCCCACTCCCTTCTAGACAAAGATACCTTCCTTTCATGTGATGGGAACCAGGCCGCTCTGCTCTCCTAAATCACACTTGACCCACGTGGCCATCCCTCCGAATTCCGGGGCTTCTGAGAAAAGAATGGCAGGGCGACTAAAGAAAAACAACGTCTTTCCTCTGAGCGAGCTCTATCTGATTCTAGGGTTCGAAGGGAGTTTTCTAGTTTAGTTTGGTTCATTGTCCACAGTCGCCCACAAAATCATACCGTGCTGCTGGAGGGAAAAGGCTCAGTCCTAAAAAAATCAATTAGGCGCCCGGGAGAACTTGCAGCTCTCGGGGACCCGCGAGCGCTCGGAGACCGATGCAAAGCCCGTCCCCTTGAGCCACCTCGTTCCGGAACCGGGGCTAAGAGCTTTTCAATTGCTGTGACATTTTCAGCCAGGCAAGGGAGTGGTGGTGGCGGAGCAGTGTTTTCCAGGCAATTACTTTATATTTTCAACGGAGCGATTCCCCGTCCAGGAAGGAGCGAAAGCGATCAAGTGAAATCATTAGAGGGAGAAAGAGCGAGCGGGAGAAGGGATTCATCTCATTAGCAGGTGCGGGCGCCGCGGGCTCCGGGGGGGGGGGGGGGAGGGGGGCGGCGCGGCGTGTCACTGGCCCTTTAAGACCGAGGCCGGGTCGCCGCCGCCCCCGCCCCCGCCCCCGCCCCCGGAGCTGTTGACAGGTCTGAACCTCCCTCGCAGCCCATTGTGGCCGCAGTAGGAGGCACCTGCAGAAAATGTGCCAAAACCAGGCGGGGAGCAAGAGCTTTTCAATAAGCTCCGCAGCTGGAGAGGAGAGGCAACGCTAAACAAGCGGGCGCCGACCAGGCATGTGATGGGGAAAGGGTCAAACCCAGACACCTCCTATCGGCTTTCTGAGCGCGCTGAGCGCCGTTCGGTTCAATTTGCTGACATCTTCTAGCTGGCTTTTCTCTATTTGCTTAATATGCGGAGGTATTTAGCTTAAAAGCACTAAATACTCCATCACGGAGGAGCTCTTCTCTCCCTTTCCCATTTACTGTTATTAAGGACGTTTCCCGGTATTTTCTCTCTCTTTCTGCCCCAAACGAAGATTGTTTGCTTTTGCTTCTCTCTCTCTGTGTGTGTGTGTGTGTGTGTGTGTGTGTGTGTGTCTCGTGGCTCCCTAGCAGGCCTCCGCCACCCCCATGCAGCCGTCGGCCTGGTTTCACTCGTTTCTTTCTTTCTTTCTTTCTTTCTTTTTTTAAGATTTTATGTATTTATTCATGAGACACACACACACACAGAGGCAGGCTCCTCGCAGGGAGCCCGCCGCAGGACTCGAACCCAGGTCTCCAGGATCGCGCCCCGGGCTGAAGGTGGCGCTAAGCCTCCGAGCCGCCCCGGCTGCCCTCGCTCGTTTCTCTAATTCGGGGGCAAGCCCAGCTCTCCGGATTTGGGGTCTGGGCTGCCTTCGTAAAGCACACATCCCCCCACCCCACCTCCACCCCCGCACTGCATCTGGACGCAGCAAACCTTTGTGGGGCATCGTCCCCACGGCTGTCCTCGGGGCTTCTGCAAATGCAGAGGTAGACAAACGTGCTTCCCCTCTCCTACTGCTTAGGATCCAGCAGAGAGGCCAAGGGGCTCCCATGACCGTGGGTTTTACGAATTCGTCTTGCACCCCTGCACTTTCCTTTGTGGTACTTATAGCCCCTGGGAGAATGAGCTGGAGTGGAGGTGAAGAGGGGGGACCTGGGATGTGCCGGTGGTGGTGGAGTGGCTTTGTCCAGCTCGCCTTGAGGAGCAAGACGGCAGATTCTCACTAAGCTGGGGACCTGGTATAGCACCTCAATTTTGGCAGCTCTAAAATGTCTGGAAATCCTTACTTTTACGTGGGGCTCGCCGGTTCACATGGTATTTCCATCTACTCTGTTTTCCCCACAGGAGGTACTGAGGCATTATCTCTATCTTACAGATGAGAACACCAGGGCCAACCCCCTTGTCCAGGGCCACACAACCAGTAGGTGGTAAGTGCAGAGGCCCTCCAGGAGCCCAGCCCGTGTGCTGCCCACCTGTGCCTTTGCTTCCCTTCTACTCTGTGAGGCCTCCTCCAGCTGTTACCCAGCACACACACACACACACACACACACACACACACACACACTTTGAGAGCAGCGCATTAACAGATGGACACAGTGACATTTTCACAGTGAAACTCTTTTCCCCTCCTACAGATGGACAGTGTCGGCATGTACGGACTCTGTGGGTGTACAGCAAAGAGCAAAATGAAGTGTGATTCCAGGTGGGAAATACCAGCTTCAGGTAGGAAACAAACTGATTTGCGTAAGTATCAACCTTGGCATCGGGGAAGTCCTCACCCCCCACCCCCCACCCCCGAGATTTCATTCCTTTGGAGAGGGATGAGGTACAGTGAGATTGAAGCACACACAAGATATTTGCTAAATCATTGCAGAACATCTGCTCATTCCGAGTGCTAACGAGTGAGTGGGAAGAGGTACCAGAGAAAGAATATTTCAGAAGCGCCCTTGAGTCGGGGAAATGAGATTGTTTCCCAGCTCCTCAAAGCCCGGAATGGGCGATGGTTGACATCTACACTCACAGGCCCAGCTCCAGGAGAGGGACCTGGCTGGGCTCACTCCTGTCCCCTCCCTGCCCTGCTCTGCTGGGAGCTTGTGTGTGTTCAGGCCTATGCTGAGGCTGGAAGAGATTGTCTCTCCATCCTCCAAGCTTGTTTATGCTTTAACATGTCTCTCCCCGCAGAGGACCGGTCCTCTTCCTTCTTCCCCAGCGCCTCCCTCCAATTCTGGAGGAAACAAGTGGACTATTCATGTAAAAAGAGAAAGAGTGAGCTGGGGGGGGGGGTGGAGTGGGGGGGATGCCACCGACAAACTCCATTGAAAGCCACTGGCTGTTCATTTACATTCACACTTTTTAAAAATGTTAACTAATGATGTTAAATGGTTTGCCAAAGGTCCTGGCAGGTCAGTTGTAGAAGTGTCATTTCTGCCTAATTAGGGCTCTTGTGGCTGTCCGGGGCCTCCCAGTGCAACTGGTGACAAGCCGAGAGCTGACAGCTTCAATTGGTGCCAATAGGAAGGTTGGACCGGTCATGTTTTCCAACTCAGCCAGGTGTTTGCTGAATGGGGGAGGGGGCCTGGGGAGATCTGAGCGCTTCCATGATCCGTCTTCTTTCACGGCTGCCTGGCAAGTCCTCTCCCTTTGCCTGTCTTGTCTTGTGTCAAGGTCAAGAATGGGCTTTGCTAAATCAGCAATTTGGGTTATCTCTGGGAGGTCATTAGCAATCCCCAGCCCAGACATTTCAAGTGGTCTCAGGCCCCAGATGCGAGGTTTTTTTTTTTTTTTTTTTTTTCCTCCCTAAAATCGGAAAGTAGGAAAAGGAAAGTTTTAAGTAAAAAAACAAAACAAAAACCACACACAAAAACAACAGTAGGAAGAAAACAGAACAGACCAAAAAGGCCCCAGAAAACTCTGCATAGCCATCAGAGTGTTAAGCCTCTGAAGACGTTCATAATAATACAGTTGCTTGACAAGAAAACAGCTAAAACATCCTGATCAATGCTTTGAATGTTTTAAAGGGCAGCCAGTGATGAAGAAGAAATCCTCTGATGTGCAACTGGATACAGAGTACCTGTCACATAGTAGGTGTTCAACAGACAAGTTATTGCTTATTTGATCTTTCAAGAGAGAAATGTTTGAGAAACAGAGAGCAATTGATAGAGATCCTGCTCTTTTTCACACTTACTTTGATTATTCCCACAATGCTCTTTGAGTTTCTCAGTTGATCACTAAATACATGCTAAGCTGGAATGCCACGTGAGAGGTTGATACAACTATTTTATTTTTTGTTATTTTTTTTAATTTATTTTTTAACAACTTAAGCTGCAGCAGCCAGCACCTCCCATAGCACTGAAAGGACATCTGAGTGTAGAATTTGGATTTGATACACTGGCAGGTCCTGTGGGGGTGACACCACTCCCCGTTTGTCCTGAATTGGACACACCCATGCTTGGGCACACACACACACACACACACACACACACACACTGAGCATGTTAGTGGTCTGTCTGACAGGGACTGGCAGGATTTAATGTGTCAGCATTTGGGGGCCATACTTGCTAATTCAAAGGGGAAAAAATGAATTGAGAAAAGGCAATGTTCATTTTATGAAAAACTTAAGACCAGACCCAAAGAGGTTAGTTTTGGGGAGGAGGAGGGAGATAAAGTGTTAGGTGTCTGAAATTTGCAGTTTTCAGCTCTCTGTCCCACCTACCACCTCTGTTATCTCGGCTATGAGATGACAATGAAAATTGGGGCCAGAAAATAGACTGTTCACATCTGTTGATTTTATCAGCAGCGTAGAATGGAGATTAAATGAGCCAGCATATAGAGGCACATCTAGGACAATACCTGGTACATATCAGGTGCCCACTCGCAGTGAATTCCCTTTCTGCTGCCCTGAGTCCTTCATGGTTGGAAAGTATGTGCAGTCCTGCAGCATCACGGTGTTCTCTCCATACCCAGGACATATGTGAACAAAGAGAATTAATACAATTGACTCATAGGCTGACCTCATGAATGATATGTGAGCAAATGAATCTAGACACATTCAGATGGTTCAATTGCCCGTCTCCAATTTTTCCCTCCAGGGACCTCCTTGGTCACTGGATGTGCTTAAAAGATCCACTTTGCATTCTCGTCTCTCCCTTTGGTGCCATGGCACATGTTCTTTTCTTTTTTCTTTGGAAGTGACCTTCCTGGTTCATTCATACTGCTCTTATCCGTGGATATGACTTTGCTTCTAGTTCCAGTATTGACCCTGGATCGTGGCTCTGCCTCCCACATCCACCTCCATCTCCCAGACCCGAACCGCCACCTGTGATGGCTGTCTGCCTGCTTTGAGGGCAAATGATTTACTGTCTGGATCTTAACGAATGCTAAGAAGTGGTCAATGAAGACCCTCCTTGTGGTTAGGAAGATGAGTATTTAAAAATCATTCTGTAAGATATTAGTGGTAAAATATTCTGCAGCAATGAAACCAGCATGGAAAAAGTAAACCAATCGTTTACTACAACTGAAACAAAGCAACAAAAAAATACCCTTGAAGACTTGTAAACAGAGGAAAAGAACATATAAATGACAGTTAAGTCTTCTGTTTTGTGGTGTATATGTACTCCGGTGGTGTTTGTGATAGCTGGTCCTCACAATGGCGAAATCACGTTCAGTTGGATATTACCTAAACATTTCTGAAAGCAAATCTGATTTCATTATTCCATTGCTTGGGGCTTTCTGGTGGTCCTTCCAGATCTGATTCTGGCTTCTCTTTGACCTTGAACCCTTACTCTGCTGTGCTGATCTGCCAGCAGTTCTCAGGATATTCCAGGATATTTCATGCCTCAGGGTCTTTGAACAAACTCCTTTTTCACCTTGGAATGCCTTCTCTCCCTATTGTCCCCCTGACCAAAACCTATTCCTCACACCACCTCCTCCCTGAAGCTCCTCCTGACACCCCCAAGTTAGATCGACCTTGTTTTCTTTTGCACCCCACCTGCACAACCTCACATTCTTCTCAGTAAGAATAAAAACTGTAATAATAAAAGCTCCCTTTTATTGAATACCTTCTGTGTGCCAGTTTAAGTGGTTTCACTGGTTATATCGTTAATTCCTCACGGCCCTGTGAAGAAGACACTGTTATTGATGCTCATTCTACTGATGAGGACACCGTGGCTCAAGTTGCATGTTGAAGGTCACACAACTTGAAAGTGGTGGAGCGGGGCCTGAGTCCAGTCGGCATGATTCAAGCACACGTAATAACCACCCCTGATCTAGAACCACCAAATTACGCTGCCCCCCATTGTAAGAGGCCGCCAGCCGCCATACTTTTGTTTGGGTTTAGTTTGTCTCTCCTCTAGACGGTGAGCTCACGGGGGTTGGTGACACTCTTCTATAGGGCGGCACATGGCAGAGACTCTAAATGTTGGTTGAATTTAATGAAATTAAAGGGAATTGAATTGTACTACATATTTATATGTATGTATGTGTGATTCTCTCTCCCTGCCTCTCTTATTTTCCCTATATATGTCTTTTATATACACATATAAATGCACACACTATACATAGTTTACATACATAAGTATATAGTCATATACACAAGATACATATATGTATATGTAGGTATTTATACTTCACTAAGCAGACGTGTGTGTATATAAAGACAGTGAGAGGCAAGGAGAAGGAGAATCAGTCTCAGTTGGGAGGAATAAGATGCATTCCGATCTCTCTGGCTTTGGATGGTGAGTTTATGGTCTGTGTTAACCTAGTTACCTTGTAGCATGGGTGAGGCAGCATGTACCTTGGCCTGGGTACTCCTAAAGACAGACCTTGAAGCGCTCCAGGTTCTGCCCTGGGTGTCATTATATTTAAGCCAGATGGTTATCAGAGGAGGCGGATGTCTAGGTAAAAGAACATTTTTTGTGATTTTTTTTTTTCACTATGCATTGTCCCAGGTATAGAGATGAGTCCTACATTGTCCAAATGCCTTTCTTCACCATTAAGACTTCTCATTTTTAAAACGCTAAGCATTTTTAGCAATGGGGAGCATGGGTCTCATTCTCTGCTGCAGGTGAGCTCAGAGCCTCCTGGAAGGTGCTGTGTGTTATGCAAAGGGCAAGACTGGCTAAGACTCAGCACAGAGTGTAGCCTTGGCACAAAACCCCAAAACTCTGTTAGAGCTAAGAGGCACACATGAGATCTGGCAAGTTGGGTGAAGATTCAGTAATAGCCAGCTCAAGGGCAAAAAATTCTTTTATGGATTCTATGCTCACGCTATTGCCTGCTTATAGAGGGAAAAAAGTTCACGTGTTATTTATATACATGTGTCCTTTTGTCATGTTTATTTTTACCCACCATAAGCATGAAAACCTGGTTTTAAAATCAGACTCTAAAACTTTACAAGCTGTTAGGTTCTTACTGCTTTTCTAAAGTAATTCAGTGGCCCTGGGTGGGCCCTCCTCCATGTCCTGTTGACCCTCTTCCTGCCTCTGACCAGTCATGCCCTTTGCTTCTCTCTCTGCTCCTTTGCTCCTTTTCTGGAATCGTTCCTCTTGGCCTGGCCAGATCCTGTCTATCCTTTGAGAATCACTTAGATCCATGGGGATCTGACCCTTTCCAGTCTTGCTATGGCATCCAGCATCTTGTTAATTGCTGCAAGCTTCTCCCTTAATATACAAAATGCTTTCAGGGTATAAAGCCTTGGAGGGAAGCAGGGTGAAAGTTAAGACAAGTCTCTCATGCTTTTAACCAAAAGAGCCCTAATTACAGAGCTGAATCAACTAGCAGTTCTGCAGGAATGGTGTATCTGAAGTTTAAAATAAAAAAAAAAAATCTTCAATTTTTAGTGTTTTTCCATTAAAAATAGGGCTTTGCAGATATATATAAACTAGTTTTCTAAGCTATGCATCTGAGTGTCCTTGGTGTATCATTACATTCCTTTGGGTAGGAAGGGCCAGCTTGGACCCATGCCCCTGTAGTCACACAGGCCCTGGGCTTGTTTTAATGCTCGGATGTTACCGTTGTGAAATTCTTTATAACTTGAAAGAGGGCTCCTGCATTTTCATTGTATACTGGGTCCCGTCGGTTATGTAGGTGGCCCTTTGCAGTTCTGTGATTCTTCTTACTGGGAAGCATGGAGAGACGGCAGTAAAGCCTTACCATGAATTTGCTGGTTATGGCCGACCTAGGGTAGGGTGCGAATCTGGGTGCTCTCTAAGGAGGGAGTTCTGGGCTGAAGACCGAGGAGGGTCAGGGAGGGTGGAGGCCCCTAAATGCCAACATTGCCCAGGATCAGCCGTGCCCAGCAGCATTCTAAATGTGTGCCTACAAAAAGCAGGGAGCGAACAGTTTGTAATTCTGTAATTCAGGTTCAGAAAGCTTCCCGAGAGAGTCCTGCTTTTCACCTGGAATTCCCAAGTCATTTGGCCAAGAATTTCTGCTTGTTTGAAATCTTCAGGAAAAAAGAAAATCCCCAATGAAACACACCAAAGTCAGAAATGAGCTTCCCTTTGCAACGTGTGCGTATAAAAATTCTTATCAATGCTCTTCCTCGTATCTCCTTTCATTTTTCTAACTTCCTGCTTTATTCCGAGAGGGTTTGGAGATATACATATGATCAAATAATAAAAATGGTATATTTGAGAAACAGGACTGAAGGGTAAATAGGGCCAGGTCATAAGGTGAGCTCACAAATGCATACCATGAGGTCTTGCAGCATTTTAAGAGAGAGGGTACAAAGGTGGCCGTCCACCTCGGTGTTAGTGGGACAAAGGTGCGTGGTCAGCCTCAAGCAGGTGGGAGGGGAAGGGTTGGGAAGCAGGTCCCAGCTTGGGCTGCCCTGCTCCCTCCTGGTCTTTAGAGGCATCTGGGGAAAGTGGGTTGGGCTTTCTAGGATTCTGTTTGCATGAGGGAAGAAGTCCTCCCCCAGGAGATGCCCAGACGTTTCCTAGCAAAGCTGCCTTTGGAGGAGAGGGGAATTCTCAAGGCTCCTTGATGTCCTGTCTCTCAGTCTGTCCCTCATCTGCCTCAGACTGACTGGGGATGGAGCCAACAGTGCCAGAAAGCTCCTGGCCCCCGTGCCTGCCCCCTCCAACCCCCTCCAGCGCTGATGGGATGGTAGTTCCAGTGACGCAGCGGCAACAGCAGCAGAGGCGGTGAGCCCGGCGCTGGCAGTGTTGGTGGCACTTGCACAGTGGCGGTGGCACCAGCACTGGCGGTGGCGGTGGCACCCGCGCTGGCAGCGTCTGTACCAGCGGGACGTGGCGCCGCATCTTCGAAGTGGACGAATGGACGCAGCAGCATCCCAGCGGCCGCAGGGCCCCATCGGCTTCAGCGCCTATTGGGAGGGGGGGTGCAGGTGGCTGGAAGTGACCCAGGCTGTGCTCTGCCCGCAGTGGCTCCATGGTGACTTCATACAAGAAGATATTGGGGCTTCCCTGGAGGAAGAGTCTCTCCAATAGCTGGTGGGAGGTGGACACCATTTTTAGCCTTCAGATAGACTAACCCAAGAAGAGATGAGTGATTTAAGATTTGGAGCATTTGTCAGATAAGAACCAACCAGCTGCATAAGAGAAGCTTAATTTTTCCCAGTGTGGGCAGTTGAGCACACACTCATTCACTCATGCATTCAGTCGGTGATTCATTCAACAAACATCAGTGAGACCTTCCCTGGAGTCTGGAGTCAGATTACTGGTGTCTGAATCTGGCTCTGCCATTCACTGGTCTCTATAGTCATGACAAAGTTAGGTGATTTCTCTAAATCCCAGTTTTTCCATCTCTACTATGAAATGTGAATAATAGTAAGTATTCACCTCATTGGGTTTTAGGAATGCATATGAAATGTTTAGCATAGTGCCTGGTGCTAATTAAATATCCAATAAATATAAGCTAGGAGCTATGATTAAACATTATGGAATGTACAAAGATTGACATAATCCCATACTAATTAAAGCAATATTTATCCGCATAATGAAATGCTATGCAGCCAATGTCCAGAAGAATATACAGTTGACCCTTGAACCACCTGGGTTTGAACTGTGCAGGTCTACTTATATGCAGATTTATTCTTGGCACATGTAGGACAGTGCTGTAAATGTATTTTCCCTTATGATTTTCTTAGTGACATTTTCTCTAGCTTATTTTTTGGCAAGAATGCAGTCTATAATACATATACAAGATACGCGTTAATTGGCTTTATATTATTGCCAAGGCTTCTGATCAGCAGTAGGCTATTAGTCAAGTTTTGGGGGTCAGCACCCCTAACTCTTGTGTTGTTCAAGGGTCAGTTGTGCTAACTGTGGCCATCCCTTGTAGGGAGATTATGGGTGATTTGATTTACTTCCTTTTCTTACCTGCCTTTTAGGATTTTTCTGGAGTACATGAACTATTTATGAGATTTTAAAACAGAAAGGAAAGAAATTCCATCTGACCATCTCTTTGGTGCTTTAATCATGACACAAAGGAGTCATGGAATGATAACACATTTGTCCCCCAAATGCTTGAAGAGGAGGTGTGAGGGCACTCAAGACAGCGCTTTGCACCTGTTGGCAGCTCTGATTCCAGAAGGTTCTTCCCTACACTATCTGTTTGTAATTCCTAACAGTTAGGGCTTACTCACCTTTTCATTCAACCAATACTTATTAACTGCCTCTTCTATGTCAGGAACCGTGGCAAGATCCAGGGAGACAACAGCACATGGAAGCCAACAGGTCCCTTCATGGAGCTTGTAATTTAGTGAGATCCTCAGACTATAACCCAATGATTAAATAAATAAATGTGTCATTACAAATGGAGTGCTCTGAATCTAGGAGAATGCACAGCAAAGTTGGGGGAAGGATTCCCAAAGAGCATCCCTGTGGTAACAGTTGAGCTGAGCTGTGAAAGGTGTATAGGCGTTATGGGGTGTGGGCAGGGGATGAGCTGTCCAGACGGAGGAGCGGAGTCTGCTTCAAGGCCACATGGTCATCTACTTCCCTCTCCATGTACAAGCCTTTCAAATATGTGAAGATGGCTTCTTCCCTAGAGTTTTTCTGTTTTACTTCTAGTCTCTACAGCTTTTCCTCCTAGGATGTGATTTTACAGCCTTTTGTTGTTTTGAGGCCTGGTTTATTGCTGACCTCCTCTTCTTCCTAATATTTTTGAGCTATAACTCACATACCATGCATTTCACTCATTTATAGCTTATAATCCAATGGCTCTTAGTGTATCTTGGGGTTGTGCAGCCATCACAAATCAGTTTTACAAATGTTTTCATCACCCCAAAAGAAGACCCCATACCCATTAGCACTTACTCTCCATTTCTCCCCTAACTCGCAGCCCAGCCCTTGGAAACTACTAATTGCTTTTCATCATCCTAGAGTTGCCTGTTATGGGCATTTCATGTAAATGCAGTTGTACAGGATGTGATCTTCTGTGACGGCCTCTTCCTTTTTTTTATTTTATTTTATTTTATTTTTTTTTATTTATTTATGATAGTCCTGTGACGGCCTCTTCCATTCTGGCACAGCGTTTTTAAGGTTGGTCCCTGTGGAAGCCTGTGTCACTACTTCACTTCTTTTTGTTGCTGAATAATACTCCAGGGTGTGGATATATCACACTGTGTTTCTTCATTAGTCAGATGATGGATATTGCAATTATTTCCACTTACTGGCTCTTAGGAATAATGCTGTGCACTGCACGCTGTTGTGTGGATGCGTGTTTTCACTTCTCCCGAGTATAAACCTAGGAGCAGAATTGCTGGGTTGTGTGGTAAGTCTGTGCTTCACTTTCTGTGGAACTCCAAACTGTTTTCCAAAATACCTACACCATTTCACACTCCAACCAGCAGTGTGTGAGGGTTCGAATATCTGTGGGTTTTTTTTTAAAGGTTTTATTCAAATTCTAGTTAGTTAACATATAGTGTCATATTAGTTTTATGGTACAAAATAGTGACTCAACACTTCTATGCAATACCTGGTGCTCATCTGACAAGTACACTCCTAATCCCCATTGCTTATTTATTTATTTATCTTTGAGAGAGAGAGAGAAAGAGAGTGAGAGGGAGCAAAGTGGGGCAGGGAGGGGGAGAGGGAGAGGGAGAGAGAGAGAGACTTTTAAGCAAGTTCCCTGCCCAGTGGGGAGCCTGACATGGGGCTCGATCTCACGACACTGAGATAATGACATGAGCCAAAATCAGGAGTCAGATGCTTAACTGAGCACCCAGGCACCCCGACCCATCACTTATTTAACTCAACCTTCCCACCCACCTCCCATCTAGTAATCACCAGTTTGTTCTCTATAGCTTAGAGTCTGTTTCTTGGTTTGTCTCTCTCTCTTTTCCCCCCTTTGCTCATTTGTTTTGTTTATTGAATTCCACATATGAGTGAAATCATATGGTATATGTCATTCTCTGATTCACTTAATGTCACTTAGTGTACTACTCTCTAGCCCCATCCATGTCATTGCAAATGGCAAGATTTCATTCTTTATGACTGAGTAATATTCCATTGTATATGTATATCACATCCGCTTTATCCATTCATCAGTAGGTGGACACTTGGGCTGTTCCATAATTTGGCTATTATAGGTAATGCTGCAGTAAACATTGGGGTGCATGTGCCCCTTTGAATTAGTATTTTTATATTCTTTGGGTCATTATCTAGTAGTGCAATTGCTGGATCATGAGGTACTATCTGTCTTTTTGATTATAGTCATCCTTGTGGGTGTGAAGTGATATATCATTGTGTTTTGATTTGCTTTTCACTAACGTCTATAGATGTTGGCCTGTTGGCCATTTCTGTATCTTTTTTGAAGAAGTGTCTATTCAGATTTTTTGCCCATTTTTAAATTGAGTTGTATCTTTTTATTATTTTCTTATAAAAGTTATTTATATATTCTAGATACATACTTTAGATATACATACTCCCTCATCAGATACATGATTTTCAAATATTTTCTCCCATCCTGTGGATTGTCTTTTCATTCCTTTGATAGTGTCCTTTGAAGCACAGAAGTTTTAAATTTTGATTAAGACAAATTTATCTATTTTTTTCCTTCTTTTTGCTTGTTCTTTTGGTGTCGTATCTAATAAACCATTGCCTAATCTAAGGTCACAGAGATTATGTCCATTTTTTCTTCTTTTGTTTCTTTTAATAAGAGTCTCATCATTTTAGCTCTCACATTTAGGTCTTTCATCTATTTTGAATCCAATTTTGAATATAGTGTAATGAAGAGGTCAGCTCACTGTTTTTGTATGATACCCAGTTGTCCCAGCACCATTTATTAAAAATACTATTCCTTTCTCCTACTAAATTGTCTTAGCATCCCTGTCAAAAATCAACCGATTATAAATGCAAGGGTATATTTCTGAACTTTTAAGTATGCTCCATTGATCTGTCTGTCCTTATCAAGTACCAAACTGTCTTAATTATTGAAGCTCTGTAGTTAGTTTTGAAATTAGAGTATGAGTCTTCCAACCTTGTTCTCATTTCTCAAGATTGTTTTGGCTATTCTGGATCTCTTGCATTTCCATATGAATTTATAACCAGCTTGTCAATTTCTACATAGAAGCCAGCTGAGATTTTCATAGATTGTGCTTAAACTGTAGGTCCATTTGGGGAGTATTGCCATGCCAACGATAGTAAGTCTTCCGATCCATGTACATAGGATGTCTTCCCATTTACTTAGGTCTTCTTTAATTTCTTTTAATAGTGTTCTGGTCTTCAGAGTATAAGTTTCACACTTCTGTTGAGTTTATTCCTAAAATTTTATTATTTTTTATGGTATTGTAGATGTAAAACCACTGGAGTGTGCACAGTGGGATGGACCTCACACCTGTGGATACAATTCCATGAATATAACCAAAGACAAAGATAGCTTTTTGTGGGAGGGGATGACATAGAATAGAGTACGGTGGTCTACACAACAACATCACATTTTGACTCATGTCAAGAGAAAACCATCACACTTTTTCAGGTCTTCTGCTTCTGTGCTGTGCTTCCCACACTCTATACCTGGACTGGTTGCCCCGAGAAGCTAAAGGTAGCACATTGGCTTTTCCATTTAATAAGTTTGGATTCAACCCACTGTTAATAGTCTATGAGATTAGTTTGTATATTGATTCTGACCCTGGTCATATCTTTGTCCTTCAGCCTATCCACAAATGTAATAGACATATCCTCTTTAGGGTTTTTGTTCAAGCCAATGCTAAACATGTTCAGCAGGACTTTGCCAAGAACAGATGCTTGAGGTCCTGAGTTCAGAACCTCTCTCTGAGATCATTGAATTTCAGCCCCTGAATAACAGTATCCAACCAGTCCCCAAGCCACCCAGTGGTCTTCATACCCAATTCATTAGTCCTTGCATCCAATCCATATGGCAACCCCATTGAACTTATCAAATGCCCCATTCAATTCCTAAATCCTTGATCTATTTCATCTCTACCAGTCTAGTAATCCTATCAAAGAAAGAGACAATTTATCTGACAGAGCTTTTTCTTTCTGAGCCTGCAGTGGGTCCTGGTGATTCTTGCTTTCTATCTGTTCGTAAACCATAAGTCTCCTTTAACAATCATTTTTGAATTGGATGCACCAAATTCACTAGCCAGTTACTTTCTTATGATAAGAGAATTAACTTCAGATGAAGAAACAGGATCACATGGGTTAAAGTCATGCATAAGGCTGGTAAGTGTGGAGGGAAGTCTAGAATCCAAGGCTTATGATGACTTATTCTGTGCCCCCTCCATTCACAATGGAGGAGGTTCCTATTTGACAATGACAGGAGCAAGTGTGAATGTGGGAAGCTACTCAGAAACTCCACGTCCTCAGGTAAACTCAGGTGTTCAACTTACTGTGCCCAAAGTGATATACTGCTACATACAAGTGATGTGGTTGCCTCAGCAACCACTAGAGAATGAGCAGAACAAGAAAAAGAATCGTTTGAACCACATCTGTGGTATCATATTATCTCCTTTAATTCAGGTTCCTCTTTGACCTGAATTATCTGGATTTTATTAGTTGAAAAAGCATCTATCGACTCATGTTGTTTTAGGCCCCACGGTAGGCTCTGAAGATCTTGAGATGTGAGAGGCACAGAGAAACTTTACAGGTGAGTCCAGCCCTGCGATGCCCCCAGTGGGTACTATGGTAGACTGACTTGCCATCCTATCCCCTGGGGCCCAGGGATTCTTCCCACGCAGTCAAGATATCAAGTGATTCCAGTGAATCAAAATGGAACCACAAACCAGTCAAAAAGTGTTATTTATCATCTATTATGTACCAAATGCTGTTCTAGATGTTAAGATGCACCTGTGAATAAAACATAAAAGTTCTTGTCCTTATGGAGCTTACATTCTAGTGTGTGTTTGTGTGTATGCATGTATATACACAAATCTTAACAACTCTGTCAGATGATATAGAAAAAGACTAAAGCTGAATGGGGGAGAGGGAAAGATGGGGTGGACATGGGGTTAGAATTTAGAATAAGAAGTCCAGACGGGGCTTCACTGAGAAGGTGACATTTGAGCAGCACCCTGAGGAGGGTATGTGACCAAATCATGTGAATATCTGAGGGAGGAGCAACCTGGGCTGAGGAACAGCTGCTGCAAAAGTCCTGAGGTAGGGGTTGCCTGTGTGTTGGAGGTCCAGCAAAGAGGCCACATATCTGGGAGATGACGCCAGGTGGAGCCTTGCAGGATGGCCAGCTTCTCCTCTAAGCTGGGAAGCCAGGGTTTTGAGTGAAGGAGTGGCATGATCTGACTTAGATGTTTGAAGGATCCCAGAGGTCATGCTGTGAGTACACTTTGGTGGGGAGTGGGGCGGGCAGAGGAGAGGCAGAGGGGCCTGTTAGGGAACTATTGCAAGGTACAGAGACAGTGCTGATTCAGCTTAGGGTGACAGGGGTGGCAGTGGTGAGATGCAGACAGATGCTGGAGGGGAAGCCCCAGGATTTCTGGTGACTGGATGTGGGGTGTGACAAAGGGAAGGCAAAACAACGCTGGAACTTTTGGTTTGAGCAAATGGCAAGAGGAGTCACCAGTTGCTGAGGTGCAGATGGCTGCCAAAGGGCACTCTCCCACAATGAAAGCTCACAGAGATGAAAAACCCACCAGTGAAGAAGTCCGAGTTGCTGCACCGTGGATGGAAGAGGAAAACCAGATGTCCTAAAAGTCAAATGGAGGAGTTATTTCTAGGAGGAGGGGGTGGTCTGCTATGTTGACTGGTATAGATGGGTCATGTCTGATGAGGACTGAGGGCTGACATGTATTTACAATCTTGGTGGCTGCACCAGCGGCAGAAATAACCGGCAGGCGCCTCTCCTGAGTCCCTGCATGGGTTGAGTGCCACCTGTGTCCCCCCAGGTGATCACAGGGACTGTCTTCTGCATAAATCCCCAAATCCACCTCCCACCTCTATTGTGGTCCCTAAAATGGCAAAAAGAGTCCCTTTCTCTTTGATATTCCTATGTCAAGAAGTATCCTGTTGACCAAGATGTTTGTCAAAATGCAGAAAATGTATTATTTTTCCTTGGTTTTTCTGTATTTTACTGATTAAGACATATTTGTCTAATTCTAATACAGCTAATTCATACAGCCTATCTCTACCATTAGAAACATATAAATTATTCCTAAACACATATGACCACGCACAGATCTCATAAGGCACGTTTCCAGCACGCAGATTATTTAATACAATGACATCCCCATATTGTCACTGTTCTGTAGACAGTTCCTACCCATCCTAGGTAACGCATAATGGGGACACTTCTTTCCTGTTTGTTGAGGTTGGGCGTGGGTGGATCCAGGAAATCTAAGAAGTGGAGCTGTATAGCAAGAGGGGTGTGGGGGCTGCAGGGTGGTTTATGAGCATTGGGGGCAGAAAGGCTGGCAAAAGCAGGATTTGGAAGCTGGGAAAATGTGAGTTGGGAACCAGTAAATAACCACTGTGGGTAAAATATAGAGTCCCAGGAGACAGGGCCTGGGCTGCCCAAGGTGGGGCTCTCTGTGAGGAAGAAGAAAATCAGGGGGTCCCAGGTCAGGGACTACCTTCCTTTCTGCAGGTCTTTCCTAGAAAGGATGGAACCAGAGTGCCCAGTCAGCTGTGAGCACCAGAGAGGCCCAGAGACAGGAAGCAAGAGCCCGTGGGCAGTGAGGGCTGGCGTAGAGTTCACAGACCAGGGCAAGGTGCACCCCAGGAGGGGTGGCCAGCAGGCAAGATTGCCACTCCAGGGGGCTCACTGGGGTGTGATGGGGGGATGTCTGTCCGCCTTTTGGTGTCCATTATTTTCCTTTGTTTGAAATTTCTCTCATCAGACAAATGTTGCTCTTCACACCCACCGATCGCATGGAACTGTGATTTGTGAATCACGTACGGCCACATCCCTTGTTCTAACATTTCTCATCTCGGACAGGTACATTTTCCCTCGGGGACATCAGGCCATTCCATCCGTGTGTTGTTGGGGACATGCTGTGGCACTTGCTTTGGTGGGGGCGGTGTGTGGAGATGCATCTGTGTCCCCCCCTCCCAATGTCACTGTGGTTCTGCTCAGCATCGAGTGGTCAAGAAGAACGGAGAGGATGAGTGGGTGACATGGGCTTCCCCTGAGTGGTGGGGCTCGCGGGACTGAGGGACAGTAAGGCTCAGAGGCTACGGCCTGGAGCTCTGATGATGGGGCGACCAGTTTAGACTTTATTCCATGGCTTAGGGAGAGCTGTCCGCGCCCTTACGGAGAGGACCAATGTGATCAGGTTTGTTCCTATTTGGAGCAACCCAGTGGCAGCGTGTGGCAGGGGCAAGATGGGGTGGGGTGAGGGCAGTGGGCATGGAGACCAGATGGGGCTGATGTAGCAGCCCAGGTGGGAGGCCATGAGGACCTGGCCCTGCAGGGGCAAGGGAGCTGGGAATGAATGTCCTCGTGGAGGTCGGGTCAGCAGGGATCGGTGCCTCATTGGCTACTGTGTGAAATCCCGGAGGGCTGCCCAGTGCCTGACCCAGGCCACGGAACCCATGCTGTTGCTGTCAACTGCCGCTTGGAAAGCAGTTAGATGATCTCATACCATCTTCATATTCTGCGGATTATCTTGAGTGACCCACATTTGGAAGTATTTGGAGGGGGGAGGGACACAGGGGAAGCGAGCCTAAAATACTCAAACAATGGTCTCGATTCTCTGCTTCTCTTCTTCTGTTGGCAGCCTGGCGTATCTCGAGGAGTGGCGGGGCACAGGGAAACTTTAAACAGAATCATTACGTATAGATAGTGGGTGCCATAGCCTGCACTGAGCCTCCTCTGCCAGAGCCGTGGAAGGGGTAAATAGAAGAGCACCTGTCCCTGAACTTGACAGCATCAGGAGTGGCTCAGCTAAGATCACCACAGATGGCTCTGTAGGGCGTTCGTGCTGAGCACACTAAGCCAGCACCTTCTTTCCTATTGTCTTTATAACTCCATTGTTTTAAGCAGGCCAGCTTTGTAGTCAGGGTTCATTCACTACAGACAAAGCCTCTGTTAGGAAAAGACTAGATCTCAGAAGCTTCTAGAGCACTGAGGAAAATCATAAGCCATCGACGGTGGAAGTTCCAATTCCAGATCCCTGGGCACAAGGGGCAGATAGGGTTTCTCCATTTGTTTGGTGTCAAAAAAAAAAAAAAAATCTGGATGGGGGTGAGAGAAGGAATAGCCTCCAATAATTATTTAATCCTGCCAAACTCCAGAATACAGTTTAGAGTTAGCAATCCAGATGGTTCTGGCAAACTGTAGATCTCATCAACTATCCACAGTATAGTTGATAAAAGGGAGGAAAGAGGTGAAACATCCGTGTCATCACTTGAATGGCTGAAATAATACTTCAGTTCTGTTTTTTTTTTTTTTTTTTTCAGGTGGCTGAATTTTTCTCCCTCGTTGACCAATTTGGGAATGATTTTAAAACAGCCCTTGCTGTTTGTTTGCTGTTTGCTTTCCCTTTAGGAAAATAAACTCAGTCACAGTAAAATAGCTGAACAAATGGGTAGTTGGGAGCCTTTTATAACATTCAGCATCAGAAGGAATCTTGTAAGGCGTGTTCCAAAAAACCGTTGAGGATTTGAGGTGACCTTAAACTTGGCATTTCTCATTAGAAAGACTTCAGTCACCCTGAAAAGAAGGAAAACCTCCATTTAAAAAAACAGTGAACAGCAGATTTTCCTAGAGCCCATGGCCACACAGGCCACTTGAATGAGACTTCAGAGCTGTCGCATGCCGGCAAGATGGCGCCCCTTAAGGCCTCCAGTTGCCTCATGTCACATCAGCCATGTGATGCTAAGTCAGGAACCTGAAACATAAAGCCCATCATCCACTGGCTCCTTCAGTGAAATGACTCAGGGGGCTGTGAAGTCAGGCTTGGTCCTGAGAAAGGTCAAGAGCGGCATGGATCAGACTCTCATTTGGAGGATCTTTTGGCCTGGCAGGTGGCCAACGTTCTTCCATTGATGTGGGGGATTTGTAAGCTCAGTCACTCACTCCTCTGTCAGGGACCAGACCCTACAGATGTTTCAGAGAGAGTAGATGCTTGGAGCCACAAGCGACTAAAGACGGGGTAAACCCAATGGTGTTAAGCACGAGGGCCATGCGGTCAGATGGCACTTGGGTTTTGGATACGCCGTCACGAACTCTGCAGGTGACCTATTCTCTGAGCTCTGTTTCCTTCTTTCATAAAATGAAGACACACTAGATACATACGAGAGAGGATCTTTAGATCAATACATGTAAAGGGCTCAGTGTCTGGTACACAGTAAATGCTCAATAAATGTGTGTTACCATCAGTGCCACAACTCCTTCGTCTTGGGGGTGTGGGAGGAGAGAGCCAGAGCAGAAACACGAATCCTTCGAGGTAGCTATTTTGTCCGATAGATGCGCTGCTTAGGGATGC
Organism: Canis lupus baileyi; assembly: GCF_048164855.1. Taxonomy (NCBI): domain Eukaryota; kingdom Metazoa; phylum Chordata; class Mammalia; order Carnivora; family Canidae; genus Canis; species Canis lupus. The sequence continues at coordinate 13,902,642 of NC_132866.1, forward strand.
AGCCCTTCCAATGACAAGCTTTCTGGTTTTGAGCATCGTCCCCAGGAGATGACAAGCAGCAGGGAGAACAGACTGAAAGGTTCGAGGCAGCAGCTGGCACCTGGGGGCAGATGCACGGGGTGCGCAGTGCGAGGGGGAACGGCAGAGTGAGTCCTCCCCCTGTCCACCTCACCTTGGACAGTCTGCTTGATTTGTTAGCACCTCCCAAATCCCTTCCCTGGGTTACTGTTTGCTTGCTTTTTTGTTTTATTTTTGCATTTTGGATCTGAGGCAGAGGAAATGCACCCCTCTGGCCATTTACAGGTGACCCAGATGGGGACAGGATGGTGCATTCCCCAACTGCGGGGTTCACAGCAATCCCCAAAGCCTGTGAGAAGATGAAACTGCTAATAAAAAAAAAGTAGGAGAGAGACACACACACTTGGGTTCAAAACAGACTGTGTGAACCACTGCTCTCCGGTCCTAGCTGGTTCTGCAGCTCTCGTGCCTTCATGCAGCTGGATCATCAGGGACCTCTGTTTCCATCCTGCTACCCGTGGGAGAGGTAGGTGGTCTGCCGCCAGCCACCCCCTTGTACCCAGAAGCAGAAGCTGCTCCCTTCTAGATGCGTCCATTCTCCCAACAGTGTGAGCGTCCTGTCCTCTTACTTAGGCTGGGAGCAAATATACAGTGTGCTCATGTCACAGGCGCAGGGCCTAAGGGTTTTCCCATCACTATAGCGACAAGCCTTCTCTCTCCTACTCAGACTCTGGTTTTATTCTGGAAGGCAGATGCCGGATTGGGAGGGAATAAGCCCATTGCATTGTGGCCAATTCGGGTGGCCACTCATGGATGGTGCCATCTAGGGAGGGACAGCAGGGCGGCCCTACAAATGGAAAGCAGGCCCCAATAGTGGCTAGCCCTCACAGAATGCTTCTGAATCCCTTCATGTGCTTTATGCCTCTTAAATGTCACAACAAACCTACACCTTAGGGGTTCTTCCTACTAAGCCTAGTTTGCATAGGAGGAAACTGAGGCCTAGAGGGTCATGCTTCAGTGACAGAGCCAGGCTGGCATGTAGGCGATTTGATCCCAGAGCTGCCACACAGCCTTGTCATGGGTGTGAAGATGTCTGGACTCTGGACAAAGAGGAGATAAGGGGTGGGGAGGGCAAGCTGGCCACTTTTTTCAATACCTGAAGAAAGAGGAATCAGAACTGACTCCATATAATGAAAGGCCAATTAGAACTTTCCAAATGTGGACAGGCTACCTTGTTTCAGAGATGAGGGAGGGTGAGAGTTTCCTACACCTGGAGGATCCAAGCAGAGGCTGTGTGATTCCAGCATGAGGCCCCTCTAGCAGGCAGAGCAGGAGTGCAGGTAGTGGAAGGAGCCCTTCAGAGGTGGCCGGAGGGTCAGGAGCCCAAGCCCGTCTTAGGGGACCTGGGTGGGGCCATCAGAGGCCCACGCAGCCTCAGCTCCCCTCTCTATCTTCTCTTTCACTCTTCTGTGTGCCTGGCTCTCCTTCTCTCTCTCTGCTTCAGCCACTCTCCTCACTCACCAAGCTGTAGCCATACCAGGGTTTCTGGAAGAGGCCAAGTGCTTTCTGCTCCAAAGCGTTTTTGCATAAGTCGTGGCCTCTGCCTTCTCTTGTTCATGTCACCAACTCCTGCTCATCCTTTAGATCCAACTCAAACGTGACCTCCGGGAAGCCTTCCCTGACCACCTCATCCCTGTGGGGAGCCTGATGTGGGACTCGATCCCAGGACCCCGGGATCACGCCCTGAGCTGAAGACAGACGCTCAACCACTGAGCCACCCAGGTGCCCCGAAAATTTGCCTTTTTAATGAGTTCCCAGGTAGTGTGGATGCTGCTGGCCACAGAGCCACACTATGGAAACCATTGGATTTGACAATCTGCAGGTCCTCTGAGGCACTTGTTTTTAAATTTTCCAAATCGAGTAAATGAATATGAAAGTTCTATGCTTACAAAAAGAGTATGCTTATTTACTTTTATAAGAATTATTTATTTATTTGAGAGAGAGAGAGCACGAGTGCATGAGCAGGGCAGAGGGTACCGAGGTGGGGGTGGCAGAGGGACAGAGAGACTTCCCTGAGCAGGGAGCCCAACACAGGGGGCTCGATCCCAGGACCCTGAGATCATGACCCGAGCCAGAGGCAGACGCTCAACTGAACCAAGCCACCCAGGCGCCCCTAAAAACAGCATATTTAGATACAAGAGATTATTTTGAAACATAACTTTACCTTCAAGCATAAAAGGGGAGGGAGGTGGTGGAAGGCAAGGAAAGGGAAAAATCCTTTTCCAATCAGGAGGGATTAGCACCTACCGATGGGGCTGATAATGTCTATGATGGCAAAAGGTCAGTTGAATGGAAGTGCCTGGGCCTGGGCGGGCGGAGGGCCGAGCAGGTCCCTGGGAGCAAGGCCTGCAAATGCAGTGCTTGCAGGTTTCGAGAGCGCTTCCCGCCAGCTCAGCATTTAATCTCCACCTCGGAGGGTAAAGCTAGAGAATCACAATTAATAAGGGGAGTGAGAGGCCAAGGCAGGGAGGCAACAAAACAAAAGAAGGAACCCCTTGTGACGCTCAGGACACACCTCCTGGCCTGGAGATCTGCCTTCACCTGGCTGGAGGGTTTGTTTGTTAAGCTTGGCGGCTCAGAGTTCACACTCCGGGGGTCTTGGCTTGCTTGCTTCTCTCGTCCACACAGCCTTCCACCCACCACCTGCATCCCTACCCAGGGACCCTGTGCCGTGAGACTGTAAGGGTCCCGCTGTCTGCTCTGAAGGTCTTCCCTTTCCGTGTTCTCCCATCTGTTTGCACCCAAGGGAAGCATCAGTCTGGGAGAGTGTCAACACTGCTCTTTTAAAAAAAAAAAAAAATATATATATATATATATATATATATATATATATATATATATTTTTAAAGATTTTAGTTATTTATTCATGAGAGACACACAGAGAGAGGGGCAGAGACATAGGCAGAGGGAGAAGCAGGCTCCCTGTGGGGGAGCCCGACTTGGGACTCGATCCCAGGACTCCGGGATCACGCCCTGAGCCGAGGGCAGGTGCCCAACCGCTGAGCCACCCAGGTGTCCCCACAGGGCTCCTTACTGAGCTCCTTTAAGCCCAGGGGACCCCTCGGGAGCAGACGCAGTGGCAGTGGCAGCCTGGGGAGGCTCCAGAGAGCAAAGAGCATTCCAGCCTGGGGGCAGCCAGGGAGTGACCCAGGACTCCCGGGTCCCAGAAGCGAGACTTCCTTCGGCAGGCAGTCCCCCGCATGGCTGCTAGAAACATCCTCCTCAGCGTTGTCGTGGGCACTTCCTGTGAGCCAGGCAGCGGGCTGTTCCCTTCACTGCACTCTTCCATCTAATCCTCCTCTTAACCCTGAGAGCACAAATGCCCATTTTTGTCTCGATTTTTATAAACAAGCACACTGAGAGCTTTAGAGAAATGTAGAAAGTTGACCAAACTCAAGCTAGAGAGGCGCAGGCCTGGCTTTGAATCCAGGTGTGCCCCGCTGCAGAGCTCCCTCTGTGCGAAGGGGCCACATGGAACCCCCTTAGCAGAGAGCTACAATTAGGAATAGCCCCAGTGGTGGTGGTTTGTGCTGCTTTCTTCCTCCCCAGATTAACTGTCCCTCTTCACTTGCCTCACCTCTCTGCTGGGGGAGCCCCACTCAACTGCTGCCTGGTGGGTGGCACCACCTTAGTGGCTGCAGGGAAGTATGAGCAGGACAGGGAAGGTGGGGGAGAGGGGCCTTAAATAAAGGTGGCACAAGAGAGTGAGCTGCTCAAACTTATGAAAGCCAAGGACCACGGGACTTGAAAAGCCATCTGTCCTCCAAGGGAGGCACTCTGAAACCATGATTAGAATAAAGGAAGATGGGGCACCTGGGTGGCTCAGTGGTTGAGCATCTGCCTTTGGGTCAGGTCATAATCCCCTGGTCCTGGGATTGGATTCCACATGGAGTTCCCCTCAGGGAGCCTGCTTCTCCCTCTGCCTCTGTGTCTGTGTGTGTGTCTCAGGAATAAGTAAACTAAAAAAATAAAAAAATAAGAATAGAGACACCTGGGTGGCTCAGCAGTTGAGTGTCTGCCTTTGGTTCAGGTCGTGATCCAGGGATCCAGGATCGATTCCCACATCAGGCTCCCTGCAGGAAGCCTGCTTCTCCCTCTGCCTGTGTCTCTGCCTCTCTCTTTCTCTGTGTGTCTCTCATGAATGAATAAATGAAATCTTAAAAAAAAAAAAAGAATAAAGGAAGATGGCAGGGTCATTGTGAATCTTGTCCTAATTACAGCAGAAACTATTCTGTGAGACAGGATGTCCACTGGATATGGGTCAGTTGAATGGTGCAAAAAGAGCTTCTGGAAATAAGCAGCTGTAGGGCAATGCTTGAAAGCCCCACAGGTCTCTTGACCGAAGGACTTGGTAGTGCCTCTAAGGTGCTCATAGGATCATGACAGTGCTTAGCTTGGAAATGAGCCTGCTACCATGTTACATCCCAAAACACATACATCAGACCGAAAGGATCTCGGTCATGTGAGTTTTTGCTGAAGGTGTCTGAGGATGATCAACAGAGGGGGAGGTTACATGGCCTCACTTGCATCTAAACTTACTTTCCTGGCTGCTCCCCTCCTTCCCAGCTCCTCAAGGCTAGAGGTGCACCCGTGAGATGGTAAGAGGAAGGGCACACTGGCCCACCAATGCTGTTGGGTCTTATTGCCTTTTAGAATGCTGAGCAGGGGAAAGATCCCATGACAAAGGCTGGTGTGAATCTGAAAGAGTGTTGTGATTGATCAGTGATGTCTGCCACGGCGGTGACCGAGGAGGCACAGCCTGAGGATCACAGATCTGCCCCAAGACTACAACTTAATATAGGAAAGAGCTAGAAGTGGGGCTTACGGGCTGCATGGGGATCCTCGCTCTGCTCCAAACTTGTAACCGTTGAAAATTCAGCTCACCTCTGTGAGCCTCACTTCCCTCTTGGGCAGAGTGGCACGGTCACAGGCACCACCCCTCTGTCATAGAGAGACGGTGACAATGCACTGATCTCCTGGGGGAAAATGTGCCACCCGAGGACATGGAAGTATCACTGCTTCAACAGACCATGTTACTTGGGGTCTTGGCAGCATATGCATGGTGTGCTCAGCTTGATTCATGTGAAGGTGTTTTGATAAAGGGACTGTTTGCAGAGTTGTACATAGGACTGCGGCTAGTGACTGCAGGGCTGGTGTAGCCTCTACATCTCTAGGGGTGAGGGGAGGGAGCCAGTTGTGGACCTAGAAGCAGACAGTTCCATGGGGAGGGCCGCCTTGAGAGGAGCTGTGACCATGGGGATGAAAGGCACAGGCAGCTCACAGTGACTCCATGGAGGGGAGCCTGAGATTCGTATCTCACCTCTCTTGCCCCCCTCCGTCCCTTCTTCCCTCCCTCCCTCCCCTAGTCTGTGCAGTGGCTAAGCCAGCCTGAAACCAAAGGAGCCCTTGATGTCATATATTTGGTCAGCCTCTGTCTTAGCTTGGGCTATAACAAATACTACCATAAACTGAGCGGTTTACCAACAACAGAAACTTATTTCTCACGGCACTGGAGGCTGGAAGTCAGAAATCAGGGTGCCAGTATGGCCAGGCTCTGGTGAGAGCCCTCTTTCGGGTGGTAGACTGCTGACTTCTCCCTGTGTCCTCACAGTGTCCCCACCCCACAGTGGTGGGGAGAGACAGCTCTGGTCTCTTCATCCTCTTAGAAGGGCACCGATTCCACCATGAGTGCTTCACCCTCAGGACCTCATCCAAGCCTACTTACCTCCCAAAAGCCCCACCTCCAAACACCATGACCTTGGGGCATAGGGTTTCAGTATAGGGACTTTCAGGGCACACACACATTCGGTTTGTAACAGCCTCCCTGGGCAGAGAGCTTGAGTGGCCATTGCATTTTGCTGGCTGTATTAGGTTTCTGTAACCAATACCATGGACTGGGTGGCTTAAAGCCACAGAAGTTTGTTCTCTCATGGTTCTGTGCCCAGAAGTTCAAAATCAAGGCAAAGGCATGGCTGCAGTGCCCACTGTGGCCTCCAGGGAAGAATCCTTCCTTGCCTGTTCTGGCTCTCATGGCCCTAGGTGTTCCTTGGCTCACATCCATGTCATCTACCTTCACCGCATCTTCTCTATATGTGTCCTTTATATGCCCCTCATAAGGACCCTTGTCATCAAATTTACGGCCTACCTAGATAATCCAGGATGATTTTATCTCAGGATCCTGAATTATACCTACAAAGACCCCTTTCCCAAATATAACATTCATGAGATTGAGGGATTTGATATGGACATGTCTTTTAGGGAGGCCACCATTCAACCCACTACACCAACCTTCCACGTCTGACTTTTTGTTACTGAGCTGTGAGAAGGAACTGAGCCATTTCTCCCGAAGGCCACCCTGAGCTCGGTGAACTAGAGATCCTTTGCATGTCTGCTCTAACTAGAGGTTAGGGCCAAGAGAGGGGGTGCACATTTTACCTCATTTCAGAGCACGATTAAACTAAACATTGTGGCCTTTGTCAAATCATGTATCCCCTGTGAGCCCCTATTCTACATCACTAAAATGAAGCAGTGAGATTAGGCAATGTCGGAAAGAGTTTCTACCTCTAGAATCCCATGTGCTACAAACTAATGTCAGGGCGAGGTGGATACCTCCCTGGTAACCTTGCACCCACCACTTCTGGTCCGTGACATGCTTGTTGGCACTTGGGGTCAAGCTCAGAGCCACAGATATCTTCAACATTTCCAGGCACCCTGGGGCTTTTCATCGGTAGCCTTCTGTCCCACACAGAGGAATGGCCCAAGGAGGATGGTCTGCGTGTCTCACTCGGGACCCAGGGCCCGCAGGTGCCCTCCCTGGGAGTCTGAAATGGCATTTCAGCTCAGGCATGTTGGGTTAGCTCGGGTTTCCAGCCAGGCGATTCTTGAATCTTTTCATGCAGCCAAGGGTAACAGTGATACCATGACACCTTTTCTAATTGTGTTTTAATTGAAAAGGCTTGATTTGATTATAGAAGCCTACACTGTAGTTGAAGGGCTTGTTAAAACATGTATTAAATCCAAAAGATTGCAATGTTTCACTGTGTAATTATGTAAACAGTCACGTATATAGAGCAGTTTACAGTCAGCGGGAATGCTTTTTCAATAGCGTGGTAGCAAACTGACATTGCTGATCAGTGGCAGGTGAATTTATTTTTTTAAGGACAAACGAAAGTTGGTATCCCCGCCCTCACCGCCCCCCCTCCCCCATCGGCCAGGCAGGCTTTTTAATTTTCTCCTTTTGTGTACGTTTTTCCTTGAAATCCGTTGTGATTTGAAGTAACGTTTCTGTGTTCTCCGGTGCATGTGAATTCCCCATAAATGGGGAAGGAAAATAAAATGTGCCACATCTCTGAAATGTTTAGATTTCTCAGCGGCAAAAACGATCCAGGGATTTAAAAAAATCCTCAGCTATAGTTTTAAAATAGGAATAGAACTACCTTAGAATTCCCTGTAGTTTTAATGAAAGTGTCCATTAAATTTACTGAGGATAAAAGAGTAATTTACCTCAAAACCTGCTATCCCTGCCTTCCCAAAGGACTTATGATGCTCACCTATCTTTTTTGAACTTCAAAATAAATGAAACATTGATCAGAGATGTCATCGAAACATTACTTCTTCTTGTCCATCACTTGCTCAACCTTGGCCTCTTAGAAGGAAACAGGCCCCACAATCATGATTTCCTCCCAGCTCCAAGAAAATAGAAGCCGCAAATGGGCTGGTGAATTATGTACTTCCAGTGGTTTTGAAGGGAAGCATTTACTGAGGGAGAAAATTGTTTTAATCTTATAACAACCAAGGAGGAGAGTTTGTAAAAACACAGAACACCTACACATACACTTGATTTTGTTGCATAGAAACACACAGGAACATTTTTTCCCACAAACTTGCCTGATGCCTCAGCTGAGGGATCTTGCTATGGTCCAGGCAGGGGTGGGTGGGCCTTGGGGTGCAAGGAGGGGACTGGGAAGCAGAGGTGTCGGGGGTGTGAGGGTAGTGAGACCATGCGCAGTTGGCTGGGAATCCCAGGGACACCGAGAGGGCAGGTCCAGTGCAGGATGAGGCCGTCGAGCCCCTTCTAGAAACACTGGCCCTGCAGGATACCCCGAGCTCTGCTCTCCCAAGGCCCAACTCCTCAAATCACAGAGTCTGGTGCCACCTTCACCCCAGGCTGGCTTAAATAACTTAAATAACTTCCTGGCAGACCCACCTCAGTCCTCTTCCCCCTTGATATTGCTGGCGGAAGTCAACACGTGGGATGTTTTACGAGATTAGCATCCACAGTCGTCAAAACCAACAAACAGACAAGTGAATAAATTCAAATTCCAGGAAGTCAGTCCTAGAAATGACTAGGAGGAGAAAATAAGAATAGTGAGTGGTCCAAAAGAAAAATGCAAGCTTCCCATTGCTGAAGGGAGGGGGGAAGAAAAGAAGGAAGGAGGGAGGGAGGGAAACAAAGGCTGCATATAAATTATAAATGCAAATATCCCTGTCTGGGGAGGCACACGCAGGGCAGTGTGACAGTTGCTGGGGAAAGGGTGGAAGGCCTCGGTGAAGGGTGACTTTCACATTTTGCTCAATGTGATTATGGGTTTCAATATTTTACCAAGGGACCTTGTGTCATTTTCCAAAAGGGGTGTGTGGGGGCGTGAAGATCTTAAACAGAAATGTCCAGATTTAGAGGAAGGAGATCATTACAAGTGGCCTATTCGTACGAAGTAGATTATGAGTGAACCATGATAACACAGCAAACGAGGAGGCGAAGGGAACTTGGTATTTATACCCTTCATCTTGCTCACATCCCTTTGTCTCCTTTAAGAGAATGCATTTTGCACAAAGATGTGCCTTGTTCAAAAGAGAAAGCTGGTTTCTGGAAATACGGTTCACGCTCTGATCATTTCCAAGAGACACAGGATGTATCATCCAAGAACGGCTCTTCCACACCATGGAGAATACGTATCCTCCTAACAAAAAGTTCAGAATCCCTAAGTGGTGGGCATTTTCTTGGAGCCTTTGGTTCAAAGGGAAGGGTGATTAAACTGTTGGTGATTGTTTTGGTGTTTTATTAGAATGCCCCGATTCAGCTCGATGGGTGCTTATGGGCCTTAGATACCTACATGGAAGGGGGTATGTGATGCTCGGCTTGTGCCATCTTCTTCCTTCCCCCCATCACCTCTGTCCTCACTGCCAGACCTTTCACATGACACTGCACTGCTCTGTGAGCTCTGAGCAGGTGTAGGTGTGTGTTTGTATGTGTGTCATCTCCCCAAGTACGGCCTTTGTAGGGGAGGAAAGAGCTTTTTCTTCCTCCTACCCTTTTAGATTCTCAGACTGGGGCTCTGTTAAATTCGACCAACAAAAGACAGAGAAAAACGGTGGTGAGACCTGGCTACTTACATAGCCTCTTAGCAAAGAATAATAAGTTAGTAAAGAAGTGACAAGACAAAGGAAAAGGTTATTAGATTTCCAAGGGCAGCAAGTTGTGGGAAGGTCAATATAAGGGGAGGTGGGGATTTATGGCAGTCCCATTTTCCAGAATTTTCTGCACTTAGCTAAGAGAAACTCTGGGAAGATGTTGTTCTGCATCTTTTGATTCTCATTTACCTCTAGCTCAAAATGGTTCTTATGCCCAAGTGGCATATTGGGAGGTGGCATATTCTGATCCTTTCCAGTGTGCACACTTCTCACATTCTCTATACTTATCCTTTCGCTCTTAGCTTGAGTCTGGGTTCTTCACACAATATGCCCTCAATAAATACTTTTTTTTGGGGGGGGGGGCTCTTTGCTCATGTATTAGCTTTCATGAAGATGAGGTAAGGCTGCATAACAAACATCCCCACGGCTCAGTGGCTTGCTGCACTAGGGCTTCTCCCTTCTATTACGTGGTGGTTGCCAGTTGGCTGTGGCTCTGCGCCATGTGTCTTCATTCTGGGGCCCAGACTAAGGGAGCTGCCACTGTCAAGAACACACGAAGAGGAAAGAGCAACACAGCTGGTGGAACCACACAACGGCTCTTAAAACTTCTGCTCAAACTCTGCATGTCTCATCTACTCACATTTGATTGCTAGAGCAAGTCACATGTTCAAATCTAACAGTGGACCAGGGAGGGATACTCCTCTAGGGGAAGGTTCTGCACATCCTGTGGCTGCAGATGGGATGTTTGATTCTCTCACAGGGAGGGGCCGGCGATTGGTGATGGAAGGAGCCTGCCTCCCGTCTGCCAGGCCTTCGTGGGCTAAGCTGTCTTCTTGTGGCTTTATGAGTCAGCCCATCCTGGGCTCCCAAATCGGGTCTTTGCACTCTGCCAGTGGCCTTCCTTATTCTTTTTTGCCTCCATTTTGTTTCTTTTTTCTTTCTTTCTTTCTTTCTTTCTTTCTTTCTTTCTTTCTTTCTTTCTTTCTTCTTTCTTTCTAGATTTTATTTCTTTTAGAGTGAAAGAAAGAGCTTGCACAAAAGCACACAACAGGAAGAAGGGCAGAGGGAGAGGGAGAGAATCTCAAGCAGACCCTACACTGAGCATGGAGTCCCACATGGGGCTTGATTCATGACCCTGAGATCTTGACCTGAGCCAAAATCAAGAGTCCGACGCCCAACCAACTGAGCCACCCATGTGCCCCTTCTTTTGCGTTTCTATTGTTCTTTTCCGAATTCTAAGAGCAACACATCCTCACTGTAATGAGTTCAAACAGGGTGATAGTGACCTTTTATCGTGCCTACTAAAGAACTTCTCATCCCCGAAGCAATCACCATGAACCATTTGGGGTGCATCATTACAGATAGTTCTCATGCTTATACAACCACATAAAGTGTGGACACACAAATAAAATTTTAGGTATGTATCCACATTATTTTGTGACCATACTTTGTAGTTAGCCTCACATCTCAGACATCTTTATGCTGAGCCGCCCTATTCTTTTTATGATTGCACAGTATTCCGTGGCATGGGCATTTCACACTTAAGTGTTTCCCTACTCATGGGGATTTACTGTGTTTCCATTTTGTTTCTGTTACAAAAATGCTGCAAAGAGCATTCTAGATGCATGCGCACAAGTAGTTTTGTTTGCAAGCTGGATCCCTAGAAGTGGAATTGCCGGGTTAGTGCCCTTTACATGGTGGTGGATATTGCCAGGTTATTGTCCTGAAAGGCTGTGCTAGTTTATACCCTCACCAATGTAGCTAGTGTGCCTTTTTCTACTCTACCTGGCCCTCACATTTCTTTGAATTTTTCACTTTGAAATAATTTTAAATTGACACAAAAATTGCAAATGTAGTACAAGCATTGGCTGGACACAAAATTGGTATAACCAGTGTCTTCTCCACCCAGCTTTCCCCAAAGATAGCCTTTTACGTAATCAGAGTTATCAGAGCCAGGACACCGACACTGATACAAAACTAAGTCTTATTTGGATTTCACCTGGGTATGTGCGCACACTTCTTTCTTCTTTTGATAAGCAGTCCCATAGACATTATCACATGTATAGTTTTGCCACTGACCTTTTAAACTTAATACATACTGATTTTGTTTGTAAGAAATAAACCTTTTGTGCTCTGTGTAATTTATTTTTGTGGTTGTTGCATCCTTCTGAGTTATTATGACGGTGGGAATATTTGAGTCTAGATCCAGCGCGAGCAGGCTGTCAGTTTGCAGCATGAGGCGAGCAGATGCTAGAAATCTGCTTTTTTTCCAGCCTTCCCTCGAGTACCCTTGGGACAGGGGCTCTAACACCCAGGACAACCTCCTGACCTCGGCAAGCATCCATTTTCTGTTGCTCGTTAAAATGCAAACCCCAGAGTGGGTTTTCACTTGGCAGCTTGATTATTCAGACTTGCAAACCACAGATGAGTGTGTGTGAAAACTTTATGGGAAATTAATCTTCGAGAAGTAAAACACGCCATCTCATTTTACTTAAAAAAGAAAGAAAATTAATGTGAGTGCCGGTGCTTCCTATGTGTTTATACTGAGTCCTTTCACTTAGAATCAAGCCATTATGAGTGCATTTGTTCTTGATGAAAGGAACCCAGCATTAGACCGGAAATAGGATGTGTTGAAATCAATTTAGTGTCAACCACATCAAGCTTTTCTAAAATTGTAGGTTTTACGGAACTTTAAAACATGACTTGTTTATTTGGTAGAATTTAACTGTGATTCATATTTCTCTGAAACAGACAAAAAGAGAGTCAGAGCAAATTGCAGGTGGGCAGGGGCCCGGGGCAAGGAAATGTGATTTTGAAGTGCCTCTGCCCTGTCACACCCCCTGCTGTCCCTACCTTTGCAGTTGAAACAAGAATTTTTTAAAGGCTACGTGTTTTGATGGTACCCTTGCTTTGTGCATTCATATGGGGTCTTCCTGAGGGCTATTATTTGAATGGAGAAAGCGATGGTGCAGATGTGTGACCTGTTAGATGATGGGCATCCCTTAGCCCAGGATGGCCTGGTACATGAGGCGAGGTACGTGCACCGTGTAAATGACCCCTGTGAATTACCCTGTCCTTTGCAGCTAGGAAATCAATCCTGGAGGTGAGGTGCAAGCCACTTCTCAGTTTCTTGGTATTGGCTGGCATTCACATGGGAAAAAGACAGAATGAGAAGTTCTCTGGGGCACCGGGATGTGCAGGAGGGGTAGTTGCAAAGCTGGGCAGTACTGGGAACCCCCCCCCCCCACACACACTAAAAGGTGGTCTCAGCTCCCATGACTGAGCACCAGGGTTTTATGCCAAGCCAGGCCCCCTGCTCTGGGAACCCAGCAGGATCTTAGGAGCTGGAGAGGACTGTAGAACTCATCCAGTCTATTGCTTTTTTGATGGTGGCCTGTAGCTGGACACCTGCTAAGTCTCTGCCAGCTGCCCCTTGATGGAGCAGGCCTGGGGTGGGGGTCATCAGCTCTCAGAGCTGGGGGTGAGAGAATGAGGGGGGCTGGAGCCTCCACATAAAGCTTGAGTTCCCTTCAAAACCAACTTGGCTAGTACTGAGCCAGTGCCATCGTAGCTTTACCCTGGAACCTTCTATTAGCACAAATCCAGTCACCCACGGGTATCAGCTTCCCTGCTTTCATTTTCCAGGAGAAGTGGGTTTCTATTTCATCTCTTCCATTGTGGGTATTAGGAAGGCAAGATGGAATTAGCGTAGGAGGAAGCAGGTTTCCTAATGGATACCCTGGGGCAGGGTGGGGGGGGAACAACAACAAACCAAACAAAACCACAGTAACAAAAAACCATCACCCACCCACTTATCCATCTGCCCATAAGATACATATGTGCTATGCAGGGGAAGATTTTTTAAATTTTAATTTTTAAATAATCTCTATACCCTACGTGGGGCTTGAACTCACAACCCTGAGATCAAGTGTTGCACGCTCCACCAACTGAGCCAGCCGGGCACCTCCAAGAAAACATTGTAGGGAAAGATTTTTGTCATTCTGTTCACTGCTGTATTCAGGCTCTGGAACAGTACCCGGCCCGTAATAAGTGCTCACTGAATCTTTTTGAATGGAAAGCAAGGAGTCACTCATGAAACAGATCCTGAACCCTTATTCCATGTCCAGCTCTTGGAGGCAGAGGGAACAGATCAGTCCTTGCCCTTGTGCGGTTCGCAGTCTAGAGGACAGACCAGCAAAGAGATCATCACCGAGCAGGCATGGGCCTAGCAGAGCCACCTTTGGAGGGCAGGGCAGCACATTCTGAGCTCTCTGAAAGCCGCAGGGCTTGATGTGTCCTCCAAAGCACTATGTGGGAAGCTAGAATCTGAATTCACATTTCCTGCTTCCAAATCAGTGTCCAGTTCGCAAAGCAGGTGTCAGAGATGGTGTCTCGTAGATGGAGGGACAGATGCCCCTGTTTTCAGGGCATAGCCCAGAGCAGGTTGGAAGGTGACCAGAGGAAGTCTGTGCTAAGATCTGTGCTTGTGACTCCATGAGTGGGAATGACAGCCAGTCAAGGATCAGAGATGCCCAGTAGCCTGGAGCTGGGGGTCAGGGCAAACCTGATCAGGCCCACGGCCAGGAGTGGCAGGTGCCTTGGAGCCAGGGACAGTGAAACATCCTGGACACGCTGAAGCGGGGAAGCAGGTAAGGGTGGGTTAGAAGGCAGGGTGAGAAGTGGGGATCCTTTCTGGGCTATGGGAGGGAGAGTCAGGGAGTCAGGTCCCCAAAGGGGGCCTGAGGCTCAGCCAATGCCAGCAGTGAGTGGGCATCCCGCCCGCTGGCCCTGTCTGCCACATTCCCTGCCAGTGGCCCAGGCTGGAGAGAATGGTCATGGTTGGGCCTGGCCCAGCAGTGTATTGTCGGGAACTCAAGCACGAGGAAGTGACTGTTTGGATCAAGGTCAATTCATAGGTGGACTGGAGTTTGTTGCAAATGGGGAAATGATGTGGATTTCATCCCAGTTCAAAGAGGTTGACCAATTTTGGAATGGGTTTAAATTAAATTTTAGTGTTACCTGCGATGGAATCAAAGCATGGATTTCAGTTCTGCTGGGTTCTCAGTTCAACAAATGAATGTGGTCATAAAGCCGAGCAGGGCCCTCTGACATGGAGGTCAGTAGCGGTCAAGTGCTGTGGTCTGCAGAGGTGAGTCCGGGGCCTGGAGGGAATGGGCAGGCTGGTCCCCCAAACCCCTCACTATGCCCATCCCCCACTCGGGCCTCAGTGGCTTTGCCTTTGTGTGTTTTCTACACTGAGGTTCTGCATAAGATTTTGTTTGAAGATGGGGCTGTGTTACTAAAACTCATTTAAAAGTCGCTGCTTTGGGTGGCTCAGCGGTTTGGCGCCTGTCTTCAGCCCAGGACCTGATCCTGGAGACCTGGGATCGAGTCCCACGTCGGGCTCCCTGCATGGAGCCTGCTTCTCCCTCTGCCTGTGTCTCTGCCTCTCTCTCTGTGTGTCTATCATGAATAAATAAATAAAAATAAAATAAAATAAAAGTCACTGCTTTGGACTGTGATCACAGGTGAGAAAAATAAGGTTATGAGAGCCTAAGGGAGAGACATAGCTGGTTAGTGGCTGGTGGCTGTGGGGGTGGCCAACCTATCTGGGTGTGCCTGGGACTTCCCCGGTTTTAAAAATGGAAAGTCTAGGGTCCCGGGAACCCCCTTTCAGTCCCAGTCCCAGCCCCACCCCCTGGGAAGCATGGTCATGCTCATGGCCCTATGATCTTAGCTGAACTTCCAGGGGAGTGCAGTAGCCTCCTGCCCGGGTTCCTGCCTCTTTCTTTGCCTCCCCGCCCCAACCCTCTGCCCTCCATCCTGCAGAGGAGTGGCCCTCTCACGTCATTACCCTGCCCAAGGCCCAGGAAGACCCACCACCACAGTATGAGAGCCAAACTCTTCAGCCTGGGTGAGAAGGCCCTGCATGATCCGGCCCCTACCTTTACCATCTTTTGCTCCAGAAACATGGAAACTACTCAAAGCAGCCCAAACTGTATCTTTGCCCAAACTGTGCCCTCTGCTGGGAGTGTCCTTCTCTCCTCTCTGGGCTCCTGGCCAAAGCCAACTGTCCCATCTGGGCCTCTGGGAAGGGTCTCCCAGCATCCTGTCCTTAGAGGGAGCCAACAGATTTTCCCTCCACTGCGTGGTGCCGTGTATATGTCCTTGCCACACGTACCACTTACACAAACCACAGATGGTTCTTTCAGAGCACACATTTGACCAATGATCCTGTGGAAGCCAGGCGTCTGACTCCTGGCCTCTGGATCCTTCCATACCCCACACAGACTCAGCCCCCAGGGGTCAAGGCCTGTGGCTCACCACCTAAGGAGCCCAACTGAAGAAGCAGTCCTCAGAGAGGCGCTGTCAGCCCTGCACCCCAACCAAGAAGTAGAAGCGGACAGGATTTACACAGACCTATCCCACGTGTGTTTTTAGTGTCTCATAGGCCACAGCTTTGCAAAGGACCAGGGACAACTGAGCAGCCAGGCCTGAGGCTCCTAAGAGAAAGCTGGAGCTCCCCCTAGCGGCTGCGGAGAGGTAGCGCTGCCAGGCCTCACTTCTGTGGGGTTTCCTTCCAGGACCTCAGAACTAGGCCCCAAGGAGCAAGAACAACCAAGGAAAGTGAAAATCATTGCAGTGGAGAAGCCAACCCCTCAGGCAGCTCTGCTAATCTTCGCCTTTGAAGAGGGAGGGAGATGATAGAGTCAGAGTTTGAAAATGATTCTGTTGTCATAAAAGCTAATTGCCCTCAGCTCTGGGACTGTGCTCTCTACCCCAAGCAGAGGGTCTCAGCTGGGCTGAAGGTGCCCCCTGGAGGAGATGCCTCAAGACTGGGGGACTCACCCCCAAATCTCTGTCCTGTGTGTCCCTGAGGATGCTGCGAAGGCCACAGCTGGAGGTTTCTCTTTCTTTGTTAAAGGACTTCACCCTTCTAAGCAAAGATTTTGTGGAAGCGGTGATATTCTAAATCCCATCAGCCCTACATGGGGCTCTGTAGTATGAATGCCATCATTTGGAGCCAACTTGATTTTGGTGGGGATGGTGAGGCAGGAGCAGGCCCAAATCCTGGGGCAGGACCCGCGTGGGGCCCAAGGTCCCAGAGCAGCAAGCCCTGTGGGGGAGAAGAGGGTACAGAAGGGGACAGAGAGCACTGCAAAGACCAACCTTTTCTCTACTTGTACTTTTTGCCCCGTAGGGTTTGCCATTGGTCCAAAGTTTATTTTTGGAACTTTAAGTTGGATTACTGTTTCTCAAAATGTTTTTGTTTTTGTTTTTAAGTAGGCTCCAATGTGGGGCTTGAACTCATGACCCTGAGATCAAGACCTGAGGTGAGATCAAGAGTTGGATGCTCAACCAACTGAGCCACCCAGGTGCCCCTGGTTCTCAAATTTTAATCACTCAAGTAACAATAATAGTTATTATCATGGTAACTAGCATTAATTGAGTTCTTATTAAATGCCAAGTACTGTTCAGACGCTTTACAAGTGTTTTGTTAACTCATGAAGTATTGTTTTATATTGTGTATAACTTATTTAATCCTCATAACAGTGCTGTATTGTAGGAACTATTATTATTCCCATTTTAGGAATGAGGGGTTTTTGGGCAAAGAATACAGTATTATTATTGTAAAAAATAGTTTCCTTTGAATTCCATCCTCTTACTAAATAAGTAAGTTTTAAAAAGAAACCTGATTTTCCTACTATAAATGGAAAACTGCATTACCTATCTTAAGTTGGAGGAAACTATTTTTAAAATCTATTGAAATAACGATTTGCCCAGGTATCTTCAAAAATCCTCTTCTGTACCACCAGCAGACAGCCAGGTAGGTTTGGTGAAATACTGCCTTAGAAATGGAAGAGACCCCGCCAGCGGGGGGAGTGGAAGGGAACCTTCCAGGGTGGAAGAAAGCCATTTTACATTTTTGGATTTGAGAGTGAACTGTGGTCCGTAGGGACCTGCTTTAAGAATGCTTGGATTTAACTGCTTTTCTTTATCCAGCTTTGAAGACAGATGCTTTGCTCATGAATCTTCAGCCTTTCTTCTTTTTTATTTTAAAAATATATATAAGCAGTTAAGGGCCAAAATTTCTCTCCCCTGCACTAGCGATATCCTGTACATTTTGATTGGAGTATTTTATTTTTTTGTTCACTTCTAAATATTTTCTAAGTTCTGATTATCATTTCTTCTTTAACCAAAAGATAATTTAAAAGTATGCTTCTTCATTCAAAACACCTGGATTTAAAAAATAATTATCATTTTACTATTGATTTCCAGTTTACAAATTATGATCACAGAACATGACTTGTATGTTTCCAGTCCTTTGACATTTATTAAGACACACTTTATGGTCTAATATGTGGTCACTTTTGTAAATGTTTTATTTGCTCACCTTGTATATCTGTTCCTACTCTTTTACTTCTGAGCTTTCTATCATCTCAAGTTTTTGTTGCGATTTTTATAAACAGCAAATACTTGGATTTTTAAAAATCTTGTCTGAAAATCTTTATTTTTTTACCAAGACCATTTGATCCCTTTACATTTATTATAATCATTGATAAATTAGAATTAGTGTCTACTATCTCATCTCATGCTTTTTCTTTTCCTTTTCTTGTTACCTTTTGGATTTATTTGTTTATTTATTTTACATAATTTTTGCCCTCTATTAGGTTGCAAGTCACCTACTTTTTTCCCATCAGTTTAGTGGTTACCCTAGAAGTTAACAATATGGCCCAATTTTATCAAAATCTAAAGATAACAGATACCCTTACCTCCCCTCTAAATACTACAAGGATCTCAGAATACTGATTTCATTCTTCCTGTCCTGATTTGGATGCTATTCCTGTGGTATCTTTTAGTTCTCTCTGTTTTTAACTCCATAAGACATTATCATTGTTATTTTCTATAGGCGATGTTTGTTTAAATTTCTGTGCGACTCATTCCTCCTTGCATCTTAGATCTTCAAACTGGAAGTACTTCCCTACTGTCTGAAATTCATCCTTTAGAGTTTCCTTTACTGAGTTTTGCTGGTGGAAAATTCTAGGCTTTTTTTTTTTTTCTTAGTTTGAAAATGTCAATTGAAATGTCACCTTGTTCTTGAAACTTATTTTCAGAGGGCACAGAATTCTAGGTGGATAGTTGTTTTTCCCTCAGCACATTGAATGTATCCTTCCAGGCTTCTAATTTCCATTCTTGCTGATAAGAAGTCAGTTGTGAGTCTATTGTTGTGTTGGAAGCTTTGTCTTTTCTTTCTGATTTCATTTAAAATCTTCCCTTTGTCTTTGGTATTCAGCAGTTTCATCATGATGTGTCAGGGCATGGATTTCTTTTCATTTTTCTTGCTTTGGATTTATTGGGCTTTTTGAATCTAGGAGCTGGTAGCTTTCATCAGTTCTGGAAAGTTCTCAGCCCTTGTCTCTTATATTGTCTCCCTCTTCATTATAAAGCTTCTTACTCTATACTCTGGGTCTATTAACTTCCTTTTATATCCAATTCTTTTCTCTTGGAGGATCATTTCCTAGGATCTGTATTCTGGGATGGATAACTTCTTCTGATCTAATTACTGATTCTCTTATCCAGGAGGTATTAGTTTTAATTATTATATTTGGTTCCAGAAATTCTGCATGGTTCTTTTTCAAATCTGTTTGGCTTTTCTTTATAATCGTTTCTTTCACAAATCCCCAAACTTGTATTTTATTTTATTCTTTTTTTTTTAAA
Organism: Canis lupus baileyi; assembly: GCF_048164855.1. Lineage (NCBI taxonomy): Eukaryota > Metazoa > Chordata > Mammalia > Carnivora > Canidae > Canis > Canis lupus. The sequence goes on from NC_132866.1 coordinate 13,921,851, forward strand.
GATCTTATTTATTCATGAGAGACACACAGAGAGTGGCAAAGACATAGGTAGAGGGAGAAGCAGGCTCCTGAGGGAGGACCCTGGGATCATGACGTGAGCCAAAGGCAGATTCTTAACCACTGAGCCCCCCAGGTGCCCCCAAGCTTGTCTTTCAGTAAACATAATGACTTACAATCTATGTCAGTTCCAGAAAATGAAGTATGGGTTCTCAGCTCAGATCAGAGACATCTTTACCTCTGAAGAGGAGGAGAAACACAGACATCTATATCACACGCCTCATCACACTGCTCTGCTTCCAGGAACAACCCTGAGGACAGTGTCATTTCCTACAGCAAAATTTCTGCCATCCGGGAAGTCCAAATTAGGACTGGGATTCTGACTTGTTTTGCATTGACGCTATTCTCCTCCATGTCTCTATGACATGGAGATAGGAAGAGAGCATGGTTTCAATCCCAAATAGACCAGTCTAAGGGAGAGGGGTGCTCTGACGATTTTCTAGGCACATGAGAGCCTCTTGAGATAGGACAGTGATCAGGAGAGCAGCAGACTCAAACAATCCATGTGACAGAAGAAAAAAAATAGAAAGAAGATGACATCTCCATGGGCTTTCCACACTGAGTAGTCGCAGAACTGGAGCTGGGTTGGGGTTGCTTCATGCATTTGCTTAAATGACTGATAGACACGGATGTACATAGATAGCTTCATATGGATGGAAGTCATGCCTGTATAACTCATCAGCATGGTGCCTGAGACACAAAAATGCTCAAAAAGTATTTACAACCATCATCATTATTGTTGTAGCTATTATTATGACATTCCCAGGGAATACTGGTCTGTTGAGTCAGCATGTCCAATGTGCCAAGTTGTGGGTCTTTTCAAAAGAACGGGGTCACTGGAGCAGATAGAATTTCCACCTTTTGCCCAACTAATAGGCTTAGAGCAGTGCCTGGGATGTGGGGGTTGTGGAGGAGCACCGGGTAGGGGTGAAGCCTGTACGCTAAGACAGGAGATGGGCAGGCAGGGATGAGGAGAGGTGCGTCCCCAGGGAAGGGAAGGTGAGCCAAGGGAATGCTGGTGGGGGCTGGGTGGGAGGTGATGAATAGGAGGTGCCAACATTTTCTCCACAATTTCATTACATCTTGGGGGAAACGGGGGCTGAGGAGGGCCCTATGATGACAGCCTGAATTGGGTAAAATTTAAGGATAAGGAATTACTAATTAGTAATAAGGTGGAATACTTAAGTGTATGAAATGAATAATATGTAGCTAAAAAATAATGATATAGCATTAGGCATGTGAGACATGTGGACTCCAAGCAATTAACCTCTATTCTTCTCCTGAATCGTGGTTGTGCTAATTGGCTCCTTTCCTCTGACGGGGCGATATTAACCTTTCTGTTTTTCTCTAAAGGAGCAAGTACGTGGGGTAGATGTGCTGCTCTGGTTTGGAGGAAAGGTATTTTTTCCCCTGAATAATAACCCATTTGCAATTTTTCTCCCAAATTGTTGCATTTAAAAGGCTCTGTCAGATTTTCCTGATAACACTCCTGAGATGGGAAAAGATGATTTAAACACACCCGACTTCATTTGGAGCAGTTGAGAGAAGTGGCGTGTTGAGGCTAGTCACGCTTTGGCCATCACCGTGTTACCAGTTTCTTATTCTTTCAAGCAACACGTCCTAATTGAGAGCTACACGTGGGAAGCGCTGTCCTGGGTGCTGGGTGCACGGCACCAGCAGGACAGCCTCCTGCTCTCATGGAGCTTCTAACTTAGTAAGGGAGGAACACCAAAGGCAAATGGCCATGTAGAGATCTAATAACAACCTCAGGCCTAGGAGGTAAAACAAAAACAAAAATCAAAACAACAACAACAACAACAAAACCCCCACAAAAACCTGGCTAAAGAGACCATGTCAGGAAAGAGAGAGGTGCCTTTGAAGGCAGGGTGGTTGGGAGGGCTTCTCCGAGGAGGCAGTATTTGAGCTGAGACATGAATGAAGGGAGCTAAAGAGGCTTGTAGCTATTTGAGGGCCAGTATTCCAGGCAGAGGGGACAGCAAGTGCAAAGGCCCTGGGGCTGGCATGTGGTTGGGATGTCAGGACCAGCAAACTTGCCAGTATGGCTTGAGCAGAGTGAGGCCAGGAAGAGGAGGAAGACGTGAGGTGAGGAGGGTCATGAGGGCCATATGGTGCAGGGCCCCAGGGATCATGGTAAGGACCTTGAGTTGATTTCTAGAAGCCACTGGCAGGGTATGAGCAGAGTTGGAGGGGAAAGGCTCCCCCTGGCTGCTGTGGGGAGAATAGGCTGAGAGGAGCAAAGGCAACAGACGTGGGAGTGTAGTGACAAATGGAATCAAGACAGCAAGAGGGATGATCCAGTGAACCCGACCCATAGTTTGGTGAAGTAGAGCCTCCCGAAATCTGAAGCATGACAGGGGCCATGCCCTGCCCACCTAGAAACAGGTATTAGGCACTTCAAGAACCCAATAGGGTGGAGAGCAGTCACGTGAGATTCACTCTGTGAAGTTTTAAGAGTCGACATCATGGAGAGCACACATTTAAAAACTAACCTGGCAATTCCACACCCGGGACTTGACCCAGAGAGATAGCCAGACAAATGCACAAGGGGTGATCCACGTGCAAGGTGGTTCCCAGTAGGACAACTGTGGACAACCCGAATGTTCATCAGTAGAGGAGCATTCAGTTAAGCCATGGTCCATTTGGGCTTTAAAATAATATCTTTAAGCTGATAGTATTTTAATAAATCATACAATCCACGAGGGGAAAAGTGAAGGGTAAAAATTTCACTTATCTTTGGTCTTCCCAATCACATTTCCCAAGAGGGCTTCTTGGATGCCCTTCAGGACACATTTTCTTCTCAGATATAGGCATATCCATATGTATATTTATTCTTTACGTATATAAACGTGTACAGAGTCTTCTTAAGCAAAAATAGGATAATTCTATAAATATCTTGCAGGGTAATTTTATTTTGGCATTTAGCCACATCAGTACATTAGGTTAATAGCTGCATAGCATGGACATGCCATAATTGACTCAATCCGTCTGCTATTAATGGATATTTTCCTAAATATATGTTCCATTTGTGTTACTCGAGGGTATATCTTCACAAGTCGAGTTCTTTTTTTTTTTTTTTTTACAACTTAAAACATTAAATATGACGATGTAGCATGTATTCCTTGTGCAGTTTTCCTCAATGCATTATGGAGAGAAAAACACCGGGCTGCAAAATAGTAACGTGTTGCACGGTCCCATTGATGCAAATTTGTGTCTGTCTCCGTGTGCATATATTTATAGGATCTGGAGGGATGCTCGCCACCAAGCTAAGAGGAGTTATTGATCACACCCTAGTGGTTGTAACAGGTGTTTCTTCTCTTTAGTGCTCTTCATTATTATTATTTAGAATTTGAAAAAAATGTTTTTTGGGGGAAAAGCAAGCTATTTATACTTGGAGACGAGTTCATTGGGAGCTGGTTGGTACACTTAAAACATTTTGCGCTTGGAGCTGTACTTTTCTTACTGACTACTTCTTTCCAGTCGAGCATTAAATTGTTACCTTTTCCCTTCTCCAGCGGCGAACAGCAGCCAAGCCGCGCGATTGCGGACCTGAGCGCAGTTCGCGGGGCGCACCACGAGAGGGCAGTGTTTGCAGGACACTGTGCGCAGGGCCGCCCCCCCAGGCTCGCCAGGGTCTGGAATTTTGCAGGATGTCATCTCTGCGAGGCCAGAGCAGGGATGAGATGTATGTCCCGTGGCTTCCAGTTTGAGCCGTGACACGTATTTTTTTTTTCCTTCGCTCGGTTTGAGTGGAGGTGGCACGAGGGAGGGATGGCTCTGCAGCCCTGCCCTCTCCAAGCCCCCCACCCCACCCCCCAGGCCTCCTGCCCCTCTCAGGGCAGGTCACTGCACCCACCCATCCATTCTGGGCCCAGCCAGCTTCGGCCTCCAGGACTGACCCCAGATGGAGGAAGGGAGGGGATACAGGATGTGCCCCCCCTCCATCGCCTCCCTACCTCCCCCACCTCTTGGTGCTGTGATAGCACCCCACCCACCCAGCCACATCCTGACCCCGTCCCTCAAGTCTTAGTTCCTGTGCCAAGTAGCTGCCTGGTCTTCCCTTCCCTCCTCCTCTCTTTCACCTCCTTAATTTTTTTTTTTTGAAAAAAGCAATGCATATTCATGACAAAAATTCAAATAATACAAAAGGAGAGGCTGATGAAAAGCAGGTCTCCCCTCCTCCTGTTCTAGCTTCACAGTTTTCTCCCCTAAGGCAATAAAAGCTAAGAGGTTTTAGCAGCGTCTCCTCCCAGAGGTTCTGGGTGCATATGCGAATACAGATGTGCACAGTTGTGTTCAAAAGCCGCAGCCTCCACTTGGCTCCTGGTTTGCATTGCCTAGCCGGGGACACCCCTCCACGGCAGTTCATAGAGCACCTGCCCAGGTACTTCCTTAGCCGGCTTCCGAGTATTCTGTCGTGTGGACGCACTGAGGTTGGTTTAACCACCTGCACTGAGGGATCTTTGAGCTCTTCCAGTGTCTTGGGGGACAGTGGGCAGTGACTAATTTGTAGGCACAGCTGTAAATGCAGGTGTGAACTCCACCTCGACTACGTTCCCAGAAGTGGGGTGGTTGGTCCAAGGGTGCAGGTAGGTGCAGTTTTTGTATTCGTTGTCATATTGGTCTCCAAAGACGTTTTGAACCAGTCTACACCCCCCCCCATAGATGACATAATTCCAGCACCCCCCCCCCCCATAGATGACACATTCCGGCATAGATGACACAATTCCAGCATGAGGGCAAATTTGTCAGTTTGGCAGGTCCCTGGTTCTCAATCTTGACCGAGGTCAGAATCACCTGGGGAGCTTTCTACAAATGCCAGTGCCTGGGCCATACCCCATATCCCAGACTGATTAAGTCAGAATGTGACTCTGTGTGTGTGTGTGTGTGTGTGCGCGCACGCGCGTCGGCGGGTGGGGTGGGAGGGTGGGAGGGGGAAAGGGACCAGCCTCAGCACTTAAAAAAATTTCCCCAGGAGATTCTAATGGGCAGGCAGGGATGAAAGCCACTATGATACATGGAAAAGATCTCATGGCTTTAAATGTACATTTCTTTAAATGTAAAGGAAGATGAACATTTTGCTTTGAGAATGGTAATTTAGACTTTTCTTGAATCACAGACCTTTTAAGGTTCCACAAAAAAAAAAAAATCACTGGATCTTCTGTCCAGAAAAATGTACACACACGTTGGCCTCAACTGAAGTGATCACAGACCCTCTGGAGCTCATCCTCAGGCCTCCTGGGACTGCGAGCCCCAGGTAGAGGGTAGACTCAGAAAACTGCTCCTGCCAGCCTCCCCCACTGCACCCCAGGCCTTGGGCACTCTCCCTGGAGCCCCACCTGGACCTAGCCCTTATGTCCCACCTGCTGAGATCTGCTAGGAGCCTCTGCCCCAGAATCCTAGCTGTACCTATAGAATAACCCAGGTCTTCCTGGGGGGGGGGGGGCTTCCCTGATGCCCACCTCTGAGGTGAGTGTCAGGAATCTACAGGGATTCATAGCATGAAGTCCCCTCCCTCAGAGAGCTCACAGTTGGCAGGCGCCCCTGATGCCGTGTGGCAGGGGCTGTGTGGATGGGGGTGCCATGGTGCTGTGGAGGGACAGTGAATTCAGGTGGAGCATAGACTGAGGAGGAGTGTGGCCAGGGCCTCCCTGGGGTGGCTCCTGCACCTGAGCTGGCGATGCCTCGATGGGCAGGGGCCAAAGGGTGTGAGGGAACTCATTACCTGCCGAGGATGTAACAGCCAGGAAGGTGTGGACACCTCAGGGAGTTGCCAGTAGCTTGGGGCCTGGGTTTTAGGGAAGAGGTGAGGCAGGAGAGATAGGAGAGGCTGCATGACCGAGCCCATGGATTTCAGGGCAGGGATGTGCTGTTAGAGCATTTGCTCTCTGGGCAGGGTCTCCAGGCAGGGTCATGGGAAGGAAAGGGCTGATTCTGGGGTGTTAGGGCAGCAGGGCTCAGCAGGACAGGGGAAGGTTGGGTCACCTGTTCCTGGCTTCCGCTGAAGGGTGGTTAGGACCATGGCTAGGGAGGGAGGGGATGACAGTGCTCAGTGGGCAGACAGGCATTCCGTGTGTGTGTGTGTGTGTGTGTGTGTGTGTGTGTGTGTGTGTGTCTCGTGGGGAGGAGAGGGAGAGAGAGCAGGATATAGGCAGACAGCAGAGCACCATGCATCCCCTAGGCTGGGAGTGAGCAGTGTTGGGGGTGAGCACCTGCTGACACCTGCATTGAAGGGCAGCCTCAGAGGGAGACACAGGGAGGCCGGCAGGCATCAGGGGAAGGGCAGCAGTCCTGGAGCAGAGGGCAGAGGGGGGCAGAGCCATGTCTCCAGCCACCTGGACCGCCCAGTACTCACAGCTGCTCTGTGCACCTGCCACGTCTGCAGGCAGGTCTGGGCCGCGTGCATCCTGTTACCCCACAGCAGGGACCCTACCCTTGTTCCAGAAGGCACTCAGACCCCTACCCAGGCTTTGAGTCTTGCATTGATGGGAGGGTCAGGTGGGAGGGGGAAAGAGTCTGCTAGCTCACCCAGGGAAACCAAGCCCCAGAGCCAGGGCAGAGGCCACACGGTCAGGGTTTTCAGGACTCTTCTCCCTAAGGCCAGAAGATGTCTCAGCACCCAGGGCCTTGTACTCGCCAGTGCTCCTGGTTATGAGTAGCAGAAAGTCATCGCCAGTCAGTGTAAGCAAAGGAGGCCGTGTAATTAGGGCCCACAGCATCCACGGGGGGCACTGAGGCAGGCCCCAGAGCCAGCAGGACTGGAGCCTGCCCGGGCCCCTCTCTGGCCTCCCTGAGAGCTGCTCCTTCCCCCTCACCCTTCGCAGGCTTGTGCTCCCATGTCCACCCAGAGAGAGTTCGCCCGTGTTGATGTTGCTTTTCTCATCTCCACTCAGAGGTCTCCAGGAAGGAGCGCCTTGGCCCAGCTCGCTCAGAGGCTCCCCCCTCAGCAGTCAGCTGGGACATGAGGCACCAGCCTTATTGCCAGGACTTGATAACTCCAAGGGTGACCGGGTGGAGGGAGGAGTAGGGGCAATTCTTGCCAACAGGGTGCTGGGCAGTCTCCTACGTATCAACCACAAGCCAAACCTGACTTCCCAGACATACCTGTTAGATGTTCATTCATTCATTCATTCATTCACTCACTCACTCATCCATCTTACAAACCTTTCTTGAGCACCTACAGAGTCTAGGTACCCCTCTAGGTTTTGTCCATACAGAAGTGAACAAGACAGATGGCGTTATTGCTGTAATGAAGCCTATACTCTAGGAGGAAGAAGAAGGCAAGAAACCAGTCAAGAAATAAGAATCATAGGACACCTGGGTGGCTTAGTGGTTGAGCGTCTATCTTTCTTCAGCTCAGGGCATGATCCTGGGGTCCTGGGATCGAGTCCCATATCAGGCTCCCCACAGGGGCCTGCTTCTCCCTCTGCTTATGTCTCTGCCTCTCTCTGTGTCTCTTGTGAATAAATAAATAAAATCTTAAAAAAAAAAAGAAGCAAGAAAGCTATCAGGGCATGACGTGCAGAGCAAGGACATAAGGTGATGTACCACAGAAGCCCGTCAGAGACTCTACACTGCCTCTGAATGACAAGGAGCCAGCCAGGTGAAGAGCGGCTGACAAACACCAGAGGCCATGGGAACAGGGCACAGGGACCTGAATTCATTGGGGGATAAGCCAGGAGTGACCAGCAAGAAGGTCACCTGGGGCCTTGTAGGGAGCCACTCATGGAGGGTTATTTTCTTCCAACTGTATTTTCTGAATATGTGATGCATGCAAGTGTTATAAAACTTAAACCCTTTTAAGTTTTACAACACTTTTATAACACTTATTAAACTTATAAAACACATGAAAGGTAGACAGTGAAGAGCTGAGTCCTCACGGTTATACCAGTCAGGGTGGCTCCTGTTAGCTACCACAATAAGCACTCCCAAGTCTCAATGACGTGATGTATTACAGGCATGTCTTGCTCACGACATAGTCAGGGGCTCCCCCGACTGGCCCCACTCCCAGCAGTGATCTGGGATGCGTCTCCTTTCCTTGTGTGGCTCCACCATCCCAGAGTGCGTCCCTTCCAGCTTTATGGGAGGGCAAGAGGGAGCAGAGGATCTTGCAGAGGGGCCTGGCTTGGAAGAGATGGGCATCACTTCAAGCCGGAGCTAGTTCCCATGGCCCCCGAGTTACCACAAGGAAGCTGGGAAATGGGTGCTTCCTGGGTGCCCAGGAAGAGGAAATGGGATTGGGGAGATGTGGTCGGTCTTTGCCCCCCTCAGCTGCCTGGTTCCCCAAGAGGCCACCACTGTACACAGGTCCTTAGGTGTCTTTCCAGAGAGAGCTTATGGTCACAGAAGCAAAAATATATCTACATATAATATAACTTTAAAACCCACAAATGCTGGCATGCCATTATTCCATATCTTGCTTTTTTCTTTTCCCCTTTAAGATTATATTGTGGACACCACTGGAGCTTTTAACCTGGGGAATGACAAGCTCTAATTTGTCCTATTCAAGGTGCACCCTGGCGGGGGGGCCAGAATGGATTGGGGTGGGAGCAGCTGGCACATCTGACAGTGCAGCTTATTGATGGCCGCGATGCTCCCCGTGTAGGCCTCCACGACCCCACGCCTCCCGCCACCACGCAGCCACCAGCCTGAAGGCTGCGTGACTTAGCCCCCTTGTTGGCTTTTGTTTTTGTTTTTCAATAGTTGACTGCATATATGTGAGCCTTACCTGAATATGTTGAGTCTTGCTTGATTTTTCTCTGCGTGGTTCGTAGCTAGATGATTTCACTGAGTGACTCTACCACAATTCACATACTCATTCTCCAGTCAAAGGACGTCTTGTTTTTTTCTGGATTTGGGCTGTTCTGAACAGTGCTGCTATCTGCCTTCCCACAGCTCCAACTTTTTAGAGATTGCCATATTTCGCTCCACAGTGGTTGAGCCAATCCCTGCCTTTTTTGCGGGTTGTACATAAGGGCACCTAGTGCTCACCCTTGTCTTCACCTGCCCCGGGGGTCATCACATTTCTAAATGTGCATCTTTCCAGGGCCTCGCTTCACATTTTGCCTGTAACAGCTGAGCCTGAGCATCTCTGCAAACGTTTCTTTGCCCTTAGTGTGACCTCTTCGGTGAAATGCCTGGTTACTGGTTTTCTCTATTTTTTTTTTTTTTTTTTTTTAATGAATTGTCTCTTTAAAATTGATTTGTGGGCATTTTTTTTTTCATCCTGGATACCAGTCCTTTGTCAGTTACAGGTGTAATTAAACATCATTTCTTGATCTGAGGCTTTCATCTTTATGATGTGTTTTGATGACTGTTATGTTCTAATTTTAACAGAGTAGTATATCAATATTCTTTTATGGTTTGCATGTTTTGAGCCTTGTTTTAAGATATCCTTACTGTTTTTTTTTTAAAGATTCTATTTATTTATTTATTTTAACGAGAGAGAGAGAATGAGAGTGCAAATGCAAGTGAGGAGAGAGGCAGAGAGGGAGAGGGAAAGAAAATCTTAAGCTGACTCCATGCTGAGCACAGAGCCCCTTGCTGGGCTTGATCCCCCCAACCCTGAGATCATGACCTGAGCTAAATCAGTTGCTCAACCGACTGAGACACCCAAGTGCCCCAGAATCCTTACTGTTTTGAGTTGGATTTGATGACTGGACCCAAGGACCTCAGGACCCATGAGCAGGCCCAGCTCTGGTGACCAAGGGGCTCTTGGGGAGGCAGAGCCTGTTGCAGCCCCTGGGGCTCTCCAGGTGGCTGACAGCTGAGAGGTGGATTTAAAACTGGAGGACATGATAGAGAAAGATGGGAGAGAGGCTGAGTGCATTGAATTCGATCCTTTTAGCAACAATTACCCAATCACCATGGATGGGCAGAGGAAGGGACTTTACGAGAACAAGGCACAGACTGCAGGAAAGCCTGTCTGCTTGGCCTCACATTGGACCCACAGCCACCTGGCTCCTGCTGCCACCACCCCTGTCAGCCTTTATTGAGACATTTCATAGGACGAGCATCTTTTCCCCGAGAAGGGTAAACTGTCAAGAGCCAGGAGAGCAGCTGCACATGTGTGTGTCCAATCGCTCAGGGCCGACTTAGCAGCATTCGTGATAATAATACTAGATAGGGACACTGAGGCACTGATGGGGTAGCGAGAGGGTGAGCCACACGGGGGAGCCCAGAGCAGGAGCCCTTAATGGGGCCGGAGTCAAGGGATCAGTAAATTTGGGACAGAAAAAAACTGTATATTCCTTATTTTCCCTGACCTCTAGGTGAAATTTCGCATTTCCTTGGATTATAAACGTGGGCAACAAACCAAACAGTGTTAGCAGGGCCTGCGGCCTGTCCCTCAGAGACATCACAGATCCTCTTCCCTCACATCACTTTTTTGGTAGATATTTTGAAATACCTACTTCATGATTACAGTTGTAATAAATCTCTACTAGATCTCTGACATTTAATGTGTTAACAGAGAAGCACATATATTACTCTGTCACAGGGATTTTGATAATCTTGGCAAATAATTCAGTTCCTTGGTAATCCTGTGTGATTTGTTTGTTTATTTATTTATTAAAGATTTTATTTATTCATGAGAGACACAGAGAGAGAGGCAGAGACACAGACAGAGGGAGAAGCGGGATCACGCCCTGAGCCGAAGGCTCAGGCTCAACCCCTGAGCCCTCAACCCCACTCAGGCGTCTCCTGTGTGATTTATTTTATGAATTTAAAGACATGATTCCGAAGAGAGATCCACAGGTTTCCCCCGAAGACCAAAGGGTCCCTGAGACACAGGAGATTAAGGAAGGGCCCCTGGAGCGAGGACCCTGCTTCCCAAGGGAAGCCACTAAGCCTTGTGTTCTCAGACAAGCACCGTGTGTGTGGAGGCTGGAGGACACAGAGTAAGTGATGGTGCTTTGCAGATGTGCAAGGAAGTCCTGCTCTTCCCAGCTGCCCCATGCTGGGCAGGCCCTGGAGATGACTCAGATGACATGGATCCCTACCCCTTGGGTGAGAATGTGTTAGTGCTAAAACAGCTTGTGCCGGCTGCTGGCCTTCTCTAATTAATGGCACGTCTCCTGTCAATAGACTCTAAGCTCCTCCGGGGAGGGCTGGCATCATCCACATCCTCTGGCCACTGTAGTCACCCATGTGGGTGCATGTAGACGGAAGTAGGGGGCTATGAGAACACAAGGCTCAGAGCCCTTCTGAGTCTGTCCCTACCCCACCTTCCCGGCCCCGTCTCTCCTTGCTGTCCCCTCTTACCTGGTCGTGCACGCACCACCATATTCCTCAGCCACACTGGGCTCTGTGCTCTTCCCCACACATACCCTGCACCGTCCAGCTTCTAGAGCTTTGCTTACGCTCCCATCTGCCCACATGTCGATCAGGACAGATTAAGCAAAGTTTTGGGAACAGACAACTTCCTGATTCTGTCATGGGCTGGGTGCAGACGGTCTTCACTTGGGGCCAGAGGCTGACAGAGCAGCCTCCGGCTAGAACCTTCCCAGTCTCCCAGCAAGGGAGGCAAGAACATGGCATCTTGGCCCTGAGGGTCACTTCCTCTCACAAGTCACTGTGCAGAGAGTCACATGCCCACACCTGAGTTCGGTGGAGCAAGAAGGTAATCCTCTCTGAGGGAGGGGGCCATGGGCCTGAGGCACCCACCCTCCCCATCCCTCCCATGTCAGGGAATTTTGTCCCTTCCTCCACACTCACCTGAAACCCTGGCTTGCCTGGGCTCTTCTGTGGGAGTTTATCTCTTCCGCCTCATAGTCTTGTGTTTGCTTCTTGGGCGCCCAGATGGGCTTCAGCTCTGAGTTGCGCTGGACCTTCAGTGTTGGCAGGTTACTACTGCAGCTGTGCGTAAGCTCCCCTGACGATCATCCGTGACTTGGTGATTCGCGATGTTGCAAAGAGAAGCCACAGCTGCTTAAGGCCTTGGGATGGCTTCGAAACCATGTACCAGGAGTGATGGTTGTTGGTTTGAGAATTTTAGGAAGGATATTTTGTTGCTTAACTTGGAAAGGGTGAATTGACCTATATCAGCATTCACCGCCTTTGTGACCCAAAGATGGGTTACACCCTGCATGGATGAAGCCATTCACCCCACGTGGATGAAGCCAGGCTTGGGTTACGGGCATCATGGGCAAGAAAGGAGAATCCTCTTGTCCATAGATGGACAGGACAATAAAAAGCTTCAGTCAGAGGGCAGCTCCTTTTGACTGGTTTCTTGAGGGCATTGGGCCTCCTTTGAAGAGCTGGCTTCTCTGCACCGTTTTAGGCCTGCTGTTAGAGCGCCACCTTGAGGTTTTACCGTGATGAGTCAATGCCCACCTGTCCTTCGGTGAATTAACCGCATCGCGTGAAATCAAGGTTTGTGGAAATAAAAACCATCTTTAAATCAGGTGCTGATTTAAAGGCTGTATTGTTTGGATATATCAAGAACCATCTTGTGTCTAGTGTCAGGACATGCCTTTCCCGTTTCCTACCTGCCGTGGCCACCATCAGGACGTGCCCGGTGACATCCTGGAGCTGGCGTGTCGCACCTCCTGGGAGGTTAAATTTGCAGGAATTCTGTGAGCCAGTTGTTAGACACAGCTGTTATTGAAAATTAAAAGAATATTACAATGGAATAAATTTTGTAAAAAACGAAGGTGGTGACAAGGCAGCCCTTTCTAATCACTTTACTATCATCACAGGGCTGGAGGGTATTTACGTTTACTGTGTTTATATGATGGAAATGGGCCATAGCCGTGTAAGTCCCTTCCCAGCTCTGCCCACATTCAGTGACACCACGTGGGTAGCCTACACTGGGCCCCGGTAGGAGCGTTTACACCTCAGGCGGGGATCTATAGGTGCTGTGCGCAGCAGCCACGAGGGACGGAGGGACCATGTTGCACCTTTACCAGCACATTCCTGAGTGCACAGCCCTCCTGCTGCACATGGAATCGATGTGAGGATGGAGGGATTCGGTGGGGAAGGAAGGAGGTGGAAGGGGCGGGTGGCAGCCCTGTGACTCTAACCCCCTCACGTTCGTGAAATGCGGGGTTTGGAAAAGAAAGACAAGCATTATCCTAAAATACATTATTTTAAATGATTTCCTTTATTACTACTTGGATTCTTTTGGCCACTTGCCAGCGTGGCAGGCCATTCCTGCGCTGCCCGTGGAGCGTTCCCGGGGGAAGGGGATGCGTAAGTGGAAGAGACCGCGTGCAGGCCCCGATGTGGGGACAGTGCCCAGTGCCGCACGGCAAATATTTAGCGAGCAGGTGGCAATGAGGCTGACGTGCAGGGATTGTGTCTGAGGTCAAGGCCCTCTCCCTGGCGCTCCAGACTGGCTGGTGTCTGGGTGCAGCCCAGAGGGACGCACCGAGCTACAGTCCACGCAGAGGCGTTCTTGGCTCGATCTACACTGTGCATTGCTTCTTTGGTGCTTTGGGAGTAAATCAAATTAAAAGCAAACTTGAATTGAGTCCAAGTTGTCCATATCTCCCGTTCTTGAACCCGGTCCAGGTCCCTACTGTAGTCATTAAGCAATTTATATGACGCATTGCGGCGCCCAGTCTGTCATACTCACATCATACTTTTAAAGGTCTCTGTAAAAACAAAAAATACATATATATATTCCTAAATAGTGTCTATAATTCTAACTAATAAGATTACATTAAGTCCATGTTGTACCAGTTTTAGCTTTAAGCATCCAATAGAGATAACATTCTAAAAAAAAAAAAAAAACCGATGTATTTTTAATTGCCTTTAAATCCTGCTGCTCCGTGGCACCCATTGAATCAGTGGATTTGAGTGCTTCAGAGAATGGATGGGCTTCTGCTAGAATAATAAATTCATTGCTCAGCTACAACAATCGAATTTGACTTTTTATTTGGTTTTGCCTCCTTGGCAAAACAATGGTCTCAAAAGCCGGGCTTTGTTAAAAGATAAAAAAGGTTTTTTAAATTCCAAAGCTTCCCCCTAAAGTAGGAAGCGTCAGCACCACCGACTTTGATCACAGAGCTTTACTATATAAGCCGTAAATAGAATTCGGCACTGGGGAAGCCAAGTTGCCAGCAGACAGGAAGGCGAAGGAGAAGGCGCTCCGCCCTGCCTGGGAGAGATTTGAAGGTGATGAGAGAGCAGCAGGAGGAGGTGGCCAAGAGCTGGGGAAACTCTGAGAGGGACCCAGAGCCTGGGGCCAAGGGAGAGGCCCGGGCAGGGAGGAGCCCAAGCAGAAGAAGCCAGGGTGGTGCTCCCAGGTGTACATGCACCAGAGCTGCGAGGCTGCTGGAGAAGCCACAAGAGTTCGTGGTGCCTCCTAAGGGGTGCAGAGGTGCTGAGAGACGATGGGGATGGGGACAAGCAAGATCAGGGGGCGAAGTAGACTTCGGATAGGGACCTGGGTGCCAGGAGCAAAGGCACAGTCCCAGCCTTTGGGAGCTGACAGGGGTGGCTCTGACCCAGGCAGGGCTCCGGGGCCTCCCACACTTTCCCTGCCTGCTGGGCTGGGGCTGCCTGGAGGTCCCAACCAGAGCTGACATTTCTGGGGGTAAACCACTGCTTGCTGTTGCATGCCGGGCCTGCTTTTGTGGCCCTGCAGCTGCCCACCTGAATGAGCTCAGTCAGGGCCTCTCTCGGGGAGAGAGGGAAATGCCTGGGCTCACATGGGCCTGCTGCTGCTTCGCTGGGACATCTGGCTCCTCCGCAGAGGAAAGAGAGCAGAAGGAAGGAGGGCACAGGGAAGGCTGGCTCATTCTTCACGGAGTTTACAGGAGCTTCTGGGGTTGCAAGTATCTGAGGGAGGATTGGCCTGGTCACTGTCCTAATCTAGCTAGGGCTCTCGATGGCCTCTGGCCCCATCTCAGTCAGCTGGGATACCACAGAGATACCCCAGTCTGGGGGCTTCAGCAACAGACATCTGTTTCTCACTGTTCTGGAGGCTGGAAGTCTGAGATCAGGGCTCTAGCATGGTCAGGTTTGGGGGAGATGACCCCACATGGCCTCCTTCTTATCATGTCCTCGCATAGGAGCAAGGAGAGGAACAAGCTCTCTCCTGTCTCTTTGTGTAAGGGCCCTGACCCCATAGGAGGGCTCCACCCTCATGACCTACTCACCTCCCAAGGGCCCCACTGGCTCACACCATCCCAACTGGGATTAGGGCTTCCGGATTCTGGGGAGACAAGAGCATTTCGTCCTTGGCGGGCCCCCAGCCGCTCATCTGCCTTCTGGTTGTCATTTAACTTCTGTGCTTCTCAGTTCCAGCATCTGCAAAAGAGCTGAGACAAATGCCACCCCTCCCCCAACATGCCTGCTTGTAGGCCTAGCACCGAGTCTCGGCCAGCAGAGCTGCCCCTGTGTTGCATGGTCCTATTACCTGGCCCTCGAGTGGGTGGGGTGCACTCTGAGGGCCTCTTCTTCCACCACCACTCACATGTTGGGGCCCTGGGCTGTCCCGGACCCTCCCCTCTCCTCCTGTACACGGGCTCATCCCCTCACTGGTTTCTCAGAGTCCCTCCCCTGTCCCCCCCGCCCATGCTGATGGTCCCCAGAGCACTTGTCTGGACACTTCCCTTTGGACATCTCATAAACATGCTCAGAAACCGGACCAAAGTAGAACCACCATCATTCTCCCTGCATCTCTTTAGATTCATTCTTTCCAGAAACATCCTCGGGGGGAGCCCTTCTGTCCAGGCCCAGGAAATGATTCAGACTTGGCCTCTGCCCTGAACTCTGGGCAGCTTAAAACCCTTTTCCTATCTCAGTTCTCATTTCAGCTCCTGGAGGAGGCTTTGCTCCCACCATGCTTGACACTGATGTCACTGTTGGGCTCACCCCTAGGTTTCCGTTTTGGCCTGTGTCCCAAACGGCTGTCAAGGCTTCCGTCCTTCCCTTCCCGCTGTTTGGCCTCCCCTCCTGCAGATGGGAGCTGAGACCAGGAGCTCTGGGTGAGCTTCCTCATTTTATTCTATGAATGTGATTCTGTTGAGAGAATGTCAGTGGGGCAACCAGGCACTCTGGGGAGGGGGGGGGAAATCAGTGGCCTTAAACCATAGAAATGGGGCAGGGCTTAAGTTGTCCGCAACCCAGACAGACGCTATCTGCATCTCCACACACAGGGCCAGCGCTTAATCTGCCTGCACCCCCATTGCTGGGAGCTGCAGCGTCTGCTTGCAAACTGAGGCCCCTTGAACACACTTGAGAAAGCCGGAGGCTGCTCTCTGCTGCCCCTGTCCCAGCACACACAGAGTCCAAGGCAACGAGAGGTAGTTCTCGCCTTTAGCATTTTTATTTTTAAATTTTAAAAAAGATTTTATTCATTCATGAGAGACAGAGAGAGACAGAGAGACAGAGACACAGGCAGAGGGAGAAGCAGGCCTCATGCAGGGAGCCCGATGTGGGACTCGAACCCAGGACCCTGGGATCACGACCTTAGCCCAAGGCAGATGCTCGACCACTGAGCCACCCAGGCATCCCTAGTTCTCCCCTTTAAAAATAAAAATCTCGACTGATAAATTGTTGAACACTACATCGGAAACTAATGAGGTACTATATGTTGGCTAATTGAATTTAAATAAAACATAAAAATAAAAATCTCCCCTCCAGAGAGATTTGTGAGCAACCTGAAGACATCCTTAGAGGAGGCTTTTTAGGTGGTTGAGGCTTTTATGTTTTAAGCAAATTCAGAGAAGTTTGGTGCTCTGAGAAGTGCTTCTTATTCTCAAGAACAGAGGGCCACTGGGTGGGAGTGGTGAGATGCCTAGGGAGCACCGAGGGGCAGCACCGAGCGGAGAGCCTCTTGGCAACCAGGCAGCTGGGGGAGCCTTTAGGAAAATGGGACCCACTGACATTTTAGCCATGGCCTCTGGGGTGGGCTTTGTTGGGGTCTGGCGTCTCTCTGCCACCTGCTTTCTCCTAGGTGGCTTCAGTCACCTTCTCAGCCTCCCCACTCCTTACCCCTATGCCTCATTGGCTTTGAGCCATCACATTTACCCTGAAGTCATTCTGAATCCTTTACAAAGTCACAGACCCAAGGGAGGCATCTGATTGGTCTGGCCAAGTGCTGTCCACAGGAGACCTGGCTGTCCCAGGCACAGGAGGGTGGCTTCAGGACAGGACAGGGACTTCCCATGGCTGCCCCTTCTGCCTCTGTCGACAGTTCTGCAGGGAGCCTTTCATCTGTAGACTGGCTTTGGACGCACAGCGGTCCCATGAGCCAAACTCTGGATAATTATGTCAGAGCCAGGGTTCTTTGCTCTGTTTTTTTGGCAGCTGTGTAACCGCGACAAGTCACCAACCTCTCTGGGTCTTGGTGTCCTCATCCGCACAATGGGTTCACACCACATGTCTCTCCTTGGGCTCTTTTGAGGACAGACCGAGATCCAGTATACTGAGTGCCTAGCACTGAGGTCACGCTTGATAGGGCAGCAGCCCCTCCCTGCTTGGTCAGCTCTCTCTCTCTGAACGCGACCCGGAGGAGGTCTGAGCAGAGGTCTGAGCTCCTCACTTCTCTGGGCCCATGGCCTGAATGACCTCAGGGCTCTGTAGCCCCTGGAGCTTTGTCCCAGGAGAGCTGGTGCTGCCAGGAGGGTACTTGGGATAGAATGAACCCTGAGCCCAGGAGCTAAGGGCTGCACTCCTTTAGATATCTTCCCCCACAGTCATGCATGCTCCTTAAAAAAAAAAAAAAAATTAAACCTTTACTAAGAAAACCGAACCTCTCAAGAGTAAATGCTCTTCTGAGCTATTTTGCTCCCTTCTCTCGCTATTGTCTCCGGTGCTTTGTGCATCTCCAGGAGGGTTGATAATAGAATCAATAGCTGTTTTGCTCTAATTTATTGACCTCGATTGTCTAAACCTAATTAGCATGTTTAGAAGCCACGAAAAGCTTCTCAGTCCTGGACTTGGATGGGGAGACTGATCATGCCACTGCCCTGAGCCAAGCATATTCAGGGGGGGGAGGGGGAAAGATCTTACCGACAGCTCATTCCAGGGAAAAGGAACAGCCAGGGGCACATGGTTCCCAAGGGCCAGCTGCTGGTGCTTTGGCTGCCCCAGGCACGGCCTCCACCCTGTAGGAGTCCATGTAGGAGCCTCCACCTGCTGCTCCCTTGGTAGCTGGGTGATTGGACTTTCTCTAAGCCTCCTCCTTTCTGGTAGCACAGTAGCAGGGAGGAAGGAAAGGCCTTCTTGAAGAAGTGACCACCACCGAGGCCACACACTTAGGCTTCTTCTCCTTCTTTATTTTGAAGATTTTATTTATTTATTCATGAGAGACAGAGAGAGAGAGAGGCAGACACACAGGCAGAGGGAGAAGCAGGCTCCCAGTGGGGAGCCCAATGTAGGACTTGACCCCAGACCCCTGGATCAGGCCCTGAGCTGAAGGCAGATGCTCAACTGCTGAGCCACCCAGGCGTCCCCACACCTTGAACTTCTGTGATTGTGAAGACGAGGCCCTTCAGGTCCAGCAGCAGGGCTGGTGGCTGGAGGAAGAGGAGGCCGATGTGATGAGAGGAAAACCTGCTGGTGGCCAGGTCGGGGACTTCCAAGGATGGAGATGTTGAATGTCTGACTTATACATCTTGGTGTGATGTGCTGAATGTCACCCCCTCATCGTCCCCAAATCTGTCCTGAAAATCTCCCCCAACAGCAGAGGTATTTGGGGTGGGTCAAAGAACAAGCTTGCCAGGAATAGGGAGCTGTGTTGGGGTCAAAGTTAGGGTGGCTTTAACAGACTGCTTTTTTTTTTTTTTATAGTCAAGATATAATTAACATAATATAAAATTCACCTAGGTAAAATGTACAATTCAGTGGGGTTTTAGTATATTCATTATCTGTGCAACCATCACCACTGATTTCAGATTTCCATCACCCCAAAGAGAAACCCCATACCAATGAGCAGTCAACACCTGTCCCCTCCTCGGCCCCCCAGGCATCTGTGAATCTGCCTCCTGTCTCTGGAGAATTTCCTACTCTGGACATTTCATGTTTCATATCAATGGAATCATAGAATATTGTCCTTTGGTGTCTGGCTTCTTTTCTTTTTTTTTTTTTCTTTCTTTCTTTCTTTCTTTCTTTCTTTCTTTCTTTCATCTTTCTTTCTTTCTTTCTTCTTTCTTTCTTTCTTTCTTTCTTTCTTTCTTTCTTTCTTTCTTTCTTTCTTTCTTTCTTCTTTTATTTATTTGAGAGAGAGAGAGACAGAAATAGCAACAGAGAGCATAAGTGGGGAGGAATGGGAGAAGCAGACTCCCCACTGAGCAGGGAGCCCAATGCGGGACTCGATCCCAGGACCCTGAGATCATGACCTGAGCTGAAGGCAGACACTTAGCCGACTGAGCCCCTCACCCAGGCGCCCCTGGCTTCTTTCACTTAGTACATAATGTTTTCAGGGTTCATCCATGCTGTAGCATGTGTCAGAACTTTTCCCTTTTATTGCCGAATTTCTTTCCATTGTCTGGATCAACTAGATCTTATTCATCCATTCATCATTGAGGGGGTTTGGGGTGCTTCTGCCTTTGGCCTACCGTGAATGATGCTGCTGTGAACATTTGTGTGCCGCTTATTGTATGAAGATGGGTTTTTAGTTCCTTTGGATCTATATGGAGGAGCAGGATTGCTGGTTCAGTCGATAATTCTAGGTGTAACTTTTAGAGGAATTGCCCAACTGTTTGCACGGGCTTCTTCTGTAGCCCCGCACATGAAATATTGGGGGTACAAGGGATTCGAAGAGGTCGTCATCACTCCCTATTGAACGGAGGTACAATTAGGAAACAGAACCAACAG
Organism: Canis lupus baileyi; assembly: GCF_048164855.1. Lineage (NCBI taxonomy): Eukaryota > Metazoa > Chordata > Mammalia > Carnivora > Canidae > Canis > Canis lupus. The sequence continues at coordinate 13,941,695 of NC_132866.1, forward strand.
AGGGTAAGAGAGAGGAGCCGTGGGGAAGAGCACCCAGAAGGACAGGGGCCCCTTCATTGACAGATCTGAGCCTAAGGCTCAGATAGAGCTCTCAGGGGTGGGGGATGCCTGGGGTGGTGTGGGGGGCAGTACCTGCTCCGGTCTGTCCTGTCTTGGGGACCCGCCATCGCTGTGCCATCACTGATGGAGGTAGGGGACAAAGCAAGGTAGGTCCCAGATATGAGGTCTGGACCAAAGGAGGGGAGCCAGTGCGTCTCCCTTCTCCACGCAGCCCCTTCCAGCCTGGAAGTGTGGCCACTCAGTGCCAGGCCCCATCCTCTGCTGGTCTGTCTCCTGCCTCCTTCTGGGGCCTGGTCTCCTGGGCCAGTTATCCCTCCAGGTTGATCAGGAGAGAAGGAGACAGGGGCGCCTGGGTGGCTCAGTGATTGATCTTCGGTCCAGGGCATGATCCTGGAGTCCTGGGATCGAGTCCTGCATTGGGCTCCCTGCATGGAGCCTTCTTCTCCCTCTGCTTGTGTCTCTGCCTCTCTCTCTGTGTCCCTCATGAATAAATAAATAAAATCTTAAAAAAAAAAAAAAAAAGGAGAGAAGGAGACAGTATGGGGCAGACAAATCAGGACCTCAGCTCTCCTCTCCTAGACTTTAGCCCACCTCAGAGACTTGAGTTGGGAGCAGACCTCAGGGCAGCTGTCCTCTCCATCAGCTGCCCCCCTAGAGTGAGGGCACTGCAGCTCCCCACTCCCCACTGGGACAGGGTTGGCTGTCGGCCTGCTGGAGCTTTCTGGGGATGACTTGTGGTTGCAAAGCCAGCATTTCCCTGGGGGCCCCACATGCGCCAGTGTGAGCTTTTTCTTCAGTCTCTGGCATGTTCTTTAAAGGAAGTCTCTCCACAAAATTGTTCATTAAATTACAAGGGTGGAGGAGGTGAGAGATAATTGGAACCAAATATTCGTGAATGGCATCCCTTGCTCCTAGCAAGAGTGAATTTGAAGAGAAACATGATTAAAACAAGGGGATTCCCCTGGGCCCGGCCAGGCTGATTGAATCAAGGGGAGGAAATGACAATCTGGGTTAATTTGTTATGCCATTTTTAGGCATTTAAGATCACCAGGGGAAGTTTATACTTCTTTGTGAATCCCTCTGAGAGAAGACCAGTGAGTCACGGTGAGGGGCCCTTGGGGTGGGGGCGCCCTCCTCTGAAGGTGTCTGAGGGCACAAGGCATTTTTCTCACAGGCTGTCCAGATGCTGGGGCCTGGGCAGAGGTGCCTGGTGGAGCTTTCTGGAAGAGGGTGATGTCTCCCTGGGAGCACATTCTGGCTCCTCTCCAGAGCAGCAGCCCCTTTGCTCCCAGGTGAATGACCAACCATGCTGGCCTCCCCAGGACACAGGAGCTCCTGGAAGGCCAGACTTTCAGGTTTTAAACCAAGAAAGTCCCAAACTGGAAGCCCAGATTCCTTTCAGTGGGGAAGGGTATTTAGAAACCAAGATCTGAGCTCTAGGTGGCTCATTGCTACCAGGGTACCATTGCTTCTCGGCCTTTTTCTGCAAATGAAACCAAGAACTCTATATTTTCAAAACCATGAGAACACACTGATCTATCTCATTCAAATCCGGTGACATAAGATTTCTTCTTTATCCCCTATTCTGTGTTTTGTGTCTTCCTCTCCATGGCAATCCCTGGTCTACAACATCAAGTATTTGCTCATTTGCTTTGCCCTTCATACACAAAAAAACATAGTTTCAGAATTATGCCACCAATACCTCTACCAGCAACAAACCTGCTAAATTAAGTTCAAGATGCCTTTGCGGTTCTTTTTACCATGAGGAGATGTCATATTAAAGATATATGGTCCTAGTACTATGCCCCAAATTACTCGAATTAGTGATTTTCTCTGTTAGGTTATATCATACCTACCACTTATAGGATGCAGAGTAAGGTTTATTTGCTTCTCTTTATAAATGTCAAATTTTGGGTTTGCTTCCAAAAAATCCTTTGGACTTAATTTGATTTTGGGATATATGAAGAACTCCAAACTGAAACTATGTACAAAATGACTATTTCCGGCCCCTTCCCCATGCCTGTGCATTCTTATTAGCTTTAGATTTTTTGCTTCATTTTGCAAAGCTATGCGTGTGTGTGTATATATATTTACATATGTAAATATATATATATGTATATTTCACCTTATCTTACACAAAATGTGGGATACATTTTATGGCCTTTTGTATTTTACTTGTTTTACTTAATAATAAACAGCCTGGAAATTGCTCCGCGTTAATCCCTAGGGAATTTCTTCATTCATTCCTATGGCTCCATAGAATTTCATCTAGTTCATGAATAATCAATCATTTGTGTCGTTTCCAATATTTTGCAGTTACAGATAATCCCAACTTTTGCATTGTTGTTTCACATTTGTAGGTAGACTGCTAGATATAAAATTCCTGGCTCAAACTGTAAAGTCATATATAGTTATGACCACCCTATGGTGGTCCAAACCAAAGTACCAATGGATGGACTTTCCCCAAAGTGGGTTATGAGGAACTCACCACTTTTGGACAGCCATCACAGAGGACCTCTGAGACTCAATCTTGGCATCGGGCAAATCCAAACATTAACTCACTCATAACCACCAGTCACAGATTTCATTGTGTGAACACCCCACTGGAGAATACAAGGAAGCGGGAGAGGCTAATTGCTGGGCCCCTCCCATAACTCAATGGTCCTTTCAGATGTTTCAGTGGTCCTATCAGCATCTAGATCTTACCCATGCTTTTTCTTTGTCCACAAAAGCCTGCTGTTCCTCCAGCCAATGGCTTTCATCATTCATGACTATTTGGGACAAAAATAAAGCTTCAGTCTATGCCATCTTTAAATATGACTTTCTTAGGAAACCTCAGATGATCTTTTTCAATTGAATTGAATCTCATAACCCAGAAAAACTCACGGTCTGGAGCACACTTTGTACATGAGGGAAAAGATAAATGACCCTTTTGTATCTGCCCGGAGATGGCCCCCCACATTGGGATTGGGGCCAGTTATGTCTTTGACCAGACCAAAGCCTCAAATAGAGGGTCCCCTGGCCCCACCCTTCTGGGGCCAATCCCACACAGATTCTTGGAAGCTGGGGCCCTGTGGGCATGGAAAGACTGGATCATATGACATTATACAGATAGATGCAACGAATCATCAGAAGGAGGCCTACAGAGACTACTGTCAGAATGTTAGCAGTAGTTCTCTCTGGGCAATGTGTGCCCCCCAAGTTTTAATATTCTTCTTTATCTTGATTGTTATTTTATTGTTATTGTTTGAAAACAATCCTATTTCATGGGTATCATTTGAAAAAAATTTATTTTAAGATATTAGCTAAAAAGTCACTGACTTCTCCTGGCCCACAAGTGCCATGAGATAGAAAACACAGATTCATTCAAAAGCAGCAAGTTTCTACCATGCATAAATTCAGGTTGAATTACCAAGTTGGTAGTGCCACCTTCTCCCAACAGCAGGATGTATTCTTCCGTCCCTTATCATCTCTGTCACAATCAGCAACAAACCCTCTTGGTGCATCTACCCTGTGCCTGGAGCTGCGCTAGAGCTGGTCATGTTGCAGTGCTCTCCCCCACGTGGTGGCAGCTGGATAACAGGAGCAGGTGGACATAAATCACTGCTCAGTGTAAAGAGAGAAATGTCCTCGAGAGTGAAGGGTTAGCTTTGCGTGATATGGGGGTGAAGTGAATGAGTCCCAGGGAAGAAGAGGGAGGTCCATCTGAGTGTGAAAGAGGAAAAGTGGAAGAGAGGGTCACGGTGAGTTTTCCATGCAGTGTGAAAATGTGGGCATGTGAGATACAGCTAGGGGGAGGAAGAGGGTCAGGAGTTAGGCCAGACCCAAATCCCAAGGCTCTTTCCTGAGAGCTGGGGCATTAGGACTTCATCCTATAAAGGGTAAGGAAGGGGAGGGGGCGTCTGGGTGGCTCAGTTGGTTAAATGGCTGCCTTCTGCTCAGGTCCTGATCCTGCGGTCCTGGGATCGAGCCTTACATTGGGCTCTCTGCTCAATGGTGAGTCTGCTTCTCCCTCTTCCTCTCCCTCTGTGATCTGTCTTGCTCTCACTCTTTCAAATAAATAAAAAATCTTAAAGGGTGAGGAGGAATTCAAGGTTGAAGGTTTCAAATGGGAGCAAGCCATGATCATGATGTACATTTTGAAAAAAATCATTTTGACAGGAGTGTAGAACTGGACTGGGTGTGAGGGTGGGACTAGAGGCAAGAAGATCACCTGATAGAATAATCCAGAGTGACATGGCCAAGGCCCCATCTGAGACAGTGCCCAGGGGCTGGGGAGGAGTGATTGTGGATGTCTGTGGGGTCCAGCCACCACCGGGATGGGAGAATGAGGCAAGCCAAGTGCTTTCTACACGATCTGCAAGAGCAAGGGCCGTGTGTACTCAGAGCCTAGAGCAGTGCCTGGTGTGTATGAGGAGCTCAGCGGATATTTGCAGGTACCATAAAAAACCGGGCTGCCACAGTGGTCAGAGAAATATCAGTGCAACATCTCCAAATAACTGAAACCAAATTAAAATTTTCCTGCTGTCTGCTCAGAAAGTGCAAAGGGAGACATTCATGGCATCCAGCACAACATTAAAAATCCCTTTTTTCTTGCTATTGCCTGCCTCCCCACATTCTCATTTTTCCATATTCACGGCAGCCGCCCCCAACATCTCTCCTCTCTTCAGATTTGCAAACTTTCTTCGCGCCTGTTCTTTTTTTTTCCCTTCCACCTTCAACTTTTAGATCAAAGCTGTCTTCTTTTTCTCTTTTCTTCTTCATTTTAAAACTCTGGTGAAAAAAACCCAACTCTGGTGAGAATTAGAATTCTCTTTTCCACATGCATCAGCTAGCCTCTGGCTTCTCCAGTTGTGTGTGCACATTGTTACATCTTTTCTCTCCATTAATATCATGGAAACTCAAATGCCAAGGATGCACAGAGAAGCATGCTTTTATTTTTTAAAATGATTTTATTTATTTATTTATTTATTTGAGAGGGAGAGAGAGAGAGTGAGCGGGAAGGAGAGGGGGGAGAGAATCTCAAGCAGACTCTGTGCTGAGCGTGGAGCTGGACTCGGGACCTGATCCCACCACTGCAAGATCATGACCTGAGCTGAAATCAATAGTTGGTCTTTTAACTGGCTGTGCCACCCAGATGCCCCAAGATGTATCCTTTTATTTTATTTTACTTACTTAATTTATTTATTTAAGATTTTATTTATTTGAGAGGGTGGGAGAGTGAGCACAACTGAGGGTAGGGGTAGAAGGAGAAGCAGACTCTCCTCTGAGTGGGAAGCCTGATGAGAGGCTCAATCCCAGGACCCTGGGATCATGATCTGAGCCAGAGGCAGCCACTTAACCAACTAAGACACCCAGGCACCCCAAGAAGTTTCTTTTTAGAGGCAGAGAGAGGAGAGGATAACTATATATACTTATACTTTACTATTTTTTTTAGTTATTACTTATAAATAAGCAAATGTTTTCAGCAGATATTGGGAATATTGATTCCTTGCATGTGGTGGCAATAAATAAAGTAGAAAGTATTTTTTTAAGGTTTTGTTTATTTATTTGAGGGAGGAGAGAGGGAACATGAGCAAGGAGAGGCGCAGAGGGAGAGGGAGAAGCAGACTCCCCGCTGAGCAGGGAGCATGAGGAGGAAGAGGAGGAGGAGGAGGAGGAGGAGGAGAAGGAGGCAAGGCTTGATTCTAGGCCCCTGGGAACATGACATGAGCCAAAGGCAGATGCTTAACTGACTGAGTCACCCAGGTATCCTGAAAGTATTTTTACAAATATTATTCTACATTATCATCCAAAAGCCCTTATGCAATGCTATTAATATCCTCATTTTACAAATGAGAAAAAGAGAGGTGATGTGATTTGAAATTAGGTAATTAACTGGGCAAATAGATGGTGATTTGTAGATTATTATTGAGACTTCTGACTGCAGTATTTCTTGATTTGGATGGGCACATTCATGTATGGGGTTTCTGTGCATGTGTGTGTTGTGTGTGTTTGGTGGTTGCTGTTCTGGTTTTTGTTGTTGTTTGTTTGACAATTCTTGCTAGGATCAAAGAGATGTCAGGGTCTGACTGACCAGAGATGTTGAGTGACTTGCACAAAATCACACAGCTAGTCAGAGGATTGCTTAGATTCTCAGATTCTAATCCAGACTCTCCAGATTCCAGGTTCTAAATTCCAGAGTCAGATCCTGGGCTGCTGCCAACCCAGAAGAGTGGACCCTGGAGATCTCAGTGCCTTTGGAGCTGAGATCTTACGGGTTTGTTAGAATTCTTTGGCTGCAAGCAACAGAGACTGGGTCTGGCTATTGAAGCTATAAAAAAATGTACTAGAAGGATATAGGGCAGGTCATAGAATTAAAGTAGCTGATCAACCAGGACTTCTCAGAGAGAGGTAACTCCTTGGAGCAAAATCAAGTGCTGCCACAGCATAAGGGGAGTGGATCTCGGGCAGGCACAGATCCTGGTGTCCACCTCAGGCAATGTCTACCACTCTGCAAACTGAGTGCTGGATACTGTTGAAGTCACTGTTGTTGACTCAAAATCTATTTCCACCTTATCTCTTTTGGGAAGAGCACAATTTTGCTCATATGCACGGAAGGAGACTCTGTCTCCAGTTTGGGAGTAAACCCAACTCCATTTAAGCCAGTGAAGATAATCCCACTGTCCTGTCCAGAGTGGTCATGTGGTCTAGTTTTGTCCAATGGGAAGTGAGGAGAGGCTGGATGGGGAAGAAGAAAGACCCACAAGAAGACCTACTATTTTTTCCCTCTGGACACGCAGGGGCTAAATTAGATGTTTGGAAGTGCAGCGGCCATCTTGCTGCCCTTCTGAGGTCATGAAGCCACAGTGTAACTGAGCAGAGGTGGAGACAGAGCCATCTCCAAATTGCTTGTCACTGAGTCAGGGAAGGGTAGTTTTGTTTTGTTTTGTTTTTTTCCCTGCCTGTTCTGATACAGAAACTCTGGGATAGAAGGGCAGGTTGATTCCCTATTACTCCAGAGGTTAGAACTAAGACCAAAAGTTGATGTAATGAGGAAGACATTTCACCTATTAGAAGAAGAGCTTGCTGACACCACTCTGAGGTGGTGGGATGTGGGATCTTCAAGTGGTGAGTTCCCACCAGGGGAGGCATTCAAACAAGATGGTGTGGGGAGCAGCAGATGGGTTTTCTGCATGGAGAGAAGATTCAACAGGGTCACCTCTAAATTTCCTCGATCTTGAACTTCCAGGATTCTGTGGTCAGGAACAAGGACTTAGAATCAGCAGAGCCTTGATCCTAAAGCATTCCATGGGGCCCAGTTTCTCTATTTTCTACACATCTGAATCCATTCTCTTAATACTTTTTTTCACTTTCAATTCTGTTTTTCTGATACTTTGAAGAACCTGAGCAAACTCCATGTGTTGCTACCTATTCTTAGTCTTTGAAAAACATTTTATAGATATATTCTCTCTCTCTTTGTCTCTAACACATACATAATTACGTGTGCACATGTGTACACACACGCATAATTACACACAGTTAACACCCAAATTATTCACATGCAAGAATTCTAATCAGAAAACAGAAACTCCATCCCCTGGCCCCTCTCCATATACCTTGTAACCCTTGTTTTCTCTAGGTCATGAGCTAGTCATGAGTCTACAGATAAGCCATGGATTTGAAGTGAGAAGATGAAGTGAGAAGATGTGAGTTTGAATTCCAGCCAGGCCACCTCCTGGCTGGGTGGTCCTGGGCAAGTCACCTGCTCTCTCTAGGTCTGAACTAAAAGACCACCCAGTAAAGCAGCTATCCTGGGGCTGGCATGTCAGTGAGCCATAACTGGCAGATGACGTCATGAGGCGTTGCCGTGAGGAGGCCTGGACACGTGTAGAGAAGGGGACCAAATGTGGGGTGCAGGTGGACAGAGTTAGCAATGTTCTCAGAAGTTGGAACCTGGGTTCTGACTTGGATGACTCAGAACTTTCCAAGGAGACCAAAGTTTAGAAATCAAGGTGCCCCCTTCCTTGAATGGTGTCAGGCACCTGACATTAAGGCATGCCTTTCTGACCTCTCCCCTCTGTTTAACCCACCTATCCCCCTTCTGTTGATTCAGTTTTAAAGATTCATTTATTGATTTTATTCTGATTATGAAAGAAAAACATTATCTGTTGAAAATTTGGGGGAGGTGACATAATAAAAAAATAAAAATCACTCATAAGCTTATTATACAGGGATTACCACTATGTTAATGTCTTTCTTTCTAGTCTTTTATTTTTTAAAGATTTTATTTATTTATTCATGAGAGACATAGAGAGAGAGGCAGAGACATAGGTAGAGGGAGACACAGGCTCCCTGCGGGGAGCCCGCTGCAGGACTCGATCCCAGGACCAGGGGATCATGACCTGAGCCGAAGGCAGACGCTCAACCACTGAGCCATCCAGGTGTCCCTCCTTCTAGTCTTTTAAATGCATGTGTAGCTATAATAGAGAAATAGAGAAGTAGATTGATATGATTTGCATTTATCTAGATATGTTAATATAGATCTGTCTGTAATCAATAGTACATGACATTTATTGGCACTTAACTGTGTGCCAGCCACTTGTTCTATGTACAAGTATTGTCTCATTTAATGTTTATAATGCTCCTATACAGTAGGTACAGTTCTTATCCCCATTGTACTGATGAAAACACTGTGGTAACCAGAAGGGCCCACGGCCATGCAGCAGGAAATCAAACCCAGGCCTGTGCTTTCAACTGTGAGCTCTAGATAGTGCCTTTCTTTCTCCCTGGCTTCAGCCAAAAAGACATTCTGTCTTTTAACGGGACTTTGTATTTGTCCAATCCTATCTGGTGTGTGTGGACTTGGTGAGCCCAACTCTGGATGAGCCTTCCCGTTGTCCGTGCCATTTAAGGGAAGGGGTGTTTCGAGGGAGGTCAGGTGTCCTGGGGAAAGCAGCCCGGAGGCCCACACAAGTGCACTCAGCAAGCCCCAGGTGAGCAGTTCTCCATCTGGGGCCTGATCCTCCATCCTGTCAGAACCTGGAGCGTCACCCCACATGAGCTCTGCTTTTCCCAGGGAGACTCCTGCAGTTAGCCCAGCTCAGAGAGTGCAGGCATAATTCAGAACACCATGGGTGCCTGTTCGTGGGGAGAGCCTGAGGAATCCTGTGGGTCTGCTTCCTTTTGCTGTTAAGCCCCTCTGCCCCAGGATAAGCAAGCCACATCTTGACAGAGGCTGCCTGGTTACCAGCCTGACTCTGATGGGGGTCACAGGTCTCCAACTTCTTTGCTGACCAGCCTTGAAAAAGTTATTGAGATTTTCCCATGCCTCAGTTTCCTAATCTGTAAGCAGGATAATGCTATACCTTCTAGGGTTGTTAGGAGTGTAAGTGAATTAAACATAACCCACAATAATCCATAATGAACTGTATACTCTATGGAGAGGGCCTAGAGCTATGCCTGGCATCTAATAAGTGCTCAGTACAAAGTAGCTTTTGTTTAAAAAGATGTTTAAAAAAATTTTATTAATTCATGAAAGACAGAGAGAGAGAGAGAGAGAGAGAGAGAGGCAGAGACATAGGCAGAGGGAGAAGCAGGCTCCCTATGGGAAGCCTGATGTGGGACTCGATCCCAGAACCCTGGGATCACGACCGGAGTCCAAGGCAGGTGCTCAACCACTGAGCCATCAGGTGTCCCTCAAAGTAGCTTTTGATATTGGCACAACATAAACCTAGACCAGACCAACCACAGTTTATTAGAAAGTGTATTTATGGGGCGCCTGGGTGGCTTAGTCGATTAAGCATCTGCCTTTGGCTCAGGTCATGATCCTGGGGTCCTGGGATCAAGCCCCAAGTTGAGCTCCCTACTCAGTGGGGAGCCTGCTTCTCCTTCTTCCTCTGCCACTCCCCCTGCTTATGCTCTCTCTCAAATAAATAAATAAAATATTTTTTTAAGTGTATTTTCTTGTTTTCTGTCTACCTCTAGACACTATGCTCTCTCTCATCTAGGGTAGGAACCATGTTTTTCTACCCTCGTATTTACCCTCCTGGCCTGATACATAATAGGCCCTTCATACTTGCTTGTTTTAATGCATGAGTAAGTAAATGAATGAACGAATTCCCACCATGTAAACCTATGAACCCCTCAAAATGGTGTGCAAAGTGTGAGTGCTTGTCAGATTCCTAAAGGAGCATGTGACCCAAGACGTGCTGAAGGATGGCCCAGGCCTTGGGACAGGGTAGGGTAAGCCCCACCCTGCATTGGCAGGTTCCCAGGGGGTGCCCGGGTGCCCTGCCAAGCAAGCTTGGGGAAGGGCAGACGTTCTGAGCTCACTCTCAGAGGGACCTGTGAAGGACTTTTGTGGGATCTGACATTTCGTGTCCAAATGTGAAATTCCTTGGCCCCCGCACAGAGTTGATTGTGTTTTCTGGAGCTTGTTTGCCTTCTGATCTCACACGCACACCACTGGTTTGTTTTGAGAGCTGCAGAGTCAAGAAACAGCAACACAATTTAGGAACGAAATCAAATGGCCAGAGTGGGAGTAGCGACTGAGAGGCAGAATGCAGCTCCCCGCCCTTCCAGGGAAGTGGGGGGCAGTCTCTGGCAGGGCTTGGAGAAAGAGGGGGATAGGAAAATATGACAGGTCATTAAAGGCATCTGGAAAGGACCAAATGCCCCTCATTATCCCTCTGTCTTAGCACAACTGTTGATTTTTCTGATGCCAGGATCTATCCACACGCAGGCGTAATTTTAGCAGTTAATCATTAGTATATTGACTTTTTCTGCTTTTTAAAAATTTAATATTATATTATGACATCTTCTCATGTTGCTGTACTGCCTTCCCATTTATATTTGTAATTCTATTCAATTGTACTCTTTGCATGAAATAACACTGAAACATACGTGCATAAAAATAGTTGTTTTCTTGTGACCTAGAATCGATTTCTAAGAGAAGGATTAATTGATCAAAGTGCTTTTAATGTTACATATGCTTTTCTCAAAGTGTGAAGCCTAGTTTATGACAGTATTATGTATGTCTGCATAAAAGGATAAGCTTTAGGGGCACCTGGGTGTCTAGTGGTTGAGCGCCTGCCTTTGGCGCAGGGTGTGATCCTGGGGTCCTGGGATCGAGTCCCACATTGGGCTCCCTACAGGGAGCCTGCTTCTCCCTCTGCCTATGTCTCTGCTTCTCTCTCTGTGTCTCTCATGAATAAATAAATAAAATCTTTTTTTTAAACAAAGAAAGGATAAGCTTTAACACAATCTCATCATTATTAGATACTATTGTTTCATTGTTTTATAATTTATGCCATGTTTTCTCAGTGTTTAATTATATACACACATATAAATTATTGGTGAGAATTATAATTTTTCATGTCCTTGTTTAATTGTTTTCTTTGTGGAGCTATTTTTTGTGACCGTTGTGTATTTAGCTCTGGACTTTGAGAAACACACACTTGTGCACAGACACTCACGCTTATTATGCAGCCTATTACTTCATTTATTTTCCTTCTTTTTTCAAAAAGGATTTTATTTATTAAATAGAGAGCCTGAGAGCGCACAGCAGTGGGGAGAGGCAGACGGAGAGACAGACTCCCTGCAGAGTGGGGAGCCAGACACAGGGCTCGATCCCAGGACCCTGAGAACATGACCTGAGCGGAAGGCAGATGCTTAACCAACTGAGTCACCCAGGCGCCCCTCGTCTATTTTCCTTCTTATTCTCAATTTGCACTGTTTCTGGAAAAAAACCCGGAAACTTAACTTTTTCAAGTTCAATATTTTGATTTAAAAATAATTCTCCTCTTGCTCCAACCTTAGAACTTTACTGGGACACCAGAAAAAAATAGAAAATTAAGACAATCACAACTTTTTGGGAGACGTAAAATGAATGAGACCCTCTCACCCTGACCCAGACCTTAGTATCTTCCACCCTCAGAGCAAACCAGAGCTTTCAGGACAACGTCTTTCTCCCCGTTTTCCCCTCGCAGACCGCAGGTGCAGGCTTGTTATGGGAGGAGGCCTCTCCTTCTCTCCCCTCCCGCCTCCCACCGGGGCTGCTCTCTTGGGAACGTGAAATGACCTACCCCGGCCAGGTGCTTGGCTTATTGTCTGGCATAAAATAAGCAAACGCAGAAGGGTGGTTGCTGGTGGCTAAAGTCAGTGTCACTGTCGTTTTTAGCCGGGGGGGCACCCATCCTCTGCCACTGAGCACTTCCATGCCAGCGCCTCGGCCAGGCATCCATTGTCACACCTCTGAGCTGGGAGGAGGCCGTGGCGATGAGTCCCATTTGGCAGAGGAGGCACATAAGGTTTAGGGTAATTAATACCACAAACTCAGAAGTGGCAAAGCTAGGATTCCACTCCGGGTCCGTGACAGGCGGAGTGAGGCACGAGGAATAAGTGTGATTTGTACCTGCATCGTAGGAGACTGGGCATCTGAGAGGTTTGGTCACCTGCCTGAGGCCACACAGCACGGGCACAGCAGAGCCTGGTCTTGGGGATGGGGGTCCTGATGCCAGGTCTGGTGCTTGTCCCACTGCTGACACGGCGATCACCACCGTTAGCAAAGTGCACACCGTGTGCCAGGTGTCCTGGGGCCTTCCCGGTTCTTATCAACCTAGGAGGAGGTCCTGGAGAGAGGCTGGATGAGCCTGGCCTGAAGCTCTTGTGCTGGCCACCCCAGCGCTGCGGCACGCAGGTGTGCCCTGCAACATCACATGTGTGCCAGTGTGCCAGCGCAGGGCCCGGGGACAACAGGGCGCCTTTGTCCCTGCCGCCGGGACCACCAGATCGGCCTTCTTACACGTGGCCCCCATCCCTCCGCTGACTGAGTAGGGAAGGCTGATGCGTTTTACTTTTAATTTGTTTGTCTTCCCCCAAATCTACAGACATTCCGAGGAGAGGCTGATTAAGAAAAGTAGTCTCCTAGGAAAAGCGCACCCTCTTTCCTAAAGGCCGGGCTCAGTACTGAGAGCTGGTTATGAGTAATAACCACTTGTAGTGACCAGCGTTGATGGGAAGCTTCCTTTGTTGAGGAAGGTAGGTGAGAGGCATTTATCTGATGGAATGCACCAGAGGCTCTAGGATATGGGGTTTATCAACCCTCTTTTACAGGTGAAGCCGAGAAGGTCGGTAACTCACCCAAGACTGTAGAGCTAAGAAGGGATGGGGCTAGAATTCAAACCCAAGGCTAACCCGACTCCCAAACTCAGGCACCTTAACCTTTTTGCTCCTGGCCCTCTGTCCTTTAGGACCTTGGTTTCTGATGGAGGGGACAGAGCGCAGGTGAGGCCCAGAGCATTTTCCTTATAAATTTTACATGCCCGGGTACTGGTCAAGTTCTGCCTTGAACTTTGGTTATGCCTGTCTACGGAGCAGTATTTCACCTCCAGATGGTGAAATTGGCCAGTTCTAGGGGACTCCTGGCTCCGCTCCTTCTAGCTCTAAGGCTTCGGGCAAGTGACCCGACCTTACTACCCTCAATGTCCACATCTGAAATATGGGCCAGTATTTGTTTGTGCTTCAGAGGGAGGGCTATGGAAATTAGATGTGCATATTTACACATAATGAGTGAATGACAGCTACTCTGATGGCTTCCTGGGATGGCCCATGTCACTTAATGAGTTGGATTTTAAAAATTGGGTTAGCTTGGATGTTGGGTACCTGGGGATTCGTTATATCATTCTTTCTACTTTCGTGGATGCTTGAAACTTGCCACAGCAACATAGGTTTTTCAAAGACAAGTAATAGATATCTAAGATGTTAGTTCTGCTTAGAAAACAAATACAAATGGCGATGAGGGTTTGGGCAAAATGGGAGGAAGGCCTGTGGGAGGTCCGGGCTTCCAGTGATGCAGTGAGTAAGTCATAGGGTGAGAGGTACAACGTAGGGGAGAGAGTGAAAAAACAAAAACAAAAACAAAATACAGATGCAGATGTATCATGGGATAGAATGCAGAATGTACATGAAAATTTTAAACCAAACAGTAGATCTGAAAGAAACAAATGGCTTAAAGCAGCTGCTTAGAATTGGGCCCTCAGGCCAAGGCTGCTTATAATCTCACTGGGCCTCCAATGTTCTCATCTTAAAAAAGTCAGGAATAGTGACACTTCTCCAAGTATTTTATGAGTCAATCAAGAGAGGAGATGTGAGGGTGCTTTGTAAACTGTAATTCTGCATTCTAATTGGGTGACTTGTTCATTCAGTCAACACATTTCATGAGGCCTTGCTACGTGCTAGGTGCCAGGACACAGTCCAGCACTGCTCTCCATGGCGTGTAGGATAGATAGACTGGGACATTGTCCTCGAATCACACTGCCCAGGTACAAATTCTGACCCTGCCACTTACTCCTTGGGGAATTATGGAAGGCCTCAGTCTCCTTGTCTGTAGAATGGGGACAATGATCTTTCCTCTACATTGCTGTGAAGATCAAATAGGGCAGTAGAAGTAACAGAGCAATGTCTGGCACACAGCAAGTACTTAATATATGTTCATTATTACGAGTGCACACAAGAAGGCCACAGCCTAATGGGGAAAGGCTCAGAGGGGGCCAGAGAAGGCCTCCCCGGGGCGCTGACTTTAAGGTGATTCAGTTGGATGATATTAAGCAGGGGCAGAGGTGAGGACGGAGGTCAGCAAACGATGAGGCAGGAAGAACTGGTCCTGCTAAAGAATCACAGGAGACAGAGTAGTGTCCAGTTACTGGGTACACTTGTTCAGGTTGTGAACTGTTCAATCCTGGGGGGATATCTTAGACATCGTGGACCTACATGGTTTTTTTGCCTTTTTTTTTTTTACACCTCCATTTTCTAGAAGAGAAAATGAGTGAGTTATTTTGACTAAGTCAGGATATTATGTTGGTTTCCCAGTGGTTAGAAGTAAAGTGTCTTGAGGAAGGCGTTCCTTGTTCTAATTGTAAATGTATCATGTGGGTTACTGGAGGCCCAGGAGTGGTGGGATGAGACTGGGTGTGTGAGTGGGATATAGCCAGCAGGGTGGATAGGGCCACATCCTGCAGGGCCTGGTAGGCCTAGAAATGAGTTTGGATTGATCCGAACTCTAGCGGGGAATCTTTGGAAGATTATGAGCAGAGAAGTCGATCTTGACCACCTTCCCGGGCATCCCTTGGATGAGCTGAAGGAGGCCCAAGAGGGCAGCTGGAGGGCCTGGGAAGCTGAGGAGACATGAAGGGGCTGGTCTGTGCTAGTGTGATGGTGGTGGCCCTTGAGAGAAGTGACACTCATCATGCATTTGTTAGCGAGGAAAAAGGCCAAAGTCAAAGTCACAGGGGAGGAGACAGGAGTTTGAAGATATTTTATAGCCACAACCTATTCTTTTTCCTGAATCGCAAAGTCCTTGAAGAACCCCCACTCCCCCATCATCTCGCTTTGGTCAAGATGCCTCTACTTTGTTCCCGGATGGCCTGGAGCACCATCCAGAATGGAAATCCATCACAAGCAAATGGAGGTGGGATGTTGCAGTAAAGGGAGTGAGGATGGGCAGGCCTCTGGGGCCAGGCCTAGGGGAGGTGCAGGTGGGCCGGCAGCCTAGGTGCAGTGGCTCTGCTCGTGTCAGGCCCACCTGCCGTGTGGGTAGCTCTGCTCTGAGTGGACTGTCTGAGCACTCTAGGGCACTGTGTCCATTCATTGTTCTCTCTCCAGAGAGGCAGGCTTTCTGAGGATGCTGGTTAACTTGCCCGGGGCACCCTGCCTGACGCCAGAGCCTTCCCTTGCCCCACCATTCACAACCCACTTCCTGACATGGCCTGGCCACCTCTGCCAAGGGCACCCATAGGAAAGCCACCATTTTGTTTAGTTGCTAACCAATGGAGACTTGGGAGTTTGATTCTTAGTCTGGGTTCTAAGGGCCTTCAGCTGGGCTTTAGGATGCTGAAAGCTTGGAACTGTATGGTGGGGGTGGTCAGTGGCTACCCTTTCCCCAGAATAAAAGCAGAGTCTTTCTGGCCAAGAATATAAGTTTTGGCTGTTTGGCTTCCTCCAAGCTTAGAACATAGTGCCTGGTACATAGTAAAACCTTGTACATATCTATGGAAGGAGTGAATGGATCTCATGATTAAAGTCCTTATCAAATCATTCTTCCTTAGTCTATGGCTTTCAGAAGTGAAGGACATCTTTTCATGGGCTCTTAGCGAAGACTTAATGGTCCCTCTCCACTTTATGGGTGAGACCCAGAGACAAGCTCTCACAAGCCTGAGCTCAGGAACCTGGTGACCTAACAACAGATCACCTTTCCCTCAGCCCGGTGCTGCCTTCCTCTATTCTCCATGCAAATGCTGTGACCAGGGCCCTTTCACCAGGAGGAAGACACACAACGGTGCAGACCAGGGGGTGCAGCACAGCCTCGCACATCTATGTGGGGTGTGCCAATGTTCTGTGGTGGAGTAGAACCATCCAGACAGGCCACTCTAGGATGGCAGGTAACCAGGCAGCACCAAGGTAGGAGAGATTTGATTTTTTTTTTTCAAGGACTTTTCTGGGCATTTGAGACTACAGGTGGCTGGATCTGCTCAGATTTATCTTTGCCTGGGGCAGAATGCTCTCTTTGCCTGGGATAGAATTCTAGAAAGGTGGAGGGAAGGGATCCTGGGGGTCAGCATCACAGGGATGCCTCAGTCTGCACTCTGCAGGGGCCAGACATCACTAGTCATCACCGTATTCATTTCCGCAGAGCTAGAAAGGGCCCGAGTACTTTCTCGTGTCCCTGGCAGGCAGTCATCAGCAATCAAATGCAGTTAGCCTCCTGCTGGGCCTTTGGCAGGGGGGACACTGAGAGCCCAACGGAGCTGAGAAGCAGGGGGTTGACCATAATTGTATGGCTTTGAACAAGAGATTCAGCCTCTTCCTTCGAGCCCCTGTTGCCACTCCATTATTTATTTGCTTGGCCACTCATTCATTTCTTCAAGAAACATGTATCAAGCACCTATTGTGAGCCAGGCACTGGGCTACAAGCTTGAGAAGATGCAAGAAGTAATTTTTCTCTGTGACACGAAACCTTTTGGCTCTAACAATCTACAGTTAGTTGCAGCTCTTGCAATATAGATAGCTCTCCTGGCCACGCGATCATTCCAGTTTTCCTTCTCTGACCCGGTCTCTCATCTCACTCTGCTCTGTCCTCCTTCATATGTGGCTTCCAGAACGTCCCATCTCATTAGGAGCCAGGAGCTTGCAGAGCCAGAGCTGAGACTACGGCTGTGAGAGTGGCCACAGACGTTTGCTCTGCTGTTTGAAATACTTGGAAAAAAATATTTGGATGACCCTTCATTACCTGAGCAGGCATTCCTCAAGTTTACATTGCAGGCCTGAGTGATTGTGCTATTTTGAGAAATAATTTCCTGTGGAACTCGAATGTTTCTCCGGGAAGAATCATGTGGCAACCCATGTTGTGTATGTGAAGTGTGTTTTGGAATGCTAACGGAGAGGCTGATTCACACCAGATGGGGTGGAAATCTAAGGGAAAAGGATGTATAAACTGGATACCACGATTGAGCTCTGAGTTTGGATTTTTAAGATGTATTTGACCTATTGCCTGGGATTTCCCTTAAGTTTTTTTTTTTTTTCTTTAAGACTTATTTAATTATTTGAGAGAGAGAGAGTGAGAGAGAGCATGCGTGTGCTCATGAGTGGGGGTGGGGGGAGCAGAGACAGAGAGGGAGGGAAATCCTCAAGCAGACTCCCTGCTCAGCATGGAGCCGAAGCAGGGCTTGATCCCAGGACCTTGACCTGACTCGAAATCAACCGACTGAACCACCCTGGTGGCCCTCCCTTAAGCTTTCATGTTGCCTTAGCTCATCTGAATCTTGATCCTGTTATAAAGGAGTCACTTTTATGATATTCACTTTATAGACAAAATTCTGGTGGCGTGTCATAAAGATCCAAAGCAGCTTTTACCGGAGGCTTCCTGCATAGAAGCTCAGATTTGGATTAGTATCAGTGTTTCTCAAAATTAAAGAAAACTTTTTTTTTGTGGGACACCTGGGTGGCTCAGTGGTTGAGTGACTGCCTTAGGCTCAGGGTGTTATCCTGGGTCCAGGAATCAAGTCCCACATCGGGCTCCCTGTGAGGGAGGGCTCCCTACTTCTCCCTCTGCCTATGTCTCTGCCTCTCTCTCTGGGTTTTCATGAATAAATAAAATCTTAAAAAAAAATAAACCTTTCTTTGGATAAACATTTTTTTAAAAAGCCACTCACCCCCGTATCTTTCATGTGTCTTTTACCTACCCCCCAATTGTTTGCCTAGATCCATTCTGTAATTTATGATACACAAGGAATAGGCATTTTTGTGGTCCCATTTTGCGAATTAAATAATAAGTCCTATTTACTGTGGCATAGGTAGCCCAACTCTATGCTGAGTGTTTTACATATATTATCTCGCATATTTATCCTGCCTACGATTATCAACCTCTTCTACAATGAAGAAATAGACCCAGACGGGTGTGCCCTCGGGTCACTTGACGGGGGCAGGGAATGACTCAGCCCAGATTTGGACATTGGTCTGACTGACTCCATGTGACCCCACACTCTTCTCCACTCTACTTGCTTGTGTTGCACTTGTCCTGTCCTCTCTTGCTGCATCCTCAGGATCAGCAGCTTCAGTGGCAGATCCATCAGGAGGGGAAGAGGGTCCATCTTTGTGTGGGGCCTGCAGAATAAGGAGGGGACTGTTGTAGGGAGTATCTGTGGGTGGGGGAAGAGGAACTCAGAGAAAATGAGTCAGGTGAGGGCCTGAGGCTGAGGGGCTCTTCCTTTTTAGATTTAACTCTGCTCCAGGCACTATGCCATGGTCTGGGGGCTACAGTTGTGGACATGGCCAACTGTGGGAAGCTGGCAGCTGGAGGGGGAGATGGACCACCTGACACTGGAAAGACCTGAGTCCCAGTCTCAGCTCTGCAGCTTCTCAGCTGCACCTTTCTGGGGCTCCATTTGTCATCTATACAATGGGTTAATACTAATAGTCACCTAGAGCTGTGATAGCAGTGTGATAGCAGGGCATGGGGAGTCAGGCCCAGAGGACAGAGTCGGGGCCTCATGCTGTCTTGGAGGGCCAAGTGGTTTCCTGGAAGAAATGACATCTAAGCTGTGACCTAGAGGAGGAGAAAGATTTACAGAAAAGGGGTGGAGAATGTGCTTCCAGGGAGGTGTTGGTGTTTTGGAGACGTGAGGATAGCCCCATGTGGCTGGAGTGACCAGCACGAGGGTACTGGAAGTTGGTGACTTGGCTCTGGGCTGGGCCCCTTTTGGGGACTCAAATGACCAGCTGAGACGGACTGAGGTTGGTATGAGAGGAAGTGGGGACGTTCTCGCTGCCCACCACCACAGACCACAGCCTGGGTCCCTCTGGTCCTGAAGGTAGAGAAGAGATCCTACGGACTGTGCTGAAGGGGGTCCACATGGAGTACTGTGAAGGGGGAGATTGGAGGGGGGCTGCAGGGGACTTGCTGCAGAGTGACCTCCCCCCCGCCCCCCGCCATGAGGATGGATGTGCTCTAAAATGGCCATGAGAGCCGCCAGGAATCAATGTGATGTCCTCACGGTGGACTTGGTCCTCCCAGCTGGATGAAGCCTGTTGTGCTCCTGTTTCACTGATGGAACCAGTCCAACCACCGTCAAGCATTTATTGGGCACCTGCCATGCACCGGGCACAGTTCTAGACCTGGGGATACAGAGGTGAGCAGCACAATCCAAGATCCTACTCTCATGGAGCTCACTTTCCCGTGGGGATGAGATAGCAGTCTTAGAACCATCTGTGGGGGGTGGGGGGGATGGCATTTCCCAAAGTGAGTGAGGGAGCGAGCCTTGTGCATGTCTTGGGGACTGTCCTAGGCAGGACCACTACCTATAGCACAGGCCCTGAGGTGGGGTGAGATTTGGCATGTTCTCATGGATGGCATGTGTGTTTGGGCGTGAGGGATGGGAGAGTGGAAGGAGATAGAATTAAGAGGCATCAGGAGGCCAATTCACATAGGACCTGGTAGCAGAGGAGTGATGAGATCTCATGCTGCTATTGGTGAGGAGACTATGGGCATCAAGGAGGGACAGTGGGAGCCCTTCCCTCGGTAGTGACAGGGACAGGCCATGCTGTTTGTGGTCAGAGGAAGCCTGCACAGGTGTCTCGACCTTTGTGTGCTTCCATCTGCTCTGCCATAAAACAGCGAGGACTGCCACGAGAAGTAGGTGAGGCCAGGCATGCAGACGCCCACCTAGGCCCCCGGCTGGCTGAGTGTGTGCTCACCAGGGTGATTTCTAATTAGTGTGATAATTGGTAAAGCCCTGAGGATAAACCCCAGGCGGAGTGTGCACTGCCCTTCCTGCTCCCTGAAAATCAAAACTGTCTTCTGCTCTCTGCCCGCAGCATAGGGCCCACATGTCATTCCCCATCGTCCTCACGTGCCCTCATGTCACTGCAGCTGGGTGTCAGCAGAGAGGGCAGATGGCCCTCAGGCCTTCCCACCGTAGGTGGCAGGAGGGTGGGGACTGCGGGGTTCCTGCTAGTTCTGACAGGCTGCCAAGGCCAATGTCTTGATGCTGGGGGCCAGGAGCCTGATGGAGAGGGACAGGGTGCCTTGAGGACACTAAGGATGGGCACACAAGCCAGGATGGTGGTGACGGGGGAGGAAAAGCTTCCTGGAGTGGAGAGGTTCATTCCGAGTTCTCCAGGTGGCTGCTGGTGTCAGAATGAGGGCGAAGTGGTCCAAACATCAAACACATTTTAAGGCGTTTGGAATCCTGGCATACAAGAGGCAGAGGTGGGTGTGAGGGATTGAAAGAAGTCATGAGGGGTGAGGGGAGATGGAGCAGCGAGGTGGGTGGGCAGGGCAGACCAGATTCACGGTAAATGGACAGACAGCTGGGACAGGGACGAGACACCAGCAGGGTGGCCCTGTAGACACACAGGCAGTGAGACACGATGGAATGTGGACAAGTGAAGGTGGAGGAGGAAACGTCCACAGGCAGATGGACAGCGCTTGCCTTGGAGATTGACCAAATTCAGACAGACACAAATAGGAGTGAAAGCCGATGCCCTGGTGTGTGGCTCGGTGGCTTGTGGGCAATGCTGCCTTTACAGGGATCCTGCAGTCAGGAGGGAGGGCGGCAGAGGATGAGCTGGCTTTGGCAGGATGGGAAGGGCCCGGGAGCTGCCCTGGGAGACTCTCAGGAGGTCTGCAGCCCCAGAGGAAGGTCAGGCCCTGGATGTGAAGGTGGGCATGTCTGCAGATAGACAGAGGAGGCTTCTGAGTGCTGAGCTGCGACGCAGCAGGGTAGGAGGAGAAAAATAAAGACGTGTGAGTGTGTAGATTACTATGGGAGACTGGGAGGTAGGGTGGGGGCCTCCGACTGGGGCCCTGAAGGATGCCTGGAGGGGGGCAGGTAGACCAGGGAGGCAAAGAGGGCATCCAACGTGGAGACAGAGACTGTAACCATGCCCGAGGAAGGCTGGTGGAAGAAAGACTTCTTGGGAGAGAGATGCCAGATGAGACACGTTGTCAAAGGTGTTGAACATTAAGCTGAAGAGTTAGGGATTTTCTTGTAGATGACGGGAAGCCCAGCATGGTTTTGAACGCAGACTTAATCAGAACTGCGGTAGATAGGGATCCCTGGGTGGCACAGCGGTTTGGCGCCTGCCTTTGACCCAGGGCGCGATCCTGGAGACCCGGGATCGAATCCCACGTCAGGCTCCCAGTGCATGGAGCCTGCTTCTCCCTCTGCCTGTGTCTCTGCCTCTCTCTCTCTCTCTCTCTCTCTCTCTGTGACTATCATAAATAAAAAAAAAAAATTAAAAAAAAAAAAAAAGAACTGTGGTAGATAAAAAACTCTTTCTGGCCTCAGTGGTTAGGTACGAGTCTGTGTGACCCTGGTGCTCAGTGGACACATGCTGGTGGCTGTCTTTGTCCTCTTTGCCTCGATCCATGTGGCCTCAGCCTGGCCAGCCTCCCTCAGCAGAGATACAGGAGCAGAACTGGGAAGGCAAGCTAGGAGCCTTGATGCAGGGTTAGTCTCGTCACCTGGGCGACCGCCTAGATCCTTTCTCCGGCCTGCATTTGGGTGCCGTGTGCTCTTGGCCTCTGGGCCGTGTCTTGAGTCTGCTTCTGAGATACTGGGGTATTGTCTCAGCAGGCAAGTAGTCCTGGTAGGGGGGCACTCTGTACAAAAACAGTGTTCTGTACCCTGGGAGTGTCCGTCATTGCCCACTGTCCTGAACAACCGGCCATTGTCCACCGTAAAAAGGTGCCTGTGACTTAATAATATCTAATACTTTTTGGGGATCCCTGGGTGGCGCAGCGGTTTAGCGCCTGCCTTTGGCCCAGGGCGCGATCCTGGAGACCCGGGATCGAATCCCACGTCGGGCTCCCGGTGCATGGAGCCTGTTTCTCCCTCTGCCTGTGTCTCTGCCTCTCTCACTGTGTGCCTATCATAAATAAATAAAAATTAAAAAAAATATCTAATACTTTTTGGACTGCTTACCATGTGCCAGACCCCCAAGCAGTGCATGCTACGTGCATCAGCTCATCTAGCCTTCTTCATTCTTACCAAGTGGGTTCTCACCTACCCATTTCACAGATGAAGATATTGAGGCTCAGAGAGATTAAATATTAGCTCATGGTCTCATGTACAGCCAGAGACTGCGTGTTGTGGATTTTTAATTCAGGCAGACAGAGAGCCAGTTTATCCTTTTAACTCATCACCCTAACATCACTCTCTGAGTGGAGGCTGGTCTCTGGGCTCTCCCGGCAGCACCCTGTTCCCCCTCCTCCATAGCCTGGTTGTGGGATGAAGCCTCTATTCTGTACCCTTTGAGAGCTGTGGCCCATCTCAGGGTGTGAGGGGGGCAGCTGGTCGTTATCCCAGCTTGGTCGCTTACTTAATACGTCTGTTCTAGGGATCATCCCTGAAATCCCTTAAACCTCAGTTTCCTTCTCTGCAAAATGGGGACCACTAGTCCCCAGCTCTGAGAGTTATGCGGAGCAAATGAGATAAGGCTCTTAAGCACTTAGCAGAGGGCCAGGCATAACGGAAGGGCCCAGTAACGGTGGTCCTTGGGGTCTCATCACCACCCTCATCGCCTCCTTGCACAGCGGGCCCCGGAAGCCACCCGGCCAGCGGCCAACAGGTGCCCGTGGCGCGGAGCCAGAGGACAGGGAGGATGAATCATTGACCGCCGAAGCTCTGCATTATTAATGCCGTTATTCTCAGACTTTTCACGAGGGCCGGGTTGGGAACCCATATATGGAAAAGCGCGACTGCAGCCTCCGCGGCCAGCGTGGAATCCCGCGGAGTCCCGGCCGCTCCGGGTTCGTCCGCGGTGTGGCCCCTGCCCGCCCTCCCGGGACCCCGGGGGAGAGAGACCCGCCGTGGAGGCCGGGGCGGGGTCCCTCGGGAGAGCGCGGTCTCCCGCGGCGCCGGCTGCGGGGCTTCGGCCCGGGCTCCCCGCAAGAGCGGACGCGCGCGGGGGCGGCGGGGACCTGAACCCCGGCCCCGCCGCTCGCCCAGCCCTGCGCCCTCACCGCGCCGGCGTCCGCCTGGCGACCCGCCCCGCCCCGCCCTGCCCCGCCCGCTCCTCGGCGGCGACCGGCGCGGGGGCCAGCCCCGGGGAGGAGGGGCCGGACCCGGAGAGACGCGGCGCGGGGCGGGCGGGCGGGCGGGCACACTCCGAGCGGGGCCCCGCGCCGGCCTCCCCCTGCCTTCCCCCCAGGCCGGGCTCCGCGGGCGGGGCTAGGGGCGGGGCGTGCGCCTGGGGGCGGGGCCGGGGGCGGGGCGTGCGGCGGGGGCGGGGCCGGGGGCGGGGCCGGGGCGGGGCGGGCCCGGGAGGAGCGCGGGGAGGAGTCCGGGCTGCGGCGGCGGCCGCGTCACAGCAGTGCTCCCGCTGCCCGGAGCGTCAGACCCGGCCCGAGCGCCGCCGAGGACGCGGACGGGGACCCGCAGGGGCTCGGGGGCTGCGCCGGAGGTTCCTCTCGCGGGCGGGGGCTGCGCGACCATGGCGGACAAGGAGGCGGGCGGCGGCGACGCGGGGCCCCGAGGTGAGCCGGGTCGCGGGTCCTGCGGCTGCGGCGGGCGGGCGGGCGGGCAGGGGGAGCGCGCTCGGCCCCGCGCCCCGCAAGCCCCCCCTCGGGCCGCGGGAAAGTGGGCGCGCGCCCCTGGACATCTGCCCCCCTGGGGCGGAGCGGGGGTCCCGGGGGCCGCCTCCGGCCCTTCGGTCACGTGCTGCGCTCCCGGCCCGGGTGCGGACACTGCGGCGAGAACCGCAGCCCCCGCCCGAGCGCCCCGGCCACCCCCGCCCCGGGCGGCGCCGCCTGCGGGGCCCCTTGCGGTCGGGTGCAGAGCCCCCTCCCCACGGGTGCATCCCCTGCGCCCTGAGCGGGCGCCCCGCTGGCCGAGGGAAGGGCCGGCAGCCCCAGCGGCTCGTTTCCGTGACTCAGCGAGGCGGGGGTGGGGGCCTGGGGCCAACCGCGGGTCTGGAGCCGGCCCCTCGCCCCCCGGGTCGGGCGTCCGTGCGAAGTGGGGGTGCAGCTCCGGGCTGGGCTGCGGCGCGCGGCCCGCCCCGCCCATCCCCGGGGACTCTGCGGGCCCGGGAGGGAGGAGCGGCGGGGGCTCCGCGGGCCCCTCGTTGCCCGGGGCGGGGGGGAGGACGGCGGCGCCGGGTGCGGAGGACGGACGCTCGCCTCCTGCCAACGCGCCGTGGCCGCTTTCTGCGGGGAGCGTGCTTGGGGCTCGGCTGGGGCGGGGGTGCCGGGGAAGGACCGGGAGAGGACTCGGGAGCGGGGGAAGAGGAGGAGCAGCGCCTGGAGCACAGGGCTGTAAATCATGGTTTCGCCAGCGGAGGAGACGGCCTGGCCGGGATCGTGGGTCCCAAGTGGGGAAAGTTGGGCGCACGGAGGCGCCGCGCGTCCCTGACCTCGGGGGCTTTTTAGCAGGAGCAGCCGCTGGAGGGGAGCGTAGCCGGGTGGCTTCCGGCGAGCGGCAGGTGAAGCCGCCTGGCGAGGATGAAATTAAAATGCCTAGGACGTAAGGAAAATTCATCCAGGAAAAGCTCTGCCGGGGACCTCAAAGCTGGGGAAACTGAGTCCAATGGCAGCGCAGCCACCACGGGCGGGGTGCTTGCAGTCTTGCAGTCTCGGGCCGGGCCCCCGCCCTCTGCTGCGCTCTGAGAGGCACCTGCCCCCTCCCCAGCCCATTGTTCCTGCAGATCTGGGAGGTGCCTCCCCACTCGGCACTGCAGTAGTGGGGGAGTGCGGGGGGCGGGGGGTGAGGGGGATATCCTAACGGGGCTCACTCTTGGGAGGGGCCTTGGAGAGCCCAGGCCAGAGCTCTGGCTGGGCCCTAACACGCATCCAAATCTGCCCCCGCCCCTGCCTTTCCCCAGCTGGCAAACGCCGGCAAGGGGCTGGCGGCTTTGTCTGGATATCACTCAGCAACTGGATTGATTCATTACCCCCCCCCCTCCCCGCCCCAGCTTTTTCTTTAAATTGGAAAAAAAAAAATGTAGGATGATAGAGAGGGACATCAGATTTCCTAAGCCTAAGTTAGTGAACCAGTTTCTTGCTTCTCATGCTGGGATACATAGTGGATGGCTGTGTTGAATGCAAGGTTGGCCATAGGATGTGTGAAATCAGAAGAGCGATCAGGGATGTGCTTCCCCCCACACCATTTGTCTTGCAAAATGGAATTCAGCACCTTTAGCCTACAGACACATGCACACAGAGGCGCTGTGTGGTTGTCTGTCCTCAGGCTGGGAGAGCTCCCCATCCAGGATGGGGAAGCACATGCTGGGTGTGCTGGGCCACCTGCCACTGTTCGCCTGTGTCTATTCTAGAGTGTTTCTTCACTTCCAGTGATCTGCAGTTCAAGGCAGCCTGTGAGAATATCCAACACATGGACTTGGGACACAGAGCAGGCTGTCCCTGGCAACTTGCTGGGTCTCTCTTGGTTCCCATGCCTTCATCTCGAAAATGGGAGATATTAATAGTATCTCACAGGAGCAGAGCCTGCTCACCCATCATCTAACACATCTATTTCTAAGATTTCCTTCACTCCGTGTTTACTGTGCTGGGTAATGAGCATACATTATTTCATTTGTTAAAGCCTCAACAACAGATCTGTTACCAGAATTCATGTTTCCCCCAGGTAGGAAATCTAAACATAGGTTGAGTGACCTATCCAAGGTCACACATCTAGGAAGTATTGATTTGGACTCAGTCCCTCCGATTCCAGAGCTCCAGCCCTTTGGGGCCATCCTAGGTAGCTCCTGTGGGTGTGGCCAGTGATTACTACTCTACTAGGAACATAAAAAGGGTGTTCTTCAGGGGATTATTTCAAGGATGCTTCTGCTGCAAAAGGATGAATGTTGGAGGGATCAAACTATGTTAGGACTTGTGAGCAGTGGGAGCCCTGGGTGGTGGGATGTGCCAGAAAGGCTGGCCAGAAAATATTTTGGCAGAATATGGTAGCTGTGGAAGCTGGGTGATGGGCGCATGGTGGTTCATTACTATTCCCTTTGTATATGTGTGCAAGTTTCCTTAATAGAACATTTAAGTTAATTTATAAGGCCAGAAGGGCTACCTTTTAATCTTTAGAGCTTTGGACAGCAAAAGCTGAGATGACCTTCAATCCTGCCCCCACGAAGACCTGCAGTAGTTGACACAGGGAGCCCTAGAAGGATGAGATGAACAGGGGGGCGAGGGGTGGTCAGGCTGGGCTAGCTCCTGTGGTGACCCAATCAGGGGGAGGTGTGGGCAACAGACACCTAGTAATTTGCTCCAGGGTGGGGACAGGGTTAAGGAGAGGAATGGCAGACGGGGGGGGGGGGGAGGGGGTTGCCTGTGTTGGGGGTGCCTCCTGGAGGTGTTGGGGTTTAGAGATGGGATTCTTAACATCCCGGCAGTTAATCACAATAAAAACAAATATTTTGAACGTTGACATTTACTGAGGACTCCGTTTATGCTGAAATCTGAAAATATTGAATGATATCATTTGGCCCTACCCACATTTGTTATGGAATGAATGGCTACAAGAGAGGCCCTGTTACCCCCATTTCACCCAGGAGAAAGCTGCCAGGCCTGCGTGGCACAGCCACGAGTGGGCTTGAGTGAAGGGAGGAGGTGGTCAAGCTGTCCAGCCTCTCTTAGCACGTGCCCGGCATGTCATAGGACCCTGAGGAAATTCCACCGAGGGTCCGAAAGAATGGGCACAGACTAGTGGAGTCTGGCTACCCCATGGCCCCATGGCCACCAAACTATAGATGGAAGTGGGAGGCCACTGGTCGTGGTCCTGTTTCCCAAAGTTCTGTGAACGCCCTTAGCCCTCCTGCCACCCCCCTTCCCCCCTGCCAGGAACATCCTCCCTTTCTCTAGCAAACTCCTACTTATCCTTCAAAACTCAGCTCAGGTATCACTTCTCAGGAAGCCTTCCCAGACTCATCCATCTTGGTGAGGTCTTGCCTTCGTGGTACTAGAGCTGCCAGAACTGATTGTTGGTAATCTCACCTAGTGTTCACCGAGTGCTTACAATGTTCCAATTTTATATGTGTATACCCCACCGACTCCTCCAACAACCCCATGAGCTTGGTGTTATTATTACCCCATTTTGCCAATGAGGCAGTTGAGCCTTTTGAGGAATTGGATAGTTTGCCCAGCCAAGGAATCAAAGCACCCAGCCAGTGAACGCTTGGGGTCGGGGTGTGAATCAGTCGTGGACCATAAAAGCTGGTGCCTTTCTCTTAATGCCCCTTCTCCTGACAAGGGCACGGAACTATGTCTTTCATTTCCATGCTCTTGGTGAGGGCCTATAGCAGGTGCTCAATAAACCCCCTACTGTGTGTCAAATGAATATCAGTAATCCACAGGGGAGCACAGTGGTGGGGAATGGCATCTGCATCCTGCCCACTCTGCAGCAGAGCGGTGCTTCTAGAAACATGGGTGCTCAGGAGTGGGTGGAAGCTGTAGGGCTGAAGGGGGGTAGGCAGGGCTCAGTCAATCCTTGAGGAGATGCGACTTTGATTCCCACAAGGGTTTGAGTGACGACTCAGTATCGTGGGGGCGAAATGCTCTCTCGTTGCATAAATAGGCTTCTGGTAAGGGAGAAAGCATCTTTATTATTGCTGCGCATAATTAGAATAGCAGGGAGGAACCAGGCGCTTTAGTG
Organism: Canis lupus baileyi; assembly: GCF_048164855.1. Taxonomy (NCBI): domain Eukaryota; kingdom Metazoa; phylum Chordata; class Mammalia; order Carnivora; family Canidae; genus Canis; species Canis lupus. Next base: position 13,969,888 of record NC_132866.1, read on the forward strand.
AATGAGCAGCATGTGGCGGGGAGCGAGTGCCTTCCACTTGCAGGCATGTCTGGACATTGCCAGGAAAGCAGGACGAGCCAAGGAGGGGACCAAGAAGTACAGGCACTGCCCAGAACTGACGCTGACCCCACTGCTCTGGGTTCTGCAAATCCTTGCTGCCTCCCTTTTATTGGAAATGACTCCCAGTCCATTGCTCCGAGATGGGCAATAACAGGTGCAGAGGGGTAAAGGAGCAATGTGGCTTTGGAGCCCAAAGCGCGTGTGAACTTCAGCTAAGCTTTCCTTCCCTGGTGTGGACAAGGGGCTTGTGAAGCCTGCCTGGGTCTGTTGTGGGAGCAGAGCAGATATCAGAGGGGCAGGAATTTAGCAAGTTCTTTCCTCACTGGAGGAAGGGAGAGGTGGCTTTCCTGTCTCTACCTCCTAGATGCCCTCTGGGATTATCGCTGCGGGTCCAGCTGGTCTGCTTTCTTTGGAGGCTTTAGAAGGAGGGCAGATTCTGCTTGGGTTCTTCTGACTTGGGTCTATGTGGGGATTATGTTCAGGTCCTGATGCTTTTGGATCTTCAGTGCTCGGTTCTGAAGCAAGGCCTGCAAGTGATGAACACCTCTCTCCTGGCAAACACGAAGTCAGCCCTCCTTGAGCGCCTTTTCTCCCCTGTCTGCAGAGTCCACTGGTGGGAAGCAAGAATGAAGGCAGCTGGGGCTGGTCCTGGAGCATGTAGTATCAGAAGCTACACTTTCTTGGTCACCGGAAGCCCCCTGGGGTTAGTTCCCAATCCTGGCTGCCTATTAGAATCACCTGGGGAGCTTTATCAATGTCTTGATGCCTACGCCTCCTTCCAGAATTATTATATCAGGACTTTTTTTGGATGAACAGCCAAGTTTGAGAATCAGTGAGTTACCACCTATCTGGATTTCAGACTTGGGACCTCAGCATGAGGGGGGCGGAGGGCAGGAGCATCCGACACGGTTCATTCCCTGGTGCTAGACCGAGTCAGCAGAGTTTGTAAGCACCAGCTCTGTGTTAAATGCTTCGCTTGTATTGTCTCATTTAATCTTCATAAATACTCCATGAAGTGGGAGGTTTTACACAAGGGGAAAGAGGCTCAGAGGGATTGAGTACATTCCTCAGGGTGAGATAGTGGCAGGGAGAGGGGTGATGTTAGAACAGAACTCAGGGCTGTCAGCAAAACCTGCACGGGCACATCTTATCCTTAGGGAACTTCTCAGTCTTCAGCCACTTGAGATGTACCTTCCTGACTCCATATGTACTGACCACCTAAACCGCGATTTGTTAATTATTTTTAAAATTGATCTGATGTTTGTTGAAAAATGCATTTATTTTAAGAGTCTGACTTATGTTAGTTCCAGAAATGGGTAACCTGTGTCACTTGCCATAAACAGAAGGTGACCACAGTGAAAATGTATGGAAACCGGAACATGGTCAGAACACTTGAGGCAGATGCTATTGCCCTTGGAAGGCTTTGTGCTGAGGCCGCACTCTGGGTAAGAGGGAGACCGGAGAGTTTTAGAGGAGGTCAGGGATATAGGAGCACCAGACTTGAGACATTCTCTTTTCTGGAAATCGGTCTCCAGAAGGGCCTGAACAGGAAGAGAAATGCTTTAGGAATCACCTGGGGGAATGTCCTTATGATTCTTATTCCCAGACCTTCTGGAATTAGACCATCCAGGGAAAGGGGCCCTGGGAGTAGACTTGCAAAGCCTGTCAGTAAATCTTATAATCAGGTGAGAACTAGTGCCCAATCCATGGGCCACCACGGTCAACTCTGGCCATAGGGCAGTGGGCCCCCGTCAAGGACCGTGAACAAGAACGCACTGCTTTACGTTGACCATGCAGGGAGGAGAGAAGGTTTCCCTGCAATTTTACAGGGACAATTGGCTTGGATTCTAGTTCTCACTTTACCACTTACCAGCCATGGGATTCTGGGCAAGTTACTTAGCCCCTCCATCACCCCACCTCAGTTTCCTCATCTGTAAAGTGGGAATAATCAATAGTACCCATTTCAAAGCAGACTTTGTTTACTCCCACGACCTCTGGTAAGGTTATGGCTCATTTGCTGTTGTCTGTTATTATTTATTATTATGGATCCTGTAGATATAGATAGGGCATTTATCAGTAGCTGGGTTTTGTCCAGGAGGCTCAGAGGGGAAGAGGGCTGGCCTGGGATCCCACAGCTAGGAAGGGGCAGACCCCAGCCTGAGCCTCAGTCCATATGGCTTCTTGGCCAGCAGGCCCAGAACTTTGGAGAGCTGGGTGTCTCAGGCTCTTGGCCACATTTAACACCCCTGTGGCCCTTTGCCAAGCCTCTGAGCTCCCAGTTGGGCTTCCTGATTAGAGCACTAGTAGGGTTCAAGGTCTTTTTGTATCCCTGGACTCTATCCAGGGCTTCTGACCTCTGCTCTCAGGTGGACTTCCGGTCTGCCTTTGGATGGGCCCTGTCTCTGGGCTGAGACTCCAGACCTGGAGTTTTGCAGATACTGCTCTGCGCTCTTCTAGGACTACCCCTCCTCTTCCAGCCTTGACCATGACCTGGCAGCTAGGGATGTCAGGTGGGGCTGGTGTCAGGTGGGACTCCACAGGGTCCCTCCCAGGGAACTGTGAACTGTAGCATATGGCCTGGGTTTTAATCTCCTTATTTTGAGGGTGGCCTTGTGTCCAGGTTTGCCGGGACAGTTCTGGTTTATACCTCTTGTCCCGGTGAAATTATTAATAGTGACTTCTTTCATTTTCTGGGTATCTCAGTTTGAGAGATAAATCCTGTAGTTGTGCTTCTTATCTCTCTGTCCTTTCCTCAGCCACGTGGGCCTCAAGTGGGATGAGAGTAGGATGTGTGGTTAAACCCAGGCTTTAGGCTCAGACACTTCTGGGTTCAGCTGTGTTTAACTCCTCACCGTAACATTGCTGCTCTTCTATTTCTTCTTCTGTAAACAAGGATGACTAGTAATCTTGCTCCAGCGGGGTGCCAGGAAAATGAAATGAGAGAATATAAGTCAAGTGCTAAGCATGCGCCTGGTACATAGAAGATGTTCACTTAGTGGCTGTAATTGATCGTTCTCACTGCTGGTTTGATTTGGGAGTTGTCATGATGAAACCTGGGATCTGGAGCCAGGCTGCCCGGGTTCAACCCTGGAGCTGTGCCTGCTCCATGGCCCTGGCAAGTTACTAAACCTCTGGAAAGCTCAGTTTTCTTCATCTGTAAGATTTGGATTGTAATAGTCTTCTCCATGTGGTTTTTGTTTGGATTAAATGAGTTTATATAAGAAGAGCACTTAGAACAATGCCAGCCCTAAAGCAGACACTAAATTAATGTTAGTTATTATTATTAGCTGTTACTGTTATTATGAATAATAATCCTAAGTTACATTCTTGCAGGCAGGGGGAATTATCCGGTGTGTTAGTTTCCTATTGCCATTGTAAAAGCTACCACAAACTCAGTGGCATAACACAACACAAACTTATTATCTTATCGTCTGCAGGTTGGAAATAAGTCCAAAGTGGGTGCTACTGAGCTGAAGTCAAGGTGTTGGTAGAGCCATGTTCCTTCTGGAGGCTCTGGGGGAGGCTCAGCTCCCTTGCCTTTTCCAGCTTCCAGAGGCTGCCTGCATTCCTTGGCTCGTGGCCCTTTTCTCTATCTTCAGAGCACATCACTCCCACCTCTGCCTCCACTTGCACATCTTCTGGCCGACTCCACCCCTCCTGCCTCCCTCTGCTGAGGGCTCTTGTGTAAAGACCTATTCTGAGGGAGGTGGGTGGGGGGTGGGGGTGACTGGGTGACGGGCACTGAGGGGGGCACTTGATGGGATGAGCACTGGGTGTTATGCTTTATGTTGGCAAATTGAACTCCAATTAAAAAAAAAAAAAGACCTATTCTGAGGCCACTTGAATAACCAAAACAGTCTCCTTGTCTCAAGATCCTTAATGCAATCACATCAGCAAAATCCCTGTTGTCATGTAAAGTGACATATTTGTAAATTGGAGGGATTGGGACCCGGATGTATTTGGTGGGGTGCTATTATTCAGTGTACTACAGCCAGGAAGGTTGGGGTCTTGCCTAGGTTAAGAAGCATTGGTTAGAGAGCCTTCAGCCTCCCTCAAGAGTCGTTTGAATGTTAGGAGCTATTCCTCTTTGGGGTTTTATGTTTATGTCCAGCTACATGATATCTTCCTGGAATTGGGGTTGTTGGTTAGCCCTTGGCTTTTAATCACTCCTGGTAGGGTCCTTGGAGACACTACCACTTTGGGGGATTGGTTTAGCCCCTTCTCAGGGATCTATATAAAATCATTGAGACCTAAATAAAAGGTTTAGTGGCTCCCAAGTGGGTAGAGGTATTAAAATATCAAAGAATTGGTGAAATGTCTAGAAGATGTCACATTATGTTTGCTATGCAATGAACCATCCCAGAATTTAATGGGTTAAAACTGACCATTTTATTTGTGCAGGATTCTGTGCTACACACTTCTTTTCTTGGTCTTGAGTAGGGTCACTCACCGGACTGCATCTGATGGTTCCACTGGGCCAGAGAGTCCAAGATGTTCTCACTCAGTGGCCCAGAGGCGGATGCTGGCTGTCAGCTGGGCTTCTTTACCGTGGTGGTCTCAGGGTGGCAAGAGGATGAGTAAGAGGTCACAATGAAGGCCTTTTGAGAAGTTGTATGCTCTCACTTCTGCGTTCTAGTAGTCAAAGCAAGTCACGAGGCCCACCAGATACTGGGGGGTGGGGAGAGAGATCTACCTCTTCATGGGAGGTGCTGCAAAGAATTTGTGGCTACTTTGAATCTGAGTCAGTTTGACTAAAAGTATAAACTTTAAAAAATTGCATTATGTTTTAGAACAGCTTGCGGGTTAGATTCACTCACTTCTTACAACTTTCTGTGAATGTGTGATGTCAAGAAGCCTGCCTGTGGTAAATCAGATGTTCCTTATAGTCAAATTATCTGAAAAGCAACTTCTAGTTATCTTACACTTGAAATTGTTGGTCAAACAAAATCTTAAAAACAAGAAGAAAGGTGGGGAGTGTCTGGGTGGCTCAGTGGGTTAAGCGTCTGATTCTTGGTTTCGGCTCAGGTCATGATGTCAAGAGCATGAGTTCTATCCCTGTGGAGTCTGTTGGAGATTCTCTCTCTCCCTTTGTCCCTCCCCCTCCTCACACGCCCGTGTGTTCTCTCTAAATAAATAAATATCTTTAAAAAAAAAAAAAGCAAGAAATTACTTGGTTGTTGGTCTACAGCGTGTGTTTCCATGACTGTTAAATGGGGGGGATGATGTTATGTGTGGAAGTGGTGTTGGCTCACTGACAATTTTTCCCAGGTGTTTGTGTTTTGATAGATTAGAACTTGTTTCTCATGATTAAGGAGCAACAGAAGAACAAAAAAAAAAAAGGGGGGCTGGAAGTCTACAGGTACATCTTCTAGTGCAAGCTGTGGCTGTTTTAATGTCTTTCCGCCCCCTCACGCTGAATGGGGCAACCAAGAGGGCTGATGAAGGAGCGAGACTGGCATTACCTTGTTAAGACACCCTGGGTAGGGTTTTGGACTTTGATGAGAGTGGTCTTTGTAGGAAGTGAGCGCCCCCAAGGCCCGTCATCTCAAAGAAGGAGCACTAGACAATGAATGACTGGATGGGGTTTTGGGTCCAGGGGCCGGTGCAGCTCACTGTGAATGGATGTTACTAGAGCCATGACTATTTTGGGAAGGGCTCAAGTGACAAGGTCCCGGAAGTGTTGAGTGATAGGCACCAACACTGTCTTTCCCGTGAATCCTTTTATTTTTAGTGTGCGATTTTGCAGAGTGTGAGGACTTTCGGGGAAACAGACCACACTGTGGCAGAAATGCTTGTATTTCTGTTTGCTATAGGATGAGTGTCCATTTACAAGTATTTGCCCTGTTACAGAGTGGGGCCTAAGAGGACGCGGCCTACGGGCAGAGCCTCTTCTCTTACCTGCACCTCATTTCTTCATACATTTGCTGAACTTTTGAGACTGTTTTACTTCTCATCGCATATTTTTTGAGTAGTTTCGCTTACTGTGTTCCGCTTTTACCGTCAGAACACCAAGGCTCCGGGTAGGTAAGTTCTGTACGATGCACCAGCTAAGCACCCCCAGATCTCAGAGGGAGGTGGGTTTTGCTAGCGTGTGGCAGTAAAATCCTCCTTGTTAGCTTGTGTTTTTTTGTAAATAAGACCCTAGGGTTTGTGGGTTTTCCCGTGGCTGGGAACAGTGCTCTCTGTGCCCCGATTCCTGGTTTCGGCTCGGGACACAGATGATGCAGGTGCCAGGGCTCAGGCCTGCTGCCTCAGAGGGCACAAGCCGGCCTCTCTGTTTGTCCCCATGATTCCATGGACCAGTGGCTAAATTCCTCTGATCACTTCCTTCCTTTCTTTTCCTTTCCTCATTGTCCTTGAGGGGCCATCTCTACCGGTTGGGATAAGCAACTGTGTACAGTACAGACGTCAGGAGTCTTGTTCTCAAAGAGGACACGGAAGCTGTTGAGGAAACAGAGCCGTAGGTGGCATCGCCAGCCCCGTGGGGCCCAGTCTGTCAAATGTCTGGCCTGGACCGACCCTCTGGTGTTACCGACGGGCATACTGAGGCCAAGGAGGCCCGCAGAGGCTGCTCCCAGGTACTTGGCAAGGCCAGCGTGAGAATGCAGGCCGATTGTCTCTGCAGGCTTCCCGGCTGAGCCCAGAGCTGGCCTTGGAACGTTCTCAACGCTCCTGTCGGCCAGCCCCCTCCCAAGCAGCGAGGGCTCCACAGTTTGGGGATCTGAACCTCTCTGCCATCAGTACCGTAATGACTTGACCCTCCCTGCAGGAATTACATTTTTAAGGGAGTGTTTGAAGAGATAACGGTTTATGTCAGAGGGCCCAGGTGCTCAGTCAAATTGAGCAAGTCTTTTGAGCGAGTCCTCCGTGGTGAAGCCCCAAGGCAGCCTTTTCTCTTTCCTTGGCATTGTTCCTGCCTCATCAATGGTGGTGGCCCATCTTTCGTGCCAGCATTAAGGAGGGCTTTTAGTGGCGGGTAACTAAATGTTTTCCAGCTAGAGGAAGCCCAAAAGGAGATTTAAGAGAGGATCCCGGGATGGCTTCTGGAACTCCCTCCATGCTGCATGGAGCAGAGAACGAGCTGGGAGCCTGGAGTCCTCCCCCCTACCCCCCACTCCATCCTGCTCTCTAACTTCTGCTTTACCTGGGGTTGTAGCCTCTCCCTCCCTCCCCGCATGCCCAGGGTGTGGGCTCCCCAGGCTCTTTCTCACTGCAATCCAGATTCCCAGAGGACGCCTGTCTGCTCCTGGAACTGTTACCCCTGGCCAGGGACGGGGTCACTTGCTGGATGAAGGGATCAGCGGGGAGCCCTGGCCGGTGGGCAGGAAGTGATTGCCTCTTGTAGACGCAGTCACTGTGCGAGGAATTAAGTCATTGACAGTCGATGGTTCCTAGGTGAGGGCTGTGTAGACAGAGAATAGATGGAAACCTGTGGAAAATTTCACTCTTGTTTCTAATAGCAACAGATAACCAATGCAGTCCTATTTTCCTTTCTCCTTCAAGTCAAATATAATAGCAGATGATAGGTTTAATAAAAAAAAAAAAGAGTTTCAGGGTGTGTCTGTCCTTGGCAAATAAAAACTTCATACCACTAGGTCAGCAGTTTGGGGCAGAGGTTTACTGCTTGGTAAGTTGAGGCATCATGGAATAAGGAATTGGTGGAGATGTGAGGAAGGGGCTCCGTACCTTTGGGTGTTTATCAGCCATCCGTTTAGCTTCGTGATCCAAGTGAGAAATGGGTAGAGCTGGAGGCTGCAGGTGGGGGCTTTCAGCACCCTGTGAGCCAGTTTCTTCGTTTTCCAGATGAAGACACAGAATCCTAGAAAGTGGCAGTGACCTTACAAGCACGCAGTGACCTAGTGACAGAATCAGGTCAGGCTGTCCCTTAATGCAAACTAACACTCTGCCTGTCTGGCTTGAGATCCTGGGGATGGAGGTGGCGCTGAGGATAGGGACACCGGGGTGGCCGTACCCAGCCTGTGCCGGAGGGTGTCAGGGATACCCCAGAGGGATTTGGGAAGCAGGGGATGGTCTGACCTTGAGCACCAAGCTCCTGGGGGCCAGTCATAAAAAGAGTGGTGAGCAGAGGTGCTGAAGACCCAGCAAAGACCCAATGGTGCCAGGGGGCTGGCTGGGTCCCATCAGAGACATCTCAGGACGGGCTGCTGTGTGTGTGTGTATGTGTGTGTGTACACGTGCACATGTAAGTATTCTTGTGTGTGTGCATGGGGAGAGAGGCAGTAACAGAGATGGAGGAGAGGGAGGGAGAGAGACAGGCAGACAGAGAAGGGAAAGACTAAGAGCCATTAGAAGAAGAAGCCATTAGAGCCTTGGAGTTTGTATAGTTCATTCAGAAATGAACCCAAAAGAACTCAACTGGTCATACACATCGTATCTGCCCCAACATTGCACTCCTTGGGTCTTCCTGAACATTCGGTAGCAAAATCCCAAAGTGTCACATGCTGGGGAACAGCCTGAGGTTTTCCGGAAGGAAGAGGAGCCAGCAGGATGGGATTTATCAAGGCGCAGTAGGAAGGCCCTTTGTCCTGCTTATTATCTGTATCGCTACCTTGTGCATCGAATGCATATTCATATGGAGAAACAGACTTCCTCGCTGCGTTATATTATGGGAGGGGCACGTCTTCCCATAGAGTAAGGCCTGAAGAGAATCCAGATATGCTGCAGAATGCAGCGGGGGTCCCGTTAGGATTGCCCATCAAAGATCTGAGTGTGGGGGAGGGGTGCAGGGCCACTTTCTAATGAAACATTAATGGTGAGATTGAAATAAGCTCTAAAACAAAAACAGAAACCCAAAACACAGTGATTGTGGCAGAGGGATGGCCCCCGCTCATCCCGTGACCTACTGAAGAGCAGTCTCGGATTCCGGGTCCCAAGATGCAGCCCCTCACCCACTTCTATCCCGAGAGCTCCTCCCTCACACCATTCCCCAGGCCCAGCTCACAACCGGTGCCCCTCTCACAGAGAATTTGCAGATTGGTTTCCATCTGTGAATATGCTTCCAACTCAAGGTGACCCTCCTGGCCCGCTTCCCCCAAGGCTCAGGGGGGCCATAGGGGCCATATGGTCACCTCCCAGACACTGCCAGCTCCAGGCTTGTTGTGCTCAGTTCTGGCAACTGAACACCAGGGCTCTGACCAGATGTAGATGATTAAAGCCTCGGACAGTGTTAGTTGGAAAGGCTGGAGCCCAGAGACCCCAAACAGAGCACCCTCTTGCACCACCTTGCACCCCGACTGTGCAGGGTGGCAGGATTTGTGTCTTAGCACCAGGAGGGCCCACTTCAGGCAGGGAACATTTGGGGACGTTGGGTGGGTGGAAGGTCGAGCCTTGAAGTGACACCATCTAGTGTAGCTCCCTCTACTCCTAGTCCTGGAGGAGGCTGAGGCCAAGGCATTTCAAGATCCCCTTCTAGGAGGGGTCCCTGAGGTGGTGTGGGATTGCAGGATGAGCTCAGGTCCTGAGTTCCAGTCTCAGCTCCTGCAGGAGGCAGTGTGGGATTGCAGGATGGACTCAGGTCCTGAGTTCCAGTCTCCGCTCCCGCAGGAGGCAGTGTGCGGTTGCAGGATGAGCTCAGGTCCTGAGTTCCAGTCTCAGCTCCCGCGGGAGGCAATGTGGGGTTGCAAGATGAGCTCAGGTCCTGAGTTCCAGTCTCAGCTCCCGCGAGAGGCAGTGTGGGATTGCAGAATGAACTCAGGTCCTGAGTTCCAGTCTCAGCTCTGTGGAGTACCTGCTGTGAGACCGAGGGTAGACTTGGAAATCTCCCTGGGCTTCCGTTTCCTCATCTGCAGGCTGGAGCTGAAGAGTAAAGCCCATCCCACGGGGCTGCTGCTGGGAAGATTTGTCTGGCAGGGAGTTGGCCCCCAGGAGGTGAGAGCTGGATGATCACTGGGAGCTGACGGAGGCTGGCGTCCTGGTGCAGGGAACAGAGGAGCAGGCGGGGGCCTTGGGCAGGACCAGCTCTGTCACAGACAGTAGGACCCCCAGGGGGTTTGCAGGAAGTGATGCATGAAAGCCAACCTCACACCCTCCTCACCCCAAGCCACCCAGCCACCTCCTCTGTCCCCATGCTGCTGTTCTGGGTAGGTACTGGGTGAAAAAAAGAGAACTCTATTTCTCACAACCAAAGCATTGCATGTTCATCAAGGAACACATAATCCAGAGAGAAGAGGGACCCGTCAGGACCCTACACCCAGAGTCAGCCCTGTTAACCCCTTGACATTCAGTCTTCCAGAATTGCCAGGCATAGGGAGACAAAGCAAATAGATGGGTATTCGTGAAACCCAGCACCAGAGCTAATGGGTATTATCCTCTTTTTATGAACGAGGACTCAGAGGCTAGAAAGTTTATGGTCCTTGCTTTAAGTTCCTCAGGGAGAGAGTGGGTGGTGGGCCTCTTGGTTTCTGAGCCCAAAGTGTGTGTTCTTCAAAAATTTTTGTCCTGGATCATTTCTGTCATTCTCACTTCCATCCCTTGCTCCCAGTGGCAAGAATGCCACCCCCAAGAAGCCTTGCTCCATTACACCAAACACCCTGGGAGCAGGGGGGCTGAGCAGTCACTAGTGCACAGCTCTGTGCAGGCGTGTGTGTGTGGGGGCGGGGGGGAGGCGAGCTGCTGGAGAGCAGTCTTCACCCTCTTATCCCAGAGCTCCTGAGGTGCTTGCCTGGGGTGCTTCTGGCCATGGCTGGCTCCCCAGAGCTCTGCTAGTACCTGGGTAAAGGTGATCGGGGCCCCAGATATTGGGGTGTGATCAGGGATGCTGGAGGAACATCTAGGAAAATGTCCTGGAAGCCCCAGCCCTTCTCCTTGCAGGTGCCTTGGTGGTGGGAGCAGAGCCTTTGGTCCCATCTGGAAGGTGGACCGGCTGCAGGCAGGAGGCCTCATTACCGCTGCCAGTGTGGCTTTCCACCAGGAGCTGTCTGGTCCCTTGTCACAGGGGCAACTTTATTTCCTTGCAGCAGGCTCAGTGCGAGGCCCTGCAGGGCCGAGGCTGCTGTTTGCTGGTGGGCCTGGAGGAGGCGGGAGGGGCGGTGGGCTGTGCCAGGTGGCTAGCTGGGCGCCTGTGGACAAACGCTTGCTCACCCATTTCAGTGCCTTCCCTATAATTGCAATGAATGAGAGTGTTCCCATAACAGCCTGGGTCTCTGCCCCCCTAGACAGGCAGGGCTCTCTGGTTTACAGCATCTGGAGTTCCACTGCCTACCTCGACTTTTCTTTTCTCATCCCCCTGGTCCCATTGTTTTTCTTAGAGCAGATTTAGGGGAAATTCGTGTACCCACATCACAGTAAAAGTGGGGCATTAAGGGAAACCCCTTCTCCTTAGTGCTGCCTTCCTGACCCCCATAGCAGAAGTCTTTGGTGAGGTTGGGGAGCAGGACTAGGGAGTCCTCAGACTTGGGACTCAGACTAGCTTTGTGTCCTGCCAGCTGCAAGAGAGGTTTTCTCTCACCTATGCCTTGGTTTCTCTAAAGCAGGGCAATGATGCAGGATGGAGTGAGGACTCAGTGAGGGGGTGCCTGCAAAGCCGTTCTGGGAACATGACACCCATAGCCCTCCCTGTGATTATGGGTGAATTTGATATGCAGTGAAACATCTGATTGTGAAGTGTACAGCTCGATGGATGTCTACATGCATGCATTCCACGTGTGGTAGGACAAAGAATGTTCTCTGAAGATGTCCACGTCCTACTCCCCTAGAACATCCTTACATGGCAAAGGTACTTTGCAGATGTGATGAAATCGGAGGTCCTGGGACGAGGAGATAATCCTGAATTATCTGGGTAGGCCCAGTGTCATCCCAAAGGTCCTTATATGTAAAAGAAGGAGGCCAGAAGGTCAGAGACAGGGATGGGAAGATGCTCTGCTGCTGGCTTTGAAGACAGAGGAAGGGGCCACGAGCCAAGGACTGCAGACGTCCTCAGGAAGCTGGAAAAAAGCAGGCAAATGGCTTTTCTCCTGGAGCTTCCAGAAGGAACATGGCCCTGCCAGGGCCTTGAGTTTAGCCCAGTGAGACCTATTTCAGACTTGAGATCTCTAGAAGCGTGAGACCTCCAGAACTCTCTGGTTTTAAGTCACTGTGTTTATAATAATTTATTAGAGCAGCACTAGGAAGCTGATACACTGTGTAACCACCCCAGCTGGCAAGATACAGGATATTTTCATCATTCCAGAATATTCCCTCATGCCTTGTCCCAGGCTATATCTACCCACTCTGTCAGAACCATTGTACTGACATCTTTCACTTCACATGTACCTGTTCTTGACCTTCACATGGATGGAATCTTCCTTCAGGTCCAGAGTCTTTTACTTAACATAGTGCTTTTGAGGTTCATTCATGTTACTGGGTGTATTTATACTTTGTTCCCTTTTTATTGCTGAGTACTGTTTCAGGTCTGGCTATCCCACACTTGGTTCATCCATTATCCTATTGATGGATGTTTGGATTGTTTCTGGTTTTTGGAGCTTACAAAAAAACAAAAAATCAAAAAAACCCAAAACTCACTGAAAATACTGGAACAGATTTTTTTGTGGATGCGTATGTACACTCACTTCCTTTGAGTAGAATCTTGGTGGTGGAATTGACAGGTCCTAAGGCAGAGATGTATTCATTGTGGGTGGAGATTGTGGGGCTATGAAGTGCAGCATGAGTCAGCTTGGCCAGCCTTGGGACCGAGGGCTGGTCATCACCCTGCTGGCCTGCCATGGTTTCTGGGGGTGCGTATGTGATGCTGTGGCCTTCTGTGGTCCAGGGCAGAGGCTTAGTGGCTCTGAGGTGGAGATTCAGGTGGAAATCCTCAGCCAGTACATGTGTGCTCTGGGCCTTGGGATAGCAGATGAGCTTGTGCTCTGTCCCCAGCACAGTGCTAGAATTTTCTTATAGGTCTTCCCTTGTATCTTCATAGAGCCCTGTGAGGGGGAGTAGTTGTTAATCACGTTGCAGCTGTGGAAACTGAGGCCCAGGACACAGTTCTGTCTGTGGCAGAGCTGGTGAAGGTGGAACTGGGTATCTTCCTGGGCCCAGCCAACTTCAGGTTTTCCATCCCAGCCCAAACCCTGGAAGAGTAGCCCAGGGCTTTGCCTGGTTGGAGAGCAGCTGTGAGGGTCAGCTCCTCCCAAGGGAAGGACAGTGGTGGCCTTTTCTCCCTGCAGACGGGTGCATGAGCCAGGCCTGGGGGGTGGCAGATGGCTTCCCAGATGGCAGAGAACAGTCCAGCTGGTGCAGGGGGTTATGGGGACAATAATATTGGTGGGGTGGTGGTGAGGGGCTAATGGAGGCATCTGATTGGTTAACAAGCTAGTCTGATATGTCGGGCGATACAGAGCCACAGTAGATGCTTAAGGCTTGGAGTGACCTGATGAAATTGGTGGTTGTGATGTGATCCAGGGGAGCAGCAATGAGGCAGAGTAGGGGGCCCTCGGGAAGCTCTCCACACCTCTCTGCCTTTGCCCATGCTATTCCCTTTGCCTGGTGTTCTCTCTCCATCTTGTTCACTCAGCAAACTTGCCCTTGAAGATGCCAGTCAAGTATCACCACCCTGGGACTGCCTCCTCCACCTCAGGCCCCCTGTGGCATTTATCCCAGTGTCTAATAAAGAGTGCAAAATAGAATTTCACAGTTTTCTTAATTACAATATTTAAATTGAAATCATTCACCCCGTTTTGGCCTGATAACTCCTAGTCAGATTCTCCTGAATTAAATATGCACGTGATGCCATGTTCACTAGACAAGCCTAATGGCAGCCCGATGGGGATGGGGCATAGGAGAGCATGCACAGGCACACGGGGCTCAAGGGGGACAGGGGACTGTTTCACGTGCACCAGAGTGGAGGAACTTCCCAGGTAATGGGAAGCGATTGCCCTGCCGAGTACGGTTTCATCGTACGGCTATACCACACTCGGTTCATCCATTCTCCTGTTGATGCATGTTTAGATTGTTTCCAGTTTTTGGTGATTGCGAAAAAAACTGCTGCGAACATTCTGGAACAGATCTCTCTGTGGACACCTATATACTCTCACTTCCCTTGAGTAGAATCCTCGTCCTGGAGTTGCTGGGTCCTAGGGCAGGCATGTGTTCAGCTTGGGTAGAGATTCCCCACTGCATACTTAGCTTCCGGGGTCTTCTTGTTCACCAACCCGGAATGTCCGCAGAATTGTGTCTACATCATCAGGACCTTCTAGACTGGGTCTGTGGTGAGAGAGAGGCAGGGAGACGAGGGCAGGGAGAGCTGATCTGTGCTGGTGGCCCTGTCACCAGCTCCCACTTATCCCAGTCGGAAGCACTCCTGTGGGCACCTCCTGGAGGTCATCTCAGAGGGGAGGAGGTCACTGCCCTGTGCTCAGACATTCCCGTCTCAGAAAGGGTGTGGCTGCGGGGAGTCAGGCTGGTCACTCTGGGTCTGGAGCATTCTGCTCTGCAGAGGAGATGGCTGTTGATTAATTGAGTTCCAGAAGGAGCTGTTAAAGATAACAATGAAGTCAGAGAACCTGCCTATGCACATGGTTGGGCTTAATGAAGCAGGCAGGCCCGCATCCTGGGAGGGACAGGCTTGTGGGACAACAGTAATAAAAAGGCCACAGACAGACCACCTGGGCTTACGGATGCCCCAGCAATCTCTCCTAGTCTCTAGCTTGGGCAGTTGGCCATTTATGGATGGGGGTGGGGGTGCAAAGCCCCATTCCTTGGACCTTGGTTCTTGCCTACCTGGGCACTGTGGTGCCTGAAATAGGGGTCCTGGAGGCTGAGTGTACTGAAGTCCACATGTACACGTGCTCCAGGGTGTGTGGGCAGCTAGGGCCATCTGTGTGGCCTCCCTGTGGCCCCTAAACACAGGATGTCTGTTATTTCCTGGGGATTCATGTAGTATATTTATACCTCATCAAAGCTGCTTGGTCTCAGGTGGGCCACGGGATGCTTTGGGAGATACTCTGGGTCCTGTGGCTTGGGGTTTCCCCCTTGCTCTGTGGAGTAGCCTGAGGAAGTCAGCCTTGTTCCCCGGAAAGCACCTTTGCATGGCTTTTCCACTCCTTGGGAAAAGACTTTGAGCAAATTTGGTCCTGGGGGAATTGTTCGTTGGTTTTCTTTCTTTGTTTTTCATCTCCCTTTGCCACTTTGGAAGTAGATATTCTATTTGAAATCCTTTCAAGAGTAGTTTCTCTTGAAATTTTGCCATGCGTGCTTAACTTAGCAAAATCTAAAGTTAATCAATATCTTAACCCAGTTAATTCTTTCTTTGTAAGAATGCCAATTCCTCATGGAAGGTTTTGTATAAAAAAAAAAGTAAGAATGAGGGATTTTAAACTTAAAAAGTATTTAAAAGTCTCTGCATGGGATTTCTCTCCTTCCTGCTACCATGGAAATCTTTGCCACCATGTGAGCAGTGTTCTGTGTACAAGTGCCAGGGCCACCTGTGCTGAGAGGGCATTTGGTCCCTGGGGATGGATGTCCAGCATCCTGGGAAGCACTCCTGCGTCACCCCCTTGGGAGCCCCTCCGTCCACGCTGCAGTAGATAGTTCATGCATTTGCCTTCTCTCTCTCTCTCTCTCTCTCTCTCTCTCTCTCTCTCTCTT
Source organism: Canis lupus baileyi (assembly GCF_048164855.1). Taxonomy (NCBI): domain Eukaryota; kingdom Metazoa; phylum Chordata; class Mammalia; order Carnivora; family Canidae; genus Canis; species Canis lupus. Next base: position 13,985,533 of record NC_132866.1, read on the forward strand.
TTTAATCTTCTGGAAGCAGCAATTTCTCAGGCAGGTTCTTGAACACCTGCCAGCCCCAGGACCCTGGCTCAGTGGCAGCGGTACATACAAGTAGTTACACAGAAGAATGTTCTAGTGCTGATGCAGTTTGCCCTCCTGACAAGAGGAGGTGGGGATCCTGCTGAGGGCTAGTTAAGGCTGCAGGTTATTGGCCATCTTCTAGCATGTATTCCAGAATAGCTTGAAACTGCCTATCTGCGGGGGAAGCACCGACAAGTCGTCTGTCTGCAGTTCTCCATTAGGATGGGGCTTGGCATTTGGTTCTGTCCAGCCGGCAGCTTCAGAGCATCCAGGGGAAAAGTGAAAACACAGCTGGTGGCTGGGGCGCAGTCCCTGCTCCGGGCCCACGTTCACCTGCTGCCAAAGGGCAGGGTGTCTGGGGAGGGGCCGGTGCCAGCCGTCACCCTGGCCCACTCGGCGAGGCCGGGATGGGCAGCCAGCGTCACTGCGGGACAACTTCCAGGAGAATTGCTGCAAATTCTTCCAGGCAGAGAGGTTGGCGTCTGCCCAGGGATGGAGGGAGGGCAGGAGGGAGTGGTGGCCAGAGTGGTGGGAGTGACTGCTGTCTACTTCCAGGGAGGAAGGAAGGGCGCGCTCCTGAGCGCAGGCGGGACAGGGGACAGTTTTCCTTCCTGGGTGGCTTCTGGAAGCTCTTTGATTTTTTTTTTTTTTAAATTGAGATTCACATATCATAAAAAAAAAAAAAAAAAATCGAGCATTCCCGGTGCCTCAGTGGTTTAGCGCTGCCTTCGGCCCAGGGCCTGATCCTGGGGACTCAGGATCGAGTCCCACGTCCCCCATGGCACCTCCTTTCCCTCTGCCTGTGTCTCTGCCTCTCTCTCTCTCTCTCTCTCTCTCTGTGTCTCTCATGAATAAATAAAATCTTAAAAAAAAAAATCAACCTGGGCAGCCTGGGTGGCTCAGCGGTTTAGTGCTGCCTTCAGCCCAGGGCATGATCCTGGAGACCCAGGATCGAGTCCCATGTCAGGCTCACTGCAGGGAGCCTGCCTCTGCCTCTGCCTATGCCTCTCTCTCTCTCTCTCTCTCTCTGTCTCTCATGATTAAATAAATAAAATCTTAAAAAAAAAATCAACCTGCCACCTGCCATAAAATTCACCATTTTAAAAGCATACAGTTCAGCGGCTTTTAGTATATCCACAAGGTTGTGCAACCATCGCCACTGTCAAATTCCAGGATGTTTTCACCGCCCTGCAGAGGAGCTCATGCCTGCTTGCAGTCCCTCCTCAGTTACCTCCTCCGCGGTTCTCATTTCTCGCCATGCCCTGCCGTCAGCTGCCCAGGGTGCAGACTCTGGCCACAGAGGCCTGGAACCCCGGGGCTGGAATGTGGTGGAGGGAAGGAGCTCAGGCATCGGAGACAGGCACTTACTCCTGTGTGATTTCAGGAAGATGCTTAACCTCTCTGTGCCATGGTTTCCTCTGCTGTTAAATGGTGCTAACAACCATTTATTTTCTACCCCATTGGGATGTTTGTAAGGATGAAATGAGACACTGTATAAATAATAAGAGCTATACTTGTTTAGACCTTTGCCTGCATTCTTTTTATTTAATCCCCATCAATCCTGAGAGGTCAGAGTTATTATTATCCTATTTAATACAGAAAGAAAACTGAGCCACAGAGAAGTTCAGGAACTTGTTGAAGGCCACACAGCCATGAATTAGTTTTTAGCTGCAAAGTATGGAAAATCTGACTTTATTCTGTTTCCAGAAAAAGGAAATTAATTATGACTCGGCATGGAAAGTCCAGGAGTCCAGCAAGCTGCAAAGCAGGTTGATTTGGCAGCTCGTGGACCCCCTCAAGAATGGATGGAGGTTCTTTTGGTGGTATCTGCATCTCAGGCTGGCAGCAAGATGGTACACAGGCTCTTCATCTGGGCACTGGCTTTAGAGCAAGAATATTTCTTTCCTAGAAATCCCAGGTGATTTTCCTTTGTGAATCTAAACAGTCTAGTTCCCACCCACCCCCAGTTTCCCTGACCCGATGTTACTCTTCTACAACAAAGTGGTTCCTGGGCTCTGCTTGAATCCCTCTAGTGATGTGGAACTCAGTGCCTTAATAGGCATTTCCTTTTTTTTTGTTTGACTATTAAGTGCCACAGCTACCCCTCCTTTTTTTTTTTTTTTTTAAAGATTTTATTTATTTATTTGAGAAAGAGGAGAGAATGAGAGAGAAAGAGAGAGAGAGAGAGAGCACGAGTAGTGGTAGGGACAGAGGGAGAGGGAGAAGCAGACTCTCCTGCTAAGCAGGGAGCCTAACGTGGGACTCTATCCCAGGACTCCAGGATCATAACATGAGCCAAAGGCAGATGCTTAACCACTGAGCCACCCAGGTGCCCCACCACGGCTACCTTTTATAGTGCTTTTAGATGAATTAGAAAAAGATCTGCTCTGGGGGCAAAAATTGGCAAGTGGTGCCTCCTCTAGGTGATATAGCCCTTCATCTCACAACTTGGGATGGCACCCCACCTGTGAATGGAGGCAGCCCTGCTTGGGAGACATGCCTTCCCTGAGGAGGTGCCTTTGAGCCGTGCACAAACTCTCTCTTCTGTTAAGACACTCTTGAGAGGGGTCTGTAATGTGGGCGCACAAGCCTCAGCTCCCAGGGCACTGGCATGGCAAGTTGGTGCTCACGTTCCCCAGCTGGGGGTACACCTGGGCTCAGGGCCAGGAGGTACTACCTGGAGGTGCTACAACTCTCCCTCATCAGGAAGGTTCAGCTCAAAGGGGGTGAAGCAGCTGTCTGTCCCCACTCCCCTCACCCCTTGTTCAGCCTCTCCCTTAGCCCCTTCCCCACACCCAGGGATGGATGGTGGATGTTTAGGAGGTGACGTGTGAGACCAGCGGGCCAGAATGGCACTGCCTCTGTCTATGCCTCCGGTACAGTCAGCACCGCTGTGCTGTGGCCTCTGCCGATGAGCTGTCCCAAGGCTGTTCATGATAGAAACTGGCAAGTCTAAGCCAGGGTCTTCCAGGGGCCCAGGCAGTGGAGTCTTTCCTTTGGAGCGGAACAGAGCAGTTTCGTTCACCTGTTCAGTTCTGAAACGTGCTTCACTGCAGAGAACAGGAAAGCCTGCGTTTCATTCCCTGGTGGGAGTGGGCATGTGGCTTCCCCCATTCTCCTCCATCCTTCCGAAAGTGCGCCTGGGTGAGCAGATGGGCTGAGCAGCGAAGTCAGGACCAGACCGTCTCTCCGACCCGTGGCAGCACCGGCCCTGTTCCCATCGCTGAGAGTGTCCCTGAGGGTTCCATATGCCAAGTTTCTGTCCGGTAGGTCTTTTTTTTATCCTTGATTTACAAGCCTGCAGAAGCACCACGGAAAGGAAATGCATTCGCTGACTTGGCACATATGTGGGCCCTCTGCCCATCCCCTGGTGCAGGCACATGGCCTTTTTTCCAACAGCAGTTGGACCTATTTGAAGATGATGATGATGGTAAAGATAATAAGTAACATCTATAATTTACTGAGTGCTTGCCATGCATCGGGGTTTATACGTATTATTTCATTTAGTCCTTAGAGCGACCCTATAAAACCCTATATTACCATCACCATGATCCTCCCTTCCTCCCACTCCCCCCAGTTTCCAGGAGAAAAAACCGAGGCTCGGAGAAATAAAGTAGCTCACCCAAAGTCATGCATCTGGGAGGTGGCCATCCTGGGATTCGAACTCAGGCTTTTCTGACTCTGAGCTTGTTGTACCTTTAACTTCCATTTATCAACAGCCCCTCCCAAGCCCTGATCTTTGGATTTGAAGAATCGAGGCTGTCATAATGGAGAGCCCCCCAGTCTTCTGAGCCCGGAGGCAGGGCTAGCCAGCTGGGGCTTGGGAATGCCCTGTGATTGTGCCCTCCTGACTCTCCTCGCACTGTTTGCTCATCTGTGAAGTGGCGGTTTATAACATCTCTCTCGCAGCTTCATCTGTCGTGAGCAGTGGCATCTGCTGGAGACGTGACATTGGGCAGAGCGCAGGCATGCAGGCTCAGAGCTGGAGAACTCTGTGCAGCTGGGTGGTGTCCTAACGGGCTGGGTTTCTTTCTTAGCCTTTTAGGCCTTCGTTTTCTCATCCGTGGAATGGGAAGAATGACAACACTTCACAGCGCCCTCACACAGCAGGATTTCACGAGCTACACCTGTAGAGCTCTTAGCTTGGCGTGCAATTCAGTCTGTGAGTGCCGACTCTGATAGCTTTCCTGATAGATTTCTGGGTTTGTGCATTTCTAATAATTTCAGATTAATAATGTGGGTTTGAATAAACTTGTACACGAGCCTCGAGTCAAAACGGTACAGAAACATCTGACCCGTTAAGGAATGCAGCAGATGGTGGGTGGGGGCTGTTATTTATTTCAGAGGGTTTCTCATGAATTATGTCCTTTGTTTACTGAAACATAGGGATAGAGGCCCGGAGAATATGGGTTCACACTTCGCAGAGGGAGAAGGTGTGCCCAGACAGAGGTGACATACACACCTCTGCTTTCTCCAGCTGCCCACATTCTGCATCGTCGTCCGGAGCCGTTTGTTTGCCTTACATCCCTCTATGAACAACAGCCAAAGAGCCACCTCTGGCTTTGCTCTTCCTGCTCCTAAGCCGGCTTGGTTTTGGGGAGACCTGCCCCTTGGTCCTGCGGCCCAGGCTGGCGGCTGGGTCTGCCCCCCTCCTTGCCCTTTTTTTTTTCTGTTCATTCGAATCACGATCCAGTAAAGGTCCATGCAATGCAATGATTTGAGTCGCTATGTCTCTGAAGCTTTTATGTCTTTTAAGCTGTAGGAGTCAGTCTCTGGGCCTGATCAGGATGACCTGGGAACTCATTAGAAATGCAAATTTTCAGCTTTCCCAGACTTGTCAGAGTAGAAACTTTGGGGTGGGGGCTGGGCCAGCAATCTGTGTTAACAAGCATTCCTGGTGATTCGGATGCAAGAGTCTGAGACTTTGGTTTTTGTTGTTGTTATTTAAAGATTTTATTTATTTATTTGAAAGAGAACAAGAGCGAGAGAGATCACAGAGCCAGAGGAAGAAGCAGACTTGCCACTGAGTTTAGAGCTCCATGTGGGGCTCCATCCCAGCACCCCAGGACCAGGCCCTGAGCCAGAAGGCAGATGCTTAACTGACTGAGCCACCCAGGTGCTCCTGAGACTCTTTGATCTATCTGCTTCCCCTCCTTTCCTGTGTATTTCCTTCGTAATTTTTTTCTTGGAGGAACCTGGCACTCATCCTGTAGCAGTTTCCCCCCAGTTTAGGTTTTGCCAGCTGATCCCAAGGTGCCAGGTTCCTCTTTCTTCCCTGCTGAGGACAAAGGGAAGACTCTCCTCCCTCAAACACAGGGGGCTGACTTTTGGAGGATCCTGCAGAAGGGGGGTGCCCTCGAGGCCCAGAATTGGGCTGGAGCAAGCACAGATGCTCCAGACTGTGGAAAGGCTTGCTATGGCCAGGAAAGGGGAGCTGTGGAAGGAGGAGAGGTCACAGAAGGAGGTGGGGGTGGACTTCCAAGGGCCGGGTGCCGGTGCTGTGCCTCACTTCATTGTGTGGGGCATGGGAATGGAAGGCCCCGACAATGGTGGACTTGTATGAGCAGACCTTGGTTTGACCAGATGGGCTCTGCCTGCAGGGGAGCCTGACCTTGAGGGGCCAGACCTGGAGCAGAGAGCCTGAGAGACGCTGGGCAGGAACCCTGGTGTCAGTAGGATCTGGATTAAGGCAGAGGAGGGAGTGAATGTGAAAGATGCTAAGAATCTCTCACAGGAATGAGTTGGCTTGCGAATGCAATAAGAAGGGAGGGAGGAATCTAGGAAATCTATCTGGGAGCCATGGTGGCTGTACTGACCAAAGGGGATGTTTAAGGAGAGAAGCAGGGCTGGGTGCTTTGAGAGCAGAGCACATGTTGTTGGAGGTAACTCAGCACATGTATTACTAATATTCTGACTCGGTGGGTGGGGGGGTCAATGCCTCAGTCGGGAAAGACCTCTGTGACCCTCCGAATCTGTGGATAGTCACTGAATCCACTTTGGGGCATAAGATACAAACATCCATCTGTCCATCTACCCACCATCCACCCATCCATCTACCCACCCATCCATTTATCCACCCAACTGTCCATCCTTTTATCTACCCATCTGTCCATCCACTCAACTATCCACCTACCTATCCACCCACCCATCTATCCACCCATCTATTCCTTCTCCTTCTTTGATCTATTCCTTCCATCCATCTGTCCATCTATTCTTTTATCTATCCATCCATCCACCTACTCAACATTTATTGAATGCCTGTGACATGTCAGGAGCTGAGGAATCAGAGACGAAGTGAAACATAGCCTTGCTCAGATGAGCCCAGGTTCTGTGGAACAGAAGCCAGGTGGACAGAAGTATCTTAATACTCTATGTAGGGTGAGCTGTGGAGCCCCTCCAAATGCTAGGTTCCAGGGGTCAGGGCCGTGAGGCTGCTGGATGTAATTCATGAAAGTTAGTAGGAAGACCTGTCGGTCTAGAAGCCATTCCCTCACCTCCCCTAGCAGTGGCCTGACATGCATGTGCCTATGAACCACCCCCTGCTCATAGTCTGGGGTCGCGGGGACTTGTGGGGCTGTCTCTGGGGAAATCCAGCAGCTGCTCCCATTCTCTTTTGGAGCACTGCACCTCCTAAGCCATCCTGGGGGGCAGACAACTGGCTGCCCAGTGTCGGCATGGGCCTGGTACAGCCCCCCACTCTCTGCGGTGCCTGGTGCTGTCAGTTTTACCACTATAAATACTCATTTCCATAATTATTATTTAGCATTTGGAGAGCAGCTATTTTACACTCAGTGTTCTTTGTAGCCAGGAGGGTCTCCCGGTTCATGCCAATAAAATTTCCATTTACTCTGGACATCAACCATGGTGATTAAAAAAAAAAAGAAACCCATAAATTATTTACTGAAATGGAAGTTCAGCTTACAGTAATAATGCATTAGTTCAGCTAGCCATGAAGCCTGTTATAGGGTAATAAAATTCTTTTATTTTCCTTCTTAAAAGATTTTTGCACGTAACCTACACATGACCTTGAGCTGATCAATTTTCAAAGATGACAGTGCAGGGAGGGCAAGTAAGGAGAGAGAAAGGGAGAGCTTCCTTTAAAAGCCTGATTTTAGGCAATTGTCAGCAAATACCTATTATCTCACAGCTAGGAGGGGAAAGGAATGAAAATATATATTGCATTTTTTAAATTGTAAGGACCAGACCTAAAAATCCTTGTGAAATTGAGCATTTATTTGATAGATACATAAATCTGGCAGCTAGAAAGAAGACCTATTCAGAAAAGCTGAGGAGTCACCATTGTTGAGACCACCTGTCATTTCACAGGAGCCTAGAGCCTTGTAGAAGAAAGTCAGCCCTACGGTTCTGTCTTCATTTTTTTTTTTTAAGCTGTATTTATGGAGGAGGATTGGTTTTATGTATCTCAGAAAGTCTACAAATCTGCTCACGGCCATTTGCTGAGTAATGTCTTCAGCAGAGAACGACAAGCAAGTTCATGAATTACGGCTGGCTTTGACGTTTCTTATCAAGACTGTTTTTTATTTTAAGAACATCTGCTTTGATTAAAGCCATTAAATCCAGGAGCAAATAAAAATGTGTCTGACTTTCACATGTCTGGCATTTTATAACAAGAACCCCGATGAAACCTATGTCTTAATTCTCACACCCCTTAGGCCAGTGATGCATATTAACCCCTAAAGCCAGTGATGAGTAAAAAGCTAGTTTCTCCTCCACTATCTGGTTTGGGGTTCTAAAAAAATCCTGTGGCAGGAGACTTGTTGTTTGAGTCAGACTTTTACTTATTTATATCCTCTACTTTGCTGCAAAGATATTTGCCTTTATTTATAGACCTCTCTTTGCTGCAAAAATTATTTTAAAAGTGATTTGGTTGAAGAATGTGTTGGGAGGTGAGTCCTGGGTTGAGTGAACCTAGAAACACCCTTACCAAATTATTTTTAGATTCACACAAACTAGAAAAAAAAATTGCATAGTAAATACGCAAGACACAAGTGACGTGAAATTATCTGAAATTAAGAGCAAAGGAGATCGACAGTTATTTTCTGTTGGTTTACTAGAAAGCCTCAGGGTCTCTTTCTCCTCAGTTTGACCATCATTCTGTGGCTGATGGCATTCTTGAAATGTTCAGTGTTTTTCTAATTCTGTGATGTGAAATCACCAGATCTCTCTGTGTTACTACATTTCAGAGGGACATAGTGCTTGACATGGAAGATGCTGTGAGTGTCTATTTAATGTTGCTGGAAGAGTGGAGTAAGTATTTTTTAAAACTCCCAGGTCCCTCAGCGACACATCCTGATGGACTATCTTGCTCTCATCTCTATTTTCAGCCAGTCTCCTCTCCCTGCCTCCTTTTCCATCAGCTTCCTTTCTGGCTCCCAAGCCTGCACTCTAAAGCTCTCTATCCTTGTTGGGCACTTAGCTTTGCCTTGCTTGTCTGTTCCGATGTGCTTAGGCCTTCTGTGTCCTGAACTGGAATATCATATAGTTGGGTATATTCACGGGGCAGATGTCATTGCATTGGCTTTAACTGTCCAAGCTAGTGACAGTTGGTATTTCTTGCTGTGGATTATGGCCTATGTGTAAGTGGTCCGTAGCCAGGATATGCAGCAGGTGCCTTGTACTTATAGACATAACATATATATACTTTTTTTTTCTGTTGTCTGTTACCTCAGATCTGTCAAATATCAATAGATCAATGGATAATATTCCATTGACCCCATTGTGTTTATTCCTAATTACCTACCTATTGAATGAGAGCTCTCTAGCTCGGTTGAGATTATTAGCACACTAGAAATCACCCATACCCCTCAGGGCCTGAAGTATTTTTTTTTCCATATCCCATATTCTTTTCTCCACGAATTTGTAAGCACCACTTGAACATCCTAAAAACTTAAATAATAGAAAAAAATTTGTCCCTACAGGCTCTGTGTATTCTGTTCCTGTGCGGGATTGATACACCTTAACTGGTGCGTTATCTTTGATTTGGGATATACAGAGCTCTAGATGTGGGCGTGCATGATTAGCATGCGTCTATAAAATGTTACTCCTCCATGCCTCTATGCAAATCAGTATTAAATCATTGCATGGTACAGCTGCATTTTCCCTTCTGATAGAGAAAGTCCATGAGGTTCAATTGCCTCTAGGCCTGGCTGAGTGAGTGATCAGCAAGGGACCGGGTTGGGGAGGTACAGGGGGCACCAAGAAAATCCTTGGTTCTTGTCCTCGAGTATCCTGGAGTCCTCTGAGGGCCTGAGGCATGTGTTCCATGTGTGGCCCAACACATGCTCTTTTGCAAGTCAATGGGACGTGCTCTGAGAAGAGTTGAGTGATGGGATAATTAGAACCAAGCAGACAGCGGGGTGGATGGTTTGTCTGTGGATAATAGCTTGTTTGCTAATTGCCAACACCAGATTTACTGGGCAATTAGACATTTGGTGTCTTCCAAGACCTTCTGTGCAAATGTGGACACATGGCCTCGGGCCTCGCAGGTAGCAGGTGGAGAGAAGGTGGCTCCCAGTGCTTAATGGCATCTCTCTGCAGGCTGCCCAAGGGGCCATGGGCAGGGCAGATATCTCGCCGACAGGTGGGAAGGACCATCTGGCTGGACTCCCTAGCAGAGAAGCAGGATTCCCTCTGCTTTATGGAAGGGGGTAGGTACCCTTGGCTGAGAGATTAGCAAAGAAGGTGGACTTGAGTCGGCTGGGCCAGGAGCTGGGCTTATGTCTCTGTTCCCTTTTCAAGAGCACTGAGCCATGAGTGCTCCTAGGAACGAGAAGTTGCTTTCCCTCTAAGATGAGCAAGTTGAGTTTTTTTAATTAAAAAACTTTTTATTGTGATTAAGTATATAAAACATAAAATTTGCGCTTTTAACCATTTTTAAGTGTACAAGTCAGGAGCATTATTGCATTCTCAGTGTTGTGCAACCATCATCACTACTGTTTCCAGACCCTTGTCATCACTCAGAATAGAAACTCGGTGCTCCACATTCCTTCCTTCTCTCTCCCAGCCCCTGGAAACTTCTGGTCTACTTACTGTCTCTATGACCTTGCCTATTCTAGATATTTCATATATGTGGAATTGTACAATATTTGTTCTTTTGTGTCCAGTTTATTTTACTTAGCATAACGTTTTCTACATTCATCTATATCATAGCATGGATGGGGACTTCTTTCCGGTTCACAGCTGAGTAATACTCCATTGTATAGACATGCCACATTTTATTTACTCAACTTTTGATGGATACTTGACTTTTGTCTACCTTTTGATTATTATAAATAATATTGCTTCATTCTTTTGGGTAGACACCTGGGAGTGGAATTGCTAGGTCTTATGGTAATTCTATATGTGATTTTTTGAGGAACCACTAAACTGTTTTCCATAGCACCTGTACCATTTTACACTCCCACCAGATATCTATAAGGGTTCCAGGGTCTCCATTATACTTGCCAACATTATTTTCTTTCTTTTTTTTAATTTATTTATTCATAGACACACAGAGAGAGAGGCAGAGACAGAGGCAGAAGGAGAAGCAGGCTCCATGCAGGGAGCCCGATGTGGGACTCAATACTGGGTCTCCAGGATCACACCCCAGGCTGCAGGCGGCGCCAAACCGCTGCGCCACCGGGGCTGCCCCTCTTTTTGTTTTTTTTAATAGCAGCCATCCTAGTGGGTATAAAGCAGTATCTCATTGTGGTTTTGATTTGCATTTCTCTAATAGCTAATGATGTTAAACATCTTTTCACATGCTTATTGGCCATTTGTGTATCTTTTTTGGAGAAATATCTGGTGAAGTCCTTTGCCCAGCAAGTTGGTTTCGGGCCTTTGTACATTTTCTCCCAGGGGTTGGAACTGGAGCCTTCTCAGGAAAAGAGACCAGATGCCTGCAGAGAATGGAGGTGGCTGTGCAGATTTGAAGGCTCACATTCACCCTTTCATGATTCATTTCATTCCCTCAGCCCATTTGGCACCCACTGTAATGATGCTATTTGAGTTCTCACCAAGCAGGAAAAAACAAAAACCAGTAAGTGTGTGGGATTAACCAAAGTGATTTGGCAACAGAGGGAGATGGAAGGATTCCTGCACTCCCCTAGAAGCAGACAGGACTTTCTCAGACACCTTACACCCTCTGGGCTTCCTGGACCACAAGTATGTTTTAGCAGATTACCCATCCTTCCTACCAGGTTATTAGGCTGTGTACTACATGGAGCAGTATTTGCAGAGCATCCCCAATGGCACCTGGGATTTGCAGGTGCCCAGGGCTGCTCATCGTCTCTACAATGGGAGCCCGCAGTCCTTGTTCTGCTGCTCTGCTGGCCCTGCCGGTCCTGGGGTGGTAGGCAGCAAGACCACTGTGGAGCTTCCAGCAGGGACAGTGTGACTTCTCCTTGGGTGCTCATTCCTCGGGGGGAGCCACCGGGCTCTGGCAGGGTGTCACGACAAATGTCAGTCCCTGCATAATTATAAGAGTAGTAAGGCAATCAACAAAGTGATGCTGGTGCTGCTCTGCTGTTGGCTCTTCTCTGGTTTGACCTCATGTCTGTTGTAGGGCCCCATGTGCGAGGTCTAGGAATGCTGATCTACCTGACTTTCTGCTGCGGTTTTTCTTATTAAATGTCAAAAGCCTTCAGGATCACTAAGAGAGATGAGGTCCCCCATTGTGATGTAGCCTCCTGCTAGGGGGAGGGAGGAGGTGATGTGTCCACTAAACAAGGAAGTTCTTTCTGGAAGCTGCACTCCTGTCCTGTATCCCTGTAATAGGGCTTGTTGATCTGTGGGGCAGGGTGGGGAACCTGAGAGCCGTGGGTACTCTTCCCAAAACATGCACACAGACAATGCACACCATGCACCATCATGCTGCCCAGGTTAAGAACGATGAGGGGATCAAGCAGTATCTCTGCTAAGTGGGAGTTGGTGGGACATAGTGAGAGGCCTGCTGGTCACGAGGAGAGAAGGAATGTCTCATTTCGTGGTTCTAAATACCCAGTACAAGGAGCCAGAACAGAACCCAGAACAGGCCCGGGTTCAGGCTTTCAGGGGCCACAGTGCCTGCAGCGGTGAAGCCTTGCTGCTTCTTTCTGCCCCTGGCTCAGCCCACACCACTTCTAAGGACAACCTTTGTCTTTCTTTTCAGAAACAGCCCCCACGTCTGCATATTCATCTCCAGCCCGGAGTCTGGGGGACACAGGAATAACACCACTGTCCCCTTCCCATATTGTGGTAAGAAATGTATATACATGTATGGGGGTGTGTGCTGACTATCTTTGCTTTCTAGATCTGCTGTCACGAGACAGGCTGCTCGGCAGCCCCTCACATTGGTGGGTGGGGAGTACACTGTGCCGGGATTAGCCATGGGAGCCCACCAAGCCCATTTGCTACCCTGGGCCTAAAAAGGCTTTTTGTGGTGTGGCTGGTGCTTCTGGAGCTGCTGGCCTGGGTGCATAGAAGTCAGGATGGAAGCACCCTTTAGAGATTGAGGGCACAGAGACACTGGGGCGTCCTTTTGGGAGAGGAAAGCCACATCTGGCCGGTGCATCAGTGAAATGCAGCGACTTTTCGACTATAGCTAACTGCCCTGTCTGCAGGCCTGTGGCTGGGCTTGCTTCTGCGACAGCCAGCCTGGGAGAGAAAACCTGGATGAGGAAGGGGCTGGAGACTGGGCATTTGCTCCCACCCTACCCTTCCACTGAAAAGATGGATTCTGTGGGGCAGCTGTCCAAGGGACTTACATGTAGCTGACCAGAGAAGAGGGCAGAGGGAGCCTCACTCCAGGGAGGGGTGGCTTTGCAGGAGCCCTACTAGGTAGAGGCACCAGCTTGTCTTGGTTTTCCTGGGTTTACCTTACTCGGGGCCTTGGTACTCCCTCAGTCCTGGGGAAACTGGAAGCCCGGCCCCCGAAGGCCAAGTCCTCACACTGAGGGTTTCCAGACTGCACTCTGAGGGTTCTGGGTCACCTTGGACTGTGCAGGGATGGAGGACAGTGTGAGAAGGGGGCAGATGGGTGGGGCTCTCACCCTCTGCTTGAAGCAGTACACTTCAAACCCAAACTTTATTGGTTTATAATGCAAAGTTCTGTGGATATTAAAAAAAAAGTCTACACTGCATTATTAAAAAAAAAAAAAAGGTTTGGAAACCTGGAATGGCCTGACCATCAACTGGCTTGATGTTGAGAAAAGGCTCTGGACCCTGAGGGGACACGACTTGCCAGGATCACATGGCCAGGGTCCCTGGCAAAGCCCTATTCCCACACACGACATGGCTGAGCAGATGGAGTACTCACTTGGGATGTGGCAAGGCCACAGCTGGCAAATCATTCTGGGCAGTTCTGGAGGTCTGCATGGGAATTCGGGGAAGGCAGGGAACGATTGTGTCACTCAAGGAACCACTGGCCTTCCAGACTGGATGGACTTTCCATAATTAGTCATGTTCATAAGCAGTCGATGAAGGGAGTGGTAGACAAGCTGTAGGCAAGTGCCTCCCCCCTTCAACGTGGTCCTCCACTCAGGGAGCACCTCAGTGTCTCCTTGAGCCACTTGGGTGGAGAACCGAGGCTGGCCTGCCCTCTCCATAGGGCTCACCGTGTGGCACACTTGAGCCAGAATTCTGTCTATAGTGGGTGCACAGCTGGCCAGAGTAGAACACCAGGCTCAGCGGCCCCCACCCACCCCCATACCTTGCTCTGTACACCTGCAGAATGACGCTGACACGAACGTCTCGGAGCAACAGACGTTTCTGGTGGTGGTGGCCATTGACTTTGGAACCACGTCCAGTGGCTATGCCTACAGCTTCACCAAGGAGCCAGAATGTATCCACGTGATGAGGTGAGTGCTGTGGGCAGGGAGGGTCGTGTGCAGGCGCCGGTCACCATACCTGTGCACCATACCTGTGCAGGCGCCGGTCACCATACCTGTGCAGATTTGGAGGAGGACCCTGGGGGAGGGGCGGGGCATTAGTTTGAGAAGCAGGTGAATGGCACTTAGTGGGTGGGTCCTGGATTCTGGCTCAGCTCAGCCCAAACCCGCGGTGCCACTTTGGGGTAAACCACTCTCATCTCTGGGCTCCAGGTTCCTGGTCTGTGTAACATCATTGGTTTAATTCTGACTCAGTGGGTCTGGGGAAGGCCTGGACAGTGTGTTTGAAACCTGGCCCGGGTTATTCCAACATGCAGTCTGGGCAAGAGGTGCTGACTTAAAGGATATCTGTGATGCAGGAGGTCCAGGCGTCAGCTCAGCCACATACTGTGTGATCTTATGCAATTGCTGGACCTTCTAAACCTCAGTTTCCTCATCTGTGAAATGGAGGTATTGACGGTATCTGTCTCACAGGGTGTGTGTGCACATGAAATGAGATTTCCTGTCAAGGACTTAGTACAGAGTTGAATATAAGTGGAGAAGGTGCTAGTTCTTACATGATAGTAACCAGAAAGCAGATTGGGGTGAATTTCAGCCAAGTAAACCTAAAGGGTCAGCCTGAAGTTGCCCTGGGTCTCTTGGGACACTTTCTGTGCTCAGGACACCGTTCCCCTTCTCCACCTGGCCCTGCCATACACACAGAAGCCTAGAACGCCCTCTCGTCCTCTGCATCCCCACGTGATGGACTATCTGTGAGGACTCTGGTCTACCCTGGCACCCATGCAGGCTCCTCCAGTCGGGTGCATGGTCCTCCTGCAGTGTTGTGACCCCTCAAAGCTTCAGGAGCCAGGAGTTTATCACTCTCATTTTCCAAATCCAAGGATGGCTCCAGAGATACACGGTGATTGGCTTTGGAACTCCTTTAGTTGACAATTGTGGAATTTAATTATGGCTCCCAGAGTAAGATCTTATGCATTTTTAGAGTGTGCTGCTTAAAACAGAAGTCATAATAGAAGTGGCCTCCACCCCAATCTTGGTTTAGATGTCCTAAGAGGCTCCAGAGACCCATGGGTGTCATATCATTAGGAAATAACCAAAAGCTTGTTCTTGTGGGGAACCCTGGTGACAGCATAGCCCTCTTGTCCAGTTGCCACCAGGTTTCTGCCTCCAGGTAGCTAGACACCTGCCGTGAGGTCTGCTCTGCTGTCCCCAGGGACGGAAACCCCGAAGGGAGAAGAACATGGTATTAAAAGCTAGAATAAGCATTAATAAGCTTCTACACAGTTGTTTTAAGAAATATTATTTCAAAGGGATAGACTTACAGGAAAATGGGGGGGGGGGCAGAAAGAGCTAAATAACATTAAAATTGCTTGGGAGGGATCCACGCAGTATCTGCAGTGTTTAGGCCTCTAGAGACATCGTCTCCATTCTTGTAGAGATTCTAGAGGGAGGTTGTATGTGAATTTTATTTCAATCAGAACATGTTAACCTTGATCCAGACTGACAGAATTGTGGTTGAGAAAGTTTCATTTTCTCGTATTTTAATAGGAATGAAGGAATAAAAATTGGAAGGGAGAAAACTCAGGAGGTTCTTTGCGTGAACCTAGTGAAAACGTCAGTTCTAATAGTAGCAGAAAGTCCATTTGTGACAGGTCATGTGTGGAGCACCAGGTGCCCAGAGTCTGCCTGGGAGGTGATCATCCCTGGGTCTCAGTGCAGTCGTCATGGAGACTTCGACTCCCTGGGTAGAAGCCTGCATCTTGGTGGAGCTTGACCAGGGAACCTGCCAGGGACGATTCCAGACCCATCTGCATGGCAAATCTAGGCTGGCTCTCCACCTGGACTGTGATGGTCCCACTAATGCTTAACAATGTCATGTGGGGAGCAGGTGTGAGCTCAGCCAGGCACCCTGCAGGCCGGGGAGAGAGGTGTGTTTCCCTTCGTGTACTGTGTCACCACCAGAGGCTTCTCATAGGTTGTGTGGCCAGTGGCAGGATGGGAGCCAGCTGCAAAGTCAGACCTGGTAGAGAAGAGAGCATCCTGGCTGCCTTGGCAGCCGTGGCTTCTCTGCCATGGTCCTGGAGAAGGAGGGGAAAGCACTGAGTCACCTGCCTTCTCTACTCCCCTTCCTATTCTTCTTTCTTCCTAATAGAAGGAAGGAAGCTTCTCTGGGGCTCCACCTAGCCCCCGCCCCACTCCCTCACCCTGCCATCAGCTCCAGGATGTAATCCCATCACCTCTGTCTGCCTGTATTCACCTCTCTACTCACCTCTCTCCTCTTCTGGCACCTGCCTCTTCAGGACACAGCCTTACGGGACACAGTCCCTTCCCACCCCACTGCCCCCATCAGGGCTCTCCTGCCATCTTGTCACTCTCACCCCAGTGTGAGGCACCAAGTCTGCTTCCTCCTGGATCTCTCCTGTGAATGCCAGGCTTCCATCTTCAACCCCCTCCGGGGAGTTCAATGCTAGCAGGTTAACCTGGAGTTCCCCACGTTCCCTGTCACCTCCCTGGGTAGGGCTCCAGGTTTCTGTGAAGGGTGCTTTCTCCTCTGAGCTCCCAAGTTGGGACCTCTGGGTGCCTCGGCTCCTGCTCACCACCATGGCCCTTTGGCTCGGTGCTCCCTCGGGACAGCTCATCCTCCTCCATGCCTTCCCTCTATCCTGGTCGGAACCCCTTCACCTCTGCTCCCAGACAAGGCCTCAGCCTCCTCCTCAGCCTCCCAGCTTCCTGTCTAGTTCAGGACAGCTCTGATTCTGCTGTGCTCCGGCCCTACAAACTTCAGTGGCTCCCCCCATTACTGACTAATTCCCTCCGCCCCGGGGTTTTCTGCAGCCTGGTTCCAAACACCTTCCCGATCTTATTTCTCACATTCCTTCTCTGCCTCACACAATCACTCAGCATCCCCGCACATGCCCCGGGTTCACCCACCTCTGAGCAGCCCGCAGTGCCTTTCCCTCCTTCAAGATCCTGACAGCTCTGTCGGTCCTTCGAGTCTCTCCGGAGCCCTGCATTCCTCCCCCTGCCCCACCATCTGGTACCTCTGCCTTCTCTGACCCCTGAGTGCATTTCCTGGACCCCTCATTCCCGTGTGATAAGGCAAGTATGTTTATGTATACCCTACCTTGTTTTAGAGACCACATAAGCCAGCTGTACATTTGCTTTGAGGGCTTGCAAATTAAAAAACCAGACCCCCATCTCCCTGCAAAAAGATATAACCTACTGGGTTGTGAGTTATCTGAAGGCAGACACATAAATATTTCATCTCTGTGTCACCAGCCCCTGCACCCAGTAGATGCTCCGTAAATGCTGAGTGGAAGGTTGAAGCAGACCTTGTCACCGAGCAAGAACCTGGTGCTTGCTCCTTTCATTTTTTTAACATTTTATTTATTTATTTGAGAGAGAGAGAGAGAGAGAGAGAGAATGAGCAGAGGGGGAAGGGCAGAGGGAGAGGAGAAGCAGACTCCCCACTGAGCAGGGAGCCCGATGTAGGACTCGATCCCAGGACCCTGGGATCATGACCCGAGTCAAAGGCAGACCCTTAACCGACTGAGCCACCCAGGCACCTGCCCTTTCCTTCTTTCTGGCTGAAGTCGTGTCTCTGATCACTACTCAACCAGTGGAACCAGAGTGCGCCGGTAGTGGCTACTGTGAGCACCCACACCTATAAGAACTGTGCACACAGGAGGTGCTGGGATCCGTGCTGCCTGAACCGGGATGATGAAGGAAGAGCTCATAACCTCTGCCTTTCCTTGGTGTCAGGCGATGGGAAGGGGGAGACCCTGGGGTGTCCAACCAGAAGACCCCGACCACCATCTTGTTGACCCCGGAGAGGAAGTTCCACAGCTTCGGGTACGCCGCCAGGGACTTTTACCATGACCTGGATCCCAACGAGGCCAAGCAGTGGCTGTACCTGGAGAAGTTCAAGATGAAGCTGCATACCACCGGGGTAAGCCAGCCCTTCCTTCCCTGGGCCCAAGTCCTCCAGCCCTGGCAGGGGAGAGGTCTTCCCAACCCAGGGAACCCTCGGGTTTCTCCCAAGCAAAAATTAACATCCATTTGCTGTAATTTTAGGAATGACCTGGAGCACACAACACTTTGGTGGAATTCACAGCACACTCTGATACACACGTGGGCAGAGAGATACTCAGAATATTTAATACTGTGTTTGCCTTGGAAACTGCTCAGAGTGGACACTGGCTGGAGTGCAGGCAGAGGGGGCTGGGGGCTCCCTGCCACACCAGGAGCTCCCTCTTCAGTTGCTGGGTTGCTGGGAGATCTGGGGATTCTGAGGGCAGGCCTCCGGGGCCAGGGGCATTTGGGGGACCCAGGACAGTGGCTATTAAAAACAAGTTTAGAAGTAAACCTTCTGTGAGGGGCAGCGGGTAGCTCAGGAAATCCGGTGCCTGGTGATTGGAGGCTCAACTCCCAAAGCAGCCCTGCTCCCAGTGTGCCAGTACCCTAAGCCGTCTTCATCAGTCGGGCCCCGCTCCCAAGCTTCAGGGGGAAAGTTTGGACCACAGGATAGGATTTTTTTTTTTCAGTTTGAGCATTGCATCCCACACATTTTCCTTCGCTCTCAGTACTACTTAGAAATTCAGGATGGAGATGGTGTTTAAGACCACGCATCCTGAGACCAGATGCCCTAGATTTAAATCCTGTCTCTGACACCTGCAAGATACTTAATCCAAGTGACTTAACCTTTCTGGTTCTTGTGTAAAAGAGGGACACTGACAGTGCCTTCTTCACGGGGATGGTATAGGATTAAAGGAATCAAAATACATAAAGCTCTTAGAGCCGCGCGGGTACTTAGTAAATTCTAGCCAATTGCTAGCTCCTGTTATTATTGCTTTCATTTCTGCTGTGAAGTGCTTGCAGATGACAAAACACATGTTAATGGGAACCCAGCAGCCAGCGCCCTGCCTCCAGGGCTCTGTGCTCCTCAGCCCGGCTCTCTCTCGGTAAAGCAGACAACAGGCTTCTGCCTGAAATGCAGCCTTCCTGTTTCACCTGATGACGTTCAATGTCAGAGGGGTCTCATGCAGGTGGGAGCATAGGACATTTCTTCCGTTTTGAGTTTTTTTTTTTCAATTCTGACCCTGTGGCTTCCCGATGCTTCGCCACCTTTCTGAGCCTAGGAGTTGCCTCCCAAAATCTGAGATGTCTTTGTTGAGCACCAGGGGTGGGGTGTCTGGTTGGGAAGAGTGAGCTTATGCCAATGGGTCAGGACAGCTGATGGACTCCCCGAGGCTGGTTAGTAGCTTTGTGCCCCTTCAGACTCTCAAGGCAAAGCCTCATTATCCAGCCTAGATCAATCTGGAGGCTGATTTTTTCCCCCTCTGGTAATCATGAGCCTGTGCATCTGGGCTGCCTTGGGGGCTTCCTCCTGATGCTAGCTCCCACTCTCTGCCCGTGCCTGCCCTGTGAGCACCTGTCATTTTTTTTTCATAACCCCAGTCCAGCCAGCATCTCACAGAGCATCCTCCAACCAAGGACCAGACTGCTTTAGCTTCTGGCAGAGGAAGGGAGGCAGTGATGCTGTGCTCTCAAGAGGATTAAGCACAAGCCTTAAAATAGGAGCTCTTCTATTTTGGTGACTTGGTTGGCAGCTCATCGGGGAATGAAAGCTTCATGTCTGTTTAGCATCGTGCACATCAGCGAGTTGGCATGATGACTTGGGCCTCTGCTAGGGTCTCCCAAGGGTGACTGTGTGTGTGTCCGAGTGTGGAAATAGTGTGTACATTGCATCAGCAGTGGTGCCTGCTGCCTTCCTCTCTTCCTGGCCTCTGTCGCCTCCCTGAAGCCTCTGCTCCGTGAGGATCCAGGAGAGAGCGAACGAGAGGGAGGGAAGGAGGGAGAAGTGGAGATAGGGGCTGAAGGGAACAGTCAGGGCCCCCTACACAGTAGGGAGACAATGCTGCCCAGGTCCATTTGGGGGGACACACTCTCCTCATCTAGCACATACCAGGAAAGAGGAATATGGCTCACCAGGTTCCCCAGATCTCAAGTAGCAGTTCCTGAAGCCACAAGGCGCGTCTCCCCTTGCTCGTCTCACTGTTCCTCCTGCTCCCCCACCAGGACCTCACCATGGATACAGACCTAACAGCTGCAAATGGCAAGAAAGTCAAGGCGCTTGAAATCTTCGCTTACGCCCTGCAGTACTTCAAGGAGCAGGCGCTGAAGGTAGGTCACGTGCCAGGGCCCTATGGTAGAGGGAGGTGCACCTGCCAGCGAGGGGAGCAGGTGCAGCCTCAGAAAGCAGCACGCAACCTCATGCACTGCTGGTGGGAATGGAAAATGGGACAGCTGCCTGTCAGTTCCTCAAAAGTAGAAACCCAAAGCTGCCAGCGATTCCACTCCTTGGTATGTACCTGAGGGAAATGAAAACACCTATTCACACACAAATGTGTACATGAGTGTTTATGGCAGCAGTATTTGTAGTAACTAAAAAGCGGAACCCACACGAGCATCCATCAGTGGATGAGTGGGTCACTAAGTGGGTCTATCCGTACGATGGGATATTAGCCACAGAAAGGAACGGAGCCCTGACGCATGCCACCATGGGGATGAACCCTGAGAAATTGCGCTGAGGGAAGGACGCCAGACAATAACTGTATGATTCCCTTTGTAAGAAACGTCCAGAGTAGGTGAATCCCCAGAGCCAGGAGGTGCCCCGGGGCTGGGGGAGGGGATGGGACTGGCCGCTCATAAGTATGGAGTTTCTCTTTGGGGTGATGGAATTAGAGAGTGTGATGGTTGCATAACCTTGGGAATATACTAAAACTTCACTGAATTATACACTTTAAAAAGAGTTTTATGGTGTGTGAGTTATATCTCAGTAAGAAAACAAAACAAAAAGAAAGAACACACATGTGGTGGCTGTGGGATCTCAGGGCGAGGTGCTTAATTTCTCCAATACCCACGTTCCTAACCTGAAGAGTGGGGCAGGTCGTGTACCCTGTGGGCTGTTTGATATTAAATCGGGCATGAAATACCTCCCTCGGGGCTGGGCGCAGTAAACTCTTGGCAAACGGGTAGGGAGGACTGTCCCTCCTCCCAGTCCCCCCCCCCAGGCCCCAAGGGAGAAGCTGTTGCCTGAGGGAGCCCCTGGGATGGCTGTTGCAGAGTTTGCACAGTGATGACCCTGGATGTGCAGGAATTGGGTAACTTCTAAGTGGAATACAGCCATCCACTTGGTGCCTCTGCCCATGGGCATGGTGATGAGCGGGTGTAAATCAGATGCGTAAGGAGCCTCGTGTACTGAGCTTTATCCAAAAAGAATTGGGAACTTTAGAAGCATTTGGTATTATGTGATCACTAGAGGAAATTTAGTAAATTCCAGAAATAGTATAGAATTCTAGAAATAGGGCTCGAGGGAAACAAAGACGTGAAAACAGAATACTGCTTTCATCCATTCACGTACCTTCTTTTTCTTCTTCTTCTTTTTTTTTTTTCAAATTTTGGAGTACCAAAATTGTGTGCCAGATCCTGTACAATTCTGGCAGCGTCAAAATAAACAGTGCGAAGGAGTACGTAGTCACTGGATTGGTGTTGTGAGGGGGTAACTGTGGGTGTTTGGTGTTTGGTGAAGGCAGAGGTTCTGTCCAATGAACAGCAGCAGGGAAGGCTCCCTGGAGGAGGTGCATTAGGGGGCTGTCACTGGCAGCAGCTGGAAGGGTGGGTGTTTCAAGCTGCTGGAATGGCACAAGGAGAGCACAGGGGAAAGAAAACACAGCAGACAGCTGTGGAAAGTGAGCAGTTTGTGATGGGAGAAGAGCAAGGCTGCAGGACAGAGCGGGAGCAGCGAGATGGTGCAAAGCCTTGAATGCCAAGCTAAGGAACTTCTTGGGTCATGGGGAGCCATCCAAGGATTTCCAATAGGGGAATGCCATGGCCACAGAGACAGCATTAGAGGGAGGGGAACCACAGTGTCCCCAGGGCTGCCAGGGTGGAGGAAGGCCATATGGAAGCAGCAGACTCAGATCCTGAAGCAGTTATGTCTGAAGGCTCTGAGACTTGCGCAGTGGAGGGTCATTTGGGGAGCGTGAAAGCCCCTAGAAGGAAGAGGGGGTAAGAGGGGAGGGGAAATATTTTGGGAAATAATTTTTCCACCAGAAGGGAGGAGAGGCGAGAGGACAGAAGGAAGGAGTAGGAGGGAGACGTTGGTAGTAAGAGGAGAGCATCATCCTTCCAGGCAGCAGCAGGCAGGCCAGGGGGTGCACAGAGAGGCGGACCTCTGCCAGCTGCGAGAGCGGGGATCTCAGAGGGATGGGCTCAGCGCCTGGTGGCCCCGACAGCCAAGTGAAGGACTGTCTGCCTGTAGTACCCGTGGCCTCCTGGAGAAAGGTGAAGGAGCAGAGGGAGGCCGATGACCTGGGAGGCCTCTGGGTTAGGAGGAGGAGCTGTGAGGACCTGGGGAAAATTTAGGACCTGAGAAAGTCCATGACATTGGATTGGGTTTCAAGTTGGTCAAGGGGGAAAGAGTGAACAGCTCATCTCAGAAGGGGAGGGGAGAGGTCGAGGGGGCAGAGGACCAGAGGACCAGCAGGGGTGCAGGAGGGTGGGCCGAACACATCAGCTCAGCGGAAGGCTTTAGGAACCTGCTAGCACCTTCTCCCAGCAGGGAACATGCTGTAGAGATTCCATGAAGAGAAGCTTTCTGAGGAGAGTTATAAGACCCAGGGCCTTCATGAGAAGGCCGGCTCGTATTTAAAGGACAGATGGATTCAGAGCAGGGGATAATTCTTGTTGGACCGGGATAAGCAACATAGAATATCTACTCGAGCAGCACATCTCAGGAATCACAGGCTTGTGAAGCCGGCTTGACATACATGAAGGAAAGCAAGTGAAAGTGCCTGACATGATGGGATGTTTAATTAACGGCAAGGTGCTTTCCCTTCTAAGCTGTATTCCATCCACTGGTGAACAAACCGCTTATTTAAACAACCTTCCCTACAGCCAGGGAAGCCCAGCATTCACATTTCGAGCCTTTTCCTGTTTAAAGAGTTTAAAATAGCCTGGATGGTAATCGGTAGGATGCTTAGAACCCTCCCCAACACATGTCAGCACTCACCTGCCTTTAAAGCCCAATGCAGACCTGCAGGGAAATAAAACACAATAAAACAACAAGGAAACAAAACAAAAACAAAACCCGCAGTTTCACGCGGGCCTAATGCAGAGATGTTTTTAAAAACGTGTTTAAAAAAAAAAAATAGTTTACTAAACGTACTTCACACTGCTGAGCTGTATGCTTAAAAAAAAAAAAGGTTCACGTGGTAGATTTTTCATTATGGGTTATTGTCGCAATTCAAAATGAAAAGAATTTTTAAAAGGGAAAAGAAAAATTTACTGTCTAATCACCGAGGAAGTTAATCCCGTGACAGAGTGGCTCAGTCAAGGTAACTACTGAAACGAGAGAGGAAATGAGATACCTATCACAAGAAACAAATCATCAGCCTATTAATCTTCTGAAACATGTCCCCAGAACCAACTCCGACGCAGCCGGGCGTCGGTGCGTGTTTAGGTTTGATTTCAGATTTGTCTGGTGAATGTGGCAACAGGAGGAGAGAAGTGGGAAGGAGCTTTGCCCTATCAGAGGTCTTTTCTGGGCAAGGTGCTCCCACGTGTTCTCACTTAATCTCACCAGAAACACTGGGCATTAGTTTTATTCTCCCCATTTTACAGATGGGAATACTGAGTCTGGGAACTATTCTGGGGTATTTTATCCGTATGGACTTGGTGTGGACCTCTGATGCTTCCGCCCATCCCATCGATCCGTGTGGTTCCGCTGATGTGGTTTAAACCTCAACCAAAAGTTAAGGGCAGCGTGGTTCTTTGCTTAGGTCATGTTGTCCGTGTCCTTCCCATCCCGCTAGGGGAACTCCCCTGAGGTGCTGGCCTCGCAATAAGGTTGCGGACAGTGACAGCTCTGACAACAGCTATGGGCCAGGCCCTGTTCTAGATCTGAATCCACATGTAACAATTTGGTGAAGACTTTGGCCTTTAGAGTTGAGATCCACCTGGGTCTGGGTGCAAATCTTGGCTCTGTCACTTTCCAGCTGTGCAGTCGTACAAAGGTACTGAACATATCTAGGCCTTAGATTCCCGTCTCTAGTAAGGGTACGCAGTTATGATCCCTTCCTGATGGGATCCTGAGATTAATAGAGATGAGGTCTGCAAAGTGCTGAACGAGGTGGACACAGAATAAACTCCCAGGAAATGTAGCGCTCAGAAAATTATCACTCCTTCCAACCGCAGTGTGACCTAGGTATTATTATCCTCACTGTGCAGATAAGGAAAATGAGGCCAAAGGCCTCTGACCTGCCTGCCTCCTCCTGTAGTCACATTCAGTGAGTGAAAGCAGCAGAGATCCCTGCTTGCAGAACATTCAGGAAACTGACCCTTGCTCCCTGACACTGGTAAGTTCAGGAGACGGTAGCATAGATGCCCCAAGCGTTCATGGCCAGAAAGCCTGGAATCCTCAGTGAAGCTGTAGGAGGACCAGCTGTGTCCACCTGACCTGTGGCATTTCCCTTGGCTTTAGGAGCTGAGTGACCAGGCGGGGTCAGAGTTCGAGAACTCTGATGTCAGATGGGTCATCACAGTGCCTGCCATTTGGAAACAGCCTGCCAAGCAGTTCATGAGACAAGCTGCCTATCAGGTGAGTGTGGGGGTGGGCAGGTCGGGGGGAGGGCAGGATGTCTGCGGTGGTGACTGTCCCCCCACTCTCACAGGCCTCCCTGGGAGGCAGTGAAGGGTGTCCCACGGGCCCGGGGATACGGAGCCTTCTTCCTGGGGGAGGAACGGGGGTCAGGTCCACAAGGGTTGGGCTCGGTTTTCTTTCTTTCTACCACCTTCTACACTGTAGATTCCCCAGGGCTAGGATTTCAAACTGGGGCACAGAGACATTTCTTCACGGGTGAATGGAAGTGAGAACCTCAAGGAAAAGGCTTGGGCAGTAAGAATGTTTGAAGAAGAAAAGAGTAAAGAGAAAGCCGAGGGCTGTGAGCCAGGCACATCAGCTTGGATGGAGGTTGAAATCTGCACATATGCAGCCGGGACATAAGGGACATGGGATAGTCTTCTGTGCATTTCACCTTGTGACCTACACGGGAGCACACACGGTCATCGGGGGTGGTGAGGCCACCAGGCCTGCATGGTGGCGGACACCTGGATGAGGGCAGTGGCATGGCTGAGGAGTGTGCCAGTCAGTGTGGCGCCGTGGACAGAGCATTCCATTGCCAATGGCCAGCCGGTCCCTCCTGGGTGCTGGGGGCATCCCTGGTACCATGGACCCTCACGGCCACCAACCCTCACACTGTTCACAGGCAATGTGTGCCATGATGGGGCTTCCATGAGGGTCTGACATCATGGCAAGAACGGCTGGCCGAGCTGACCTGCAGGTCAGAGTTGGTCCCTGCTGTGGTTAATCCCCTGGGTTCATGGAAGCCCACCCTGGGGCCTGGGCCTACTCTGTGCCATGAGAGTCAGTTTTCAGAGCCTTCAACCAGAGCTGGGCTGGGGAAAGTCACCAAGGGAAGAGATGTTCCCTTGCCCACCGCCAGACCTCTCAGGGGACAGCCACCCTTCTCAGGGGACATGTCTCTGATGTTGAGTTTGTAGCCGTATGTATAAACCTTTCCTTTCAAAACACCCACCCACCAGAGCAACCCTGAACGCCGAACATAGCGAAATGGCCATGGGTACCTTGGTGTCATGAATTGTACTCAACGCTTGGAGCTTTACTCCAGGTGACAGAGTTCCGGGGAGAGCATTGCCCCCGCGCCCCACTTCTCCTTCGTCCCTCCTCTGCCACAGGCTCTCTGCTCTGCTCTCCCTTTCAGCGTGAGAATCTGGCTCAGTCTATGTATCTGCCAGAAATAGATTTGTTTTGATAGGGATGAAGGAAGAGGGTGGAAGTTCCAGAAAGAGGTAACTGCTTTAAAAAGGAAGAAACCAAATGCAGTTTAGTTGTCCACAGAAGCCCTCGGCCTCCTGGAGCTTTTCCACGGTGTCAGCCTCCAGGCAGTGTCCAAAGATGGGACGCCAGGACATGACTGTCCATGAAGACACAGCCGGCTTTCTGAGTTGTCACAGGAAGGACACTCAGAATTCATGGCTCTGACTCTCATTTTCCCATAGGAAAACTGCAGTGACAAACAATGTGACCCGGAAAAGGGTCAGTTCTTATTTTAGCCTGAAACAGAAAGAGGTGCAGGGACTGGTGGATTTGTCGGGACTCTTGGAGCTGTGGGCTGGCTCTCTGAGGAGTGGGGCCTGGCAGGGAAGCCCTCCTCCTCGGGGTGAGTAGGAAACCAGACAGAGGGGGGTGCGGTGGCCTTCAGGGTTTGGCAGACTCAAAATGGCACCTCAGAGGGTCGATGATGGGTCAGCAGCTCCTTGCGAAAGTGAAGGTGAGCAATGTTTATGGACGTGGGGATGTTTCTTTCTGAAGCCCAGAGATACTCTGCAGACTGGCCAATCCTTTGGATGCTGGGTAACTTCTGGTTGGTGTAGTGTTTGTGCAACTTAATTTTGGGCTCATTGTAATTCTGATTTGATACTTGTGTCCAGTTTAGCCACTGAGTGGCTTTCAAGATGACAGGGGACCATTCGGTCATTCTTTGTTTCCTCATTCATTTTTTCATTAAACAAACCCACTCTGGGGGACTTCTGTGTGCTGGGATGTGGTCGGCGCTGGATTCATACCCTATGTAACCAAGATGAGACCCCTCTCTCAGGTTGCTCACAGCTGAGTGGTTCACTGAAGCCTTTTGTACTTTGGGGAGGGGGCAAAGGGAGTTACAGGGGTTCAACTGCTTGGCCGACTAGTCTATGATATCTTTATCTTGTCTTCTGGAAGAGTCCCCATGACAAAATGGAAATGAAGCATGGTCAAAGTTAACATCTCTCCCATTCCCTCTCTTTATCCTCCATTAATTATACAGAATAAGATAAATATATACCTCTGATAGTTAATTTTATGTGTAAACTTGACTGGGCCGAGGGGTACGTTGGTCAAACATCATTCTGAGTATTTGCCATGAGAATATTTTTTAATGAGGTTGACATTTAAATTGACTGAATAAATAAAGCAGATTGCCCTCCCTAAGGCTGGTGGACCTCATACAATCAGTTGAAGGCCTGCCTAAAACGAAAGGCTGAAACTCCCCAGAGTAAGAGGGAATTCTTGCTGCCTGTCTGCCTGCCTTCAAACTGGAACATTTTTTCCCCCTCCCTTTGGACTCAAAGTGAGCCATTAGCTCTTCCTGGGTCTTGAGCCTGTGGGTAAGGGAACAACACCATGAGCTCTCGTGGTTCTCCAGCTTGCCGACTGTAGTTCTTGGGACTTGTCAGTCTCCATAATTGTGTGAGTCGGTTCTTTGTAGTAAATCTCTTTCTGTGTTTGTGTGCATCCTACTGGTTCTGTTTCTCTGGAGCATGCTAATAGAGAACCTGAGCAAGGAACATAGTTCTTGGGTCAGCTGGCTTCTCAGATCTGAGAATGCCCACCATCCCTTCCAACCAGAATGCTGCTCATCAGCCTGGCTTCAGGTGGAAGAGCTGGAAGGATGAGGTAGGATGGTCAGGACAGCGGGGAAACTGGTCACATTTACTTTGCTTGCATGCAGGAAGTGGAGTCCTTCCTTCAGGCCTGTTGGTGGCCCTGTGAACCCAGGTTCATGACATTGTCATATGGGGGTTGAGCTTCATTCCTCCACTGGATGCAGAGCAAGAGATGAGGCTCTGGGCAGCATCTCTCATGGAAGAAGCAGGCCTGGAGTGGATGGTTCTGGGGCTGCTGCTCAGAAGTCTGTGATTCAGTGCAGGGATTGGTGGGGCCACGGGGCACTTTATGGATACAGTTTTATTTGTGAAACTCCAAAAACTCCTCCTGTGTCAAATGCTTGTTGGAAAAGTGGGTTAAATCTCTATCTTTTATAATTCACAGCCTCAGGATATCGTTAGACCCGTTAAAAGTTCAGTTTCACTGAACAGATGGTATACTGCAGGAAGAATGGCTGATCCCTCTTCTGAGGCCTTCAGGAAAGACCTAGAAGGAGAAACAGTTCCACTGAGTCTTGAGGGGGAGTCATCGTGGATAGGAAGTAGTCCAGTTGATTTCTAGAGGCGCTTTGCCTAAAATGTGTAACCCTAGTGGGTTCCAGAAACCCGTCAAAGAAAATATGTTCCCTTACATATGATGATGTCACCTAACGCGGAGTTATAGCTTGCACTGGCTTCCCTTCCCGAACAAAGTGCAGTGAAAAAGAATCACATGGGGGGGAAACACAACAAGCAACAGCCCCTGACATCCAGAACTGGGGCAGCTGTAGCCCTGTGCGGCTGGCCGTGGGCCGGGAGCACTCGGTCGGTCTGGCCATCCTCCACAGCTACGCACACAGTCCCTGGCCAGCTTTCCTGGGTGACAGCAGGGCTGGGGGGCAGAGTAGCCGGTGTGAATGCCCACATCCCCAGGCTCCAGGCCCCCTCCACTGCGGTCTTCTCACACGTCTGCTCCTCCCAAGTGGGGCTCATGACCAGATAGCGGTGCCCTAAGGGAGACTGTGGTGGTGCTCCTGCTGCCCTGGATTCATGGAGGAGTCAGATGGGATAGTGCGGCCTTGGCTCAGACACTTTCTGTTTGTTGAATCCCCAGGTCATGTCAGCAGAAGGCTCTCATTCAGTGTATTTTTTTTTCTTTTTTTTCTTTTCATTCACTGTTTTAGAGACGAGGGCCAGGAAATGCAGAATAAAGGCTGGCTAGGAGGGATGGTGGGTTCATTCATTCAGCAGCTATCCCCTGAGCACCCACCTTGTGCTGTGGGACGAGAAGACCTGAGAAAGCGTAGCTGCCCTTAGAAAGTGTAGCCTCTTACGGGAGAGGCTTGGCGTGTCTGCATGATGTGTAGTTGGAGACAGCGTAGGCCGAGTGCTCGGCCAGGGCCCCGTGGAGGCAAAGCTCATGTGGACCAGCGACTACGAGGTACCAGCTTCAGAGGCAGAACAGCCAAAGCAGCCAGGTCCCCTGCTCTGGTTGACCCAGGCTGAGGCTTCTGCTGAAAATGACCGCAAGCGTTGATGGAGAAAGAAAGCCTACCCTTCCAGGCACTGGGTCCTCCTGCCTAGAGAGATCAGGGCATCTGAGTTTTTGAGAGTCTGGCAGATTCTTTTGCATTTCCTCTCTTTCTTGATGTCCACAAGCAGGCTCTGGGACCCCTTCTGGGAAGAAGGAAGCCAGCTCTCCATCATAGTCCCCATCAAAGTTGCTGTTGGGACAGGGTCCCTCACTCTCTCTGGGGAGCAGGATGGGGCATGTTCGAGCAAAGGAGTGTGGTTACTTTGTCCTGGGCCTCTCTCTGATCTTACCTTTTCCTCCCCCCCTGGTCTGAGGTCCTCTGCACCTCCGCTCCCCATCTGCATCCTCTCTTGGGTACCATGGGGAGATTTCTACCTCTGTGGAAATGGGGCAAAGCTTTTGCTGCAGGGCTGAGGCCAACCCAGCTGGGGAGGGACAGATGAAAGGCCTCCCCTGAGGGGCGCAGCCATGCTGTTTGGGGCAGACTGTGTGTCTTTCATGTCTTCGGAATGTGGGTGCATTCCAGGGGGAACCTGGATTGTGTAAGTCCCATACCCGGGACACGCAGGCACCTGAAGTGGTATAACTGTACTCAATGCTCTTTGCTTCTCTCGACTTCTTGATTTGGTTTTCTGTATAAATACTTCACATCTATTTTTTTTGAAGATTTATTTATGTATTTGAGAGAGAGAGAGAAAGAGAAAAATAGCCAGGAGAGGAGCAGAGGGAGAAGGAGAGAGAAAATCTCAAGGAGACTCTCTGCTGAGCACAGAGCCTGATACGGGGCTCAAACTCATGACCCTGCGATCATGACCTGAGTCCAAACCAAGAGTCAGACTGACTGAGCCACCCAGGCTCCCCGATACTTCACATCTAAATCAGAGCGGCTGCTCACAGTTTCAGGGGAGGTGTGGAGAGGAGTGAAAGCATTTACTTTTTCTTGTTTTCCCCTCCTGCCCCACTGCCAGGGCCAGGCCCGCTGTTGCTCTTCCTGGCCACGTGGTGACTGCCTGGTGTGTGGACATCCTAGTGGGACACGTGGCGGTAGTGAGCCTGTCCTCCTTCATGCCGCCCCTGGGCGAGGCCCCGGTGCCCTGCTCTCCTCACCCCTTTCTCCCAGGCTATCTTTCGTTCTGAACTTTGGAAGAGCATCTTAAACATTTGGCCTAGTTGTTTCTTTGTAGCTAGTTTGTCCTTCTTCCTCATGCCATTTTGTGGTAAGCTGGAAACCTGTTAGCTTCTAATCTAGGAGGTCCTTGACTTTACAAACCCATAATCTGGAAAAAAAAGTCAGTCTTCCAAAGTGGTCCTTTAGAAGGGGGCTCCCCTTGGTTTTATTTTGGATTTCTTCTGGAATCCTTCGGGTTGAGATTTGGAGGACTCAGCTTTCCTGGTGATGCTTAGGTCTCTAACTCTTATTCTTTGTCATGGGGCGCCATAGCCTTCAGCTGTCTTGGTGCTAAGGCTGTCTAATGGGACCCTTTGGGAGGCTGGCAGAGGGGGACTTTAGTTCCTTGAGTAGGGAGCAGTGGGAAATCTGTGGCCTGTTGATGGGCACACAGGCCCTCTTCAACCCGGGGACCAAACTGATGGGTGTAGGTGCTGCCCACGTGGTTGGCTAACGGCTGAGGGCACAAAACCATAAGGAGGCAGTTATTCTGTAGATGGTATAGGTTTTATAAAGTTGGTCTTCCAGAAGGGCTTCTACCACTGGTGAGCATTTGGTATTGGTGGGGGAGGGGATTTAAATCACCTGCCTGCATGTGGCTTCTCATTAAGACACAGTTACTGGTTCATGTGGGGCATAGCTATTAAGGAGAACTATTGCATGCCAATAGAGGCCGGGCACCATCTCGTGCTCTCCCCAAGTAAGTGGGTAAAGAGATCGTACCCTTAAACCAGTGGAAGGAGGATCATTAGAGACACCCCGGGAGTTTTGCCCAAAGTCCAAAGGCCTGGGTCCCACACAGGTTCCTGGAGTTACCCAGAGCAGGAAACTAAGGACCCATTAAAAGGCTGGTCTGCAGGCCTCGACACAGGGCCCAGGCTTGCTCTGCCACATACAGGTTGGATACACCTGAGCCCAAGACTGTCCGGGATTCAGCACTGAGAGTCCCTGTCCTGAGAAACTCAGGACGGTTGGTCATCTTGCCTCTCTGAGCCTTGGTTTCTTTCTGCATAAAGGGAAGGAGTTGGACAAAAGGCCAAGAAGCACCTTTGCATCTATAATATTCTAACTTGAACCCCCTCCCCTCCCTCTCCAATGATGGAATCTTCGAAGCCCCTTCTATCTGTGACTCTAGGCCAGCTCTTCCTGGTGAGAGGTCACTTGCACATGTGACCTTAGGCAGACCTTCCACCCCTGATCTCAAGATGAGTTCACTAACTCTTATGGGCCTCGGGGTAGAACTGGTGTCTTCTCCGGAGTGGGTGTGGCATGAGGGCCACATCCCAACGTTCCCTAGGGAACAGCAATGAATCAAACACAGGAGTGAAGGAAAGAGCTTTTCTGTTCTGTCACGCTGGCAACCAGGAAGCTCTTGGGCTTGAACGGCTTCAATGTGCCCTTGAGGCCTCGTGCTTCAGCCAGGCCCAGGAGGTGAGCAG
Source organism: Canis lupus baileyi (assembly GCF_048164855.1). NCBI lineage: Eukaryota > Metazoa > Chordata > Mammalia > Carnivora > Canidae > Canis > Canis lupus. Next base: position 14,017,144 of record NC_132866.1, read on the forward strand.
AGACCTGTCAGAGGCCACGCCAGGCTTGTGTCTCTGAGAGCCCTCAGAAGGGTGGTCCCAGAGCCTCGTGTGAGGGGCTGTGACTGGAACAAGCCAGATGTCACAGAGCAGAAGCATTGCTGCTATTAAAGGGATAAAGGCTTTGAATAAAATAACTGCCAGCTGCCGGTTGACCCATATTCTAGAAAGCGTGAGACTATGTGAGATTCCAGGAGGGCTTTCTCCCAGAGACAGGGCCAGCGAAGGCCCACCTGTTTCCTGGGCCACCAAAGACTGGAGGCTGCTCTTCGACCATTTGGCCCATTGTAACCAGAATCAAACCATGTACCTTCCATCCTCTGACAGTTTTCAGAGTCTGTGGGCATCTCCCCCTTCATGCTTCTCAGTTCTGGGCCAAGCAAGTCCCACATGAAAGAAGCCCCAGGGTCCAGAGAGCCCTGCATTTCCCAAAGGCACTCGTACATCTTCCTTGGCCACTCCACGGTGTTTGGGTCCCCAGCATGGGGCCCAGCACCCCGTCACCCCTGAGTGTAAGCCCCGCAGGGGTCTGTGAGGGAATCTCCCAGGCGGGCAGAGCACAGAGTCCCTCCCTTGAGGGCCTGAGTGTCCTCAGAGTGCTCCTGCCCCCGGAGGCCTGGGTCCCAGCCTCTGCCTCTGTCTTCCAGGCAGGCCTGGCCTCCCCCGAGAACGCCGAGCAGCTCATCATCGCCTTGGAGCCCGAGGCGGCCTCCATCTACTGCCGGAAGCTGCGGCTGCACCAGATGATCGAGCTGAGCAGCAAGGCCGCGGTCAACGGGTACAGCTCCGGTGACACAGTGGGAGCTGGGTTTGCACAGGGTACCTCCTGCTCTCTCTCTCCCCTCCCTGCTCACCCCCCTCCCGCCCCTGCATGGTTCTTGGCCCTGATTACTTAAAGGCCCTTGTAGTGAAGAATCAAGATGCTCCCAGAGAGGTCAGCTGTAAGCCCCTCTGTCCTTGCCACCCCGTGTCCCCCACCCCTGCCTCCCCAGGGTCCCTGGGATACTCTGCAGCGGTTGCCTGGGGGCATCACCTGCCCACCCCGTGGGCCTTAGGCATGGGGAGGGAGGGTGGCCCAAGGGCAGCTCTTGGCCTTACATTTTACTAGGCTCTTCATTTTTCTTATTTATTAACTGATTCTTCATCTAACCCCACTTGCCTCTTATTAATTCCTCCATTAAGATTGTTGATTTACTGCTGACTCACTCATCAGGGCCACTTCGTGTGTGTGGTGAGCTCATTATGTGTCTTAACCGAGAACCTGGCGGAGTTTAAAATGCAGATGACAGCGGCTGAGTCTTCCTGCCCCGGCCGATGCTCATTTACCCGTGGGGCAGAAGCACCGCCCAGGGGCAGCCGGGCTGGGTGTTAAGGAACTTCTTCCCTTCAATATTTCCCTGCGTGCAAGATGGTCATGGTCTCGTCCCCAGAACTCTTTTCCCGTCTATCCCGGGCTCTGTGAGTCTGGCCAGGGCCCCAGAGTTGGCAGACAGCCGAGGTCAGGGTCAGAGCCACCCATGGGAGGGAGCACAGGCACTAAATCTGCGTGCTGTGGATGCTGTTCCCAGATGAGGGCCTCCAGGGCAGAAAGCCACCCATCACCCATGCCCACCCCCAGGATGGAAGGCCCAGGCCCCAGAGGAGGAGGAGGGCATTAACGAGAACTGGAGAACTGCCGCCCACTGTGCCCCCTGCAGCCCGGTTCTAACTTTTCCTTGGTCCCTGCACCCGAAGCCTGTCTCTGCACTGCCCGAGGCACTGGGGCCCTGGCGCCACCTTCACAGGCGTGCATGCCTGCCCACGTGGCCCTGCATCCTCTCCTCCAGAACTTTCCTCTTCTTCTTTGCCTGGACACTCTGCCCCAGAGGCCACCACTCTGCATTTTCAACCCAAGGTGGAAGAGTCTGTGAACCTCAGCCACCAGACAATGGCAAAGTTCTTGTTCGCTTGAACCCAGCCTGCCAGGGCGCAGTGCTCCCACCTCACACCTGATTCACCTGCAACGAATGGGCTGCCCTTCAACTCCGAGGGCTTGATTAGCCTTTTTAATTTTTTTTTTCTTTTGGCAATGCCTTGGCCTCCATCAAAGCATGCCGGGGCTAGCTTTACTCTTAACTCTGTCGAATGTCTTAACATTTTAAACACTCAGGATAACAAATTTATTTAAATCTTCTTCATTGTTTTAATGGGAAAAGAGACGCATGACTGACTGGGTTTCATATCTCATGTGCTAGTTCTTACTGGTTCATAGACAAAAACTCATGTCAGAACTAGCTAATTGTAGCTTAGCTCTTCTTCCTACTCTGAAGTGTAACACATTTGAAGGGGAAACTGTTTCTGAGTGCTTGCCTTCCCGGAGAGCTCCGTTTTGGGCTTCCTTTCCTTTAATATGTCCTGTCTACTTCCATACTGCTCCGTGTCTGTGTCCTGTGCCTTGTGGAGTTTGCTCTTGTCTTGTGCTCAGAAGGTCTTTCTGTTTGTTTGTTTGTTTTTTAAGATTTTATTTATTCATGAGAGGCACAGAGAGGCAGAGACACAGGCAGAGGGAGAAACAGGCTCCATGCAGGGAGCCCGATGTGGGACTCGATCCAGGGTCTCCAGGATCACACCCCGGGCCGAAGGCGGTGCTAAACCGCTGAGCCACCCGGGCTGCCCAGGTCTTTCTGGTTTTTGAAATCCTCAAATTGTTTGCCACTACCCCTAAGAGGGGTGGTGAAGCAGGGCTTCTATCTCAGCCTTGTCTCACACTTACAGCCTGTCTCCCCAGAGGAGGGGGTGCTGCCTGGGGAGGCGTGGCAAGGCACTTCATCAAGAGTGCCCTGGATGGCATTAGGGCCCCAAGCATCCCCCAGGGTGTTCTCTGCCCTTTGATGCTCCTCTATGACGGATGCCCAGTGGACAGTACTGGAGAGAATGGCAGTGGCCCTCTGCCCCAGCACCACAGGGTTGCTGTCTGTATTATTTTGCTCCAGAAAGATTTCATGAGATCAGTAAAGGATACATTTTTTTCACAATCTTGGGCTTAATTTGCCTGAAAATATGATAGTTTTTTTTTCAGAGCTCAGAATAGGTTTTATTACTCTTGTTTGATCATTTTTTTAAAGAATGCCATCTAGATTGTTTTAGCAAACCAAAGGCCCACTGCAAGGTCTGCAATAGAAGCTCACCTGGAGCCAATGCTGGGAACAGGACAGAAGCCCTGAGTTCGAGGTTCCCTCCCGGGCCTGCAGGAACTTTTTAATCCAGATGGCCTCACCACTGTATGCCGGAGAAATTTAGAGCTGAGTGGCTCTTGCCATTCTAATCCCTAGAGAAGACATTGTTTTGCGAACATGGTGCTCCTTGCTAGATGGGGCTAAGGGTCAAGAGTCCTTAACTGGATAACCAGCAACAAATGGATTTATAGGGCAATTCAAAGTCAGCAGCACCAGTTTAGGGACTAAAAAAAATTGGTGGGGGCTGGCGTTGTGGGATGGGGCAGCAGGGCAGCAGACAGAGCCTTTATCTGTACAATTGGGGGTTGTTCTAAACTGTTCATTGGAGTGATCATTTATTGGGTACCGGGTCTCATACTTGGTGCTTTGCCTTCATCATCACCTATTATGTGCTGGGTGTCACACCAGGTGCTGAGGTAAAACCCAAGAACCGGTCCCTGCTCTGGCTGTGAGGAATTCAAGCCAAGTGTTATTATCCCCCTCTTATGGTTGTGGAAACTGAGGCCCAGAGGGGTGAAGTGATCTGCCTCAATCGCGCACCTCGGCCACACTCTCTGATCCCCGATACCCTGTCACAGCCCCCCCTTTCTCATCTCTTAACATTCATGTTCTGGTTTTTCACCTTAAACTGTTATGAGGGTCCATGGTCCAAGGGTTGATTTGGAGCTGCATCTTAAGACAGAGTCATGGGAACTGCAAGCTCCTTAACCCCGTCTGACCTGCTTTCCTCCTCTGTACAGCAGGACGTTGAGTTGGGCCCCGTCTGGCTCCCAGAGCTTCAGGTGGCCTGTAAGAGATGCAGTCGCCCAACACAATGCATCACGGCCACTAAGAGCCCCAGCCCCTGTGGTTGCCCAGAGTTAGAGACAGGTGGCCGTGGCCTGGGCTTTGCTGGGTTCAGGTGGGCCGCCCTGTGGCTGAAGTGCCACCTTGTGGCTGAAGAGCATATTGGCTTCACCGGGGTCAGGAAATGGCTCCAGTCCCCTTTACCCAGGATCCAGATTAGGAAAACATACCCGACATTCCTTGCATCAGACACAGTTCCTTGGGATGAAATTATTTAACCGAGTGCACTGCAAACTTCTTGGCAGACAAGTTCCTCCCCGGGACAGCACAGCCAGGAATTTGGTCGATTTATTAACCCCTTCCCCCCAAAAAAAGTGTCACCAGGGGAAGGGCTGCGTCTCCAGGGCAGGTTTTCCAGCAGGGCGCAGGCCAAGCTGCCATGCAATCAATAGACTGAGACTGGTGGAAATGGTCTGCCTTTGCGTTTCCCAATGTTGTATTTATGTAATCATTTTGGTCAAGTACTGCTACACGTTCTGTCCCTCGGCCTCCTCGTGCTGTTGCCTCCACTGACTGCAGATGACAGCCTGCTTTTTCATGCTTTCTTACCCATCATTTTCTTTCTGTCGGCCACTAGCTAAGGAACACATCCGGCGTAATCGGCAGAGTCGGACCTTTTTGGTGGAGAATGTCATAGGAGAAATCTGGTCCGAGCTGGAGGAAGGTAGCGTCCTTGAATGCCCTTTGCCCTTGCTGGATTTGTTTTGCGTGGCTGGCAAAAATGCATGTTCCTGTTTGTTCCTTTTGCACTTTTGGAAAAGGTTGGTTTTAAAGACCCCTCACCCCAGGATGGCTCTTCCGGAGCTATAATTTTGCATGTTATAAAGCCGTACAGACAGACTCTTTAGAAGACAAGTAGGAATGGGAATTCCCCAGTTCCGGCGTAAGTCTTGTGTTAAACAGCAGGTCATTTTTACGGCCCTATAAACTTGGCAGGAAGTCATCCGCCTGTGTGTGCCAGGTACGCAGCGGCGTGTGACATGAATGCTTTCATCTTAAAGATTCCCTCATCTGGGTTCCCTATCATCCATGCTAATGACATTCCTGGCCAGACGTTATTGCATTCTCTTCAGTCATGAATAACTTTGCTGTGCAGCTAATTAGCAAAATCACGGTGGTAATGAGAAGTGTGCACGGGTGTTGAGTCGGGTATACCAAGTCCTCACCCTCCAGCTTGTCCCAGGAAGGGGCTGACAGGCGGTCTTATGTAAAGGATGACTGTCTTTGTACCAGGTGACAAGTATGTGGTTGTGGACAGTGGCGGTGGCACGGTGGACCTGACCGTCCATCAGATACGGTTACCGGAGGGTCACCTTAAAGAACTGTATAAAGCAACAGGTGAGTCCCTGCATGGCTGATTTTCTCATTCCTGAGCCGCTTCTCTCGTGTCAGATTTCCCCTCGTACTTCCTTCCCTCGGTGCTCCCAGGACAGGGGGCTCAAGGCCCATCTACTGATAGCTAGATGCCTGTGTGGAACCAGCTAGCAAAATGTAGCTAAATGTCCTTTAAAACACAAACCACCATAACTGGGGTTTTGGCATAAAACCAGTCTGTTTTAGATCCTGGCCAAGGGAATTTCTTTCTGAAAGTTCTGGAGGGATCAGATTGTCACCTGATCATATGTCGCCTTTGATTTAGCGCGATGGTTAAGCTTTCTAGGGAGGTCTCAGGACACCTGGTCTTGGATCAAAGTTGTCAAAGCAAGCAACAGGCTCTCTCTTTCAGTGGAGGGTGGGATGTTGAGTAATGAACAGATCACAGGGTCTGGGTGGGCCTACTGATTTTTCCAGACCCTGTCCTTGGATTTCTTGGGTGGGGAATACTATGATGCTCCTACATATTACACATATCCATTTTATTTAAAATGAAAGTGATGATATGGGGCCCCTGGCTGGCTCAGTCCATGCAGCATGCAACTCTCCATCTTGAGGTTGTGAGTTCAAGCCCCACGTTGGGTGTAGAGATTACTTTAAAACCTTAAAAAAAAAAAAAAAAAGAATGTAATGGATTTTAAACAGCTAGTTGACAGGTGATTCTGTAGGAGAAAGTATCTCCACCTGGGAGGAGAAGAACTGAAGGATTTTAATGTGTTAGTAAAAATTTATAGCCACAGTCAGCTTGCTAACTGGGTCTAAGCTGAGCTACTCCATATTTCAGGGAAGAACAGCAGGTACGCTGTTCCTCAGAGTTTGGATTCAGTTTCTGGCAGTTTTTAACATGGTGGACTCCCATTTTGTTCTTGACCCAGGTGGACCCTACGGATCCTTAGGAGTAGATTATGAATTTGAAAAACTTCTGTGTAAAATATTTGGAGAGGATTTTATCGAACAATTCAAAATCAAGCGTCCTGCAGCCTGGGTTGACTTAATGATTGCATTTGAGTCTCGTAAAAGGGCAGCTGCTCCAGACCGAACTAACCCACTGAACATCACCCTGCCCTTCTCCTTCATTGACTACTACAAGAAGTTCCGTGGACACAGTGTGGAGCATGCCTTGAGGAAGAGCAAGTGAGTTGGACTCACCAGGGGCTTAGGCCATTCTAGAGGGTGGCTCATGTTGATGGGAGGGAAGAAAGGGGTGTGGACTCTGAGTTCCAATCCTACATAAATGCTTGGGCAAGTGACTCAACTTCTCTGTTTCTCAGTTTTTCATCTAGAAAACAAAGATGATGGTTCCACCTACCTCAAACGGTTGTCATGAGGATGAAGTGAATTCATATGTGAGGCACTTAGCACAATGCCTTGGACCTGGAAAGTACTATTTTTGTGTTAGCTTTTATTATGTGCTAATAATTATAAGCTTTATGAAAGCAGAGAATTTTGTGTGTTTTGGCCTCTGCTATATCCTCCATATCTACAATAGAATCTGGTGTGGACATAGCAGGTGCTCAGTAAATATTTGTTGAATGAATCTTGTGGGATCCTGGGTTTCCTGCTACTCTGAGTCTCTTGGCTGCAGGCAAGTGTTTGTAGTTCAGCTTGTTGCAAAATGAACATTTGGAAGCTATTTTAAAGCTGAAGTACAAAATTAATAGACAAAAATCATAGGTTTCTAAAAATCTTTTTTATAGTGGAAAATTTCAAACATTTACTGGGCAAATGAATCTCATTATTCAGCTTCAACAACTGTCAGTTCCTGGCCAATCTAAATCCTCATGTACCCTTCCCCAAGCATTTTAAAGCAAATCTGATCATCATCTAATCCATAAATATAACAGTGTATCTCTAAGGGAGATAATTTGAAAATCAAAACCATGACACTTATTCCTATCACACTTAAAACAATTCTTCAGTATCCTTCAAATATACCCAGGGAACATTCAAATTTTTCCTATCGTCTTATTTTTTTTCAGTTTGCATTACTATCTAAAAGATGGCTATTCATAGCAATGCTCTGGCATGCCTCTACGTCCCACTTAACATATAGGATCACCCTCCTGTTTTTTCTTTAATTTATTAGATGATAAAGCTGATTGTCCCATAGAGACTTCTATAGGCTGGGGTTTTCGCTCATTGCATGCCCACATAACATGTTTGGTCCCCTGGTATTTTTTATAAATTGTCAGACTGAGCTAGAGATTTGGTCAGATGCAAGTTTGAGTTTTTGGCAAACCTACTTCGTGGCGGGGGCAGGGGATAGTATTTCCCTTTGCATCACATCAGGGAGCACATGCTATTTGCTGGTTGCTTCTTTTGGGATGCTAACTAGCCATTGTTGCCTAGGCCCACCAAGCTAATGGGTGGCCTCTTCGTCTCTCACTCCTCCTGCATCTGTTAGCTAGCATGCTTCTGGAGAGAGAAACTCTTCTCCTAAGTGGTTTGGTTGCCCACTGAAGTACAGTTCATATAGAGAAGACAGGACAAATGCTTGGTTCTTTCCTTTCATTTAAACATTTTTTGTTAAAAAACAACAACAACAAAAAAAAAATTGTGGAATTCCTAGCATTCTCCTAAGTGACAAATGCTTTTTTTCCTTTTGTGGGGATACCTTTCAGACTTCATGGATTTAGGCATATTTGGTGTATTTTAAACCATGGCAGTTGTATCCTTATTGATCATCACAATGTCCCGTCTTGGCCAGGAGGAGCTTCTTCAAATTGGCTCCTGAGTCCCATTGATACGATATTGTGGTCTGACTTCTGGTTTGAGAAGATGCTCCTGGCTCATCTTGTATGCTCCCCATCCCAGACCTGCAATCGGCCAGTTCTCTAAGAAGCCGGGCTCTGGGGATCCCTGGGTGGCGCAGCGGTTTAGCGCCTGCCTTTGGCCCAGGGCGCGATCCTGGAGACCTGGGATCGAATCCCACGTCGGGCTTCCGGTGCATGGAGCCTGCCTGCTTCTCCCTCTGCCTGTGTCTCTGCCTCTCTCTCTCTCTCTCTCTCTCTGATGTGACTATCATAAATAAATAAAAATTAAAAAAAAAAAAAAAAAAAAAAAGAAGCCGGGCTCTGTTTAGCAGGAAATAAAGGAGATAGGATATTGGGTCTTCTTGCCCTTGGAGCAGGGTCCTGGCTGGACTCTTATGAGACTCTAGGCTCATGGTCTCTCTGTCCACTGGCCTCCCATGGAGGTGCTTGCTCCCAGCTGAACCCCAAATCCTGCTCACACAGTCTGGGGCCTGTCAGCATTCCTTCTGGGGGGACTGGCTACAGCCAACCCATGGATCATCCCATACCATCCCACATTGTCCTTTGGCCGAGGCCACAGAAAGACTGCCTGGTCAGGGAGACCTGGAAGCATCTAGAAGGTGATGCTAGGAAGCAGCTGGCACATGCTTTGCTTCAAGGACAGATGCCATTTGTTTGGTCTTTGAACTTGAGAATGAGCGGGTACAGGCTGCAATAATAGTCCCTGGCATTTCCAAAGTGTTTTCACAAATGTGGTATTTAACTTCATCTTCACAACAACCCCAATGAGGGAGGTAAGACAAGTTGTATTATCTTTGATTTCCAGATAAGAGACTGGGGCTCAGAGAAATTGCAGCTCAACTTTCCCAAAAGTTCCACAGGTTCTGAGGGACAGAGACCATCCTGGGGCCGGGCACTCCTGACTCCCCATCTAGTGCTCTTTCTGTTCCATGCTGTTGCTTTGCATGTTCTGTACCTTTGACAGAGAAAGGGACATCCTAGTTGGATTAGGCCGGCACTGTCATGGGACAGGTGCCCACAGGGCTTACGAAAAGGCAAAAAAAAAAAAAAAAAAAAAAGAAAAGGCACCTGAGCACACAGGCTTGTAGCCATAGGCCACAGCACAGTGGACACATCATATGAGCATTTAATGGACTCAAATCTGAGTATCACTCGACTAAAAAATGTGGACATTCAAACCAGAAAGATCCCTTTAATTCTTACCCTATATTTTGCACTAGACTTTGGCTTCTGCCATTCCAAGGGAAGGTTGGCCACAGCACAAAGCAAAGAGAAACAGAAGAGGCTGTGTCTTGGCTTTTGAGTGTCCAAGGGTCCAGGTTCTGGCAGTTGAGGATATTTCCAGGGACTTTCAAACCCTTCTGTTCCCTTCGATGTGACAGCTGTTCTGCTAGCACCCATGTCTGTACACATTAGCCTGGGTATCGTTCACACACTCACTACCTGTTTCTCTCCATGCCACACCCCCACAGTGTGGATTTTGTGAAGTGGTCCTCACAAGGGATGCTGAGGATGAGTCCGGATGCCATGAATGCCCTTTTTAAGCCAACCATTGACAGCATCATTGAGCATCTCCGTAAGTATCAGCCAGGGCTCAGCCACTCAGTAGGGCAGAGCCAAGAAAGGGGACCGACTTTTCTAGCATCACTAGCTGGTGCATGGGGACCCACAGTAAACTCACTGGGCACCTTTTGCAGTATCCAGGCCCCCCATCCACATCCCAGCCCACACCTCCCACATCAGAACCCCTTTGAAAACTAAAGAACAGTTTTGAGAACAGCCTGCCTTTACTGATTTAACAGGACCACAGGCTTGGAGAAGGTTAGGACTATTCATTTATGCCTAACAAATTACTAGTGAAAACCATCACCATCTAGCTATAAAAATGAGTTTCTACTGACCAAGAGCTTTGGTGTTCACTTCTTACGCATATTAGTGTGCAAAACCTTCTCTTTCAAAGACCAGCTGTACAAAAATTCTGTCCAACCAGCATAGCCACATCTGCCCCTGCAGCGGGCCCAAGTGGTTTGGTCTGTGTTCCCCACGCTCTTGGGCCACCAGTCTCCCTTGGTGGTGTGGCTTTTGGTGACAGCACATTGTCCCTTACTCTTTGTTTTCAGGGGATCTGTTTCAGAAGCCCGAGGTGTCCACTGTCAAGTTCCTCTTCCTGGTGGGAGGCTTTGCGGAGGCGCCCCTCCTGCAGCAGGCAGTTCAGGCTGCCTTTGGTGACAAGTGCCGCATCATCATCCCCCAGGACGTGGGCCTCACTATCCTCAAGGGCGCGGTCCTCTTCGGCCTGGACCCCGCGGTCATCAAGGTGCGCCGATCACCGCTCACCTACGGGGTGGGCGTGCTGAACCGCTACGTGGAGGGCAAGCATCCTCCTGAGAAGCTTCTGGTGAAGGATGGGACTCGCTGGTGCACCGATGTGTTTGATAAGTTCATTTCTGCCGACCAGTCGGTGGCCCTGGGGGAGCTGGTGAAGCGTAGCTACACCCCGGCCAAGCCTTCCCAGCTGGTCATCGTCATCAACATATACAGCTCCGAGTGCGACGACGTGAGCTTCATCACCGACCCGGGGGTGAAGAAGTGTGGCACGCTCCGCCTGGATCTCACAGGGACCAGCGGCACGGCCGTGCCCGCCCGGAGGGAGATCCAGACCCTCATGCAGTTTGGGGACACAGAGATCAAGGCCACGGCCGTCGATATAGCCACCGCGAAGAGTGTCAAGGTTGGGATTGACTTCTTAAATTACTAACCGGCCCGCCCCGCCGCCTGCCCCCTTGGACTAAGCTCACCTGCATCTGCGGACCTCCCCCCTACCCCTTGACTGTCCTTTCCCCCTTGTCCTTGACCCTCAGCATTGCTCACCTGAATTTCAGCAGGGAAGATGGGAACAACTAGGGCTAGAAATAATTAGGGATTTTCGAGGGCACACTGGAGTCAGAAAAACTGTTGGAAATTGAGGTTGAGGTTTGGGGATGAGAAAGCTGAGGATCCTGGAAGAGCAGCTAGTTTTCACAGGTACAGAGTGGTGAAACACACCCACCCGCACAAGGGAATCAGTCTGTTTCTGCAGCAGTGATTCAGCCTCATTTGCACGGATCTCCCGTTAGGTAGAACGTAGGAGGCCCTATTGCTATCTTTCTAGATTTGAAATGAGATCTTTGAGCCAAGAGGAGATTCTTCATCTATTTGAGACTTTTCTTTTTCACATTTTGTGGATGGCAGTCGACCCAGAATGCTGTCCATCTGCAGTTAATTGCTTTTCATCATCATGTGATTAAAAGCGATGATTCACGAAACTGGGAGCATTTTCAGCTGGTGGGAGAGGACTGGCCCTGCTGGGCACTATTTTAGGGTCTCATCATTTCAATTCTGAATAGGTTCAGGGAGGAGTAACCATAGCCTGAGCTAATCTACTAGGATTTGAGTGAGTGGGAGAGCTGACACCTTAGCTTTTCGGCAGCGAAAGCTTGCTTCGAGGGAAATGGATAGTCAGGCACTGCTGATTTATACCAAATCATATGCTGTGTGGCATCTTTCCCCAGATGCTAGATCCTGATTTCTGAATTCATAAATAATTCAAGCCAAGTTTAGTGGGCTTCTGCGTGAGGAAATGGGCTTGCGGTTTGCCTTGTTCACATCAGCAAGCCCAGGAGTCTGGAACAGCCCCTCACCCTGACAAGGGTACGTAACTTAACTCCCTCCTCATCCTCATCTCTCAGAGAGTTTTGGCCAGCACTCCCACATTTCAAAAAGAATACATTGGTTACACATGGATAGAGAATCTGTACGATGAAATGTTTCATTAAAATCTTCCGTTTTTAAAGCGTATCTGAAAGGAATTCATAGATCTGTACTCAATGAGTTAAGCCAGGTCTTCTCAAAGCTGATCTGTGGATCCCTCTCGTCAGCACTGCCTGGGTACCTCTTAAAAACAGGTTTCTGGATGCTGTCCCTCTTAAAAATTGAAGCTGAGTCTCGGGGAGGGCGACCAGCATTTGCATTTTCAGTAGACACCACAGAGGACTGTGGCTCCGAGGGAATCTGAGAACTAACTTTAGGTTTTGTTGGAAGCTGAGGCACAGACCAGCGACCAGCGCCTGCAGTCTTCCTGTTTGGGGCTCCCTTAGGGAGAGGATTTTTCTAGCGAAGAGCCAGAGTCCCACACCCTACCCTCAGCGAGTGGGGCTGGGGCTCCACCTGGCTTGGGGACATGGCCTGTGAAGGAGACAAGTTGGAAGAAAGACACCCCGGTAAGAATGAGGTGAGGAACCAACTGGTGTGTCTGCTGGAACTCATTTCGATTTTAAAGATTTTAAATCCCTGGAGGCATGCATAATGAATGAAGGGAAGATGAGCTAAGGAGCTAACTTCAGGGCAAGCTGGATTCACAAACCCATTCCCATAGCCAGATATGCAGATTCGAAAAAGCATTTCCAGTTTCATTTGCACATGTCTTTTCACACCGCCTGCTGCAGAATTCCCTGCTCGAATGTGAAACACGAACAAACCCCTGACCCAGAGAATGCTAGAACGCTAGTCACGTTAACTTTGCCGCAGGATTGCGTGTCCAGGCACAAAGGTGTGCTTGCTAGGGTTCTGGTTCTCTTGCCTGCTCTGCTTCAAAAGCTATAAATGTTCTTGGATCTCTCTTTGGTGTTGCCAGCCATATTCTGCAAATAAGACTTCTCAACTTAGTTATAAGTAATATAATTTTATGTACATACGATATTAGAATATTGTACAGAATCTTTATTTCTACAATGTGCTGCTTTACTTGTTAAACAACAACAACAACGAAGGGAAAACGCACTTTGAATTTTGTTGATGACATTGTTGCCTTTGATTTCCCATGGCTTCATTTTTTAATTGCGCTTACTTACCTATTTGTACTGATACTAAGCTTACGGACTATGTATGCGAGGCTGAGCAAGAGTCAGAGGTGCCCAGGCTCCCCATACTCTGGAAAAAAAATGGGACAACACCTGGATCGCCAGCTTCGTCAGACCTTGCTTCACTCACATCCTTCCCAAAGGCTCACAGTTTATATTGAAGGGAGTGTAATCATGTGTCGGTTCTCCTGTCCCGTCTTTGAGAGCTGAACATCCTGGCTATTCTGTAAGCCACGTGACTGTGCAGGAAAACTCTTTGCGGCCCTGCAGGGCTGTCAGCTGCTTCTTGTGGGGGCAGAGCGGTCCCTCTGAGGGCCAAGTGTGGTCTGTCTGCAGTGTTGACAACAGGGTTCCAGGAAGGAATCGAGGGGTACGCAGATTCCAGCTGTTCCACTCGATTAAGTGTGTGAGTAATTTAGTCGGTTTTTTGTTTTGTTTTGTTTTGTTTTGCTAATGTAAGGCTTTTCCCACCTTGCACTGAGGATGTCTCCTTGCCTGTGATTTCTCTTTAGCAAATTGGCTGACTTCTGCACTGTTGGCAAACCCATGATGGAGAGGGAGTGATAACTTTACTGGACTTTCTTCTGGCCCCAGAAATGCAGCCCCAATAGCTGATTCTTAAAGGGAATCCCCCAATCCATCCCTCCTCTCTCTCCTGCCCACAGAAATATTCTAGAATGAGAACACTGGATAAATATACTCAGACACATTTTCTAATCTTAGGAAGTTTCTAAAAAGCCTGTTGTCTTGACCATTACTCAACCGTCCCTGGGATATTATTATCTGATGTTCATTGTTTTGGAGGCAGAATTGTCAGGGAGGACTGCCTTTGGAACTGCCCTGTCTGTACACAGCAGGCGTCAATAAATGCTGAATAACAGACAAGTTACAGAAAGACAAGATAGGCAAGAGAAGGAGACACATAGGCACTTGCACAACGTGATGACTAAGACTGAGTCCAGATTGCAGAGCCTGCCCGCCCCCTAGGATGTTATTTAGATCAAGTTTAGCTTTTAGAGTCTAGGTCTGGTTAATTGCCAGGGTGGCAAAGAATCGCATGCATCAATATAAGCAGGAGTCCAAATGCATTATTAGTCGAAGATCGAACTTCACATGTAGAGATGAAGTAGCTGTAAGCTGCATATTTACGCTGGGAAATGACTAAGTGGATGACTAGTATAAAAGTCGTTGTCCGTTACGTCACACCTCTCATCCGCTTGGAACATGGAACTTTCTTCTAAACTATCAGCCATTGGGGTCTTGTTCACTACAAGATAAATTCACACTCCACCGAACTTTGCAGCTGTTCACAACTTGACGAGATTGTACTCGCAAACTCTGTCTTCACAGATGTCTAATAAAGCGAAACTCTGGATCTTGTGTGGCCCAACCTTTTTTTTTTTTTTTTTTTTTTTTTTTCTCGGTATGAATCTGTGAATGGAATCGCGGATGCATCATTGCTGACTTCCCCCTCAGCTCCATCTCGCTCAGAGGGAGACAGACTTTTAGGTTTTTTCCTAAATGTTGCAAGCAAGCTTTTTAAAAAATGTTAACTTTCATTCCAACAAGACTGGCTCCTCTGTTTGCTGGGAACCAGGATTCCATCCGTGTTCATGAGTCCCTTTCCCCTCCAAGCTGCAGAAAGTGGCTTCTAGCCAGACAGAAGGCAGGTGAGCCGGGGTGGCCACTGACAACTCCACGGCACCCAAGTACATGCAGGTCGTTGAAAACAAAGCGGAAGGGCCCAGGACTGGTACCTTGCCCGAGTATCCTAGCAGGCAGGCCAGGCTGCCTGCTGCACCTAGAGCCTCGAGAGTGTTCCAGAGCTCGCTTTAGAAGCTTCCGGAATCTGTGGTGGAGTCCTGGGGCTCTGAGGGGGGTACAAATGGGTTCCTCCTAAGTGAGTAGTTTCACTAGCCTTCATCTGAGGCTGAACTCCCAGGAAGTCAGGTAGGTAAGGCTGGGAGATGCAGTGAAACACACCTACCGGGAAATAGTGCCCTTGGGTGATCAGCTGTTACAGGTTTTTGTAGATATAGGGCCCCACTGGGACTAGCAGCCTTGAAAGGCCCTCATTCCCTCTGCCTGGGTCACACAGTGGGCATCTTGGTTTGAATCCAGGGAGACAAGGCTCAGGCCCCCTTTAGCTCCCAGAAAATGAGGATGATTAGAAAGGAGTAGGGCTCCACTTCCTGGCACCCTCCCCCTCTTCACTTTGGTGCACTGCCCCTCTCCAGCCCAGCCCAGGCTGCTTGCTGCCCCCCCCCTCCCCCGGGCCAGCCCCTCCCACAGCCCTGACTCCCGCAGGAAGGCCTGTGGCCAGTGGCCAACCCTCCTCCCATCCAAATCCAGGCCGCCCCAGTGTGGACCCGCAGAAAAGGCAGCTTTGACCTAGATGCCCTCAGGTTGCTCTCCCCCCAGTTCCAAAACCCAGGGGGGCCCAGCTGGGGGGACCACGTGTGGAGAACAGCTGCAGAGGCCAAATATTTGTTGGGCAAATCACTGAACAGGCCCGGGGGCCCACGCTGAGCCGGGAGCAAGGGGAGGCGCCCCCACATCCACTGGGGTTCACCCAAGCGCCCTGGTCGCGGTGGGGGAGGGGCAGCGGGGCGTCCGGCCCCTCCTCGCCCCTCCCCCCGCCCCTCCCCCAGGACGGGTGAGCGCACAAAGGCTGCGAGGCTGGTGGGCTGGGAGGACTGGGAGGACTGGGAGGGCTGGGAGGGCTGGGGGACTGGAGGCCTGGGGGACTGGAGGCCGCGCAGGTGAGGACGCGCCCCCGGGAGGGGGGGCTGTGGCCGCGCTTTCCGGCCCCTCCGGGGTCCCACCCCCAGCACACCCCCTCTCCACCTGGATTCCACCTCCTCCGGGCAGCCGCCCAGGCTGCCACCCACCGCACCCGATACAGGCCTCTCCCTAGGGCCAGGCTTTTGGGCAAAGTAAGCCTGCCGTCCGGATTTAGATGTCCTCCTGCTTGCCTCCTTGAATGGGACAGCCCTCAGACGAGTTACTTAGCCTGTCTGTGCCTTATTTTTCTCTTCCATCAGTGCAGGGCTCAAATGGGAGCTAAGCCTTGGGGCGGCTGTGAGGATTTACCAAGACAGGTAGTCCCGCATCAGCTGCGTCCTAGCAAGGGTCCTGTACGTGTGTGAGTGTGTTTAAGATTCCCGTCACCCCTGAGTAAACACCACTGTGGCCCTCCCCGCCACCCCTGAGACCACCTGTCCTGGCCGCTAAGGACTTACTTTTGAGAGTTGAACTGGCTTGGTAGTGTAGCATTTGGCAGCACCGACAGATGCCCAGATGCAGGCCCTGGCCCCTTTGCTGGGACCATTAGCCATCCTGGAAGTGGGGAGGCAGCATCCACATAAACCGATGTGGTGGTGATCTCACCTCCCTGCCCTGCTCGCCCATCTTGGACTCCATGCCAACCTTTGGGGACTTCTGAGCCCTTCCAGCCATAACTTATTCTAATTCTCTGTCGTGGGGCTGCCCTGTGTGTTGTGGGATGTTTAGCAGAATCCTTGGCCTCTGGCTCCCTAGATACCGGTAGCACCCCATCCCCCTGTCGTGACAACCAAAAATGTCTCTGGACACTGCCAGGTGTCCTGAGGGTAGTGGTAGGGGGTGGGGACACTGGTGCGACCTTTTCCTGGTGGGAAAAGAAAGGCTCTGGGGGTGCAGATGCTTCATCTCTTCCCTCTTCTGAGGTTCAGGGGCTTCACACAGGGGCTCCTGGGTCCCGCTCATTTTTACGTTCCTCACCTCCTCACAGTTGTTGACCACAGTGTGTATACAGTTCATGATTGCTGGCTGGATGCATGGAAGGTTGGGTGGCAAGTTGGGTGGATGGAGGAGTCGCAGGAGGGGAGACGCTCATGGGTGGTGATCTGCACACCTGTTATTCTAAGTTCATGTCAAAGGTGAGCAATCCTTGGTATCGGGCCATTGGTTTTATAACTGACGCCAACTATGTCTGCTGGTTCTGTGTTAAGATGGTGGTGCTGCCTCTCTGTCCCAACCCCCTGGCAGGCTCCTTCGAATCCCAAGGGCTCTAGCCCACGCATAGTGAGTTCTTGAGTCAGGGACGTTTGATAAGGTAATTTCATCCCCTCTTCCCTTCATTAACAGCAAGTGAAATCATGGAGTCTTCCAAGACCTTCATGAGACATCTGCCAATCACACCAGGCTACAGTGGTAAGTGGTGATGTGCCCTGCAGATGTGCATGACGGGAGATCCACGGTCCTGGTCACTGTCCCTGCCTTGGTCCACCGTCCGTGTCTTTCTGGCCTACTGGGCCAGTATGGCACTCTAGCTTTTTAAGACACTTGTTGAAAGCGCTCCCTTGCTGAAGATGGCTGATAACTGAGTTCTGATTAATGGAATGATGTAATAGGCCAGATCTCCCAGGACATGGCCTGGTGTGCAGGAAGCACTTCATGTCTTTTCAGCATATTTGGACCAAGATGGACACAGTGCTATGGGGATAGACACAATGAATAATAAGGCCTTGTCATTTTTCCCAAGTTGAGCTTTCTCAGGTCTTGCACTAGGGCTGTTTGTATGGTCCTATTCCTGTGTCCCCGAGAGGGAGAGTGATCAAGTGCCCTGGTTTGTCTGGAATGGCCCTGATTTTGGCACTGAAAGTCCTCAGCCCCAGGAAGCCCCTAAGTCCTTGGCAAACAGGGATAGCTGGTCACCCTACCTAAAGGTTCTCCTCCTTGGGCTTCTGGGCTACTGAGAACTTAGTCACATCTCTGTGACAAATCCAGTGGTCTTCATGGGCCCTCAGCTCTCACATAAGGTGTTCTTAGGAGAGGAGATGCATGGGGAATACTCCAAGGTTACCCAGCCTCACCCCTCCCTGGTCCTTCTGGCTGGTTAAGAGAACAGGTTCTGAGTTCTAACAAACTGAGGTTCTAACACCCTGCTTGGCCACAGTGTAGGGTACTTTCTGTGGTAAGTGAAAATGTCTATTAAAAGGGGGTATTAGTCTCTTAGGGCTGCAGTTTAAAACAACAGACATTTAAAACAACAGCCTCAGTTCTGGAGGCGAAATCCAGCTGTTGGTAGCACCCTGCCCTCTCCGGAGGCTCTAGCGGAGGGTCCTTTCTCGCCTCTTCCAGTTTCTCGTGGCAGCATGGATGCAATCTCTGCCGCTGTCTTCACACGACTGTTTGCGTGGCCTTCTGCCCTGCATCTCTGTGTCTCTTTCTCAGGTCCCCCTCTCCCTTCTCTTATAACGGAGTGCTTTCAACAAGTGTCTTAAAAAGCTAACGTACCTATACTGGCCCAGCCAGCTGGCCAGACATAGACAGTGGACCAAGTGGACCAAGGCAGAGATGGTTAGATTTGGGGTTCATCCTTAGTCAAGGATAATCTCATTTCCAAATCCTTAAAGACGTCTGCAAAGACCCTATTTTCAGGCAAGGTCACTCACATTCACGGGTCCCAAGGGTTAGGACTTGGACTTGTCTATTTGGGAGACACAGTTTCAAACCTCTCTGCAGGATAATGATAGATTTCTCCTAAAATTAGTCCTGGTCCTTAGTAAGACTCAGTGAAGGTAGCTTATATTCCTATGTGTGTGTATATATATATACAGTTACATAAAACCCAACCAGGCCAAGGTCCTGGTGGCAGGCCCCTCTGTTTCTACCATCTTCGCCCGCCGCAACACGAGGGTATCTTTTAATTGCCCCAGGGTTGAGGAGACTGGTTGGTGGGTGGAGGGCTCCAAGAACAGTCTAGTAATTAGATTCTTCCAGAAGTGGCTTCTTGCAGGGCGTGGGAGGCAGGGTTGCTGCTTTTAACTCTGCAGTCAGATTTTCTTTAGGGAGAAAGGCAAAATGTTGGGCTTCCATAATGAGCAGGAGGTATTTATTTATTTAGCCATTGAAAACCAAGTTCTTAACCAGTTTTTCCTCATTTGTTCTTTCAAAAAATAGTTTTATTGTGACAATAGTATAGTCCCTGGGATTCAGCATCTAGTTTAAATAAATACTTGTGTTTTACCCATACTAATTGTAATGATTATATGTTATTTTGTGGGAAATGGTAAAAAATTGTTCTAGGGGGTGGGCCTCACAGATAATGAATTTACCTTTTTTTGTGTAATAGGTCTCAGCTTTTAATAAGCCCGCAATTTCCCGATGGTCCGACAAAAAAGATCCCAAATTGCATTTGGGAAGTGTCAAGGAAAATAAGCTTTCTCTCTAAAAAGATGAATAATTTCAATTACTCCTCAGACTATCATTTTGGCCCATTAAATGCTTTCCCCATTTGCTGTTCAGACTGACATCAGGGGCTTTGCTATCAAAGAATATTACTGTCATCGTCTTTGTTGAAATGGGCCTTCCCTCCCCAGCTCCAAGGTCACTTTTCATGGCCTTGGGAGGGCCCAGCACCGCCGTGCAAACAACAGCCCTGCTTGTATTAATGGCCTTTGGAAAAATGCAGTGTTGTGGGCCAAGGAAGAAATGCCAAGTAGTGGGCTGAGGTTCTGGGGAGCTTCTGCAGGTTCTGACCGCCTGTAATTCGTCGGCTCTTGCAGGCTTTGTGCCCTACCTTAGCTGCCAGCAAGCCACCAGCAAGGACAGTATGTCCCACTGTCTGAAAATCTTCCAGGAGAACACACGGCGATATAAAAACCAGCTGGAGGAATTTCGCTGCTCCGTGGCCACTGCCCAGAAGCTGCAGCCCGTCTGCTCGGAGGAGACTGTCCTGCGGGCGCTGCACCAGTACCTCCGGCAGTACCACCCCCTGAGTCTGGGTACTGGCCCCCAGGAAACCAGTCCCCTCCTCCCAGGGTCCAAGTGCAGGCAGGGTGGACCTGCTGAGCCACCTCAGGGAGCACAGACTCCAGCCCCCCTCCAGGGTCCAGATCCCCGGGCGGTGTGCAGCAGGTCCCAGAGGCTTGGGTTCATGCAATGAGAAAGAAACATTTCCAGGGGGAGAGGGACACAGCCCTGGTCAGGCAAGAGGGTGCTGCAAACTGAGACCCCATCTCCCACTCCCAGCCCCTCAAGTCACCAGGAACGTCCATACCTCACCTGCTGCCATGGTCTGTGCACTTTGTGGTTGCTTTCTCTGTGCCAGGCACCATTATTTCCATTTTAGAGATGGGGTTCCTGAGTCTGCAGAGGTAGTGGCCCTTGTCTGAGGTCAGACCTCGGCTGGAACCTCAGGCATTGAATGACAACCACTAACAGCCACAACACCAATGACAAAAACAACTGATGATGTGATTCTATAATGCTAATTACAAGGATGATTTGCCCTGGACCATTTTGTTTTTGTTTGTTTTTTTAAGATTTTATTTATTTATTCAGGAGAGACACTGAGAGAGGCAGAGATCTAGGCAGAGGGAGAGGCAGGCTCCCTGTGGGGAGCCCGATGAGGGACTCAGTCTAGGACCCCAGGGTCACGACCTGAGGGAAGGGTGGATGCTCAACCCCAGAGCCACCCAGTGTCCCTGTTTTTTGTTTGTTGTTTTTGTTTTTTTTTTAAGGTCTAAAGGTATAGGAAGAGAATTGTCTCTATTATTATTCCTGTAATTGTTTGGGGTGGCTAACTCACACGTTTGTTGGGCTTTAAAGTTTTCTGAGCCATAACACAGAACATCTGCCTAAGAGTTTGAGATTTAGCCCAACTCTGACTATTTGCTGTGTGACCTAGGGCACATGGCTTCCCCTCTCTGGGTTGTCGTTCCTCCATCCAGGGCAGGGAAGGATGAACTAGATGCTCCCTACCTGCGCCTTCCAGCTCTGAGGTTCTGGGACTCGGTGGCCTCATTCTATTCTGACAGCAGCTGGAGGAGGCGGGCGGGCAGGAGTCTTTCATCTCCCAAATGTGACAATGCCCCGGGTCAGCCAGCCAGAGTCATTCATGACCTGAAAGCAGATTCCTGGTGCTGTGTGTGATGTGTTTTCTTCCCACCTAGAAGCTTCTCCTGCTTCCTTTATGTAAACTGTGAAAGAGCAATGTGTGAAGCTTTTTTTTATTAGTCTGAAAGAGGAGCAGGGTCTGTTAAAGAGAAAGAGCTTGAGACTCAGACAGATGCAGGTTTGAAGCCTGGCCCTACCACTTCCTTGCCGTGTGACCTTGGCCAAGACTCTCTTAACCTCTTTAAATTTCCCCATCTTGCTCTGTAAGGTGTAGGTAATAATGGTGTCAACTTCTCACAGTTTGTGAGCGCATGAAATCAGAGGGTATTTGTAAAGTCCCTGCCAACGTGCCCAGAGCACAGAACCAATCAACCCATGGTTGCTGCTCTCAGGGCATCTAGAGGCCTGGGGTTTGCCCGGGGTAACTTGGGGTGCCGGCTAACTGGGGAGCATCACCCCCTGTGTGACTTCCCAAAGGCCTCAGGAAGCACTGTATTTTTTGACAGAACACAAATACATAAAGAAACCTCTCCAGGAGCCCCCGATCCCTGGCTGGGCTGGCTACCTCCCGAGAGCCAAGGTCACCGAATTAGGCTGCGCCACACGGTATTCTGTCATGGCCAGAAACTGCTACCAGGACTTCCTGGACCTCATGGAGCAGTCCAGGGGGGCACACCTGAAGTCATACGAGTAAGTCCAGCTTAGGGCGCAGCCATGGGAGACCAGAACCAGGACGAGAGCTGATACTGGGCCCCAGGGGGTTTGCAGACGCCCCATCCCAGCTCTACGGCTGCCTTTATGGTTGATTTGTTGCACAGAAGAGGCCTTGTTTGTAGTTGCAGGCCTGTCACCGTAAGCAGCCATCCGCCCTCCCCATCCTCCCTCCCCATCCCATCCTGCATTCTCCAGAAGACTTGCCTATAGTCTGTGCTGGTTTGCAGGGAGAGGCCGGGAGTAAAAAACCAACAGGGCCTCAGTCCTAAGGCCTGAAGGCGCTGAGGATGGCGTATAGCACCACGGAGGGCAACTCTTTGGCCTGTTTTCCCTTCTGTGAAAGGGAGATGTGATAATGCTTTAAGTTTAGGATAAATTGTCAGGATTAGAAAGAAACCTGCTGTGCACACACAGGACCTACATAGATTATATTTTTCTTTCTTTTTTTTCTTCTTTCTTTCTATTAAAAAAAGGAGTAAGTCTATGACTTTTGTTTTTTAGAATATATGCAGATGGGTCCACACAACTTCCTTCTGCCCCTTCTCCAAAAGTTTTGCAACGTGAAGGGCTGCTGCCCAAATATCTGGATTTTTCTAACCCAGGTAAGGGAATACTCTTTCTTTCCTTCCTACTAGTTTTAAAAACGGGATGTTATGTTTGTAGTAGCCTCTCTGTTTAGCTGAGCCATCTGCCTACAGCTGGTTAGGGTGGTTTCTCTTCCAGGTGGTAGCTGTTTGGCCCATAGAAGACCCCTGACAGAGGACCCCAGACTTCTGGTGACACGTGGCTGTAGGCAGAGGTCAAATACGTCATGCAACGGGAAGATTTATTTAGAGCCACTGTCCTCAGCAAAGTATGCAAAAAGCTGACGCAGACAGCCTCCCAAGAAGAGGAGACCTCAAAGGGGGACTCAGAAGCTCACTGTTCTTTCACGAGAACCAGCCCCTCACCCACACCCAACAGGCGCTAGGGAAATTTCAAAACCTAAGAATCCTTTCAACTGCCACCTGCACCCTGTCTATTTGGCAATAGCGTGTCATTTATGATAAAGACCTTTTATTGTTGTGTGGGAATAAAGAGGATACTGCTTGCATGCTGAAGGTTTCTATGGGGGGATGTGGTTTCTACACATTATGTTGACCTTGAGAAGAGCCAAGGTGAGGCCCATCTCCTGCTTACTTTGAGGTAGTGTTGTGCACCTGGATCAGGCTTCTACTGAAGCCCTAGCCAGCCCTCTAACCAGCGGTCCCTGATGTGGTGATTCCCAACACTGGCACGGAGCCATGCCCATCGAGCCCTGGTGTTTCAGAATCCCACTTCTCAGGAGATCCCAATGGGCAGACACGAGATGTATTTGTTTCACAGGGCCACTGTAACAGTACCTCGAACTGGATGCCATAAGACAATAGAAGTTTATTCCCTCACAGTTCTGGGAGCTAGAAATCCAAATTCAGGGTGTTAATAGGACCATGCTTCCTCTGAAACCTTAGGGCGAGAATCCTTCCTTGCCTCTTTCCAGCTCCTTGGCCTTCCTTGGTGCCTAACTACAATCTCTGTCTTTATGGTCACAAGGCGTCCCTCTGTGTCTGTGTCTTCACATGGCTGTCTTCTTTTAAGGATGGCAGTCACACCGGATTAGGGCCCACTGTCTTCTAGGATGAGCTTGTCTAAACATGGCTAATGACACCTACAATGAGCCTCTTTCCAAAGAAGTCATAGTCTGAGGTACCGGGGGGTTCGGACTTCAACATAACACTTTATGGAGACACAATTCAATCCATAGCACTAGCTAACCTCCTGTTGCCACTAATAGGCACTCTCTCTCACCTCGCTCTGTATCTACTGGCACTCAGAGAACATTAAATGCAGCTCCCAGAGCAGCGAGACCATTGGAGGCATCAAAAGGCTCAGAAATGGGCAGAGCCAAAATATATAGCACTCTACTCCTGAGAGTCTTGCCCAGCATGGGAATGTTCATCAGGGTTCTCTGGGCAGAAAGATCAGGTGTCAGATCTTTAACTCTGCTGAACATAAAGAACTTTGATAAGAAAAAAGTTACGTATTCATTTTTATGAACCTCCAAGTGTGATTTAGTATTCCCTTTATTTATGTGACAAACCATAGCCATACCTGTCACCTTGGCCTAATAGAAGCCACAGATCTGTTCATATCATCTGACATTTGTTGCACACAGCTTAAAATAATATTAGTGTTGATCACTACTTCATAATTATGTTATTAAAGCTACTATACCTGCACTCTGACATATTGCTGTTCAATCTATGTATGAAGAAACACATGGTTAGTTCACAAATTTGTCCTGTTTAATACTTTGATCATATTTCAATATAATTAGTTTCCCTTGTAATGTCATGTATTTTGCTTCCTGCATTTAAATACATTTATTGTGAGAAGAGGCCTGCATATTTCAGCAGCCAGCCAGCCAGAGGGGCCTGACACAGATACGTTTCCTCATTCAGGGAGACAACCAAGGATGTAGGTACAGGGTGACTGTCATACAAAAGAGAGCAGCAACCCAAACCTCACAGGACTTGGGAATACAGTCTAACCCATCACTAAAAAATAATAGAATACTGTTATGGACAATTATTTATAATATAGGACATGAAAAACAGGCATAAAACTGTACGATGACAGCAAACCCATGTGTATATGCACACACACAATATGATCTTGTTTTTCATTTGTAAAACAGTTGGGGGAAGGGAGAGGATGCTAGCCCATAGTGCTACCGATGGTTATTTGGATGATGGTATATCATGAGTTATTTTTATTATTTGTGTGCTTTCCAATTTTCCGCAGCCAACAGCTATTGCTTCATAATAATGCAAAAATGTTACTTTAAAAAATCTTTAGATATTTTAATCTTCTTGAGATTGTATGTTTAGAGGAAAAAAGCCACGTCTCAAGAAAAGGTAGCTGGCATGTTGTTCAAAGGGTTGGGACAAACCTCAGTGAATATAGTTAAGACTTTTTCCAACTTTCTTAGAACCCTGGGAGCTTGCGTTCCTACGGGTATAATGCTAAGCGAAATAAGTCAATCAAAGAATGACAGTTATCATATGGTTTCACTCATATGTGGAATATAAGAAATAGTACAAGGGACCACAAGGGAAGGGGGCAGAACTGAATGGGGAAAAATAGTGAGGAAGACAAACCTTGAGAGACTCTTGATTCTGGGAAACAAAGAGAGGGTGGCTGGAGGGGAGGTGTGTGGGGGAATGGGGTAACTGGGTGACAGGCATTAAGGAGGGCAGGTGATGTGATGAGCACTGGGGGTTATATGTTGGCAAATTGAAATAGAATAGAATAGAATAAAATAAAATAAAATACCCTGGGAGAATGACCCTCTGTACCCCCTCCCCTCCCACCCCACCTCTGTCTGGAAAGGACAGGAGGAGATAGATGAGTCACCTGCCTGGGCTGGTAGTCCAGCCTGCCTCAGCTCTGCTGGCCCCCTCAGAAATGAGAGAGGCAGAAGCCTTGTCGGCCTGGCCACCTCTCCCAAACCCATAGAATTTGTAGATGACTGCTCTGGACTCAAGGTTATTGAGCTCTTCGCCCATGAAATTAAGGGGTGCCAGGATTGAAACGATTCCCTGAAAGGAGCTCTCATCTTGATCTCATCCATGGGATCATATTGCGCATCGGTGTTTGTCACCCACTAATCCAGTTGGCACTGCCTTTGAAAATTGGCTTGAACCGTAAAACGAATGCAAAAAACAGCAACCCAGTGACAGAGGTAACAAACCTGAATGAAGGTCATTAAAAACGGTTTTCATAGTATCTCATTCTTCTACAACTTCATGATTCAGATCACCAATTTCAATGTGCAAATCTGTAGCCCCTTTGGTGGAAGCTGCAATTCCTTTCCTTAATCTTGACTCTCGCCGTTTCCCCCTAGCCTATAATTTCTGGAGCATCGTCTGTCCGGGGAGGTGGAGAGGTGATTTTACTGCAGAGCACATTATCATTATTAGCACAAGCTGCATCCATAATGAGCTCACTCTTGCCACTAAAAACAATTCCATTACCTGATAAGACAAATGTCCCTGGGTCTGGAGACACTGAAGAAACTAAGGATGAGGGCTTGCATGTTCGCTTAATGACAAAGGGGCCTTTTGTCGGGGTAACTTGACTTCCTGGAATTAAAGTGCTCTATTGCGGTCACTTCTTTATCTTTCTGTGCGAGAATCCTCTGGAGGCCTGGCTGTCGGGAAGGAAGGGATGCTGGGTCTCTTGTCCTTACTCCCCACCCCGCAGGGTGGTGACAGACTGACTCTGAACAGGATCTCAATCAAGGCTGTAACTTTGCTCCAGCTCAGCTGTGCAGCCCGTGGCTAGGAGCCAGACTCCCTGAGTTCAGACCTCAACGCTGTGTTTTTCTGGCTGTGTGACTCCGGATGCTTTCCTTAACCTCTCTGAGCCTCAAATTCCTACTTTGTACAATGAAGGCAACAAATAGCCCACTCAGTAGTCCGGTTGGTTATGAAAATAGAGAGCCCACACGTGCTCAATAAATACTGTTGTATGTCAATCACCACTGGGGCAATGAGACCCGGGAACGTTGCTGACATGGGTTGGGGTTGGGGGCATTATGTCTCTGAGCCCACACAGTGGATTATTAACAGAAAGTGGTTCAGAACCCTGGGCTCCTGGCCACTAATGAAGTGCTCTTCACTGCTGTACGTTTCTTCCAGGGATTGTACCCCAGGAGGGAGACAGAACTAGCACGACTGGCCAATAATAAAACCAGCAGCAGCTGCTAATGTGCCTGCTTATGTCAGGCTCTGGCCTAAGTTCTTTACCTGGAACAGTTTATTTAAATAGCATTCTTTATTATAAACATTGTCCCCTTATGGAATGAGGCACTTTGCTCAGGGTCACCCAGACAGTAAATGGCAGAGTCAGAACTTGAACCCAGGCCATCTGAGGCCAGAGTCT
This sequence comes from Canis lupus baileyi, assembly GCF_048164855.1. Taxonomy (NCBI): domain Eukaryota; kingdom Metazoa; phylum Chordata; class Mammalia; order Carnivora; family Canidae; genus Canis; species Canis lupus. Next base: position 14,043,832 of record NC_132866.1, read on the forward strand.
GCACACTGGCCATATCCGGTGCTCCCCTGAGGCCCTTGTCACCATAACACGAACTACTGTTACATGAGCTGTGGTTTCAACAGTGAATCGATTCAGAAAGAAAAGAGATGAGAGGATAAATGAGAAACATGAAAGTCTACTAAACACGAAGGAGCCAGCATAATGGGGGTTCAGCATATGGAGAGTTGGGTTTGGGGGCCTCACACCCATTTGCACCATGTGACTGCTATATGAAACTCAGCCACTCAAAGCCCCAGTTTTCTTTTATAAAATGATAGTGCCTTCTTCATGAGGTTATTTGAAAGGATTAAATGGAATCATGTACACAAAGGGCATGGCCTGGCATTTTGCTGGTTTAAGACTCAGAGACTTCCCTTGATGGAGCTAAAGGCTGTAGAAAGGATCCACCAGGGGGATCCCTGGGTGGCTCAGTGGTTTAGCACCTGCCTTCGGCCCAGGGCGTGATCCTGGAATCCTGGGATTGAGTCCCACGTCGGGCTTCCTGCATGGAGCCTGCTTCTGTCTCTGTCTCTGTCTCTGCCTCTCTCTCTCTCTCTCTCTCTGTGTGTGTGTCTTTCATGAATAAATAAATAAAATCTTAAAAAAAAAAAAAAGAATCTGTTAAAAAAAAAAAAAAAAGGATCCATCATGAAGTTAAGAGGTTTGCTTAAGGCCAGAGACTGGAGGCCCTCATGTCCCTGCCCCGTTCTAGCCCTGGCTCATCAGCCTCTCTCTCATCCCCAAGAGCTTCAAGAGCTGGGGTCTTGGCTCCTTTCCCAAAGGGCCTCTGAGTTCCTCAAGCAAATTATCCCCATGCCCACCCCTACACCCAACTTCTTCCCTAACAAATACCCAAAGATTGCCCTGAGGCCCCGTCCAGGTGCACTACAGTGTGAGCTGCCATCAGGTGGGAAAACCCAGCAGGCAGAGTTCCCATGTGCCCTCTCCTTGAAAGCCTCTTTTTCTCAGATGACGGAGGTGGGCTTGGTGGGGAGAGTGGGGTACAGCAGCCTCCATCAGTCCTCCAAAAATAGGCTCCCCCAAGGGAAGCTGATATGTCTCCAACAAAAGCCCATGTTCATATTTGGATTGGAACCAGATTTGCTTGGATGCTCCAAAGGCTGAGTGGGAGCATGTATGTTCTCCACCTTTCTGACCAGCCTGGGGTACTTTCAGGAAGGGGCACCAGGCATTCCATGACCTGAAGGGGCCAAATACCCAGCCCCAGGGTCCTTTAGGCCTTGTTGTCCTGAAAGTCACACCAATGGCAACTCTCCCCAGGCCTCTCCCTCTGGCTGAGGCACCCCCTGCCTTTCACAGTCCGGGTGACTGGAGGCTGCCAACAGACCTCTGGCTTAATGCCATTTGACCCAAAGCCACTTATGTTTCCTTAAATCCAACATAATTTTGGTGATTGCTTATTTTTCAACCCATTTGGCTAAGGACATTTTTGACTTATTTTATAATTTGTGTACACGTTGATCACATCTGTGTCTTTGTGATGGTTGGGGCTGTTTTATTTCCTTTGGTTATCCTTTTTTCCTCATTTTATCTAACTGATTTTATCTAACATTTTGAGGACCTTTTAGCCAATGTGTCTATAAAGCTTTCCGTGAAATTTATTGTCACAGATGCAGCATTTTATTTGAGTGCTACCTCTGTCTCCTGCCCTGAAGGTGACAAGCCTTTTAATAAGACATAAATTACTAGGGCCCTCCCTCTTAAACCAAGGTTTGAAGACTTTCTAAAAGGCCAGATAGTTAATTTTTTAGGCTTCGCAGGCCATCTGGTCTCTGTCACAAATATTCAGTTCTGCCATTTTAGCAGGAAAAGCAGCTCTAGATAATATGTAAATGAACGAGTGTGGCTATGTTCCCATAAAACTTTATTTATAGGTACTGAAATTTTAAGTTCATATAATTTTCATGTATCATGAAATAAATAGTATTCTCCTTTTGATTTTTGTTTTAAAAAAAAAAACCTTAAAAATGTGAAAACTCTTCTTCCCTGAGGGTCGTACACAGATAGCCCATGGGCCCTCATTTGCCGACCTCTGCCCTACACAACAAGTTAACCCAAGGGGATGTTGCTAGGTAGGATCTAATCATAAGTGATGCATCTTTTAAGTAATTTGGGTCAAGCAGTTACCCTCTTAAGAGAAACCCCTTTGGAGGCTCTGGGAAATAGAACCACGGTGCAAGTGGAACACAGAACATGGTCCAAACTCACCGTGGAAAGAGCAGGGTAAGGTGATATGGAGCTCAGATTAGCTGGAGGAAGCGTGCAATGGGTAGAGAGAAAAGGTAGAGACAAAGGCCTAGCAGAGGCTTTTCATACCCTGCATTACAGTTAAAATCTAATTTAGATGAAAATAGCACAGAAATTAAACGTGCATGTGAGGCTTTGGTGGCTAAGTTGTGTACTCAGTAATGATAGCTTCACCAAATCTACTCCCGTGGCTGGAAAACAAAGATGCTTTTTGAAATTTGATTTTGTTGTTTTACAAATTGTTTGAGCTTTGTGAATAGTGCAAACCCCATTTCTGATCTGCCTGAAACAAAAATAGAACATTAAAGTGTTTAAGATTCAATCAAAGCCTTGCTGTGAGCGGCACAATATTAAAATAACAGAAAAATCAATTCAATTTTTATTTTGAACATGATTTGTCACAAATAGCATTCTAATAGATAACACTGATTATATGGTAGCAAATGTAATTTATATATACCGAGCTCTACGCCTTTGTCAGAGTCATCATTAAGAAATTTGACACATATGCAGGAGAACAATAAATGTCAACTGAAATATATACCAGTTAGATATAAATGGGATGCTGAAATGCGTGATGCTGGCACACGCTATACTTATAAGTAATAATATGCAGCCTAAAGTAGCTCGCGTTTTCAAACAAGAACTCTTTTTATGTTGTCATTTAAAATATCTCATATTTCTGAAGGTCAGGAATAAATGGCACTATTAGCATTAAAAGCTAGTAAAAGAAAAAGTAATTTGTTGTTCATTTAACATAACATGTTATGAAATAGCTTTGTAAAGTATTCATTATTTTTCCCCCATGGAGGCTGAGAAGACAAGACGAAGACGCCTGGTTCTTAATGGAGGGCTTTGTATCGCACCTTTGGTACCATTAAATCTTGATTCAGTGAGATCTTTGTAGGAATTACGTGGTTTGTGCCAGGGCAGATAAATGCTGAGAAATAAAGCTGTCTTTACATCTGTGGTCTCTGCTGGCTCTGGCAGGGTATTGCCCAGGTCCTGGGTTTTGTCCTCATCCGTATTGCCAGTTGGTACAGGCACGACAGCATGACACTGGGTACAAGTGACAAGACTATCAGAGGCTGAAGATGGAGAGTTTTGATGTGACAAGTGCAGGTTCCCAGGATAAGGAGGAGGGAGGCTCCTGCTGTGTGTCTCCACAACAGTAGCTGATAAATCAGAATTTGAATATAAAAAGAGGCATGGGACCATCTTAGGGTCACCTCTCACCGGCAACCCCTCCTACCAGCCACAAGTTCTGAATTCCAAAATATTGTAAAGCCTTAACTCTCTCCTTTTTCTTTCACAACTGGATACAAAATTAAAACTACAAAGAATAGCATTGACAAACACCACTGTGACCACCTTGTGGAATGAGCAAAGATGAACTTTTTGTCATATTTGCTTTGTGTCCTATTGTAACAAAAATAAGTGACATTGCTGAGAAGGAAGGATTCTGAATGTCCAGGTTTTGATATTTTGTAGCACATATGCAGGGGGTAGCAGTATTTTAAGAATAATAAGGTAGATAAATGGTAGATAAATGGTAATTTCTGTTTCTAAATGCTATCTTCCCAACATTTGCTTTTCCCCCAACAGGACATTTGGGGGATCTACCCATGTTGGTATATTGAGCTACCCATATTGATATATATGGAAACTTCATTTCTTTTTTATTGCTAAAAGCAGTCTGATGGGTTCAAATGTCATGTTAATTTCATTTATATTCTGCTCATTACTGGTGAAAGTAACTCAAATATTTATTTTTATTTTTTAAGGATTTTATTTTATTTACTTATTCCGGGGAGAGAGAGAGAGAGAGCAGGGGGAGAGGGACAAGCAGACTTAGTACAGGACCCGATACGGGGCTTGATCTCAGGACCCTGAGATCATTACCTGAGCAGAAATGAAGACTCCAACACTCAATGGAGTGAGCCACCCAGGCACCCCAGTAACTCAAACATTATTCAGATCCCCCTTTGTGCATTTCCGGCTCGTGTCCCTTTGTCCATTTTTCTATTGGGCTGTCCTTTTCATTATGTATGCTGGGTTCTAATTCAAATACCTTTTGAATTGTATCCCCTTCAAATACCTTTTCTGAAGCTGCACCTGTCTTTATTCTTGGTCATGGTGACTCTGACTCTTAAAGAATAACTCAGGCCCACCTGCTCTTCCTGCTTCCTTTATTGGCTGTCGATCACGCATTAGGCACTGCACTGAGGGATTTGCATGCTTCCTCTTATTTAATCATTACAGCCACCCTGTACTGGAGGGCTACTGTTATTCCTGGGGAAGCGCTGAGGTTGGAGATGTGCAGTAACCCACCCAGGTAGTTCAGGTAGAAAGACAAGACACGGGGACTCAAAGCCAGCTCTGCCATCCTGTGCAGCGCAATGTTACGGGGTGAGAGGTGGTAAGAGTAAAAGATTAGCAAGTGTTCTTACAAACTCCTAAAAGGAAACATACAGAGTACTCAATCCTGGCTATACATCTGCAGGAGAACTTTAAAATTATTGGTACTGGGCTCCACCCCAGAAATTCTGACTACCCTAGAGTGTGGCCTGGACATGGGGTTTTCTTTTAAAGCTACCAGGTCAGGAGGCCTGGGTGGTTCAGCGGTTGGGCACCTGCCTTTGGCCTGGGGTGTGATACTGGAGTCCCGAGATCAGGTCCCACATCGGGCTCCCTGCATGGAGCCTGCTTCTCCCTCTGCCTGTGTCTCTGCCTCTCTCTCTCTGTGTCTCTCATGAATAAATAAAATCTTTAAAAAATAATAAATAAAGCTACCAGGTCAGTTCTGATATGCAGCCAGGGCTGAGAACCTCTGCTCTATAATTTGCAGCTTTATTGAGACCTAGGGAGCCTTGTAGATCCCCCATATGGACTGTTTCACTATACTAGGGCAAGATTGCTGGATAGGGTCTCAAGAAAAGAATGTAGAAAATACCAAGAGAAAAGCTAATAAAGAAAAACCACTAGGTGTTGAGCTCAGGCACTGCTGTTCTGCTGCAAGTTTGAGGCATCCCCGTAAAGGGGAGGAGGAGTTCCTTCCACCCTCATTCTCGGAATTTTGGAATGAATCACCTGCAATGCTCTGTTACAAAGTCATTCCCAGAACTGCTATCTGAAGCCGTTTCTGGATTCTAAGAATTGAACAGTAAATACCCCAAGTCCTGTCCAGCTGGTGTACCCCGTAGCACCACGCTTCAGGCCCCGAAAGTAACATGTGCTACCTGTCACCAGCCTTCCTCTTGCAAGGCCCCAGGAATAAGTGGGCAGGCTGGCCAGGGGGTGTGGGAGGCCACATGTGGGCAGAAGGCCAGGCCAGAAGGGCTGTGCTCCACACGGGCCCCCACTGCTCTGCCTGGAGAGGCACCAAGACTCCCAAGATCTGGGCACCTACTCCATTTGCTCAGTGGCCTAAAAAGACCATACCGACCAGGCATGGGAGGGAAAGCTGGAGACCTGGGCCTGGCTGCACCTCCTGGCCTTAACCTAGTGTGAGTTCAGGTGGTTCAATCCCTCTGGGCAGCCCCTTGGATGATGGTACCTGCAGAACCTTCCATGTAGGAGCCAAGTCCAGGTTGGCACCCAGGCCCTTCACTTGACTTACCATTTCCTCCCAGTGAGAAGGATAACCTGGGAAAAAATATTTGCATCTGACATAATATTTCAATTAAAAAAAAAGATTTTATTCTCAAGAGACACAGAGAGAGAGAGAGAGAGAGAGAATGAGGCAGAGACACAGGCAGAGGGAGAAGCAGGCTCCTCGAGGAGCCCGATACAGAACTCGATCCCAGGACCCAGGATCATACCCTGAGCTGAAGGCAGATGCTTGACTGCTGAGCCACCCAGGCGCCCCAGAATATTCCAATTTTCTTAATTTTAAAGTGCTCTTTAAAGTAAAGAATTATATGAAAAAAAAATGCCTACAATTGGCAAATGACTTGGACAATTTACAGAGAAAGACAAAGAGCCATTAAACACTGAAAAGATGGTCACTCTCATTCATGGTAAAACAAATACAAATTACAATTTAAGGAACGGCACCTTAATCTCCCCAATTCAAAAATTGTTAGACAATTCATCATGCTGGTAAGAGTGCAAAGCGCCCCCGTCAGAAGGAACCACATGAAATACCAGGATTTGGCTTTCCTACAAGGTTGGCCATTTAACATGGGTCAGCTGACTGTGGTGTTGGGGGGGGTGTAAGTTGGTACATTGGCAACAGAGGGCAACCTGGCCACCCTGACCAAAGGAAATATATCTAAACATTTACTGAGCAAATCTAGATAATGCAAGATGATCATAAAGGATTACTGTGGCATGAATATTCATTATGGGAAAATTCTGGAAAACACTTAATACACCCATCAGCAGAAACAACCACACCACATGCATCCCTCGGTGGAAACCACAAAGCTGTAGGAAGAATGAAGAGGCTCTTTCTGTACCATTAGAGTATATAATGTCCAATTTATTGATACTGCAAAAAGCAAAGTGAGAATGGTACCCATTGTGTGCTACCATTTGTTTGAAATAAAAAGGTCGGGAGTGGGGCTGGGGCTGGATGTGTGAGATAGGAACATGTGTGTGCACATGTTGAATATTTTTGGGGAAAAAAAGAAAAACAACTCTGGTTGTCTCCAGGAAGAGGGAGCAAAGACTTGAAGGGTGAAGGTGGACAGACATATGCCTTGTGTAAGAATCCTCTTCCGGATCTTTTGCATTTTGTACCATGTGCATGTATTTATTCATTTTTTTAAGCCTCTCTTCCTTCACACCACAGGCAGGTTTTTTAAAAAAAATGTATTTATATATTTTAAAGATCTTATTTATTTATTCACAAGAGATACTGAGAGAGAGGCAGAGACATAGGCAGAGGGAGAAGCAGGCTCCCTGTGGGGAGCCCGATGTCGAATTTGATCCCAGGACCCAGGGATCATGCCCTGAGTTGAAGGCAGACCCTCAACCACTGAACCACCCAGGCACCCGCATAGGCAGGTTTTAATCTAAATAATAATTGCTCTGAGTTTGTCCTGCTATAGGCTGTTCTTGTATGGAGTCAGCTTCTTACCCTAGTATGTGAAAAGTTGGGTGGGTGACACGTGGAAGCAGTGATGACCCTATCAAATAGGATAGAAATTCATTGTCTAAGGAAATAAAATACGTTAGAAGGGGCCACATAATGTGCCCCGAAAGAGAGAGACGGTGGCAGGGGAGGGCCAGTGGGAGCTTTCAAGGCATTACCTCTGGTCACATGTGGTTCCAGTCCCACCAATCATTTCTGAAATGTGACCCCAGAACGTGGAGAATGTCAAATGAACACCTCAACGTTAAACTGAAGGCATTGAAAAATTTATTACGGCAAAGATACAAGAGGACCCTATTTTTTAACATGGGTAAAGAGACTGTAAAACATCTTCTCGCACCATGTCACTGCTACAAAAATTATACCTGTGGAGGAAAACATTTTCAGCATGAGACTCATGTGCTTATGGAAATGTGACCTCAGAGAAGCAAACAGCAGGTAGCCAGCTCCCTGGAATTCAGATCCCTTTGACCAAAAGGCTCTGCGACACCCAGTGGAGTTCAAGTGGATACTCTCTAAGCAAAACCACTCAAAGAATATCCTCCTCTCCTGTGGCTTTTTAATGAGCTGACAGTGAATCAGCTCTGTCAGACCAGGGATTTTTATTTTTTTCAAACCAAGAGAGGCTCTGATGGGCCTGCAGCTCTGGGCCTGGCGTTGCATTCCCAGGGGCACCCGGCCTGCCCCGAGGGGACTTTCCCTAGAGAGTCAAGGTCACGAATATACTTTGTACACTGCTTCTGGGAACCTAAAATGTGGCAGCCACTCTGGAAAACAATCTGGCCGTTGTTCTAAAAGTTAAACCGAGAGTTCTCATATGAGATTCTAGTGATTCTGCTCCTATATACACAAGAGGAAGGAAAACGTATGTCCACACGAAAATTAGTATATAAGCAAGAGTATCATAACAGCCCCCAAATGGAAACAGCCCAAATATCTGTCAGCTGATGAATGGATAATTAAAATGTGGCCTACCTGTATAATATTACTTGGCAATAAAAAGGAATGAATAAAAAAGAATGATACAGGCTACAATATGGCAAAGCCTAAGAGACGTTGTGCTGTGAATGGAGCCAGTCGTGAACGACTATATATATGTTACATGATTCTGTGTGTGAAGAATGTCCAGATCAGGAAAACCTACAGAGATAGAAAGTACACTAGTGGTTGCCTAGGGCTGGGTAACGGGATAGGGAGATTAGTGGGCGATGGCCAATGGGTGTGGGGTTTCCTTCTTGTGTAACGCTATGTTCAAAAATTGATTGCGGTGATGATTGTACAGCTCTGTGAATCTGCTGAAAGTCATGGAAGTACATACTTTACATGGGTGAATTATGTGGTATGGGAATGCTATCTCAATAAAGATGTGGAAAAAAAAAAGATTGGGAAGGGTTGTCACTCCTCAGAGGCAACCAGCCATGAGATGCAGGGCACTTCTGGCCTCCTGCTGCCTTGGAGGTGTCTCTAGATAAATGAGGATGGTTGACCATGCCTGCCTTCCTCAGGGTTCAACTTCAGGATGTAGCTCCTTGACGAGGGATCTCTTATGTGAGGGGATGACTTTGGTCCTTGCGATCTGTCGTGTGTGGACTCTACTATACTTGAAAACCATAACTCTACCCAACCCCCACCTCACTACTATGGAATCCAGACTGCTCCACCATGCATTCCACCACCAGGTCTGACAGAGCTTTAGCTCCACATCTGGCTGTGAGAAGCTGGCATCATGGCAAGAGGACCAGACTGACTATTAGAAAATCTGGGTCCAAGTCTGAGCTGCCCTTTATGCTTGTGTTCTGCTCTTGAGTATACAAAGGAAGGGCACAGCCAGAGTGATATCTGATCCTTCCAAACACACGCAGAGGAATCGGGCTTATTATTAACATTATTAACAGCCAGCACAGTTAAGTGATGAGGCTCAGCATGGTCTTGGTCTATGTTTTTGAACATTTTGGGGTCCAGTATTCTTTCTAGCTTCCCTGTGTGGACTTAGACAAGTTGCATGGCTCTCTGTATCTTGCTTTCGTCATCTTAAAATGAGAGCAGTTGAGGGGTGATAGCTAAGTTTCCTTCAGACCCTAACAGCCTGTTATTTTATGATGATCTTCCTTGAAGGTGGCCTTCTTTCTTTCAGTATTTTAAATAACAGTTATATCCTCTCCCAGCCCCTACCTTGAATGAGAAGAGAATGCCCCTGTGAACTAGATCTCAATGCAGTTCCTATCATTTTCATGAAACAGTCTCTAAACAAACCAGTTTATGTCAGTAATTGCTCCTCAACTGGAATTAACTTAGTGATTACCAATTCTGCTCAGGTGTTTTCCTCATTGTTTGAGAGAAAACAGCCTCATGTTTGCCTGTTTCTCAAATCTATGCCTTATAACTAACCGATGCCTTGTTCCTACCAAGTTCAATTTGGCTTAAGGAAAATGATATTTGATTTTTCAAAGTGAATCAGTTGGATAGATGGGGAGTTGAGATGAATAGTTGGGTAGATAATGGCTGGATGGCCAGAAGATTGGATAGATGGCTAATGGGTACATGGATAGGTGAGTGGTTAGGTGGATGGACAGAAAGGGACGGATGTATGGTTGGGTAGATAGTTACATTGTAGTTGGGTAAGTGGGTGACTGGATGGTTAGATGGAAGTGTAGATAGATTAATAGGTAAATACAGACAGTGAGACGTAGGTGGAATAAGAGATACGCACTTGGTCCCATTTTCACCGCTTTGCACTGTGATTTGTGAAGCCCCCAGCTTGGGCCGGAAAAGATTTATCACATGGTTGTTCCAGAGGAACTTAACCTTCTGGATTTTTCCAACATTGAGGTCCACATCAATGTCACGCATATGAATTGCATGTGGTTGGAGGGATCCTCTGAAAGTGCAGACATAAAATGTTAGATCAGCTGGATATATGAATACGCAGGATGATAATAATCTATTGTTTCTCCAAATAATGGCTGTCATTGTTTTTTTTCTGCTAATACCTTGAATGACTCTGTATACATTCAGGGGCTGCCAAAACACAAATGTATTTGTGAAGAACACGTCTTCAAAAAAATATAGGACTGTAGAATTCTAGTCTTAGTTTGTCCTTAGGGGAAATCAAATATTTGGGGAGCCATGTTAACCTTATAGTTACACTACAAGACTAATCAATATAATGTCTTATTTTAAGGATGCATGTGGCTTCAGAAGTCTTCTGTTAGGATTTCATATGGAGAATAGAGAGTTGTGAAAGAACTTAAACTTAACATGAAAAGCATTCTGTAAAAGTTAGTAAAAAAAAAAGAATATTATTTTATAGCACACTTATGTATTCATCTGGCACATATTTACCAAGCACCGCATATGCCCAGTAGAAGCTAGGTGCTGAGGCTACCGCAGCAATAAGAAGCTAGGTGTGCAAGTGTTGGGGTGAGGGTGGAGAGTGCATGTGTGTGGGGGGGAGTTGCTACATAAACATGCCTTGCGAAAGGAGAATTTGATATCTATAAAACCCAAGTCAGAAAGTGATGACTGACATTCCAAAAGAAGTTAGCAAATATCTGATTTTAAATAGTGAATTCCCCCTCTGGGCTTCACTCTTCTCATCTGTAAAATGGGATGATCGGCTTAGAATTTCCTCCGGCTCTGACATTCTAGAATTCGGTGCTTCTCCAGAATAGATGGCTAGATTTATAAAGCGTTTTTATACCCAATTCTTAGGAATACTCTATTATGAATATTATGAGTATGAAAAGTATGACCATTTCACTTTACTGTCAAACTTACTTGAAAATTTCATATTGTTTTGAGTTTGCATTACTTCCATACAAGGCAATCCTAAAGTACCCACTCGTTTTCTTTTTTCCAGCCAGTGTGACCGATACCCTGTATCTCCAACCTGTCCAAAGACACATAATCAGTTCAATTAACTCACTTTGTTGAAAAAAAAAAAATCATCCCATGGAAGCATTCTTGTTCCTAGCTCTGAATCCCCAGTCTGAAATGTCGCTAGTACTGAGGTAGAGAAACCCTAATCTGGAGCTTTCTCAGAGCATTCATACATATACAGATAAGTTTATAAAAGAATATCCAAGGCTTTTTTCCCCTTCCACAAATATGACGCGCTGTTATTCTCTATTGTCTCCACCCCCACCCCCCCCACCCCAGAGTGATTTACCACCTCTCTCTGTCCTGCTGTGTTCTGGAATGCTACCCCCACCAGGGATCTTGCCACTGGCATTCAATTGAGTTCAGCTGATAAGAGATGTGCACAGGAGATCAGAAGGCAAGATGAAAGGGGCAGGACCATCTCTCCTGCTCCCCTGGTGCCTCCCTGGTTCCAGTACCAAATGTCTGGCAATAACTACCCCCTCTATGATAGCATGCCATTCCAGGAGCCCCACAACCACCAGATTCTGGGTGCCTCAGCATTCCTTGTTTGTTCCTTTAACCCTGCCCACACCTCTCAAAGTAGATCTTTCAATAAAGTCTCTTCATTTGAACCACTCTGATGAGTTCTCTGTCCATCGGGACCCTGACTGACACACACTGTAATGTATTGATATGTGGGGTTTCTGCCTCTTGTCTTTTCATTTACTATGCTTTAGAGGATTTCTTTCTTCAGTACATGGAACTATCCCCTTGCCTTTTATTGGTTATTGGTTATTTACCAATTTGTGGGCATCTAGGGTTCTCCTCACTAAACTTTTGGTATTAAAAACAATGCTGCAGTGCACATCCTTGAGCACATCTTCTTATGCAAGCATTGTCCTAAGGTATGTCTGAGAAGTGGGGTGACTGGGTTGAAGGAATATGCATATATGCATATCCAGATGCATCCAGATCCACATCTGCATATCCAGATGTTATAGTTACTCCAAACTGTTATCTTCTATCGTAAGTATTGTGAGGATTACATGAGATACTACATGTGAAAAGTGTTTTGTAAAGTGCTATATATATACTTTTTTAAATTTATAACTTCCTTGAAAAATAACACTCTTCTATTCAGCCACCATATACTATTACTTATGACAAATGAATCTTGATGATTTTACCAACTTGTACTTTGTTGGTAAGAAGCGGGGCAAAATAACAACACAAACGGCGTGTGTGTGTACGCACAGGTGCACATATGCATGCACGATGGTGTCGGGGAACTAGTAGGACAGATAATCACAGGTGTGACCTCTTGACTTACAGTGACTTTGCCTCATGCGACCCTCTCTTCCCGTTAATGGATTCATCCTTCCTGCCACCGGGGTGGGTGAACATAGGACCAGCCTGTGCCAATCATCATTGTACTTCACTCTACTGATCAGGATTGTTGGTTAGATAATGTCCTTCTATTACATCTAAGCTGGTTGGTGTTGTCCGTTGCCAGGCGTCCTGACTAATTCGGCTGATAACACCTTCCAAATTACTTGCAAGAGGTTTTAAAGGAGTAAAATGGAAACTTACAAGTAAAGTTACCGCTGTCTCCTGTGTTCAGGAAAAAGGTTTGTCCCACAGCACTGGTATTCCTCTGAAATCGGTCAGCGTAGTGCCCCATTTGGGGACATCCTTCAGCTGGGCAAGGGAAACAGCTATCCTAGTGAAAAAAACATAATTTGCTTGCTAGGAGTAGGCTTTGAGTGATTCAATCAATTAAGCAAATAATTCATCTTTCCATCCTATTAATCTACCCATGCACCTATCCATCTCCCATGCATCCTCTCATCCATCCAACCATCCTCTCATCCATCCATCCATTCTCCCACCCTCCACTGACATCCATGCATTCATCTACCCATATATCCATGTCTTCATCCTCAGAACTGTATGAAGCCCTGCTGTGTCCCCAAAGAAATACCCAGAAAACTTGGAGTATAGTTGAGTAAAAAAAGTCCTATCCAGGAAGCAATAATGCTACAATATGGAAGGGAAATGCAAGACATCTTCTAAGAGGAATAAATGGGACATGTAAGTTATTTCAAAAGAGCAGAGGAAGAGAAGGTCTGGGACCATCTACACTTTGCTGTGAATTATATAATTGATCCCTCTTTGATGTTCCCCAAATGGTAGTTCATTCGTTGAAGTCTGGAGGATGTGGTTTGTTCTGTTCAGATCAGACCAACATTTTATGCTACCATGGCACTGGTCTTCTGTTCTTTGCTCACATCCATCTTCCACGGTGTGCAGAGCTATTTTGCAATTTGGAAAGCACAAGACAAGTACGGGAGGCTGTGTATATTATTATCCACACCCTAACAATACCTAGGATGGTCAAGGCTACACAGTGAATACTCACAGACCCTGGGGATTGAACATGATATCCTTTGGATCTTAGTTCAACCCAAAAACGTTAAGGTCAAAATCAGTTTTGAAAGGAAACATGTGAGTATAGATGTATTTTTATTTTTACTTTTGAAAAAAAATATTTTGAAACTTCAAACTTTTGCAACCCCAACATACTAACTAATTCAGGCAAAAAGCTCAACCTTTCACACTGGTTTGTTGTTGGGGAACAATATCCCCTCAAAGATCACTAAAGGGAAATGGGACTTCCATAATGGATAAATTGGGTAGATTTTTTTTTTTTAAATCTTAAACAAGTAATCAAACTGTAAGTCATCAAGTATTAAGATGATGTGCCACTAAATGAATGCCAATGCCTCTGGTTGCCGTGCACTGAGGACTCAATAACACCCAGTAAATCATGAAGAAATAACCAGACAAATTCAGATTGTGGAATATTCTAGCAGACACTTGGTCTGGAATATAACTGTCAATGTCTCATAACTGTCTTGGATGACCAATGAAAGATTGGAGCTGTTCTAGATTAATGGAGACTCAAAAAGGGGCTCAGTCAGTTGAGTGACTCTTGGTTTTAGCCCAGGTCATGATCTCAGGGTCATGTGATTGACCCCGCATAGGGCTCTGGCTCGGAGGTGGAGCCTGCTTAAGATTCTCTCTCCCTCTCCCTCTGTCCCTCCTTGCCTGCTCATGCTTGCTCTCTTAAAAAAAAAAAAAAAAAAAAAAGAAGAGAAAAAGAAAGAAATTAAAGGAAAGGGAAAAAATGCAATTCAAGAAGAAGAAGAGAAGAAAGAAAGAGAAGGAGAGAGGGAGAGAGGAGAAGAAAGGGAGGGGAGAGGGAAGGAGGGAGAATGAAAGAAAGAAAAAGAAAGACAGCTAGAGGACATTATTTGGATATTTGGAGAAGTTTGAATATGAACTATGTATTAGAAAATATTAGTATATCAGTGTTAAATTTCTTGAATATTGTTCTATAGAATGGTCTTGTTCTCAGGAGATGAACATATTTATGAGTAAAGTCTTGAGTTTGCTTTCACATAATTTAGAAGAAAACTATACATATACACACATTCAAATGTTAACAATCGGTGTGTGTAGGTGATGGGTGGACAGGTATTCATGTACTCTTGTAGATTAGGAATTTTCCAGAATAAAAAATTGAGATCTAGGGAAGGCCTAGTAGTCAGGTCCCCTCCTACCCACCCTGCTTCCAGGAGAAGGCTCTATGAGGCTCGGCATGTGCAGTACCTCCTCCCTTTAGTCATGAGGCTAGAGCTCTTCTCTGTTCCAAGCCATAGGGACAAAATCCCTACCATCAACAGGGCCACCAGCATCTTCCCCCAGCCCTGGGGTGACCTACCTCCTGAAACTCATGGTAAGAGGCACACGGGTAGCCCAGGAAGCCATCGGGGCTCAAGATGCTGCTCGAGTAATACTTGTAGCTTCTTAGGTGATTGCAAGCCACAAAGTCTCGGGCTCCTGGGGGAAGCAAAGGGCATGGGAGCTCACAGGAGGCATTTTACTTCTGAAGGCTGAACCATCCTGCCTGAATGAGGAATCCTCTCCCCTTCCCGCACCCCTCACCCTGCACATTTCACAGATGGGTGTCAGGGCACAGTTTGGAATTTCGGTGCCTGACACTTTGGCATACTTAGGGGAGAGTAGAAAATCTGGGGACGTGTTTAGTAGTGGTGGTTGGCCAGAGTGGTTTTTCCTCTCCCCTATACTGTGTCCACTTGCTGGGAAGGTCCAGCTCAAGGGCCGGCAAGTGTTGGAGAGTGACAGGTGCTAATGAGCACATTTGTACAATCCTCTGAGGATGGTATGTAATGTAAAGGGATGATGAGGGCTGGGGGCCATGCAGGGGGCAGTGAGGAATGTCTATGCAGAGAGTGAGAGAGAGAGAGAGGATAGCAACAGACTTTAAAGGGATCCTACATGGCCCAGTCATTGCATGGTGAAGGCCCAGATTATTTGTTCTGAATTTTCGTGAGAAGCCAGTGTCTTGACTTTCACATGAAAATCTTTCTATGCTTAAATGATAGCAGTAAATTCCCACTTTTTTATTAAAGATTTTATTTATTTATTTATTCATGAGAGACACAGAGAGAGGCAGAGAGACACAGGCAGAGGGAGAAGCAGGGTCCCTGCGGGGAGCCCAGTGCACGACTCGATCCCAGGACCCTGGGATAATGCCCTGAGCCAAAGGCAGACCCTTAACTGACTGAGCCACCCAGGGCCCCTCATTCCCACTTTTAAAATTCCCACTTTTAAAAGCCAATTACACACTGTTGTGGGTTGTATTCTGAGGCTGGGCCTCAGTTTGTGAACGGCACACACGGGACAGGCCTTTGGAGCGAAGCAGGCTTATTTGTGGCTTTGGCCCCAGGCTGAGAACTTCTTTCCTACTCTTCCAGGCACAAGGTAAAAGCATCGGACAGTATGATTACTGTGGCCTCCAGCCACTCTATCTCTGCATTTTATTTACCATCTTTTTCTTGAAACCAAAGTCTTTTTGTTTGGAAAATTATTTTTTCACTTCTCTAGCTACTGGGTACCAAACTTGCTAAAAAGTGATCTGCAGCAACATCAGACATACCTGGAGGTCACTTTGGGGCTGGGGCTCTGGTGGGCTCTGGTGGGAGAAAGGCACCCACTGCCCAGGGAGAAAGGCACATTTCCCTTTGCTCCAGGGAAGCAGCGGTGGGATTACTTCCCCACAGTTCTGGGCTCCACCTGCCCCATGGCCCAGAAACTTCCTGCAGAAGCTGGTTCCGTGTGTCCCACACCAACGCTCATTACCAGACAACAGGAGGACCTGTTTCAAACTTAATTGTTTCTTTCATCCAACACTTCTGCCCTGCGATCCCATCACAGAGGAGCAAGCGGATTTAATTGTTCCTCTGCTCAGCGCCTGGGTAACTCGGAGCTCCACACAATAGGTACACACTCCAGTGTCATGGGCTTGTTCACTCTCAATTGCCTTTTAAATTAAACCTGGGACCTATTATGTGTACCCTGCTCGTCACTGCTGGGAAGGGGCAGCCCTTATTGTGACTCTGGTGGTCTCTCAGGGGGCGGAGAAGCTGCGTCTTCCCTGGAGTTACCTGGTGCAGAGCCCAGAGGAGGTTAAAGCCCCACTTACTGCCAGTGGATATTGGCTGTGGCTTTAGCAACCTGCTATTTATTTATTTATTTATTTATTTATTTATTTATTTATTTATAAACATTTTATTTATTTATTTATGAGAGAGAGAGAGAGGAGCAGAGACACAGGCAGAGGGAGAAGCAGACTCCCTGTGTGGGAGTCTGATTCAGGACTTGATCCCAGGACCCCAGGATCATGCTCTGAGCCAAAGGCAGATGCTCAACCACTGAGCCATCCAGGCATCCCTATTTATTTGTTTTTTTAAAGGTTTTATTTATTCATGAGAGACAGAGACACAGGCAGAGGGAAAAGCAGACTCCTTGCAAGAGCCTGATGTGGGACTTGATCCCAGGACCCCAGGATCCCGACTTGAGCCAAAGGCAGATGCTCATCTGCTGAGCCACCCGGGTGCCCCGCAACCCTACTTTTTAACCTCAGCATATGAAATATAAAAATGACACCGAAGGTCACTGAGCTTTGTGTAATGGACTGGACTGCTTGCTTTGGGCTAGACTTCGGTGTGTCTGGGAGGCCCTGGCTTCGGAGAACTCTCAGCTCAGACAAGTAAGGACTAAAATGAAACAATCACAGACTCGAAGCCTCCACTCTCAGGGAGGACAGTGAAGCCCGGTCTTGCAGGGCAGGGTGGTGGTGGGGTGGACAGGAACAACCAAAGGTCAGAATAAAGGCAGCTATCACAGATGATGTCAAGGGTCACTTCATACTGGGGGCACTGAGCCCACCCTCTCACACGAACGGAAGTCCACACAAGGTGCATCCCTCAGAGCCTAGGTCCTCCTGCTTCCAGCTCACTCTCCCCAAACCCACAGAACATGTTCTGCACCTCCGCCTCTGTCTCCCTACCAGCTCAGCTCCTTTCTGTGCCTAGAACTTGACCACAGCAAATGGCAAGAACGTCTAACCCTTCAGATCTTTGCTTACGCCCAGCAGTCCTTCAGGGAGCAAGCACAGAAGACAGAGGGTCAAAGCCCAAGCTGGGTCTTTGCCGGTGGACTGGTCCTGTCATGCCTCAGCATCCTGACAAGGGGGAGATGGTGCAGGATGGGGCACGAGATCGGGGGTCTGCAGCTAGAAATTGGGCTTAAATCTCGGGTAGCCTTGGGCAAGTTTTATAACTTTACTGACCCAGTGTCCTTGTCTGTAAAATGGGACTGATCAAAGCAAAGACCTCATGACATTGTCGGGGAAATACCTGGCACACACCACGCACTGTTTCTCCCCAAGTGGAGCAGCCGCTGTCTTGCCTCCCTAACTCACCTACCTTCCCATATGCCATTTATGTCAATGATGGTTGAAAGGGCATTCTTCTGACATCCAGGCATTTGCTTTCCTCCATTTGGATAGAAATCCAGATGACCCACCTTTTGGCTCATTCCAAAACCTGAAATATTGTAAGCGGAGATGATCAGGGAGGTGAGCAGTCCCAATGTTAGGTTGTGGTCACAGACAGCATTCGACTCCTTTCAACCACATCGAGAACCTTCTTGGCAAATTCTCTTCTCGGCAGAGCCACTGTACCGTGTCTGTGGCTCTGCAGAAAGTGCTCAGAAATGGGCACGTGACAAGACAAGAAGGGAGGAGAGCACACAGGAGGAGAAATGGGGGGAAGGTAGGCTCTGGGTGAGCATGCACACATGTATATTTGTATGTGTATGTGTGTCGGTCTGACGTGGGGAGACCCTGAACGGTCCTGACATGCCCTGACACCACTATGTACCTGCAGATACACACCAGGACTGGTGCAAGTTTTATTACTATATTCATTCAAAAATTTTGACTTCTATGTTATATCATTATATTGAGACCACATTCCGTTATATTGCTATCTTGAGAACCCAGTACAAGGGTAGGAGTTTTGGTTTTTGAAGCACGCAGACCTGTGATCACAACCTGGTTCTACTTATAGACTCCGTAATGTTGGGCAGTTCCCTCGGCAGTGAAATTGTAATAATAATAATACCCACTTTTAGGGTTGTTAGGATTAATGAGCTAATGTGTGCAAAAGGTTCAAAGCAGCACATAGTAGATACTCAATGACTGATATAATTATCATTAAAAACATTTTTCTATTGGCATGTTTCACGAGTGGTTGTATAAGAAAATAACGAAGAAAAGAACATTGACTTAGAAGAACCAGACAACAGGATATATTTAATATCCAATAAAACAAACTGCAGCCAGAGCTTTGACAAAAGAAGTAAAAAAAAAAAAATTCAAAAATTAACTTTTGCATTTTGCAAGTACAGGTCAAAGGTCAATAAGGACACATCTATCTTTGGATATGGGCAGACTGGAAAGGATGCAAGATTTGAAAACTAGTGACAGCCTTCCAGGCTGTAGAAGAGCTTCTGGTTCTACCTGGGGTGGTAGCGGCTGATACCACAGGCACTGTCCTGGCTGGCACCCAGGACTGCTTGGTGCCCAAGGTATTCGGAAGGTGCGCCTTTTTGCATATCCTCCTTGTAGTATGTGTGTGGGGTGCACCTGGACCCACTCTCCTCAGTTACAGCTGGTCACCAAGAGGTAAGGTGGGGAACTCACCTAGGAAGGGGATTATGGGAGCACAATCCGTGTGAATCACATCCACAAACATGGCATCAGACGGGTCCAGTCGAACCTCCTCAGGTGTGCCTTGGAAGCATGGCTGTGCTGGATCCAGTCCTGAAATCGGGCAGGTGGGTAGTTAGGCCACACTCTAAGACAAACTAGGATCTAAACTCTTTATCCACAAGATCCATGGGGATTCCTGGGCAAAGAGTCCCAGATCTCAGCAGCGTGACTTGGGAAATTGGATCTGTAGCTCCTGGTCTGCTTAGGAGAGAGAAGGTAACATGGAAAGGCTAAAAGTGGGGTCACTATCCACAAACCTCCAGAAGACCCCAGTGTTTGACTTCTAGCAGGATCTAGGTGACCCCTGGCTCCTTCACTTCCTTTGTCCTTTTCCCCCTCATGTGTTACTATTTGGCCACTGCTCTCCAAGACTGCAAGCTCCCTGACCTCACCCAGGTCCAGCCAGTCCCCAGGCCCCAGGCCCCACACTGCTGGTCCCCTCTGGCTGCTTATGCTATCCCCAGTCTGCTGCTCACCTTCCCATACCCTCCCCTAATAAATCTGTTCTCTCCAAGACCAGGCTCAAACACCACCTCCTCAGGGAAAACTTAGCCTCTCCTTCCTCAGTCCACGCCATCCCCATTGTATAGGATTATTCTGTGTTTGATTAATTCGACTCTGAATTTTACTTGCCTCCTTTATGGTCTGCCTCCTGGACTAGACTGTGGGTCTCTTGAAAGGAGCTGTGCCCACTTCATCTTTGAGGAGACACAGAGGGTGGACGCAGCAGGGCACCCAGGACTCGGGCACCTGTATTTAGCCCTGGTTTCGATCAAGGTCAAATACCTGTCCTCGCTGAGTTTCAGTTTCCTTGTCCAGAAGGTGGGAATAACAACCACCTCTCCTACAGGGTTATGATGAAACCCCCATGAAAAGATGGAAGAGAAGGGACTTTGCAAACTGAAAAATTTTATAGAAATATGAACTACAATCCCCGTATCCCTCACCCGATGCCAGCACAGAGCCCTGAGCAAAGGAGACATTCATTACATGTTAAATTGAACTGTTTGCCAAAGCCACATGTTGATTTGCCCGCACAAAATAAATAGTTGTCTGTGGCTTGTGTGCGTTCATCTTGCCAAGTAATTTATTCATTTATTCAGTATTTACTGAGCACCTCCAATGTGGCAGTTTTCAGGTGACCACTTTTCATTCTCTGCTTGTGCATGGCACAGCATACATACTTGTGGAGCTGATGACTCAATTTAAAAACCTCAGTTTATTATTATTATTATTATTATTATTATTATTATTATTATTATTTTACTCTTGCAGTAATAACCCGAAGTCATGTGCCTAATATGCCAGTTGTATTTTCCTTTAAAAAAATAAATGTATTTTTATTTGCAATCAGGTGTTTTCGAATACGCATGAATACAGGGACGGCTCCTTTCGGATTCAAGTGGGGCACCCCCTGCAGGCTGCACCTGGGGGCCCGCCCGCCTCTCCCGCACCCGCACCGGCCGGGCGGCGCCGCGCACCTGTGATCCTGCCCACGCGGCCGCCCAGCCTCCTGCCCGCCTCTGCTGCCGCGTGCGCGCCCAGGCTGTGGCCGATCAGGTGCGCGTCCTCCGGGCGGTAGCCCAGCTCGGTCTGCGGACGGGTGGCGCGTCAGGTCCCGCCGGCGCGGGGGCGCGGGGGCGCGGGGGCGCGGGGGGCGCGGGGCCGTGGGGGCGCAGGAGGCGCGGGGGGCCGCGGGGGTGCAGGGGGCGCGGGGGCGCGGAGGGCGCGGGGGGCCACAGGGGGGCGCGAGGCCGTGGGAGCGCAGGAGGCGCGGGGGGCGCGGGGGAGCGCGGGGGTGCAGGGGGCGCGGGGGGTGCGCGGAGGGCGCGGGGGGCCGCGGGGGGGCGCGAGGCCGTGGGGGCGCAGGAGGCGCGGGGGGGCGCGGGGGCCGCGGAGGGGCGCGCGGGGGGGCGGGGGGGTGCCGCGGCCCGCGGGGGGCCCGGAGGGCGCGGGAGGGGCGCGGGAGCCGCGGGGGCGCGGAACTCGGGAGGAGCCGACTCCAGGGAGGAGTCCCCTGGAACTCGGGCTGCTCCTCCCGGGATCGCGCGACCCGGTCCGCAGCCTGCGCGGGCGGTGCGCGGGGCAACAGTGCTGACCAGCGGCCACCGCGTCAACTGCAGGCTGCCCTGGAGGGGATGGGACCCTTGCGCTGCCTTCAGCCACCCACACCCCGCGGGGGTGGGGGGGACCTGGTCCCCGGCTGGGGTTGGGCCTGTCTGGGAGAGCGTGGGTAGTGGGCCTGGCTCTGGGATTCTCCAGAATAGACCTTCCAGAAGGCTGTAAGGGGCCTTTCCTCCTGGGCTGAGAAAGAAGACTCCTCTGGAACTCCCAGAATAGCCTGCAGGAGAGACTTTCTTTCCAAAGGGGAAACTGGGGCTCAAAGAGGTTAGTTTGACTCAGGCCCCATAAGTAGGAGTCTTTGGGACAATCCAGGAGGGAAGAGAGGTGCAACTTCACATTAGGAAGGCCCTTCTTGGGCTTCCCGCCTGGCCCCAGCCCAGGGAGCCTTAGGCTGCCTCTTAGGTACAAGGGAGTGGTGCTTGGGTAGCCCCTTTTCTGCCTGCTACCCACAGGATGTGGCCCACGCAGGGTTTTACCGACAGCTGTTGTATGAAGAAAGCTATTTGTGCTCCCACAACCCGAATGTTCTGGATAGCTTGGGAATATCGTGTCTTTGCCCCACGTTTCCAGTCCACACAGATGCAATTCACCTTCTCCACTTTAAACATTTTCTGGGGAAGACAAGAGAGAGAAACCAATTTATTAACAGCCACAGACTGTACACTCCAAAGATAGGAATTCATACCCATGGAGCACCCAGATTGTGCCAGAACTCTAATATTCCTTGTACTTGTCCAAACTTTCACCACGTCACTATTGATTGAGTGTGCTTATCCGCACTTAACAAATGTGGAAACTGAGGCCCAGAATGGATTAAATGACTTGAGCCTGAGGTCTCACAGATGTGACACAGCCAGATCAAAAAGTTCACTTACTAGATGAGGGGTTAGTTAGCAAACTATTGCAGTAGGGCCAAATCTACCTGCTTTTATAGATAAAGTTTTATTGGAAGGCAGCCACACCCATTTGTTTACTTATCTGTTATCTCTGCTTCGGAGCTAAAACAGAGTTGAGCTGAAACCATATGACCCAAATCGAACACAAATGCTGGAGGGTTGAAGCCCTGGGTATGTTGCTTTTATGTTCCCAACAATGCTTTGGTGGGAGATCTAAGGTATTAAGGGACACGTTTAATCAGATAAAATTTAGACTGAAATAAGATAGGACCCTCTCAGATATGCACATCTTTTACACCCGGGCCTGTGACCACAGTCTGCTGCCCAAGCAGAGATACTGGTCCCTTGGCGTAAGGGCGGGGGTAGGGAGTAGGGGATCAGATGTCAGATAGGGCCACTCCATACACTTTGTTCATTTGGGGGTGCCCTGGACTGAGACTTGGTTCAAGAGGGGAAGGCATTAGCTAGAGACCCGGGCATCATGTTGGGTGGCGTATACCTGACTCTTCCATGTCCAGGTTTACACAGTTTCCTTCTGGGGCTCAGGGGGCATGTGCAAACACCCAATTCCAAGAAAAGAAGAGAGCCCTTGGAGAGAAGCTGTTGAGGTTGGTCCCTGTTCAGACTAAGGCCCAAAAAGCCATGGCCCCCGGGCACCTCCTCCAGGTTAAATCTGCAGACACACAGCATCGTGGTGTTTTATGGACAGAAGACCTGGTTTTTCATTCCACCTCCAGATTCAACGTTGGGCAAGTACTGAACTTCTTTGTGCCTTAGTTTGCTCATCTATAAAATGGGAACATAGCTATACCTTCCTCACTCTACCTGCACGGTGTCAGGTTCATGGTAAGTGCTCTAGAAATGGATGTTATAAATAATAATTCATTACTAATATTCATGATAACTTTAGAGCTGTATTGTCTAGTATTGTAGCCACTAGCCATGGGTGGCTATTCAAAACTAATTAAAATTAAATGAAATTTAGAATTCAGCTCTGTGGTCACACTAGCCACATTGCAAGTGTTCATTAAGCACAGGTGACTAGTGGCTCCTGATTTGGACAGTGCAGATACAGAACATTCCCATCAGCACAGAATGTTCTATTGGATAGCAAAGCTCTAGAAGTTAAATTTAAGCACTTTCCTGTCACTCAGGGGTTTTACATAAACCATCCAAGACAAATGTCAGGTAATTTGCTATAGTTTCCACCTCTGGGACTTTCTGATTAGAATCTGTTTTTTTTTTTTTTTTTTTTCAGCCTCAAGAGCTGGTTGGCTAGAAGTTGTTGGTTTGGGAGAACTTGACCACAGATGCCTTGAGAACCTAGGCTTTCCTTGGTGGTTTTGGGAAGATCACTTCTCTCCTTGGGTGTCTCCTTTCCCAGCCTCAGGGATACGGGGCTGCGGTGTTTGAATCTGGGTGCTGGGTGCTGGGTGCTAGAGGGCTAGATGCCGGGGGTTTGCCCCTACCTTGCACATGTCAGACAGCCAGTTCTCCTCCCCCTTGTCTATGAAGCCGTGGATGATGAAGCGTGTCTTGCGGTCCAGTTGGAAGTTTGAAGCCTCAATGGTGTCTAGATCAGTGGCAGTGATCAGCTGGTTTAATTACAAAACGTGAATTTGAATGTTGGCCTTTCCAAGCCATGGACTGTTAGAGCCAGCTCCATCCAGTAAGACTGAAATTGGATCGGGCTGGAGCAGGCCTTCCTGACCTGAGGTTGGAGGACAAAATTCATAATGCCCAAGGTCATGGACTTCCTGTTTTCATTAACCCCTAATTGAAATCTAGCATTTCTGTTAATTATGAAGCTAGGCAACAAACCACAGTAGCCTTATACCACTCACAGTTTCATGGCACGTCGCTGTTGTTAATAGATACCTTAAAATAATTTATACTCATTTAAGATTGCAGCAGTTGTTAGACCAACTGCTAAATCTTGTTTAGTGAGATAGTAAAGTAGCACATAGATTACTGTAGCACGTATTTATCTCTTTAAATGTTCTGATAACTGTTTTTCAATACAATTGGTGTCCTTTGTAATCTTACGTGTTTTACTTTATGCATTTAGAAACATCATCCGGAGAAGGGGCCCTTAGGCTTCCCCAGATGCTGAAGAGATCTCTGGCCCCGAAAAGATGAAGAACTCATGCACCCAGAAGTACCGGGCTTGAAGGGGAGGTTCAGCTCCGTGGAGCCCTGAGGGGCATCTCAAGGTCTTGAAAACTTAAGAACAGATTTCCAAATGCCTGCTAGTCCCCTCCCACCAGACCCCCTAGGCAAGATTCCATGAAGAAGAATCTCATTAAAACAGCACAATAGCTATGTCTAAGCAGATGCCCCACTGGAAGCTCAGAGTGGGGTGCTGGTCCCCTAGGGCCCCACTGTGAGTGACCTCAGGGGCCTATAGATAGACACCTGGCTCTGAACTTTGACTGGAGCTGTGAGCTGCTTCGATTCTGAGCAAGTTCTCCTTGTCACTTCTAACCACCTGCAGACAGCCGGTCCTGCTTCCACCTAGCAGGCCCTCTGGGAACTGGAGGGTGCTCCCATGGTCCCCACCTTTTGTCTTTTGTGGCTAAGCATTCCTTCTTCCCCGTCTGTCTTCTAGCCCCTCAGGAAGGATTTATACTTCCACACCTCTACCCAACTGAGGGGCTTCTCTCCTTCCACTGCCTGGTGCAGAAAGAAGACAGACCCTCCCAGGGAACACCAGGCCTGGGCTTCTCCATAAATGCTGCTTTCCCAGGAACAGGCTGCTGATGCAGGGAAGCTCCTGAGGTTCTATGCACAAGTGTGTGTGAATGTGTTAGTTTCTGGTTTGGGCGTCCATAGATTTCATTACATGTGCATAATGGTTTATGATCCTGAGAGCTAGGATGGCTGCGGGTCTAACATTGGTGGGGAAGCATCACCTGCAAAGTTTCAAGGCAGTGCATTTTTCCTTAGACAGCCATGTGAAGGGTCCAACATGGGCGCCCACATCTGCCCACCTTACGGCGTTTCCGTCCCACACTTACTTGGAAGTTGTTGGGATTCTCATTTGTGTACAGAAGAAAGCGAGTGTTGATGTCCTTGGGATTCCAGGGAAATAACTTGAAAGGCCGCTGAAGGGTCCCACTCCATGGTTTGTCATCGGGAAAGCAGCCAAGATGTCCATAACAGATCTCCTTTCCTGGGGCAGGAAGAGCAACCAACAGGGCACTCGTGGGGTTCTGGAAAAGAGCACTGTATTCTCAACTACACAAGAGGATTCTTCAGGATGAGCCCGGGCTGGCTATGGCCAACGCTGGTCTTCATCTTTGCCAGTCATTGTTCCCCAAACTTCCTGGTTATAGGGAGTCACCTGGGGGCTGGGAGTGACTGTGTGTCATGTACACCATTGTCCCCAGGCTCCTCCCTCAGAGGTTCTGATTCAGAGGATCTAGGGTGGGGTGCTGGGAATAGCATGCGTAATGCTGTTTGACCCTTATCATCCCACCTGTTGGGGAATCACTGAGAATTCCTGGGACCCTTCTGCCTTAAAACTACTTCTTCCAGGAAACTCCCAGATGGCCTTGGATGTATATTCATCAAGCATCAGGTATTTATCAGGTGTGATATCTGTGACACGGTACTTCTTGAGTCACCTTCCTCTCTCCATTACATCAACTACCGGCCATGCATTCGTGGGTAGCTGCCCAGTTCACATAACTTCATGTCACCCTTTTGCACACACTTTTGCCCCAAATTATTCTCTGCCATTTCAGATTTTCCCTGTTGTTCTTTGGAAAGGTAGATTTTTAAAGAACAGAGATGATTTATTTTTGCATCAGTACATGCAACTAGCCGATGGACCCAAGTGACCATAAGTGCCCGGCCTTTCTCTAATCTACAACACGAACATTTCCACAATGAATTGTCACTGAGGATGACATAATCGCATCTGGGGGATTGCAATGGTTCTCTCTTCTAGGCTTCCTCACCTCCTAAACTGGTGTTGCCAAATGTTGACCGTTCATTGAAAAGCTGGTAAGAGTTAACACTTGTTTCCTGTGTGCCAGATAGCATGCTAGCACTTTACCAGGATTATCCCATTTAAGACTCAAAACAGCCCCACGAGTAAGGAGTTTGTATTATTACACCCATTTTACAGATGAGGAAACCAAGGCATAGAGAGACAGAGCAAGTAGCTCAAGGTCACAGCCAGTGGTGAAGCCAGGATTTAAACCTGTAAAGTTTAATTGGGAACATAGCTAGGATAGCTAGGTGCTGAGGAGATATGGAGACAGATCAGATTAAACCCTGCCCTGAAAAAGAGAGAGAGAGAGAGAGAGAGAGAGAGAGAGAGAGAGAGAGAGGAAATCTAACAGGGAAGGAGTAATGATGGAGTGAAATTCACACTGGAAAGACAAAAGATGAAAATGATGCTTGCCTCTGGTGGCAAATGCAGGGGCTTGGGGGCCAGGTTACCACACCTGGGCTGTTAGGGGGAGACGGGGAAGTGCTGGAGGGCGTGAAGCTGGTGAGTGGTGTGGAGCCTCCTGTAGGTGGCTCAGAGGAGGGAGGGCCTGTGATGGGCGTGGGGTGGGGGGGTATGGCATGGGACAGTGCAGGGCCAGTGAGCCTGGGGAGGTAGGTCACAGGCATCCTGACCTCCGATGACAGTGGAAATTAAGGCACAGGTGGGGAGATGGGGGTAGGAGGTGGCTTCTGAGCCTTGTATGGGACAAGTGAGTTTGAGGCATGGTGGGAGGCCCTGGGCTTCAGGAGGGTGGGCAGCCAGGCCGGAGGCGAGGCAAGGGGGAAGCCTGACGACAGAGAAGGAAGAGGAGGAGGTGCCCGGGAGTGACTTTTGGGGGCTGCCCAAGTCTGGGGCAGGAGGAGGCAGTAAATCAGCAAAGGAGACCAGAGGGGTCAGAAAGGCCTGAGATGCAGCCGCATCCACCCCAGATTCTGCTGTTGGGAGCCAGGTCTCGCTCCATGGCTGGGATGGAAGGGAAGGCCCAGAGGGGGCCTGGGGACAAGCCAAGGGGACAGGGGGAGGAGTCTGGATGCAGAAGGAAGCCTCAGCAGGGACCCGAGGAGGAGGCCGTGTCTGCTCTTGAGGGAAGCAAGCTCCAGCAGGGTTTGGGGAGCCGAGCCAGGCAGTGAGGGGTCCTGCTGATGGGAGGAGGCGAGGCAGAGAGGGAGAGAGGCGCTGCATGCACCTGTGAGGCACACCTCTGTGGAAGTGGGGGTGACCGGGAGTGAGCAGGCTGGGGACTCCAGGGGGCTGTGGCGGCAAGGGAGGCATTTTCTGTTCCAGGACAAGTACACCCTGGTATCTGTGTCTGAATCTGGACAGAGGCCAGAGAGGGACCGATCGGAGCTGGGGAGACAGAGACCCTGTGAGGAGAGAAGGTGGGGGCCGTGGGCAGGAGGGTGGGCTCCTTTGGCAGGCCTGGCAGCAGGGGAGCTGTCAGGGGACATGTCTATGTGACATGAGTCTGCTGACATGCTCCTGTCTCCTCGGGGGGGGGAGGGACTGGGTGTGAGGGGTCTGCCACAACTGCCTCCCGCTCCCCTGGCCCCAGCTGCTGCCACCTCTGCCACCGGCCTCACCGCCCCTAGAGCCTTTGCAGGAGGATTCCCTGGGATCACCCGTGTCAAGCATGTTGCCGCAGAGCCAGCACTCCCTGAATGATGGCAATTGTTGTTTTTCTTGAAATAATGGTGATGCTGTTATTTATGGTGATGGTAATAATGGTGAAAATGTCTCTAACCGCCTTACCCAAAGGCCAACCCAGGCACAGTCACTTTCTCCTCAAAGGGATGGTGACAGCAGGACGCCAGGGTGGCTCAGGGGTTGAGCGTCTGCCTTCAGCCCAGGGTGTGATCTCAGGGTCCTGGGATAGAGCCCCGCATCAGGCTCCCCGCATGGGGCCTGCTTCTCCCTCTGCCTGTGTCTCTGCCTCTCTCTGTATCTCTCATGAATCAATAAATAAAATATATTTTTTAAAGATTTTATTTATTCATGAGACATACACAGAGAGAGAGAGAGAGGCAGAGACACAGAGGGAGAAGCAGGCACTATGGAGGGAGCCCGACGTGAGACTCGATCCTGGGACCCCAGGATCAGGCCCTGGGCTGATGGCAGCACTAAACCGCTGAGCCACCCGGGCTGCCCAAATAAATTTTTTTTTTTTTTTTTTTTAAAAAGATGGTGACAGCATCCTCACCTCTGACTACTGTGGCCAGCAGGAGAAGGCCGACGGTCCAGGAAGGCAGCATCTACGTGGATGAAAACAGGGACTCGCACGGACACCCCTGTGCACTGCTCCCAGGCCGCGGTAGCAGAGCGGGGCAGGGCAAGGGGCCCTGGAGCACAGCGTGTGAAACCAAAGCCCAGCGCCTGGGCTCCCCGGGCTCCCCCCAAGGCTGAGGCCTCCACACGTGTGCACGTGTGCACACACACACACACAGGGCACCCGTCTGAGCCCCTCGCCCCCGTCTCTGGGTCTCCCCACTGCAGTGCCCCCCGCCAGCTCCCTGTCCCCACAGGGACCATGACTTACTGTGCAGCACTGGAGCTTCGTCTCTGAGCCCAGCGGGTTGGCTGCGGCTTTTATACGCAGGCCCTATCCTTTGCCCTCCTCGAGGAGAGAATGGGGAGGCTAGCCAGGCTCTGCACATGCGTGCTCGGAACGTAGGTTACCACAAACACATAACATAAGCGCATAAACACGTACCGCCTGCTCAGCCATATGACCAAGGAGCTCAAAAGACTAAAACGAACACTACTCAATGATAGCTTTGTTTAGAAACAGTCTATCTTAAGACCATTTCTGAGCTCTGCCAACTGTACCTTGACCTGGAGATAAGAAGGTCACTGGCTTCACTGCTAAGAGGAGGACTTGGGTGAGGAGCCAGGTGCCGCCCTGTCATTTTTTTTTTAATTGACATATAATTTAGATATACCACAGTGCACGAATCTTAAGTTTAAAGTACAGTGTAATGGGTTTTGACAAATGTGTGTATATGCCCTAGATCAACATATGGGACACTTCCAGCAGCCAGCAGTTTCTCTCATGATCTTTTACCATCACGGTCCCAGCAGTGCTTTGGTTTCTGTCACCATGGGTTAGTTTGACCTGTTCTAGAATTGCTTAGATAGTATGTGCACCTTACATTTTTGCTTCTTTCCCACAACCCATTTTTTTTTTAAGATTCTATTTATTTATTTATTCATGAGAGACACAGAGAAAGGCAGAGAGATATAGGCAGAAGGAGAAGCAGGCTCCTCGCAGGGAGCCTGATGTGGGACTTGATCCCAGGACCCTGGGATCATGCCCTGAACTGAAGGCAGATGCTCAACCACTGAGCCACCCAGGTGCCCTCCCACAACGCTTTTTTTTTTTTTTTAAGATTTTATTTATTTATTCATGAGAGACCCAGAGAGACAGAGAGAGAGAGAGGCAGAGACACAGGCAGAGGGAGAAGCATGCTCCATGCAGGGAGCCCGAAGTGGGACTCGATCCTGGGTCTCCAGGATCACACCCTGGGCTGAAGGTGGCCCTAAACTCCTGAGCCACCCGGACTGCCCACTTTTTTTTTTTTTTTTAAAGATTTTACCACAACCCATTTTTGAGATCATCCATGTTGTTACATGTGTAAGTAATTGGTTACTTACTTTAATTGGTTACTTTATTACTTTTAATTACTTTTTTATTAGCTTTTTTATTACTGTGTCATAACTGATTTATTTCCGTGAGTACACTCCAGTTGGGTTATCCATTCTTCATTGGTGAACATGTCGGTTCTTTCTAGTTTGGGACCATTATAAATGATGCTTCTAGGATTGTTCTGGTCTGGTAAACATTTTTAGGAGGACACATGTACTGATTTCTCTCAGGCTTATACCCAGGAGTAGAATTGCTTGGTCCTGCGGCGTGTGAATACTTAAACACTCTCCCAAAGTGACTGCACCCATAAAGTCCCACTGGCAGTTGGGTGACAGTTCTAATTATTCCACATTCCACTTCTGCCTTTTGACCAATCCCAGAAGCCCTGAGGTTGCCAGCAATTTCCTGAGGGTTTCAAGTGTAGAAAAATGTTTTTTTTTTGTTTTTTTTGTTTTTTTTTTTTTTTTATGACGCTCCCTTCTGAGAACTCTGAGGTGAGCAGTGTGGAGTTGAGGGAAGCTAAGGAATGAATTGGCTTCTGAGAAGTTTTTTGAACAAGTGAAGTGATGATGTGATGATGAAGCCTGACAGGGTTGCTTGTGCCTCAGTGACCTCAAAGCTTAATGTTGTCCAGCAGCTGAGAGAGGAGGTCAGCTCTGGGGCTCATAAAGAACCCCACTGAGGAGCCTGGAATGACATTAGGCTGAATGGAAACCCGAAATCCATGACATGGCGCCAGTGTGGCTGCTCATTGCTCTTGAGAAAAGCCAAACTCCTTACCATGGCCTTTAGGGCACCTGAAGCCTTAGGTCGTCCCTCCCCTTCCTCACCTTGAATCTTGCTTGTGAAACTTCCTGCAGGCCCGGCATGTGCTGCTTTTCTTGAAAGTGTCCATCTTGGGGGGGGGGTGTCTTTGCATATTTTGTGTCTTCTTCCTAAAACACATGACCCTAGCTCTTTCCCTTCCCAAGTCAGTTGTCCCTCAGGGCTCCACATCAATGTCACATTCTCCAAGATGCCTTCTTCAATGTCCAAAGCAGAACCAGATCTTTCTTTACATCTATCACCGCCCTGATTTTTTCTTTCATAGAATGCATCCCAGTTGGTAATTATATTTCCATGATTATTTGTTTGGATCATACCTTCATGTCAGGGTCAAGGTCTCTACACTCATTTCTGCCTCCAGAGCCTAGCACAGTACCTGGTAGATACTAGGTAATCAACAAACATTTACTGGATGGAAGAATGGGACATTGGAAGCTCATGACTCATTGGGTTGTTGAGCTAGGTAGCTCCTAGATGTCTCCTGCCATCTCCTCCCTGATCTGTGCCCTCCTCCATGGACTGCCTCCCTAGGTTACATGCCCTTGGCCTTCTGGTTGGGTTGAGCGAACAGGAGGCACCACAGGAAGATCAGAGTGTAGGAGGAAAGAGAGGTTGGAGTATTTCTTCCCAGGCTGCTGTGCTGTGGTTGGACAACATCTGCACTGACTTCTCAATTTAGGGACATTATCTCTGCACTAAGCTGCCCCTCAGGGAGGGTTGGGCACCCCTACCACAGTTACCAGTGGCTGAGGTGGACCCTATTGGGTGCTCCCAAGCATCCAAGAGCCTGATTGGTTTCTTTGTGAAGGTGGCCCAAGGTAGGCCAGTGCAGTCCCCGGCTGCCTCCTACTTGCCCGCACAGGGCAGGGCCAGCTCAGCACCCCATTCTCTCTGGAGGCCTGAGGTTCTGAAGTTCTAACTTTCTGCCAACTGTCTGTCCTGGGAAGGAAGGGAAGGCCAGCACCTGTGGGAAAAGACATTAACTGGCCGCATGTTGGCAGGCACCAGGGTCAGGGCTGGGGGTGCCTCCAGCTGGTACAGTAGCTGCCCAGGGAAGGGGGCAGCTTGGGTCCTCCTTCTATGCCCTGAGATCTCTTGAAACTTGTCTGTTCCTCTCCTTCGACACTTCTTTCATCTGTTCCCTCCCCTCCATCCCCCCTGCTCTGGTCCTGCAGCAGTTGGCCTCACCTCTCTCTAGCCAATGCATCTCCCCTCCAGTCATCTCCCCCAGCTTCCTCCTGGCTTTGTCCTGTGGGTGGCCCCTTGTTGCCTTCAGGTGCATGTTTGATGGGTTGTCTCATGCACTCATGCTCATTTGTACGTGGCTACAACATGCTGGATGCTCTTCCAGGCTTGAGGGGACAGCAGTGAACAGAACATGCTCCTTCCCTGCCCTCACGGGGCTAATGGCCCCAGGGGGCACAGACACTGATTGCCTACAAGTAAATACACAATTAGAAATGAACGCCTGAGTGGCTCAGTGGCTGGGCACCTGCCTTCGGCTGAGGTTCTGATCCCGGGATCTGGGATCTAGTCCTTGTGAGGAGCCTGCTTCTCCCTCTGCCTATGTCTCTGCCTCTCTCTCTCTCTCTCTCTCTCATAAATAAATAAATCTTTAAAAAAATGAACAAAGACACTAGGATAGAGGAGAAAGCCCATGGAGGGCCTTGTGTACCAGTTATGTAGTAAAGAGAGCATCCTGGGGGTATCTGGTGGATGGGGGGACGGTCAGCATTTAGCAGAGTCTAAACTCCGAAGCGGGGATATGAGGTTATGGGTTGAACTATGTTCTTCACCGAAAAGATATGCTGGAGTCCTAACAGCCAGGACCTCAGAATATGACCTTACTTGGAAATAGGATCTTGACAGGGAGATGTGAGGGAAGTAGGGTGAGTCCTAATCCAGTATGATTACTGTCCTTACAAAAAAGGGGAAATTTGGACAGAGAGACATGGATGCACAGTAAGAATCCTGTGTGAACATGAAGAAGATCGGGTGACGTTTCTGCAAGCCAAGCATCGCGAAGAGTGCCAGCGACTGCTGGAAGGACGGATGCATGAACAGATTCTGGATGACTCAGTAGGTTAAGTGCCTGCCTTCAGCTCAGGTCATGATCCCAATGTCCTGAGATGGAGCCTCGCATTGGGCACCCTGCTCAGCAGGGAGTTTGCTTCTCTCTCTCCCTCTGCCTTTCCCCCGCCCCCACTCCTGCTTGTGCTCTCTCTCTCATAAATAAATAAATAAATAAATAAATAAATAAATAAATAAATAAATCTTTTAAAAATAAAAACACAAAATTAATAACTTCTCAGAGAAGAATCTATGTCTGGAACCTTGAGAGCCAAACAAAGACTCCTGTTTATCATGGAACTATTGTGTCAGGGTGGGGTTTTTTTATTTTTAAGGTTTTTTATTTACTCATGAGAGACACACAGAGAGAGGTAGAGGCATCGACAGAGGGAGAAGCAGACTCCCCAAAGGAGCCCGATGTGGGACTTGAACCCCGGACCTCGTATCGTGCCCCGAGCCAAAGGCAGAGGCTCAACCGCTGAGCTACCCAGGTGCCCCCAGGGTGGACTTTATAGGCTGCACATGAGAATCACCTGAGAGCTTTTCTTTCTTTCTTTTTTTTTTTTTAAATGCTTGTGCCTGAGATTATTCTCAGTTAGGATGGGGCCTGGGATTACCACCCCCATCCCTCCCTTTTTTAAGCTCCCAAGTGAGCCCGTGAGTCTGGTTTGTAGCCAGGATGCAGCGGGCCTTGCCAGCCCTCTGCCCATTGAGTCCTCGGAGGCCCCAGGGGACACAGCCAGCCTCCCCACCTTGGCATGTGCATGCAGAGCCAGGGTGCGTGCATGCAGAGGCCGAGCACTGCTGCATGCCCGCAGCCTTCTGGTGGCTCTGAGTCCAGGGACAGACGGTGACCACATTCCTTGGGTTGCCTTGCTCACTTGGCAGGGCACTGGCACTAACTTAAGGACAGAACCTTCCTTCCTGTGGAGGTGTTATTCTCTTGGGAGATCCTTAAGACAACAGCACCAGGAAGGCAGGGCTGGAGCTGTGGCCTCCATGTGACAGGGGAGGAAGCTGACACCCGGAGAGGTGGAAATTGTGGGGTGCTCTGTGGGCTGGGGGCTGGTGGTGCAGGGCAGTGAAAGACTCCCAAGGTGGAACAAAAGAGAAGTTTATTGAATACACTGCAAGGGAGAGACTGTCTGCACAAGGCCGTGGGGAGGGAGCCACGGTTATAGGGCAGAGTGAGGGAGTTTGGGGAACAATAGAATTGGACCTATTTTTGGGTAATCTTAGGAACTGTGCCTGGTTGTAATTGGCCAGTGAGGGCCCATGGCTGTTTTGAGGGGGGTCACTGAATAAGCCTGTGTGCATTCAGCTTGGTGGTCAGTGTGGGCCTGTGAGCATTGATCAAGTTTCCATAGCTGAAGCCTGTTGCCTAAAAGTAGCCTCTACAGAAACCCCTTGTTCAGGGTCACCTGGCTTAACTGGAGCCCTGAGCGGGCTCCGTGCCTTTTCCCTTGCTTCCAGACAGACTGAATGTCCTTTATGCTAATAAACTGAACGTGATGGGACATCTGGGTGGTTCAGTGGTTTAGTGCCTGCCTTTGGCCTAGGGTGTGATCCTGGAGTCCCGGGATCGAGTTCCACATTGGGCTCCCTGCATGGAGCCTGCTTCTCTCTCTGCCTGTGTCCCTAAAATCCGGCAAGTGGACCAGATTTGGCTTGGGTCACAAGGACACTGCAGGTGAGACCCCAGGGGAACTACAGAGAGCCCCAAACTCCCTACCTTCCCAGGAAGGTGTATTTGGGCTGTGGATCTGTGTGGCTGAGCTTGGTCCCCTGCCCATGGTGTCAGGAAGTGGATGCTCCAGAACCACATCGATAAGTAGCCAAAATACACAGCAGTGATCTTGGACCTGCTGTTCTCTGCCTTCCTGGGAGTTTTCTCCAGCTGTGCATTTGATAACAGGACATGCATTTGAGAGAAAGGATGTGGGAGGAGAGAGAAGGGGCCTAGCCCCCCTCCACTGGGGTCTCCAAGCTGCTCCCCTGCCCCTGGAGCTTATGGCCACCACTGTACCTGCAGTTGGGACCCAAGTCACCCCAGGTCCCCTGTGGCTCAGGGCCGGGCCTGGGCTGAGTGCTCGTGTCGTAGCGCACAGCCTTGGGGAGTCTCCCCAGCTGCCTTCCTCCCTCTGTACCGCAATCTTTAAAAATCATTTTCCCCAAGTCTTTGGCCATGTCTGTCAGTCTGGGGAGCAGGTGAACCAGGTTGTCCTTGACCAGAGAGAAGGGCTCATGGTCAACCGAAAGGCTCACCCTTTCTGCTTTAGTTCCACTCACCACCCTCATATGGTCCTCATCACCTGGTGTCTGCATACCTGCAGGGCTGTCTCCTCCTAGCTGACTACCAGCCTGCAGTCTCAGTAGGCCATCTTCCTGCAAACATGGGCCTTGAACCAACAGCTCTCTAGAGTCTTCTTCATCTTGGTCCTCCCTCTCCTGGACCGCCCTGTCCTGGGACATGCTTCTTTTTTGCGCTATCTGGTGGCATGGTTTATCTAGGTGCTGGGCTCCCTTATGAGTGTGTACACCTCTGGGACTGAATTCAAGTCTTCTGCTTCCTCAGGTTCTAGAAGCTGGTGCAGAGCTGGCATTTGGTGGTGTTTACAGAGTCTGCATTCCACTGATTGAGCTCTTCTGCCAACATGGTGCTTCCTTGCTCAGGGTGTGGGTTCAGGGCCAGCGCTGGGCAAAACTGTGGCAAAGGGGCCTCAGCCCCAGGCCTTGTGCTCTCCTGCTCGGTGTCCCGACCCAAGGTCCTGCATGTCCCCCTACCACCACCAACATCTTCAGTACCCTCCTCATTACACCATGATTGACCACTGACCTTGTGCCCTTCACTGTGAGACCCTGACTACAGTCATTTCCTTAATCCTTACCCCAGCAGCTGCTTTCAAGGAGCAATCTGGAGTCCAGTCACATTCAAGTTTGAAGCTCAGTCACCACTTGATGTGCCACCAATGGTGAGGAGCAGAATCCAAGGCACCAAAACTGTTGTGATGTGATGTGAGGCCTGGTGACCAAAAGGGGAGTCACTTAGGGGAGGTGGTGACCTTTCTGGGCCTGCAAAGCTCCAGGAACTGCTTATGGGATGGGCTGGGCCACCTTGAAGGACACCCTCTACTTCCAGGTGAAGAATACCTGTGTGGGTGGAGCTCATGGCACGTCTGATTGGTTGAGAGTACCCTGGTGGCCCCAGCTGATTGGATGACTGAAAAGTCCCTCCTCAGCAGGGGCCAGTGCCAGGCGTTCCTCTCCAAAGCCATCCCTCCTCAGTGCTGAGCGCTGTGTGGGGATGGCACCTACTAGAGCCCAGGAAGAGTAGGGGCCGGGAGCCTGTCAGTGCGCAGCAAATAGGCCACCAGAGACAGGGCTACAAGTAGTTTCATCATCGCAGAGAGGCCACATCGTAGCACGGCCTTTCCACGATCCCTCAGGGTGATCAGAGTCAGGGATGAGCTCTAGAACCAGAGTCAGGGAATGGGCCCTCAGTCCTCAAGGGACCCTGACTCACTCAGTACTCGAATGCTTACCTCCCCCTCCCTGGGCCTCCCTTTTCTCACCTGTAAGATGAGGATCAGGGCTAAAGGCCCTGCCGAGGCCTCTGGAAGCCATACTCCAGCGGTTCTATGCCACCCCCTGAGGTGAGGAGCAGACAGTGAACATGAAGGCCACAGAAGGTGAGAAGAAGTGAGTGTGTGGTCAGAGTCATAGCAAGAAACCCAAAAGCCTGGAAACACTCAGAACTTATTTAAATGGCCTGTTCCCAAATGTCCCCCCAGAGGTCAGCTGACAGCAGCGACAGACGTGGGAGTGGGTAAATGCATCAGTGGTTTTTATTGCTGTTAACACGGTGCCCGGGTTGCGCCTGGACGTTAACAGGGCGTGAGGGTGAGCAGAACATCCTCCCTCACGGTGCTTTCGCTGCAGAAGCTGTGCCTGCAGACCAAAATGAGAGCTTTGTAAGTGTTGTGAGCTTTACGTAGAGTTGTGAGTCGTTAAGAAACGGTAATGGCTGGTTTTTTTTACAATTCACAAGGAATGAGGGAAACACTAGGGTCGCCGCCTGACCCTGTTCCTGGAGAACCCATTGCCTTGGCGCTTCCAGTGAGACAGGTAGGTGGCTGGTGTCTGCGACAAGGTCCCCTGTCGGCTGTTGCTCAGAGCAGCCCTGGTCTCTGGGGCCTCAGGCTGACAGGACCGTTGGGCCGTGAGGCAGTGACAAGACCTCTCATCGGCCTCCTTCTCCACAAGGACCCGTGGGCCCTCCTTGAGCACCGCACACCGGTTTACAGAAGGGCTCGCTCTGGCCTGAGCCACTCTGGAGATGGGATTGAACCTTCTACTGGCTACAGTAAATTGGGCTCTGACTTGCCCCGGCCCTGGCGCTAACTGACCCACTTGTGCAGACTTCATCCTCACCACACGTGTGAAAGGAGGTATTCCTATGAGCCCCCACGTTATAGGAGGAGAAGCTGAGGCACAACGGGCTCCCAGTAAATGGAAGAAGGTGCAAATACAGGTCTATCTGATGCCACAGTCCACATTGTCCAGGGCAAAGTCACACTTCACACCTCCCTGGACCTTGCCTTCCACACCTGGAGTCCGTGAACCTTTCTCTTTGGGCTCCACCCCCCGCCTACCAGGGATTACTTGAGTCTCTGAGCATCGGTGTCTTCGTTTGTAGGAGAGGGCATGGTTCCCTCTCGTGATTGCTGAGAATCCCATGTTAATAATGCAACATCTCATGATGGTAAATGTAAAAAAGCTTTATAAATTGATTTTTTTTAAACCAATGCAGATATAAGGGGCTATCATCACTATTATTCCAAGAACCATGAACTTCTTGGGCCTCACGATCTTTGATCTCTGAGGCTTTGTCAGGCTTTCATCCTCATCTTCACCACGGTCCCTTTTGTATCTCATTTGTCTTTCCTAGCTGCCCTAACCCTGTCTCCAATCCTATTGCACCTTGAGCCCTGCCATCTGTGGTCTGGGCGCCCCCTGCCCCTCACACATCAAGCCCATTGCCGCTGCTCACATTCTTCCCAGTGGAAATCCCTCAGCCCAGGAGATCCTCGTGGCCTCCTCTCATCACCACCTCCCCACCCGGCACCCTGGCTCCCTGCCTTTCTCTCCAGCCACACTCCTTGGGCAGCCTCAGGTGAGTTCTTTTTTCCGTCCTTTGCCTTTGCACGTGAGCTTTAGGTCCAGTTGAGCTCAACAGTTAACACGCTAACTTTTCAACAGCAGGATCTGCCTTTGCGTCCCCTACCATTTTGTAGACATACAGTAGGTAGTTTATAAAGTCAGAGAGGAAAGAGGGAAGAAGATGCTGGGAGTGGGAAAGAAACGAAGAGAGTGAGAACTACATTTATCTTTTGATGTCATGTCACTGGGGAGGAATTCTAGTCAGCAGGCTCCTTAGCGGGACTTGCGACCTTAATGGGGCAACTAGAAGAATTTGAAGGGTATCTGAGAAGCGCTTGGATTAAAAGCTTGATTTTCTGTTGCCTCCCAATGACGATGGTTTTTTTTTTAAATGTGCTTACTAGCCGTTTTCCTAACAGCAAAATATTTGAGTAATTTGACAAATTCAGCTTTTTTTTACTCCCCATAGTAGTTTGTGATGTTTGATGATGATTTTGATCTGACTTTATCTTAAACATCTGATGTCCAACATCTGGCTTCTCTTAAGATAGATTTCCTCTGCAGTTGACAGGCAGGGGAAGAAGGGACTCAGGGACTCAGGCCACTGGAGGGTTCAGATGGCAGCTGGTGGACTCAGGGCCTCACGGGTGGCCCCGAGTACATTCTGTTCCATTTTTAGAAAGTGCATAAAGTCACGGCCTTTCCTTTGACAACCTGGAAGTTACAATGCCCTGATTTGGTCTTGTATCTGTGTCCTTCTTCAGATCTGCCTGTGAGCAAGTCATCTCTTGGGAACACTCTGCATTTTTAAGGCTCTAATGATACCATCTTCTTCTGACACCTTTTTAATCACAGAATCCCAGGAATCAGGCCATGGTCCAATTCCGACTGGGGCCCTGGGCACTGACTTTAGAGGCTCATTGTCCTCTGATGAGGGTGGACAGGGAGCCCCTGGCTGCACGCACAGCCTGCAGAGGGCTCTCCACTGGCTCCCTCAGTGCTCTGCTCTAGCTGAGAGATCCTCATTTTGCTCACCACTTGGCTGGGCCAGCCTCTCTGTCCTCCCCGACTCATAGGGAGTTGGAGGACCTCACAGGAGTCATCCAACCTGAGATGCAGCTGGGAGGTTGGCCAACCCACCCTCCCCACCTGGGGGAGTCCCATTCTCTGAGGCTGGAGTTTAGCAACCTCACCTAACCTCCCAAACCCCAAGACCATCAGTGACCGTGTTCCCAGATCCCTTTCCACAAAGCCACCCCAGGAGGGTTCTGCTGACCACAATTCTGGTCCCAGCCTTGGGGACAATAGCTCTACCCCCATCGGGTCACTGTGCCCACATCCCTCCAGCTGCCACAGCAAAGGACACTGAAAGTCAAGCTAAAGATCTTACAAGGATAGCTAACTCAGCTCTCTCCTGTCCTATCTCAGATTTTATATCTTTTGCTAAAATTGCTTTTTTTTATTACCCTGAAAT
The DNA here is from genome assembly GCF_048164855.1 of Canis lupus baileyi. Lineage (NCBI taxonomy): Eukaryota > Metazoa > Chordata > Mammalia > Carnivora > Canidae > Canis > Canis lupus. Next base: position 14,083,451 of record NC_132866.1, read on the forward strand.
TTTGTGATCTTCCCCTCTTTAAAAGGCAGCTACTCTCTAGCTCATACTTATAACCTTATACTCTCAGAAATTATTTCTTTCTCTCTTTCTCATTTTTCTTCCTTAGTTTTCCTTGAAGACAGGGTGATTCCATCTGTATCTTTCTCAGATAAGGCTGAGACCACTTAATAGAAATGCTTTATGCTGTCTATCAGTTGCTTGTTTGCCCATGATGGATAGATTGTCTTGGCTTTTCTGGCTGAGCCAGGACTAACTTCCTGGGGTGAGTTGCCAATACAAGCACCAATCTCTACCAACATCCTTAGACACAATCCAGCAAAGATATACATACACTGTTTTCTCCTCTCCCTTTTGCACGGTGATCTTGGCTGCACCCACTTTGGGAAAGGTTGGGTTTACCACGTTGTTATTCCAAAGAAACTTGACTTTCTCAATTGTTCCAACATCAAGCTTTGCATCAAACTCATTGGAATGAGTAGAGCCTGGTTTGAGAATCCCCCTTGAAATAAAGAGATAGAAACATTCTCATGCATAGAAACAAGTTCCAATGGCAGTTAAGGCCATACCACTTTTTTCTATCGAGATTAATGAGATCATTTTTCTAAATTAATTCTCAAAGGATGGAGAAACAGAGAAGCCAGCTCTATGCCAGCAGCCTGACACTATTATTTGAATATTGTTTTCTCAAACTCAAGTTAATTTCTACTCAAAATATTCATATAGAAAACTATATAATTCCTCCATAGGGATGCCTGGGTGGCTCAGCGGTTGAGTATCTGTCTGCCTTTGGCTCAGGTGGTGATCCCAGGATCCTGGGTTCGAGTCCCACAACAGACTTCCACAGAGAGTCTGCTTCTCCCTCCTCCTGTGTCTCTGCCTCTCTCTCTGGGTCTCTCATGAATAAATAAAATCTTTATTTATTTATTTATTTATTTATTTATTTATTTATTATAAATAAAACCTTTTAAAAAATTCCTTCATATTATTTTTTTTTCTAGGAGAATTATTTGTCTAGTAATAAGTTATCTACTTAGTTTAACAAAACCAACATGTGTTACTATGCTAATCAGGAAACATGACACCTGGGGTAATATTAGATATATTCTTCTAAAAATCCATTTTTAAAAATGGATCTATTGAAAGAGAAAAATCTAAATGCGTGGATTTATAATTGAGAAGAAAATTGTCAGCAGAAGTCTGAAATTGACTTTATCACATAAAGTAAATAATTTTAAATCAATTGATAAAGAGATGATAAGCATTTCAGTACATCGATTTGAAGGCCATGTATAGCATCCAGTGAGACGTGACGCTGAAAGAGGAAACTTACTTGAAGATATTGAATTGATGAGTATTTCCCTTACTTCCAAACAAAGCAACTTTAGCCTGACCAGTGGCTCTTTTCCCAGACAATGTTATAGAAACCCCGTATCTCCAGCCTGCACAGGGGATAGAAAAGAGTACAATTGACTCATGCACAAAACAGTTGACCCAAACTTCAGAATCCTGTCCCCATATCTTACATTGAGGCATCAAAGTATGAGAAATCCTACCTGTTAATCTACAACTCAAACCAGGCTATATGGAGAAGTATGTATCTAGTAGTATCCCCTCTAGATCTGCATTGCCCAGTAAAAGGACCACTACCCACATGTGGCTGCTTAAATTTAAATCCAAATTAAGTAAGACCAAAAAGTAATTCCTCAGTTGTACTAGCCACATTTCAAGTGCTAAATTGCCACATGTGGCTACTGGCTACTGTATTGGACAGCAGAGGGTATTTCCATCATTGCAGAAAGTTCTGGGGACAGCTCCACACTAGGGGCACCACACTATGAGATAAGATGAAAAGAGAAGGGACAAGGGCTCGTTCCCATGTTTGGAAAGGTGGCTCAAGAGTGCAGTCCTGCGAGCACCAGAGCAGGGTCTGTGTCCTATCTGCGCATCCCCAGTACCTTGGGCGGTGTCCAGAACAGAGTGAGACCCAGTTGTTACCCAGATTTATACCAGGGATACTGTCTGTGCCCATGAGCACAAGTGCACACAACCTACACATGTATAACCACATATTCACACTTACATATACTCACATACATATAGACATATGTATACAACCTAGACACATATAACCACAACCCCCACACACATAAACACATGCACACAAGCACACACACATGCACATACCCACACACATATGTACATAAATGCACACACACATCATTTGTCTAACTCCTACTTGGCTTTCATGTCCTCAGAGATATTGCCCCTGCCCCTTCGTCTGGGCAGGGTCAGGTCCTCAGAAGCCACAGAAGCAACAGAGTGCTTCAGAAGCAACCCACCAAGCCCAGGCACACTAGCTGCTTGCTCAGTTTCTGCTTTCTCTGCTGGGGTGTACATTTCACACATGGAGTGTCTTGCTCATCCCTGTAGCTCCAGTGTCTAGCATAGTCTGTGGTTCATAAATAAGTGTTGGTTGAGGAATGAATATGTGGTTTTTGAATGTTTAATTTGTTGTTTTAAAATATGGGCCAGCATTTTATGCATCCCTACAACAGTAGAAGGATTGATTAACCAGTGTCTTTTTTTTAAAATATGTATAGTGTTAGAAGTGTTCTACATCTTGATTGCAGAGACGGTTACATGGCTCTCAGCTATCAAAACTCCTAGAACTCTGCACTACGGTGGGTGAATTTTGCTGTATATAAATTGTACCTCAATAAACCTGACTTAAAAACCTAGATAAGACATATGTTATATTTATATCTTTATATAAGCACAGTGTCTTTTTTAGTGCAACTTCTTAGGGAATTGTCACAGGGCAGGTTGGCACAGAGTGGCCCAACTGCATCCTGTCTCTATCCTACGTCCTAGATGATTCAGGATATTTTGGAAATAAATCAACCCTTCCTGATGCCCACCCACTCTCCACCAGAGAGGGACCCCTACCAGGGGCATCAGGGAGGGACAGAGAGAGGGAATGGGGAAATGGGAACTGTGCTTCTTAAGGGACTCAGCCCAGCAAAGAGCTGTACCAAATAAATGTTTGATGAATGAATAGAAGAACAGGTGTGCATGACACAATATTAAAAATAAAAAGAATAATGAACTGTGGAATGATAAAAATTCAGTGGTAAAAACTGCCACAGAGGATATGTAAGTTGCTATTATCTCATTATTTATGCTTCTACTCATTTCATGCTATAATCACACAATGGAAGAAATGCAAACTCTTCCTAAATCCTTAGTTGAGTCTTCAATAGGATTATTTGGACAGATGTGTTATTTCACTAAGAATGTGTTCACAAATATTTCAGGTTAGAGATAAGCCCTTCTTGTCTAACAGAAGCTAAACTCTCTTGACATGGGTGAGCAGGGTCAAGGTAAAACTTACGAGCAAAATTGCTGGAATCTCCGGTGTTCAGGAAGTATTTCTGTGTCTCATCACTTGTCTTGACAGCAAATTTATCAGCATAGTGACCCATCTGTGGGCACCCTTGATCTGGGCAGGGGAAGCACTTGTTCTAAGGAGAAAAGAGAGAGAGCCAGCTGTAAGATGTAAATCTATCTTTATATGACCCACACATCTGGGAGAGCAATTCTACAGCCTGAGTTCCCTCACCTGTAACAGGAAGGAGATTGAGATAGATGATTTCTAATTTACTTTCACCCAGGACAGGACCCCCAAGCCTGAGGTACATCACGTTAGGATATACTGATGCCTGGGCCCCATGTCAGATCAACGACACCTCCCATCACGTAATGTGCTCTTGAATGATTGACAGCCAGCTCTTTGACAAAAAGTCCTGAGTGTAGCATTTGCCAATTTCCGTGGTGTAAATATTCTGTGGCCAATTTCAGAGGCCTGAACCCCCAGCCTGGCATCCAGAACCCGAGCATCCACTTTTCCTTCTCTCTGGCGTATGAATTTTTCTCGCATATGTTCTTCTGTTCTTGCTCTAGTTTTGCTCTACCCTCAGCAGAAATGTGCACTCCTTCTCTTCCTCCTAAACTCTTAGATTTTTCAAGCCAGATTCAAACATTGCCTTCTGCAGGAAACCTTTCTAGATCATTGAAATGATTATTCTTCTGGTGCCCCAGCGATTTCCTCACCCACATGACTTATCTAGAATTTTAGCCACCTCCTGCCTCTCTGCTTCCCAGGATCATAAACTCTGGAGGGCAATGCAAAACAAGTAAGAGATGGTCAGAAACTGCAAATTCCCAACACAGCAGGACAACCGTCCCACGGAGGGACTCAAGGAAGGACGATAGCTTACAGATTCAAAGGCCCTGTAGGAAGCACAGGGGTAGGAAGCAAATCCATCAGGGTTGAGGATGCTCTCTGAGTAATACTTGTAACTTCTCAGGTGATTGCAAGCCACGAAGTCCCGAGTTCCTGGAGAAAGAAACAAGGAAGTCTGCACGGGTGGTTGGGGGGCCAATGACTTCTCTCTTTCCATGTCGAGAGGTTCTAAAGTGGAACCATATTTTCAGAAATTTAAAGTTAGGTAAATTTAAGGTAAGTCCAAAATAAATGACAGCTAACATAAAGAGGCAGCTTTCTGTGTGCCGGGCAATGATCTGAGTACTTTACATGCATTATCCCTGTAATCCTCACCGTCCCTAAGTGCAGAATGATATACAGATTACAGCCTCAGATGTACAGATTATAGCTAGTGAGGGGCAGAACTGGGAGTTGAAGCCAAGCCTATCTGGTGCTTGAGCCCATGCCTCTAAGCCTTGTGCCATCCTGTGTCCCAGGCACCAGGCTGGAGGTCCTTGAAGACACAGCCAGATGTGACATGACCTCTCAGACATGACAAAACCAAAGCAAGGACATCTTCATGCTGTGTTTAGGCAAACAGAAAGGAGAGTCAAGTGGCTTTAGATGGCTTTTCTCTCCCTTTCATGGCATCTTGACTTTGCTGATAGCCATCTTTGGCCCCTAGAGTTCCTGTCAAATGACAGAGGTCATAGCACACCTGCTAGATGCGACCATTACTGATGGAGACTTTGGGCAACTCTATCCATGTAAACCCACCTGAGGCTGTTTAAGAGACAAACACATAAACCAGCATACTTAATGTTTGCTTTGATGGCATCCATTCTTGTTGAGCCATTTTGATCCAATTCAATAAAAATCTTACTCATTGCATTTGGTCAGACCACCAAAGTTTTAAATCTGTGTGGTGCCAACTGATGAATCGGGCTGAAAAGTTCCCTTATCCCTTGTCCTTTTGACCAGATAGAATCTGTATCTGAAGGCGCTCCTCCTCCCTAGGTGTGCTCCACCAACAATGAAGAATAATCACATTGAATAGCACAGTCTCTGCGTAGCCTTCCCTACCGGTGATAGTTTCTTATCCTGACCCAACATAAAGGAGTAGTGACTCTCACTGTGCAAATGGCTTTGCCATGGAAATGACTGGTGAACATTCTCTTTTTGGCTATAGAATTGAACCCAGTTACATGAGCTTAAACAATATCACTGACTCGCGAGGGAGAATTGGCAGAAAAATTCTTAGAGCCAGGATATTTACTTGCATGGTATTTCTTTTCTTCATTAGGTAGCTACCAGTTGGTTGCTGGAATAATGGCTTTAAGCAAGAGTTTTGTCATTCTTTGTTGCTTGTACAGTCTAGGACACCCGCGACTGTGTTTTAAGGAAGTATAAAATCAGTAGATTGAATATATAACAAATAATATGCGGGCATATTTTTTTCAGAAGTAAGATCCAGAAGGGGGAATCATCTATTTTTAAAGAGTGATGTGTTTTCATTTTTGAAGTTTTTTTATGCAGAAGATACTGCTCACCCCAGGGAAGTGACGCCCCGTTCTGCTTGGGCTTTACCTTCCCAAATGCCATCTAGGTCCACGATCTGTGACAGGGCATTCTTCTTGCATCCTGGCATTTCCTCTCCACCATTGGGGAAGAAGTCAAGGTGACCCATCTGTTGGCTTGTTCCAAAACCTGAAATGTTTGGAGCAGCAATGAGCTTTTCACCACACAGGGCTCTTTTGGTTCAAACATTATTGCACGTGTTTGCAACTAAAGCGTCATTGGGCTCACCCAGGAATGGGATCAGGGGAGCTGCATCTGTGTGAATCACATCAACAAAGTCAGCATCAGTGGGATCAAGTCGAACCTCTTCAGGAGTGCCCTGGAAACTTGCTTCTACAGGATCCAACCCTAAAAGAGATGATCAGTGCTGTAGACTAATAGACTTGGCTATAGGTACCAGCAGGACCACAGTGTACAGTTGTTCCGGTTCTGCATTGCACAACTCAAGGGATGCTATACTCTGAAGTTCTGAAATGCCATGGCCCTGCAAATTGCATATGGGGGTATAGAGTTTCAATGTTGCTCCTCAGAGGAGAGCTCCAGAGGCATGGATAAAGAAGGGCAGGTGAGCCAAGAGATTTAAATTTGCCTGACCAGGGCACCTGGGTGGCTCAGTGGTTGAGTGTCTGCCTTTGGCTCAGGTCGTGATCCCAGGGTCCTGGGATCAAGTGCACTGGGCTCCCCAGAGGGAGCCTGCTTCTCCCTCTGCCTATGTCTCTGCCTCTCTCTCTGTGCCTTTCATGAATAAGTAAATAAAACCTTTAAAGAAAAGATAACATAAATTTGACCAAAGATTTTTTTCCCCCACATTATTTTCTCCCATTTCACTTGCATATCTTTCTTCTTTAACATTCTTTTCCTTTTCTCAAGTTTGAAGGAAAAAGGGAAAAAGCAGTATGGTATCATAATTAAGAACACAGATTCTGGAACTGGGCAGCCTGGCTCTAACTCCCTATTCAGCTATTTCTTGGGCAAGTTGCTTGACCTTGGGCAAATCACTCAACCTTTTTGGTGTATGTGTGCCTTGGTTTCCCCATTTATAAAATCTGGGTAATAATATGGTTATAATAAGATTAAATGAGATTACATATATAGCTTTTTAGCACAGTGCCTGGCATATCATCATGGGAGTTTAAGTAAAATATTGATGATTATTATTTCCTCCTTCTTGGCAGGGCTCCTGAATTTATGAATAGCCATCTGGCCAGAGCAACTGAAAAGGCATGAACATAATTGTCTGCTGAAAATAAAAGTAAGAGCTCTTAGAAGCTTGAGCCACATGACAGCAGAACTGGGTTTGAATCTCAGTTCCGCCGTGATTTGGGGTCAGTTACCCAGTTTCCTGAACCTGTTTCTTCAGTTCTGGGGATGAAATGAGAAAATGTAAAGCACTTGGCATAGTATTTGGGATAAGTAGGCACTTAATCTATGCTTACTATAATAATGATAATAGCATTACATTATTATGATGATATATAGATACATTCTGTTGCTGCTGTTACACGTTAAAGGCTTTGCTTGGGTTAAAAGAATGACCTGCAGGACTGGTGGCTGGGTTTCCTCTACCAGCAGAGGCAATGGATGTGTGATTTTCATGTTCCACCCTGCCCTTGATTTCAAAGAGAAAGGAGAAGGGAATAACAATGTGGACTCCTAATTATGTTTGCTCATGTTCACACTAGCCTTCCTCTCTGTTTCCCTGGGTGCCCCGTTCTGCTGAATGATCCAAACTTCCAGGAAACATGGATCTAGAGAGGAAGGATGGGGACAAAAATGGAAGAAGCAAAGGGAAGCAAAGGAGAATTAAAGCACCACCCCTTCTTCCACAAGGATGGGCCTCTTGGAGTCTTCCTAAAATGTCCTGTGTGGGCTCTAACCAGCTCCACCACAGCTGAGGTCACAGACTACTTTGGGCCAGCTTCTAGCTGGGCAGCAGGCTTGCACCGTGTTTTGGGGTTACTGGGGACAAAATCTGGAGCCTGCCCCTTGGGTCTTACCTGTAATCCTGCCCAGACCTGGAGTCCTGCTCCCTGCCTCCCCAGCCACGTGGGCTCCCAGGCTGTGGCCAATGAGCTGGACTTGGGAAGGTGAGTAGCTGTAGTTTGCCTGGAGAAGGAAGATTATATTTTCAGAACATTTTTGTGGTGTGATTTTTGTAACATGCAAACCTAATGTTGCGCCTCTGCTGAACACCTTCTATGGCTCCCATCACTCTTGGGATCAAGCCCAAACTCATTACAAGGGCCTCAGAACTTTCCTGACTCAACACCCATTTTTCAAGATTCTTGCCAAACCCTATGGGAACTTTCCGGCCTCAGATACATCATAATCTCTCATCTCTGGATCTGCTGTGGGCTCCTCTTCCTCTTGCTATCCATTCCCCAACCACTTGCCCAGCTCATGTCAACGCAACCTAGATATCAGCTCTCAACTTAAATGTCTCTCCCTGGGAGAAATCCTTAATCACTCCCCAGCCCTCTAGCCTGGATTAGCTGCTCCCCCATGTGCTCCTATTAAGCCCTGTAGTCCCCCCATTAGAACCTGACCACACTCTGTTGTCATTGCAAGTCTTCACAGTGAACTCCCCCAGGCCTGGAATGCATCCTCTTGACCTTTTAGCAGGGCTCCTGACACTGTGTCCTCCCCCAAATATTGGAGAACAAACAAATGTCATGAAGCTATGAGTGTTTGCACATGTTAGTCTCAGAGGTATCCACCCATTTGTACTAATTCATCGATCTTCAGTGCCTCCAGAACAAACCCCACTGGCTTTAAATCTTGTAGGGGTGCAGAAGTAGTTAGAACCAATCAGTTCTTCCACAGACTCTTTAACTAGAAGACAGAAGTGGCTGGGGCCTTTATCTAGTACATAATAGAGTCATGAAGAGTTAGTGACTTCACTGAAAGGACTAAGGTCTTAAAGAATTAGCCAAAATGGAAGGCCAGGGTAGATAAAAACAGCTGAATTGATTGTGACAAACAAAATTCTCCATCAACAGGACCTTCAACAGGGCAAATACCCGGACAGACACCCATTCTTTCTATATCTTTTTTCAATATATAATTCCCAGCTGGATCTTTGGCCAAAAGAGACCAGTGGGCACTGCCTACCTCAGCAGGAGCCCAGCCGGCAGACTCACCGAGAGCATGCTGAGCATCTGGGCCACCTGGGCGCCCACCACCCGCACGTTGTTGGCAGCCTGTGTATATGAGGTTTGGGAACCTTTCTTCCAGTCCACGCAGATGCAGTTCACCTCCTCAACCTTGAACATGTTCTGATGTTGGAGAGACACCAGGATGTCATGACAGGGGCACAGAAAATCATGTCCAGGCAGGGCTCAGAAGTGGTTGCTAACAGTTACTGTTTTTGTGTCTTCCTTGCTGGGGCCTGAGATACACTAGGCTTTGTTAGGAATCCTGCAGTCAGTTAGGAGTTAGTCCTCGGGGTGCGGGCTGTAGAAAAGGCAAATCCATTCCCGCTCTAGCTTGTAGATGAATTAAAAGCTGGCCACTTTCTGGTTTTCTTTGACCAGATTCAGTAATATTGTTGGGGGTGGGGGGTGGAAATCAAGGGCATCCACAGAAAAGCCTTATTTTGAAGAGGAAAAGTCTCAAGTGCCATCTCTGGTGACCAGTGTCTAAATGACCTTATGGACTTGAGCCCTAGCCATCTTACAGATTTGAGCCGTAGCCTCTTGGCAACGCTGCCAATAACTGGCCTTGCTTTCATCCCGGGCTTCTGGGCACTTACTAAGTTTTTACAGTCAAGTATTTACAGTATTTCGAGGAGGAAATACATCCAGTGGATATTCGAAGAACAAAACTGCACTGATTTGAAAGAGATTGAAGAATCCTGAATGGAAGACTTGGATGTCAAAGAAACTCATATATCCTTAGACATTCTGAAGGAGGACATATGACCAGCTTGAGTTTAAAATGGAGCAATGAATTTATCATGCGCTTAGAATTTTTCACATATGTGATACTAATATGTGTGATCACACACACACACAGACCAAGACTTGTTTCTCAGGACCTTTATTTTTAAAGCAACCCTGAGGAATCTCTTAAAAACCTGAGGAATTTGGGGTGTAAATTATGTCTTACAGTTTTATCCATTATGATATTTATTAATGAAGAGCACCTGGGTGGCAGTGGCTCAGTCAGTTGAGCAACCGGCTCTTGGTTTTGACTCAGGTCATGATTGCAGGTTCATGAGATCATGCCCCACGTGGAGCTCCACGCTCAGTGCGGAGTCTGGTTGGGATTCTCTGCCTCTGCCTCTGCTCCACCCACCCTCAAATAAATAAATACAATCTTTAAAAAAGATATTTCTTAATAAGGGGAATGAAGAGGTAGCAAGAGCTAAAAGCCTGGCAAATCAAGGCCACCTGCAGAACGACTTTAATTGTCTAGGTTTGTAACTTTCCCTGTTGGCATGATAGGTGGGAATTATTAACATGTGTGGGGAAGGCAGGCTGATCAGGTAAATTCTTGGGAATCAGAAAAATAGATTGCATCAGTGTACACATAAAAAGAAGGATGATGGTATATTGCATATGTGTGTGTGCCTATGCACGTGTGTGTGCATGTGTGTGTGTGTGTTCCTCTATTGTCTGCCCTTCTAACCAATAGATGCTGTATCACATATAATTTTGGCACTTTCTATTCTGTTATTTGGTCTCCTGGTGCATCTTAAGTTCTTTGTTTCTAAAATAAATGGTCGTAGCAACACATCATCTCAGGGATGTAGAAGAAGCTTGAACAAAAATAATATAATCCCTCATTTACTGGTAAACGAAGTGCCCTCCCTAAAAATGGAAGCAGATCTTTGGCCAGAAGATCTGCTTCTGGACTTAGCCAGAAGATCATGGTCACATGTGCCAGCACAACAGATGCCACTGCTTCAGGCTAGAAGGTAGCCCAGAGGTGTGGAAGTAAATTCTTAGTATTGCAAAGAGAGGCATTTTAATTGCATAAAGGTACCTCCTAGATAGGGATTTCGTGTTTTTAAGCTCATCTGCTATGCTTGCTGAAAGGAGATGGAGGTATTAGTGGGGAGCAGGGAGCAGGGAGCAGGGCAGACTGTGAGCCTGGGAGCCGGCCCCTACCTTGCACATATCCAGCAGCCAGTTCTCTTCTCCCTTGTCTATGAAGCCATGGATGATGAACCGGGTCTTCTTGTCTGTTTGAAAATTTGATGCCTCAATCGTTGATGGATCAGAGGGAAGGAGAGTCTGTGATAAAAGTGGGAAAGGGTCGCATTATTTTGTAGCCCAGCCACTCAGGCCAGCCTCTCCTTCCCCATCTCTGTTTGTCCCAATGCCATGACCTTTCAAAGCTTAGCACAATAGCCACCTCTTCCATGAAGCCCGCCCTGACTCTCCTTTTCCCATCTGTCCCACCCCCATCCCACCCCTGCCTCCGCCCAGTCAGGAGTTCCTACCTCCACTGGGGCTGGATTACAGTTCACAATCTTACCTTCCATAGGTTTCTTGGTAGATGGCAAGCTCTTTGCCCCAGACCAGAATCACACAACCAGTGAGAGGTTTTGGCAAATGTGAACCATTCATTCTTTTGAGCCAACACTTCACAGAAGCCCTACTCTGTCCAGATCTGGCTAGGCCAGGGGGGCAGCTGGAGGGTAAGGTGAGACAGAGCATAGAGGAGGAGGAGGGTACAGAGACAAGGAGCCTCTAGCCTGGGGGTGGGCACAACCCTTCACCCAGTCACAATGGCACTAAAATGACAGAGGTCTCACTTGAAAGTTGTTTGGGTTCTTGTTGGTGTAGAGCAGGAAGCGGGTGCCGATTCTCTCGGGGCTCCAGGGGAGAACTTTCAGAGGCCTGATTGCTGTCCCGGCCCAGGGCTCCGCGTCAGAAAAGCATCCGATTTGTTCATAGCAAACTTCCTTTGCTGTAGAGAAAGGATGACTCTGCTCACGGCTTAGCTCCCCAGGCTGGGCCCTGGGAGGTCACAGCCATTCAGGTCCTCACTCCCCTGCCTGGGGACAGTCTGAAGACAATGGAGACACCCTGCCTCTCCCTACCCACTCTCTTCTTACCCCCAGTGCACCTTCTGATCTGGGACCAGTCCCATTGCTTCCCATAGAGACCCCAGCTGTGCCACCACTCAGAGCCACCATCAGAACTGAGAAGCTGTGTCCCATCCCCAGCAATTCGGATATATTTATTGAACTAATATGATAGTCACTGATGAGCCAATCTGTTAACCCAGGCAGGTGTTTAATGCTTTACCTCGAAAAGTCTAGCCTAGAGAGCCTGGAGATGAAGACAGGCCAGAGGGGAGATACTCTGAAGTGGGTCCCCCTCAAAATGCCTTCTCTCCCTGGGCAGAGTGCCAGCACCCGCCTCCCTCTCTCTGGAACCTCAGAGTTGTCCGGACATGTTGAAAGCCCTGTCACAGGTAAGGCTCTTTCTGGCCAGTGCTGAGATACTGTATTTAAGTCCTTCCCGAGGGGCCGGTGTGACGTTTCCTACCTTTGGCTGCTCCCAGCAGAAACAGCGCGATTGTCCAGATGCTCACCATCTACAATAAATTCGGACATTCTCAGTCTCACCGATTATTACAGCAATGAGCACAGACAGACCCTCAGGAATTCAAGGCTATCTGCTTCAACCCTGGTGGGAGGACAGAAGAGGTGACTTACCCTGTGGGATGTTCTGGGCCTTCCCTCCCTTTCAATCAAGTACCCAGGCCTTTTTTTTTTTTTATACTGGAGCCTTATCATTTGGAGGCCGCTTCAAGGAAACAGCAGGTGATGATAGAACACGCTGTGTGCACTTAATATTGTAATCTGCTCAAATACACAAAACAAGACTAATTATAGTAGTCAGATCTTCCCACAGTCTGGGAAGATGAAAGAATGCTTGATTAAAAGGAGGTAAAAGATCCCTACCTTTGTACCGATGTACCTGTGCATGTAATTCTGAGCCAATGCGGCCCCTCTTTCCCATTTTCTATGTTATCATCAAATAGTTTACAAGTTCCAGTAAGAACACAGCAGCAAAATCCAATAATGGAGGGTAGTATTTCTCACTTAGAATAGGTGGAAATGCCCTCCAAACAGCTGAAAGTTCTGATTAAGAAAGTCTCCTCTCACTGTCTCTCTGTCTGTCCTCTCTCTCTCTCTCTCTCTCTCTGTCTGTCTGTCTCTCTCTCTGTCTTTCTCTCTCTCTCTTTCTGGCAGTCTAATATCCAAGCACATGAGCTTTGGAGACAGATTCCGCAGCCCCCACAATAGCCTATACCATAATCCTCCATTAACTACCTGTTCCAGTTATCAATTGCTAGATAAGGAATCAACATAAAACATAATGGTTTAAAACAATAGTTATTCTATCATCCTACTAGAATTTTGAACAGCTAATCTCAAGAGCCTCTAAAAGCCCACGTCATCAGATCACGTCATGTCTGTGCAGTTTCCCCAGACTCTCCGAAGGTTGCACACCTGTCCTATGAGACGAGGCCCCCGTGAGGCCGTCATGAATGACCCACTGACCCGTGCATCTGTGAGCAGCCCGGCCAGTTCACACCACAGGCAGATAAGCCTTCACGTGGCAAACACCACTGGTTCTCTATCCCACAGTGCCCCCCGCTTGTGTTCCCTGAGTTAAATATGCATCAAAGTCAAAGTTCATGCCTGAATAACCAAAATTCTGGAAGACAGCCTTCCTGTTGAAATGCAGAGGACTTTCCCTGGGGTTGTAAAGAATAGCGGCCAATAGCCACTGAGGCTTACTGGGTGCAGACAGAGCACTTGGCACCTATTACTGAATTTGTTTTTTATTTTTTTTTATTGGAGTTCCATTTGCCAACATTTAGCATAACACCCAGTGCTCATCCTGCCAAGTTCACCCCTCAGTGCCCATCACCCTGTAACCCCTATTACCGAATTTATGTCTTACAACAACCCCACGAAGCGGGTACCATTATTTGTCCCCTTTTATGGGTGTGGAAACTGAAGTACAGAGAGATACGTAAATTGCTTAAATCTGATAAAGTCACACAGGAAATGAGTGACGAGATGGGATTTGAATTCAGACCAGCGTGAAATAAGGATTTGCTGAACATTCAGTTAATCTGAACAAGTTGTCTATCAGAGTTGTTGAAGCTCAACCACAGAGAATAAGGGAGATACCTACAGAGAACAAGTTGAAGTAGAAAATAAATTTTCCCCCACGGCGGCAGACTGGTGTCATGTGGTTGACCTAAGCAAAAAGATGTTTAAACTTTGGAAATCAGCTCATGTGGTCTAGTAAAGTGCTGTAGCAATTTACAGACTGTGGGCAAGTCAAAGATGTCTATGCTTTTCTTTGACATTGTAGTGAAGAGATTCATGATACTCTAATGGTGGATGAATAGGTAAATTGGTTGGTAGGAGATGTCAGATGACCCTCTCTGCCTCTTGGACCTTTTCTCTTTACCCTCCACATTGGCCTCATCGACCTTCATCAAACATGCCAAATCCTTTCCTATCTCAGGGCCTTTGCACTTACTATTCCCATGTCTTAAAACTCTCCTCCCTAGACTTTCACTGGGCTGGCTCCTTCTTGTCACTCAACAGTTAGTTTAAATGTCACCTCTTTAGTGAGGCCACTGATGAGCATCCCTGAAGCCCTTTCACTGCCAGCCTCCTACCCAACCCTGGACGCCAATGCCCTAGCACCTTATGTGTTTCCTTCAGATCATTTGTCACGGGTTATAATTATTTATCTTGATTATCTGTGTGGTTTTGGTTTTTATTTGTTTGTTCGTTTGTTTTTCAATCACTTTTCCCACCTTGGAATGCATTTTCATGAGGACAGAGGGACAGAGACCTTATCTGTTTGGGCCACTCCTCTAGGACCATGCCTGGCACTGAAGTGGTTATGAATTAATGAAAGGATGAATATACACACAAATGGAGTTCATTGGTATTTTATCTTTATTCTGAGAGTGAAATTCAGGGCTGGGGAAGGGTGATAGGACAATGTTCAAAGGAGGGGAAAGAAAGAGATGTCAGTCTTCAGATGAGCAGTGAGAATAGAAGTATTTGATTAGATTTAGGGAAAACAGTCATCACAGGATGTGCCATGATTTGCCTGAGGGTCAGTCCCCCAAGCCTGTTCCCTAGAAGCTCACCTCACTGCCAATTCATCTTTGGGCTCCATGCTCACCCCAAGGGAAATCTGATTAGAGTTGATGGAGAAATTCTCCAAGCAGGACAGGAGGGCAGGGTTTAATCTGCAGCAGCCACATGGGTCTGGTCAGCCAGTGTGGGCTCCCGACCCTGGAAGATAGGAGCACAGACATTCAGAGAGTACTTTTCTTTCTTAAAAAACTTTATTTCACTCATGTTTGTAAATGGGTAATGCATGTTCCTACACACCTGATATGGTATAAAGTGCTTCCTTTACTAGCTCTTTGTGTGTCCTTCCAGAGATATGTATATATACATTATATTTTACTAAAAAACATAAATGGTTGGGGTGCCTGGGTGGTTCAGTTGGTTAAGCAACAGACTGTTGGTTTCAGCTCAGATCATGATCTCAGGGTCGTGAGATCAAACCCCGCATTGGGCTCTCTACTCAGTGTGGAGTCTGGGATTTTCTCTCTCTTTCTTACCCTCTGCCCCTCCCCTCTCTCTGCTCATACATGTGCATGCTTGCATGCTCACTTTCTCTCTCCCTCAAATAAATAAAAATTTTAAAAAATAAAGATAAATAAACAAAAATATAAATGGTTAGTATGTACTACACACTATTTTGCAAGCGGATTCTGAAAAATTAACCATGGTCCTGAAAATCATTCCTTGTCAGTGCATATAGATCTGTTCCAATATTTTTTCCAGCTGCATAATATTCTGATACTTGGATATTTAGTTAATTAGTCCTCCTCTTCTTCTTTTTTTTTTTTTTTTTTTAGAAGCTTTACGTATTTACTCATGAGAGACACAGAGAGAGAGTTAGAGACACAGGCAGAGGGAGAAGCAGGCTCCCCTCAGGGACCCTGATGTGGAACTTGATCCCAGGACCCGGGATCATGACCTGAGCCAAAGGCAGATGCTCACCCACTGAACCAGCTAGGAGCCCCAATCAATCTTCTTCTGATGAACATTTGATTGTTTTCAATCTTTTACTGTTAAAAGCAATGCCTCAGTGAATATTCTTAGACATTTGTCATCTGGAAGGACGGCATATCTGTGGGATAAATTCCTACCAGTGGAATTTAAGGGTGAAAAGATATGTACATTTAATGTATTGATAGAGGTTGCTGCCTCAGGTCTCATTATCAGAAGTCCCTGTGTATGTTGGCTAATCTCCCCACCCCAACCTTAAAACAGTAGTGAAATAGAGACCATGAGCTATTTGAACAGTCTACTTTTGGAGGTATGCTGGTCATGGTTCTTTTGGTGGTAAGCAACACAAGTCAATTCTGGCTAGCTAATTTTTTTTTTTTTTTTAGAGGAGAGGTTTATTGGAAAAATATTGGAGCTTCTCATGGAATCCATAAGTTGTTAAACCATGAGACCTAGGGAAGCCAATGGAACCTCACCAATGCAACCACCCTAGAGACCTCAGCAGGTTGTCCTCCGATCCTCTCTGCCCTGGACCTGGTACTGCTGCACACTGTGCTTGCCAGCCCAGAATTTTTATTTACCAATTGGCTTGGTTAGGTCAAAGGCTGTCCCTCAATTAATTAGCAACGGAATATGCATCCTCTTGGGTGTTCCTGGGCAAGGGGATCCATCCCTGTGCACCCAGACATGGAGGTGAAGTTGTGAGCTGGGCAACCACCAGAAGAGGTGTGTGGTTCTGAAGTAATAACAATCGTAAATCAGCTGGCTCTTCTCATTTTGTACAAAAGAGCAGTTAGTGGCTCAGTGATAATAGATGGGAGATTTCTTTAAAAGTATTGTATGGGGGCAGCTTTGCTTTTTTTAAAAATTTAATTTATTCATGAGAGACACATTGAGAGAGAGGCAGAGACACAGGCAGAGAGAGAAGCAGGCTCCCTGCAAGGAGCTTGATGTGGGACTTGATTCCCGGATCCCACGATCACACCCTAGGTTGAAGGCAGACGCTCAATCGCTGAGCCACCCAGGTGTCCCTAAAACAACTTTTTTTTTTTTTTAAGTATTGTTTGTGTTTGTCAGGCCTTACAGTCATGATCTCTATGAATTATCAACAGTGAATGATGACTATGGAGGCTTGATTGCCTGATCAGAAAACCTGATCAGGACAGTTGTTTTGTTTTAAGGTAAGAAGAAGCAGCTCTGTGTAGATACACATCAGTTGTTTAAGACAACATGTACTCTACTGGAACACTCTGCTTTCCACAAAAGTCAAAAGCGAATGAACCAAAAAGGTGCCCACATTTCTGACAATAGCTGTGAGGATAAGGCAGTCTAGAGACAAGGTCAGCCTGACCCATTGCTAGGAAAAACCGTCTGACCCCACAGGGGTTAGAAGGGCCAGAAAGACAAGCTAGGGATGGTGAGATGGAGGGTGAAAATGGCCACAGTTCTTCACCTCCTTCCCTTCTGTACGCATGCTCTTCACAGGTGATCTTGCAGCTCTTCCCATTAACAATGGGAGTCTCTTTCCCGACACTTGTTACCTGGGCCAGATGTATGACTTGATTTGTCATTAAATGTGAATGCAGCAACATCTTGGATCAGCTCAAAGCCACCCAACACCACGTCTGTGAGAGACCCAGCCAAGATTAGCACTGATGACTCAACTCACTCTGACCAAAGACATGTGAGCGAATCTAGCCAAGAACAGAAGAAACACCCAGCTAATCTGGAAATTCGTGAGCACTAATGTATACCTAGTGTTTAAAGCCATTGACTTGGGTGGCAGGTGTGTTTTGCAGCAGTGGCTAAGTGGTACAGGAACTCTGCTCAGCCAGGCCAGGGATATGGAGAGAGTAGTTCTCACTGAGTTCACTGGTACTATTTTGGGGCACAAAACATCAGATGAGGGCATATTCTCTCCTAAGACAGTGAGGAAACTCTCACATCTGTCAATAGACACTGCGTTCTAATGCACTGGCTCCTATTAAATGTCCTGGGGGATTAAATTGGACTAATCCCCTGGCAAAATGGAGGTCTTTAAAGTCTCTTAGACTAATTAATCCATTCTGCAGCAGATAG
This sequence comes from Canis lupus baileyi, assembly GCF_048164855.1. Taxonomy (NCBI): domain Eukaryota; kingdom Metazoa; phylum Chordata; class Mammalia; order Carnivora; family Canidae; genus Canis; species Canis lupus. The sequence goes on from NC_132866.1 coordinate 14,101,453, forward strand.
AAAGCTTTTGTTAAATAACAGTGACAACTGAAATATACTGCATGAACTTCTATCTCAGTCAGCTTCAACGAATTAGGCAGGATTCATATGCACACAAATCTATGGATCTTTTTTAAAACTGTGACTTCATTTCTACTAGACAGCTCTCTTGTCTCCCTTGTGTATGGCTCCTTGAAGGTCACAAAGTAGAGGCTGAAGTGGCCAGCTATCATCTGCCATTTCCACATGTCCAGACAGAGCCAAATAGCTGCTTTTGTCCAGCCAATCCCCTCTGTCCTTGTTCTCTCCTTCAGTCTCAAGTTCAGAATATACAGATACCTTGTCATCTTGTAAGAGAACATTATTCTGAATTTTGGGGAGGGGGAGGAGTGGGGTTGGTTCAAATGGGATTTTCAGAGTCCTTTAAGTCCAAAGAGGTTTTTTGTCCTGAGAAAACTGTTTTCAAGGTTTTTCCCATGGCCAGGACACTCACACACACTCAATGGAACCACATTTTTAAATATTCTCTGTATCGGAAGAACTTGTCCCTCTGTGTTGTTGTAATGGAAGTGGGTATAAGACTTTGCCTTATCCATTGGCCAACTCTTGACTTCTTTTTTTTTTTTTTCTTCTATCAGAGATGGTCTATTGGTAGCACATGAACTCAGCTCTTGAGTATAGGTCAGACTTCTCAAGTCCTTTCCAAAGCCATTGGTTCCTGTGGGCTAATAAGGAAAAGTCTGAGGCCACACAGACCCTGGTGCCATTTGAGGAGCATTGGGCCCCAGGGTCTGGACACCCCATGTTACCTACTTTAAGAAGCCTTTCTCTGTCCTCCCTATTCCCTCAACCTCTCTCCTCAAAGTAACGCCAACTCCTCAGTCTTCTCAAAGTACCTTATACCTCTTAATCCTGCTTCATAACTGGATCACTGTCCAGTTCCCTTATCAGATGATAAGTTCCTGGGAGGGTGAAGAATATATTATTTATTTCGCATCCTTAGTACCAAGAGCAATGTCTGGAATATGGTTATAGAGATTCCATGAATGTTTGTGAAATTAAGCAACATACTCAATTTCAGTTTTAATGAGGAAGTGACCAAGCTGGCATCACTTCCAGAGAGACCTGAAAGGGAACAAGGTGAGACCCTGTGGTGGCCACAGAGGTGTGCCATTCAGATTCCTCTGAGAGAACCTGCTGCAGGAGCAGAGATGACAGACAGCCTGTATGCCATACACTGGGCCCACCATGGCACTCTTGCAGAGGCCACACTTCCGCCAGCTGCCCTAAGCCAATGACTGAGCATAGCAAAGGTACCGGATCCCATCCACTCCTGCTGAAGTAAGATTCCTGCAAAGGGCCACCTTCATCTGGGGACTTTCTGTGAACCTGGCCAAGACTTTCTCAGAACTTTGCTGAGGCCTGAGACTCGTACAACCCCATCTTTCCTTCCCTTTCTCCTCTCATGAGTGTTTGACCTGCATTGCAGTATGATGGTTTTCCCTATCAGCTCTCGCTTTCTCCTCTTTTATTCTTCACAGACATTTCCCTGAAAACATTTTTTGCATGTCTGATCCCATCTTAGGTTCTGCTTCTCAGAAGACCCCACTGACACAGGCATAGAAACAGACAAGGACAAGCAGTTGAGAGAGAAAAGTCCAAGCTAGCACTAGAGACAATGTTTAGCCAACCCTGACTAAAGTCTCATCTGTACTTTAGAGCAGAGAAGTTGGCAGTAAACCTTACGTGAAACCTACACTAGGCCTGAATATGATTCACTACTTAGAGTGTGTATGTGTGTGATACGTGTGTGTGCATGTGTGCCAAAGTGAACTGTTTGTTGGGTATAAATTTATGTAATTCATACCATAAAGTGGATTCCCTTTTCAGCTAATTTTTTTTTTTTTTTGCTGTTGTCTTTGCATCTTAAGCTGAAAAGAATAATTTTGAATCTTTTGAGGAGGGATACATAAGTTAGTTTGGATTCAAATGATATCTAAAAAGTAGAGGTAAGAAATCGTTATCTTAACAGTTAGAGTCAGAATTCCTCTTAGGGCAGGACTGCCTTTATTTAGGAGAACATTCTATGGGGATCCACTTTGACTGGAGGGGACAAGGCACCCAAAGTGTGGTCTCTAATCCTAGAAAACCATAGCATAGCTAAGTCTCTCTACACAAGGAAGGCTCAGGAGTTTGGGAGTGGGGTAAAAATCAAAGAGATGTCTAAAGAAGTTGAGAGGACATTTTTAGGCAGCAGGACAGATGGGGAGCCTGCAGAAAAGTGACCGGCGGGGTTTCCAGGGGCAAGTTGCTTGTGTTGCTTCAAAAGTTACACCCCTCCATCTCCACAAACCTTCTAGGACTTATCACCACGTAAGTGACTTGTTTAAATTAGGAGACAGGAAAATTGAGGTGAGAGCAGATATCCCTAGGAGATGAGGGCCCTGGGGGCACAATGGGTCAAATGTGCAATTGCCATGAAGTCAGAAACTGGGAATTCTCAGTGCTCTTGAGTTAGCACTGCTGTCTACAGTGGTTCAAGTTGGGTCTGCCCCAGGGTTAGGAAATAAATTTTTATTTGGGTGACTACACCTATTCAGGAAATACCAGCTAATTTACTCACCATGCAGCACCCTCCCATAGTCTGTCTCCTTTTAGGCAAACATTCACCCTATTATCTGCAATGAGTATCCCTATAAACCCTTATCATAGTACCATATGTTAGTCTTGAGGTGTTTTGGGAGTTCAAGGCCTTGCTCACAGCTATGTAGATAGTAGACAAAAACTTGTTAATTTTTTACTTGCTATCACTTGAGAGGTCCCCTTTGTATATTTCTCCCACCCTCTCTTTGATTATAACGTGGGTGTGTGTGCACATGTGCACATACATGTATTTGTGCACAAGAGTCCCGGGGCATTTGGGAAAAGAAGAAATGCCTTTGCAGAGTCTTGAACCTCAGCAGCTGTTACACAACACAGTGATGAATCCTAGCATCCTGGAGCAGGAATGGTGAGGCTGGCCGAAGGCCACTGAAGGGTCCAGTCGACCAAGAGGGACACATAAAAAATTTTACATCGTGATGCCCTTGGGAAAACCTAGATCCGCTAAGAAATAGTGTGTGACCTGGGGCAAGTTGTGACCACTCTGTGCTGCAGCTGCTTCCCCTGAAAATGGGGATAAGAGCACCGACTTTATAGTGTATTGTCAGAATTAACTGAGTAATACGCATAAAGCGCTTAGAATAATGCAGGGCACACTGTAAGCAGAATGCATATGTTAGGGAAAAACAAAAACAATACAGAGGGGGCAGTCAGTTGCTTTCTGAAAGACCCTTTCAGAGCAGGATGAACCATAGAGTTGATGCAATCAGCTTTTAACATCCAACCATGAAAAAAAGAAAGAAAGTCCTCAAGAAATAGGTTAAACATCACAGACTCAAAGTGAATCATTTATACATGGACTGGTTCATCCTTTCAATGGATATCAAACTCCCACCTAAAGGGCCTCTAGAAATAGAAATATTTCCTAAAAATTTACTGAGATCAGAAATAGGTAAATGAGTTAAGAAAACAACTTCCCTGAAACAATTAAAGCAATTTGCAAACTGCTTCATTATGATGAAAATGGATATCCTTCCTAACAAAAAGTTTTTGACAGATGTATTTTTAAAGATTAAATTCTTTTAAAACCCTTTGTTCCGTCTTGTTACTTGAGTCAATTTGCAGGCAATCTTTTTATTCATTTATTTTATTATTCACTATTCATCATTATTAGTGTGTTATAGAAAAGTTCCAAGAGGAATTCATAGTAATTATAATTAAAAACATTTATTAAACACTCAACATGTATTAAGCATTGTATAATCTCTTTACAGGGAAATTCGGGGCTTAAAATTATTTCATGCATACACTGATGACACCAAAGTTTACATGTGTAACCCAGACCTCTACCTTCAACTCAGTGTTTGTGTATTTAAGTTCTCGCTTATATGGCAATTGGATGTCTGATGAGCATCTCAAAGTTGATGACTAAATCTGACCTCCCTCCTGGAAACTGTTCCGCCCAATGTAGTCCTCATTTCAGCCAATGGTGTCTCCATCTTTCTAATTGCTCCAGCCAAAGCCCCAGGAGTCCTCCCTTCCATTCGAATTTTCATTCCTCCTCCACATACAGTATCCACGTGTGTTGCAGGAGTATGCCCTGACTGGGTTATGCCAATGGGCACATTCCATTTCTCAGGCCACAGGCCAATCAGAGTAAATCTCAGGGATTTCATTTGGGAAGACAGGGAGGAAGATGTACTTTTTGTCTCTTACTGAATGTGAAAGAGAAGGTCTGTATGGTCTTAATTATGGTAAAATAACTGGGAGAGGAGCCAGCCTTGGTATAAAACCGTTAGACACCATAGACAAGAGAGCATGGGAACAGGAGAAAAATGGCTCTGAAGAGGTCATTAAGTTGTTGGCTCAACAAAACCTGAAGCTTCCCCATCTCTGGGCTTTCCAATCATGTGAGCCAATCCAGTTCCTTCTTTAAGCCTGTTTGAATTAGAGCTTTGAGTTCATGCAAGTGGAAGCATCCTGATGAGTATGGATTAATGATTCTCAGAACAAGTTTACCTGTGTTGATCAACTTGTGGATACTTTGGTGAAGCACAGAATGAAAAGCATTTTCACATCTCTGTGGCTTTGTTCGCTCTTTCTGGAGTGCCCTACCGCCTCCATTTGCCATGTCCTCTTGGCAAATCCTCACAAACCTTCAAAACCTAGCACAGGTGGCTCTTTCTCTTTTAAGATATTAGTGATTGGACATGTAATTTTAATGTAATTGAACAGTAATTTTAAATACCAGACTCTAGCAGAGTAATCATTCTTTCCATTAATAAGATGGTCATTGGCATCCCACTACATGCCAGGCATTTGCCAGCCACATACAACATGTAAGCCCCTTAAGGAGAGATATGCAGACAAGTAAATAGGCAATTACAGATTTAGAGAAATAAGTGCTGAGATGGGGTAAGTTCTGGGTGCAGCAGTAATGTAGTAGGGGAGCCTCTCATCCAGTCTTAGGGGGTGTGGAAATGGAAGTGAAGGAAGTCTTCCTGGAAGAAATGATGTCTACACACAGATTTAAGAAGCAAAAGGAGTTCAATAGGCAAGAAGACAGGAGAAAGGACCTCCCGAGGGAGAGGAAGAGTTTGTGTAAAGGTCTAGCAGCATCTGAGATTAGGGAAGCTTTGAGGACAGTGCTGGAATGTTTATTTCTAGAAGAAATGTGGTGAGAGATGATGCTAGAGTCCTCGGTTCAAAATTAGACAAGAGGGTCTCATAAGGCTCACTGAGGGATGTGGATTCTTACCTGGGGACCATTGGGAGGATCTTTGATTTGTGCTTTAGAAAAATTAAAAAGGCTGCGGAGAGGAGAGGGGCCTGGGGCCACCCCACTGTGAGCAGAAAGACTGGTCAAGAAGCATTGGATCTGCTCAGTCCTTGTCTCTTTATGCGTCATCTTTCCTGAGACGTCTGATTAGAAGCAGACACAGAATGTAAAGACGATGGGAAAGTGGCAACGGTTGCTACTCGCCATGTGTTCACCCCAGGAGGGGGTCATCTTAAGGAAGTCTGCCTTAAGTGATCAGAATGACACCAGTAATCTTAGCCATGGGCTTGATGTCAGTGCCAAGTAAACAATATTCCCAAGCTCAAATGCCCTGGAACGTGTAGCAGACTTCAATAGTCATTTGTGGTTCTTTGGATCAACTCCAAATTTTGGATTTTAATCACATTATCCAAAAGTTACATGGGGAAAAAAAGACATGACAACAAAGAAATGATTGCTTCATCATGAGATTTTATTAGTAGTAAGATATGCGGTGGTCACAGGTCTGTGACTCTTAACATGGGGTAAGAGTAAGTAAAATATCTTCCCTCACGGTTTCTTTACTACAGAAGTTGAATCTGCAGAGAGAAAACAACAGAAAAATCAGCATTTCTTGGTGCACAGCTTGTGCACTGAGCATAAAGACAGCTTCTCTTCTCCCCGGTCTGAGTGAAAACCGTTCCCTGTGCCTGAGACCAGACATTGGCCAAGGGAAGACAGACCTCTTCTGTATAAAGGACTGAATTCTCTTTTCCAATGTTCTTTCATAGCTGTGCAATAGCAGAGAGAGGAAGCATCACTAGATGCCCCTAAGGACAGGGAGCGTTCATTTGTCATATCCTGAAACACCTACTAAGCCCTGGGCACATTGTTAATCAGTGCATGATAAGAAATCAGCCAGGGATTTCAGAAATCCGAGGGAAATTTCTGAGGTCCTGGTGTTACATTCACTAGGCATTCTTTTTTTTAATTTTTTTTTTAATTTTTATTTATTTATGATAGTCACACAGAGAGAGAGAGAGAGAGAGAGGCAGAGACATAGGCAGAGGGAGAAGCAGGCTCCATGCACCCGGAGCCCGACATGGGATTCGATCCCGGGTCTCCAGGATCGCGCCCTGGGCCAAAGGCAGGCGCTAAACCACTGCGCCACCCAGGGATCCCTCACTAGGCATTCTTATTTAATTCAATAATTGAGTTGAAATGACTAGCATTACTCATTAAGACTGAACAAAAACTTAGTTTGCTTGGGAGCTAATTTTCTTTAATAACATATATGAACTTATGTAAAGTGCCTGGGACATAAAAGGTGCTCAGAAGGTGCTCTTGTCTTCTCATTTTCATTTCCCTCTCTGTGGTCTGATAGCTGGCACACTCACAAATAGAAAATTAAAGGTTAAACACTAATACTGATAAAGGACACAAGAAATGAAGGGCACACACGATCTATATATGAATAAAGTTGAACTGAATTTTTTTTCGTGGTAGTTAAGAACTTGCTGGAGTCAAATTTGCTGCCTACAAATTATGGTACTGAGGCTTCATTTAAATGTCTTTAATGGAGATAAGAATAGTACCCCCATTCCATCACCACCATCAGTAGAGTAAGCATAGTCATTATCCCAATATACTCTCCTGTTTCTTCATAATCTCTAATCTCTAATCCTTCTTGTCCCCTCCATCCACCCTCCCCACCATACAACCCATGACTTGCTGTCAGACACGTAACACAAAGCACAGTTACCAAACAAACTCACTCTTTTCACCTTAGTGACATGAAGCCAGATTCTCAACTTAACACTTAACTTGCATCAAATGACACATGCTCATCGACAAATCTCTCAAAGTTATTCCCTGAAAGTTCTACTCTTTTTTTTCCTAAAGAAACAGAAGGTAGTAGGGAAGCAAATGTGGCCATGGCTTTGGAGAACTATCGTCAGAGGTTTAACCTAACGTAGACTTCCAGTGGGAGTAGCAAAGGTGACTCGTTCTCTTTGGATTTTTGGAATTTTATTTGGGGTCTTTGGATTTTTATTACTTACATTTTTCCATCATTTCTTTCCACTGTGATCTTGGATGCTCCCACTCTGGGTAGAGTTGGGTTGATCACATTGTTGTACCAAACAAATTTAACCTTCTGCACATCTCCAACTTCCACATCAGAGTCAAATTCATTGGAATGAGTGCTCTCTGGTTGGAGAGTGCCCCTTGAGAATTGAGAAGTTAATGAAAACATACATGAAGATACAAAAATATACATATAAATCTGTACATATACGTTTCTAAAACCAGGTTATGATGCATCTCTAGTAGGATGATTGACAGTACACTTGCCACTCTCATGTATTAAATAAATGCAGACATGCATGCAACTCAGTGACTGGTCATTTGCCAACATTAAGTTGTATTACCTTAAAGTCATCCTTACTATAATAAAACTTAATACGTTTTAGACACAAACCTCCCACAATTTAATAAATGGTGACATCATCGTATCATCTTTTCCTAGTTGTTTTGTGGACAGAATAATTATTTACTGATTATAAATCAGATGCCAGGGATCAAAGCAAACATCAGTGGTTTTCTCGGGAAATAGCAGAGAAAAAACTCAGAAACAGAATTCTGAAATGTATTAAGGTGCAAGCTAAAAAAAATCTCTTCCTTGGAATGACATGTGGTGGTACTATATTCCCATATAGTTACGGATAAATGCTTATGTGCATCACATGCATTATATGTGCAAGAGATTACAACATTTAAGAAGTGGGTAATATTTTACTCACTTGAAAATTTCATACTGTTTAGAATTTCCTTTATTTCCAAACAGAGAAACTAGCACGTGTCCTGTAACCTTCTTCCCAGACAGTGTGACAGCTACCTTATACCTCCAACCTGCGGGGGAAAATATTTGCAAACTGTCAGCTTATAGAGAAGATATGCTAAAACCAGGCTAATTTGGATGCCACTGCTGCTGATTTTTGAGTAATTTATATATAGTATTGGTTGTTCTTCTAATCAAATAGTGTCCTTCATCTCAATGTTCAGAAGACAGGTGTGGGGCCTCGGGAGGAGCATGGAATCTTTCCAAAGTCAATACATCTCAAGTAATATATGTAAGTCATATATTTTGCTTTCAATTTCTTAACCTAACAATTTATTTTTGAATATTAAAAGAACTTTATCTTAAAAGAAAGTAGGAAAGGGGTGCCTGGTTAGCTCAATCAGTTAAGCTTCCAACTCTTGGTTTTGGCTCAGGTCATGATCTTGTCACAACCATGAGATCAAGCCCTGTGTCTGTCATTGAGCTCAGTGTTGAGTCGGCCTGGGGATTCTCTCTCTCCCTCTTGCTCTGCCCCTCACTGGCTTGTTCTCTCCTCTCTCTCTCTCTCTCAAATAAAATAAATAAAATCTAAAAAAAAGTGGGAAAATGATAGAGTATGACATTTTCATCAATTTATTTTCTTTTTCTTTTTAAGATTTTATTTATGTGAGAGCGAGAAAGAGAAAAGAAGTAGGGGGAGAGGCAGAGGGACTAGCAGACTCCCTGCTGAGTAGGGAGTCCCATGTGGGGCTCAATCCCGAGATCATGACCTGAGCCAAAGGCAGATGCTTAACCAACTGAGCCACCCAGAAACCCCTCAATTTACTATTTTCACAAGTTATCACATTTTAGAGTCTTGTCTTTTTGTCTGAATTGTCTACATTTATTTTTAAAATTCTGTAATTCAGCTTTCCCTTGCCATTGGAAATATATTAATTTATGGCAACCACTTTGTGGTACTAGTCAAGATTTAACTAGCAGTTTATGTCATTTAGAGCTAACCTGGGCCAAATTGAGAAGGGGATAAAACTGGGCTTTAGTTTTTACAATGCAGCCAACCCCCCTGATTCCCATCTAAATAGTTTCCTCCCTCTGTGACTCAGGAAGGAACATGCCTCAACATTGCTGCAATGGTGATCAATTCCTATCACCTCCAATTCCTATCACCCACAGAGTCTACTACCCTAAACAGCTCTTAAATCTCCCTGCCATTCCCACAACCTCTCCCATCTCTCTCCTGGATTACTTTTCTGCTTGTACAAAACCTCAGAATTTTGCTTTAGTGAAACTTCCGACTGAATTGGAAGAATCTGGAGCGGAAGAAGCCTCCCGAATTCAGCACCAGAATTAAATATGAAGAAGTTAATTTTTGTATCATTGTTAGTTCAGGTCTCCAAATTCTGCTCCGTTACCTCAATTAGCCAGAGTTGCATTGAGCACGACAACTTTTGAAAATTTTTCCATGTTGGGAAGGAGTGTTTACAACTTTTGTACAGAGGAGCAATTTCACAGATTTTCACCAAACATGATAATACAGAGCATTATGAATTTAAAGCAACTATAGTAGAGACTCACGGGCAAAATTGCTGGCATCACCAGTGTCTAGATAGAATATCTGGTTCACTTTGTCAGTTTTTCCAGGAAATCTGTCAGCATAATGACCCATCTGTGGGCAGCCTTCGCTTGGGCAGGGGAAGCACTTGTTCTAGGGAAAATTAGCAAATGATGAAATGAGGACACTCTTTCTTTTAATAGTGCGCCATCTTTTTTCCACATGTTGTTGTAGTTGGAATATTCTAAAGCCACTTGTGTCTTGATGGCAAAAGCCAACTTTCATTATGTCTCAGCAAAAATTAAAAATGCATTTCATTAGTTACAATGACAAATGAGAGACTTTACTATTAAATAACACAATACTAACAAAAATATAAAAATCATACAAAAAGGGAACTTAAATATGTATTTATACAGATATTTCAATCTTTTCTCTTTTGCCTCTGTAAGCTGCTCAGACATCCTCCTGCCTACAGGTGGTTAGAATTTATTTTAGAAAGATTGCAAAAGAAAGAGCAGGGAGTGATATGCAAAATTGGACCCTTTAGAAGTCAGGTTTTTCTCACATTTTTTAGCTCCCACTTAGCATATTAAGGTCTGAAGGATTCAGCTCTCAGAATTCTCCCAATGTGAGCAGAAAATGCCCCAGTTGGCCCTTAAGTCTTAGCTGTGAGGTTGGGGTTTGGAGAAGATATATAGAACTTAAGAACATGTCCTCTTTCAGGGCCAGGAGTTATGGGAACAAGAGAGGAAAAGGGAGAAACAGAGTTGGAAAGACATCAAAATTGCTTTTTTAGAGGGGCAATCCTGCTCCATAATGGAGACCAGGGCAGACTCCTGAATCAATGAACTAGATGAGGACTGGGCCGAGTCTCAGAGTCTGCATCCAGCAAAAGCTAAGGAGAGACTGAGCTGGTCTAGGAAGAAATGGCCAGAGCTATATGGGAAAGTTGGCTAAGCCAGAAGAGTAGATGTGCCTAGACATTATATGCAGAAATCAGCCCCATATCTGTCAATAAGCAGGCCCCCAATTCCTTCCCTCTGCCCTACACACTCACTGACCACCACCACCATGATCATCGCGCCCAATACCAGCTTAGACACAAGATGATGGAGTCCCAAGACTGAGAAATATGCAAAACTGAGAACTTTTTCTTAAAAAGTGTCTGAGCATCACCTAAAAGGACTATTTATATTACTGAATCAGACTAAATTTTAACTGAATGAAACTTAAAGTTTCTTTGCTTATTTTCCCCATTACCTAGAGATTGAGGATCCAGGAAAAGATAAAAACAAAGTTAGACCAAAGAAGAAGGATGGTTTTCTTACGTACACAAGCTATACTGTAAATAAACTATGCACTTCCCCCCAAATATATACAGTCAACAGTTGTTGAATGCTCATTATTATATTTTAGATTCCGAGCTAAGGTATTAAAACATATCGTCTCATTAAATCCTCCCGCCAAACCTATGGAGTCTACCATTAATATTCACATTTAGAAATGAAAAAACTGCCTTAGAGAGGTTGAGCATTTCTCCCAAATCAGTCATTTAATGATGAAATCAGATTTCAGATCTTTTCTCTTCAGCACTAAGTTATACATCCTTGATAATTATGTCTTTACCTGGCATCTTACTTAAAATTTTACTTATTAAATGACACAAGTTATGTATTTTTATTTGAAAAAATTATAGTGAAAGGAAAATCAAGAAAAAATAACAGGCAATAGATATGTTATTTTCAAGATCACATTTGAGGATTCTAACCCAGATACCTAGCAAATACCAAACAAGATGAAAACTCAAAAGCAAGCAAGCAAACAAACAAAAACTTAGCAATTATGAGATTGCACAGAAATATCCACATGCCCATAATGATATAGTTTTGTATGGTCAGTTTTAAGACAAGTTTTCCATATTTATTGGCTTCCTGTAGCCATAGCTCAGATTTCCATAGCCTTTTTTTTTTTTTAGTTATAGTTATTTCTAAAACAAGTTTAAACATTTGCCTGGTACATACTGAAGTGATAGCAAAGAAGGTAGACATGGAACATTTCAGAATACAAGGCCATTTCTCTGAAGTTCTCCAATGCCTCATCACTATTACCATAAATATGTATGTCAACTATACTTCAATTAAAAAATAAAAATATGTATAATTAAAAGTATAAATAGTGTGGCAATCATGTAGAGGCATTCACTAAATGCATGTCATATACAGTGAACTACACCCGTCATGAGAAGTGATGGTCACAAAATTCTTTAGGTTCAAAGTGGAGTCTACTTACTGCAGTGAAAACATTGTAAGAGGCACAAGGGAATCCAGCAAAGCCGTCAGGGTTGAGGATGCTATCAGAGTAATACTTGTAACTTCTTAAGTGATTACAGGCCACAAAGTCACGAGTCCCTTTGAAATCAGACAGTATACATCAGCAACAGATTTTATTTTTCCAAGTTAATGTTCTGATTAGAACATGGTTGTTGAATAGATTTTTCTAATTAGTGTGAACTCATGGTGGTCACAGAACAAAATCATCTATGAAGCATATTATGATTTGTGATGCAATTAGAAGTTAAATACTATTTAAGATTTTAATAGTAATTCCATAGATACATGAAATGGAAAAATAACTTTAAAAGAAGGAGATTGGTCCACATAGGTATAAGTACAAATTAGTAATGAATTCCCTGAATTAGATCCTTAGAAAGTTGGCTATAAATACATTTTCTTCCTATAATCTCCTCATGCCCACTTTCCCCAGTGAAAAGCCTGCATTTTGGGTTAAAAGTCCTTTGTTATAGAAAATGTGAGACCCGTGCCAAAATATTCAGCAAATTTAGCAAAAAAGTGAAACAAATTTTCCCACAAATCTCTTCATGTATGTAATGGTTTTACCTTCCCAGATCCCATCTATGTCAACAATCTGAGAGAGAATATTCTTCTGACATCCAGGCATTTCTTTTCCTCCATTTGGAAAGAAATCTAGGTGGCCTACAGTTTGACTCATTCCAAACCCTGAGGAATATTAAAATATGAGAAAGTTGATGTTAATATATAGACTCAAAACATTCTAAAACACTCTAATATATGGACTCAAAAAACACTCACGCAAGATGAATTGAAGAACTCACCCATGTTGGGGATTATAGGGGCAGCATCTGTGTGAATTACATCCACAAACTGGGCATCGCTGGGGTCCAATCGGACTAATTCGGGTGTGCCCTCAAAGCAAGGTTCAGCTGGATCCAACCCTAAAGTAAATAGGACATGTCATGTTAATATCAGTGTACACCCACATTTACCTTTCTTCATTAATTACCTACCCAAGTGCAAGCATGGTGGGAACCATGACTTATGCCTGGAAAGAGATAAGCTAGTTCTTCCCTACCTTCTCATTTTCTTATACTTTCTGTGTCTAATTTTCTATTTGCATTACAATGAGTTTTTCTCGAACCATGGAATCTGGCTCTACTTATGAATGCTTAGTCACTGGGACAATCTGGGTTACTAGCAGCAGTTACAAGGAAAGAGACAGATTCTGGGAGACTCCTAAAAGCTGTTCAGGATAAAAGAGTTCCTTCCCATTCCCCTGTAAAATCCTATGAGGGCAAGAACTTTGATTGTCATGGTCGCCAGGACCATCGCTTCACAGAGAGTACCTGGCTGAGCAGGCTTTTGTTTTTTTTTTTTTTTTTTTTTGAGCAGGCTTTTGTAAACATCCACAAATAATGAGAAAGAATGTTCTCTCCAGCAAATTAATGATAGACATCCAGATGTCCCCAGCAATCCAAATGTGACCAGTTTATCCAAAGTATCAACACAAAAATCAGAAGGTCGGAGACAGAGTGGGAAGACGGAAGAGGAAAGTGGTTGCTCCCTGAGATGATCACCTCTCAAACCCAGGATAGCAAAGCCTACAAGGTTGCTTTAGGGCCTGAGTATACAACATGTGAGCCCATTGACCAAATGCAACCAGTCTGGGATTTGTGAAATGGTATTTTTTATCTAACTAGCAGCATGCAGAATCGGTCAGCCCAGCCAAATCATGTGTCCCCTGCAATTCTTGACTTGTGGTGGATAAAGATTGGGCTAATTATCAATTACTATCAAAATAGATTATAATTAATTATATATTTTTGAGCTCTTTGAGTTTAATTCTATTTATTATCTCTTCTGTTATTTATGCTATTTATTCTATTTTTTAAAAAGATTTTATTTATTTATTCTTGAGAGACACACAGAGAGAGGCAGAGACATAGGCAGAGGGAGAAGCAGGCTCCCTGCAGGGAGTCCGATGTGGGACTCGATCCTGGGATTCCAGGATCATGTCCTGAGCCAGAGGCAGACACTCAACCACTGAGCCACCCAGGCGTCCCTATGCTATTTATTCTATTCATGAAACTTATCCTTTGTGAATTCCTGACAATAGGAAAATAGTGTAAATAAGACACCCCAATGCTGTCAATTCAAATTTTAGTCACATGCAGTATTTATGTGTGTGTGTGTGTATGTATATATATATATATATTAGGGCTCTGTAGGCCAAAGATCAATATTTTAAAAGTTCACAAAGCCTCAGAACACACTGTTTTCTGAACATGTGGCCCAATCCAGAAAATGCCAAATTTCCAAACTTCTAGATTGCATAGGCAACATTTAGCCCCAATGTTTCCGTTTTTACTGTTTTGACCAACCTGTGATTCGTCCTGCAGTGCCATTGAGCCTCCTTCCTGCCTCCCCAGCTGCGTGGGCTCCCAGGCTGTGGCCAATGATGTGGACGTCGGAAGGCGAGTACCCAAATGCTGACTGTTGGAAAGAAAACTTCTTCAGAATGTTTTCTAATATCGCAAATTTCAGGATGGCCACAGAAGGAGATGTTCACAAAACTTGAGTTTTAGGAAGACATGCTGCCCTTTCAAGGCAACTAATTTTCATGACATTTTTTCAGGTATTATAGAAAATGGCAGTGGTCAAATGCTTAAGCTGATGGAGGTCAGACTCTCTTTTGTTGTTTTATACATAGAAGAACCCTTGCCGGGGATGAGGAATTACTATCCAGAGGTGGTGAAGCAAGTATACGGGGTTAGCAGATAAAAATGAAAGCCATTACTTAAACACATTCCAGTTTAACATTATTTTAAGGTTTTAGTTACCAAATCAGGTTAGCTTGTTGTCATTGTGCTTCTATTAAAAAAATAAAAAACAAAAACAAGGCAATTTCGTCTTGAAGTTGACATTACCAGACCAACTTGGTTTTATAGATGGTAAAATTAAAAGGAATACTGATGGAATTCAGTGGAAACAACCTACCTGTTTGATTGAGTAACATCACCTAAAAAAAACTAGTTTATTGGCTTTAATAGGCATATTGATGAAGCTCAAATCTAGATTGATTGAATGGCTAATGGGATGATTTTGCTTTTTTCTTTTCAACCACAGGGAAAGTCAAATCTCAGTAGAGGGATGTCTTCAGCAATTGTCATCCCTACAGTACTTTTTTCTTTTTTGAAGAGACTCCAGAGAGCAATGTGCATGGGCTTTTATAGGACCTGGAGATAGTTACCTGAAGAACTTCAACAAAATATGCCACTTCTGCCCCCACGATCCGGATGTTCTGCGAGGCCTGAGTGTAACCAGTTCGGGAGCCACTCTTCCAGTCCACACAGATGCAGTTCACACTTTCCACTACAAACATTTTCTGATGCAAAAGACACAATAAATAGGTCAATAATTCTGGATCTTTATCAATTAGATTTAACACATTTGAGAATGAAGGTAAATTCCCTCTGTGACCTTTACAATATCAAGCTTGTTTTAACCCCAAAATAATGAACAAAACTGTTATGGATATGAAATCCCTTTTAAAGTTTAAAACTGGCTCCAAGTTGAATGTTTGGCCATAACAGGAACTGTATTCTTGGAATCTCTACTGTAATAGAGGCGTAGACATTTGTTGCAGAAAAAAGTGTATAAAATGTGGTACAGTGGATTGTCTCATTAGAGCATCATAAATGTCATAAGCCTACATTTTCCCTTACTAGAATGCACCCCAGGATATTGCCTGTTTTGCTTACTGCTGTATCCTCAGTGCCTCAGTGCTGTATACTTAGGCTTTGTTAGGATTCTTTCAAAGAGATATACTGAAGGTAAATGAGCAAGCTTTATAACTCCACCTTTTTTCCAAAAGGACTTTCAGAAGAATGAACCAATCTTACAAATCATCTCCAATTCTTTTATTTAGCATATAGAAGTCTCCAAGAGGGAAAATGATGTGCTAATGTCATGGTTAGCTAATGATAGAGTAAGAACTGCAGTCTAGGACCTTTAACCTTCTAGGTCAATCCATTCGTTTCTCCATCATAAAGCAACCATGTTGTCAAAGTCAAATCATGCAAGAAAAATAAATCTGCTTTGGTGATTTCAGAAATAAGTTGTGTACACATATCTAAAAATTTACATTCCCTTTGAACTAAGAATCACCTAGCCTTTTTCTTTTACTGTTGTATGAAAATCTATTACCACCCTCTCCCCAATAATCATCAGCTTAAATTATTTTATTTTATTTTATTTTATTTTTTTTTTTATTTTTTTTAGCTTAAATTATTTTAGAAGACAAGTTAGGGTTTTACTGATTATTCTTAAACTTGGGAAGTGGCGTCTGCTTATTTTGACTGTCTTCAGGATCAGTGGATAGTCTCTAGGTTTGATTCAATTTAGCCTTTGGCTTGAGTCATAGACAGATCTGAATTTAAAGTGTGTAGGAGGATCTTTGTGAATCAAGGATAAAGTTCCTCAAGCACTAGCAATTGCTAGGAAAAATTGTTCTATTTGATTTTCTGTCTTTTAATTCTCCATTATCATGGGGCATGTAGCCAAATGCAAATTAAAGAAAATTGGATCCTGTGGTTGAAACACCAGAAGCTGAAAATGAAAACCAACAGTTTTCCTAGATATTGCTACAATAGGAGATCAAAGAGTAGCAAGTGAAAGTCAAAGGAAAACAATTAGTTTGGGCAAAATAAGTTATCTTAGTTCTTCACATAGAAATGAAATCCTACTGAAAAAATTTTAAGTCGTTAAAAATATAGTTCATATTGCATCAATAAGGCAATATTTGTTGCTAACATTTTGAAATATATCAGTAGTTATTGAATAACCACTACTTAGAGCCACCAAATGCTTGCCAACCTTGCTGCCCTGACTGTTCCAGGATTCCTCCACCCCCTACTACCTCTTGTACCTCCCTTCAAAACCCCAGGCCCAGCAGAGTCAGGTGATCCTCCAGTGTCATGATGGCTGGCATTTGTCTTGACTGGTTGGGGCCTGTGCCTTTCCCATTCCTAATCATCACTCTGGAAACAACCTTCCCTTAATTGATTACCTTGTCTCACCTTGCACATGTTGGCCAACCAGCTTTCTTCTCCCTTGTCTATGAATCCATGAATAATAAAGCGGGTTTTTCTATCTGTTTTGAAATTGGAGCTTGTGATAATTGATGGATCTGCAGTAAGTTCCTATTTGGGGAAGAAAAGTGTTTAATGTCAAGTTTCTTATGGTGTGCAATAGAACCATTTGTACCTGGAGGGAGATGGTGGGTAGGAGAAGACCATCAAGACTTGAGATCCTTGTGAATAAGGATCCTATTATAGGGAAGCTATTTGCAATCATCAAGTTCCAGACATCATAACATTTCTGCAGTTGCCCCACTCAGGATAACTGTCTGCTATAATGTTGATGCAGGGGTCTTGTCTTCACATAACGGAAAGCTTTGTGTGTGTAGTAATACTTTTATCAGACAAAATAGACTTTAAAACAAAGGCTATAATAAGAAAGAAAGAAGGACTTTACATAAAGATAAAGAGACTTATCCAATAAGATACAACACTTGTAAATATTTATGTACTCAATATAGAAGCATCTAATTATATAAAGCAAATATTAATAGATGCAAAAGGAGAAATTGACAGTAATACAATAATAGCAGGGAACTTGAACACCCAATTTGCATCCAATGGATAGCTCTCCCAACAGAAAATCAATAAGGAATGAGTGATCTTAAAAGACACATTACAACAGATGGATTTAACATATATTTACAGGACATTCTATCCCAGAAAAGCAGAATACACATCCTTCTCAAATGCACGTGGACTCTTTCAAGAATGAGTTATAGGCTAGGCCACAAAACAAGCCTTGATAAATTTAAGAAGATTGAATTCATATCAAGCATATTTTCTGACCATACTGATATGAAACTAGAAATCAATTACAAGAAGAAAAGTGTTAAAAACACCAACATGTGGAGACTAAATTCTGTGCTACTAAACAACTGATGGGTCAAGGAAGAAATCAAAGATACAGTTAAAAAATTATCTTGAGACAAGTAAAAAGGTAAAGACAATGTTCAAAAATATATGGGACACAGCAAAAACAGTTCTAAGAGGGAAGTTTTCAGTGATACAGGGCCACATCAAGAGATAAGAAAAAGCTCAAATAAATAATCTAACTTTATGCCTAAAGGAACTAGAAAATGAAGAACAAAGTTAGTAAAGGAAGGAAATAATCAGAGTGAAAATAAATGTAACAGAGACCTAAAAAACAATAGAAAAGATCAGTAAAACTAAGCTATTTCTTTGAAAGATAACTAAAATTGATGAACCTTTAGCCAGACTAAGAAAAAAAAAAGAGAAGGCCAATAAATAAAACCAGAAATGAAAAGGAATTACAACTGAAACCACAAAAATACAAAGGATCATAGGAGACTACTACTAACTGTTATATGCCAACAAACCAGACAACCCAGAAAAAAAAATGAACAAATTCCTAGAAACATAAAATCTTTCAGGACTGAATCAGGAAGAAATATAAAATCTGAACACACTGATTACTAGTAAGAAAATCGAATCAGTAATTAAATTCCCAAAAAACAAAAGTCCAGAACCAGACAGCTTCATAGGTGAAGTCTACCAAATATTTAAAGAAGGTAATA
This sequence comes from Canis lupus baileyi, assembly GCF_048164855.1. Classification (NCBI taxonomy): domain Eukaryota; kingdom Metazoa; phylum Chordata; class Mammalia; order Carnivora; family Canidae; genus Canis; species Canis lupus. Next base: position 14,120,176 of record NC_132866.1, read on the forward strand.
CCTATCTTTTTCAAACTATTCTAAAAAATTGAAGAGGAAAGAATGCTTCTAAACTCATTATACAAGGTTTGCATTATTCTAATACCAAAACAGAAACACGCCACGAGAAAATTATAAGCCAATATTCCTGATAAACATTGATGTAAAAATATTCAACAAAATATTAGCAAACAAAATTCAACAATATGTTAAAAGGATCTTGTACCACAATTGAGTGAGATTTATTCCAGGCATGAAAGGATAGTTTAATAGCCTCATCTCAATCAATGAGGCATATCATACCACATTTAGCAAAACAAATAATGGATGGATCGATACATACAGAAAAAGCAGTTGATAACATACAACATCCATTTATGATAAAACCTCAATAAACTGGGCATAGAGGAGATGTGCCTCAACATAATAAAAGGCATATATGATAAACTCACAGTTAACATCATACTCAACAATGAAAAGCTGAAGGTTTTTGTTTTTCTAAGATCAGGAACAAAACAAGGATGCTCACTCTTGCCACTTGTATTCAACATAGTATTATAAGTCCTAGCCACAGTAATTAGGCAAGAAAAAGAAATAAAAGTCATCTAAATTGGAAAAGAAGAAGTAAACTGTCACTATTTGTAGATGACAGAATATTATATGTCGAAAACCCTAAAGTCCCCACCAAAAAAACTACTAGAACTAAAATTGAATTTAGTAAGTTGCAGGATACAAAATCAATATATAGAAATCTTTTGCAGGGACACCAGGATGGCTCACCAGTTGAGCGTCTGCCTTTGGCTCAGGTCATGGTCCCGGGATCCAGGATCAAGTCCTGCATCTGGCTCTCTGTGAGGAGCCTGCTTCTCTCTCTGCCTGTATCTCTGTATCTCAGTCTGTGTCTCTCATGAATAAATAAATAAAACAGAGAGAGAGATGCAGAGACACAGGCAGAGAGAGAAGCAGCCTCCCTGCAAGGAGCCTGATGTGGGACTTGATCCCAGGATTGTAGGATCACACTCTGAACTGAAGGCTGATGCCAAACTATTGAGCCACTGAGGCATCCCCATCTATTGCATTTCCATACACTAATAATGAACTATTAGAAAGAGACATCTCAATCTCATTTATAATTGCATCAAAAAGAATAAAATACCTAAGAATAAATTTAACCAAGGAAGTGAAAGACCTATCTTCTGAAAACTATGACACTGATGAAGAAAATCGAAGGCAACACAAATAAATGAAAAGACTACCATGCTCATTTATTAGAAGAATTAATATTGTTAAAATGTTCATGCAACCCAAAGCAATATCCAAATTCAATGTGCAATCCCTATAAAAACATCAGTGACACTTTTCATAGAATAGAACAATAATTCTAAATTTGTATGGAACCACAAAAGACCCTGAGTAGCCAAAGCAAATCTTGAGAAAGAAGAACAAAGCTGTAAGTATCATGCTTTTGATTTCAAACTACATTACAAAGCTATAGTAGTCAAAGCAATACGGCCCTGATACTACTACAAAAACACAGATCAATGGAACAGAATAGAAAGTCCAGAAATAAACCCACATTTTAGGGTTAATTAAACTATAACAAAGGAGGCAAGAATATAGAGTGGGGCAAAGACACACTCTTTAATAAATGGTGTTGGACTGCCACATGCAAAAGAATGAAACTGGAACACTCTCTTATACCATATACAGAAATACACTCAAAACATATTAAAGACAAAATGTAAGATATGAAACCATAGACCCCTTAGAAGAAAACATAGGCTGTAAGTTTTTCCATATAGTCTTAGCAATATTTTTTATCTGTCTCCTCATGCAAGAACAATAAGAGCAAAACGTTTTAAAAAAATGGGACTAGAGAAGACTAAAAAGTCTTTGTAAGCAAAGGAAACCATTGACAAAATGAAAAGGCAATCTACACACTGGGAAAAGATATTTGCCAATGATATATTGGATTAGGGCTTAACATCCAAAGTATATAAGAACACATACAACTCAATATCAAAAAACAGATTAATTAATAGGCAGAGGATCTGAATAGACATTTCTCCAAAGAAGACAAACAGATGACAAAAGGCACAGGAAAAGATGCTCAACACCACTCATCACCAGGGAAATGCAAATCAAAACCATAATGAGCTATCCCCTCACACCTGTCAGAATGGCTGTTACCAAAAAGACAAGAATTAACAAGTGTTGAGCACATGGAGAAAGAGGAACCCTCATGCACTGTTGGTAGGAATGTAAATCGGTGCAGTCACAAATAAAAAACAGAATGGAGGTTCCTCAGAAAATAAAAATAGAACTACCATATGATCCAGCAATTCCACCTCTAGGTTTTTATCTAAAAAAATGAAAACATTAATTTGAACAGACATTTGTACCCCTATGTTCATTGCAGTATTATTTACAATAGCCAAGATATGGAAGCAACCTGAATGTCCATTGATAGATGAACTGGATAAAGACAAAGAAGTATATATAGGAATATTTCTCAGCCATAAAAAAGAATGAAAGCTTGCCATTCCTGGCAACATGGAAGGACCTAGAAGGTCTTATGCTAAGTGAAATAAGTCAGATAGGACAGATACCATATATTACTTACATGTGAATCTAAAACACAAAACAAATGAATAAACAAAACTCATAGATACAGAAGGCAAACTGAAATGATAGCCAGAGGGGATGGAGGTGGGGGGGGGGTTGTTTGAAATTGATGAAGGGGATTAAGAGATACAATCTTCTAGTTATATAATAAATAAGACAAGAGGATGCATGGCATAGGGAATATTGTTAATATTACAACAACTTTGTATGGTGACATGGTAACTAGACTTGTTGTGGGGATCATTTCATAAATTTATATATTGAATCACTATGTTGTACACCTGAAACCTGTAATGCCATAATGTATATCAATTATTCTTTAATAGAAAATAAAGTGAATCTAAATTAAAACAGAAAGAGAATAATATCAAGTTAATGGACCTTTTATAAACAAGTTAAATAAAATAATACTTAACCTCATTGCCCCAAAAGTTTACAAAGATGCAAATTCCACTAATTTGTTCACGTTAGAAAACTTAAAAGTTTAGTGTTCTTATTACAAAAAAATGGATAGGACTTAGTTCTGAAAACATTGAGTTCTCTTACTTGAAAGTTATCTGGGTTCTCGTTAGTGTATAGGAGTAAGCGGGTATTGACATCTTTTGGAGCCCAGGGCAATATTTTGAGGGGTCTCTCCACAATTCCTGCCCATGGGGAGTCATCACTAAAACAGCCAAGTCTTGGGAAGCAGACTTCTTTTCCTGCAAACACCCAGAAGCGTTTCAAGGATGTTAGTTTAATCAGGATGCTCTTTTTAATAGTCTTTCTGACAAAATATGAGTTAAATTACATCTTGTGGGATATTTGCTTTCTCCGCATCCCCAGACATCTTTCTATCAATGTACTCACAAAACAGCTTCAGTGTCCCAGCTAAAAATAGGCTTCTGCTCCTCATTTTTACAATGTATGACCACCTCACTCCCCTCATCTCTGTCCGGTCCGATGTTGGGACCCAGTTTAGCTCCTCAATGTGAATATCTTCCTTGGGCCAATGGTGCCCAAGCAAAGAGCAGCCTTGTGTCCCCAGGTGTTGTTAGAAAGAGGTGAAGATTTCAATTCATTGCAGTCATCTTGTGTGTTGGTTAAGTTTCATGCAAATGCCAAAACTTTATACCTTTACCTTGCTGAGTATTTAGGTCTCTAACCTATGTTTGAGGAGCATCTGGATTCCCATGATGAAGAAGCTGCTCATGAATAATCAAACAGAAAATCCATGGTTTGACACAACCCTACACTTGAATGTTAACCCATAAAAGAACAACACAAAGGAAGGGAGGTCCAAGAGGATAAAGTCTGTATTAACAGTAGGAGTAGGAGTAGGAGTAGTAGCTGTTGTGTGTGTGGGATTCTCAAAAAGTTACGATGTGCCAGGGGCCAGGCAAATGATTTACAGGACTTGTTTCATATAAGTCTCACAGTTGTCCTACGTTGGAGGTGGTAATTATGTCCATTTCACAGGTGAAGATAGTGAAGCACAGAGAGGCTAAGAATTTGGCTCAGATGTGGCCAGTGGGACCAAGTTTCAAATCCCACACTTAACTCCAAACCAGGGTTGCTAGATTAATAAAAATCAAAGTCAAAAGTGAGTTTCAGATAAATAATGAATACTTTTTAGTATAATATTGTCACATACTCATTGTTTATCTGAAATATTTGTTGTTTATCTGAAATTCTAATTTAACTGAGTATCTTAGATTTTATCTGCAACCCTACTCCAATTGCCCCTGCTTTCCATCATGCATCCTTTTTGCTCTTCTCCTGATTCCATAGTGGCTAGAATTCAGCCATCATAGAATTTCTTGAAAGCAGGAAATCTCTTCCAGCACTACACGAGTATCTTTTCTTACCTACTACTGCTCCCAGCAGCAGTGATAGTGTCCAGATTAGCAGCATCTAAATAAAGTTAAAAATATGATTGAGCCAGACTAAATAGGTTTTTAAAAGATTGGCATAATTCAAGTTCAGTTAGAACTCTGGGGGATAATTGGTAAATTCTCATCAGTTAGGTTTGGAAAACATGTTCCTGACTCACCGTGGCAGTTCCGTTGGGTTCCACGCACAACCAGATAGCACCTGAAAGTTCCTTTTATAAGCAAACCTTATCTCTTTGAGAAGTTCCGTGGAAAAGTGGCATGAAAAGAGAGGAAGTTCCAAGTGTGTGTTTCTAATTTTAATCATAAATAAACCAAGACTGATAGCCTAGGTCAAGTTTTCCACAGTACTTGTGGGAAGATGAGAAAAGGGTTCATACAGATTGTTCTCTTTCAATGAGGTTACATAATGCCCAGAATCACCATAATTTCATTGTAGTGAAGGATTCTGGTCTGCCTCTTTTTAGTTTACAATTCTCTGTGCTGCTTTGTGGATACATGTAAAACTAAGTTGTTTTCACAGATTTGATAGCAGCAGGCTTGAAAACAAATACTAAAAGCTTACCAGCTCAAGTAGTTTTTGTATAACCTTGCCTTACCCTCAAAAGCATGAAATTACAAGCAATGCTTCAAGAGGGTTCATTCCTTTTAGGAAAGCAGTTGATATTTTATTTTGATAGTCTATAGAACTAGTTTATTTCTCAACAATAAGACAAAGAAAAGAATAAATGAACTGACAAAAGGAGCTGGGGGTGCTTCAAGGAGCAAAGAGGTGGAATTGGTGATCTAACCATGAAATACAATTGAGAATAAGAGCGAAAAATAAAATTCAACTTGGAAAAAATGGTCTGGGAAAAATAATCTGAAAGAGAAGTATTTGATAGAAAAGAATTGAAATGTTTTCAGTTGGTGATAGATTGCTTAAAATAAAATTTAAAACTACTGCAATAGGATACCATAATTTTAAGAGATTCGAGCCATTCAGCCTGATACCATCACAGATATAAGCTGAATCATATGAAATTGCCACATTTGCAGGTCACAAATGGTCAAAGAATAATTCAATTCCTTGACAAAGTTTACAGGTACAGAAAAAAGCAAGGACATTATTTGTGTATGAGGGAAGTTCAAAAAAGTTGGGCAAAGAGATGTTAAAATCAGGACAGAAGACACCAGGAAGGGATTCCATGGATGGGAGTCAAGCCAACTCCCCACAGAATCCTTTTGTCTCAGCATTTGACCTCCTCCTTGGGGATTCTTCTGATTAAGTTGTTTCCTTCTCTCTTCTGAGAACATCTCTTTTTCTGAACTTCCCTCATTTGACACCCATCACAATCAACTATGGGCCATAAACTCTGAGAAGAATAGAATTCTCTGGGTCTTTCTTGTCTCTCCTCAACATGGAGCCCACTTGGTACATAGCAGCCCTTAACACATCTCTGTGGGATGAATGAACAAATGAAGAAATGAATATGAAGAGCAGTCTAGTTTGTGTAATTGCTCTAGGATAACTACCTCCACTGTAAAGAACTATAATTCTCTGAACCTTTTTTTATTCAAAACAAGCAAGCAGACAAAAAAAATAGAAAGAAAGAAAGAAAAGAAAAGAAAAGAAAAGAAAAGAAAAAGAAAAAGAAAAAGAAAAAGAAAAAGAAAAAGAAAAAGAAAAAGAAAAAAAAAAGTGAGCCAGTGTCCTCTGGGTTTTACTATGAAGTAAACTACATTCTGTGTGAATTACCAAATAATTCACTCCAGATTTCCAGGTTGGTATTTTTGATAATACAAAGTTTAATCCATAATTTGAGTGACCTTTATTCAATATAGGCTATAGAATTAGGACTAAAAATTGCCAAATTCTGAAAGTGAGACTAGAGTTCGGGGGTGGGGGAGGGAATTATTTTATAAACTGAAATAGGTTGAAATTTTAGAATGTTTTGGGAAGATCCAATTTCCCAAACCATTATACAAGTTACAAAGGGAATTGTATCAGCAGTCTATCATGCCAGCTCCGGGAGAATGACTTCCCTTAAACTCAGTCTGACTGAACTCTTAGGCTGAGTTATAAAATTTAATGAACCACATTGCTTCTTTGAGATCACTAACATGTGATCTAGGAACGTCTAGAGTACATGGCGGAGATTGCTTGCCTCTTCCTACAGAGAATAACACTAGACTTTATTACCTGATCCCCTTTGCAGGGAGATGGGCCACATCATCAACTTCTGGCCAACGGGATGAGAGTGCACAGATGTGCACCAGTTCCAGTCCTGTTCACATAAACCCACTCATAATGCTCCATGTGCCTTACCTTTCATGGCTTGATGTAGACAAGTACAGTGACCTTGAAGGCCGTGTGTGGAAGTTGGCAGAGCCACGAGATGGAAGGAGCTTGGTTTTCCTCCTTAATGGAAAGCCTCCCACAAATCACAAACATCCATTTTGACATTTACATGAGTAGGAAATAAGTTCCTATTGTTTTAAGCCACTGATATTTCAGGTTATAACAACTAGCATTAACTTAACCAATAGAGATTATTTTGTTGTACAATGATTTCTACTTTCAAGGACAGTTCAGGTACCAAACATTGAATTCTTGGCTGTACATTTTACCATGAGATTTGGATGATATTCATGCATAGCATATTTTTTCCTAATTTTTGGTTTTAAAAATCCCTTTCCTTCTAGTTCTTGAATTATAAAAAGTGATTGCTAAATTCTTCACTCTGTTTTTGTAGAATTTTAATTCTAATGGGCATTTTTCAATTTAGTCCTTGATGGTGACCATTGTTTTACAAGTAATATGAAGCCACATAATATCCCAGGGTTTAGTGAAAATTTACCTGGTATTGTCTGGGCTTCCAGACACAACTTAAGTGTAGTTGGAGCAGTTCAGTTTGCTGAATACATAGGAAATAATCTAGAACTGCTAGATTGGTGGGTGGGTTGGAGTTGTCACCCAAACTCTGCTTTCCATCAGCCTTTGCTACTCCTTATGTCTTGGGCCTGTGGGCTAGGAGGTGCGTCCTGTAAAAGGATGATGGAGATTTGGCATTCCTCCCCAGATATCTCATGACATTGAAAGTGGACTGTAATAGAAAAATAATCTCATGTCTCTGGAATTCACCAGAGCATTACCTAACATTGACTTTGACTCTAAAACCTTGGACATTTAAAAATAAAAATGTCAAACTTGGAAGTTTCTAATCCAGTAGGAATGTTTGCAGAGGAATTAAATATTGACATATGCTTAGGCTCTGAGTCTAGGAACCTTGCGATATCCAACTCAACTGAGGGAAAGAAAAGCCCTGGGACATCTGCGTGGCCAGATAGCCAGCATGTTAGGTGAACAGGGTCTCATTTACTTAACCTTCGGAGAACCTGTCCCGTCCTGCCTTATCCAGTTCAGCCTACGGCCAGGGCCATCAATGGGAGGGAGAACATGCTCACCTGAGGATGTCAAACTGCTCTGAGCAGAAGAAAAATGTCTCACGCTATCCAGAGCAACCATCTTGCCAAGTGTGAGGGGGGTTTATTTCAGGCAGACCCAAAGGAATGAAGTTATAGTCAACCCTCCTCCATTATACATGAAGATGGTTTACTTTGTGGCATAGAATAACAGACATGCCTAATATTTTATAATGTTAATTATTTAGTTTTACATACAAGTTTTTTCCTTTATTCTCCCATAGAGAATATAAATAAAGCTGTGTGGAAGCTTTAGTTATTTTTCTTGTGAAAGTAGTGCTTAAATTCAAGAGAGTTTAAGCAAACTACCCAGGGTCACACGCTTGGTAATTAGTGGAGCTAAGTCTGGAAGGACAAATTCTTTCCACCAGCTTCAGATTACTTGTTTGTGTGAATTCTCAGAAGGCCAAATTCTCCCAGGCTGCATTAGTCTAGAGTCAATCCAGAAAATGGTCAAGAATGGGTACAGTAGGAGGTGTTAATGTGTGTGTGTGTGTGTGTGTATATACATGTCTGTAAGACTGGGTAACTGCTTTCTAAACAAAGTGACTCACATATATTTTGAATAATCTATTCTATTTGTACTTTGCTTTCCCACTGCTAATGCAGCAAATGGCAACTTTATCAAATATAAATGCAACTTTTGTGACATTGAACATGATAATCATTTCTTTCCTGGATCATCACAGCAGTTCTCATTTTTTTGGTCTTCAGGCTGTCCCATCTTTTTGTCAATCTTCCATACACTGCTTGACAATCAGGTTTTCAAATGCAGACTGACCATGCTATTGTCCTTCTTAATACCCCACTCCCCTTCCCCTGCTCTGTGTTTTCTAGATGATTGGCACTGCCCAGTAGGGAATATATAGTAAGCCACATTTTAAAAAGTAAAAAAAAAAAAAAAGTAAAAAAGAGACCTCTGTGTGGCTCAGTGGTTAAGTGTCTGTCTTCAGCTCAAGGTGTGATCCCAGGGTCCAGGGATTGAGTCCAAATGGGGCTCCCCACAGGGACCCTGCTTCTTCCTCTGATTATGTCTCTGCCTCTCTGTGTCTTTCATGAATAAATAAATAAAATTTATTCTCATGAATAAATAAATAAATAAAATCTTTTTTAAAAATCAAAAAAGATGAAATATATTTTAATAATTTGTTTAATCTAAAATACCCAAAATATTATCATTTCAACATGTGGCAATAGCCACATTTCAAATGATCAATGGTCACATGTGGCTAGTACCTATCACACTGGGTAACACAATTATAGATCATATTTACTCTTAACATCACAAATAAGCCTTTAAAGATCCGGTTAGCTTCTCTGAGGTTTATAACCTTGTTGCATATACATTTGGCTTATTTTCCAGCCACTCTAAACTCCTTTCATAATATAAACTCTCAAGAACTTTGAATGGGATCCAATTTTTGGGTACTTAGAATAGGATAGCTTGATTTTCCAGATGTCATCAAACAGGAAGAGAGTAAATAGATAGAAATGCAAAATTCAACAGACCTAGAGATCATAGTTTGGATACTGGGAGCTGTGATGAAGGGGGGAAAAAGATAGCAAGCAAAAGAAAAGGAAAAAAAAAAGAGTAACAGTTCATACTGCAAAAACCACATAAAACGTTTTACTCTATACCTAAGATATTTTGGGGATGACACAATTGTAAATGATTTGAGGATCCTCACAGAAAGGCAGGCAAGACCAGAGACAAATACACATGTGTATTTCATAACCAACTTTGTGAAACAAGTAGCAAAGTCCATTTCAAAAATTATAAGCTGAGGGACTTCTACTTCCAGCCATGATGGAGCAACTGGCATCAGATCTGCCTTTTTATAATAAATAATTAGAAGAGTAAACAAAACATACAAAGCAATGATTTTCATGGATTGGGCAATAAGTAGTACAAGATGGTAATAAGTGAAAAAAAGGAAAACAAATGAGGTGAGACCCTTAGTCACTCTAGATATATGTCCAGAGGCATTTCCTGGACCCCAACACAGGGAGGGAGATTCCAAGCAGAACAAGGAAGACTCACCAAACTGAGGAAATACAAATCAGGGTTCAGGGACACTAAACCAGTTAGAATTTACAGAGTCAGGGTACTGAAGAGGAAGAAACTACAAAGATGAAGAGTTTAAGAAATTGACATGGGGTCCACCTGAGTCTTTAGATGAATGCTAAGCTGTGCATATAAAGAGTAAAATTCCATGAGGCTGATCAAATAACAACTATTGGGGATCAAGAAACCATTTAGAGAATTTATCATCAGAACAACTCCTGGAGTTCACACACAATTGGGAGATGCTCTGCCCAACGGAGTAAGGGATTTCATTGAACAATCAAGGCATTCAGCAGATACCCCGCAAAGGCCATGCCTTAGAAGGAGGGCTAATTCAGCCCAAGAAAAAGCTAATTCCAAACTAGCTTAACAAAACATAAGAACAAACTTGAAAAAAGATCAAACTGATCTGCAAGTAAGTTAACTGCCTACCCTATTAACTGAAGGTAAATAAATAAACTCCTACAATTCTCTTTAATATATGATAATAATGAACTCAATAATGTAAAATTATAAATGCCTAGCATCTAATCTCAAATTATTAGCATGCAAAGAAGCAGAAAAATATGGCTCATCAGTTAATAGAAAGAACTCCAGAACTGAAAGAGATGATGAAACTAACAGACAAGAACTTTAAAATAGCTAGTATAGTTATTATAAATATATTTAAGTTTCAAAGGAAAACATGGACACAATGAGTTGAGGAATAGAAATTATTAAGCATGGATTTAACAGCAGATTATGCACTGCCAAAGAAAAGATCAGTAAACTGAAGACACAGCGATAGAAACTATCCCAGCTGATGTACTGAGAGGAAAAGGCTGAAAAACTGAATAGAGCTTTAGTGACCTGTGGGAAAAGAATAAGCAATAGAATGTACACATAGTTGGATTCCTAGAGCAGATGGTAAGTAAAATATTTGAAGAAATAATGGCTGAAAATATCCAATATTCATTTTAAAAAATGAACCTACATATCCAAGAAGCTACAATCCCAAGCAGTATAAATCAATGAAAACCACACAAAGACACATTGCAATAAAATTACTGAAACCTAATGATTAAAAAAAAAAATCTTAAAGGTGGAGGGGGAAAAAGACATATCATACGTAGAGAAAACAAAGATAATGACCACAGACTTCTCAACTGACACAAGCAAGTCCTGCAGTGAAATGGCTTATTGAAAGTGCTAAGAGGGATGCGTGGCTGTCCCAGTCAGTAGAGGGGGTCATGTGTTTGAGCTCTACTTAAGGTGTAGAGATTGCATAAAAAAATAAAAAAGCAACAGAAATAAAATAAAGTGCTGAGAGCTAGAGCTAAATGCAAAAGCTAAAATTAAAACCCTTTGATAGAAAACATAAGAAAAAAATCTTTACTACCATGAAGTAGGTAAAGATTTCTTAGCCAGGAAATATCTATTTAAACAATAGATAAACTGGACTTCATGAAAATGAAAAACCCTGCTCTTCAAAAGCCATACATGTGAGGAAAACTACAAAACTCTAATGGACAAAAGCAAAAAAAGAGCTAAATAAATAAATAGGGACATAGTCTGTGTTCATGGACAGGAAGACTCAGTATTGTTGGCTCTTCCTAATGTGATTTATCATTTCAATGCAATCCCAATCAAAATTCCAGAAATTTTGCGAATATTGACAAACCAATCATGAAGTATATATAGAGAGGCATAAGACCCAGAATAAGTAACACAATATTTGAGGAGAAGAACAAAGTTGGAGGACTGACACTACTCTATTTCAAGACTTACTACAAAGCTACAGTCATCAAGATAGTGTTATCTTGGCAAAAAAAAATCTACAAATGGATCAATGGAACAGAACAGAGGGCTCAGAAATAGACCCACAAAATATATAGTCTACTGGTCTTTGATAAGAGAAAAAGAAAATAGAATAGAGAAAAGATAGTCTTTTCAACAAATGGTACTAGAACAACTAATTGAACTGTACTCAAAATGGGTGCATTTCCTTGCATGTAGATTATACTTCAATAATATCAAAAAATTTACATGCCTGGCCCATAGTAAGTATGGCTCAGAAACTATTTGTTGAATTAAATCTAATGAAACGTGGCTGTGAACCAGATGGTTTATTCACTTAACATACTCTTGATATTTTGATTCTCATAATGCGCTCATGCATTTTCCAGTAGTTAGGCAGTTATTATTGCATGCACGACTGCAAAGTAGGTGCACATTTCCTAGCTACTGTCATAGGTTCTGGGGATGAATAAGACCCAGAACCTTTTCATATTAACAACTGAAATAGTGAGACTTGCCCAGATTCTAGATCTATTTTGAAGGTAAGACTAATAGGATTTAGATGGGAGTATGGGAAATGGAGATGAATTAAGAATGACTCCAAAATTTTGACTTGAGCAACTAGAAAGCTGCAGTTGGATTAACTAAAATGATTAAGACTGCATGTGAGCCAAGTGGGGCTGGGAGTGGAGGTGCTACCTTTCATAGCTTGAGAGCTACACCCTGCTGTCTACCTTGTGGTGTTCTATCCTTCCTTAACCCAGTGCATCTTTTCTGGTCTGTGTTACAACTCACAAAATAACCACTTTGTGGAAATTCAGTGATAAAGTAGGCAAAGAAATGTGTAAAGCACTTTTCCTCTTACCATGTGTGCCAGGAACCAATTCCTACTCTGCGCACAAGCAAGGGTGTCCAGTTGTAATGTGAAACATGTCTCCAGCATTTTCGGAATAATAATTTCACATAATTTGCCATTGATGCTACATAACATTCAACAATGTCACCTGATAAGGGGATTTGGCTGGTAGCTCATTCTTTGTTTTCTCTCCAAAAATAATATGTATCATTATTATTGTGGCTGGTGGTTTGTTTTACAGCCTCCTTTATAATTGTGTGATTTGAAACAGCTTTGCTACAAAAAATGCAATTTTAAGTAATAACTGAATAATCTTGAGTTAGTTTCTGCCTTTTGTGGCAAAATTAATTGATTTCATCCTGGGAAGCACTACTTTTTACTTGTTCTGGGGAGGAAAACAGTTTATTTACTTGAGCATAGCAGTACATTGTTTGAAAATATGAAAACAACATCATCAATTCCACTTTGGGCAAAATATTCATGCTAATCCTGCTGCAGAGTGGAAGTCAAGGCGTATAGGACAAATGAATGCTGATCTAGTACAATCCAAGTTATGATCATCATTGTATATGCTGATGGCACCATCACATTGTCACATTTGTTCCACGAGCTCGAGATTCACGTATGAGATTCTCACTGGGTTCTTGTCTACTATTTACCTTTATGAGTTTATTCTGAACTATGGTACTTGTGTTACTATATTCATCACTGCCTATTCATTTCAATGAGTGACTTTTGAGCTGTTAATTCTTTTTTGGGGTGTGTGTATGTAAAAATGAGAATGTAACTGAACAGACTAGGAATGACATATAGGGTAAATTTAATACAAATTATGTGAAAACACATTAACCTGGAAAATTGTTTTCTGGTAAGAAAATGGTGCTGAGGCAAAAGACAGGTGCCACCTGTACCACATTTGGCTGCCCTTATTAATAAGGGAAAGGACTGGTGTCTGGATGGCTCAGTTGGTTAAGTGTCTTGACTCTTGGTTTCAGCTCAGGTCATGATCTCAGAGTCGTGGGATTGAGCCCTGCCTCGAGCTCTATGTTTAGTGTGGAGTCTATTTGAGAGTCTCTCTCCCTCTGCCTCTTCCCTGGTCACAATCGCATGCACTCTCTCTCTTATATAAATAAAATCTTAAAAAAAAAAAGGAAAGGAATTTCTATAGAATCCTAACAAATTTTATGCCTCAAATTTGTCAAAGGTAGGTAAATAAATTGTTTTATCACAATCTGTAGTGAAACTGAAAATTACCATTATCAAATGGTCCTGATGTCCTATACTTCTTCCTATCCAACACTATTGAAACATAATTTTTTAGCTCCTTCCATTAAGAGGTAGAGTCTATCCACCTTGAATTTAAGCTTATCTGTGACTTGTTTTGGCCAATAGAAGTGGTAAAAATGACAGCTTGTTAGCCCTGAATTTAGGCCTCAAAGAGGCCTTTCTTGCTTTCATTCATTTCCTTGAACCGTCTTAAGCCAAGAACAGCAATAGGTTTTAATCTGCATGTCTGCTATAATCAACTGGTACTGACTATCTGGAACTCTGGGGTGAGGAGGATTCTGGAGTTGAAATTCAACGCAAAGAGAATTGAAATGAATGAACAATGTGGGCTCTGGGTGGGGTACATAGGAAGGCAGCAATCTGCTTCGTGCTTGCTCATCCCACATTAAGCTGGTTACTTACTAGAACACTAAAGTGTTAAGGGTTTGTTTTAGTTTACAGTTGTTTTTGCCACAAATTCGGTTGCCTAACACAATACAAATTTATTATGTTACAGTTCTAAAATTCAAAAATGTCTTACAGGATTCAGATCAAGATGTTGGCAGGGCTATGTTCCTTCTGGAGATTCTAGGGAAGAATCTGTTTGCTTATTTTTTTCCAGCTTATAGGGCACCCACATCTCTTGGTGTGCAGCCTCCTTCCATCTTCAAAGCTAGCCAAGTGGGGCCAAGTCCCTCTCATGATATCACTTCTCTGGTTTTTCCTTTTCAAACTTCCTCTTTTACTTTTAAGGACTCTGGTGATAAAATGGGGCCAACTTGTATAATCCAGAATAATCTCCCTTTTTTAAAGTCATTTGATTAGCAACATTAATTCCATCTGCAACCTTGATTCTCCTTTGCCATGTAACATAACATAGACAGTTTCTGAGGATCAGGATGTGGGCATCTTTGGGTGGTGGGAGAGGCATTCTTCTGTCGACTGCAGGCTTTGTATACTGAAAGTGGAATCTCAGTCCTTTCTGACTAGGAGTTGCTAAGTTTCTCTTTGATGCTATTGGGACTTTATTGGCGATTATTCCTTTTTGAAGCTATTATGACTGATGTCTCCAAAGAGTTATGGATAAATCTGACCTACATATGGTTTGCTGCAAATTGTCCAGTAAGGTACTTAGGAAAAAAAAGAGGAATAAACCCGTGGCTTCAAGCCCTGAGAAACATTACAAAATTTTGGCTTTCTGGGATGTACCTTAAACCTACTGAATTAGACTTTTCAAGGGTGGCACTAAAGAATCTGTACTTTTAAAAACTTCTTCTGGTGACTCTGATGCACACACAAGTTTGGGAATCACTGATGGAATGTCTGGTTCGGTGGAGCCGACTTCCTTCCAGAAGGATGCCCAGATTATGCTAAACAGTATTTTCCTAGCTGATACCAACACCCACTGGCACAGACATCTGAATTTTCTCAGCAAAACTTCTGGGCATCTCACAATCTATTCTGAAAAGAAAGGCTTAGAAACTGACCAAGCCTAGCTTTTTAAGACATTCCCTTTCGTATCATTATAGTAGTTTAGACCCACCCAAATCCTGCTACATTACCCAAACTGATGATATACACACTGATCATTATTTCCCCACTTCTGACAGACATGCTTTTTGTATGCACTTGGTATCATAGAGGATATCTTTCATCGTTATTCAGAGCTTAATAATCTGAGAAAATATTTTGGCAATTATGAACAACATGACTGGCATCTCCAGTATTTTGATAATTGGCTTGACCCACTTCACAGGTTATGGCATAAATATATCAGCATGGCAGCCCATCTGGGCTAATGAAAATAAATAAATCTTTGGTATCGTATCTTCTCTAGGAATTGGAATATCTTCAAGTAATCTTTTTGGGAATGATCTTAATAATGCTAGGAAATACAAACTCTTGAAAGGCAATTACCGAATCAAGACACATAGTTTTTCAGATATATTGCCACTCTATAGCAAGGGTACATGGGTTCCTGGCTTCTTTGACACACAAGGGGGCCTCTCTGCTCTCCTCACACTGAACCTGGGCAGGCTGATTCCCTACCCCACCAAGCCCATTTATGACCCCTTCACCCCTGACTCAGTCCCTGGGGAAGATCTCTGCAGGCCTTTTCCAGGTAATGATGGCCATAGGTAGATGAGATTTTTGACCTTCCTTAATTTACTTATTGGCTCTGGTTTTTAGCAAATCAGTGGGGAAAACAGCAGGCATATACTATAACTGGAAAATTGGGAGCACAGTCCTGCCATTCCTGATCTTATCCCTTCCTGTTGCCCAGACCTCCCCCAAACTCCTCCCTGTAGCTCCACTCCAAAAAAATCAGGCTAGGTACTCATTTCTCTACTTCTGATTGCTATTTATTTAATTGCATGTGGGTTTTCTCATTAATTCTCATATTCACAGGGTGAGACCCCCCCCCCCCATTGCTGGGTAATCTTGAGTGGCTCACTCCATTTGGATGGGTCCTCTGAGGCATTTGCTCAAATTCTGTGTTCTTAGTTTTCTTCCCTCTTATGGTTCACAGCAAGTGCTGGTAATTTTTTTCTTTAAAGAGCCAGGTAGTAAATACCTTAGGCTTTGTGGGTCAGATAGTGTCCACTGCTACTACTCAACTTGGCTGTTAAAACTTGAAAACAACCATAGACGATATAGAAACAAATGATTGTGTTCCAATAAAACTTTATTTATGGGCACTAAATATTTAATTTCATATACGTTTCATGTATCACAAAACTATTAGTTTTCTTCAGATTTTTTAAAATATAAAAACCATTCCCATTTTGTAAGCTGAAGGTGGCAGGACAGATCTGACCCATGGCCCACAATTTGCAAACTTCTGAAGGACGCCTGGGTGGCTCAGTGGTTAAGCATCTGCCTTTGGTTCAGGGTGTGATCCTGGGGTTCTGGTGTCCTGGGATCGAGTCCCACATCGGGTTCCCTGCACAGAGCCTGCTTCTCCCTCTGCCTGTGTCTCTGCCTCTGTCTGTGTCTCTCATGAGTAAATAATTTTTAAAAATCTAAAAAAAAAGTTTGCAAACTTCTGGTCTAAATATAAAACCTACACTGCTTTGGTGAAGATGTGGGCTCAGAAAGCAGGTTTCTTAGATGTGGATCCCAACACTACTGTGTGCTGATGTGATCTTAGGCTTGGGGCTTATGTCTTTGTATCTTAGCTTCTTCATCTATAAAGTAGGAATGTTCTAGGACCTACCACATTGGGTTAATGTGAGGAATAAATGAGACAAGACAGGTAAAGCATGTAAAATAGAGCCTGGCACATAGTAGGCACTAAACAGATATTATTATTATTGTTACCTTGATGAACTTTTCCTGTTTTATTTGTATTTCTATAATGTTTTGCAGAATTTGCTACCTTATTTCTTCTCATTAACTCAATGCATTTTCTTCTTCTAAGCCAGATCTTACTTCTGATTAATACCACATACTTAACACATAATTTAATATTTTAATTGTTAATGACATATATCAAGTCTGAGTTTAAGTATATATATTTTTTAAAACTTGATTATAAGAAATAATTGACAATTAATAGTACATAAGGAGAATCACAGTTAACACAACAACAGATAATTTAGTCAATTACATTTTTTCATTTGTATGATGACTATAACTTCAACTAGAGACTACTAAACACGTAGATGAAAACATTTCAGGTGAGGCAGTCATTTAGATAATTGAAGTTAAATTAAATAGAGTTTAAAGTTAAATTAAATTACATTTTCTCTAAAATATCCTTTCCTGGATAAGCAGTTATGTAAAGTATTTCTTAAATGTATGGGAAAATTGTATGAGTCATAAGAATTACTGGAAATAATATCCAACTTTTTATGGGTGATATCATTCCTTAGTCCCTGCCATTTCATGACAAATACTTTTCTCGATTAAATATTGCAGGAAGGGCAAATATATCCTGCAAAAACTATCTGGGTTGAGAATGCTACTAGAATAACCACTTCTTAAATGTTCGTACACCATAACTTCTTTTATGAAATCAGACTTGAATATACATTAATGACAGTTATTTTTTTTCTAGTTAGTATCCTGATCAGAATATAACAATGGGATAGATTACAGTTGGTTGGAACTGAATCACATTGAAAGACATATTATAGTCATGAAGGATAATCTGTGCCTTATGATTTATTTTTTAGTTGCCAAAAGCTGTTTTGAATAGTAAGATCATAGGAAAAGTCATGAAAATGTAGAAAAAAAGACTCCTTTAGATAAATCTAACTCATTAATGGATAATATGGATTAATTCAATGTTTGTAACAAACATGCTTTTCCCAACAGTTTTCTTATCTTCCTTCACCTTAGTAGAATCCTCACAGAGCACTGGAAGTCTTTGAATAGTTTGAAGTTCTACTGCATTAAAAAAATAAGAGCTAGATAATATCAAATATTTAGCAAGTTTGGCAAAACATAACATGTTCCCAGGGAAATCTCTCTATACATGTAATGGTTTTATGGTCCCAGACTCTGTCTGCAGAAGGTAGAGAATTCTTTTTTACACATGGTATTTCTTTTCCTCCATTTGTAAGAAATCTAGATTCCTGGTATTCAAAGTGTGGTCCATGGAGCGGCAGCAACAGCTTCACCTGGGAGCTAACTAGTTAGGAACGCAAAAGCCAGTTGTACCTGCTGAAGTAGAATCTGCAATGTTTTAACAGGAGCTGCAGAGATTGTGTGTGCATGTTCAAGTCTGAGAAATGCTGATCTGGATGGCCCTAATTTAACTCATCCCCATACTTGATATACTTTAAAAGGGTGAAGGTTAAACTGCTAATCAATAATAATAATGATAATGATAATAATAATAATAACATCACTTTTGGAAACTGGGGTCAAGTTTCATCCATTTGGAGACGATGGAAGCTGCATGGACAAATACAGCATCAATGGCATCTTCATATTCTCTAAGTCTCAGATCCATCCCTTAAATATTTACACATCATGTTAATACCAAGGTGTAAATGCTCAGGCTTATTGCTTTTCAGAAAACAAAAGTGCACATAAGCACCAGGTTTACCAAGGGTCTATGTATAGGACAAAGAAACCCTATCTCCCCTATTATTTACTAAAGAGAAATTTCTTGGATTGTCATTTGCCTTCAGAAGAAATCCACAGAATATGCTTCAATGTCTTTAAACTTGTTTTTGTTTCCTCTGTAAAATGGAAACAATGATGATAACTTCATTGCAGATTTATTGTGGGGAATATACAAAATAATGCATGTAGGGCTTAGCACAGTTTCTGGCACAGAGTAAGTTCAACAAATGGCAACTCTTACAAATAAGTAAGGATTCCTGGCTCTGAGGACTAGCTGCCTCCTGGAGAACTGCTAAATCCTGCCAAATGGTGGGAGTCGCTGGCACGATAAAAACAGCTCAACTATAATGAAGAACTTCTCTCCAGCAAATAAACCTGCTGGAAATTCCAAAAACAAAATATCTCTTCTAGGACATTTGAATACAGTTAAATTTCCTTAAGTATTGATGAAAGCCACACGGAGAGGAAGTTGTGGAGAGGTGGCTGGTGTTTCCTGAGATGCCACTCATCTATCTGGGGATGTGGAACTAGCAAACCCTGGGCTTTGAATCTACAAAGCTGACATTATGCATCATCAGGGTAAGAGGATCATCCCAGGCTCTGAGATGGTGTCCACCTGAGGTTGAACTGATCATTGAGCAAACATGACCCAGAGAGTCTGACCTCTTTCCATAACTACAGTTGAATAATGGACACTACCTGGGGGCAGGTCTGCCTCAATGACTGATTGCACTTGAACCTGGCTGTCCTTTGTTATGCAATTTTGAGCTCTGCAAGGTTAATTCCAGTTACTTTGCATCATGAAACTGGGGAGATTGGGAATGGCCAACTGAATGAACATGGATGGGAATGAGGTCTCTCTCTGTATCAGGTAAATCACTTATCTCTGTTTCATGAAGGTTTATTTCTGGAATTTGATCTTGTTCTTTTGTTTGAAACATGGTCATCTGTTTTTCTAATTTCCTTGACTCTCTATGTTGGTTTCTGGGCGTTAGATACAACAGTTACTTTTCCCAGTCTTGACCAGAGTGGAGATAATCTTTCTCATTCAGCTGGGCCTTTGCTCTTGGTTGACCCTCAACCTTTGTGATTATCCAAAGCGCTTCTCTGTTCTTTAGCGGCTCCCAGTTGTTGAGGGTGTGCCAAGATCCATTTCCATGTGGGTTTTTTCTCATTCACCCAATGTGTAGGGGTTTGCTCAGCTAGTTTCTGGATTTCTTCCAGAGGGAATTGTTGCACATGTAGCTGTAGATTTGGTGTGTCCATAAGCTGTAGATTTGGTGTGTCCAAGTTCAGGAGTTTCCTACGTCACTGTCTTGAACCAGAACCTCCTGAATGAGGTCACAAAAGCACCTGATGACTGACTCTTGAGTCTCAGGTAAAACTTGTATGTGGAACATGATCTGCCAACTCCAAGGTTGTATCAATAAAAAAAGAAAATCATGCTTACCACTAAACTCTCAACACGGAATTTCTAATCATGTGGTTTAGGACCGAAAGCCCTTGGGAACTGCTCTCCCAGCCTAATGTGTAACTGTCTGAAGCTCTTTTAAATGTGTTGCTGTCCTACTAAGGGTTGCAGGATAGATAGGCTATGGTTTGCTGTATGGCCCCGTCTGCCCTGTTTACAGCCTCTCCAGGGGTGCAGGAGCTCAAGAATCTCCAGTGATGTGAATCTCAGGAGAGGAGTGCCCACTCTGGGAGAGTAAACCACTTCAGAATGTTCTGGAATATATATTTTATATATATATAAAATAGGATTCTAGCATCTTGATTTGCCAAGACAACACAATAACATCTAAAGAGAAACAGTGGGATTTAGGCCCACTTAGAAAGATATGAAAGCATCCCAAATTTTCATTAGCCATGACTTTTTGATAGTTATGTAAGAAAATAAGAGTACATCTAACCCTGAAGGTAATTGTCATGACTCATTATTTTGACCCTCTATGAAAAGGAACTAAACTTAATGATGAGTAACTTTAGAAACTTGTAACTAGAAGAAAATGCATTAAAAATTAATAAGGAAAGTAATTACTTAACCCCATGAAATGTAAGTCTAAGATGATTTTCATCTGTAAGTAAGTTTAGCTGTTCATTCACCCCATGAAGTTATCTATAGCACAACCAATGTGATGTTTTGGATGAATTATATCAATTTATTAAAATTAAAGCTAGTAACAGGTGAAATTCAGGTTAAGGACCAGAGTAATTGCTTGATTAAATTGTTTCACATATATTTATCTTTTTAAAAGTAGAATTGACTAGCGAATGAAGTTAAACTGGCTTCTCAATGAGGTTTTTTTTTTTAAGATTTCATTTATTTATTTAACAGAGAGAGAGTGCAAACAGGCAGAGAGAGAGAAGCAGATTCCTCACTGAGCAAGGAGCCCAGTGCAGGGCTACAGCCTAGGACCCTGGGATCCTGACCTGAACCAGAGGCAGATGCTTAACTGACTGAGCCACTCAGGCGCCCCTGAATGAAGTTTAAAATATTTGTCATTTACATTACTTTTTTGATTAGTTAAGGGGAGAAGCATCCGTATATCCATTATCATGCTGATGCAATTGTTTTAGAACAAATTCTGGAGAGCGGAGCACATGGCCTCCTTTGAATCTGGAGACATTTACCTGATCAACACCCACAAAAGATTCCTATCAGCTTTTTCTATCACTCTGTGGGACCGGAGTTTATTCCTTTAGTGTGCTTTCTCTGTGGTCCATGTAGATGTGTTAGACTTCGCCTGAAAAATGCAAGTTCTGGGGAAGAGGGAAATCATTTAGGACCCAAGTACCCTCTCTTTTAATACATTTCTGGGCATAAAATAATGTTTTCCCTATTTTATACATTCTCACGCACGTTGTTAATCTAATGGCAATAAAAACTAATTGGGATCGATGAAAATTGAAGTGTTATAAGCCAGTATATGTATCCTTTCATTATATTTTTAAATTTGATTCCAAACTAGAGGTGAAATCTGTGTGGTAACCTGAATCTTGAGAATTTTATTGTGATAAGGGCACAGGCATTTTATTTTTTTAATATACAAGATGCAGTATCATAGGAGGTTAAATCTATAGGCAGCTACTGTAGTGGTGCTGTATGCAGATTCGATCACTAGAGGGCCCCTCAACTAAATATATTGAAGGGAGGTGAAAAGATTTTTTTTTTCCATGATGAAAAGACCATTACAAAAAATCAAAAGGCTTTTGAATCTCTTTCATTACTGTATATTAATGGAAAGCTACTTCACATGCAAACATACAGAGACTCAGAACTTTATAAGCTCGGAGTCTATGGTCAGAGGAGAATGTGACAAGCAAAATAAAAAACCAGAATCTTTCAGTGTTAGTGCTGGATGGCAACTTTTTAAAAATCTAACAAAAGAATTATTTTAGAAATACTCTAACTTCATTTAAAATATTGTTTTTTGAGGAAACAATCTTAGAAATAATCTTTAACATTCTCCGTTTTACTGAAATTGGAGAAATCAAGGACCACAGGGCAGGGTACCACAGTCTGGATGAGGTGCCAGCCTCCTGGTCCCAGTTCCCTTGCTGTTCCCATTCTTCTCCAGTAAATGATCTTCTCTATAGATCTGTATCTGTATCTGTTTAGAATAAATAACTGTCCTTTTGATTCTCAAGTCCTGGGAAAAGTCTCCACATCCCGTGACTTTCAGGCTGAACATCAGGTACCACTGCAGTTTTCATCACTCCTGATGCCACTGTGCCTCTATTGCCACCTGCCTCTGGCCTTAAATTATATCCCAGGGTCTCCACCGGGTTGTGCTGCGTCCATTTCTGTGCACGTAAATTCACTGTAATTACTACTATTTCATTTTAATTTCTCTACTGTATTTTTAAAAGATTTATTTATTTCAGAGAAAAAGTGCAGGTGAGTGGGCAGAGGGGCAGAGGGAGAGGGAAAATCTCAAGCAGACTCCCCGCTGAGCACAGAGCCCCACCTGCGGCTCCATCCCAGGAGCCCCGAGATCATCACCTGAGCCAAAATCAAAAGTCAGATGCTCAACCGAACTGAGCCTATTTCTCTACTATTTTTTGAACTATACCTCTGGGCATTATATTTTTGCAGTTGCTCTAGGGACATATATATCCCAGTGTATATACATACACATTCACGCATTATCTGCTTATACATATGCTGTATCTAGATGCTATATCCTTTATGCTATAGTTGTCCTGTTACATTTACATAACATCACATATCTCACAACACTATTAAAATCAAGTCACAGAAAAATAAAAATAAATAAATAAAATCAAGTCACAAAGCTTTAAAAAACGAAGAGTAAAAAGCTCATATTTCTAATTTGTCCACATGTTTACCATTTCCAATACACTTCACTCCAACCCCCTTTGGGATTGTTTCCCACGGCCTGATGAACTTCCTTTGACGTATCTTGTAGTACAGGGAGTGGGCACACATTCACTTTGTTTGTTTCTGATTTGAAAATGGCATTATTTTACTGCATTCTTGAAGGATATTTTACTGGAGATAGACATCTGGTTTGATGGCTTTTTTTCCTTTACACTTTATAGACATTTTTTTTTCCCGACTCTTATGGTTTCTGCCAAGAAGTGAGCAGCCATTTAAATCATATGTAATATGTTGTCTTTCTCTCGCTGCTTTCGAATTTTTATCTTTATTTTTTTAGCAGTTTGAGTATATGGTGTCCAGGTGTGGGTGTTTTTGTTTTTATCCTTCCTGGAGCTTTCTGAGAATGTTGATTCTGTAAATTTATGTCTTTTACCAAATTTTGGGATTTTGTAGTCATTATGTCTTGAAGTATTTGTTCTGTGTTATCTGTCTCTTCTCTTCTTTTAAGACTCCAATTATAATAGGTATGTTAGACTTTTGTCTTTATTCCACAGGTCCCTGAAGCTGTTCTTGATTATTTTTTTTTCAATCTTTTCCTTTGTTCTGAAGATTGGATAATTTCTGTTGATCTATCTTTGCATTCTTCTATTATCATCAATCTTCTATTAAACCTATCAGTGGATTTTTTTTAAAGATTTTATTTATTTACTCACGAATGACACAGAGAGAGAGGCAGAGACATAGGCAGAGGGAGAAGCAGACTCCCAGCGGGAAGCCCGATGCAGCACTCGATCCCAGGACCACAGGATCATGACCTGAGCCAAAAGCAGATGCTCAACCACTGAGCCACCCAGGCGCCCCTATCTGTGGAATTTTTAATCTCACATATTTTATATATTCATGCTGGAATTTCCAATTGATTCCTTTTTATGGTTTTTTATTTCCATGTTAAGATTTCCTTTATGTTCATTCATTATGACATAATTTTCTTTATACATAATACAAATTAAGATAATAATGAGATAATACTACACCCTTCAGACTGGCTAAAATTTAAAAGACTGACAATACCAAGTGTTGGCAAGAACATGGGGAGACTGGAAAATACACTGCAGGTAGGAATGTAATAAGATATCACCACTTAGGGAAAATATTTATCAGTCTCTACAAGTTAAACATATACCTACCTGATATAGTCATTCTATTCCTAGATATTTACCCAGGAAAAATGAAAACATGTATTCATATAAAAACTTGTCCATGAATGTTCATAGCATTTTTCTTCCCAAAAGCCAAACTTGGGATGTTCATCAATAGATAAATAGATAAACAAAATGGGGCATATCTATTCAATGGAATAACACCCAACAATATAAAGGAGAGGTCCACGGATATATGCAAACATGGATGAATCTCAAAATCATTGCACTGAGTGAAAGAAGCCAGACACAAAAGAATATATATGTCTTATTTCATTTATTTAAAATTCTAGAAAATATAAATGAATCTTTTGCACAAAAAGAAAATTGGAGGTTGCCTAGAGCCAGGGAAGATGGACTGCAAAGGTGCAAGAGGAAACTTTTGGGGGTATATCTTAATTATGGTGGGGGATTTACCAGCTTATATAATTTTAGAACTCAGCAAATTGTACACTTTAAGTGGGTGCAGTATTTTAAATAATAAATCTTACAACAAAGTTGGTTTTTAAAATATCTTTTAAAATAGCCCTATGAGGCAAAAGCTACTAAAATCCCTATTTCATAGAAAAAAGTAATTGATAGTAGAATATATTTATTACATGGGGGACAAGAATAACACCAACATAATATATCAATTAAAATTAAATTTGTGAATTATATTGGGGCTTGCTGATTCTAAAGATTGCAAAACATGCAAATTTCACTATCTGAAACTATCTACATTCTTAATATGCCTGTTTAATGTATATGTTAGTCATTTGTATGTCTTCTTTGAGGAATTGTCTATTCAAGTCCTTGATCCATTTTAAAATCTGGTTATTCATTTTTACACTACTGAGTTGAATGTCCATTGTCAGATGAATTAGTAAAGAAAGTGTGACATACTCCTGAATGGAATATTATTCAGCCTTTAAAAAGAAAAACATGCTGGGATGCCTGGGTTGCTCAGTGGTTGAATGTTTGCCTTTGACTCGGGTCATGATCCCAGGGTCCAGGGTTCAAGTCCTGCATTGGGCTTCCCACAGGGAGCCTGCTTCTCCCTCCGCCTATGTCTCTGCCTCTCTCTCTGTGTCTCTCATGAATAAATAAATAAAATCCTTAAAAATAAATAAATAAATAAATAGACATTCTGAAATATGTGGCAATGTGGATGAACCTTGAGGTTCATGAAATCCTTTATATTGTTGGGTATTATTCTATTGAATAGATATGCCCCATTTTGTTTAAGTGAAATAAACCAGTCACAGAAGACAAATAATGCAGGAATGCACTTATATGAGGTATCTGAAATAGTCAAATTTGTAGGAACAGAGAGTAGAACGGTGGTTGCCACCACTCAGGGGAGATGAGTGGGGAGTCAAGGGGCACATAGTTTCAGTTATGCAAGATGAATAGACTCTAGAGATTTGTTGTACAATACTGTACCTAGAGTCAGCTGTTGCATGGAGTTAAAAAATTTTTAGGAGAGATCTCATGTTAAGTGTTCTTACTACATGAAATAAAAATAATTTTTTAAAAGTCTGTAGTAGGCATTTCTTTTCCCTCCTAGCAACTCATATCTAAACATCTGAACAAACGTGTCAACAATTAACTTCAATACCAATGGAAAGAATGCTCTTTACTAAGCAAAAAAAAAAAAAAAAAAAAGTGTCTTATCCCTGCCATTTCTCAGGTCAGGCATACTTTCAGACTTTTTTTTTTTTTTTTTTCCTATTCACAGCTGGTGGCTATGACCATTCATTCAGAAGGAGGAGTAATATTGGTTTTCAATTTCTCTTGGTTTAAACTCTAGACTGAAAACATAAGCTTCCCATCATGGCCAGCAGTCTTTCATTTTATGCATAGCTGAGCTTGCCCCTGATGCCTTGAGCTGAGGGTATCCTGGATGTCAGTGCACTCTTGAACATGGCAGCATGTGAATTTCAAGATTCTAAAACTATTTTGTGGATACCGACCTCAAAGGAAAAATATTTGGCATATCCAAAATTTTACCTAATGAGTCATTCCAAAGTGCTTATCACTTTACAAAAGCTTTTTTTTTTTTTTACAAAAGCTTTTGAATTTCTTTTAACACAGGATTTTTATTTATCTGCCATTACACCCAACATCTACAAAAAGACCAAAAAAAAAAAAAATGTCTAATCTCCCTTTAAAAGAATGAAAAAATAACTGAGATAATTCAATTTAAAAATTGTGGTAAAACACACATCACATAAACTTTATCATCTTAACCATTCTTAGGTATACAGGTCAGTGACATTAAGCGACATTAAGTGACATTCACATTGTTGTGCAGCCATGACGCCCATCCATCCACAGAACTTTTCTCATGTTGCTAAACTGAAACTCTGAGTCCATTTAGTAATAATTCCACACTTTCCCCTCCCACAGTCTCTGGCAACCACCATTCTAATTTCCATCTCTATGTATTTGCCTACTTGAGGTACCTCATATAAGTGGAATCATAAAATATTTGTTCTTTGGTAACTGGCTTATTTTACTTAGTATAATGTCCTCAAGTTTTATCCATGTCATAGCAGATACTAGAATTTCCTTTTTTTTAAAAGGCTGAGTAATATTCTATTGTGTGTATATGCCACATTTTGCTTATCCATTCATCCTCCTGTGGGCACTTGGGTTGTTTCCATCTTTTAACTATCGTGAATAATGCTGCTGTGAACATGGGCTTACAAATTTCCTTCAAACCCCTTCTTTCAATTTCTTTGGGTCTATAGAAGTGGAATTGCTAGATCATATGGTAATTTTATTCATTAACTCAATTTTTAAAAATTTAAAAACACTTGTAATACTATTGTATGATTCCTATTTTTTAAAAAGATTTTATTTATTCATGAGAGAGAGAGAGAGTGAGCTAGGAAGAAAGCACAAGCAGAAGGAGGGGCAAAGGGAGAGGGAGAAGCAGAGCCCCCCATTGAGCAGGGAGCCTGATGTGGGGTTTGATCCCAGGGCCCTGGAATCATACCTGAAGCAAAGGCAGACACCACTGACTGAGCCATCCAGGCACCCCTGCATGATTCCTATTATAGGAAGGATAGAAGAGGGAAAACTATGTTATGGTGATGAAGTCAGAGATGTGATTACCTAGGTGCACCTGGGTGGTTCAGTGGTTGAACATCTGCCTTTGGCTCAGGTCATGATCCGGGGGTCCTGGGATCAAGTCCCACATCAGCCTCCCTGCAGGTAGCCTGCTTCTCCCTCTGCCTATGTCTCTGCCTCTCTCTGTGTGTCTCTCATGAATAAATATATAAAATATATTTTTTTAAGTGATTGCTTCTAGCAGGGGAAAGGCTGAGTGAAAGAAAGTGCCAGGAGGGAATTCTCTGGGATGATGGAAACATTTTACATCTTGATCTGGGTAAAGGCTATACAGTGTACATAAAAATGCATCAAACCAAACATTTAAGATACATATATTGTACTATATATAAATTATACCTAAAAACCCTCAAAGCTGTGTAACAGTGATATTTTTAAGTAAATATGGCCCAGAAAGCTCCGAGCCATGATATATTTAAACTTGTTTTAAATATAAATAAGTATGAAATAAATTTTGCATGTTTAAAAAACCATTTGTAATATCTCATTAAAATAGGGCACGTTTTCCAAACTCACCAGGCAGTTCTACGAAATTCTACATATTATGCTAGAGTATAAATACCATTTAAAAGGTATATGTTTCCTTTTGCTTCTAGTTCCACAGAAAAAGAACGCAAAAAAGAGAGAAGGTTCAAAGGCTATGTTTCCCATTTTAAAAGTTTATATCAATAGTATCTGAGGGAAGCTCATAAATGTATATAATTTATCGTTAAATCTGGGTAATCAATGCTTGAATAAGTCACTCTACTAATGTGTGTGTGTGTGTTTTTTTTTTAATTCTGCAATTCTGAGTATATATGTGCTTACAGCTGAGCCAGCTTTGCTGCCATACAACCTGTTAGGGAGCCTGCCAAACAAACACTAAAAATTACCTGCCCACATATTTTTTCTGTGAACAGCTTGTCTAACCCACAGCCAATTCAGAAACAGAAAATTAAAGATTCTTCTTCACCAGCAATTTAATTCAATTATTCTAGAAAAAAGGATGAAAGAATAAAACATGCCTGGCCAATGGACCCCTCAACAATGCAGAAGAAAAAGGGAGCTAACTGAGGGAGTTGTGGGTAAAGCCTGGAGGAAGAGTAAGTTACAGGTTACCAGATGAAATTAGGTGAGAGAAAGCTGAG
This sequence comes from Canis lupus baileyi, assembly GCF_048164855.1. Taxonomy (NCBI): domain Eukaryota; kingdom Metazoa; phylum Chordata; class Mammalia; order Carnivora; family Canidae; genus Canis; species Canis lupus. The sequence continues at coordinate 14,148,940 of NC_132866.1, forward strand.
GTTCAATTGGGAAAATTCAATGTAGAGGAATAAAAAGGAAAGATCTATGGAGGAGAACCTGAGATCATGTGTCCAGGGTCTGACAGCTCCTAAGCTCCCTGCGGCCAGGAGTGGGACTCGTTGCACATTAACGGAGTCAATGCCACCGATCCGGAATACGTGTCACTAGAAACGATGAGTCAGTGCCCACGTGAGACATGAGGTGTGGGAATAAGAAAGCAGGATGAATAGAAGGGCAGAGAACTTTGTGTGCAATGAGTGATCAAGAGGCTTGGTGAGTGACAGCTTGTAATGACAACGTGGAGGAAAGCACTAGTGCTGATAACATTCTGCTTTATGGATAGAGGGAGTCAGTTACCTTGTACCGTGGGACTCGTCACACCAGCTGCCTGTAGAATCTTGCACTGGGATTTTCATGAGCTCTTGTTACCTCAAAACTGGGTTAAAACATCAGAGAACGGAAACTTCGAAGAATCAAAGTCCTAATTCTTCAAGGTGTTTGGTCTCATGAGCCTCCAGCCAGCCTTTGAGTCCCAGTGAGAGACTAAGCCTGGGCTTGCCATGAAGGGGAATCTGCACAGCATCTCTTGCCTGCTGCTTAGAAAACACAGCATCGAATCCCCACGGCAGCCTTTGCTATTCATAATCGTGTTCCTAGCATATTTACTAATTGAACCATTTGAATTATATAATCACCTATTTCCCCTTCTATTTGTTTTTTAATTTATTTGAGCACAAGTGAGGGTGGGGAGGGGCAGAAGGAGAAGTGGACTCCCTGCTGACCCAGGAGCCCCTTGTGGGGCTTGATCCCAGGACCTTGGGATCATGACCTGAGCTGAAGGCAGAGGCTTCACTAACTGAGCCACCCGGGTGCCCCCTCTTTCCCCTTCTATAAAGGAGACAGAGAGAGAGAGAGAGAGAGAGAGAGAGAAAGAGAGAGAGAGAGAGAGAGGGGCACTTTAGGCCTTAAATCACTTTTTGAAAAATTAATATTGAATTGTCACAGAAGAATACTTACAGGATATGTGTATGTTACAAAGAATCATGATTAAGTGTCTGTTCATCCTTTGCTCAAAAACTCCCTTTAGTGTCACGTCTCCCTCACAGTGAAACCAAAATGTTCACCATGATCCTCCCGACCTTGCCTCCTACTCCCTGCCAGCTGGGCTCCAGCCACCCCCACTTCTTGCCTGCTGCTCCTTCTCAGATCTCTGCTCCTCCTCGCCTGTTTCTCACCTCCCCACACAGGCCACAGGGCCAGGCTCCACTTCCTTCAGGGCTTCCCCCAAATGCCACCTCCACAGGGAGCCCTTCCGGGGCCAACCTGCATCAAATTTCAATGCCTACCCCAGTCAACACTTCTTTTGTGCTTCATTTTAAAAATCCCTTAGCGTTTATCACTATATAACATATGTTATTTGTTAATTATATCCGTTGTCCATCTCCAAGCACCAGAAGTCACCTCCAAAGGACAAAATGTCTGTGCTGTTCACTGCCATCTCTCCGCTACACAGGGGGCTCCAAATAAATATTTGTCAAATGCGTGTATGAGGAAACGCCCTTGTATCCACCATGCAGTTGAAAGCATAGGATTAATTCCCTGCATGATTCTTCTCTACTCCAGCCTCTTCCCTCCCCATCAGGTGACCACACATATAAACTTATCCCTCGCCCACTTTGCATTAAACTTTGTGTATGTGAAACACAGTGTGTTTGTATCCCTAAAACTAGACCATTTAGTGTTGCATAGTTCTGACTTTCTAGAAGTGCAATTGTACCATATGCATTCTTCAGCAATGTGGGTTTTTTTCACTCAACATCCTATTTGGAAATCTGTCCATGTCATCTGTACCTTTGATTCAAATTTTCACCATTGTATGATGTTCTATTGTGTGATTTCACCACGGTTGATTTATCCATCTTGCTCTTTATTGATATCTAGATTGTATCTAGTTTTGGAATTATGAAAATCGTTGCTATGAACATATGCAATCCTGTCCAAGGATGTAAGTTTTTTTTTTTTTTAGATTATGTATCTAGGAGTGGACTTGATAGGTTGTAAGGTCTTTTGTTCCTAGTCTTTACTGGATAGTATCAATTATTTCCAAGGAGATTGTTCCAATGTACACTTCCTTCAGCATTATATAACCATTCTCATTACTCTCCATCCTCCTCAGAGTTTGAGGTTACCAGACTTTTACATTTTTGCCAATCTATTAGCAGTAAAACAGCCTCGTGGTTTCAATGAGCATTTTCTAGATTATCAAGGACAATGAGCATTATCTAGATTATTATGATAGTCCTCTTCTTCCTTTTTTTTTTTTTTGGCATTTGAGTTTCTTCCTCTGTAAAGTATCTCTTGACTGTTTTTTATTGGGTTATTTTTCTCTTTCTTATTTATAAGCATCCATTACATATTCTGGGTATAAATAACTTGTCAACTGTACGTGTTACAACATAGTCTCCCAGTCACGAGACTGTGGGCTTTTTATTTTCTTTATGTTTTCTTTTTATGAAAAGGAAATTCTTTTTATTTTAGTGTAATTGAATATATGAATTTTTTCCTTTATGAGATACTTATTTTTATATTTTTTCAAAGAAATCCTTTTAAATTCAGAAGTTATAAAGATATTTGACACTATCTTCTAATTGTTTTATAGTTCTTCTGTTTACATTTACCTAAAATTGATTTTTTTTAAGTGTAATATGATACAGGAGGTCTAACTTCAGATGTATCTCCAATGTCTTGCTTGTTGAAAAATCCAATCTGTTCCCGCTGGTCTGCATCTTCAGTTTTCATATTTATATAGGCCTATGTCTTTTGTTCCACTGATGTCTTTGTCTATCCTTTCATTCAATATTTATTCTCTTAATTTAATTTTTATCTTATTGTGGTAAGAGCATTTTACATGAGATCTAGGTGTACAATACAGATGCTTATCTATAGGCACAATGTTGTACAGCAGAGCTCTAGAACTTACTCATTTTGCACACCTGAAACTTTATTCCTTTTGATTAACAATATCCAGTTAAAAGCACTTTAGAAAGTAAGAATAGAAAGCTACTTCCTTAATGTAGCAGTGATACTTCTCAAGAGCCAGTGCTTAATGGCTCCTAAGAAGCCATTTCATTTATATGAGAAAATTATATTGATTATTTATTATAATTTATATTGTTCTGAAAGTGCTAAATAATGCAAAAATCTAATAACAAGCAGTCTACCAGCTGGGAAGGAGGGGGTCAATATTCCCTTATTTTCAGATGCTATCACTATTTTTATGAACAACCACTGAGAGCAGTAAGAGAATTCTGTAAGGTGGTCAGTCATAGAATCTACATGGAAAAGTAATAGATTCTTTTTAATGGAAACACTTAATATTATGAAAGAGGAGATTCCACACAAAATCGGCAAGGCACAAAATATCTAGAAATCCCAGTAGTAACTAAGAACAAATGCCAGCTGAGGGTGGGGGAATTTTACATTATCACTTAACCCTTAAAGCAAAATATGGGTAAGCATTGTTATTGTTATAGCCATCTTGTATTGAAAAAACTGAGCTTCAGAAAGGTGCAGTAGCTTCCCAAAGCCATTCACAGAACACAGCAGAATCAGGATATTAACCATTAGGTGAGGTTCTAGCTATATGAAGAAAACCAGTAGGACTCTACTAAAGGTTCATAAAACACCCAACTCAGTGGGGAGAAGCTTGAAGAGGATGATAGCATGTCATGAAGGATGTCCGTTCTTATTAGATTATATTGCAGTTAAAATCACACCCAATAAAATCCTGACAGAAATTTGTTTTTATGCAGCAGATTTATTGATATATAATTAATTATTCATAGCAGGATTTTTCTGTTAATTCACAAAGTGATTCTAAATTCTGGAGTCTAAACATGGAAATTCTGAGAAACAAGTGGGGGGCTGGGACTTGCCTGCCCTGGCTGTTACTAAAATAGACTAGAAAGCTCTAGTCATTAAAATAATGAAGTACTAGGGTAGAAATAGAGCAAGGTTCTCTATCTGGGGCAATTTTGTCCATCAAAGACATTTGGCAATGTCTGGGGATATTTTTGATTGTTACAATTGAGGGATGATGTGCTGCTGGCATCTGGTGGATAGAGATCTGGAATGCTGCTAAACATTTCGCAGTGCACAGGACACCCTCTTTTCCCACCCCTGACAATAATCTGGCACAGATAAAGAATAATCTGACCCCAAAATGTCAAAGTGCCAAGTCTTAGAAACTAAGACAGACCAATGAATAGAACAGAGAGAGAATGTAACCTCAGACCTAGGTATCTACTGAAATGTAATTTAATAAAAAGATGGCATTAAATTGATGGAAAATGATGAATTTTAGATAATTCGTGAACCATTTGAGAAAAAAAGGTAAATAAAGCTAATTCTGACCTCATTTCTTTTTTTTTTTTAAAGATTTATTTATTTATTCATAGACAGAAAGAGAGAGAGGCGGAGACACAGGCAGAGGGAGAAGCAGGCTCCATGCGGGGAGCCCAACATGGGACTCAATCCTGGATCTCCAGGATCACACCCTGGGCTGTAGGCAGTGCTAAACCACTGCGCCACTGGGGCTGCCCATTCTGACCTTGTTTCTTACACCAACTCTGAGAATGCATAAAAATTGAAAACATCCCCACTTAAAAAAAAAAAAAAAGACAAACCGCCACCTGGTGAAAACACTTGCACTATATGTGTTAGACAAAACAATTAATAGCCTTGATATACAAAGAGTTTTTACAAATCAATAAGGAAGAAAAACCATATAGATAAAATAGGCAAAGTACGCAAACAGGATATTCAGAAATTGAAAAATCTATGAAATATAATGATGAGGAAAAAATTATCTATAAAAAGCAAAATATTTAAAATGTAATAATAAAATAGAGTAATGAAAAATGAAAATTCAAATGAGATATAATTTTGATAAGAAAAATGATAAAAAGCCTGCAAAGACTAAAGGCAGGTTCTTGAGTCACTTTGCCTGGGAATGAATCCTGCAGTGTCTTCCCTTACCGGCAGTGATAAGCATTACTAGCAATGCAAGCTTTCTATTCTCCGATCTCATCAGAAAGCTACAAAGGGCACTCACCGCAGATGTGGTTACATAATGAATAGTCTAAATTTATGTTGCCCAAATGCTGGCTAAACAGCATTCTTTTATATAGACTGACCTTATTTGACTGTATAAATCTGTACAAATTCAATATTCCTGGTGCAAATCCACTAGAGGCAATATCAGGAAATTTTATTAGCTGTAATGATTTATTTAGGCCTCTAGAGTGCCATTTATTTCCCAGTAGAAAAGTAGTTTAGAGTATTTCAGTATTTCATTATTCACTGATTTCCCCTTAAAGTCCATTAAAAGTTCAAGTTTAAAAAAATCTCCTACTGGGCTGCAGACATCCTTTATGTTTCAGGCAAGAGTTACGAATATTTCTGAAGACCTAATATTTGTACATAACCCTAGTCTCATGAAAGGAGCTATTCTATATTAGAAAATTCTTCCCATTTGCTGTTCCTAACTTACCTGAAATTCATGATTTGGAACAGCCCTCAAATATGACCATTGTTATCCAGCATGCCTAAGAAATTGTGATTCCCAGGTAGCTTGAGGTCAAGCCAAACCCAAAATCCCAGTGCAGATTTACCCTGGGCTGCCTGCCTCCCCAGACACCATTTCTGCAAGACTAAAGCTGTCCCATGGGCCAGTACTCAGAGGCCCTCAAACACCACAGCTGGGCTGCTTGGTCTTGCCACTAACACCTGTCCTCCAATGGCACACCCCATCTCGGGATGGCCCGGCCAAGGCCACCCTTGCCCAGCTCACATCCCTGCCAGTCACAACTGCTGATGGCGGGGTGGGGAGGGCAGGCAATACTCATGATTCTGTTCTCTTTCCTGAGCACGGGGATCCTGCTAAGGCCTGTGGGTTGTGTGAGGGGAGGAAAAAGACTCAGAAACAACGCATTTAGGAAAGGAAGGAAGACTTTTACTCGCAAAGAAATTATGCAAAGTCATTCTTTGGAAGAAGAGTAAATAAAACGCCCAATAGGAATTTAAAGGAAACACACACACACACACACAAGATTACCCGACCTTAATCAGCCTGTAAATGGGGAGCCTATTCACAAAAATTGGGAAAATCTTCAGCCAACAGCTTTGCAAATGTGAAGGGTAAAGTTATTCTGTTGGGGAACTACCTTACAGGAGACGCTCAGAATCTTCCACTGGCTTCTCGATGTCCTTGGAATGAATTCCCAGTTCCTTACATGTCTTACAAGGAAGGTCTCTTTGCTCCCTGACACTTCTCACTATGGCCTCTGCTCTGGACCTGACCACACTGGACCCTTTGCTGTTCTTCAAACAGACCACGCAGGCCCCTGCCTTAGGCAAATATTTGTTGGCTGAATGACCGAGCATGAGTTGAGATGTCTGACAAAGTCTTGCAGAGAAACCAATTACTGTTCCCGTGTCTTTAACGGTGGCCCCCAGGGCAGTGGGGTGAGGACGTTCCCACAATGTGCTCCCCTAGCAGTGGAATTCTCACAAGGCCCCGGGGACACACAGGGCTGCCTACCTCTCAGCTCTCCTGTCACCTCCACATTGTTCCAGCAGAAGCATCACATCCTGCCTCCCATAGGCCTGCCAACACCCCGGAGCCCCTGGCACCAACACCTCAGAGGGTGACACTGGCAAGCAGTGGGCTTCTGTACAGTAATTATTCTGGGCACAAAATCTTGTCCTGCATGACCCTCTAGTCAGCACCCCCAGCCCACCCCCACTCATTCTATTTTCCCCTCAAATCTCCTTAAAATATCCTCTGACTATTAAGCTGGCTATTAACGTATCTAATGTCTGGACACATTCCAGACTCCCTAGGGCTGGGATGGGGCAGTGGGGAAGACAGATCTCAAACATCAGCTGCAGTTGGATGAGGCTAGGTACACCCTAGCACCCGAAAATGGTGATCATATGACTTTCCAAATGCCACTAGGTAGTAAAAAGGATCAAAAAGGAAAGACGTAAGAGTTTCTCAGATCCAGTGAAGGTAACTTGATTGTTGTGAGCCATGATAAAGGAGGAAGAAGAGGAGGAGGGGGAGGAGGAGAGGGAGAGGGAATCTCACCCAGGTAATCATTTGTGCCAAACTGTTTCTTTTGTTCCCTCCCTAAGATAGCTTTGTGACCAATCTTTGTTTCCCAACCTTGGCCACACGTTGGAATCACTTAGAGATCCTTAAAGAAAGTGTTGATGCCTGGGACACACCCCCAGTGGCACTGGTATCACGGGGCTGGAGGGTGGTCTGGATGTTGGGATTTTTAAAGCTCCCCACTGAGATTCTGCTGATTTTAGATCAGTAGTTAAAGTGATATGTTATAATCATTTATAATTATTTTAGCACAATGTTTAATTAAGTCACTTACCTCTATTAATAAACACAATGGGCAGGTATCTTCAGGATCACACAGAACTTACAGGGACATATCGGATCACTATGCTGTAGATATCAGTTTTTTAATGTGTTTCAAAGAGAGAACGAAGAGTATCTGAGAATCCAGCAATTTTTAATATTGTTGAGTAGAGGATGTTAAAGAAATTTCTTCTTAATTCTTAAAAATGTGTCTATTTGATGGCAGGAATAAGGGCACTGGGGTGGAGGGGGGATCAGCCAGTGACGGGAAAGAATAAAATCTTGGAGAGCAAGCAGTTTTTCACTACAGTTGGCTCTTCTTGAAAATTCTAAAATTTTACTGTCAGCATTAAAATTTGTATTTTATCCAAGAAATGAGAGGCTCAGGCTATGGCAGAAAATGAATATATTGCTGAGGTACCTCCCCTGAAACCATGAAATAGATAACATCAGAGGCATTGAAAATAAGCATTGAAAAGGCCTTTGTCTCTTCCTCAAGAGCACACTCATCCTCAGAACGTGAGCTCTGTCCCCACAGCGTGGTTGGTGCACATCCCGTGTCCTCGAGACCGTCAGAGTCCAAACACCACCACCTTTCCTGCACTGTGGTGGGATTAGATGGCATTTGAAAGCTGACCAACCGTCCCTTGCAAATTCAGCCAGGCAGTCCGAGGCATTCCAGGGCCACGTTTGTCAGGTGTGCAGTCACAGCCTCTCCATTGAGAACATAGCTGGTGCTGATGGTCGTGGTCCCAGCACACACCGTCTCTGTCATGTGATGGCTTGGGAACCCATCCCTCAGCTGGACAGAGGTCGTGGGCTTCCAGCGATACAGGATGAGAGGTCACAGCATGCTTCCCTCACACTGCTCTCCATCTCCATGGTTTTATGCAGTTAGAGGCCTGGGGACCCTGGGTGGCTCAGTCGGTTAGGCATCTTGCCTTCAGCTCAGGTCACGATCCTGGGGTCCTGGGATCGAGTTCCGCATTGGGGTCACCGCTCAGTGGGGAGTCTGCTTCTTCCTTTCCCTCTGCACCTCCCCTGGCTTGTGCTCTCTCTCTTTCTCTCAAATAAATAAATAAATAAATAAATAAATAAATAAATAAATACAAAAAATCGTATACAGCTAGAGGCCTGAGGCATGCATAAGCGGCAGCACTGGTATACTCTTGATACCGATGGGCTCAGGTTATGTTACCCTCAACATATGGCACCTTGGGGTATACTGAACATGTTTAGCTGAAGGAATTTGGAAATTGGCAGGTGCAAGGAGAGCTTTCTGATCTTCCCCTAGAGCAGGGAGTAGGAATGTCCTGTAAGCCATTGGCAGGGAAGGGGCATCTTCATCCCTGAACAGAGGGACCCAGAAAGGAATGTGAATGAACAGGTCTTATTGTGTTTCCCCCAGTTTGCTCCTCTTAGTTCATACTCTGCCCTTTCGTATCTTCCCACTGTTTCCAACTCTTCATCAGACTGAACACACAACCCTCAGGTTAGTGGTTCCTTCAGGTCTTCCTTTCCTTACGAAGATGCCCGTGCCACATAAGCCTTAAATGAAATAAATCTGTAGACTTTTCTCTGTCTTTAACTACAGAGGTCCCAGTTGAGAACATAAAGGGTAAGGGTGAGAGACATTGTCTCCCCTTGCAATGCTACACACATCCAACAATTTCATCCGATAAAGGAGTTTCACCAATAGCTTATTCTGTGTTCTCTCAAAAATATTTGTCACTGCCTTTGAGACTGGTTGTATAAGCTCCTCCATGAAGTGGTAACTTGCTCCTGTTTTTGCTCCAAGGACAGCAACATTGAATGCCACCGTCCTGCCCTTGAGCTCCTCCCCTAGGAACACCCCCCCCCCCCCACGGAAAGTATTATTTTCCGCTTGTTTTAAAGAATACTCTAAAGAAAGAAGTCACTATATTTTGCTAAAAAATGTCATGAGAATGTCAAAAATCTATGCCACTTTGCAGAAATACTTGTATATTAGGGACCTGAAGGAAAATGGAAAAAGTTTTGCTATTAAGTATGTTCCTCTCTCATTCTTCCAGAGTCATTTGACCTGGAGCCAGTTTTAAGCTTATTGTTTTATTCAGTGCTGTGATATTTGCTACTCTTGTCATCTCTGATTTTCCATCTCAATGAACAACTCTTGAGCCATTGGTCCTTTTTAGTGAAATTGGGGTCATAGCAAACACAGAAGTAACAACAAATTATTCAAATTAACACGTTCAGTTGGTGCATTAGACTCACAGAGGATGTGAGGATCTGAGGAGAGTGCTCTTGCAAGTGCACTGCCTGCTGAGGCCAAAGGACAGGCTCTATCCTCTCACAGTGCATGCTACCCTTGTTAGGAAGAAAGGAAGATTTTGTGGAAATAAAAGCCCATGTTCCATTTCCTATTTGTCAGATTATGTGAACAGATTCGTTTCAACTCTATTCCTCTGAAACCTCCAAACCATATGCTCACCCCTTGACACAACGCCCTCTGAGAAACGTAGGACAGGAAGCTCCATGTGGATAGGACCGCCTCTGGATTTCCCCCTGTCAAACCCTGCTGCCCAGCCTGGGACCTGGGCATGGTCAGTTCTGCAGATACTCATTGAAGAAGTGAGCACCTCCACCACTACCAGCTGCAGCCACAGGAAGTGTCCACCATTTCTCCCACTTCCTCACCTCTACTCTTAGACCCTCATACCTGTGAAGAAGTAGATGCAAAGGAATTCTATTTTTCCATCTACTTAAAGTGCTCAAGGGCTAGCAGTCATACCTGGAGCTGAGGATGACAAATCGTTTTTGATTTGTATGTCAACAATAATTAACTGGTAGTGACTGCCTAGGGCACTGGGGTGAGAAGGATTTGAGGTCACATCTGATTTCAGTGGGAAACAGGCTGGTGATCAATTAGTCGTGGGGTAGCGGGCTGGGGTGAAAAATGATATCGCATTGGCCGTGTGTTTTCATTCCCATCTTTACTTCATTACTCTGACAACAGAAAACTAAACTCTTTGGGTGCTGATGGTAGAATTTAAGGTGCCAGCAATGAGCTGAAGGAGGGATTGAGGATATTAGCCTTTTGATGGATTCTCCAAATATCCCAAGGCTTCATCCTGCCTTCAACCGGCTCCATGCAGAACAGTAGATGAGGTTTTGGGGACCATCAGTGACACAAATCAGTGGTTTTCATACTTGTCTGAACACCTGAAATACCCATGAAACTTTATAAAAACCAGTTCCTCAACTGAGGATTATTGGATCATATTGTCAGGATTCAGTATTAAAAAATAAATCCTCTGATGACTCAGATGCACACAAGTTTGGGAAACAGTGATAAAATCTGCTAGGGGGAACTGAAATCTGACTTCTTCCCGGCACAATGCCTAGGAAGCTGTTTGTCAAGGCTACTGTTCGGGGATTTTACACAGCAATGTGAGGTGAGGTAGTGTAATTCAGACTTAGAGGTCTAGATACCCGGTTGTCTCAGTCTTGGGGATATTGGCAGTCACTGAAAACCACTGCTTAGATCCTTTAATTCAGTAGGATTTGAAAATAATAGTATTCTAATTATATCTTTCCTTTTTTCATATTTTAGCTGGGTTATTTCTATAAAGAGATCTCTATTTCTTTGTTTCTATTATTTGCCTCTTTAGTAGCTATTTAATTACTCTGAGCTATAGTTCATATAGGAAAGGCAAGATAAATGATTGATTTTCCCATTTATTTGTCAGTTTTCAAAGTAATGAGGTTAGCATCCTGCAAAGCTGATCAATGAAATTTTTGCCTTGTTTTTTAGTATCATTCTGAGCTCATGGCTAAAGCCATACATAAAGCGTTTCCGTGCATTGTCATGTGACTACTGTTTACTGATGCTCATCACATTGTTCCCTCTGCAACCAGTGGGAATCTCTTTAAGCCAATGGCTCCTTAATCTTTTTGACATGACTGTACTAATCTTTGACAGTTTCCTCAGTTTCCTTGCTTTTAGGTCTGACAAGAGGTTCTAGCTTCCTATTTTACCTAGAATCAACCATTGCTCCAAGGAGCCTTGTTTCTTTTTGGTAGCAAAAGGCATTTTAAGGCCATCGTCTGGATGCCAGGGGTGCTCATCATTACTGGGTTGGTCATCCTTAATTGGTCGTTTAAAAATTGACTTGAAAAAAACCTTTTTTAAAAGATAAAATTATGAGTTTACCTTGGAACTTCCAATTTAAATTTAATACTTTAGGATTTTACTCAATCTCATTAATCTTGCATCAGTATATTTATTTTTCCCATGCCCAAACTATTGGTTCTCAATTATACCAACCTAATTTTCCCTTCATTTCATCCTGTAATATTTGCACGTCTGCCTCAAAATAACATCAGTAGTAGTAATAGAATGAATATCAAAAACATCAGTAATAATATGAATATCAAAAACAGTTTACATGTTTTTATTTAGATTTCTTTTTTTCTTTATTGAGAGAGAGAAAGAGAAAGAGAGTGGGGTGGAGGGGCAGAGGGTGAGGATGAGAGAGAGAATCTCCAGCAGACTCCCTGCTGAGTATAGAGCCCGATGAGGGGCTTGATCTCAAGACACTGAGATCATGACCTGAGCCAGATCAAGAGTTGGATGCTTAACCTGACTGAGCCACCCAGGTGCCCTTACATTTTTTTTTTTAAGTTCTTTTTGTCCTTTGGGTTATCCCACAGGGATATGAATCAAATAACTGTTATAAAATCACTTGGAGTAGTTTTTCTTTGTGTGATTATGAAAATCAACTGGATACACGCTAAAGTTCATTTATTTGATTTTGCTTTTGATATTGAGGGATTGCTTTTCTATTAGTTTATTCTGTTATGTAATCATGGTAAACACTTATATGATTCCAAAGTCAAACCCACAAGACAAAGTTCATTCAGAAAAGCCAAGTTTTGTCTCTGCCTTTACTGTACTTCCCCCCTTGCCATTGGTAATCAATTAATTTTTTTAAAAGTCGATCCTTCTATTTTTTTAATGCAATCAAGTCGATGCATTTATGTATCTGCTTTTTTTAGTAATAATATTTTAGAAATGTTAACCCATCAATTGAAATATAAAAGGCATTTATTTAAGTAAAATATATGTATAATGAATAAGCTTTGTTTTCAGCAAATATTGCCATTTGGCCACAAGGGCACAAAGCACCATGTTGGAGAGTCATCCAAGAGGCATGCTCATGTCTCCAACCTCCTCTCAGTTTGCACAGGCCACCTGGAGAATGAGTTTTGCAATCATCCCTTCCAGCAATGATGACACACAGAAAAAAAGTGAGACATTGTAGATTTTTACTTTTTGCCTTTTTTCTTTCTTTCTTTCTTTCTTTCTTTCTTTCTTTCTTTCTTTCTTTCTTTCTTCTTTCTTTCTTTTTCTTTCCTTTTAGAGAAAGAGAGAGAGAAAGAATGAGCAGAGGTAGACGCAGAGGGAGAGAGAGAATCTCAAACAGACTCCACACCCAGCCTGGAGCTTGACATGGGGACCCTGAGATCATGATCTGAGCCAAAACCAAGAGTCAAAAACTTAGCCAACTGAGCCACTCAGGTACCCTGGTTTTTAGTTTTTGATTTACTGGCTCTTTGCTGATCAAATCAGTGAGAGAAAATGGATATGCCTATGTGTTTTGGAGTATAACAGTTAATTTTAGCCTCATTTTTTGGAACACAGATTTTTCTCCTTAAGCTGCCTTACCATGTTTGCTGCACAGTCTACCCCAAATGCCTCCACACATATTCCCCTCCAGTGGAGCTGTCTACTCCCCATTTCTCTGTTGCTTCTACTGTTAGTAATTAAGTAATTTGCAAAATATTTTGCCTTCATAGTCACCAAAGTGGTTCATTGCCAAGCAACCAGAAATGATGAGCCCTCATTTCAGGGTTCAGTGGGATTGTTTGCTCTATTTGGTTAAGTTCCAAATGTCTTTTTGGTTCATCACTCCTATGGTCCAAAATGTGTAAAGCATTCACCTTTTGCAGTACTGCTAAATGACTTTGGAGTCAGACTTCTTGAATCTGATTCCTGTCTCTGCCATTGACTAGTAGTGTGATTTTCAACCAGTAACTTAACCTTTCTGTGCCTCTATGCCTCATCTGCATAAGTACCTATCCCACAAGGTTGTCCTGAAAATTGAATAAAAAAATGTACAAAGTCCTTGGAATTATAGTTGGCATACAATGTGTGCCCAGTGGATTTCAGTATTTATTATTATTCTGCTGATTTCTTCCTAATTTAGATTGTTTCTGCACAAGATCATGTCAACCTGTTTAATCTTCTGTAAATTCCCTAAAGTGATTGCCAGACTTGAGTTTATTTAGGCCTAATAATTAGGCCTTATACAATGCAAATGATCTGATCGATACCTCTCACTTAACATATAATCCAGTAATTTACTTCTTATATGACTATATTGCCAGACTTGAGTTTAATAAATACTGAAAAACATGTGATTGATATTTGATTTTCAATGTTACATTTAAAGATTCTGGACTAGATATGAGCTTATTTTTAAAATTTATGTATGGTATTTTATAGATACCACAATTATGTCTCCAATCATGCAGGTTTATACAAATTTCAGATAAAACTGCTTTCAGATTAATTCAGTTTAAAAGAGAAGTTTGCCTAAAATATACTAATTCTAGTTAGTTGTATAAGTACATATTTTGAGTACTTTGGGGGATTGGGTGAGACTTTAATAGTAATTATGATTAAAATTTTTAAGAGACTAGATAAAGGGATGGAGTGTTTCACCAGAAAACTGGGATTTACAAAGAGGAACCAAGTAGAAACATATAGAACAAAAAATGAAGTAACTAAAATTGAGTCCAATGTATGGATTTACTAGCATATCAGAAATAATAGAAAATTAGTATAGTAGAAGAAAGGGCAGTAAAAAGTATTCAGATTAAAGGACAGAGAAAAAACTTGGTAAATATAGAAAGGCCATAAAGAACATATAGTACACAAAGACAAAATCTAGTACGTGTGTGTGATTTCCCAGAGGAGAGGGAAGAAAGAATGAGGAAAAAGCAACATTAGAAAAGGTACTGGCTGATAAGTTTTCAAAACTGAAAAGGCCACAAAAGACCCTATATAAGCAAAGCAATCTTAAGAAAGAAGAACAGAACAGAGTTAGAAGCATCACACTTCCTGATCTCAAATTATAAAACATAGTAATCAAAACAGTATATGATACTGGCATAAAAAACAGACATTTAGACCAATGGAACAAAAGAGAGAGCCCAGAAATAAACCCAAGCATAAATGATCAGCTAATTTTGACAAGGATGCCAAGAACATACCATGAGGCAAGGACAGTTTTTTCAATAAATGGTGCTGGGAAAACTGGATATCCACATACAAAAGAATGTAGTAGGACTCATATACCATATGCAAAAATCAACTCAAAATGGATTAAAGACTTAAAGACCTGAAACTGTAAAACTCCTAGAAGAAAATAAAGGCAGTGAGTTTCTTGGCATTTCTTGGTGATGAGTTTTTGGTAGGAAACAAAGAGCTCAGGCAAAAACCAGAACTAAACAAATGGGACTACATCAAGCTAAAAAGCTATTGGACAGCAAAGGAAGCCATCAATAAAATGAAAAGGCAACCTATAGATTGGAAGAAGATATTTGAAAATCATATTTCTGATAAGGTGTTAATACATAAAATATGTGAGGAACTCCTACAACTCAATAGCAAAACCAAAGCAAGCCAAAACAACCGGTCCCTCCCTGCCCAAACCCCAAATAGTCTGATTAAAAGATGGGCAAAAGACCTGAATAGACATTTTCTAAAGATGGCTAATAAATAGCCAATAGGTATATGAGGATGGTGCTCAAATCATTAATCTTCATGGAGATACAAAACAAAACACAATGAGATACCTCACATCTGCTAGAATGGCTATTACCAAAGAGAGAAGAGATATCAAATGCTAGTGAGGATGTGGAGGAAAGTGAAGCCAGGTGCACTGTTAGTGGGAATGTAAATTGGGACAGCCATTATGGAAAACAGTACATCAAAAATCTGAAAATAAAACTACCGTATAATCGAGCAATCCCTCTTCTGGATAGATATCCAAAGGAAATTAAATCGGTACCTTGGAAATCAGCATCCATCAAAGTTGAATACAAGCCTACTCTGTCAATCTGTAATCCCAAATTAGGTTTATACTCAAAATAAATGCATACCAAATATATGTTCAAAAATATCTGTACATACAAAAATATTCATAGAACAGTTATTTGTGATAGCCTAACACCCGAAACAATTTTAGTGTTCATCAGCTATAGAAAGGATAAATAAACTCATGTAAGTGTTCTAGACAGCACTGAAAAAGGTCAAATGAGTGTTATTTGCAACAGCTGTAATAGACATAATATTGGACAAGCCAAGAATGAATAAATACTATATTGGTGTCCAGGTTAAACGACAAACAAAACCAACCTGTGGTTACAGAAATCAGAATAGTGGTTACTTTGGATGAGTAATGATTGGGAGGGGTACAAAGGAGACTTCTATGATGCCATTAACAGTCTTTGTGAAAGAATTTACGTGGGTGTGTTTATTTTGAGAAAATGCATTGAGCTGCACCTCTGTGATTTATGCCCTTTCTTGAATACATTGTTATACCTCAATAAAAAGTTCAAATGAAAGCAAAATTTGGCAGCTCTGTCCTAGCGGCTTCCTTACTACCTGGTGCCTGGGGGTTACCCCGTGTACATTTAGCATCGATTTCTAGCGTTCGCCCTCTTTACCAACCCAGACTTCACCCACTGGCCCCATTTCTCCTCCTTCTAAACCTCCCCAGCAGTGTGGGGTCCCAACCTGTTGTCAGTGGAGTGAACAACCGAAGGAGAGGGCATGTGTCAGAATTGAGGATACAGCTCTACAAAGATGAGTTACTTAGATGACAAGGGCTGCAAAGAAATGGCAAGGTTTTGCCCCATTTGATGCAAAGTATCGGCACCCCAAGGATTCAGTAGTCATAGAATTTTTCCATCGTCACATACAAATGGAAATGCACCTAACTTTAAATCAGCTGCCATGGGGCCACCTATTGCCTTTTTTGCAATGAGGAGGGACCTAAATTTAACTCGAAGAATAGAAACTTATGTTGCCTTGTAAAATACTAATCAAGGTATTTATTTAACCCCATGGCATTCAAGTTGTTGTACCTTTTTCCTAGCTTTTTATTTCCTCCCTAACACTGTTTATACACACAAGCAATGTGATATTTCGGATGAATTGGCGTATCAATACAGTATTAAATTGAAATCAATAGCTAGTGCAATTCTGTTAAAAAAATAAACTTTGTCGCTTGACTAAAGCACTCTTGTCACTTTTTAAAAAAACAAAACCTACCAGTTAATTGTGTTAAATTGGTTTGTCGACAAAGCTTAAATGCTGTCTGCACACTTGGGTGATTGCTGTTCAATCAAGGGGAAAGTTCAGTCTCTGGAGAGAAATATCTTTATTGATTACTATACCAATGGCAATTACATCAAAACCAAGGCTAGCGGGTAAGACCTATAAGTTCTTATATAACCTTGTGACAGATGCCGAAGAACATCCACAACGTGTGCCCTTTCTGCTCCCATGCCCTAGACGTTCTGTGAAGTCCAAGTATCTCTATTACACTCACTGGTCGCATGCCCTGCACCCCGGGTACAGTCCTCGTCCCACCCGAAACATGTGCTAGAGACAATTCCCAGTACCCCGGAAGAGTATGGTCCTCGAGCTTCTCTTTCTTTACTGATTGCAATTCATGCATTTGGTGAGCACAGTGAAATGTGCTCCCTCCATGTGTTATATAGCCTGACACACACTGTTAAGACTCCAAGAGCAACAATCATTTTTTAAAAACAATATTCTCTCTTTTCACATGCTGTTACTCTTAAATTTCAAGATTGGTTCCAAGCCAGAATTTTAACCAGAGTAAGACATTAAGAGCTTGAGAACTAAAAGCTTCACTGCACATAGGCAGAGGTTTGATTCATTAAAAATGCGTATAATGCTGTGGTTTGTAGATCATAAAGCTGGCACCAGAAAGACACAATATGCTCACTCTTCCACTAGAGGGCACCTTTACAAATATACTAAACTAAGCGAGCAAGGCTTTCCACTACAAAAAGACAAATCAAACTTAGGAAAACATGAATTTATTGTGTATAGTCAGTATACATCCTAAACACGTAGAAATAGGGGTGCCTGGGTGGCTTAGTCGGTTAAGCATCTGCCTTTGGCTCAGGTCATGCATGATCTTGGGGTCCTGGGACCCAGCCCCATGTTGGGATCCCTGCTTAGTAGGGAGTCTGCTTCTCCCTCTCCCTCTGCCCCTCCCCCTGCTCATGCTTGCTCTCTCTCTCTCTCTCTCTCTCTCTCCAATAAATACATAAAATCTTTAAAAAACCAAAAATATATAAATACTGAATTAGGGCTTTTATATGTTTGGAAAGAATTATAACCACACAAGAACATCCAAATTTTATTTTTTATCAAGTGATTCACCCATCTATTCATTCATTTATGTATACATATCATCACCTAATTAACCAAAAGGTTTCAGAATGAGAAAGCAATCTCAGAAATCATAAATAGTATCTTCGTTTTAGAGATGAACACACCAAGACCTAAAGGGGAGAAATGATTTATCCTAGTCCACACCATTAACTGATTCTAGGATCAGGACCAGACCTGAGATCCTCATATTCATAATTCCATGCTCCAGTCTCTATTTTAAGTTTTAAAATACTGTAGAAGCTCAAGAAGGAATAAACTTCTGTTTCTGAGATGGCAGAGAACAACATCTTGCACAGTTGTTACAAAATACTTTGTCCCAAATTCCATTTGTCTTCTGCATTTTGCTTTTTCCGTGCTGTGTGTTTTGGATTCCTTAGGCCTGTCTCCTTCTCTCTGTGATAACCAGTTTTCTGGTCTTGAAAATCCAAGAGCCTATGTCAGTGCTGACAAGAGAAACCTCTGTAAATAAGACAGAGATAATGTTGCATTTTCCCTTGAGCTTCAGAGAAAAAGCAAAGGGCACTGCGCATGATAAAAACGTTGTTAGTAAAACACTTGGAGTTAGGTAATGATGCTGTATTCTGTGAAAGTAACCCTGGTCCTGAAAAAGTTCTAACTCTGGTTAGTTGACTTAAATATGTTTTGTCGTGGAAATAAAATTGAAATTCCTGTTCTCCGGAAGCTATAAATACACATGTCTTTTCAGTTTTAAGCCAGAAGGGAATCACTAAACTTCCCTTTTCTTACACTTGCATGTGGAATAATGATTTGGATGGAGCTCTTCCTTAAACATAGAGCTTGAGTGTCTTGAATCCATGAAGAGTGTCCAGAAGCGTAGCCTACTGTTCTTTGAGCCATGAGTGCTCAAGTGGCATTCTCTTCCGCCACACACTCCAGTGTCTCTAGTCTCAAATTCTTTTTTAAACTTAAAAAAAAAATCTTATAAGTATGGGGTTTCCTGTGGTTGCTGAGAAATAGCAGACTAAAGCTTGCTAATTCCATCTGTTTTCGTGATCAACAGGCATAGTTCTGCCCTTGACTTAGGGCCACTGCCGTGTGTCCTGAGGTGAGCATGAGGTGAGCATGTTGGTCACACTCTAGGTGATGTCATCCTAAGTGTACTGGGCATGGCGTCTGGTTCCTCTGCCTGGGACCCTCAAGGGAATGATTGCCCCTCTGGTCACAGCACACAGTCAATAGATCCTTAATGGATAGATACGTGTGTGTGTGTGTGTGTGTGTGTGTAAGCAAAATTCTATTTCTCCGGGGTCGTAGCCACTGCAAACATGAAGTACATCAAATTCCAAAAACAGAATCACTTGTAACAATCTATGTGATGACCACAGAATTCATAAATGAAAGCTGGCTGACTTCTCTCTGCTATTGTCACTGCCACACGAGATCAATGAGCAGAGGGCGGAGGTGGGAAGAGCACCTTGCTCGCTTTGCTTCTCCCACACTCTGTGCTTTCTTCGATCGATCGCAGTGCTTGTCAGGATGTAGGATAAGCAAGCACTTCCTTTCCCGTGTCCTCCTTGGTGCTGTGCATAGCGAGGAGCAGGGGCTATCTTGTGCTTTTTGTATAACCTGGTTAACTTAGCACAATGCCCAACACCTGAGGATAATGGGAGGATAATTCAGTAAATGTCTGTTCAATGAAAGGAAAGTCTCTGAAAAGAAAGGAAAAATATGTGACTAGGTAAAGGCTAAATGTTTGTAAAGCGCAACTATAGAAAATAGGCTGCGCAAGGAAGAAAACCTTTGCCCCACATCTTTGGCTCAGTCGACCCAGACACTCAGCCTCTCATGTTGGAATGAAATAATAGAAACTCCACTCTCCTAAGCCTTAAATCACTTATAGCGGAACTTTTAGAGAAGCACACGTAAAATAAAAAGAAGCCCATCTGGTGTTATGAGTATGTATTTGGGGGGTGGGGAGAGAAAGCATAACACAAACAGCACACCTATCATTTTTATTACACAATCCATAGAAAGTGAAGATTTACAAAATCTTTTTAGTCAAAAGGTTTATGAAAAAAGATTGATTTTCCCAACTGGAGGAGTAAAGACCCCAGGAGGGACATGAGTTTTTTTATGTTTGTCTAACACGAGCTGAGGTTTTAAGAGACTGGGAAACAATAACTTGGCCTACGTTTCTGTTCCCGAGGCCCTGGGCTTGTTCTGGAGAGCTCCAGAGTCAACAAAACCCGAGGGCTCTGGGAAGCAGGGTAATAATTCCTATTACTGGTTGGATCTTACAAGCCTGGGGAGAGAGTCCCACAACTCAGCTGGGTATCTGAAGCTTCCTTAGCTTGTCTTTCTCGTCTACCTTCTCTCACCCCAGACAGAGTGCAGAGTTCGATGCCTCTTCTATAACTGGATCTTCACACAGCCATTTGCTGTTTCCTCCACTCTTCCCAGAGCACAAACTCTTGCCAGCAAACTTTTCTTCAGGCACTCTCTCCTCTTAGCCTATGCATTAATAACCAGATGCGCAGCCATCTGATATTCTCTTCTACCCACAACTCTCAGTGGTATAGCCCTTTCAACTATATAAGGTGCTAATACATTCACGACTCTTTATAAAGAGAGAGAGAGAGAGAGAGAAAGCATGAGTGAGTGAGATAGAGCTACAAGTCGGGTGCAGAAATGGCCCATTCTGCAGGCCACGCAGGTGGGTGCTCAGATCCCTCTGCCCAGGAACCTGAGTCTCAGCATGTCTCTTAACATAAGAACTGGTTTACAGGAAATACACAGGATTGAGAAATGTGGGAAATGATACTAAGAGGGTTCCATCAGCTGAATGTGAGAAAATTTCCAGGATGGGTGGCTTGGTTTCTTTAATAACTGGTGTGTGAGAAGGGCAAGGAGGAACTGGTATAAATGAAACGAGATTTAGGGACAAGTCAATCAGAGGCAGTGTATGGATTTTGCTTGGCTCCCAGTTTAAATAAACTCACTGCCAAAAGACATTTTTCAGGCAATCTTGGAAGTTTTCTTTTTTCATTTTTTAACCCTTTATTTTTTTATTATTTTTTTAAATAATAAATTTATTTTTTATTGGTGTTCAATTTGCCAACATAGAGAATAACACCCAGTGCTCATCCCGTCAAGTGCCCCCTCAGTGCCCGTCACACATTCACCCCCACCCCCCGCCCTCCTCCCCTTCCACCACCCCTAGTTCGTTTCCCAGAGTTAGGAGTCTTTATGTTCTGTCTCCCTTTCTGATATTTCCCACACATTTCTTCTCCCTTCCCTTATATTCCCTTTCACTATTATTTATATTCCCCAAATGAATGAGAACATACAATGTTTGTCTTTCTCCGATTGACTTACTTCACTCAGCATAAAAACAGCCTTAATTTAAGATGATATTAAGGAATCTTAAATCTAAGATTTTTTAATCTGAAGTTCATTTAAAAATGATTATTGTTGGGGGTGCCTGAGTGGCTCAGTCAGTTAAACATCTGACTCTTGACCTCAGCTCAAGTCTTGATATCAGGGTTGTAAATTCAGGTCCTTCATGGAACCTACTTTAAAGAAAAAGGATAATTATTAATCCTTTTTTTGAAGTATAAACGGAAGAAATAGTATTATGCTTAGCATAATACTATTAAAAATATATTAAAAATAATATTTCCAGGGGTGCCTGGTAGTTCAGTCAGTTGAACATTCATCTCTTGGTTTCAGCTCAGGTGGTGATCTCAGGGTTGTGAGATGGGCTCTCAGAGCCCTAAGTGAGGCTCTGTGCTCAGCATGGAAGCTGCTGGAGATTCTTTCCCCTCCCTCTGCTTCTCCTGCCCTCTTCTCTTTCAAAAATAAATAAATAAGTAAATACATACATACATACAATCTTTAAAAAAAATTATAGCAAAAATACCCACAACAAAAACATGGAGTGTCTGTTTGTGTCCATACTCATAGAACAGAATTGGCAAAATCTGAAAATTCTTAAACTGTTTGACAAGAACTCAGAGGTTCTATTTAACTAATTTCTCTGCTGCTGCAAATATTTCAAAATTTCTACAATAAAAAGTAAATAGCATTTTTCTTTTATTTTTATGTATATTTTTAAATATTTTATTTATTTATTCATGGAAGAAGCAGGCTCCATGCAGGAAGCCTAATGTGGGACTTAATCCGGGGACTCCGGGATCATGCCCTGAGCCAAAGGCAGACAGACGCTCAACCGCTGAGCCACCCAGGCGTCTTCTTTTAATTTTAAAAAGTAAGAGAGCAGGAGGTAGTCAATGACAGTGTTGAATTCTAATGAGGGATGGAACAAATGAGTAAAATCTCTGAATTAACTTAGTGATTGGTGGTCACTGGGAATGTTAGTGAGAGTTGTTCTGTGGTCAGATGGGAGTAGAGGGCAATTTAGCATTGAAAATATTTTTTTTTTACCCAGTGGAAGAGACTTAGACTTCTAAAAATCTAATGCAATGAAATGTTGCATATACAAAAGAAGGAGAATGTTACCAATAGGGCAATGTTCCCAAGAAAGCAGGAGATGGTGACAGCCAATGCATGGGGTGGGCATTGACCTTGGATGGGAACAGGGCTGCTTCCTTACTAGAAAAAGGATGGAATGAATGGATGCAGATGTAGGCAGCTGATAGACTTGATCAAAAAGAGAGGAGATTTGCTCTCTAATGACCTCTGTTCTTTTGTACAAAGTAGAGGGAGAGTTCAGAGTAGGAGACCCCACAAAAAAATCCCACAAAAAAGTACGTAGAATTTCAGGACTGTTGATGGCTGACTTATAGTTACATCAGCCCTCCTGTGATGTGACCTTCTCGGTAGCACTCAACTGTTCAGGTGCTGGCCTAGAGAAAGGGATCATTGGGTGCTCTCAGGTAGAAGTTTTACTTAACAGGATACAAAAAGAAAGAGAGAGAAAAATGGTGTTTAGGCATTTTAGGCATTATTATTGACCTAATTACCATCCAGCTTAAGCTGGGTGTGAAAGGAAATTGGGTTGGTTGGTGGATTTAGAGAAACTAGATGGGTAATGGAAATAGATCAGAAGCCAGGATGTCTGAGAATGTCACTGGGGAGCCTGAAGGGACAGAGTTGTGATCAGAGAATGGGACGCTCATGCCAACAAGTTTGGAGCTGAGCATTTGGGGTGATATGATGACAAGACATCAGCAAATTACTGGCAATGAGGGGTGGAGGAGGCCTAATGGCTCACTCTCACCATAAATGGCAGACCATTCAAGGAGTAGAATTTCCTAACAGTCCTTGCTCCAACATCTGCTGCCTCCAAATACTAAGTTACTATAGTGCAGGGCACTCAGGGAGAAAGGACATCATTTTTTAGTGCTTTCTTAGGGAACAATACACAAGGAAAACAATGTCGTCATTCTAAACTTTCAGAACTCCCTTGCCTAGATACTCCATGCACAATTTTTCATTCCCGCAACATTCTTACAATGCAAAGAAGAAGAAAAAAAAGAACAGATAGTAAGATCTATGGAACAAAAAGTTTGTGTTTTATTAAAATAGGTTTCCAGAAGTTAATTGACTCTCATTTGTCTTTTTCAAGCTTAGAAAGAGCCAGCCAAGAGGCCTCTTGGGCAAGGAGGCAGGCCAGGACTCACAGAGCCTAATGCTGCTTCTTGATCCATAATTCTTCCCGCTGGTGGCCAAGTCCTTTTCCAAAAAATCCAGAAAGGCCGAGCAGAGAACAGTGCAGGGTCAGGACAGTTGCTTGCACAGGAAACTTTCCTGACCCCGGAGGCCTGGGGCTGACTCCACCACCAGGTTGCTGAGAAACTGGGGCTGCCATACTATCACTCAGGAGGACTCAGACCCTCCC
The DNA here is from genome assembly GCF_048164855.1 of Canis lupus baileyi. NCBI lineage: Eukaryota > Metazoa > Chordata > Mammalia > Carnivora > Canidae > Canis > Canis lupus. The sequence goes on from NC_132866.1 coordinate 14,172,737, forward strand.
ACGGGGCTGCTCATGGGACCCCTGCTCCTGGGCGGGCCGAGGCCCAGGGTGGACAGGCCTACCAGACAGCAGACAATCAGCCAGATCATGCCAAAATATGTCCACATCTCCTTTCCTCCTTCCGTTGAGTCTCGTCCTCAAATGAGAAAGAGCCATGCCACTTGGATCTCCGATTTCTGCCCCAACACAAGCTCAAGAACATCCAGGGGCCTCTTCTTGAGGTTCATTTGGCAGCAGGGCACCAAGTAGAATCAAGAAAACTTCTGCAAAGGATCTGTCATCATTTCTTTTCAACAACATTTATAGTGCAGTGTTGTGGGCTAAACACTAAATCCATTAGAAAATAGAACAAATAAAAAGTCATCTTTGATTTGAACTGGATAAGGACAACTGGATTACAAAAAAATTGAAGCAAGGTTTTAAAAAATTGACATACTTAAATATTACAGTACAACTACCGCAAACACAAAGGGATAGTCAAGTGCTTTACAAATGAGACAGTGCCTTTAGGCAAAATGCAAATTTGTAATGGGGCTTTCAAGGCCCAGAGAGGAATAATTCTCTCAAGGCAGGGGTGCTTCTAGAGAAGGGGGCTGATGATCCTCAGGGCCTTTTGCTAACTGTTGGACAGTCACAGATAAGCCCCCCTTCACACATATCTGAAGACCAAGGAGCATCTTGGAAATACGAAAGTACACTCATCGGTTTTCATTATTAATACATAGACATATCAACCCACAGGGTTATCATTACCTACATAGCACGAACGGGAGCCATGATTGGTCTTAGCAGGATTTAACAACATAATAAATATTTTTTAAATCACTTCAGGACAATGATTATGCTACCTGGAGATATTCAATATGTACTTCAAGTACTCAACCAGACAGAGTCCAACTTTTACGCAGTGAATTTATACCATCACGCTTTGGCATCGCCTCCTCTCATTCAGGAAAATTCCAACAAGGCTTTATTTTGTCACCAATATCCAGATTCTAACAGTTACCATACTGTACCCTGTCCTAGGACTCAGTCTGTTTTCAAGGCACTTACAAAGTTTATCAATGAGAAAAACATTCTATATAGAAAACAGTAACAACTGTATTTTTCTATTTCATTCACCAAGGCCAAGTGTGGTTCAGATACCAACTAGAAGGAGATTCTTTCTTTCGCTGCTCCCATTAAACAAATCCATCAAGACTGTATCTGAGATTAGCATGGATTCAGGATCTGGGCAATATTGGGTCCCATAATGTCCTGGCTACAGAAGGTAGATCTGAAAAATTTTAAGGGGAATAAAAAGGATATTAATATGACTCTAGGAAGTAAAAGAGACATGGTTGATCTAGTTTAATGAGTATTATTTTATGAACACTTTTGCAAATATAATGTTGATTTCTTACATAAGTTTTCTTTGTAAGACTTCAAGATGTACAAATTTTTATACTAGTTGCAAATTTCAAATTAAGTTTTAAATACTATTAAAAATTTAGACTCTGTTTGAAAATACAAGAGAAAAAGTACTACTTACTCATATCCGTATTTTCCAGATATATCTGTCACCACTTCTGCTCCCAACTTATTCTGAGAACGTCCAAACAAATGTTCCTTCCAAATGAACTCCATATTTGTAACATTTCCAACATTAACGTCTGCATCAATTAATTTTGTATAAGTCATGCCTGGCTTAAGTGTTCCACTGTAAATAGAGAAAAAAAAAAGATTCATAAGCTCACACTGGGTATTCTTGATGCTGAAGTGAAGCCACATCTGTGTGTACCATGAAAAAGGGAGTTATATCTGCTGGCAGTTGCTTACAAGAGATTTAACCTTTTCGTCCACATCAATCAGCATCTTGGAATAGCAGGGTTCTGAAGCTTGAAAGGAAGGGTGAGGTAAATGGGAAGCCTGACTAGTTGATGTTGTGGAATATCTACAGAGGCATTATCTTGATTGGATCTCCACAATGAAAGGTCTTGGACGTGGCTTTATAGTATCAGAAACCAGATTTTACTGACAACCGGAAATGATCAAACTGTCAACGAGGAGCTAAATTCACAGAAAACTGATCTATCTGTTCACAATGGAGAAATGCTTTCTCTTTATTAACTGAAATGTCCTCCAACTCTCTCCCTGATAACTTCTTTATCTGGATGAAAAGAACTGTGTAACCAAAGTAGTTATCAAAAGATGTTTTGGTGAGCATGGCAATAAAACAGAGAAATGAGGCATAAAGCATCTCTTTTCCAAGGCAAAATTATACCAGATGTGATTTCCCAATTCCTGCTGGTTCCTTCTTCCATTGTTCATTGATTGTCTAGCTCCTCTCACTGGAAGAAAAGCTCCACCAGAACAGGACCTGTGGCTGTATTCCTAGCAATCAGAACAATTCTTGCCACACAGTGGGCATTTAAATGTTTGTTGAGTGAATGAATGAATGTTGCTATTTCTGGGGACTTATTCCATTCCATATAGAATTAATTGCTTTAATTACCAGAAGGCAATTTTCTTTCAGCTTCTTAGCGGTAATCTCCCTATTGCTCCCTGAACTGCCTTCACTCGGTGAACCTATTGTGCAGACCTTCATAACAGTGTCATTAGAAGCCCACATGACTAAAATATAATCCACAGGGAGGGGCCAGACTCTTGACGCCTGACTGAAAAATAGGAATAGAGAGCATGCAGATGCATTTATCTGACTTCATTTGGAGACGAGACATCTCCTGTGAATCGGAAATGCTGACTTATTCCTAAAACAGGATCAGATGGCTATGCACCAGGATGACAAACAGCTTCCTTACATATACGCAAAAGAAATGCAGGGATGTCAAAATATTCTTATACATTTTTAAAAATATTTTATTTATTTATTTGAGAGAGCACATGTGCCAGTGTAAGCACATGGGAGGAGCAGAGGGAAAAAAATCTCCAGCAGACTTCCCACTGAGTGTGGAGCCCCAAGTGGGGCTCCATCTCACGACACTGAAATCGTGACCTGAGCTGAAACCAAGAGTTGGATGCCCAACTGACTGAGCCTGACTCAGGCACCCCAAAATATTCTTACACATTTTTAGGAGGGTGGGAACTGCCTATTTGTTCCCACCTGTCCCAGGTCAGAGGCCTTTCTGCAAGGCTTAAATTGCCTAGCCTTAGGCAATATCCTGTGGGCCTCAGAGCCACAGGTATGGGATCCATCGATTGTTTTGAACTGCTCTCTGAGAACTAGCTTAATGGAGACATGAAGAACATGTGGAAATGAGATATTCTAGGACAGGGAAGGGTATTGGAACAGAGCAACAGCATGAGTGAAGCCGGGAAGAAAGGGAAGGATGAGATCTAGTCAATGCTGGGTCCTGCAATCAGGGTAATCTAGTTGAGCCGAAGCTGAAAAAGCCAGATGGTGGGAGACCAGGCTGGAAAGGCAGCTGGAGCATATGCACGAACCAGGGTCCAGAGGATCACAGACTGAACTGTTAGATCAGGCAGGTGCACTGAGGGAAGGTGAGGTGCACAATTGGCCAGAATGATTAATCAAATGCATCCTTCAGCTGTCAAAATAATCACAGAAATCTCTTGTTTTTCATGCCTTTGCCTACTCTTTGAAGATGATGGAAAGCAAAGAGGCAAAAATCGAATCCATTCATTGGTTTGCAAAAAGGCAGCCTCTAATTGGTGTGCATAACGTTAATTCAGAAATGGATTCAGAATTAAACAATGTAAGTGGAATCTGATACAAAAATGCTAAGGGCGACCAAAGAAAAGAGAAAAGGGGACTTTAGCCAAAGGTACACAGTGAATGTCTCTGCTGAATTATTCCCACCTTTGACTATTCCAACATGTGTCCTATGTGCATGCTATTCAGACAGCTTATTAGAAATCTGGCTGTTTATATAAATGTTTTATTCCATAAGTAATTGGAACCTAAAACAAAATCTGTATAATGTTAATGGACTGGATTAACAATATCTGTTTATTGCCTGCTTGCTTTATTATCTGGATCTATAATTTTATGCCATCATTTTCTAACCTTTCTGTTTGTAGGTGGAGCCATAAAGAAAATAGAGCCTATGATTTCTATTTTATATCTGGAAAACCAGAAGCGAAAAGTCAAATATGTCATGACAGCCTGTGGCATTCTGCTTTGGGAAAAGATGGAGTTGCTGAATGAGCCAGGCTGCCCGAGTGCCCAGCACTGTGCCACCTGCCACTCTCTAGTCTGGCACTGGCCTACCTGGCCATCACGAACTCTTCCATCTTGCCAGCTGTTCCACCTACACGGAGAAATATGCTCCCCTGAGTGACGTTGTTCCCATCAAGTTTGACAGATAATTTGTGCCTCCAACCTGGAAATGCAAGAAAAAAAATAAGAGAGAGAGAGAGAGAGAGAGAGAGAATGAGAGAAAATGAGGAGGTGAAAACATGAGAAAAGCATGACCTCCTGGGCACTTTGATGGGAACAAAACTTTCAGCCTTGAACAAGGTAGTTTGGGTTCACGAAAAAGTACAACTTTATATAGCTTGCATGAATTTGGTTTCAAACTACATTTAAAAATACATATAAATGTATGTTTTCATTTTACAAAAGTAAATAGTGTCATGATAGTCTTTAAAGAAAATTCTTTAATTTTTCGAAGCATTTTTATGACTTTTTAAAGTGGAAGTATGTGTTTTCTTTCTTCTAATACATTTGTATTCTGCAGCACACATACTTTGCACACCCAGGTTTTTATTGGCTCTGGTTTGGCAGCTAATCCAGAATAAATCTAGAAAACCTATCAGGCAAAAGGGCCTGTGCTTTTATAATGAGAGGCAAAGAGAGTTGCCCCTTCCTCTCTCGCTCGCTCTCTCTATGTGCTCAGAGTACCCAGTTAGCACAGGCCTGGGATAGCACAAATCCTAACAGAAGAAATCTCTTGCAAGTGGCCAAGTGTCACTTTGAAAAATCTGGGACAAAACAGATCTTTTACTGTGAATTCTGAAATTGTTGTATGTTTAATAACACATTGAACAAAACCGCAATTCTTCCTAAAATTGTTTGAAAAATGTCTGAAAGGGGAAAAAATCTACCAGAGAGCATTTTCAATTCCTGAGTTAATCATTGCCAGAGTTCTCCTTCCCTCCTCAGCCTACCTCACTGCCCCCCCTCCACTGAAACCCCTCTCCCCAGACTCCCCGTGATGGAATTGGTGCTTCATCCCATGAGCTCTCGGGCTCTATCTCATCTGACTTCTTAGCATATTTGGTGCAGTGTATGCGTCCTTCCCTTCCTCATGTGTCTTTTTTTCATGACTCATTTTACTGCTCTCCACACCTGTTTCCCTTGTCCGTCTGAAGCAGATGGAGACTTTCCTCAGTCTCCTTTGCAGGCTCTCTCTCTCTGCTCCCTTCTCCTTTGATTCACATTTTTTGGGTAATTACATCATCCACCTGCGCAGCCCTGATTGCTGTCTACACACAGGTATACGTCTCACATCTTTATCTGTAGATCACATCAGTAGCCCATATCTCTGACTGCCTTGTGGTAATGCCCATCCCCCATCCCAAGGCATCTCAAAACCTGCTAAGTTAGAAACCAAGCCCATCAACTTCCTCCAAGCCAGCCTTTCTTCCTGTGTTATCAAGTTCAGCGAATGGAACATCAGTCACCTAGCCAGAATCATTCTTGACTTCTCGACTCTCTGCATCCCTCAAATCCATTCACCAGGTTCCATTTTGCTTCTATCAGCCAACCATGTCTGCACTTTCTCCTTGTCTCCTACCTTTCTGTCTAGCTTTATTGAGATGTAAACATTGTGTAGGTGTACATCGTGATATACCTATAACAATATATTGTGAAATGATTAGTACTATAAGGTTAGTTAACATACCCATCACGTTACATGGTGGTGAGGCAACACTTGTCATAACAGGTCATTCTGCCTCCATCTTGTCTCCTTCTAATTCGTGCAGCAACTAGAATGACTTTTTAAGAAACCAGCCTGATAATCTTAAGACCTTTCAGGCTTTCCATGGGCTTACAGATAAAGTCCGAGCTCCCCACATGACACATGATTTCATTATTTGACTTAATTTACTTCTCCTGCCTCATCTCATATTACTCTCTTCCTGGTCTCCACAGTCCTGATAAGGTGTTCTTCTCTCAGATTCAGCTCTCTCTTGCCTCTAGGCACTGATGTGTGCAGTTCCTTCTGTCTGGAATGCTCTCATTTCCTTCTCCTACGGACTCATCTTTCAGGAATCTACTTAGAAATCACCTTCCCTCAGAAAGCTCCATTGACTTGTGGCAGTCCCTCCTTTGCATGTCTCCTAGCAGAACATTTATGACCTGGGATTGAAACTCCCCACTAGTCTAAACTCACTGTCTTGCTCCTCACTGCATCCTCAGAGTCTGGCCCAATGCCCCATCATTTAGTAGACACTCAGTAAAAACTGTTGAATTTTTAAAGATAAGTACCTTAAAGCATTACAATAAAATAGAGCTACAATACTTACGGGCAAACGGGGAAAGAGTCCCTGTGTTTAAAAAATAATATGATCTATTAGGTTGCATATTTTTGAGGTGAAATCTATCAGCAAAATGACCCATTGTTGGGCAACCTTCTTTGGGACAATGGAAGCAATTTCCCTGATAAAGAAAATAGGAGGTAGTTAGAAACGTAATTAGAAATGTTGATCTTCGATAAACTCTTTACATTATTAAACTACAATAAAGCTTTGAAATTTAAATAAAGCATATGCATTTAAAAATGACTAAGTTGCCCGACTGTTAAAAAAATAAAAATAAAAACAACCGAGAGGGGAAAAATAGCCTCTTAGAAAAATGAGTAAATGCTATGAATAGATAATCCACAGAAGAGGAAAGTCAAATAGTCGATAACTATGTAAAAAGATGCTCAATATTACTAGTTGACAGGAATGTGCTAATTAAAACAACATACAATTTTATACTCAGCAGATTTGCAAAAATAAAAACAATCTGCAACATCAAGTAGTGGTGAAGACATGTGTAGGATTCTCATTTGCTCCTGATGGGAATGTAAATAGACAGACATTGCAGACAGCAATTTGGTAATGTCTAATAAAGACAGAAGTGTGGGGCCCCTGGGTGGCTCAGTCGGGTATGTGTCTGACTCCTGATTTCAGCTCAGGTCATGAACTAGGGGTCATGGGATCAAGCTCTGTGTCAAGCTCTACTTGTCCTTCTCCCCTCTGCTCCTTTCCCTGCTTGCACTCTCTCTCTTTCTAAGTGAATAAAATCTTTAAAAAAAAAAAAAAAAGACAGAAATGCACATAAGCTTTGACAATTTCACTTGTATTACATGACATAAACAAACTTCTGCACAAGCACACTAGCAGACATACAGAAGTGTTTACTGCAGAACTGTTTTTAATAACAAAAACTGCAAACAACCAAAATGCTTATTGGTAGAGAAATGAATAAATACATTGTGACTGATGCCTATAAAATAAATACATTAGATTTACATATATCAATGTAGATCTCAAATTTATAAAATTGAACAACAACAAAAAAGCAAATTCAGAAAGATACAGTATAATACTATTTATCTGATACATTTAGGATTCATTTCAAACCCTGCCTCGGGGGAGGGTGTGAAGGGAATGAAAGGTAGTTCAGTTTGAACTGTATATTTTAAAATCTAAAGCGACACTAACAAAATGTTAACTTTAAAAAATATGGGTAGCTGTGTTTGAATATTTGTTATTTTAGGTTTTGAACAGATTCATAAACCATGAACATTTAGGCTAGGATTATAGTAAAAATATCCCATGTAAAACTCTATTTTTAACAAAGAAAAAATTTGTAATAATAATAAAAGGGCTCATATTTATTAAATGCTTACCACATGCCAAGCATTTTTAAGCACTTTACGTGCATTTAACTAATTAATCCTCACAAGCTCGTTATTATTGCAGTGCTTTTAGCCTCCCTATCTAACAGATGAGGAAACCAAATGTGGAACAGTTAAACAATTTGTCCAATGATGGGTGTCTAGTAAGTGAGGGGACACGGATGTGAATTGGACAGTCTGGTTCTAGAATTCCTACTTCATTTTATTTTATTTTATTTTATTTTATTTTATTTTATTTTATTTTATTCTGTTCTATTTATTTCATTTCACTTCCTTTTTATGGCTGTTTGGGTAGAAGCACAATAGAACACGTCAAGGAAATTGATGCAATGTTCTCTAGATTGTAGCCAGACTTAGCATCCACGTGGCACAGGAGCCTAAGCTTCTCCCATTTCGCAAATTGTGCCCCATTATCTCTGAATATACTGTGATTCTGAGGGCCTCTCCTACCTGCTTTCAGTGTAAGTGCCAAGATCCTCTTTAGCCACACAGAGCAGCATCTGGGGCTGGAAGGAGGAAGAGGCGTAGAAGGCGGTTATTGGGGAAGTGCTAGTGTTTGGCTGCCAAGCTTCCTGAGCATGGCAGGTCACCAGGCCATGCTGTGAGTAAGAACAACTGGCTCCAGAGATGGAGAAGTTGGCCTGAGGGCATCGAGTCACCTTGCTGTGTAAGAGGGGGGAAATGCTTATTCTTGTCCCAACCCTGCACTTATTCACAAAGTGCTATTACTTACAATACACTTGAGCTGGAGACCCCACATTTTTCTACCCTCATAAAACAGGGAATTAGGTCTGTAAAGCATAAGAAGGAAAATCTTTCCACTTCCCACTACAAAATAGATTTTCTTTCTCCTTTTCATAGTGATAACCAAATGAAAAATACATTTAGCTCAGATCTGGCACCGCGTGCTTTATGACTCAAGCAAAATCAGATTTGGTATTTTATCCTTTATTGATCTGTGTGGAACTCCTGTGAGCTATCCATGCCTTAGTTCTGCTCTGTATAAATAATTAAATTTTAATAAAATAATTTTCATGTTCCAAGTAAATAGTAATATGTTTGGTTGTAGCTATTGATTGGTTCAGGCTTCTTGGGGCATCTTTGAAGATGACATTTAAAATATATACACAGAAAAATGTTTGCTCTGGACTTATGCCTGTTACACAGTAGCATCTAATTACTGCATAACAAATGGCCTCAAAAGCAAAATTGGATATAATCTTCAAAAGAGCTGAAACAACCAGAATACAAATAGTTGGTTTAGTTATTTAAACCCTTCAGCAATCCAGCTACAGTTCAGTACTCTGCACAGAGGAAGAATCTATTATTTCCCAAAATGGCAGATGCATTTTTTTTTTTTTTTTTTGCCACATACTCAAAGCACTAGTTTTTAGTTGGCTGATCATGGTCCAAAAAATTACTTATTAATTAAATTCCACTGCAAAATACTTTACTTACCACTTTAAACGATTTGTAGGATCTACAAGGATAAGCAATAAATGCATCAGGATTAAGAATGCTCTCAGTATAAAAGCGATGACTTCGGGCATGGTTGCACTCAAAGAAAGAAACCACCTCTGTGAAAACAATTTCCAATAATTGATTGATACCAATAAACCTATTAACCAATAACTAATAGTATGAACCATTTCTCAGATAAGTGACTTTAAAAAACCTAGGAGGTCTAGATAGCCAGGTCTTGTGTGTAGACTTGGACACCACACAACGTTTATCACTATCACATATCATTTTCTTTGCACCAAATAATTCTTTGTGTGAATCTCAAGGGACATTCAAACAGGGTAAATAAACAAATGCAAAGCAAATGACTCTGTTCTGATACTAATATCTTCAACACTTCCTGGATCTTTGACTTAGGGCTTTAAAGCACTTAGAGCTTTTTCAGTATCTTGTGCATACAGCATTTCTACCTTAGACCAATTAGTTCTCTGTCTCCCTGTTTCTGCAGGAAGACTGAACTCCCTCCTATTTGATCACAAAACAGCAACATTAACCAATGCACACTTTCAACTGAGCTTCAAGGTGTGACAAGTGAGAGGTATTATAAACAATGCTAAAGATAAGATAGTTTTGTCATTGTCAGGCATGCTATTTTTGCCACTAATAGTTTGGCTTATTGCAATAATAAATAAGATAGATCTAAATACATTTTTGCATTCTGAAGTTATCATAGTATTCTAGTCATTTATGCTATTTATCTCGTATAGCAACATCTTTGATGTCTGCCATAGAATATTCTTTCAATGCCCTACACAGCTCATTTGATTTTTGAGAAACTAGATTTTGTTTTAGTATGTGTGGTAGATCATTATACTATCAGAGTGACCTCTAATGAATCACTGTTTTTAAGTTCTTATCCCTTGGCAATAACAGATTATCTTTCCTCCCTTCAAGAGCCGGGAGCCTTTTTTTTTTTTCCCCACTCCCCTACCCAAGTCTGGATTATAAACTAGGCCTGTGACTTGCTTTGGCCAACAGAACATGGAGGAATTGACTTTGGGCAAGTTTAGGTCCTCAGAGTCTTAAAAGACTTTCTAGCATCCACTCTTGCTTTCTTAGAATCCAGCTTGTCTGGTTAAGAAATCCTGTTTAACTGGCTGGGAAGAAAGGCCCTGAAGGATAACAGGCCACTTCACAAGGAGAACCAAGACCACAGACGTGGAACACCATGCTGAACCCTCTCACCCAGCTTAGTCTGGCGCAGCTCCCAACTGGATGCCATCACATGACTCACATTTCACAACAAAGTCTCTGCAGAACTCTGATTGCATCTTGAACCTCAGAACAATGGGCAATACCATTGTTCTTGTAAGCCATGATGGTTTGTCATCCATTAGATAACTTAGACAGGGTAACTTCAGAAAGCAGAGATCAATAATTGGCATCATCTTTTTTTTTTTTTTTTTAAATGAGGACATCTCTTACATCAGGTCTCTTTATATTCAGATTTATATTCACAATTAATTGTAATGTAGACAAGATGGTTCATTAGCATATAGGGAAATATAAATTTTAAAGTAAATGATTTCTTAGTAATAAATATAATGTAAAATAGAATATCTTAATGTCTTCAAACTCATCTAAATCATAAAATGAATGATACATACACTTTAAATAGAGTTGTAGGAAGTTTTATGTCTTAAAATGATAGTTTACGATCAATGTATTTTACTTGAATTAATTCTTTAAGAATTTCAAACATTCTGTGTATGTACATAGTTATATAAAGAAATTTATGATCTATATTTTATCCTAATAGAAAGGATTTTAAGTCATAACATAGAAAGTAAGAAGAGAAATAAGTTTTATAATAGGTCTTATTGGAATGAATTTTGTTCATCTCTTCTAGGTGGAATTGGCTTTCTCATTTTGAGTATCTGTAATTTACCAGTTATTGTTTCTTTTCTTCAATAGGCATCACAAACAGATACTTCTAATCACATTTACTTTACAGAACAGATATTAAAACTTTGCAATTTGTCTCTAGAGGAGAGGAAATTCCAGCTACTCTCAATGTCATTATCTGTGTATCTTCTCACTACAGCAGCCAATTGGAAGATCCAATAATTACACCGTCAAGATATTCTGACCATGTGGAATCAGATGGTGAGATATTTAGGGTCATCCATTTATTACCATATCATCATACATTATATTATTATGTATTTATGTATTATGTATTATATGTTTCACTATTTACATCATGATGATATGTAGATCCAGAGAATAATGAAATTCCCAAATAATAACTTTTGGTGTCTTATTACCAGGGCTCTATAGATAGTATTGTCATTGGAAACTATTATAAAGGGTTAAATACTGTTTGTTTAATTTGTGATTAATGTGTGATCCATAGTGATTCTGTTAAAAAGTAAGTCAAACCGTATCTCTCTTCTGCTCCAAATCCTCCCATGTCTCCCATCTCACTTGAGTAAAAGCTGAAATCTTTACTGTGGTCCATAAAGCCCTGTATTATCTCCCTCTGCCTCTTCTCTAACTGCATGCCTACTACTCTCTCCTTTAAATTCACTCCAGCCACAGTAGGCTCCTCACTGCCATGAACTTCCCAGGTAGGCTCCTGTCCCAGGCCCTTTACACTGGCTGCCCCCAACCACTGGCCTGGAATGCCTTTTTCCCAGGTAGCCACGTGGCTAATTCCTTAAGGTCATCTTCTCAGTAGGAACTCCCTGGCCACCCTATCAAAAATCTCCTTTCATCACTCAACCCCCATTATCACCAACACTTCATATTTCACTCTATGCTTTGTTTTCTTACTGTATTATTGTTTTTCCAGCAAATTAGAATATTAACTCCATTATGGAGGGTTTTTTGTTGTTGTTGTTTTTTGTTTTTTGTTTTTTTGTTTTTCTAGTAGACAATGATTTTATTGCTTGAGTACATAGCCAAATTTATGCGACCAGGGCAGAGGCTGTGGATGACTCATATTTCCAATTGGGGGGGAGGACTTGTTTGGTCTTATAATATCGAGCCAATTGGTGAATATGGCTCTCAATCAGAATCAGTCGGAATTTGGCATCCTTATTCTTTCTGTTCCTCTCAAGATGCTTTCAAACAGCAACAGCTTTCTTAATCAAATGGTACAGATCCTCAGGGAGATCAGGTGCAAGTCCCTTGGACTTAAGAATTCTCAAGATTTTATTGCCTGTCACAAAACGTACTTGTGCAACACCATGGGAGTCTCTCAGGATCACACCAATCTGCGAGGGAGTCAGACCCTTCTTGGCCAGTATGGAGGGTTTTTTTTTTTTTTTTTTTTGTCTTTTGTATTCATTCCTACATCTACTGTTCCCAGAATAATGCCTGGCACATAGTAGGCACTCAATACATCTTGCAGAATGAATGAACATATCCTCCAAACCCTCCTTGTTTATATTGAGTGACTACAATATGCTAGATATTCGGATAGGCTCTGGGGATACGAAGATAACTAAGACACAGACCCTGATCTTGCAGAGCTCACAACTGGTGGGAGCTTTCTACATGTGACTGTGTTTTGCACTACCATATATTTTTATATTATATTATGTGCAAAAGAGTATGGATCCTGTCCAAGGCAGGAGCTAAGTGAATGTTATAGTAGCCAGCTTTATATTTTAGGAAGCATTTACCTTCCTTGTAAGCACTGAAATCAAAGCTAAATAAAGGTGTAATTAAGTCTTCACATCCTGGCATGTGCTTCCCTCCGTTAGGGTAAAAGTCAAGGTGACCACAAGCATTAATAGTTCCAGCACCTGAAATAGACAAAAACAGGATAAATGCTTCTAAAATTCTTTTCCATGCTTCAGTGTAGTTTCCGTTTGTATTAAAAACTTACCAAACTCAAAGAGCAATCGAACTGCATTTGTATGAATAACATCAACAAAGTTGGCATCTGAGGGGTCCAGCCTAACTTCATTTGGAGTATTATGGAAATATGGCCCGGCTGGGTCCAATCCTGGGAAAAAGCATAAACGCCCATTAAACCAAGACATGTTCTATACAAGAACACATTCATAGTGTGGTTATTTTGGAAGATAGATGGTGAGGGCAAGGTATTCTTTCCTTTATGATTTATATAGGTCCAACACCACCCAAGACAAATTACAGACACATAAATTGAGTACATACATGCAGGTCTATACATTACAATGTCAGATTCCTATATACAAGTAAGGCTGTGTCCAGACAGTGTCAAAACAAGTAACAAGGTCAGAAAAAAAAATCAAATTCTAGGGTCTGTACACAGATTACCATATACATAATTAAGGTTATGGATTGCAGATGATCTCAAAAGTAATATCTGTATACAAAAATATAGATAAAAGTAAAAGATAAGAGTTCTTCAATATGTAAACATCAATCGACAAAGCAATACACTTAAACTTAGTTTTCAGCTATGGCTCACTTATTTCCACTTCATTCCATTACAAATGAAAAGCCTGATACCCAGTGAAGTGAAGTGACTTGATAAGGTCACCATATATTGGAGGCAAAATGGACTAAAAGCCCAAATGTCTAGACCTTCAGCCGACTGTCTCATTTTCAGACATCTAATAAAGATAAAGGTAAGACACCTAGAGGTCTCCAGGATGTTATGACCATTCACATGTCCATTCATTTTTCACATTTGACAATTATTTTTCAAGCGCTATTATTAGGTTCAGCATTTGGGTACAAGGAATAAGGCCTAGTCTTGTGCTTAAGGAGGTTTCTGTTTGATGGGGAAAGCACCTTGATCCAGTGCACTCGGTGCAGAGACAGAGGTAAGCATAGGTATTATGCAAGCATAGGGAAGCAACAAGGAAAACAGTCTTAGAAAATTGGGGCATGCTTCTGCTGGAGATGGGAAATGCGAGTGGAGACCTGAGGAACCAGAAGAGTCAGCCAGGGTAAAGAGGGGTCAGCAGCATGCCAGGGGTGAGAAAGAGACTCTTCGAGGCCTGCAGGTGAGACAGTTAAGCACTTCTGGGAAACTGTAACTGGTGTTCAAGGGCTGATGTACAGAGTTTTAGAATTGGATGGAAGAGAAAGATAGCATCATAAGCAGGAGCCACATGTAATCTGAACCATGCAAAACGGTTTGGGTTGCTCTTGCGAAGCAAGAATGCGAAGCTCTTACAAGTTTGCAAAAGGGGAGATTTACATTTTAGCAAAATCCCTCTGCTTTAAAGTGGAGACTGGATCCCAGAGTGGAGAGGACTCAGAGCAGGGTGGCAGCTGACCCCTGTGGAAATGTGGTAGGAGTGAGAAGTGAATGTTTGTGCACCAGGCTTACAAGACACAACAGTCAGAGAATCAATCTTCAACTCCAGGAAGTTTGTTTCGTTGTTTAGTGTGTAGTCACTGATTGACTGCAAACTTCTGATGAGGTCAAGAGCCCTGCAGAGATGCATCCAAATATAGGAGACACACCTCAGACTCTATTGATCAGAGGACAGGCAAACAGCAGGGAAGTGGGGTCCTGCATTTGTGCTTCTAGGATGTCTCAGGAGGAAAAGCAACAGAACGTTCAACTTATGCATGTCCTAAAACCTATCATTTAATTTCGCTTTTAACTGATTTTTTGATAAAGCTACTATCTCTTTCTTGAAATTTTAGTTCTTTGTTATTCAAGGAACATGACTGTTCAAAAACCAACCAATTACAAGGAATATAGATTGCAACATCCAAATAATAGCAATCTTCAGACTTTCAGAGAGCCTCTAAAAATGTATTGTTTTCTATTTACTCAATGGGATAATTCACTCGGAAGGAAAAATTGGGAGTTGATAGTATATGATTTTTGAAGTCAAAATTGAGAAAAACAAAATCTTCACAAATTTATGGTAACCCTGCACAATTTTTAATACATGAACAGCAATGTTCCTCCCTTTCATTTATGGCTGAAATGCTTACAGGCCGTTCAGGCCCCAGGAACTCCCATCTTCACAAATGCCCATTTCTCCTTTTCCCTGTGCTTGAAAACTTAGAGCAAAGGGGGATTTTTGCTACCTAGCAACTTCAGAATAAAAACACAATTTTATGGTACCAGAGAAGAAAGGTGGCAGTCGGCTGGCATTGGGGTTGGGATTTGGGAGCTGGGAGAAAGAGGATGCTTTCAGCAGGAAAAGTCTGCTATACCAAGAGGCTGCAGAGGCAAAGCATTCTGCATGTAATTTGGAGTTCTGAACTCTTTTTAGAAAAAAATACTTCAAGTTCAAATTTGAATTTAAAACATAGGTATAGGGCAGCCCCCATGGCACAGCGATTTAACGCCGCCTGCAGCCTGGGGTGTGATCCTGGAGACCCGGGATCGAGTCCCACGTCGGGCTCCCTGCATGGAGCCTGCTTCTCCCTCTGCCTGTGTCTCTGCCTCTCTCTCTCTCTCTCTCTCTCTGTATCTCTGTGAATAA
The DNA here is from genome assembly GCF_048164855.1 of Canis lupus baileyi. Taxonomy (NCBI): domain Eukaryota; kingdom Metazoa; phylum Chordata; class Mammalia; order Carnivora; family Canidae; genus Canis; species Canis lupus. The sequence goes on from NC_132866.1 coordinate 14,188,524, forward strand.
ATAAATAAATATTTAAAAATAATAATAAAATTCTTAAAAAAAATAAAGCATAGGTATATGTGTGTAGATATGTCCACAGAACTACAGTTTGTTGTTTTAAACAATAGGAAATGTGCACCTACTATGTGCCAGGCTTGGGGAGGGGTGGTGGTAAGGGAGATTTTCTTAGTAGTTCATAGTCTATCAAAATAAACAGATGAATGAATATATATATATACACACACACATATATATATATAACCATGCAATACAAGAGTTGCATTTTTGGATACAATAGAAGCATATTTCAAAGGATATGGGAAGTACAGAGAATTAACTCTGCCTGAGGAAGGCAGCTTTGGAATAAATCTTGAAAGATGAACAGTGGCCTTTTAGGGCAAGGGGCAGTAACATTGTCAAGACACAGAAATATGAAAAACCATGATGAAACATAAACCATTTATGTGAGAATTTAGAAGCTTTGGGCAATGGAAAGTTCCAGCAGTGAGTGACGTGGCCTGTGTTTGGAAACATGATGACTTGGTGTGGCACTTGTGGGGGTTTGGGCTGGGGGACTAGCCAGGAATGGCCAAACCCAGGCAAGTGATTAAGAGGGCCTGAGCTGGGACTGTGGCCAGGGACAGACAGGCGCAAAGCAGACAGGAGGCCTGGTACCTGTTGACTGAATGTTGGTTGGGGATGCAGAGGAGAGAGAGGCCAGCCCAACTTGTTGATATTGGAGCTGATATTTTGGTCTCCATCCATCTGACTCAATTGGTTTGGAAGTCGGAATACAGGGAAGGGATATGAATAATTGATCATTCTCGAAAATCTAATTCACAGTGAATGCTAATTCATAGTATATATACTTGACTCTCTGCAATATTTATTTATTTATTTATTTGAGAGAGAGAGAGAGCGAGAGAGAGAGCGCACCAGCAGGGGGAGGGGCAGAGAGAGAGGGAGAAGCAGGCTCCCACCTGAGAAGGGAGCCTGACGTGGGACTTGATTCCAGGACCCTAGGATCGTGACTGGAGCCCAAGGCAGACACTTACCCCGCTCAGCCACCGAGGCGCCCCTGCAATGAATTTTTAGACTTAACAGTATATTCATGGATAACATTAAACACTTTAGCAACTGGAACAGCATGGCACAGTCCTTAAACCAGTTCCACATAGCCAGCATCCGCTGTGAGTGGCGACCCAGATGTGTCAAGGACATCCTTCCGGCACCATCAGCGTGGCTCTGTCGCATTCTTTGTATTAGAAGTATGGAGTTGCAAAGCCTGGCATGCACCACAATTCCTCAGCCATCCTGTACCGGTGGGTGGTCAGCTTCTATTACTTTGCTGCCATGGATAATGCCACAGTGAACATTCTGTAGAACTGTAGATCTACACCCTCCGGCTTTGAAAACACTTCTACGTTTCGTTGGATTTCATTTTCTCCTACCTAACATTTGCCTCCTCTACTTAATTTGGCACTGCAGATAATTGATTTTGAGTGTAGACCAATGTGTAAGCAAATTCAAGGCGGGCTTACCAGTAATTCTTCCAAGGCCTGGTACCCTTGACCCAGCTTCCCCAGCCAGATGTGCTCCCACGCTGTGGCCAATCAAGTGAACTTTAGAAGGAGAATATCCAAATTTTTTCTGATAGGATTTTTAAAGGAAAACAGAACAAATATTTTTAGAAGACCAGGAAAAATGGCTTAAATGTTCTTGACATATGCTTGACATGTTTGTCCTTCTCATATACAGGATGGGGACTAGTCAACGGACAAAGTGACCCCCACATCCCCCTTGTCTGGCTGAAGGAGAAAGCACCAGGCAGGCTTGGAGGAATGCCTCCTGTCAGGTTCTTCTCCCTGTGCTAAGGGGCCTCAGGGTCCTCAGGAATAGAACAGCCCAGCCACTGCCTCCGTGGCTTCCAGCCCATGCCCATTCTTCTGGAGACCCAGCACACTTCAAACACAGGTCAAGTATAGTCGTGCCCAGGCTGGTACCCATCTTACCTGTGTCCATCTCCTCCAGTTGAGGGCAACTCTACACATGTCTGGGTTGACTTCGGTTTTCAAAGAGGAGTTTTCAAGAATATTCACAAAATGACTATATGCTTAAGAGTTCACACACACACACACACACACACACAACTTAAAGAGGAAAATAAGAGCAAGCATTTTTAAGTTTCATCTAAGCTTTGAGTTCTCTTGATGAGAACAGTGAAAATCAAGCAGTTGCCTTCACTTGGATGAATTTGTCATTTGATCAAATGTTCCGCCTTTTTCCCCACCAGTAATAACAATATTATGTGCTGCTTTTTAAAGAGTGTTTTCAAAAAAAAAAAAAAAAAAAAAAGTATTTTCACTCATTTACACATCAATGGCTGCCCAGGATGTCTCCTGGTCATTAGGAGACCCTTTCCTCCATTGCTGCCATCCTTTTATTATTTTTCCTTTTCTCTTCTCTTTTCTTTTCTTTTCTTTTCTTTTCTTTTCTTTTCTTTTCTTTTCTTTTCTTTCTTTACTTTTCTTTTCTTTTCTTTTCTTTTCTTTTCTTTTCTTTTCTTTCTTTTCTTTTCTTTTAAATTTAAATTTAAATTCAATTTGCCAACATATAGTATAACATCCATGCTCATCACCTCACGAGCCTGCCTTAATGCCAGTCACCCCGTTACCCCATCCCCCACCCACCTCCCCTTCTGCAACCCTTTGTTTCCCAGAGTCAGGACCCCTTTTAATCTCTGCTTTCTTTCTGTCTTTCTTCCTTTATGGCCTGGTATCTGAGATCAGCCCTCTTCCCCCTTCTCCTCCTCTGTCCCCATTGATTCACTGAACATGTACCTCAGCAAGTGCTTTCCCCTTCAGTTCAGCAAACACTTCCTCTCCTACAAGCCACTGCTCTTTATTTCCTGGGCCTAGAAGAGCCCACAGCCCAAGCTCCAGGATCAGTGAAAAAATTCACAAAAACTTAGGACAAGTTTTTCTCTGAAGAGGAAATGAATCTGATTTCATCCTTTGAATGCAAGGACCCATTCTAGGTACCTCCTGCTGCCCTGGTCTCCCCTGACAGCAGGAAGAGCAGACAAGCAGTGTGGGGGCACAGGTGAGTACTTGGCTCCCTGATTCCTCTCCAGCTGCTTCCTCCTTGTGCTCAGGATTCCAGTATCACCTCCCCTGGCTGCCCATCTAGGTGAGCTGCTGCTCCAGTCTCCCTCCATCCCATTGCCTTGGACTTCTTTATGGAACCGTCTCCACACATTATGAAAGAAGAAACACTTTCTCACTCACTGCGGATCTTCAGCATCTAGAACAGTGCCTAGCCCACAGCCAGCGCAGAGAAAAGTATTTGTTGAATGAATGAGTGAGCCTTCCTCCTTAAGAGTCTGAAAGCGTCATAAATCTTTAGATTTTACTTCACTGCATTCTATGGTGGGAAATTACTTTCTATAATGGGAGGGCATTTGGAGATTTATAAATGTCTCTGGGTATATCCCTCATAAATAGCAAAGTCTATTTTATTCTTTTAGAAAATGTATAGGTTATTGTGCCTGGACTGGACTGTAGACCTAACTAATTCACTGCCACAGAGCCCAATTTCTGTGGGAAAATGTATTTCACATTCTAAACAAATAGCATTCGTCTAATGGGAACAGTTTATAAACATTAAGGATAGGTTTACAATGCAATGAAAACTAACCAGCAGGAGAGAGGGTCCTACACGCTGACCCTAGAAGCGACCTTGGGGGTGGGGTTAAGGGTGGGGAAGCATTTGGTGAAGAGCCTGTGAAGAGACATTGCCACCAAGTGGTGCTTTGCAGAACCACAGGCACTTCTTTCCCAAGAAGTAATTTCCCTTATCTGCTCACCATACACGAATGATTAATATCTCACATGTTCAGAACGCGTGTAAGCTAACAAAAAAGCAAAAAAAAAAAAAAAAAAAAAAAGAGACCCAAATTCTTGGTATTATGATGCAAAACTAATTAAACATGATTTTTGGAAAAGCAACTTTTCTTACCGTGAGAACATCAATAAAATATGCCACCTCAGCACCAACAACTCGGAGATTGTTTACAGCATGGATGTACTCCAGCGAACCGTTAATCCAGTCTATGTTAATGCAGTTCACATCTTCTACTTGTAGTAACGCCTGGTATAAAGATTTATTATAAGTATTTAAGAAATAATAATTAAAGAAAGCCAAAGTGACTGAGCAACAGCTTCCATTATAAGAAATAACACTACCAAATATTGAGAACCTACTGCATGCTAGGTCCTGTCCTAACCCTTTTACCTATATTGATTTATTTAATCCTCTTTTACAAATAAGGAATCCAAAGCACAGATAGGTTAATTAAACTTGCCCACGACCATGATAAGTAGAACCATGGTATAAATTCAGGCATCTGACTCTACTATATGGCCTTACAAATAATTAATTGCTTACTATGTTAGCAGTCTATTAATCTTGAGTGTAAGAGAGAAAAATTAATTTCTTGGAGTGAACCTGGAAGATTTTTTTCCCTTAAGTGAGAAATTTATCATATCATTCAATCTTTCATCAAAAGTGAGAATTTATCAAAGAATAATTACAAAGAAATATGCTCCCATTATAATCTATGCAATTTATAATAAGTGAGCAGAAATGGGGCCTTGGGACAGGGACAATGTAACTGAATGGACAAATTCCCATGAATATGCATTAATATATGCAAAGTACATTCCTGTTAAATATACAGGTTTTACACTAGAATGAAGAAGAGTTTATTCACATCATACATGGCACATGTCTTGCTGCCACTTTCCATCTGATTTCCATCCAGGTATGTTGATGCGGGTCACCTTGTCTGTTCCAAAGTGCGAGGTTTGGATAGTTAGATAATTAACTGCACTGATCTCCTATTTCAAGTGAAAAGAGATTAAGGTAAAATAATAATTCAAAATTATTTGACGTTTAGTAGAATTATTCTAACTCTGCTCAAAAGTCTTCCACTAAATTTAACAGCCTTCTTTAATATATTTTTTACCAAAGAAATAGTTACTGCTACACATTGCAAAGTACCAAGAAATTATTAATGCATTATAAAATACAATATACACATTTAATCACAAGGCAAGGAAAGAAAAGTATTTGATTTTAAGGCAAGGTTTATAAGACGATGCTGGGTCAGTTTCAATCAGGACTTCCATCAGCCTTACATTTGTATAGTAAATCTCTGTTGTCAATAATGTGCTATTTGAGGCTTAGAAGCACGCTACAAAAGTGGCAAAACAGATTGTTCACCCCACTTTACAAGTGAGGAATAAAGGTGAGGATCTCATCACATGAGTACAATAGTATATTAAAGATAATTTTATGTAATTGCCTTAAATCTCCTTTTGTGTTTCTTGTATTTTGTTGGATTGTTTTTATAACCAACCAAACTCACTTTAAGTGACACTATGAATTTAAAGTGATTTTGTTATTAAGAGAAAAATGAAAAGGCACAATGCAGGTAATGCTCAAAATTCTATTTTGAGAAAAAAAATGAACACTCTAATCAGCAAATTGCAGGTTTGACAATGGTGAATCCTATAACAAAGAGCCTTCAAACAAAGAGCCTATTACTAGCTACCTGTGTTTAATAGTAACATGCAAATTAATCATACAACTTGCTGGCTAGTTAAAGTATCTTCGAGATAGTAAGCAGTGATGAGAATCTTAAGTTGGTTTATGCAGTAACTATTATATAGTTATGCTTGTATCTGCCCATGCGCCAGGACTTGTTCTAAGCACTTTATAGTGTAGTTCATTTTAACACAACACTGAGGTAGGTACTAACTACAGATTAGGAGAGGGCACAAATGAGAAATCAAGTCACTTGTCCAAAAGTGCTCCAGCTAAGGAGCCCTGGAGTGGGGGGCTGAAACCCACATGGTCTTTCTCTGAAGCCATATGTTCCACCACTGAGCTCTCAAGTTGGGATCTGATCATACTGTTTTATACTGATAGGGCCCAGAGCAGATGTGGATTTGCTGATGTATCTGGGTTTCCTGGAAGCACTGCTCTGCTACATAATGGAATCCAAGTGCAAAAACATTTGTCCATCTATATATCTAAAAGAATCCAGATGTTAATTCCAACTCCAGCTGGAGCTCCTTAAACACCAACTATATTTCTATTTCTATGTCAAAAAAAAAAAAAAAAAAGCAAATCAATTTGGGAAAGAGGTCTTGGGAGAAAAAGTTTTTTTTTTAATCTTTCCCCATCGTGAGAATAGCTGGATATGGGGCCTTGTGAAAGCTTCAAAGTGGCAATCTGACACGTATTGTGGGATCAAAGCATCCTCCACTGTCATGAAAGCCTTAAAGAATTTAATAAAGTAGGAAAGATAGAAAAACACTTTTGTTCACTTCATATTCAATCTGGCACACCCCTGTGAAATGGCATACTAACCCAGAAAACAGGAAACTCAAAACAACATCATATAATCAAGTCCAAGAAGACACCTCAGCTTCTGCTGCCACAAGCACAGAACCATACAAGGGCATTGGGACAGAACAGGTTACCCTCAACAAGGGCTAGTTAAGGTCACAATGTTTAACTGGGTGCTCAGGCCTTTACTTTTAATGTTCGTTGAGGAATCATAGAACCTAACTGATCTGAGATCAACCCATTCTACAAAGCATGACTACACTCTAGGTGATCTCATTTGTTAGTAAATCAAAAGCAGCCACCAGTTAGGTATGTCCCAGCCTTGAGAAAAGCTGCAGGCCCAGAGACTACTACTAATTATGCAAAATATGTGTCACCACTAGTGACTGTATGAGCCACTCTGGGGGATGGCAGGTTGGATTTATTCTTGCAGAAATGTAGCTGGGAAGACTTATGACTCTCAGAAGAGTCAAGTTTATTGCACCATGTTTAGCTTTAACAATTCCTCCCTCCGAGAAAAGAGTATGTTAACATTGCATGGTTAACTTCTGCTTTGTCATGCACGAAGTCAGATTTGCACAGTGTAGCATGTGAGTCAAGCCTGGGGCAATTCAGGTTTTTAGTACTGTACCTTGACTTATCCTATATCCTCACTGTTGGTACAAAACACGCTGACTCCAAGACTCAGGCTTCCATCCATTGCATAATTCAGGTACAGATCTGGTTTGTTGTGTTTTTTTTTTTTTTTTTCCAAATGGAAGGGAGTGGAAAATATGTGAGGAATACTGCCTTTATGGTCACCTTATTAGGAGAGTGCTTGGTGTCTGATATTTTTTCATTGCCTTTAGCATGGTCCAGATTCTCCTAAAGACTGACCTTCACCACTTGTTTTAGTGCCTGTGCTCTGCGAGTGTTCAAGTGCCTGGCCACTATGCAGAAGGATAAAGGACCAATGAGTCCTAAGTGGATTGAGGGACAAGACCAGGGGATATAGTTAGTCCTGAATGCACACACACATCCTAACCAGCTTACTGAAGGTGCTCCGAAACATTTGTATTCAACATAGATTCTCTTTACATTAAAAAAAAATTGTGGTAAAATATACATAATATAGAAATTAACATCTTAATCATTTTTAAGTACACAATTTAGCAACATTAAGCCACTAGTATTGTTGTACAAACATCAGCTCCATCCCTCTTGAATTTTTTATCATTCCAAACTGAAATCCTACACCTTTTTTTTTTAAAGAGTTTATTCTTTCATTCACGAGAGACACACAGAGAGAGGCAGAGACATAGGCAGAGGGAGAAGAAGGACCCCAGGATCACGACCTCAGCCGAAGGCAGAAGTTCAACTACTGAGCCACCCAGGCATCCAGAAATCCTACATCTTTAAATAGTAACTCTCCATTTTTCCCTCCTCCAGTCCCTGGTAACTATTATGCTACTTTTCTATCTCTACGAATTTGACTATTCTAGGTGTTTCACGTAACGGGAATTATACAATGTTTGTCCTTTTGTGTCTAGCTTATCTAATTTAGCAAAAATGTTTTCAAGGTTTTTCCATATTGTAGCATCTACCACAATTTCATTTCTTTTTAACACTGAGCAATATTCCTCTCTCTGATTTTTAATAGTTATAGAAATCACACTTTTGAGTACACTTTCTTTGTAAACTTCTCTGTACCCAAAAGTAGGACTTTTCTTCTTTGTTTTAGATAGAGCTGTCATCTACAGAGCAAATGGCATATTCAGTGAAGAGCCCGGTACCCATACGTGTGTGTGTGTGTGTGTGTGTGTGTGTGTGTCTATTAAGTGGACAGCTACAAATCAGAGTCTGTTTGTGTGGTGCGAAGGCAGAGCAGAGGCTATCTTGGCTAAATCTGATGGAAAGTAAGCCTCAAGGTTATACAGATGCAGGAAAAGACTGGAAATGATCTTGCTCTGGAGAATGCTCTTGCCCCACCTGGGTCTAGTATCATGCTTTTTTTTTTTTTTTTTTCCTCTGCCTCTGAGATCATATCACTCTTTGGGCTTCAACTCTCACCTCTAGTTAAGACACTTTGGAATCTCTTTTTCCAGCTCTAGACTGCCCACTGAGCTATAAGACAAAACTTTTTGATAGCCTGCCCGAAACTCACTGGTCCAAAATATAACTCATTCTCCAGCATCCTCAATCAAATTTTCTTGACAAGGGGGTCATTATTCTTCCTATGACTCATGTATAAGATCTCAGGACAGCTTATGATGTTTATCATGTCAGTTTTCTATTGTCATACTCATGCTCATTCTCTGGCTCAGGCTAGTTCTCTGAGTCTGATCCAAACTGCACTATAGTTTTCTAGCAATCTCAAAGAGAACTTTCTGTGGTGGTGGAAATATCCTATATTTGCACTGTCCAAAATGGTAGCCACTAGCCACTTGGAGCTACTGAGCACTTGATGGGTGGTTGGTGCAGCCAAAAACTGAATTTTTAATTTTATTCAATTTTAATACCTACGTAGCTCATGGTTACCATATTGGGTGGCAGGGTACTAAACGGTCTGGCAATCACCTGCAGGCTCTCCCGGATCTGGTCAAGAAGGTGCACTGTAACCAGGGTAAATATGCTACAGCTTCTTTAAAAATTCCCAGTGGGGGACTCACGGCTCACAGGATGAACTCCAAAGACCCCAGGAAGGGGTTATATAATTTGTCTCTAAACTACTTTTCTAACTAACTCCATATTTGAGGACTTCCTTTCCATCCCCAGTCTAACTCAACATGTTGTATTCATCAGATGTACTCTGCAGGCTCTCTCCTGTATGAATTTGTCCACCCTGGTTCATTTGTCATTTCCCTGTATGTCTCTGCTTATGCAAGCCCTGCCCATCCTGCAGGACACACCTCAAACAGGTGTCTTCCTCAAAGCCTTTCCTGGCTCCCATCCTACCCCCAAGGGGAAGGTAAGTCCTTCCTCACCACGCTCCCAGATTCTTTTGGTTGTATCTTATGTAACAGGTCATCATCTGTGCTGCAACAGAGGTTAATTATTTATATACCCTATTTCCCCTAATATAATAAATTTGGGATACTATCTTGTTTATTCAATTTAATACATAATAGTTACTTTGTTCACAGTCTTACACGTGAAAGGCTCTCAATTAATACATTAATTGAATGAAGTATCAAATTTACCTCATATGAAACAATAGATTCAGAGTAGTCTTTATATTTAGATACTAGGACAAATAAGATGACAAGAAAACCTGGCTCACAACACTAAATAAAAATATTTGCCTGAAAGTCAGTAGTTTATGACAGGGTAAGTTAGTGAACCTAGGTCTTCTGTATCTAGAGCTACATCTTCTATTTTAGAAAAACCTGTGTATGAAGGCAGCAAGTGAGCTTACCTGATAAGCTTTGGGATTATGTCTAGTGTAGAGCAGAAAGCGAGTATTTATCTCCTCTGGAGACCAGGGCAAACCTGCCAACTGTCTTGACCAAGTCCCAGTCCATGGTAAACCATCTTTAAAGCACCCCACCCTTTCATAGCAAACTTCTTTTCCTGCAGCAAAAAGATGGAGTGTCAGTATTGTAGGAACCAGGCCCAGAGAGAGGCTGTGTTTCCCACCATGAGGGTTCACTGAAATAAGCGTTTAAGTTAAGCAAGTCTGGCTCAGGAAGACTCTCTTTAAAATATGTTCTCCTTTCCCCTTCCCATATTATTTCTGACCATGACTTTGTAGATCACAGTGTGGCAGAGGAGAGCATTGTGGCTTTGGAATCAGACATTCCTGGCTTTGGGCAATTCTTTTACCTTAAGAGTTTCCATTTCTTCCTCTGCAAAGTGAAGTTAATCCCACTTACCTTACAGCCTTAATAGAAAGACTAAATGAACTATTACATAGGACAGCCCTTGTGAATGGACGTAAGAGGGGATACTGTGAATTCCCTGAATTCCTGCCTTTTCTTATGAGACTGAAAGTTTTTGATGAAAGGGATCTTGGAGTCCCCAGAGCCTAGCACTATGCCTGAGTAAGAGTCCAGCATAGGTCTCCCAAGAGTATAGTTGACAGCAAAGGTCTATTCAGTTGTAACCAAGTCTCTTTCTTCTGGCGCTCACCTCACTCATCTCTACAAAGAGAAGCTTTCGGGAAACTGAGTCTTAATGTTTCTGTCATCCACTGACTGATTTACCTTTTCAACATGGCCTTTCTTTTTCACTTAATAGTCAAAAACAACTTCATTTCTCTGCTGTTTAAGGGAGGAATAATATTATTCAATAATAATTATTATTATTTATTCAATTTATTATTATGTATTAAATTGATTTTCATTTATTCATTTTGTGACTATTAGTACCGGAGGAGCTCTTTGAAGTCTTGAATTTGAGAGTTTTCTTTTATCACTTACCAAAAAATGTTGAATAAGTCTTTCACTTTTGAGTACATCGGATTTTACTTTAAAATTTTAGGAGAGTTTGCGTTTTCTCCATTCCCTAATCTCATTGTTTTAATGAGATTCCGTAATAAATATAAAGAGAGAGAATAGGGAATAACAATTTTTTTAATCAAAGAAGTGTTTGTACATTAAAAAGAAATTGTAGATGATCAAATATCCCTTGCTCACCCCCAAACTCAGCTCTCTCTCCAGAGGCGGCAGTTCTTCTGGTGGTTACCCCCATATGTATATATAACGTGCTTACACTGCCAAGGTTTGATTTATTAACTTTAGTCACACATGATCTATTAACTTGCTTCAATAATAAATGAGGATTTAACCCACCTATCATTAGGATCAGCCAAGATCAGGGCAAGAAACAAATCACAATGGTTATTTTAACTGTGAGAGTTTAATAGAATGAATTGTTATCAATCAGGTATTGAAGGCAAAAAGGAGGACCATGTAGTAGCTCCGATGTGACAACTGCAGGGAGCAGCTTCTATCAGGGGGCTGGTGAAAGACACAGAAGAGGTTCAGTTATTCAAATGAGGAAACTTGGAGGAAGGGCTGTTAACCTGGGGGAGGGGTGCTGTCTCCAGAGCTGGGGTTTGGTCCCTGAAGAGAGGGACTATATGGCTAGTGCTGGCATCTGTGAGTGGGCACCGTGCACCTGGTTCTGAGACTTTTAGAACAGCTGCAAACTGGAGCCACCTGCTGCTATTGGATGATTGTTCATGCAGGGGTGAAAAGTCATTGCTGGAAAAACACTGACAGGAACCAGGAGCCAATAGGAAGGAACACCTCCCTTCTCCCACATGGAGCCTCAGTGTCCCTCTAGCATCCCTACCAACAGCACTTCTCTGAGAGTGGCTGAACAGGGTGAACTATGGTTGTGCATCCCAGGCTGGCCAGGCAAGGGCTGGCCTGAAGCTCAGGACAAGAGCTCCTACAGGTCCTGCTGTCCATTGTCTCAATTCTTCCTCCTATGACACTATTTTTAGCTCATTAATTGGCTTTCACTGTAAACTTAAATAGTAACCTTTTTTTTTTTTTTTTTTTTTTTTTTTTGAGAGAGAGAGAGAGAGCGCACGCGTGCATAGAGGCAGGAGGGGCAGAGGAAGAGGGAGAGAGAGAATCTTAAGCAGCCTTCATTACCCAGCATGGAGCCCAACGCAGGGCTCAATATCAAGACTCTGAGATCAGGACCTGAGCTGAAATCAAGAGTAGGATGCCTAACCAAGTGAGCCACCCCAGGCGCTCCAGTAATCTTCTGTTTCTTGATCCATACCTCCTACTCCTCATAACTTGGCTGCCTACCTTTGCAAGACAAGTTTTAAGCCATGTTGCCTGTCTTCCTCCCATCTTCCAAGATTTGCCAGCTGCACTTTGACTTTCATACCGTCAAAGTTGATAACATTCAGACTTTGTTCTATAATCATAATTAAGTCTTTCATGTTTTGTCTGTAGGCTGGCTCCAAAAAATTGAATGTCAATAAACAGAATTTATATTATTATGACTAGATAAATATTTTTCCTTTCAGAGCCAGCTAGCATGCTATAATTACATTTCCTTGTCTGCACTCTTTATTCAGTTTCCCATTCCTTTCAAAGGAGAATATTCAAATGAATTATCTTTTCATAGACATGAAGTGCTCAAGATCAGTGTCATTTTAGTTTGCTCCATATTTGGATCATGATTTTCTTGTGCTGTTTTCATTTTCCTGGATTCTCTGGTGCCTTTGTTTTTCTAGTTGCAAGAGTAAACATGTGCCCTCTTCAATGTATCCCTAGTATAGTACGGCTCCTCCATCAATATTTCTCCTGCCTGGAATCTATTCTGTTTTTTCTGTTGAAGCCCACATCTATCCAGTTCTTATTTGGACCAATGAGTTCATGTTCGATCGTGCCCTTTTAAAAAAGATTTATTTATTTGAGATAGAAAGCATTGGTGGGGAGGGGCAGAGGGAGAGGGAAAGAGAGAATCTCAAGCAGACTCTACATTCAGCAAGAGCCTGACTTGGGGCTCCATCTCATGACCCCGAGATCATGACTTGAGCAGAAATCAAGAATTGGATGCTTAACCAACTGAGTTACCCCGGTGCCCCTGGATCATGCCTTTCTAATTATAACCTTCTGTTTTTTTCTAGAATATTTAACTGAATTTATTTTTTGCATTGCTTTATACACACACACACACACACACACACACACACACTCTCTCTCTCTTTCTCTCTCTTAATACATTATTCAGTCTATGGAAGTGAGTTTGGATTTTGAAATGAAGAATGTTGTAAATACTCTATATCTTCTATGGTTGTAACTTACCAGGGTCCTTTAAATTGGCACTTCTTGAATTGCCTAAATGCTTGAATACATTTGCATTTCTGGCCCTTTGCACATCTGTGGGTGAGATCTTCGTGTCCTATGCACTTTTTTCTGATTTTTTGTAAAAACTCTGAATTGTAGAGAGATTTGCTCCTCTTTGGTCAGCTATTGAGAAAAGATATTCTAGTTTGCTGTTTATATTTTTGTTTTATAGAAGTTTCACATTTTACTCAACAAAATGATCAATCTTTTCCTTTATGGCTTTGGAGTTTCTTCTTGTTTAGAAAAGCCTTCCTTACTTCAAGATTATTAACAATGTCACTGTTTTCTTTAATACTTTTCTTGTTTCACTCTTTTATTTTAAATGTTCATTGATCTGAGATTTATTTTGGTGTAAAGAGTAAGATTTCCATCTAGAATTTCAATTCAATTTATATAAGTATAACATTTTAATTTCTTCCACGTCTGTGGTTATTTCCCTGTGTTTATTTAAGTCTGTCATCATGGTTTTCTATTTTTCTATTTTTTTAGTTTTATTAAGCAACCACCACACATATCTATCAATTAGATTGCTTTTCTCATGTTTTTCCAATGTATTAACCTCTACTTTTATTTTCATTAATGAAATTCTTCCTTCACTGTTACTTGTTCTTTTTCTAGTTTCTTCAGTTCTTGAGTCATTATATTTTGAAATATTCTGCAATTGAAGTGTTTTATTTCCTCTTTGACCTAAAAGTTCTTTAAAAGAGCATTTGAAATATAGCACATTACGTGAAGCTAAGTTTAATTGGTTAAGAAATCATATAGGTTGGCATATCAGTTCATATTTTCTTAATTCCCATTCTCTAAATGAGTCATTTCTCTATCTTACCATGAGCAGCCTTTCTTAATGACATGAAAATCTTTAAAACAGATTCATTAATTTATTCAAGAAATATTTATTCGAGTGCCTATTATGCACCAGATATTATTCTCAGAACTGGGGATTCAACAGTGGGAAAAATAATCCTAGCCTTCGAGGAGTATAGTCTAGTGGGGTTGTAGGGACAGTGAATAAGTAAATAAAATGAAGATATGTGGTGTGTTTAGGTGGGGAGGGGCTTACTGTTTAAATAGAGTGGCCAGGGAACACCTCATTAAAGTAAGTGGTATTTTTTTGTTTTCTTAGGCAGGTTCCATGCCCAGCCCAGAGCCCAACATGAGGCTTGAACTCACAACCCTGAGATTAAGACCTGAACTGAGGTCAAGAGTCAGACGCTTAACAAGTGAGTCGCCCATGCACCCCTAAAATAGGAGACATTTGAATCCATAACTGAAGGCAGTAAGGAGCAAAGTACAGGGATTTCTGGTGGAGGGCAGCATTCTAGACAAAGGGAAGGGAACATTCAAGCCTCTGGGGGAAGGATGTGTGCTTAGGATGACTGAGGAATTATGAAGAGGCCACCCTGACCAGAGCTCAGGGAACAGTGAGGAAAGACAGGTCCACTGCACCTTATTCTGTGGTTTCAAAATATAAAAATCTCTGGGGAAAAGAAGTAGGGTTTTGACTTTCTTGTTCCTCAATTTGCAGCAGACTCATTTGGCAGCAAAAACTGACCTAAGGCTATATATATACATTCGTTATCCCACATAATATGAATATTCATAGATTTTATCACAAAAATAGTTGTGTGGTTGTTTGCAGGGTGCTGCCCCGGATTCCTCTCAGGGTTTTATATTTTATAGTGTACTTACCACAGTCCCTTTCTCAAATTAAAAAAAAAATCTGAATTCTGGAACAGGGGATTGAATGATGGCAGAAAAGTAGCAGAGGATGATACTAGAAAGGCTACAGAGGAATAAAGCATGCAGCACTTGGCAGGTCATTGGAAGAACTTTAGCATTTACTCCAAAGTGAGGGGGGTAGTCACTGGAGGGCCCTGGAAAGAAAAGTGATGCAGACTGACTTAGGTTGGCTTTTGTTCTGAGAATAGATTGAAGTAGGAGAAGGGGAGAGGCAGAGAGAACAGCCAGGGGGCTATTGTAGTAAACTAGACAAGAGACTGGTGATAGTGAGAGAGGCAGTAAGAAGTGGTCTCGGGTTCTGGATAAATTGTGAAGGAGGATCCAAAAGAATTTACTGATTAATTGGCAGGGAGGTGTGATAGAAAAGTTGAGGATGATGTTGAGGTTTATGGATGAAGTTCCCAGAAGACTGGAGTTGCTATTAATTGAGATGGAGAAACTCTAGAAGGGACAGATTTGGGAGTAGAATCAAGAGCTCAGCTATGCATATGTAGCTTCTATAAGAATTAGACAAATGGTGGAGATGCCACAGGAACAGTTGGCTATAAGACTGGATTTCCAGAGAGAAGTTTAGCTGGAGACAGGAACTTGAAAGTCTTAAACCTAAAGTTGGTGTTTGATGTTATGAATATGGATAAGATCACCAAGGGGGTGACGACAGGTAAGGAAGAGGGATAATCTAAGGATGGAGTCCTAGGACACTCCATCATTAAAACATTAGGAAGATGATGAGAGGGAAGCAGAGAAGACTGCCAAGAAGTCATCAGAGGAGCAGGAAGAAATCCAGAAGAGTGTGGCATCCTAGAAGCCAACTTAAAAAAAAACCTGCTGCTAGAGGAGGGAGCAATCAAGAGTACCAAATACTGCTAAGTCTAAATGGATGAGGATGGAGAAATGACCACTGGCTTGTCAACATGGGAGTGACTAGTAGCCATGACAATTGTAGTTTCTGGGGTGAAAGCCTGATTGGAGTGAGTTCAAAAAAGAAGGAGAGGAGAAATAAGAAACCTCATGTAAACAACTCAAAAGTGGGTTTTAAAGATGGGTGAAATAACACGTTTGTGTGCTGTGGGGAATGTCCCAGAAAAGAGGAAGAAAACTGGTGGAGCAGGAGATATAAAAGAGAGTATTGTTGAGTAGAATCCTTAAGCAGGTGAGAGGAGATGTGTAACACATACACAGGGGGAAGGGCTGGCCTTCGTGGAAGCAAGGACAGCTCATCTCTTGTGAGAGAGAATGCAGAATGTATGGGCAGGTGCATGCAGGTAGCTGGTCAGATGTGGTACTGGGAGCTCCAGGAAGGCCTCTTCTCTTTGTTTCCATTTTCTTACAAAGAAGGAAATAGGAATGCAGGCCATCAGCTGGGTGAGCAAGGAGGTGTTGGAGGTTTGAGTAGAGAGGAGAAGAATGAAACAATCCAGGAAGCCAGGCATATGAATAGACGAGGGGAGAAGAGTAAGATGGCTTGGCAGCTTCAAGGTCCCTTTCAGCCTGATTAACCATGAATTCGCAGTGAGATGGTCTGCATGGTATGGGGTTTCTCCAGGCACACTCAGCTGCCCATTCAGCTGTGCAAAGGAGATGGAGTGTTGGATTTAACTGGGATTGAGGTTAAGCCAAGAGAAGCAAGAGCAGCAGAGAGAAGTTCAATGTGTATGCTAAGGAGTGATTATGATGGACCATGGGATTTAAACTGAGTAAGGAGGGAACTGAGGAGAGAGTTAGCTTCCAAATAAATTTAAAAACATAGGCAGTTATATGAAATTTAGACTATATATGTGTGTGTGTGTATTTGTACATCACACATATATTCATTACAGAGCTGCCATAATTAAAAATTTGAGTCTACATCACATTTGTACTGTTACCTATATTGGCATCCATTAAATTTGTAACAGAGTCCATTTGCATTCAGTTCTTTGGTAGCTGCCATTTTACAATTTGTGTTCAATCCAATAAACCTGCAAACAGAAATCACTCCCTACTGAAAAGCATACATTTCTGATGGGCCTAGAGAAGACTTGTCAATCACAGCTGTGTCTCTGGAGCTTAACACAGCACCTGGCACATAGTAGGTGATTGTGTTTGCTGATTAAAATAAAACATATTATCATCCTTGTTCAGAGAGGATTATGAGGGGTGGGCTGTGTGTAGAGATGGCAAAGAAGCCCCGAACCTGGGAGGAGGAGAGACCACCAGAGGAAAGAAAGTGGCAAATAAAGGAAAATGGACCAGGGCAAATGTCACTCACTCAACTCTGCTCTGGAGCTCATCAATCTAACTGCTTTCAGCATTCAAATCAGGCCGGTTTTGGGAGCAGGACAAATATGGAAAATAGAGCACACTTCCTAGAATATACTAGAACTAACAATAGCTCCATCCACTTTTATCCCATAGGACAGAGCTGGAGGGCAGAGACTAAAAACAGTGTGATATTCTTTGATTCTCTTTTGGTTAAAACATATCAACTAACTTTTGTTGTGCTTACAGGATCACCATTGAACCAAGGAGGTAAAAACAGAGAAAATCAACCAATACATAGGAGATGCATAAGGATGTAAAGAGTGCAAGTCAATATTGAGTTAGTGGGTCAGAAATGTTCACAGAAAAAAAAAAAATATTCACAGACCAAAATCCCTTCCCAAAATCATGATCCAAATAGAAAAAATCAACTTGGAATTTCCAATTGGCATTACTTATGCATTCATTCATTCATTCATTCATTCAGCATCTACAGTGAATCAGGTACTGAAATCAGAAATATGAATGTATTTTCTCATTTACTGTTACACATCTATCTTAGAAGTGAAGAAATTAAGATTTTGACAGATAAGCTATTTATCTCGTGAGCCTTATGGACCAAGTCCATAGGCAAATAAGTGCAGAGCTGGGAGCTCAGTACAAGACAATCCAGCAACTTTTATATTATTGGAAACAGATGGTTATATACTCATCAGATTTAGTATTACTAAATTAACCCATTTCCCTTGGATACGTTTATGGCAAAAATCAAAATATAAACAGAGCCAGTATTTCAAAGTCCATGTTAATCACATTTTGGATGTGACTCACTATACTCCCTATTTTTAAGGAACTAATGAATTAGGAGTCTTACCTGTTGATGTGCTGAAGAGTAAGAGTGGAGCAATCCAAAATGCAAGCATCTAAGTTGATTTTTAAAATCACATCAACTCTTCTTGAAGGTTTTTACTTGTAAAATCACCTTGCTATAAAATAGTAAGCGATTTTCTCCAAAATGATACCATTCAACATTTAAATTCTAGGTCCAGAGGAACATGGAGCTCACACCACCTTTAATCCCTGTGCCCCACAAAGTAATGTGCCATAGCCTACACTCCTAGCTCCACGTTGAGAGATATAATTAGCAGGGTGTGTCTTCTATTAGGTGATTAGTAATTAAAACTTCTGAGGTTTTGCTGTTTCATCATTAGCAATATTTTGGTTAAGCACACACTGAGTCACTCTTGAAAGTTATTTTAAGGCTTTGGGATGATAGACAACAAACATTGAAAAGGCACAATGTTTCTAAATTAGGATTATACATTTTGAGTATTCTTCCCTTAACACATTTCTGAGTGCACACATTCACTTACTACAAACAGACTCCTAAAATATGTATGAATTAAACAATGAACATGTCTAATAATGGCTAACCTGCCCATCTTACCTGTGTGGCAATATAACATAGCAGTACCGTCATCTAGAGCCCAATCACCCGGGTCCAAATTCTGGCTCTGCCACTTATTAGCTGTGACCTTGGGCTAGTGAGCCTCACAGCACCTTTCCTCCCTTGTAAAATGAGGATGATCATGGTTCCTGCCCCATGGGGTCACTCAGGTGATTGAATTACTTATTATATGAGCAGTACCTACTAGACAGTACTATATTAAGAGTTAATTTTATTTGTTAGTTTTCAACTATATTAATGGTTATGAGAACAAATTTATTATATCCACATATAGCTAAATATACCACTTACATCGTGGTACACGCACTTCACAATGAACTTTAATGTAATGAAAACCTGCTTGTTGGCTACTACATTAACTTAGAGCGACTGAATTCACAGATATCCTCAATTTCTCAATTTTTATATGTTCATCAAAGATGGCTGAAAGTCATTTCTTGATTTTTCTTAGGTCTTTTCCTCTTACCATAACAACATTAGGATTTTAAAGTATTTATGAAGCATTCAGCCCTTTCATACAAATCTTGTTACATTATGAAAGGATCAGACAAAGAAGAGATTATGAACCAAGAGTAGTCACAAGTCTTGGGTGCTTTATTTGGTTAAAGTATTTCCTGGAACTGATAGCGGCCAGTCCACCCCAGCACGCAGGCATCCAGACACCCAGTAGTTAGAGAATGGGCCATTCAGCAGCTCTGAGCCGGTGCCTGGCACGCTGAGTGCCCAGCAACTACGCCATGGAAAAGGCATGCTCCAAAAACTTCACCAGTTGCAATTGGTCATTTCCCCAAGAATCAATGTTTTCAGCCACACGTGCAGGATCAGCATGAATAGCATAATCATCAGTAGGTCCTCTCAGAAGACAACCTCTTACTCATGTCTCCATCCCAAGGGTCAAGCATAATGCCTGGAATTTAGCAAGTGCTTAATGAGCAGTTTTAAATGAAAAAAATACCAAGATCTACAATGATCACATACGAACTTTTCCCAAACCATGCCCTCTTCCGTGTTTCCACAGCACTTTTCAATGAATCTGCTATAGCAATTGGCATGTCATAGAATGGCTAGGCAGTTACCAATTTGTCTCCTCCCCTAGGCTGAACTGTTCAGAGACAAGGACTGGTTTTTGTAGCATTGATTTTCATTGATCTCACATCATTTGAGGAAATTCTTACTGTAGAGAGAAGATCATTTGGAGAGTGTAAGGCTCATTATACTTGAACAATTATATTTAACAATTGTCAGATAGCTGCTTGCTGAAATCATGGTCGTTCTGCCTGAAAAAAAAAAAAATGTCAGAGAGAGCAGTTAACAAGAGCGTTTAAAAGTTCATCATGAAATCAAAGCTCCGCTTGTAGGTGCCAGCACACCAAAATGAGGAAAAACAGCCAATCAGTTGAATTCTTGATTCAAGAAGAGAGAATAATTCAATTAATTTTGCCCTTGAGATGATAAATTATTTTTAGGATTTTAGTAAGGCAGAGAACCTTTAAAGATGTCATGATTAATATTTCAATATTAATGTCAGAACCCCAAAGAATATGGCTGTAGTTTTAAAGATCACTTTTTCGGCTATTTCTTAATGCATGGCATTTTAAATTATCCAAGATTTCAAGGAGGCCAGGATTTCGTCATGGTCATTTTGGTGAAGCATAGAAAGAATGTAGTACAAAGACAAATACCTGAGTAATCTCAGCCAACCAAATACTTGTACAGCTACTACATGCCAGGCACAATTCTAGTTTCTCATGCTATATCCATAAATAAAAGACAATAAAGACTCTGCCCTCTTGAATATGACAATTGGGAAGGTAGTCAATAAACACCATATACAAGTAAATTATAGAGTATGGTGGTTTAAGTACTATGGGGGAAAAAAAAGAAAGCAGAATTTGTGATTTGACTGGAGGAGAGGGTTGTTATTAAGTTTGGATGGTCCAGGGAGGCCTCACCAAGAAGGTGATGTTTGAGCAAAGACTACGGCGGAGGCAAGGGAGGTAAACTTTGTGACTCTCCAGAGGGACAGGTGGTCCCAGGCCTTGAGGTAGGAGTGTGCCTCCTGTTTTTGAGAAAGAGCAAAATGGTCAGTATGGCAGGAGCAGAGGAAGGGGAGCAGGAGATGAAGCCACAGTGGCACCTGGGGGCCAGAGTGAGTAAGGTTTTATTGGTCATTGTAACAACTTCAGCTTTCCCTCTCAGCGAAAAGAGAGCCATTGGAGGGCTCTGAGCAGAGGAGATCTGGTCTGCCTGTGGTTGTAACAGGGTCTTTCTGGCTGCCTTGCTGCCAAGAGACTGAAGTAGGGAAAGAGAAAAGCAGAGAAACCAGGTAGGAGGCTCTTTCAGTAATTCAGGTGAGAGATGATGGTGGCTTGGACCAAGAAGGTGCCAACAGAGGTGGTGGGAAGTGGACTGGCTCAGGATAGAGTCTGAAGGTAGAGCCAATAGGGTTTCCTTTCTTACTATGTCTGTTCTTCAACTTAGCTCTTGAAGTTGAAGCTCAATGACACAGGGAAGCCCCCACTGTGTTTTGCAGAGGTACAAAAATCTACTCACGTTTTTTTCCCGTTTTATTTTTGAGTAACAGATTTTTCTCTCATGAGTATCGTCAGAATAATTCTTATGATGTTTGAAAGGACAAAAAAGATTTTAATGAATTTGTTCACAGCTTGATTGGTTTAAGGAATGTAGTTTTTCTGCAAATTTTTAGAAATGTATCCCTGAAACAGATTATGCTTCTGGAGTCTGTCTCTGTCGTAAGACTTTATTTGTATGCACATTTTGTAGTACTATGCCACTTGTAGGCAGACATAAAACAAGCATCTCATGTGAAAAAATAACCTCTACCAAGGAAATATTATTGTAAACTATTACTCGGTGAACTATAGACTGTAATTAGATAGTCATCACATACTTGTTAAATTATACACAGAAAAATATACATTGCATCAACACAATTCATTATAATTACAAGTTACTCTAGAAGGCTACTTGAAGTTTCCAAGTAGTACACTTTTCATAATAGTAATGTACTATATTAGAATGCGTATTAAAATTACACTTGAAAAAAATAACTTAAATTCTCCCACGTTCAGGAAAGAAATTGGAACATATAGAAAAAAATATCACAGTCAAAGAGGCAAGGGAAGGAGAGGTTACAAGGATTTATATTGGCAGTTCATATAGGAGACTTCAACACAGTTTGAAAAGGCCTAAATTCTAGAAGTGGATTCTCATAGGATGAATGTAGTAGCATGATGATTTGGGGCCTGGACTTCAGAGCTGGATCTGGGTTCATGGCCAGTCAGGACCTCTTTAGCTGTGCAATTGCTGGCAACTTAACCTCTCTGAGCCTCAGATTCCCTATGCACACTGGTTAAATAGATAAGCCCCATGATCTTACCTGCACTAATTTTATTTTTAATATCAGTAAGTTGGCCTTTTCTCCTTCATCCAACTATTCATTTGCTTCCTTCCCACCCCCCAGCTTTATTAAGGTAAAATTGGCAAATAAAATTGTATATGTTTAAAGTGTACAATGTGATGATATCTGCTATACATACATTGTGGAATCATTATCACAGTCAAGGGATGTCAGTGTTCTTGGGAAGATGCAATGAGCATGCTCACAGAGAGCCTGGCCTCCACAAGGCACAGGGCAAACCATAAATGGGAGCTATAAGAACAATTACTATTTTCTTAAGTCCAACCCAGGCTCCTGTTACGTGCGAGGTGGTACAGAACGAATGTTACTAAGAGAGGCTGGGCGACTTGTCCAAACAAGCCCAGGAGAAAGGCAGGACTAGAAGGGAGGGTCATTCACAGGTAAGTCTTCCTTCCATGGATGCACAGTGACAACAGGAAAATCTGTACGTGGACAGCTTGTGTAATTACGAAGGAAGTGTGGGCGCAATAGAAATGAACCACGGGGAGAGAGTCATGGAAAACAAGCTCATTAGGAAGCATGATGAAGTAGCTGGATACAGTGAGGAGAGGGATGACTGTAGGGTGAGGACGTCAGGAAGAGGAACAAGTGTGCTCAAGGACAGAGAACAAGAAGGTGACTTGTAGATTAGAGAGCAGAGGGAGGGGACGTGATTTGCTTCAGCAGGGAATGAACGTGTTCCTGTGAGGTGCTGGTTCCACGATCAACAGCATTCCTAACTTTGGTTGCTCTGTCATGGACTCCCACCCAAGGAAAACCAGAGCTTAAGTAGATTAAGTGTAAATCCTGCCAAACACATTTTAAAACCAGTCAAATGCTCAGTGGTGAAAGGACTTACCCTGAGTTTCAGGGCTCCCTACTAACAATACAGGTGCTTCCCCAGCAGGGAGACTCAGGGCTGTTTCCCCCCTGCAAAGTATTGAGACCACATTTACCTATGTCTCTTTCTACTCTGGCTCCCCTTCCATGGCATTTCCCCTTGGGTGGGTGGTGCTGGAGTGGCTGGGGGCATTTCTGGGGCCCGGCTAAGGGAGATTTAGGGAAACACTTTGTAAGTGCCTGACTCTACTGTTTGGTGCTTGACTACTGACAGCTTTCAAGCCTCACCCTAACCTCCTTCCTTTCTGCGCCCCATCTGGTAACCTGATAAGAAAGCCTGAGTCCTCCCTTTTTCTGCTTGAGTGGGGGAAGTCCAAACAGGGAATCCATGCGCATGCGTGTGGGAACCCTCACCTTGAGCCCTGCCTCCTAAGCACCATAAACTCCCCCAAGCTGGTGCCCTCTCTCTGGTCCTTTATAGACCAGCATGGGTGCCTGCCCCGCTTTCCCAGAGATGCATGAAGTAAGTAATATTAGCTCATTTTGTTCTCACAAATACCCTGCAAGGTTGATATTTTATTCTGGTAAGAAAGTTGAAGTTACAGAAGTTAAAGAAATAAACCCCAAGGCAATAATGAACATTGAGCTAGGATTTGAATGCAGTAAAACCCCTAAACACCTCACTGTCTCACAGGAGCCTCCCAAATGGTTGAGCCTCCCTGTTCCTCTGTTGTATTTACTTCTTCCTGGCTCTGGTGACACACATCCCATTTTCTAGGTCCCTGAAATAACCTGTTTTGCTTACCCTTTTCTATAGATTCCCTGGTTCCATTGCTGGTGGCTTTTTCAATGATTTTCCTTATTCTTTAACTACAATTATTCCCCACATTCTCCTTCTCTCACACCATAGATTCCTAGATATTTCCACTTGAGAAAAGAGCCTTCCCTCCTATGATGTCACCTTTTGTCTCTATGTGTGAAACTTCCATCCATGCTCTTTCTGAAACTTCTGGTCCCACCATTACCAGCTCTCTTCTGGACCTTCCTAGCTAGGTGTTATAAACTAATCATAAAGTCATCCCATCCATGTTCTAAGAAACTCTTCTCTCCTTGGAGCTTTTCTTCTCACCTTCCCTGTTTCTATTGTAGGAACCACTATTCTTTGATGCTCTCTAGAGCCCTACTGATTCTTCCTCTATGGTGTCTCTTTTGTTTATTTCCTGTGAAACTCACTGTCATGATCCCTGCTCAGGACTTCATCTCTTGCCTGAAATACCGCTCCTCTTTCCCCAGCCATGTGTCCTAGACATTATTTATAGACCAACCATCTTGAATCCTATCTCTGAATACATTCTCCTCAAATGTCTCTGTCAAATAAAGCTCAAGCTATTTAACTTGGATAAAGGACCTCCTTGTCCTCTCCTCACTTTAGCTTTTGAGCCTTCAAGTCCACGCCCCTCCACACCCATTGCTCCTGTCAATTTCTCTCATCAACTTGCTGAGGTTTTGGTTACTGCTGGTTCTTCCTGCTGGATGGCCCTTCTCCACCCTCCTCTACATGTTAAACACTCCTCACAATTCAAGGCCCAGTTCAAGTGTGACAGTATCTTTCCTGAATATTTCTCCTGATTCCCCTCAGCCATGTAAGTTTTCTCCAGTTTCTGAATACCCACCTAACTTGTATTATTTTTATTCTTTGTATGACTTTTAATTTTATTATTCCATTTTTAATTTTTTTCTGTTCACCTTTGTTCCTCCTTTCATCCATTTTCCCACCCTCCACCTCCGTAACAACCAAGCTGTTCTGTTATCTATGAACTTGATTTTTTCTTTTTCTTCTTGATTCCACATATAAAATAGATCATATGGTATTTGTCTTTCTCTGTAGGTTATTTCACTTAAGCATAATGCCCTCAAGGTCAATCCATGCTGTTGTAAATGGCAAGGTTTCATTCTTTTTTATGGCTAAAAAGTATGCCACTGTGTGTGTGTGTGTGTGTGTGTGTGTGTGTGTGTGGATGTATATACCACAATTTCTTTATTCATTTATCCACTGATGGATACTTAGGTTGTTTCCATATCTGGGCTGTTGCAAAAAAAATGTAAATAATTATTTTTATCCTTCTTATAAATTAAAAAATCTCATGTTATTTTTTCACCCCCATTATTAAATTGTAATGAACTACATTGTAATGTATTAAATTCAAGGCCAAGGATATATTTGTATGCTTGTTATGATACCCGATTAGTACAGTTTTTTCCTAACACACAAATCTGATTGATTTTATTCCTCTGATTTGTCTATGAGACATAATCCAAACTCATCAGCATGCAATGCATGGCTTTTTTCACACCACCTCCTTGGGCTTCTCCCACTCCTAGCTCTAAGTGCCCATACAACAGAACCACTTAGAGCACTGCAACCAGCTCATGGTGCCCATGCTTCTGTACCTTTATTTGAGCAATTTTTGCAACACTGTTACCTTCCCTACTCTGTGGGGTAAAATCCTAAGCTTTCATTCAGATCCACGTAAAGTATTACTTATTCTGTGAAATCATTCTCATCTTTAAATTAGAAATTATCACTTACTCTGGGCTCCCCCATACTTAGACACATCTCTAATTCTTATGATATTACATTATAATTAGTGACATGTTGGACTGTCTCACCTGACCCCTCATCAAAATTAAGGAAATCAGTACCTCGTAATCATCTTTGTGTTCCTCAGTAGCAAGTATAAGGGGGCTGTCACTTGGTGAACACTCAGTACTTCTAGAACAAATACTTGGACAGATGAGTGAAAAAATGAAGGAAGGAAGGAAAGAAGCAGTCTCAATATTGAATGGAGTCATCCTGATTTTGCTAAATATATAAAAAAATAGAATTCTTGTCAATATTCTGAATTTCTAATATAACTTTAACTTAAGGAAAAGGAAGCAGCTTTATGAGTGTATTCACTCTATTCTTCATGTTTTCTAGTACATGTAGACTCTTAAATAAATTAACTACAGGCCTGGTTGTCCATTCTCTGAAAGCAAGGATCACCATTATGTATTGTTCTCTTTGATATACCAAAATAGGTAGATGTATCCTAATATAACAAATGTATGTATTCCCACAACAAATAGTTCCAAGAATTCAACTTTGGTACTGATGATCATTTATCTCTTATCAGGCTAAATCTTTATTATCTCATTAATTGCTCAATATTATTTATTTATGCTTCCATATGTCCACAATGTCTAGTTGCCATCTTAATGAATTTAAGTTTTCTGCAGAAAAGATGACCTGGGGGTAACTTGAAGACAATTGGGTTTTCTCTTTTCACAAGAGACCCAGTACTGGGGCTGTTATAGACAGAATGGTATGGTGCTATTTGAGGTTTATTGAATACATATTCTTAAGCTCCTTATGTGATAAATCACAAAACACATTTTAACTAAAGCACATATTTCCCCCTGGAAGATTTTATATTTAAGCTTTACACGACAGTACATGATATCAAAAAGACAATTCAATTTGACATCTGAAGACAGTTGTGTGAGAAGGCTCTCTGGACACAGAGGGATACATAGAAATAAAGGGTCTTGGTCTCTGCTTCTGATATGACTGGCCACTATGATCTAGACCAATAGACACTTTCTGAGTTTAATTTCCTTGTCAATAAATTGAGGAAGTTGAACTTTGTGATCTAAGGTCCTTTGCAGCACTAAAGCAGTCTAAGCTTTGAATTTTAAGGATCACATTCATAGATCATTGAGTAAGCTCATCTTGCGAGGAAAAAAAAAACAACCTCGTCAAATTTGTCTTCCTCTCTCACAGTAATGCTTTGATCATAAAACTATCCTAAAGTGTGGTTATTCCTTGCCATCTACGCTGACTCAGTTTTTATCATAGTCAGGTGGCATGACTTTTTGGCACCACCCAGAAAGGAGCTCCTCTCTCTTGGGGCAGGACATCATTAAATAATTTTAAGAATGAAGAACGAATGACTTGAATGTCAACTAAAAAAACTCCAAAGACAGCATGTCTTGACGAATAAAGGGATTGATTCAGGTTCAGTCAAACCTGAGACCTTTCAGTGGCATAAGGAAAATTAACACCACTGTTATTTTAAAAGAACTGGGACTAAAATCAGCCCCCCCCACACACACTTCCCCAATTGTGGAAGAGGATAACAGGAAGCATTAATAACAAGTCAAATACTTTTAAGCTTCACAATAAGGATGACTCCTGGGCTGGGTCTCTGGAGAAAGAAATAGGACCAGTTGAAAGAACAGGAGAGCTCAATTTAAGGGGGAATTTTCTAATAAGTAGAATGTCCCCAAATAGAAACTCCGTAATTGATGACTTCAATAATATATTTGAGAACCTTATTACAGGGAAAGCACTTTTATCAACAGGATATTAGGGATTTAAATATTGAATCTGCCCTCAAGGAGACTATAGTCTAGTAGAAATCATATGACATGTACATAAAAAAACCCTAAAACCAGGTAGAAGGTAAAATTTATGAACTGAGTGGAAAGGTAATAAATCCAGTGTCAGTGGCAATGTTCAAGGAGAGGCTGCATGACTGTTTGGGGTGACGTAAGAGAGATTTATACATCTGGCAGGAGTTAAACTACGCGACCTTCAAGATCCTTTCCAACAAACACTTTGTGGTTTTATTAGACTGTCACTATAGTAAGGATTTTTTAAAAAACAGGATTGTCTGATTTTTCTGTTCCACTCACATCTCAGATGTTTTTCTTATAGAAATATATCTCTATTGTATGGTATCTTTCCCCAACATTAGTTCTTAAAACAAACATTTTTAATTAATTTACCTAAAATATGTCTGAGAATTCAATCAGCTAGAAAAAGTCATACTTAAAACTATTTCTAAAAGGCAAATACAAACAACTTTTCTTCCAATATAATCATGATGGATTTTTTAAAGGGAAACTTAAGTATTTTATATAATACAAACCAGAAAAATGGGACTAAAGTAAAAATCTTATATGCATTTTAAAATATCCATTCACTCTTCATACTATCTTAGCCTTAAGATTAATTGTTCAGAATCTTATTTCACAGTCACTCAACTTTTATTGACTTCGATATTGACAGACTTGGTACAAGTTATAAAGCCTTATGTGGCGTGATATATAATTAAAATACTTTGTCTCATAACTTATATTAATGGGTGCATGTCAGAGAATGCCAATTTGCCTCTGAGAAGAATGTAAACCCACATTAATTAATTTATTGTGGAAAAGCCTAACAGGGCCATTAACCACTTTGTCTTTGCCTTACATAGTGAAGCACTTGCCGCTACAGGCTGTGGTTAGGAGCCCTGGAGGCTCAGCCAACTCTTCCTTAATGTGACTTCTGTTAATGGTAAATTCATATTCAACTAGCTTACTGGTAAATTTTTCAAAATGTAAGGCCACTGGATCAGATTAATTTTTTTTTAAAAAAAAGCATTAGTAAAAGTAATTTGATTTCGAAATGATTGTGGTAAGGAAGATTCTCACTGTTGTTCCTAAACACTCATACATAGTTGAATGTTAATGGGTATGGTCCAACCATTTTTAGAGCACTGAGTTATAAATAATTAAGTAGCAGGATCTGGTGTGTTATTTATAGGTCAACATACACATACTCTGTTCTTATGCCCAAGGGTGATAAGGCTCTAACAACTAATTTAGCTCCCCAAACTGACAACGAGGCTGCTATACAAACTGGAAAGCAAATTTATTAACGTGTAGGAGAAACATTCACTTTTGAAGAGGAAAGATATTCTGGTGCTTGGTCTCTCCCCCAGGCCAGATCAATAGTGTTGCTGTTGCTTAGTGAACACAACACCTGATCAAGGATAGGCAGTTGGAGGATATTTATGACTATTGTTACCCATCTAGAAAAGGACCGGTGCTACTATCTCCACAGTAACAATATCCTTGAGGCCCCTGGTTGGGTACATTTTTTCTCCTAGCTAGTTCTGGACACTCTCTGGCAAATTCTTGCTATTTGGAATCTCTGTGTTTATAGATACCATAAAGATTATTTTCTTTCACATAGCTTTCCATCAAAGGATGATTGAGCATCAATAGAGGTTTAGGTCAATGCAGGGGTTGCTCATTCTAATGCTTACGAGGGCCAGCTAGTCCCATAAACAAGTGAGGTTGATGAGAAGTGAGAGAAGTATTGGAAAATAACCAAATTTACTTTATTTTCTTTCTGTATATAGTATGAGCAGGTATATGTGTTATTTTTAGAGATATTTGAAACCTTAAAATAAAAAACATTGAAAAATAGAAATATTTCTTTTTTAAAAAATATTTTATTTATTTATTCATGAAAGACACAGGTAGAGAGAGAGGCAGAGACACAGGCAGAGGGAGAAGCAGGCTCCATGCAGGGAACCCGATGCGGGACTCCATCCCGGCTCTCCAGGATCATGCCCTGGGCTGAAGGTGGCACCACACCGCTGAGCCACTCAGGCTGCCCGAAAAATAGAAATATTTCATTACTTAGTTCTCTTTCATAATTTGTTACTTCTGGACTTTAAATGAAAACATAATATGTCACCATCAGACCGTGTAAACCTAAACCACAAATCCTTCAACTCGTTGCAATAATTTGATTTACTCAGTTTCATATGCAAAAATGGAGTTTACAAACATTGGTGCTACTTAACATGTATAGATTCTCTTTACACGGTGCTTGGGTCTGGAGATGTGTTTGTTCAGTTCTGGCATCGCAGAACCATTGTATTTAACTTTCAGTTATTGGTTTGCAGTTCAACAGTTTCAGTTTATAGCTCTTGTTTTCATATTATCAATCTCCAATTATAAAGGCAAACTTTCTAATGTTTCAATGTTACTTTATTTTCATAAAGTTTAAAATCAGAGAACCTTTTTGGAATTCCATTTTCAACTCCACAGCTTTGGTAATGTAGTTCAAGCCATGACTTTTCATTTCAGGGAACTGATTTCAGTGCAGGATAATGGGCCAGATTATTCCTTGCAAATTAGTTTCCTAAAGACACAATTTTACTTCAAGTGAGCAAATTGAATCATACATTTGTGTAGCTGATTGTGAATGTCTTTGCAGAGAACTATTCAAAATCGATGGATTCTAGCATCAAAAGGCCAAGACTTTGATCCAATTTTCATTGTTAGAAACTGAGTAGAGTGACAAATGACAGGGAAGCCTCCAAAAATATTAGCACTCAGCCACATAAGTCCACGTACTGCAACAGGCCACAATAGTATCCATCTAATTTATAAAAAGAAGCCCTGGTATATCTGGATTTTATGCTATGTTACATTATCCAGTTCTCAGTATTAATTATGGCACATTCATGGTATATTACGTTTTAAATTCTTTGGCATAAAGCAATTCCTAGAAATGATGTAATCAGGAGACCTAAATTCTATGTCGTGGGGAATATTCCCTTCTTAAATTTAAATTTTCACATTAACACTGTCCATTTTAAGAGTTGAATCACACTGACTGATTTTGACCAACTGCCCTGCATTTTGCACATTTTCTTACAGACAAAGATCAGTCATTTGCTGAGTCCAATCACAGCCTGTCATCTTCTGACACATACATATTCTTGGCAGTATCACCAATTCAGGGTAGCTGATGATGTGATATTATTTAGATCTGTGCTCTCATCATCTGCAATAAAAAATGCTGCAACCAATTTAACATTTTTTTATACAACTTTTCTGTAAGGGCTAAAATATAACTTCAAAATTCTGGTCAACAGTAGTTCCAGTAAGATTTCAGTGTACAAATGCTTGTCTCTGTGCAGAACACATAATTTGTGCTTTATTCTGTGATGCTCTTTTATAAACTTGCCATCATTTATAAAGCTTTTGCTGTCTGGGTAATTTTTTCACTTAATATATAACCTCATTTTAGGAGCAATATCAGATATTTTATTGATATTCAAAACAATCATTGATATTTTGATCCGAGTCTCAGGTTAAGTTTTTCATTTCTCATCTTCTCCATATACCAGTCATAAATCTTATGATTGTTTCATAATGGTTTCAGATGTTCATTTCATATTTCACAACCTCTTAAGTTGTGATTCTTTCAATAGGGACATCTTTTATTTGCAATGTTATATATGGAAGAATCGTCTTCATTTCATCAAAGAAAGATGATCTCTTCTATCGTATCTGAATCAGGCATCTTTTCCCCACATTCAGTGGAGATAGGCATATAGACAAACAATTCTTTATTCTAGAAGAAACAGACACAAGTGGCAACTGAAATCAGCTTCAACATTAGAGAAGCAATAGGCAGTGATGGTGATTGTGGCTAACAAAAGACCAAATGTTCCATCTAACAGAATAGTTGCTGATGCTCCATATAAAAAAGGTAGCTAATTATTTGCATGCAGGAATTATTTGCATGCTGGTATTGCTGTATTACCAAAATTGATTTTTTTAAAGGAGAAGCTGAAAATGATTGACTCAATTTAAAAAAAAAAAAAGAAACTACAGATCACTGATTGCCAAATCAGTCCCATAGGCAATCAGTATGCAATCTCTGTAATAAAGTATTAAGATATTTTCATAGAATTTTACTTTTCTGAGACTATACCCATCACTGTGATTGGAATGCTATATATTCCCCAACATCTCAAAGATTCGCAAAAAAAAAAAAAAAAAAAATTATGGATGTCAGCTTTTAGTGTAAATCTCTTATTTTTGTTATCCCAGCAGGTTCTTTCTACTGGTAGGGATGTCAATCACATGGAACTGCATCCCCTGCATCTTCTATCATTGAGAGGATGTCATGTGATGCAGCCTAGCCACAGTTCTGAGATTTATGAATGGGCACATGACCCAAGTCAGTCCAGTCAGAATCCTCTCTGGGTTTTTATTTAAATGTTGAGAAACTCACTTTTCTTGGGGCTCGTCACCAGAAAGTACATGAAGTCTGGAATTATATATGATCACTTTTGCTACAATGCAAAAAGAGTCTACCTCAAAATGATGCCAACATGGAGAAAGATAGCAGAGTCAAAAACCTGAAGAAAAGAGATAAATAAATTGGGCATAATATCGTTTGAACTGCTGAAGCCAGCCATTTTAAAGCCAGAATTTTCCTTAGTCTTCCTAGTTAACATAAATCAGTATATTTTCTTTTTGGCATAGGGTGGTTTAGGGTGGGAAGGAGTACTGACTGTAACAAGCAAGGAGCATTGACTACATCTGACTAGTACAGATAATTAATATTACCCATTATGTCTGAGTTGTTTGGCAAGCTATATGGTCCATATAATCCTAAATTTTCCCCATAATAAGGTACTATACTTAATTGTAATCTCTTATTTAGCATCAATTTTATGTACTAGATTTGGAAAATTTCATTTGTGAAGAGTGAGAGAGTAAATATTTTAGACATTTTGGGTCAGCTGTACTCTGTAACAACTAACTTAACCCTGCCTTTTTGCGCAAAATCAGCCATAAACCATCCATAAACAAATGAGCCCAGTTATGTTACGATAAAACTTTATTAATGGTACTGAAATGTAAAATTCATGTAAGTTTCACATGTCATGAAATTTTACTCTTCTTTTGATTCTTTTCAATCGCTTAAAAAAATAATTCTTAACTTGTGAGCCATACTTGGCCAGCAGCCTATGGATTGCTGACCTTGTAGTAGACCATAGCCTCCATAAAGGTGAGGAGGGAGAGCCTCATCATCAATGTGTCCCCAGCACTCAGGGGCAGTGCTCTCATATAGCAACATATCACTAAATATTGAATTTGGGTAAATGAGTACTCAAAGAAGGTCAAGATTATGGAAGATTCAGTTTTCACCAAAAATAATTACACTAGGCATTTTAAAAACTTAGTAGAAATTATTAAAGACTGAAAGAACCCAAGGAAGGCCAATACTTCTTCCCAGTTCTCCGGTCCCTTTTTTGCCCCTCCCTCATCTGTTTACACCCTCTCTCTCAAATTGTCCCAGGAACTCCAACTTTTTCTCTTCTATTATGTGGACTAATATTTTTTCTTTGCAACTATTCTCCCCAAACTTGCATATTGAAACCAATCAAAATATTTGAATGAACAGAGGGATTTGCCCCACAAGTCAGGGAACAAACCTGCCAGTTCTATTAGTGACATCCTCAACAGGTCATTGGTCTCAGGCAACACGCTTAAAAACTGATTTTTTTTCACATATAAAATGGAGACAAGTATCACCTATTGAACTAACTCCATACATTTTCTTGAAAGTTCCACATGAATTAGTAAACATATTACTTTGATGTAAACAAGTTTTTCAAATTCCTAAAAAAAATTTAACAGTAAACATGTTTTTCAAATTCCTAAAAAAAATTTAACAATTACCAATAAAGATTTTAGTGATTGTTATGATGATCAGTGTTTATAAGGAATTTGATCCTGCCTGCTTAACAAATCAAATTTGTTTTAAAAGGGTCATCATTGGGGATCCCTGGATGGCTCAGCAGTTTGGTGCCTGCCTTCGGCCCAGGGCGTGGTCGTGGAGTTCCAGGATCAAGTCCCACATTGGGCTCCCTGCGTGGGGCCTGCTTCTCTCTCTGCCTGTGTCTCTGCCTCTCTCTATATCTCTGTCTCTCATGAATAAATAAATAAAATCTTTTTAAAAATAAAATAAAAGGGTCATCATTATAACGAAATTTCTCATCTTAAAATAAAAATAAATTAGGCTTCACAGGCTTTCTAAGGAGAAATATCAACTACAACAAGGATAACTTTCATACTATATTTTTTAACTGAGAATCTTGTATTCAACTGATTTTAAACTATTAATACAGGAAAATGAAAAATGACAACATCTGAATTTTAATTGTATCAAAAATAAAAACTCAGCCAGCCTAATCTAAAAAAATATGAAAATTTACACCTTTAGGATGTTATGCTCTAGAAAAATGTGGCTATTTCTAAAGATATTTAACTTTTTTTATTTAAAGATTTTATTTATTCATTCATGATAGACATAGAGTGTGAGAGAGAGAGAGGCAGAGACACAGGCAGAGGGAGAAGCAGGCTCCATGCCAGGAGCCTGACGCAGGACTCGATCCCGGGACTCCAGGATTGCGCCTCAAGCCAAAGGCAGGT
Source organism: Canis lupus baileyi (assembly GCF_048164855.1). NCBI lineage: Eukaryota > Metazoa > Chordata > Mammalia > Carnivora > Canidae > Canis > Canis lupus. Next base: position 14,222,545 of record NC_132866.1, read on the forward strand.
GCCAAACTGCTTAGCCACCCAGGGATACCCCTTAAAGATATTTTAAAATGATATTTTATGCTAGTGGAATCCTTTTCTCTTTCATTAACCTGAAAGATAAACTTGGACTTTTAGTTAAAGTAAGAATCAAATGAATGAAACAGCAATGTATTGTCAATATGTAACACATTGGTCTTAAATAAAAGTATTGTAAAATTTTTTAGTCTTTCATACAATAATAAACAAGTCTCTTTTCTCCAAAATCATCTTTAATGTGTTGCGTAGCTACAGTTGCTAAGATTCTTTCTTTTTGCTTTTTCTTGAAAAATAATATTATGTTACATAGCCTGTGGGCCCCTCTTATCTTACCTTAACTTCTGCTATCATAACTACACAAAACTAAAAATCTACACAGACATATCTTTGTTTTAAATAAAGAATGACACATGGAAGTGGTTAGATTTTAAATTATTTTAAATATTTGCATTATCTTTCAAACCATAAATTCTCACAAATGAAACGTCTGGGTTTCTAGTCCAAACTATCCAGTTAATCTGTCCATTTTTGTACTTATTTGTTTATAAAATATGAAAGTAAAATATAAAATAACTAATTCTAAGCAAATGTGCCTCCATCATTTCAGAACAGGATGAAAACATCTGGTTGCTTTAATACTAAATGGAGTTTAGTATTAACTGGTTTTCTCCCTTTGGCTCTACAAAATCAAGTGTGGACCTAGAATGGAACATTCTTTCTTCTTCTCTATTACTCTAGGAAGTAATATCATCTCCCACAACTGCCACTGAGGGACTTTTCCAAAAAAGATTTTAGTCTCATTTTTTTTTTTTCTCTTTGTGGGGATGGTGTGGGAAAAGAGGTAGTAGAGGAAGGCAGGGAATTAAACCAAGTCCAGTCAATTTTTGAAAAAAAGATAATGTGTTCTCACCACCTTTCAGCTGTAAGCTCTTAATTGGTAAAAACCAAAGTTTGCTCAAGTTTAGCTTCCCCATTACTTTGTGAGTTCAAAGACAGCTTCCCCATTACTTTGTGAGTTCAAAGACATGAGTTTTACTCATGTTTTTATCTCTAGCACCTAGCATACATGGTGCAAGAGAAGTAGGAAAAGTTTAGCAAGAGTGCTGAAAGAATTAACAAATGGATGAAGGGTCAATGGTAAAGATCATCTGTGTAGCCATAGTGATACACTCCTTTAAAAGATAAGTGAAGACAATATTTAATTGGCTAGGACTATAGGGTAAGCCCCCCAAAAGAATAAGAGTACTCATTGTTATTGATTATTTTAAATACAAAAAATAATTATTGGAAGCCATGCAAAAATTTGCATTCATCTATTGTGATCTAAAACATTGTGTAGTTTTATGATTGATCACAGGATAGCAGGGATGAAAAAAAATATGATTGGATTAGAAACTAACGAGAATTTTGTACACCAAAGACCATTTTAATCAGTTGTTAGAATTTTTGTTCCTCTTGAATTCCTGTTTGCTTTTGACAATATTTTAGAATGAGGCAGGGTTAGAATTGCTTTTCACCCAGTAAAGAGTTACATGGAAAAAATGGCTCATCTTCTATTTTCTGGAGACAAAAGTGAGATTCTACTGAAAGGAGACAGGACAAGAAAAAGCATAATTAACTAACTCATTCTCAATATTCCTGCTCTCCATCCTGGTACTCAAATGGATCTTTTGTTTTAAAATGAACACTTCAGGACACACTGATGAGTTTGACGTTGATCAGTATATGTCCCAAGATTTCCTTGATGGCTTTCCTTTGCATTAAAGAAATAGATGTCCCCGGGCAGTTTAGCAAATCTGCTCATGTATTTGAAAAAGGCCTTCCAGCATTACTGCTTCACTTAGAGTAATACCATTGATTATTACAGCCACAACATCTGACATTGCTCAGAGATTATCCTTTCAAAAAAAGAATCAAGAACTATGTTGCTTATGGTAAAGACCAGTTTACCTATTTTACCATTAAAACTTTTTGTATTTCTTAGACAACACAGGACAAAAATCTAATGTGGAGTTACCAATAAAATCCTCGCAAGTTAATTTCTGACTGAACTCAGCCCAATTAAAATCCCCAGCCAGTCAGACCACATAACCAAACACCACAATAGGTAAAGAAACATATCCTGATAATGTTGTTCATATTATGCAGGCAGGAAGCTGCTGCCCACAGAGTCAACAGAATGTAGGAAATTCATGTGTCAGCATGCATGTGTCAGAATGCAAGGAGAGAAAAAATCTGGCTTTGACTATGTAGCAACTAAAGCTTTATCTGACAAATTCAAGGATACAATATGTACATCTCAGGAAATGCAATATGGAGTTAACCTGACCTTAGTGAAGACTTAGTATTATTATAATAGTCTACAATTGGATGTGAATATTCATTTGATCTTAACTATAAAAGGTTTTTACTTAGAGAGTCTACATTAGGGCATAGGCTTCAGAGCAGGGAAACATTCACAGCCCTTAGAAATGACTATGACTTGGTGATGTCCATTACAGTTCTTGGGAGTCAATCAACAGTGAATACTTCCTCACATGGTCTGTTGCACTGATGAGCACTGTATCTGATCTAGTAGGAGACAGTGCAGAGAGGGACAACAGCAACCCAGACAGGAGGACAACTTACAAAAACGTCTTGGGAAAGAAGTGATTCACACCATTAAAAATCCAGGTACAATAAACTGATAACATGGCCTCAGTAGTTAACCAAGTTCCTAAAATATAATCTGGGAGTTTATACAAAGAAACTATAATTCTGTCTGGATTCAGACATTACATGAATTTATTTAAAAACTAAAATGTAGGGGATCCCTGGGTGGCGCAGCGGTTTGGCGCCTGCCTTTGGCCCAGGGCGCGATCCTGGAGACCCGGGATCGAATCCCACATCGGGCCCCCGGTGCATGGAGCCTGCTTCTCCCTCTGCCTGTGTCTCTGCCTCTCTCTCTCTCTCTGTGACTATCATGAATAAATAAATAAAAATCTTTAAAAAAAATAATAAAAAAATAAAAACTAAAATGTAGGGGCACCTGGGTGGCTTGGTCAGTTAAGTGCCTCTCTTCAGCTCAGGTCATGATCTCGGGGTCCTGGGATTGAGCCCTGTATCAGACTCCCTGCTCAGGGGGGGAGTTGGCTTCTTCCTCTCTCTCTGCCCCTCCCCACTCTGGGTGAGTGCTCTCTTTCTCAAATAAATCCATAAAATCTTTTTAAAAACCCTAACTTGTATATCTTTTGTTTTTAAAGAAGAAAAGACAAAAACCAATTAAATTATTTTTTAAAAAATGTATCAGACCAGTGAGACAACCCCAGTAGTCTATACCATGTCCCTACAAAAGGGTTTCAAACCTAAAGCCACAGGAAAATTTTGAGAGGCCGCCAATGAGTCATCAAATAAGAACCTAAGCACCCATATTTAGTGCTTACAAGGTACTCAATTTTTACCATATTTTTGTTCAATAAATGTGAATTACTACAGCATTATTTTATAGCCCACTAGAAAAATGTTATTCCATGATATTAAATTCACCAGCACAGAGATGCTTTCTGGAATATCAAGCAAGTACTGAGTTCTGAATTTGTGCCAGAACATTACAAACACAAACCACAATTTCTTCGGCTTCACATTAAGAAATCAGATGGTGCCGAGGGAATAAATGTGCATTCTTAAGGGACAATGTCCTCCAAATAAAGGAAGCGCTTGATCCTAACTCAGAGTTAAGAAGTTCTAGAATTATGTCTGCGATTACGCCTATATAATTTACATTGATTACAAGCTGTTTTCTGGGCTACACGAAGGAAGCCTGGTGGGAGTAGGAGGAAACAGGTGGTTAGATAAATAGGACTTTAACTTTCTGACAGGAATCACAAGGAGAATCTCAGCTTTACTCCCATGGAGTCAGATGTCAGTGCCTTGTAAAGGAAAAGTATCCAGAAGAGAACTCCCAGGCTCAGGAATATGTCTCTTAGTGGCCGGGACAGTGGCCAGTGATTTTTTTTTTTTTTTTTCAAATAGAAAGGAGACCAGGAAATCTGGATGAGAACCCAGCACTAGAGATCTATTCACAAGGGGGAAAAAAAACAGCTGACAGAAACACAACAATATAATCCACACTTCCCCAGTTTGCACAATAGCCTATAGAAGAGTGCAATCCTAAGGTAGAAAAAATAAAATAATTATCTTTGGCTCAGAGCCACCAGCAACAAAACAGATCTCGATGACACAATTATAGTTACGTGCAAATGACAGATCACTAGATACGGCTAGCTTCTGACTCAGAGTCTGAGTGAATGAATCAGTTTGTCCTGGTTGGCATTAGGCAGGCAGTCTGTGAACAAAGGAGTTATTTGAACAGCCCTCATGGTTGCCTCCAGCAAATGGTGAGGTGGAAAGAATGATGTAGATAACAAAGATTATCACACTGAAGAGGACTGCCATTAAGACTCACCAGGATTTGCATCACTCTAGGCTCACATGCTCCATATTAAAAATCAGAGCCTTTCCAGTGAAGGCAAGGGGACGGTGCCTCACCTGGCTTTAGCTGTGTCTGAGTAAACTCTGAGAATTCACAACACAATCCTAAAGGCTGTTCTATCTGTTGGACCTTTCATTTTTTAACAAGTCATTTTTTTTTTAAACAAGTGAGTCTCTGTAAAGAACTGTGCAGGCACCAGGGTTGTTTTCTGCCATGGGTATTAAGGAATCCAAATTTAAAATACACAGTACAGTGTACAGATGGGCCGACAGCTCTGGAATGGCCAACTGGAAAATGTTTTCTCCAAGGAACTAAACGATACCAGAACCATTAAAGTATTTCTCAGCCTTACTTGCATATTCAGTTCAGCTGAATTATTCAGAGAGCTTTAAAGCCTTGGCATTAGTTTTGGTTTGCTTATTCGTTTTGTTTGTTCAGCACTTTTTCTCTTTTTTAAAAATATTTTAAGTTGAGGTCTATTTCGTGTGATTGGAAGTGGGTGTAATCTGGATTCTGCTAGATTTCACTAATTTATAGCTGAAAAACCAGGCATTCATCCCAGCAGCTGCCATGGATGGATTTGGGGGGAACATGGCAACTCAAGTGTTACTCTGTGGAGTAGAGTGAATGCAGCAGGCGTTTCTCTCTAGGAACTGAATCCAGAAATGGGAAGACAGTGACAATGAAGATTGGAAGGAAGTGCCTAAGGTGGTGGTTGAAAGTGCCTACAAAGTCATCAAGCTAAAATGATTTACCAACTGGGCTATTGGATTAAGTGTGGCTGATCTCACTGAATCCACGTTGAAAAAAAATCTATCCAGGATTCCTCCAGTGTCAAAGATGGTGAAGGGAATGCATGGCATTGACAACAAAATCTTCCTGAGCCTTCTGTGTATCCTGAGTGCTCAGGGATTAACCACTGTTATCAACTAGAAGCTGAAGGATAATGAGGTTGCTCAGCTCAGAAGTGTAGACACCTTGTGAGATGATGAAAACACCTGCTTCCGGCTTTTAGGCTGTAGAAATTTAAAACTACAATGTGATTAACCATGAGCCTTTAGTCTTTCATCCATTTATATGGATCAAAGGTTGCTTTTATCTTCCTAAATATGTAAATTGGGCTCACAGAATCGAAGCTATACTTGGTTTAATGCTTGCAATAAGAGCCCTTAACAAATAAAATTAACTAAATAGAGGTATATTTAACATTCAATAAAATATACAAGTCTTTTGTGTTCAATGAGTTTTTTTAAATTGTGATGAAGTGTAAATAACATAAAATCTTCCATTTTAACCATTTTTGAGTACAGTTCAGTAGCATTAAATACATTCATACTGTTGTGCAGCCATCACCGCTATCCACCCAAAGAACTTCTTAATAAATTAAGGTAAAATAAAACTCTAAACACATTAAGCACTAACTCCTCTATGGGTGCATGGGTGGTGCAGCTGGTTGAGCATCCAACTTTTCGTTTGGTTCCGTTCATGTTTTGATCTCAGGGCCCTGATTTCAGGGTCATGGGATCAAGCCCCAGACAGAGCCTCATGTCATGCTCATGTCGTGTTCAATGTGGAGTCTGCTTAAGACTTTCTCCCTCTCCCTGTGCCCCTCCTCACCCCTCTCTCTCTTTTTTATAAATGAATAAATCTTTAAATACTAACTGCTCTATGTTATGAAGCATCTTTTTATATGCTCACTTGCCATCTGTATATCTTTTTTGGTGAGATACCTCTTAAGGTTTGACCTATTTTTTTTGGGGGGGGGGTTGTTTTCTTTGTTGAGATATAAGAGTTCTTTGTATATTTTATATATTTATTAGATGTCTTTTGCAAATATTTTCTCCCAGTCTGTGGCCTGCCTTCTTATTCTCTTGACATTGTCTTTTGCAGAGCAGAAGTTGGTAATTTCAGTGAAGTCTAGCTTATCAATTTTTTTCTTGGTTCATTTTTAATATTAATCTACAGGAACTCTTTTTATACTCTAGATACAAGTTCTTTCAGAGTTATGAGCTACAAGTATCTTTCCCAGTCTGTAGCTTGTCTTTGTATTTTTTAAATAATTCCTTTTCATGGCAGAAATTTTAAATTTTGATGAAAATCAATTTATTTTTTTTAATGGTTAGAACTTTTCATGCCCTATCCAAAAAATTCTGCCTATCCCAAAATGGCTAAGATATTCACTTATGTTTTCTTTCTATAAGGTTCCATGTTCTCGGTTTAACATTTAGTTCTATAATCTATCTCAAATTAAGTTTTATGTATGTAGTGAGAGAAGGGTGTATTTTATATATATGGATATCTATTTTTTCCAGCAATATCTGTTTGAAAAGTCTTTCCTTTCTCCCACTGGATTGCTTTGGTACCATGGTAAAAAATCCACAGATCACATATACGTAAGACTCTATTCTGTTCTCTTGATCTATATGTTTATCTTTTTGCCAATACCACAGTGTCTTGATCTAAGCTTTAAGGAGTAAGTCTTGAAATCAGGCATTGTAATTTTACCTGTTGTGCTTATTTTTCAAGATAGTTTCAGATATTCTGGGTCCTTTGTATCTCTATGTAAATTTTAGAATTAGGTTGTGTATTTCTTCACAAAATCCTCCTGGTGTTTTAATAGGGATTTCATTAGTATATGGACTTATTTGGAATGAACTGACATCCAGATGTTAATAAGCCTTCTAATCCATGAACATTATCTCTTAGGCATTCTGTAATTTCTCTAAGTAATATTTCATACTTTTCAATATAGAAGTCTTGCATATCTTTTGTAAGATATCTGTATTTTCCAAAGTATTTGATGTTTTTTGATGCATTCATATTTAGTATCATTTGATATTTAATTTAAATTTCTCATTGCTTGTATACAGAATACAATTAATTTTTTAATATTGCCTGTGTATCTTATGTTCATGCTAAATTCATTTGTTCTATTATACTTTTGGATGATTCCATAGTATTTTTTAAATACTCACTGATATTGTTTGTGAATAATGAGAATTTTACAACTTTTTCCCAATTTAGATATCTTTTGTTTCTTCTTCTTGCCTCAGTGCACCAGCAAGAACCTTTAGTACACTGTTGAATACAAATGATGAAAGCAAACATGCTTGGCCTGTTTCCAATCTCAGGGGAAAGGATTTAACAATTGACCATTAACTATGATGTGAGCTGTAGGTTGTTTTGGGATGCCCTTTACCAAACAGAGGAGGCTGTCATCTATTCCTGGTTTGCCTAGAGGTTTCATCATGATGGAGTATTAAACTTTGCCAAATTCCTTTTCTGCATCCATTATGAGTTTTTTCCTTTACTCTGTTAAGTGGTGTATACCATCAGCTTGGTTTTCAAGCGTTATTATTTTTTTTACGATTTTATTTATTCATGAGAGACACAGAAAGAGAGGCAGAGACATAGGCAGAAGGAGAAGCAGGGTCCCTGCAGGGAGCCTGATGTGGGACTTCATCTCGGGACCCCTGAACTGAAGGCAGACACTCAACCAATGAGCCACCTGGGCATCCCGGGTTTCTGTTTTGTTTTTTTAAGATTTTATTTTATTTATTCATGAGAGACACACACACACACACACACACACACAGAGAGAGAGAGAGAGAGAGAGCAGAGACACAGGCAGAGGGATAAGCAGGGTCCCTGCAGGGAGCCCGATGTGGGACTCCATCCCGGGTCTCCAGGATCATGCCCTGGGCCGAAGGCAGGCGCCAAACTGCTGAGTCACCCAGGGATCCCCTCATCCCAGTTTTCAAGCCTTAAATCAACCTTGTATTTGTGGAATAAGCCCCACTTCACCATGATAAATTATCCTTTGTGTATATTATAGGTTGTTAAAAGTTTCGTGTTATGTTCATGAGAGTTATTGATCTATAATTAACTTTTCTTCTAATATCATCATTAGGTCTCAGAGTTATTCTAACATCACAAAACGAAGTAAGAAGTATTTGTCTCCTGCTTATGAAAGAGTATTGTCTCCACTTTATGAAAGAATTTGTGTAGATTGGTTTTATTTCTTCCTCCAATGTTCGGCAGAATTCATTAATAAAGATACCTGGGGCTGTAGTTTTCTTTGTAGTAAGACTTTCTTTGTAGTTTTCTTTGTTGATTACAATTTCAACTTATTTAATAGATACAGGGCTATTTAGAATCTTATATAAGTTTTGGTAATTTGTGTTTTTACAAGAAATTTGTCTACTTTATGTTGCAAAATTAATTGGCATAAAGAAGTTTATAATATTTGCATTATTCTTATAATGTCTACAGAATCTGTAGTGGTGCCCCCCTTTTTATTGCAGATATCAGTAATATTTCCTCTCATTCTTGATTACATTTGTTGGGGTGTATCAATTCTACTTGTCTTTGAAAGTATCACATTACAGGTTTTTTAAATGTTATTGTACTGTATTGTCTAGATTGCTGTTTTGTTTTGTTTTTTTTTTTTTTGCTTAATAGATCATTGAGATTTTCCGAAATTGATAATATAAATATTCCTCAATTTTTAATAGTTGCATAATATGTCCTGGATTCCATCCATATTTAAATCATTTCCAGATTTTTCAAAACTACAAACAATGTTGTATTCTTGTTTAAAGTCATCACACAACTCATGCTATAACCTAGTAGTACTTGCTAGATCATAAACCATGAAATTAAAATGTTCATAGTCTCCAAAAACATTGCAATGTAAGAGTATGCCTTTTCATCCTAAATTCACCAATACTGGTATCATCTTTTTGTTTAATTTTTGCCAATTTCTTAAAGAAATTTATCTTATTTTTATTTGCATTATAAATGAGTCTAAGCATCTTTTTATATGAATAGCAGCCTTTGTATCTTTTTCTATTAATTATTGATATCCCTTGCCCATTTTTCTTTTTTTAATTAATTTTTTAAGGTTCTCTCCACGTTATTCACGTTAACATTCCACTTACCACCCGTTGCAAACTCATTCTCCCAGTTTTGTGTGTGTATGTGTCTGTGCATGTGTGTGTTGGGTATTTTTTGTGATAAGTGTTAGAAATAGATGAATGTTTATAAGGCATTTGGCACAGTGCAGAGCAGATATCCAATGCACAGAACTGTTATTAATCTTGTCATGTGAATGGCTGATGCTAGGAGCCTCCTTTTTTGCTTGTACTACTGACATCCATTAGGAAGCTAAACGCTTCATTTTCTCTACACTTCTCAACTTACATCAGACTCCACCCCCACACACCAGTCATGAAGAACTACTGCTTTCTTACTCCCACATTCTGTAATGAACTAGCTAAATTTAAATCTTCTACAGGAAATTGAGTTTTAATTAATATAATCCAACTCGCACTGAAAACACTGATGCCATTTTTCATGACATGCATCAGAAAATAATTCAAATTCTTATGACTCATCCTTGAGAACGAAATGTCCTCGGACAGTGGAACACAGGTGTAACAGGTGTCGTCAGCCTTGTAGTCTCTGTCTTGTGCTCCCAGATGAGAAATAACATATCCTGGATAAGAAATGAAGAAATGTTGATGTAATTTGCTACATTCCCTGTGCACCTTCTGCCACAGGAAAAGATTTCAATGGACTGTCTTGCTCAGCTTGACCTGACAGGCTTCAATGATATAAACAATTTCTGCAGGTGTTATTTGATAAGACGGGCCCTTTTAAAAAAGAATCACAGGCTCCATGTGAACCTAGATGAAAAAAGTGGTTATGAGGAATGGAGAGAGTGTGAGAACTGACAGTTAACTACACTTGGAAATAAAGCTTTTCAAGTGAAAGACTCTAATTACTGCTGGATGCTTTAAGAAGTCCTTTACCTTCCTTTGGCCCAGATTAATTAAGCCCAAACCAATTTTCTGTCACTAGGAAAAGTAGAAAGCTGGGTGAATATCAGCCTTACAATGATGTGTGTCCTCATGTATTTTATCCCATCTTCAAGCAACTTCATCTGAATTTTTAACAAAAATAATTCATTTGATGACTCATTTATTTGAAAGAGCATCTATTAACCACTTATTAAAAGTTTTTCCCCCACTCTGTATGTTTTAGCACCTAGCACTGAGCCTGGCATAATCACCAATGTTTTTTAAAAAGATCTTTTATTTATTTATTTGAGAGAGAGAGAGAGACAGAGAGACAGAGAGAGCAAGAGCACAAGCAGGGAGGAGGGTCATAGGGAAAGGGAGAAGCAGACTCGGAGCAGGAAGCCCAATGCGGGGCTCTATCCCAGGACTCCAGAATCATGAACTGAGCTGAAGGTAGACGTTTAACTGACTAAACCACCCGGGTGCCCCAATTATTGATGTTTAATAAACATTTAGTTGACAAATAAATTAATGAATGAAACCAGGTGTTGTGCTAGGCAGTATGGATATGTTTTAATCACTGCCTTTCTTGGCAGCATTTGAAACAGTTACCCTTCCTTTCTTCCTTGAAGTTCTGTTCTTATGCTTCCTCAATGTCACAGTCACCTGTTTCTGCTCCTAACTCTGGGCAATCCTTGCTGTTCTTTGTTAGTTCCTCCTCTACTCGCCTGTTACATTTTGGTAGTTCCTCCAGAGTCTGTCATAGGCCTTCTTCTAAGTCTGCTCACTCTCCCCAGATCATTTTATTCATCTCTAAGACTTTAGTTATTGTTTATATGTGGACAACAAATCTTTATTTTGAACCCAGATATCTCTCTTGAGTGACAGATCATATATCTAGTTGTCTCTGGGTTTCTCCCCTTAGGTATCATACAGATACCTCATATTCATCAGCATTAAACTGGAACTCATCATTTCCCCTTTACTCCCTTCCACATGCTTCTGCCTCACAACACACTATCTCAATAAACAGCACTCCCACGCAACCTAGATTTCAAGCCAGAAACCTGGAAGTCATGTTTGAATCTTCTGTCTTCTTCACTTCTTTCTCCTCTGTTCTGTGCAACCAATCACAAAGTCCTCTTAATTCTAGGGCTACATTTCCCCAGAATCTATCTCCTCCTCCCAATCTTCTTTACAATGATTTTGGTCCAAGCTGCTATCAATTTTTACCTTCTCCTACTACAGTAGTCTCCGATCTCCCTGCCTTCAGTCTTGTTCCTCTTCAATTTCTTACTCATTCTGTAGTAGAAAAGAATGATTCAGTGTAAATATAGTCAGATTCTTCCCCTTCTTGAAACTTTGTCTTTTGTCCTTAAAGTAAAATCCAAGCATCTGAAATAGGTTAATAATGCATTCTAGGATCTTGCCTATGCTGTTTCTATACCATATGAGATTCAGATCCTTGAACACTCATAGTATCACCTTTTACCTGAAGGCTTTCATATGGCCCTTCCTTCTTCCTGAAACAGTCACCTCCCATCTCCACACCACCCTTCATCATGCTAACTCATTCATTCCTCCATGTCTATTACCATTGTGCTCTTAACACTTATACCACAAAATTCAACACATACTTTGTAGCTTTTTTTCTTCCTCGTTAAAAATAAGCTTTGTTAGTGTGGAGACAATGTGTACTGAACTCTATCATCTTGCTAGCATTAGTGTCATGTCTGGTACATCGTACCATATATTTGCTGACTAAATGAATGGGATGGGATTCAAACAAAAATAAAACATAGGCTCTACCCTCAAAGAGCCAGGAGGAAAAAGGCAAAATGATTAGTTATAACGGAGCCAAAATTATGTGTCATAACATAGGTATATGTAAAAATTAAATGAGAGTTAAAAGACATCATTTTTGCCTAATAGAGAAGGGCCCAGAAAAGGCTTTATAGAGAAAATGACACTTGAACCAAACCTTGAAGAAAAAGTGGACATTCAGAGTGTTTGGAATATGCAAATCTATTGCTTTAGCTGGTAATGTCCGGCATTCATTCTTCCTCCTTGTGCTAACACTCCCACTTTCTTCTGGAGAAAAACGCTTCTCTTTTCTCAGTGTATGAGGTTTGCATTCGGTGGACCTCATCCCCTGCCCCACCTCTCAGCCTGGCCTGGCCAATCAGAATTGGAGAGAGTGGTTCAGACACTCGCACCTTGTCCATGCAGGTCAATGAGAGCCACTCAGAGACTTGCTAGAACTAGCCGAGGAGGAGCACACTTTCTAGGGGTATAGATACACTGACACTAAAAGCCTGAAGCTGCTAGTAGCTGTCTCCTCCAGCATGTGGCCAGAGTTTACCTGAAGATGAAGCTGGAAGAGTGAAAAACAGGCCTAGGGGTGGAGAGAGAGCCAGGTCTAATTATTTTGTTAAAGCCCTTGGGTCCAGCTGTGCAGAAGACCAATACTGGTCTTCCAATTAGTATTCCAGGACTTAACTTACTTAAGAGAGACAGCACACTCCTTCTTTGTTTTGTTTTTTTGTTTTAGTTTTTTTTAAGTGAATTTGGGTTGGGTATCTGATCTTTGACAAGTAAAAGTGTTCCAACTTACTCAGCACTTAATAAGTAACTATTTTTTTTTTTTTTAGTAACTATTAAAATGTGTACAAAAGTAATAGAAAACACAAGACAAGGTTTCAGGTCAAGGGAATAAATAGTAAGTGAAGGAGGAAATTAAGTTTTAGACAGCTTAAAAATGGGGAGAGATCTATATCTATATATCTATATCTATATCTATCTATATTCATAGATATGTAGATATAGATATATCCAGCATTCATTCTTCCTCCATTACCAGCTGAAGATATATATATATCTTTATATAGGCAAGAATTTCATGCCTTTTAAGGCACCTATCTGACGGCTCCTCTTCATCGCTCAAATTGTTATACATAAGAATCATGGCACATAGGGGCACCTGGGTGGCTCAGTGGTTAATCATCTGCCTTTGGCTCAGGGCGTGATCCCAGGACCCTGGGTTCCAGTCCTGCATTGGGCTCCCCTTAGGGAGCCTGCTTCTCCCTCTGCCTATGTCTCTGCCTCTCTCTGTGTGTCTCTCATGAATAAATAAATAAAATCTTTTAAAAAAAGAATCATGGCACATAATATAGGAATGATTTGTCCAGTTTTGTTCAAAGATGGCTATTTATTTTGTTCATGTTAAACAAAAAGATTCAAGGAAGTGGTAAAGAGCTCATTTATTATATCTACGTTCAGCTATTAGAATCAGTCCTTAAACCAGCCATTATGATGTCATTCTTCTTGACAGGCGCCAGGAAACAATTCCTACTCTTAATGTATAACCAAAAGATTTGCATAATCTGTACTATATTCAAACGGCATACATTATGACTAGAGCGCTGCCAGCTTATGATGACGTGACTTCACTACGTTTTCTGCATGATCAAATTACACATCTGTTGCAGTAGATCTTCTCAACATGTCTTGTATAATTTTAATAGTGCAACTTTCCTATACACATGAAACCTCATTTCTGTTTCCTAACAACTCAAACATAGTTCTGTTTTAGACAGTCTTCTATCTGGCACACCATGCTTTTACTTAATTGGAAATCAAAAACTTATATGCTAAACAATTTATATAAAAAGTATTAGTAGAGTACCAATAGGCTTTTATCTCTCTATAACGCAGGCTCTAAATTAACTTCAGCATTTGCTGAAATGTTCTAATTGAGGTTCATAGGCTTATTGGTAGTGCTCAAAATTGTACTTATATGTGGAGATCCCACTAAATTTAAACCTCATGCTCCATATAATCTTCAGAAGGTAACTAAATATAATATAAGGAAAAAATAGGTATGCCTCACTTTAACTGTTGCCTTGCCTAAATTTCCTATAGTTAGAGTACCCATTGCCCTAAAATATCCCATATTGGGTATAGAAGCTTTAACATAGCAAAAAATAAAGGAAAATTGAAATAAGTTTTTGGCATTTATAAATTAGCTTGATAGATGAGACCTCATGAATTCCCAGTTAAAACAGTTAACTTGCTCCAATGTACATTAAAACAGAGCTTCCAAAGATAGAAACTTATTATATAAAACTTAATAAAGGACTGATCATCTCACTGTTTCTCCATTTCATAGCCCCCAAATTTTTGCCGGTTACTAAATTTTTGCCTGGAAAAAAATAAAGGATATCCCATGATGGAATATCATAGCCTGAATCCTGTAGTCCCATCCATTAAGGCCCCATACCAATATCCAATATTACTAAAATTACTGATTCCAGCCAGTCAATAATTATAAATGAAATTATTCCTTTTTCTAAAAAAAGGATTTATCTATTCATGAGACACACACACACACACACAGAGACAGACAGAGACAGAGAGACAGAGACACAGAGGAGAAGCAGGCTCCACTCAGGAAGCCCAATGTGGGACTCGATCCCGGGATTCTAGGATCACACCCTGGGCCGAAGGTGGGCGCCAAACCGCTGAGCCACCCATATTTTAGATTTTTTTTTAAAGATTTATTTATTTAAGGCAGAGACAGAGATATCAACAGAGAGCATGAGCAGGGAGAAGAGGGAACAGGGAGCCTGACTCGGGGCTCAGTCCCAAGATGCTGAGATCATGACCTGAGCTGAAGGCAGATGCTTTAACCAGCTGAGTCACCCAGGTGCCCCTAAATGAAGTTGTTCCATCCCTTGCTTTGGGTAGTGATTACATGGGTGCTTACCTTTGTCAAAACTTATCAAAATCCACTCGAAATCTGTGCATTTTATTGAGATGAATTACATCTCAAAAAGTGATTTAAATTTAAAGAAAAAACAACTGCAAAGAAAATGTGTTTCACATAGCCACTATGCTTTTCATGCAAGCCAGAAAGGACTTTTTTTCCTTTAAAAAGAAAAATAAAAGCATGTACTTTTATTGAAGTCATTATAAGCTGATTTACACTGTCTTGTATTAGCCGATTATTAAATTTTAGAAACTTTGTGAGCCAGCTGTTAAGCTATTGTTATCTTGAAATTAGCCATGGTAGAGGCCTTTACAACACATTACAAATCAGGGCTCCTTCCATCCTCGCAGCCTCAGTGAGCTGGTTTACTAGCACATCACTGTATTTATGATTTATATTACAATAAAGGCCTACTTTGCATGCTATGTTTAGAGTTATGGTCAGTAAACAAAGCAAATTTTCCAAAAATACAGTTCTATAAAAGTTATTTGTATTAATGTAGACTATCAATATCTCCTTGCCTGCTCCCCTTTGCTTTCCATCACCTGTGCTCTCAAGTAATAATTTCAATTATTTTGGCTGTTCATTTCTTAATTTGCCTTCATGTCACTAACATGCTTCTGTTGCTTATTTTTTTTCAGTTTTGGCACTATCTACTGGTTTCCCACATGAAAGATATGAATTTAGTCTTCTTTCTCACATAACATCTGCCATCATCACAAACACACTTTTTCCTACCTCTATCCTTCCAACATTGTGTTATACTTTGTTATATCAATAGTCAATGTTTACACTAACATGATCATCAAAATATTCACAGCTGAGCTATCTAATATTATGATTAGTATTACTTATCCTTCCTTGCACAACTTTTTGTTTTCTCTGGAGTTAGTAATATTCTTGTGGTTTTATTTGCTTAGTTTTCTATGTGCTTATCACTGACCGAAACTCTATCCCAGTTGCTTAAAATTCCTCTCAATATTTCCAATATAATCAGGTATTGTAGCAATTCCATTTTGGGAACACTTTTCTGGAGGCTATTTTCACTTAGATTTGTTGCTCTTCAGGACTGGTGCACAGCTATGATCCTGGGATTTATCTTCCCCACATCTATAAGATTCTCATTATCTCTCTTGTGAATTGGTAAATCAATTGCTGGATCAGTCATCCAAGTATTGCTGTTGACAAGTTCAAAGCACTCTGACTCCTAATCCCTTAGAAATGACCTATTTTTCACTTTGCGACTTTATCCTTCATATTCTGAGATTTTGTGATGATGTCAGTTGGAGAGCAGGTCTAGTGATTCCACTAGGCCTTTAATGGGTTCTTTCCATCTAAGAACTTAGGTCCTTTAATTCTTGAAAAATTTCCTTGATTTTTCTGCTCTCTTTCCAAACTCTTATTATACAGACATTGAACAAAATGAACTGATTCTTGATTCTTCTCTTTCTTTCTATTTTTTCTTTGCTTTTTTTTTTTTTGCTCTGCTTTCTGAGAGATTTCCTCAAATTTAGCTTTTCACTTTTATTTTTTTCAAAAAGCTCCTGCTAACATTTTAAATTTAATTTGTTTGCACCTCTCTGAAGATATCAATGATTTAAAAAATTTTTTCATCTCCCTACATAATCTCTTCCAAGTTGCTTTTCCCCATATTTATTCAGATAGGTCTTCTTGTTAAAGACATGTCTTGTGGATATTGACTGCTTCTATTTAAAAGTGAGGCTGTAAAACGTATTAATATTTCTTTGGGGGCCTCACTAGCTCAGTCAATTAAGAGTCTGACTCCTGACTTCAGCTCAGGTCATGATCTCAGGGTTGAGAGATCCAGCCTTGCTTCGGGCTCTGGGCATGGAGCCTGTTTAGGATTCTGTATCTCCCTCTCCCTCTGTTCCTTCCCACCGCTCTCTCTCTTTCTCTCTCTCTCAAAAAAAAATTAAATTAAATTGAGTTAAATTAAATTTCTGGACACATGGGTGGCACGTGTCAACGTGAGTTTCATGCTAGGGTCATCTGGCTGGACTGTTTCATTGAAAAATTTCTTTCCTTAAGTCATTTCTGTTGAACTTGTGAAATTCTTCAGAGAAGGATATTCCAGTCTTGTTTGGAGTGGTATGGTTCTCAAACTTGAGTGTACATCAGAATCACCTAGACAGCCTGTTAAAACACAGATTGCTGGCTCCACCTATAGAGTTTTTGAGATAGAGCTCCAAAAGTTACATTTCTATCAAGTTCGTATAGGATATTGATGCTGCTGGTCTTGGGACCATACCTAAAGGCTTACAACATTTAGAATGTAAGCTTTTCTTAATCCCTCTGTTCAGTAATTATACTCTATCCTCAACAGTGCCAGGTACCCTCTGTCCAGAGGCCTTTTATTTTATAGTTTCTAGAAAATAAATCTAAAATCTTCTGCCATAGCTGGGGAAGGGATGTTCCCAGCTTGAATGAGGAATAGGATCTGAGGATCTCAGTTTCCTAAACACATACCTAACCAATCCCTTTGTTTTTCAATCCCACCTTCATTTCTACCTTTAGAGGTACATAGTATTTCCAGTTTCCAAGTGTTTTGAGAATTCTTTAAGGGTAAATAAAGATGGTTTTCATCTTTCTATCTGCCATTTTGGGATCCACTTTCTCAAGTTTGCTAAGTCATTTCCCAATCACCCCTCTACTTCCAGCTTCCAAAATCATATTACTATCAACTCTTCTATATCATTTTCTCTTTGTCCTTTAGGTTTTCAAAAAAAAATCATTTTACTATCATATTAGAGTTTGGGGGAAGAAGGAGAGGTAAAAGTTTATGTTTCATCTGCCACCCTCAATTGGAAGTTAGAAAAGTCTTCAGTATCCAACAAATGATATCCCCAGTATAATATCTCAGAATATAAAAACAACAAAAGAAAATTGAATCATCCCCAAAAGTTCTGCTACACTGGTCAGTTCAGTTGTTTCAGACTTGGCAAAAGATGTAAACAATGTGCTTCACAGCTTCAGACTATATCCCTCCTATAGCCAAGTGTGTCATGGGTCTGGGATATAAGCCACACATATGAAATTCTGGTGACTCAAAACAAGAAATCTAAGTGTATGAACCAGAAAGCTCATCTTTGCATAAAAAGAAAAACACTAAAAATATTAATACCACGCTAAGGTACACTATCTGTTCCACACTGTCTTCTACTCAACAACAGTTAAAATGACTAGGATTCACTGAACATATATACACATCAGAAATATGCTAGTTACTTTATATTCTTTGTCTCATAGAATCTTTATAATAACCTGACACAATGGGTATTATTTTATACTTTTATTACCAGTTAGGTAACTGAATTCCAAGAGAGTTAAGTAACTAGCCCAAGGCCACAAAGGAAGGGCAGAACCAGAATAGGACAGCATATCTGCCTTATTCTAAAGACACTGCATGACCATTTTGAAATTGGGTGAGTTAAAAGCAAATAAAAATACTTACTTTGAACACAAAACCCAAGCTGCTTTCATAAAGCAATACAGCAACTTAAATTTAAGATTTTTTTTATAGATTTGAACTATATCTTATTTTGTGTATGACCTACACACCACCCACCAGAGCAAAACTTTAAGAAATAGTCACTAAATTGAAGATAGTTATAAGTTATTGAATAGCTCTATGAATAATACACAAGAACAAGTTCATTCAAGATTATTATAGACATGTCTGGTAAGTCTCTAGACAGATTTCTGCCAAGGTAAATCAACAGGACAGAACACCCTTCAGAAACACACAGAACTTGCTCCTAATCATTTACTTTGCAATATTTTCTGTCTTCTTAAATAAAAACAGATTCTATACATTTGAAACAACAGGTGGTTTTCCTAAAGGATACTTGGAGGGTGGATATTTTTGTTTTAGTTTATAAAGATCACTTTGAAGTTCCATGGTCTTTGGGGAATCTTCCAAATGAAGATTTTTACCAGACAAGAGAGATTCAGTGAGGGGCTAATGATCACATTTTAAAATCTAAAAAATGGGCATTTATTATCCATGAGTGAAAGTAATCCAGTAAAACAAATAAACAAGATAAAAGTGGGCAACAAGAGTAGAAGTGAAAAATAAGAGAAAAAAATTATAAAAATGTGTTTGGGAGAAACTCAGAAAGGAAAGGCAGAGATGTTAACAATTAGGATGAGAAGGAGATGAAGAAAAAAATGCTTAGAACTGCCCATGAAACGTCTTTGTTACAGGACTATGGGACCCACTTTGCTGGGAGGAGGAGAAATCACTCAACTACATTATGTTTTCACTTTATTGCAGGGCCAGGAGATGGGCTACAGAATCATAAAAAGCAAATGTCATTAACTAATACTGAATTTTTCATTCAATTTAAAAGGACTTGCTAGGAAACCAAACACAAAATGTGCTGCACAATTGAAAAGACAGCTTAGCTTATTTTAGAGAGCACAAATATTTCATTGATGTGCTATGCAGAATAATACCCCCTTCCAAAGAAATCCACCTCCTAATCTCCAAAACATGTGAATATGTAAGTCACATGGCAAAAAGAAACTAAGATTGTGGTTGGAGTGAAGCTGTTAATTAGCTGACTTTGAGATGGGGAGATAAGCCTGGATTGTCTAGGTGGGCCTCAACATTACAAGGGTCCTTATAAGTTGAAGAGGAGGGCAAAAGAGGGAAACCAGGGAGACTGAACAAGAACAACCTGGCTTTTAGTAGGCTGGATGGGGTAACATGCAGAAAGGGTCCACATGCCAAGCCCCCAGAAGCTAGAAAAGGCAAAAATCTATAGATTCTACTCTAGAGCCTCCAAAAGTAATGCAGCTCTGATGTCTTGCTTTCAGTCCAGTGAAAACCACATTACACTTCTGACCTTAGAATTGTAAGACAGCAAATGTGTGTTGTTTTAAGCCACCAAATTTGCGGTAATTTGTCAGAGCAACAATGGGAAACTAATGACAAGCCCATGTATATACACTCATCATTAGTCTTATCTTACTCTCTAAAGCAAGCCAGTCAATCGTCACTTAACAGTGTGCAGAGTAAAAATAAAACTGTCATTATTATTTTTGTTTGAACAAAAATTGACTCCGTTTTTCAGTTTCAAATAAGTATATTCCCAGTTAAACTTAATTAATGAGGTTTAATGAAAACAGAAATCAGAACTGAATTATACATGTATAAGTAAGTAGTCTATTTCGTGCATCATCATCATTGCATAACACTGTTGTAATATGGCCAACTATGCTGTTTTCTACACTCACTGAATGGATTAACCAAACGTCCTTCTCAATGAAGAACTTCCTCCATGGGTTTGTATGTATACATTAATTATTTAATTCTGGTAGTCTGTGATCAGCTATTTTTTCTAGATGCTTTCTCCATTCCTTTTAAAATGTTCCCATAGTAGTGAGTATTCCCAACTTCCCTTTTAACAATATCAAAGTATGACTGTGAATGGCAAATGGTTGTACTGAGAGCAAATTTGAATTTTTTGGGGGAAAAATCACCAGAACAAGAATTTGAGAAAGAAAGAGTTGTGGGTATCTAGTGTTCAAAAGTTAGCATTAGGTTATTTATTTATTCATTTGTTTTGATTTTTATTTAAGTCCCAGTTAGTTAACATGTAGTATAATATTAATTTCAGGAGATGTAGGTTGTTTAAATCTTAGCAATCACCTTCTCTCACCAAGATTACTAAAATGATTAGGTGCCAGGCCAATCTATAAAACTTAACCCACTAAGTATGTTAAGTGGAAGTTAATCATATGCATGAAGTCTTCCACATTTACTGGGTACCTGCAACGTGCAAGGCACTTTGATAGAGTTCAAAATCCAAAGATAAATGAAAATTCTTGTCCTCATATAGTTCACAATCCAGAGGAGGCTAACTATTATACCACTGCCAGATACTACACTATAATGCACATTGAGTAAAGGTTCAGTGGGGCACAGATGGCACGCTCCATTTGCTTGATGGTACAAGGAGACACTTGACAGAGAAAGAGATACTTGTGCAATACCTGAAAGAAATGAATATCTGTATTCCAATTACCTCCAAACTTTCTGGGAAGGAGGAAGCAGGGGCCACCACTGGAGGAGAGGTAGCTGAAACATCCCTAGTACCTAGTTAACTGCTTTCTGCATCTATGAAAAGAAAATCACTGTTGCATTTCTAAATCCAGGCAAATTGGTCCCTATGTATTTTGAATTGGGAAAGATGGCATTTATTGGAGAGGATTGAATTTAGGTAGTCCTGGGTTCAAATCTTCCTGGAAATTGTCACTGCATTATCTTGGTATTTTGCTTAGGCTTGCAGCCTCCGGTTTCTTGGCTGTGAAACAACTACCAACATTCCTGTCTTTTAAGATAGTGGTAAAGATTAGAGCTGGTTTATGTAAAGTACCTAGCATGAGAAATCAAAAATGGAATTTGAACTCTAACTCCAGAACACACACAAGTGTTCATGGATCAGGAAAAACACCAAACTCCTCAAAAATCACTGCCAAGTTTTACTGATGCCCCTCAGAAAAATCAGCAAAGTGCAACAAAAACAAAACCATCTCCTATTCATTGAAGAATAATTCTAGCAGCTCTGAGTCTGAATTGTTTTGTCATTTATCATAAACCTTTAACAATCCTCAGAGAGAAGTACAAGTTCTGTAAATAAAAGGGCCACATCTTAGTCACCTTTGGTTCCATATCACAATTATCATGATTTCTTGTTTAGCAGGTATTCATTTTTTACCTTAAAATGTAGTGAGAATATATATATATATATATATATATATATATATATATATATATAGTCAATCTGCATGCATGTAAATGGCAGAGATTATACTTACTTGGACATTATAATTTAAGAGTTGACAGAAGCACCAAGAATATATCCCTACTCAATAATTTATAAAATATTTTATTTGAGAAAGGGGAAAATAGCTTAAAGTAAATCCATTCATTTAAGAAATAAGCTGCATGAGTACATATTATGTGTCAAACACCATTCTATGCAATGGGGAGATAGTGAAAAAGAGAATTTCATGAAGCTTATATTCTAGTCTGAAAGATAGTGAATATGACAAAATTTATAAATAAGAAAAATAATAGGATAAGTGCTAAGAGACAAAGCAGAAAAGAAAAGCCAGAAGTGTCAGGAAACTACGTGGGGGTGGTAGCCATGCTGTGATGACAAGAGCTCCCAGATTCTGCATATATTTTGAAGGTGAGAACAACAAGATTTGGTGATGGATTGAACACATGAAATACTGTCAAATATTTGACTATTAGGATATTCTTGGAGTCAAAAGAGATTCACCCCAATTTCCCTTCATCAACAGAAATGTGCTAGATAATATTTCAATCACTTAATTCATGAAACAATATGAATTCTGTAGATGATAAATGATAAAGAGATGGGAATTTTAAAGTAAAGCTCGAAAGAAAACACATATCTGGTGGTAAAAGTGCTTGGCAGATCAATTGCCAAAGATCTTAAGTAGAATGACTTCACTTCATTTGATGGACTAACAATTCACTTCACAATCTTTGAAGACTAATGACAAACTCAAACCATCAGATTAAGACTCAGAAGTTGTATAAATAATCAGCAATTTGATTTTACACCAATTTTTCAGTGGTCTCAGAGCAAAAGTCTTCTATTTTTTTTAAACTCAAAAATAAAGAAAATGTCTTGATTAAACCAATTAGGTTCTTTTAACACTAGCAAAAGTAGAAACAGCAATATTTCTAAATTTTCACTTTTAGAGCCCTAAAACTTTATATTTTCTCTTGGATATAGATAGATAGATAGATAGATAGATAGATAGATAGATAGATAGATAGATACTAATTTGAAAATTTGTATCATATTTGAAAATTATAGGGATCCCTGGGTGGCACAGCGGTTTAGCACCTGCCTTTGGCCCAGGGCGCGATCCTGGAGACCTGGGATCGAATCCCACGTCGGGCTCCTGGTGCATGGAGCCTGCTTCTCTCTCTGCCTCTCTCTGTGTGTGTGTGTGTGTGACTATCATAAATAAATTAATTAAATAAAAAAATTTAAAATAAGAAAATTATATATGAAACAATTAGAATTTTATAGCTACATAAATGGGGAGGGAGGGAATAAAGGAAGGAAAGAAAAGAGAAAAGAAGGAAGGATCACTTGTTTACAAGGATTTGTCATTCTCAAACTTCCTCCAAGTTTTCGCTCATCTTGTTCAAAGTGGTACCAAAGAAATCCAGCAGATGGCACTCACACATTTTTCTAAATATGGTGCTGAATAAAAACAGGATTGCTTAAACTTTGTATTTCAGACCAGAAAGACCGAATAAATCATAGTCAGAAGCAAATGCATTTCAAAATTTTCTATTACCATGGAGAAATAATGCTTTTAAGCTACTCTAATGCACATTCATAGCTTGCAAGCAACTTACAATTTTCACTTCCTATTCTAGTAGCCGGTGGAAAGTAAGCATTCAAAGCCATTACCTGCCAATCAACAGCTTGATAATAGAAAGCTGTAAGTAAACATTGAGAGACCCACAAACTTTTTCCATGATGGGATATGGGATCATTATTTTCTTCTGGTTTCCTTTCAATGCTTTTATTGGTTGTTCTACAAAGATAGGTTCTGAAATTAGCAAACATTATTACTGCCAATTTTTAGCTAAGTAAACAGGGTCTCAGAAAATAAAAAATGAGGGGATAGAATAATTCAACCAAGAAATAATCAACAATAAATGAAGTCAACTTCTTTAACTAGAGAAGCAATAATTTATACTTAAACTCTCAATTAATAAATATGAGTTAAATGAACAAGGTAATTCTAGCCATATTTTAGCATACATTTATTGAACACTTCCTAAATGCCAACACTGTTCCAGGCTTTGAGAAAAAAGTGGTGCATAAGACTAACAATACCCTTGCTCTCATAGAACTTGTGTTTCACGTGGATGGAGCTGGAGGGTATTATGCTGAGTGAAATGAGTCAATCAGAGAAGGACATGTCAGAGAAGGACATGTTCTCATTCATTTGGGGAATATAAATAATAGTGAAAGGGAATAAAAGGGAAGGGAGAAGAAATGGGTAGGAAATATCAGAAAGGGAGACAGAACATAAAGACTCCTTACTCTGGGAAACGAACTAGGGGTGGTGGAAGGGGAGGAGGGCGTGGGGTGGGGGTGAATGGGTGACAGGCACTGAGAGGGGCACTTGACGGGATGAGCACTGGGTGTTATTCTCTATGTTGGCAAATTGAACACCAATAAAAAATAAATTTATTATTAAAAAAAAGAACTTGTGTTTCAGCGGTTAGAAATAGAAAAGAAAAAAACAACAAACAAGAAATGTATCAGAAATGACAAATAGTATGAAGAGCATTAAACTTGAGTGTGTGATAATGTGACCAAGTAACTACTTTAGATTGACTGCTTAAAGGAGGGCTTCTCAGAGGAAGTGACATCTGGGTTGACACTTGAATGACAGAGCAGACAGTCTTACAGAGATCAGGAAGAGGAGCATCCCACGCAGAAGAAACAGTTCCCAAAATGATCCCAAGGCCAGAGCAGAAAAACCAGTGTGGCTGGAGAGGAATTTTCAAGGAGGAGAGTGGCATGATATGAATTTAAGAGGTAGCTAAGAGCCAGGATAGAAGGAAGGAAGGAAGGAAGGAAGGAAGGAAGGAAGGAAGGAAGGAAGGAAGGAAGGAGGGATGGTGGATGGAATAGAAGGGGAACAGAAAGAAATGAACAAGAGCACTAATTTCAGGTAATCAGAGATTCTTTTATATGTTGATCTTTCTGGAAGTTTTCTATTCACAATCCTGTCTTATCAAGTACTGAAAAATGAATATAACTCTTATTATTTGGTATCTTAAGAAGGTGCCTTCCTTTAGGTTATCACCTTAAATTATCAATGACCACAGGGTAACACTGAAAAAAATAAATCTGTACAAAATGTAACAAAGTGGGGTGAATTATTAATTTCAAGAGATACCCAGGAGGTGAATTTTCAGTAACACTTGAGTCTGTTTTGTACTGATTTGCCCTTTCCACCTCATAGAGAGTAAAAGATGCTCTTAATGATTTACATGTACTGATTCATCAATGTTTTCTGGTACCAAAAGGATGATTTAAATGATTCTCAAAGTTCCCTTATCTTCTAATATTTACCTGTTATATAAGACTTTATTATAAGCATTTTTTCAAAAGCAATGTATTTTTAACGTTGTTGGAAATGAAGCCCAAGCAATTAAACTGTAAATAGGGGACCCATTGCCCTCTGTGACTTCACACAAATCAGATCATCAATCAAAATCTCAGTTCTTCCTACAAACACTGGAATATATGCTTAGGCTCCACCTAGAATCTCAATAAAGAGCTCTGGTTTTATTGGATAAAATTGTTTTTATAAATATAACCTTGATATTTTACAAATTTTAATTGATGACAGATTTTAAAGCTGACATTACACTGACCTTAGGATTACTCCCATATCACCCGTTCCCAACCAGAAGCTTCCTTGTCTAAAGTCTACAAAAACTATCAACAACCACCCCATTTGATGGTGATTTGAATTTGCAAATACTTTCTCTCAGCAATCACAAAGCCATATCCAGAAATATTCATTAGTAATTGTATTTGCATCTATTAAATGTAGATTAAGAGGATTTTATTTTAACAAGATTTTATTTACCAACTAATTAGGATGACAATTTATTACAAGTATGAAAATAATTAACTTAGAATTAATAGAGTAGTATAGCTTTTCTAGTTATAAGAAAGAAAATAATTTCTCTCTCCTCCATGGGCCTTGTTTTGCACAGCAACTTACATCAGTCATTGTTATTAATTTCACATTTTTACTTACTCTTTATTTTCCCAGACATTTGAATTCTGGTGCTGTCAATTTCATAAAGGTCTTTTAAAGATAAATGTGCTATGTATCAAAAGCAGTTGTTTAAATAAGCTTTCGGTTCTGACAGCTTTGCTCTTGATACTTTTCACAGCAGCAGCTAGGAGAGCATTTTACCCTCAGTCATGGCTTTCTTTGTAATGCTTCCTTTCTTTTCCCTCCAATCAAAGTAAATATGTTCTTACAACCAGCATTATCCTGCAAAAATGTTTCCTCATGTTAATGAATGTGACCATCAGTATAATGAACAACAACAAATAAATAAATGGAATCCCTGTACTCCCTTACAGAATGGGGAAAGTGATCACATTGTTTCCTTCATCTATTGGTCAGTGCTATCTCAATATTATCTTTTGGTCAAGTGTCAGGAAGTTAAATAAAAAAATAAGGCTTCTTCAGCAACATGATGATTAGATCATTAGCAAGCCAAGCAAAAACTTAACTTGAAAATATAACGTTTAGAAAGTATAAATGCAATTAACTGTACATTCCCACCTCTGACATTTTCAAAGATAATTTCATCTTCCCCGTTCTTCCATTAAGAAAAAAAAATTGTTGTCTTAAGATAAAAGGGCCACAAAACTCCAAGACTTAATCCCTGCTTCAGGCTAATGACAAAAAATATTTTTCATTTTTTTTAGTTCACATCGTGAAAAAAATTCCCTTGACAGAAAATGTTCTGAACTAGACTCTGAAAGGCAAATGTATTTGCTTCATTTTGGTTTTTCAGAATGACAAAGGAGAGAAGAGGAGTCAAGAAGAAACATAAAAGTTGACCTAAAAAAGATCTGTTTCAAATATTAAAATATTTTTTAGAACATTAACAACTTCACATTTCAAATGTTATGCTATAAATAAATATTTGAATGACAGTACACCTTACCCTTGTGCACCCAGGATTAAAAATCATATCCTATTTATTTCTAATCATGTCACTGAACTGCTCCTATCTTCTGGACTGCAGATAAACGACTTATTCATAATAACGTGACACAGTTATGTATGATTTATTGGTATGAAATAGAAAGGGACTTTGTCCTCAGTGTAAGCTGCCCAGTGCAAGGGCCTGACCAGTGCATGGTATCGGCCCATCTGCAGCCAGCCAACTGAATTATCCTTCTCGTAAGAGGGTAGATTTTTCACAGCATAATTTCTACTCTAACATAAATTACCAATAGCAATTGCCTCTGCTTTAAGACACTTCTATATTCTAGTTCATATAATTCTATGACTTCAACCTTATCTTGGACTTTTAACAATCTCATCATGGTTTTTCGGGGTTCAAGGAGAAAAAAGACAGGTAGACAAAGTACTCCTCAGTTTTTGTTTCTTTTACAGGAGAAAACACTACTTTTGACAAGACAATGGGTAGCATAGAAATCTTCTTGATTGTATATACCTTATCTTGGACTTTTAACAATCTCATCATGGTTTTTCAGGGTTCAAGGAGAAAAAAGACAGGTAGACAAAATACTCCTCAGTTTTTGTTTCTTTTACAGGAGAAAACACTACTTTTGACAAGACAATGAGTAGCATAGAAATCTTTTTTTTTTTAATTTTTTTTTATTTATTTATGATAGTCACACAGAGAGACAGAGAGAGAGAGAGAGAGGCAGAGACACAGGCAGAGGGAGAAGCAGGCTCCATGCACCGGGAGCCCGACGTGGGATTCAATCCCGGGTCTCCAGGATCACGCCCTGGGCCAAAGGCAGGCACTAAACCGCTGCGCCACCCAGGGATCCCAGAAATCTTCTTGATTGTATATACCTAAAGCTTTTCCTTTTCTTTGATTTTTTCCTTCCATTTCAATAATCAGGCCAGAGAAGGAAAAAAGGAATGTCTAGTCTAGTTGTCACGCTCCACATCCTATAATTTTGCTGCTGTTTTTTCCCTAGCCAAGTGGTGCCATTAATCAGCAGGAAAAATATGCAGCAAACTATCTATACATCCTCATATTATCCCCAACGGAGAGCTGAGAATTAGAAAGTTGCTTCTGAAAGAACTTCTGTCACACTAAAGACCTACAGTAGCATGCCTAGCACCTGCAGCATCACTATTACTCTGGGTTAGTTTGAGCCTTGCTATAACTAAGTAGAAGGAAAATTTAGTGAATTATTTGCTTACCGAATGAACATCCATTTAAAAACTGCCTTTCTGTATAGCCAAAGTCTTGCTTCCAGAATAATTATAGTCAGTCTGAGACACATTTTTTACCCAGAAATTTCAGTTATTTTTCCTACTTAAGAGGTTTATAAATACTGTCTTAAAAAAAAAAAAACTAAAAGTGGACCAAATCTACTGCTGATATATTACATTGACAGTGCAGTTTAGTTTAGTACACTGTGATTTCTATTGATTGTTATATTTCCTTTGTTCAGTGAACCTGTTCCTTTGATTACATTGATTCTAGTAGTCCCAGTTATTTTGACTTGTTATCACATGGGTAGTGATTTAAACGACTCTACTATGTAGTGTTAAATTAATCATACATTTGATTGTTTGAAAGTTAGTTTAAATCTTAGAATATGCATTTTGAAACAATGAAAATACCAAATCTTCCATTTTTTTCTCAAATTCAGTTTATTTGGATCCTGATTCCATTACTGAATATTTAATCCTGATATCCTGTATGATACACATATGAAAAGATAGTTGTATCAATAAAAGTTTATTCTGCATATGTGTCATTATGTGTTATGCAAATATGTGGCAGATCTTGTAATTCACATTAATGTTTAGCTACAAAACCAATATCGAACAAAAATTACTGGTAAGTGAAAAAGGCTTTATGTGTAAACTCAATCTGCATATTAATAATAATACAAATTTAATAAGTAGATAGTCATGAGACTTAGAATTTAGATAAATGGAATAAAATAAGAACTGAAGTCATGACTAATCCCAATAACCATTTCCTACTCTATATTTGCATATAAAATAGAATGTAATTCCCTGGTACCATTAATTTTTTTCTTCTTAAGCAAAAGTAATTTACTATCAAATATTTAAGAAATCAAAATAAGAAATTACTTCTGAAAATGCAAATTATTTAAACAGATGGCAATTGCTACACATCTCAAAGGAGAGTTTTAAGTTTACTAATTTTTTAAAAATAAGAGTGTAAAACAACATACAAAGAAAGCTATGCCAAAGTAAGCGTTGGTCTGGAACTAGACCACCTTACCATCAGTAGAGAGAAGACGTTTAGAACATTTCATAGTTGATGTTAAACTCATTCAACTATAACCACAAAAGAAAACACGATTCTAGCATTTGCACTCAGTACTTTGAAATATATCCCCAAACAGGTTTTGCTCCCCTCCCTAGTCCCAGCTCCCATAGTTTAAGGCCTTGTTGAACAGTTTCAATGCACTTTTTAAGAAACTAGTAAGACGTATATACACCTTTCTTCCTAGACAGGATGGTCAATCACAGAAAGCTATATAATGTTGCAAATTTGGTGGGAATACCAAGTTTGATTCAAACATGAGTTGTAGTTGCCATGCTTCAGCGAAAATGAATCCTGAGAGCCCTCAGGAGATTATGTACATCCCCAAAAAGATGACATATTTCATTCCACCAACATTGGCATCAGGAAGAAAACTGGCAGGCACATACGCTGGCCAAGGCTGCAGGCACCTCAGACTTAACTCCACAGACACACCTAGAGAAAAGGGGAGAAAACTGGCTTTTGCTGATGAAAGGCTTCTGAGTACTTCTGTCAACAGACATCTTATGGTGAGAGAAGGATTAAAATGAAAGTGAACATCTTTGTTGGTGGAAATGGCATCGACAAAATTGAGTCAATAATCTGATCATTTCTCCCTCCCAGTGTTTGATTGGACCCAAGGTAAACTGCAACAAAAAATGAACAACATCAGAAAGTACAGATCAGCTTAAGGGTCAGGGGAGATAAGTTGGAGAACACAGTATCTACCTGTGCTTTTTTCTGCTTTTAGAAATAAAATCAAATCCCCATAAGACGCTTTAAAGTTCCAGCAAGTAACAAGACAAAAAATTACATTTTTAAAGTGCTAATCTACCAATTCTAGATATCAACAACTTTGAACATTCTGGACCTCATGTTTTCCACAAAAATCGGTTGTAATGGGTATCGTTTGTCTATCACAAAGATTTGATTCTAAGATGTTTTGATCAAACCTTGGATAGCTTTGGTCAACTCTCCACAAGTTATTTGTTTTCCTGAAGATCTTTCTGTGCCAATGTCTGAAATGAAAAATATAATAATTATTTATGAGGAAAATGAAATTCTTAATGAAGGAGTTCCATAAGGTTCCTGTAAATTTAGCACAATAACTGGGCTTTTCTAAATTTTATTTTTGAAAATTTTAATAAAAAAATACAAATCCTGACATAAGCTATTGGAACATTTTAAACAAAAGATGTTTACAGAAAATAAATATGAAACAAAATGTAATGTACTAAATTAAAATTACATTTTAACATATTTTAAAGCTAGCTATATATGTCTTCCATTAAAATAGAGCATGGCAAATACTGCATTCATTTTATAAACAACCAAAGTAAGAGGTTAAAAGCAATTTAAAGTGCTCCCACACAATCTGAAAATAAGTTTCCAATAATTGAATCCAAAGTTCTTGAGATCATAAAAATCTGTAATAAGAAAGTTTTAGGATCAAATATAATAAAAGTATAATTTATGCCTATCAAAAACAAAAAAGCTTTTAAGCATTATGATAGTTAAACTCCTTCAGTGCATTAATCCTCTAATAACGGTTTCAGTCAAGGGAATGTTGTGAGGTCAGGTTTGAATTTTTTTTTAACTTAGTTTGAAATTGTACATATTCTCTTTGAATAGAATTTGCTTTATGTAGCACCTAACTCTCAAGGAACTCAAAACACTTCACAGATTTATATCTTGACCTTAGTTTTGTTCATTGTTGCTGTTTTATTTTTTTGTATCTAGTGAGAATCCATGTGAAAGGCAAACCACTAGTTAGTTCAGTGATACGTATCTTAGCAAACTCATTCTTGCTAGTAGAGAAAATAATGCTGAGAAATTAAAGAATGAGTGGTGGCTTACCAACTCTAAAATTTCTATTTCTGTTTGGAGAGCTTCACAAGCACTTTGCATGTCATCTTCCTTATAAAGTTGTAATTCTTTTTTAAGTCTGTATTAAAGGAAAAATTCACCCTGTGAGTTCAGCAATAAACTTTCATAATAATTTTTTAAATTATATGGATAGTGGCAGATTAGCAGATTCTATCATCAGAATTTTAAATTAACATTAAAGAATCTGGAAAGAAATTTTAATTCTCTATAATTCTAAAAAGACTGTAAAAATTCTGAAGAAGTACAAAGCTCCCATAAAGAAAATAAGGCAGACTAAATAAATAATAGACAATTTTATGTTAATTAACAGAGCAACATGGTTTAGTGGGAAAAATATAGTACCGTCTGAAGAGTTCTGTTTTAGTCCTGGCTCCTAACAAGCTTAAAAACCTTGGCTAAATCATTTAGCCTCTCTGAACTTCACCTGAAAAATTTTAATTACAAGAAAAAATGACCTTTGAGATTTCTTCTTGAACTAAAATTAAACATCAACTTTACAGTACACATATGTAATTTTAATTTTAGAGTGAGAAAGCAATATCAATATTTCTTCCTTCCAGTTAAATCTTTAATCCTTTGAATATTCAGAAATTTAAATAAATTATGCCTATATTTAATGTAAATAATTGTGAAAAAAACAGTCTTCTATTTCTAGCATTATGACTAACATTCCTTCCAAAAAGAAAAGCAAAAAAAAAAAAAAAAAAAAAAACAACAACAACAACAACAACAACAACAAAAAAAAACAAAAAGAAAAGCATAAGCAAAAGCCATGAGCTGTGGTCAGAGAGGTAGAGAGCTAGGGCAGCAAGGAGATGAGGCTGCCTTAAAGGCTAATACCAAGAGCAACATTGATCTCACAAACCTGGGCCAGCTGGGCCAGCCACAAGGTGAAGAGAATAGATTGAACTGGACCTCTGCTGACTCCAACTCTTAAGGAAAGTCTGAAAGGGGTTCTAGGCCACTGGCGTTCCCAGTATACTAGTAGAAGCAAAAGAAAATCCTCTCCAAAAGAAAGGATTAACATATTCAGACCTACAGGCCTCCCAGATTAAGAAACCATGAGCTCACATCAGAGATCACCAAGCACCTAAGAAGGCAAGCCACAGTATAAAGAGTATAAGGAACTCTAAGAGTATAAGGAACACAGAAACCTCTACCAGATTATTCACAAAAGATATACACAACTAACAAAAATATGAAAAGGTGGTCAGCTTCATTAATTATCAAGTAAATACAAAAGAAAAACATAATGAAATGCTATTACACATCCAGAAGAATAGCTACAATGAAAAACAAGCACTTCCAAGTACTGACGAGGATGTGACTATATGCCCTAGAGGCTGCTCCTTCCCACTGGGTTGCAGAATGCAGATGAGAAGTGTGGCTAACTCCCAATGAACATGTATGTAGTGTGAGCAAGAAATAAACACTCATTGTAAATCACTGACATTTTAGGATTGTTTGCTTCTAAAGCATAATTTAGTCTAGGCCACAGAACAAAATACAAAAACTAATTAGAGAGTCACCAGGAACTGAGCATTGATGGCCACTAAACACACCAAAAACAAGTGGCAATAGCCTCCTGGTGGAAAAACACCACCATTTATGATATAGCTTTGCCAAAAAATTACAGCCTAAATTTGATCAAACTTCAATTACCAATTCATAAAAAATATATAAAAGTCAAACAAATATTTTTAACCATACAATAGGAATATAATCAACTACATCCAAATCATGGGAAACTCTACAGGATAAAATATATCATTTCCTCACCAAATAAATTACAAGTTAAAAAAAGAAAGAAGGAAGGGGGATTTTCAAGATTTAAAACATTTATCAGTTGATTGTCATGTGTAGACCTTATTTGGAACTTAATTCATGCAAACAAAAAAATGACACCTATAAATTGTAAATGTGAATATTGACTGGGTATTTGATGATATAAGTTAATTGCTCTTAATTATTTTATTTTATTTTTATTTTTTTCTTAATTATTTTATGTATAATAATAGATTCTAGGTATGTTTTTTAAAAGTTCTTATTTTTTAAGAGAAACAATAAGATAATGATATATATGATTAGCTTCAAGTAATACGGAGGAAAAACACATAGAGATATAGATGAAACATGATTGGCCATAAACTAATAACTGTTAAAGTTGAGTGATGAGTACATACAATTCATTATATTTTTCCTTTTTACCTATGTATGTGCTTTAAATCATCTATAATAATTCTTTTAAGAAATAGAGTTCAGCAAAGATAGTGGCCATAAAGTTAACATACAAAAACTTGTGGTATTTTCATGCTCAGCAATGAACAATTATAACATGTCATTTAAAATAAATATGTTATTTATGAGAGCATCTAAAACTACAAGGTACCTAAAATTAAAACTTACCAAAGATGTAGAATTAAAAAAACAGAAAATTATAAAGTTTTATTAAAAAGTATTTTAAAAGACAAACTGAGATATCCTAAGTTCATAGAGGGGAAGTCTCAGTTTCATGAAGATATAAAGTCTCTCAAAAGTAACTATAATACTAGTGCAATTGTAACCAAAATCACAACAGATTTTCATGAATATGGTAAGTTGACTCATAGATGTATATAAAAAGCGGGCAGCCCTGGTGGCTCAGTGGTTTAGTGCCGCCTTCACCCCAGGGCCTGATCCTGGAGACCCGGGATCAAGTCCCACATCAGGCTACCTGCATGGAGCCTGCTTCTACGTCTGTCTATGTCTCTGCCTCTCTCTCTCTCTCTCTCTCTCTCTCTCGTCTCTCGTGAATAAATAAAATCTTTAAAAAAAAAAAAAGATGTATATAAAAAGCAAAAGGCCAAGTATAGACTCTTGATGAAGACAAAAAAAAAAAAAAAAAAAGACAAAGGGGGGTGTCCAACCTTGTATCATGACTTATTACAAACTACCAGTAATTAAATAGTTAAAATGGAATAATATGCATTTAGTAGTAATTAAGGCAGTTCTGAGCAGAAATGAACAAATTGCCCAATAAAACAGAATAGATAATAACATATGAGTTATATCCATAGCATATTATTATTTTTATTTTTAATAAAAGATGTGACATTTAGATTACTAGAGGCAGAAGAAACCATTCAATAAATGTTGCTGGGACAATTGGTTATCCATGTGCAAAAAAATGAAAATGGATGTTGTTGTACATATAAACGAAATCAATGCCACATAGACTAAAGACAAATGTAAAAAGCAAACTTTACAAATTATTAGAGAATATATAGGACATTATCCTTCTGATCTTAGGTAGGTAAAGAGTTCTTGGAAAAGACACAAAAATGCGAATCATAATAAGAAATTATTGGTAATTTCAACCATAGTAAAAGGAAGAACTCTACTAAAACAGTATAAAGAGTATAAGGAACTCTAAAAAAAGAAAACAAAAACAAAAAGCTTCATAAACTGGGAGAAGATGTCTTTAACGTGTAACAAACAAAATCCAAAATTATTAAAAAACTAGAAATACAAAACTTCTAGAAATCAATAAAAGACAAATACCCAATCTCATTGCAAAATAATTATGAGGCATTTTACAAAAAAGGAAACACATGGCCTATTAACAGATGGAAAGAGGCTCAATCACATGGGTAGCCAGGGCAATACAGATGAAGATCACAAAATGCCATCATATATATCCCTGAGACTGGCAAGAGTTTTAGTAAGTCTAAAAATAGAGTACTGAAGAGGATGGAGTTCAATGGAAATTTTATAATGTACTAATATAAATATAAACTGGCTTAATCATTTTGGAAAAGAATTTATTACCTTGTAAAGTTCAACCATCATATACCTTATACACAGTAATTCTATCAGGCATATAACCTAAACTCTTACACATGTAGCTCAGGATAATCACAAAAGCACTGTTTGCTAAAACAAAAACTAGAAATAACCCAAATGTACATTAAAAGGGGAAAAAATTGTGATATATTCACACTCAACAACATGGATGAAAACAAAACAAAACAAAACAAAAAAACAACATGGATGAGTTTAGAAACAATCCCAAACAGTATCATACCATTTTTACACAACTCAGGAGTAAAAGAAAATAACCAATATGCAGACAGATCATATACATAAATATATGGCATAAATTTAAATAAATCACAATGTAATAAAGAAAATTATATATAGGAAAATGGACTAAATGCCATATCACAAATGCACACACAAGAAAATGAAACACAACATAGGACAGGAATTACATGAGGAAGGAAGGGTATGGAATAAAAGAGTAGCCCATGTGCAAGTTACTGGTTATAATCTAGTTTAGTTCACAGGTGCTCATTATATTATTATACTTTACAACTTACACATAGGGAAGACAGACATAAATTGTAGGGATGGAAGGGAAACAATACCCTATATATGTCAACTTCACTGTGTTCTGAACTCTTATGAATTTAAAAGTAAATAGGAATTCTGAAGGAATGCTCAAGTATGAAAGATAGAACAAGTTATTAATTTTGAGCATTAGATGTTTACACAAGCATAAAAAGCTTTGTAATGGATATTTTTAAAGAGTAAGTGGAAAGTTAAACGGAGAATTACAATGTACT
The DNA here is from genome assembly GCF_048164855.1 of Canis lupus baileyi. Classification (NCBI taxonomy): domain Eukaryota; kingdom Metazoa; phylum Chordata; class Mammalia; order Carnivora; family Canidae; genus Canis; species Canis lupus. The sequence goes on from NC_132866.1 coordinate 14,258,213, forward strand.
GTGGAGAGCTACACAATATACTTCAGGCTTCATTTGAATATATTTATCTTTCAAATAAAATGGTAGTGATCTTTCTTCCTACCATATTTTCCATACTCTCTCCTCCCCTTCTCAGTTTAAATGAACTGAAGTTTCCCTAAGATTTTTCATGTCCATCAGAACTGGGCAGTTTACTACTTTTCCTTTTCAGTTAGCTATCCGCGCCGCGAGAATGAGAGACTACTGAAATTAAGGAGGGCATTTAGACGGAATTATAGGAAGTATTTCACTATTCAGCATATAATCAAGCTGTAGAATTTAGATCTGCACTTAACGAAAAAATTGCTGTTGCTAGCTTTAAAAGAGGCTAGATAATAATGGTATGAATATTAATACATTTGCAACTAGCCAAAGCTATATAATGGTAAGCAGATCTCATGCTTCAGTGCATAGACTGATTGCCTACAGGAGTCAAGAAGGACTTCCTTCACCTACTGCACAATAACTCAGGGCAGTTTGCATTGGTTATTGTCACCCTTCTCTGAATCATCAAATAATTACGAGGATGGGCCAATACTGCTAGTTAGTTTTGCAAAACTTATGTTCCATGTATTTTTATGATTTCCTGCACATTCTTTTCAGTTACTTCTAAGTGTTACAGAAAAGCCTTTACTAAAATAATACTCTTTTTAGCTATAGAACTGTATACAAGAACTATTTAAGTAGAAAGAAGGAAAAATTTCACCCAAAGGCCTACTAGACAGACTCAAATGATATTAAAATTTAGGAATATTCTACTAAAACAACTTACTAAAAGAATATTCTTTTTAGCTATAGAACTGTACACAAGTACTATACCAGTGGAAAGAAGGAAAAATTTCACCCAAAGTCCTAGTACACAAACTCAAATGATACTGAAATTTAGGTATATTTCACTGTGGTCTTTGTTTCCATATGATGGTGATTATACAACTTTACTTTCCAGTTTTTTTCTTTTGCTTAACATTATCACTTATATTTTTCCCAATTAATTACATGCCAATTAATACCATATAAGATAAATACATAGTAGTCCAAGTGGTTACACCAGAGTTAACTTAATCATTCATTTATGGTATAGCAATTAAGTTGTTCCTGTATTTTTCTACCACAAACAATACTTCTATGAATATCTTTGTACATAAAATTTCTTCTGTACTTAGAATTATTTTCCTTAGGATAGAGCTCATAAGTGTAAATTTTAGGTTAAATGGTATAAAAATTAAGATGCTTACACTGAATTATGTACATTCCAAATATATACAATGTATACTGTCTCAGCAATATATGAATTAACTCTGTACCACACCCTTGCCAATTTTGGTACTTAAGAATGTCATTAAGAATTTAAGAATGTCTTTCAAAAAATATTTTTAAAGATTTTATTTACTCATTCATGAGAGAGAGAGCAGGGACATAAGCAGAAGGAGAAGCAGCCTCCCTGTGGGGAGCGCGATGAGGGACTCCATCCCAGGAGACTCCATGCCAGGACCCTGGATCATGACCTAAGTCAAAGGTAGACGCTCAACCACTAAGCCATCCAGGTGCCCCTGTCTTTCAAAATTTGATAGAAAAATTATAGTCAGTGGTTTTAATTTGCATTTAATTGATAAACAGTATAACTGATTTACCATTTGACTTATTCATCCTCCTATCCCTACTAACTTGCATAGTGTGAGATACAAAGTATGCATTCAATGCATGTTGGTTGGATAAATACATGAAATGAGAACTATTGATTTTGTATTTCCTGACTGATTTTTTTTATCAGTTGATTATTTGGTAAGCTGTTATCCTTTGTCATAACTACAATAAATTTCTATATTAATAACTACTATAAATTTCTCCCAGTTTATCATTCCATGATGCTGAACTTTTTTTGACAAGTGGAATTTTAAATTTTTTTATAATAAATTTATTTTTTATTGGTGTTCAATTTGCCAACATACAGAATAACACCCAGTCCTCATCCCGTCAAATGCCCCCCTCAGTGCCTGTCACCCATTCACCCCCACCCCACGCCCTCCTCCCCTTCCACCACCCCTAGTTCGTTTCCCAGAGTTAGGAGTCTCTATGTTCTGTCTCCCTTTCTGATATTTCTCACACACTTCTTCTCCCTTCCCTTATATTCCCTTTCACTATTATTTATATTCCCCAAATGAATGAGACCATATAATGTTTGTCCTCCGATTGACTTACTTCACTCAGCATAATACCCTCCAGTTCCATCCACATTGAAGCAAATGGTGGGTATTTGAAATTTCTAATGGCTGAGGAATATTCCATTGTATACATACATCTTTATCCACTCATCTTTCAATGGACACCGAGGCTCCTTCCACAGTTTGGCTATTGTGGACATTGCTGCTAGAAACATCGGGGTGCAGGTGTCCCGGCGTTTCATTGCATCTGTATCTTTGGGGTAAATCCCCAACAGTGCAATTGCTGGGTCGTAGGGCAGGTCTATTTTTCACTCTTTGAAGAACCTCCACACAGTTTTCCAGAGTGGCTGCACCAGTTCACATTCCCACCAACAGTGTAAGAGGGTTCCCTTTTCTCCACATCCTCTCCAACATTTGCGGTTTCCTGCCTTGTTAATTTTCCCCATTCTCACTGGTGTGAGGTGGTATCTCATTGTGGTTTTTTTTTTGTTTTGTTTTGTTTTTTGTTTTTTTGTTTTTTTTTTTTTCATTGTGGTTTTGATTTGTATTTCCCTGATGGCAAGTGATGCAGAGCATTTTCTCATGTGCATGTTGGCCATGTCTATGTCTTCCTCTGTGAGATTTCTGTTATGTCTTTTGCCCATTTCATGATTGGATTTTTCGTTTCTTTGGTGTTGAGTTTAATAAGTTCTTTATAGATCTTGGAAACTAGCTCTTTATCTGATACGTCATTTGCAAATATCTTCTCCCATTCTGTAGGTTGTCTTTTAGTTTTGGTGACTGTATCCTTTGCTGTGCAAAAGCTTCTTATCTTGATGAAGTCCCAATAGTTCATTTTTGCTTTTGTTTCTTTTGCCTTCGTGGATGTATCTTGCAAGAAGTTACTGTGGAATTTTAAATCTTATATGTTAAGTGTATTAATTTTATCCTTTTTGGTTTTCTTAATCACACCAGAGGTTTGCTAAGTAGTTCTTTCTACTTTTCACCAGTGTTTTCAAGGCTTGACTTTTATATTCTTCTCTATATTATTTTATATTAAAATTATTTTAGTGCCATTTAAACACAAATACTCTCTTTGAAGACATAAAGGTCACTCTCTTTCATATACAATTTACTTTTGAAAGTAAGTTTAAAAGTTGAATGTGTGAAAGCAGAATTCAGTGTTCTAATTATGTCTTCCTTCAGTCCAGGCCACCAGCAGACAGGTCATAACCTTCACAGGTACATCAGGCTGAATCAGAGAGATCTGCTTAGAAGGAGGTAAAAGAGGGATGGGTCCTGCCAGCATCTCTTTTATTTCAAATCCTGGGTGAGCTGAATTAGGCACCTTCTTTAACAATGTATTTCCTATCATCTCCCTACCCCCATACCAAAAGGGGTTGTTTGTAAAGGTAAATAGATGAAAATGGAAAAAAAAATCTGTTTTCTATAAAAGACATGAGTGATTTTTGAAAATGATTACTTTAATATTATACATGGCCTGTACAATAAAATTATTTTGAAGTTTAGGAACATCTACAAATAGTCACATTTACATCAGAATATAATGTTTAAAATAATCAATTGATTCTGTCATCAAAATTTCCCTTGTATTTACTTAGAAGCTTTAATAACTATAGTATGTGCCAAAAATTCACAAAACAGGAGATCTCTATTAGCTTGAAGGCTACAAAATCAATGCTATAAAGACACTTCTGTTAGTGAATAAATGATGAAGTTTTACTAGAAAAGATACAGAGTCAACAGAAATATTCAACAAAACACAGAGCTAAGAATAATGCTGGAATTAAATGGGGATTTCCATATTTTATAAATGTTAAAAAGAGAGAGAGATGGCCTGGATTGGCTACAGGTATATAATTATTTGGCTAGTATTTTCCAGAAACTTTAATGCTGAGGTCTTGTTACACTTACCCATTTTGAGTTCATTCTTGTTGATATACAGAGTATGGCAAAATACCTGTGCATTATTTCCTCAGGTAGCCTGGATAACAATTCCTGTTGCTCTACTAAATAATAATTATTCCAAATAATGTTATAAAAACACTGCCACAACTATTTAAGGATACATGTATAAAAATGTTTTCAATTATGAAAGTTTAGAAACTCTTATACATCTATCAGCGGGAGAAAGGCTATATCAATATGGGATTTCCATATTATTGGCATTAAAAGAGGATGAAGTTGATCAGCACAAACATGAGAAATGTCTATAATATTTTTCTAGGTAATAAAGTAAATTACAGACCAGTAAGTGTGATCCCATTTTATGCTAAACACATACACAGTGGCATGTTTGTATGTACACACACACAAACACTGAAGAGATGCATGTTAAACACTGAAAAGATACATGTTAAACTTTTAACAATGGTTACACAGGGGGTTTCTGGAGTAAGGTGTTAAGAGAGAAGACTTTGATGTTTTATATTTTCATATAGTGTTTGAATTTTGGATTCTGTCAGCATAGCCTAGTTTCATAATTTAAAAACACCTATAAACATTTGGTAAAATAAAAATTATAAATGTGTGTATATATATATATATATATATATATATACATATATATGTGTGTGTGTGTATCTTTTAGAGAGGTTGGGAGTGTTTCAATACCATCATGTATTTATGCTTTCTTATAAATTGAAGGACCATCAATGTGACCTCTACAACCAACTTAACTGGATGACTTTCTCACTGAAAAGGCAACAGCACTGATTTACTACTTCATATTAATGCATTTAGAGTCTCTCAGTAGGAGGTGTGTATTAACTTTTGTGCAGTTTCCATTGCAAATATCTCTTCACAAAACCACACTATCTTCAAAAGTTCAGATGGAAAATCCCATGTTATTGACTTTGCAGCTTCATTTCTGAAATAAACTTCCTATTGTATTAAACAGGCACAAATACTGGTTATAAAAAAATGTAAAAGCATTCTACAAAGAAGTTTCATGGGTAAGGAAAATGCCTGAAATGTTTCAAGTTGTCTGGTATGTCACTATTTGGAGCCAATAAAAAGTCATGATTAAGAACTGTATTTTGGTGACCCTGGTGTTGGGCAATAATAAAAATAATAATAATAGGTGTTGGGAGTTTGAAAGGGTCCAATATATAACACTCTGCCTGAATTCTGCCCAACTGAGAAATAAGGAAAGCAGAAGATATCACATGTACTAGGAATATAAGAGATAGTGGAGAATGTGGCAAGCAAAGGGCTTACTAGTATTGAACCCCAGGATTAGCCTAACCTAAGATACACCATTACCAGCACAGTTGGATGCCACAGGCTTTCTCTTATGGGTTCCTACCACTGTAAAAGTTAAGGGATAGAGGAGTAGGGAGGAACATACACTCTCTGAGGCAGGCCAGGTTCCAAGGAAATAGGGCAAGGAAAGGGGCTGTGCTTGTCTACCCTTCTAAATTTACCAGTCAGATTGAATCACTTCTCCCCCCCTTCCAAAAAGAAAGGAGGGTGTTAGGGAGAGTTGGGAGGGTTAAACGTATAAAGCTTTTTCCACATGGAAAAAAAAATCCGGAGTGGAAAAAGAATTCCATGGGGCTATCCCAGTGATGAAAATATGCTACATTTTTGCAAATAACATTGAAAATATGTGAAGGATTTGTATCTTCTTTGTAGTGAAAATTAAATTATATGGAGACTCAATCTCCAGACCAAATATTTATTTGGTGTGCCCTTGACTGTGCTAGATGTGAGATTGATAGAAAAATGAACAAGAAGTAGAGGGAATTCCCAGTTGAGTGATGCATGTAACTATCATAGAATATGATTACAGAACTATAAACATATGCTCTATGAATACAGAGAAAGGAACGATACAGGAAGCCTTCCATAATTTATTACATTAATTTATTCATTTATTTATTTAACACCTACTATATGCCAAGCTCTGTACCAATGTCTTAGAACATGAGTATACAATGGTAAACTGAGTAGACAAGATCTCTTTTCTTGTTGAGCACATGACAGAGACAGACACTAACAAAATAAATCATGTAAGTATGTGATTACAAAATAGAATCTGTGTTATAAAGGAAAAATATGTAGGATGTTATTTTAAAAAATAATACAATTTAGATCACAGAGTAAGAGAGAGCTTCTTGAGGAAACATTTCAACCAAGATCTAAAAGATAGTATATGTTCCACCTAGGTAGGAGATAGGAAGGCAGAGGGGCTAACAGATCATTCGAAGAGAAAGAAACAGAGAGACAGAGGTCCTTAAATGTAAAAATCTTGAAGTTCTTGAGGGAGCAGAATGAAGAGGGGGTCACAGCTGAAAATAACATCAGGGAAGTGGTCAGAAGCCATATCGTGACAGGGCCATTCTAAGGACGTTAGGTTTTATTATGTTCGTTAGGAAGCCAGTGAACGACTTCAGTGACATGATTCAATTTACAATGGATTGACTGATCCAAGAGTACATGAACAGGGAGAAGAAGAGAGATTGTTACTGTGAGAGAGGTGGTAGCTAGAATTAGGATGTTAGCAATGGGAAGAGAGAATTGGAAGGATTCAAGAAATATTTTCCAGGCAAAAGCAACAAAACTTGGTAATGGATTAGGGTAGGGTGAGAATGACAATATTTGTAAATACATCAAAAATGCCCACTACATTTTAGATTTGACCCATAAAAACCCATAAAAAAATGACATGTGAGTTGAGCTTTAAGACTAAGTTTTATTTTAGTTCATGGAGAAGAAAATGGAGTGAAGTCCTGTGGCATATTCAGAATTTCATAAATAGTATTCTGATGCACTAGTAGTATAGGATATATGAAAAAAATGCAGGAAGATAATGGAAAGACACAGATTATGAAGATCTCTTGGAATTTTCCCATCCAAGTACTAACCAGGCCCAACCCTTCTTAAGTTCTGAGATCAGACAATATTGGGCATGTTCAGGGTGGTTTGGCATAGAAAAGACCTTTGAACTTCTGATAAAATTTTTATTTTTACTTTTTTGTTTATTTAATCAGGGCAACATCACTTCAGATCTATGTTTATATTAATCTGTTGGGAATTCAGGATTGGAGCTTCTGAAAGAGGGATTTGGGACAAACATTTGAAAATTGTCTATATGTGATAACTAAAACCATTAAGCATATGAGGTAGCCCATAAAAAAGTACAAAGAAAGAAGATAATCAACCTTTAGGGAGACCTTGCATTTAAAAGACAGGGGTCAGGAGTCCAAGATGGTAGAGGAGTAGAAGACCTTAGTTTTGTCTGGTCCCAGGAATTCAGCTAGATAGCAACAAATCATTCTGAACACCTGTGAACTCAACTGGAGTTCTAAGAAAAGAATTGCTGCAACTCTACAAATAGAAAAGTTACTACTTTCTGCAAGTCTTTTTAAATTTTCATTTATAAGATATAACTGTAAAGTTATATTCTATCCTTTCATTGCATTTAATTTTATTTTTGTGTGTGTGTATATATATATAATATATATATATATATTATATATATATAATAAAAGCTTTTCTTTCTTTACAATTTTGGGATTCAGTTTCTTCTAACAAACAGATCAAAATAAACCCAGAATCTAGTGTATTGTTCTGTTCTGTTCACCTGTCTGCTTATATTCCTTCTTTTTTTTTTGTCTTTGATTTTAATTTTTACAGCTACATTCTATCCTTTCATTGTATTTATTTATTTTTAATTTGTTTTTATTAAAGTTCTATTTGCCAACATATAGTATAACACCCAGTGCTCATCCTATCAAGTGCCCTCCTCAGTGCCTGACTCCCAGTTACCCCAACCCTCTGCCTACCTCTCCTTCCACAACCCTTTGTTCATTTCCCAGAGTTAGGAATCTCTCATGGTTTGTCTCCCTCTCTAATTTTCATTGTATTAAATTTTATTTTTGTACATATATAAGTTTTTCTTTCTTTACAATTTTGTGATCTAGTTTTCTAGCAAACAGACCAAATACACACAGGATCCAGTGTATTGCTCTGTTCACCTGTCTTATTATATACTCTCTTTTATTTTTAAAAAATTTCATTTAAAATTATGTATTTATTTTTTGCTTCAGGTTGCTTCTGATTTGTTTAGTGTATATTTCTCTGGGTCATTGTTGCCATTTTAGTCTTTTGTCCTCTCGTTCATCTATTCTTCTCTGGATAGAATGAAAGATGGAAAAACTTGCCTCAAAAAAAGAGAACAACAGGCAGTACTGACTGCTAGGGACCTAATCAGTATAGCTACAAGTAAGATGTCAGAACTAGAGTTCAGAAAAAATGATTATAAACATAATACCTGAGCTTGAAAAAAAGTATAGAAGACACCAGGGAATCCCTTTCTGGAGAAATAAAAGAACTAAAATCTAATCAAATTGAAATTGTAAAAAGGCTATTAATGAGATGCAATAGGAAACAGAGGCTCTAACTGCTAGGATAAATGAGGCAGAAGAGAGAATTAGTGATATAGAAGGCAAAATTATGGAGAATAAAAAGCTGAGAAAAAGATAAACAACTACTGAGTCATGAGGGGTGAAATTCGAGAGATAAGTGATACCATAAAGCAAAACAATATTTGAATGATTGGGATCCCAGAAGAGGAAAGAGAGAGGGGGGCAGATGGTATATTGGAACAAATTATAGCAGAGAACTTCCCTAACTTAAGAAAGGAAACAGGCATTCAAGTTCAGGAGGTACAGAGAACTCCCCTCAAAAATCAATAAAAATAGGTCAACACCTCAACATATAATAGTGAAATGTGCAAATTTCAGAGACAAAGAGAAAAAATTCTGAAATTAGTTCTGATAAGAAGTCTGTAATCTACAAGGGTAGAAACATTAGACTGGCAGCAGACCTACCACAGAGACCTGGAAGGTCAGAAAGGACTGGCATGATATAGTCAGGGTGCTAAATGAGAAAAATATGCATCCAAGAGTATTTTATCCATCAAGGCTGTCATTCAAAATAGAAGGAGAGATAAAAACTTCCAGGACAAACAGAAACTAAAAGAATTTGTGATCACTAAACCAGTCCTTCAAGAAATGCTAAAGGGGAACCTTTACATGAAGAGAGATTCCCAAAGTAACATAAACCAGAAAGGAACAGAGAAAATATACAGGAACAGTGACTTTATGGATAATACAATGGCCCTAAATTCATATCTTTCAATAGTTACTCTGAGTGTAAATGGGCTAAAACCCTAATCAAAAGATAAAGGGTATTAGGATAAAAAAGAAAGTCCCATTGATACGCTGTCTGCAAGAGACTCATTTTAGACCCAAAGACACCTCAAGATTGAAAGTGAGGGGGTGGAAAACCATTTATCATGCTAATAGACATCAAAAGAAAGCTGAGTTAGCAATCCTTATGTTAGGCAAATTAGATTTCAAACCAAAGACTATAAGAGATGAGAAAGGACACTAAATTATAATTAAAGGGTTATATCATAATCCAACAAGAAAATCTAACAACTGTAAATATTTATGCCCCTGACATGGGAACAGCCAATTATAAAAACCAATTAATAAAAAAATTAAAGAAATACATTTATAATAATACAATAATAGGAGCAGACTTTAACACCACACTCACTGCAATAGACATATCATCTAAGCAGATCAATAAGGAAACAAGGGCCTTTCATGACACACTGGACCAGATGGATTTCATAGATATATTCAGAGCATTTCATCCTAAAGCAACAGAATATACATTCTTCTCAAGTGCACATGGTATTCTCCAGAATAGATCACACACTGGGTCACAAATCAGGTCTCAACTGGTACCAAAAACTGGGATCATTCCTGCACATTTTCAAATGATAATGCTTTGAAACCTGAACTCAATCATAAGAGGAAATTTGGAAAGAAGTCAAATACATGGATATTAAAGAGTATCCTACTAAAGAATGAATGGATCAACCAGGAAATTAAAGAAAAATTAAAGTAATTCATGGAAACAAATGAAAATAAAACAGCGTTTTAAAACCTTTGGGATACAGTAAAGGTGGTCCTAAGAGGGAAGAATATAGCAATACAAGCCTTTCTCAAGAAACAAGAAAGATTTCAAATACACAAGCTAATGTTACACCTAAAGGAGCTGGAGAAAGAACAGCAAATAAAGCCTAAATCCAGCAAGAGAAGAGAATTAATAAAGATTAGAGCAGAAATCAATGAAATAGAAACCAAAAGAACAGTAGAACAGATCAACCAAACTAGGAGCTATTTCTTTGGAAGAATTAATAAGATCAATAAAGCCCTGGCCAGACTTATCAAAAAGAAAAGAGAAAGGAACCAGATAAACAAAATCATGAATGAAAGAGAAGAGATCACAATCAACATGGAGGAAATAAGAACAATTATAAGAACATATTATGAGTAACTATATGCTAACAAAGTAGGTAATCTGGAAAAAAATGGATGCATTCCTCGAGACTTATAAACCACCAAAACTGAAAGAGGAAGAAACAGAAAACCTGAACAGACTGATAACCAGCAAGGAAATTGAAGCAGTAATCAAAAATCTCCCAACAAACAAAATTCCAGGGCCAGATGGCTTCCCAGGGGAATTCTACCAAACATTTAAGAAGAACTAATACCTATTCTTCTGAAGTTGTTTCAAAAAATAGAAATGAAAGGATAATTTCCAAACTTGTTCTGTGAGTCCAGCATTACGTTGATCCCAAAACTAGACAAAGTCCCCACCAAAAAGGAGAATTACAATCAATAACCTTGAGGAACATGGATGCCAAAATTCTCACAGATACTAGCCAATAGGTTCCAACAGTACTTTAAAAGGATTATTAGCCATGACCAAGTAGGATTTATTCCTGGGCTGCAAGGGTGGCTCAACATTTGCAAATCAATCAATCAATCAATCAATGTGATATACTACATTAATAAAAGAAAGGAAAAGAACCATATGATCCTCTCAACAGATGCAGAAAAAGCATTTGACAGAGTACAGCATCCTTTCTTGATTAGAACTCTTCACAGTGTAGGGACAGAGGGAACATACTTCAATATCATAAAAGCCATATATGAAAAGCCCACAGAGAATATCATTCTTAATGGGGAAAAACTGACAGCTTTTCCTTTAAGGTCAGGAACATAGCAGGGATGTTCAGTATCACCATTGTTGTTCAACATAGTAGTAGAAGTCTTAGCCTCAGCAATCAGACAACAAAATGAAATAAAAGGCATTCAAATCAGCAAAGAAGAAGTCAAACTCTCACTCTACACAGTTGACATGATACTCTATGTGGAAAATCCAAAAGACCCCACTCCAAAATTGTTAGAACTCATATAGGAATTCAGCAAACTGGCAGGATATAAAATCAATGCACAGAAATCAGTTGTATTTCTATACACTAATAATGAGACAGAAGAAAGAGAAATTAAGGAGTGGATCCCATTATAATTGTACCAAAACCCATAAGATACCTAGAAATAAACCTAATCAAAGAGGCAAAGGATCTGTACTCAGAAAACCGTAGAACACTCATGAAAGAAATTGAGGAAGACACAAAGAAATGGAAAAATGTTCCATGCTCAAGGATTGGAAAAACAAATATTGTTAAAATGTCTATAGTCCCTAGAGCAATCTATACAGTCAATGCAATCCCTATCAAAATACCAACAACTTTTTTTTCACAGAGCTGGAATAATCCTAACATTTCTATGGAAACAGAAAAAGACCTCAAGTAGACAAAAGAATGCTAAAAAAGAAAATCAAAGCTGGTGGCATCACAATTCTGGACTTCAAGCTCTATTACAAAGCTGTAATCTTTAAGACAGTATGGTACTGGCACCAAAACAGATACATGTATCAATGGAACAGAACAGAGTACCCAGAAATGGACCCTCAACTCTATGGTCAGCTAATCTTTGAAAAGTAGGAAAGAATATTGAGTGGAAAAAAAGACAGTCTCTTCCACAAATGGTGTGGGGAAAATTGGACAGCCACATGCAGAAGAATGAAACTGGATCATTTTCTTATACCATATTTGGGTCATCTTAATACATGCTAAGGCAATTAACTTGTTTAGAATATTGCTATGACTAAAACTTAAATTGAAGTTTGGGTTAATTCATAAGAGGCTCCCAGAAGGTTGTATAACTATGACTGATCTATTTCTTTCATATAGTTCAGGGAGGATAGAAATAATAAACCTCAGGTTCTTGAAAGGCAGGTAATAGACCCAAAATATATGAAAGACCTAAATGTGAGAAAGGAATCCTTCAAAATCCTAGAGGAGAACACAGGCAGCAACCAATTTATCAAAATCAACACTCAAAGAACAAAAGTCCAATTAAGAAATGGACAGATGACATGAACAGCCAAAGAAGCCATACAAATGGCCAACAGACACATGAAAAAATGTTCAATATCACTCGGCATCAGGGAAATACAAATCAAAACCATAAAGAGATGCCATCTTACACCAGTCAGAATGGCTAAAATTAACAAGTCAGGAAATAACATATTGGTAAGGATGCAGAAAAGGGGGAGTCTTCTTACACTGTTGGTGGAGATGCAAGCTGATGCAGGCACTATGGAAAACAGGATAGAGTTTCCTTAAAAAGTTGAGAATAGAGTTACCCTACAACCCAGCAATTGCACTATTAAGGATTTACCCCAAAGATACAATGCAGTGATCCGAAGGGACACCTGCACCCCAATATTCATAGCAGCAATGTCCACAATAGTCAAACTATGGAAAGAGCCACAATGTCAACCGACAGTGAATGGATAAAGAAAATGTGGTATATATAATGGAATACTACTTAGCCATCAAAAAAGGAAATCTTGCCATTCGCAATGATGTGGATGGAACTAGAAGGTATTATGCTAAGTGAAACAAGTCAGAGAAAGACAATTACCATACGATCTCACTCATATGTGGAATTTAAGAAACAAATGAGGATCATAGGGGAGGAGAGGAAAATATAAAACAAGATGAAATCAGAGAAGGAAACAACCATAAGAGACTATGAACTCTAGGAAACAAACTGAGGGGTTCTGGAGGGGAAGGGGGTTGAAGGATGTGATAACTGGGTATCTGGGTGATGGACATTAAGGAAGGCACTTAATATAATTAGCACTGCGCATTATGTAAGACTGATGAATCATTGAACTCTACCTCTGAAATTAATAATACATTATATGTTAATTAATTAAATTTAAATTTTAAAAAAGGTGGAAGAAAAAATGAGAAAGAAGTCTGAAAGTCATGAAATGCTCATGGATAATATGAAATAAAAATGCAATCATAAATAATTATATAATTTAATTATATCTAATTATATAGCATTTACTATGTTCCAAGCACTGTTCTAAGGGCTTTATATATATTAAGTCGTTTAATTTTTACTATACTCTTGTGAGGTAGGTACTATTGTGAACCTCCATTGACAGATGTACAGACTGAGGCATAGACAAGTTAAATTGCTTGTCCAAGGTTACTAACTACTAAATTAGCAGAGCAGGGTTTCAAGGGGTTTATAATCTTAACTTCTATGCTTACTGCCTCTCAAGAACCTGATGTTTATTATTTCTCTCCTCCCTGAACTATATGAAAAAAACGAGATAGTTATACAACTTTCTGGGAGCTTCTTATGAATTAATTCAATCTTTGACTTAAGTGTTAATCATAGCAATATTCTACAAGTTAGCTGCGTTAACATATGTTAAGTATGATCCCATACTTTTTGAAATAGAATCTTTTAAATAAATAAACATCTTGGTATTTATAAATAGGAAAAGATTACCTAAAGCAGAGACTATTAAACCACTGTGAATGTAAGTACTGGTTCTCTACATTAATGGATGGCATCAAGATAGAGTCCAACAAATAATCTGAACATGACAGATTAACTTAAAAAAAAAAAGACCATAATCATTATGAAAGAATTCCAATAATATAGACAGAATAAAATATGCATAGAATTTTCTAATTACTAAAAGTAGGAACAATAAGCTCAGTGAAATAAACTAATATTAATTTTTTGTAATTGCTTTCTTACTGGTTAAAGTTTAATAAAAGTAGACGTACAATTATAATAACCTTAAAATAAAACTGGTTCTCAACTGGGGACAATTTTGCGCACCCCTCTCTTCCCAGGGGACATTTGGCAAAGTCTGGAGACATTTTTGGTTGTCAAAGCTAGGGGTGGTAGGTGCTACTGGCATCTAGTAGGTAGAGGCCAGAAATGATGCTAAACGTCTTAAATTGCATAGGACTGCCCTCTTGCAACCAAGAATAACCTGTACCAAACTGTCAAAGTGCCAAGTTTGAGAACTCTGCTATAAAATGGCATATATACCAATAGCAGTTAAACCTGAAAATTTAAGAAAAAGGCAACAGATTTCAGTATACATTTGAACACACAGAAAAGAACATTTCAAAACTTAAGGATAAAACCAATTTAATTTTGGCCTTCATGATGTTGAATAAATGTCACATTGTTTCTTGCCATCATTAGTTTCTTGTTATTGCACTAATTATAAGGCTTATGGCCCTATTTCCAAAAATCTTTATACTTTGACGTGGTTCTTTATACTTGAAATAACGTCTATGGAACATATCAGTTAGCAAACTAATTTACACATACCAAATAATTTAACGTGGGAACTGGCAAAATACTGGCATTTTATTTGGCATCTGCTAAAATGCAAAAAATGGACAATGTATCTAAACTACTGTTTCTTTCTATTCAAATTTCCTCTGTCACCATCTGTGAAGGAAAAAAACACTCTATAACAGACTTTGTGTGTTTAATTTTAACCCAGGGCAAATTTTTATGACTGTGTGATAAACCCACAAAACTGGAGTTCACATCGGAAGCCCTTACACTACTAACCATAATGATACCAGTGGGCATTATCATTTTTAAAAGTGTAAAAAAAGTCAATGAGCAGATTGTCATTACAGAAACTCATTCTGCATCACACATATCACCCAAGAGATTGATATTTCATGCTTATAAAACTTAACATAAAATTAAATTGCAAATATTTTCTCACAATCTACTAAAATTATGGCCTAAGGCAATATACTGCTAATATGAAGCATTTGTTCAGCTCTAGTGGACATATTTCTATATGATTTATGTAAGAGAAGGCTTCATTTGCTTCTCATAGATTCAGTAATGAGGCTTCTTTCCTTATATTTAGCCTAGAAAGTGTATGAACTTCTTAGAAATTAAGCCAGCAAATATAGCATTGAATTATTAATAAATAATAGTAAAATTAACAAACTGAAGGTTTTCTCCTTGTGTGTATGACTATGCTGTTTCAAACATCAGCCATTCTTTCATTATCCAAATACATAAAGAGCAGGTCAATATTCTATACAGAAAATACATTTCATTCTTTCAGCACAAAAAGTAATAGATTTCAAGTAAAATAGTAGATTGTGATTCTTTTTCCCTGAAATCTAGAAAGATAAAAAAGAATTTCAATCATTAAAAAAAAAGTTAGGAATAACAGAAAGGAGAGTTGTGAAACCAATACTCTGTCTCAATCTATTGAGATGTGAGGAACACCGAGTCCATGAGGTAAAACAAAAGATAAAATTGATTTCAGTATTATCAACCCCATGCATTGTGAAACTTACACGTAGCACTTTCTAGGTAGTGAAGCATTTTCTCATTAGCATATTTTGTAATGCACATAGAAGGAATTAATGTCTTTAACTGGAACTTAAAAAAATCACTACACATTTAGCTTTATGCTGAAATCTGTTTGACAACTTGAAAAATTACCAGATTTTATACCAAAATATAGTAGGAAATACTTACCTTAAGCATTCTGCATCACTTTGAGGCTTTTCATTGATTTTTACTTTTTCTGCCTCTAGGTATTTGGTAGTACAAATGGCTTCATTCTTTTTATCTTCAAAAACTAAACAATTAAGAAAGTGCTTACAATCTTTAAAAAAATAAACATAAGAGTTAATTAACTTTACTCATTCATAAGAACAATACTCTAATTTTTGATGCTTCATGTAAAATGCCTGCACTCATGATTTTTATTTTTCTACTTTAATATAGCAATTAAAGGCACAAAAAAGATTTTGACAAAATTTATGACATTAAAAATACCAGATCTAATTCTGTTCATTTTAGTGTTTTATCTATTTCTGGTTCTTTTTAAGATTTTATTTATTCACTTGACAGAAAGATAGTGGGAGCATGAGCACATGCACCCACAGGAAGGGGGAGCAGCTGGCAGAGGGAAAGGGAGAAGCAGACACCTCACTGAGCAAGGAGCCTGATGCCTACTCCATACCAGAATCCTGGTATTCTGACCTGAGCTGAAGGCAGATGCTTAACCAACTGAGCCACCCAGGTGCCCTCCCATTCCTGTTTTACACCAATAATAACACTATATCCCAATAGGTTAGTACAGTTTGAAATAATAATATGATCCTGTTATGTGTATATAATTATATTCATCAGCAAAGTAAACTAAGCTCATAAAGATAATACCTTTAAGTTTTCTCTGCACAGTAAGTAATTCTTGTTCTAATTCACTCTTTTGTTTTTGAAGTTCACTTAACTGGCCACTATCATGTTCCATTGACTTCATTTCTAGAAACAAATAGACAAAAAACCCCACATTTTAACCATTTAGGCTTTGCTTTAAATATGTCAGCAATTATTAACTTGTTGTGTCTGTAATCAAAATTTAAGCAGCACATGGTCAATTTTAAACTGACAAGAACAGATACTATACTTGATCTTAACCAAAAGGCCAAGAAGCAATTCATATGGTCAATTTTAAGCTCCAACAGGCTTCCCTTGGCCATCTAGAAACTGTCTCTAATGAACGGACCAGGATTCATTAAACAACAATGGGGTACAAAAGAATGAGTTAATTGATGGTTAGACTACCAAGAGAGAATTCAAAATAATGTAACATCACCAAGTAAAACAAGCTTCCCAATGAGATAATAAGAAAACTATCATTCATAAGTAAAGCATATTTAAAATATTTCATAGTACTCAACATATGGCTACAATTCTTCCATAACACTGCTAATATTGCTGTTTCTACCTAGAATATCTTTCCTCTCTTTATCCGCACAACAAACTCTAATTCGTCCTTTAAAGGTCATCTACTAATTTTTCAAAGGTAAACAGTATATTAGAACACAAAATTTGTAATACACGACATTAAATAACTAGCTAACTTCCTTAAATTTACAAAGAGCTCATATAAATCAGTAAGAACAAAAATGTAGAAAGATGAACAAAGAATATGAATAGATTAGTCACAGGAAAATAAAAAGAAATTTAAGTGATCAATAAATTCAGAGAAGTAAATTCAACATCATGCAATATCAAAGAAATGTAAATTATATCAACATAACAATAATGTTTTTGCTTGTCAGATGGGCCAAGGTTAAAGTCAGTGATAATGCCCAGATTGTTAGTAGTTTAGGATATTAATTTAGGAAAGCAAGTTCTCTCCTATAGGTTGGTAGGTAAATTGACTAACTCAGTGCTTTAAGGAGTATAATTTGGCATTAATTCTCTCGATATTTTTGTCAACCTAGCAGTTTCATTAGATTTTACCACAGAAATACAGTCACTAAAGTATAGGGAGATATATATTCGGATAATTAGAGGCCCCTATTGATGGTCATGTAGGTGGTTTCTGATTTTTATTTTGTATTGTTTTCTTCTGAAATCACCACCCGTCCCTCCACCTGTGAACCATTTCCTATCTTCTCTGGGAACTTTACTTCTCTCTGGAATTTTCAACTCTACTTCTCCATGGGCTCCGACCCATCAGTATTTAATATGTTCAAAAATCTCCCATCTAAGAAACAGAAATGCAAAAAGGACAACACATTCCCCACTAAAAGTCTTCCCCTGACCTCATATTCCCTTGGGTTACTGGACTTTCCCATCCAGAGAAACTTTGTTTCAAGGGCTTCTGGGCACTAATGATCACCATTTCCTCTGATCCCGCTGCTCAACCCATTACAACATGGCCTCTGTCTTCCTCTCTTCTTGTCCCCATCTGTTCCTTCCCCTAAAGATCACCAGAGACCTCTCATGGCTGTGTCTTAGTATTTATGGTTGACAGTTTGACAACATTTAACTTGCGCTGATCACTCCCTCAAACACGGTGGTGGTCTCCAAGGTGATCTCCATTTCACACAGGTGATCTCCTGCCTACCTTTTACATTCTTCCCTGGCCCTTTTCTTCTTCTTCCTTTGAAAATCCTGGTGTTCCTCAGGATTCTATTATTTTCTTTCAATACATTTTTCCTGGGTGACTCCCAAATTTAACAGTCTCAGCCTAAATCTCCCTCAGCACTCTTGACTTACTGATATTTACACTCAGATTTGTCATGTGGCTAATTCCTACCACCCTTAAGGTCTCAGTCTGAAGGTCACTTGCTTGGGGAGATCTTCCCTAACTCCTAGTCCAGGTTAAGTTCTCTTATTATATGTTCTCACCTCATTTTACATGTCTCCTTTTGAAGCGGTCATTGATTCATAACTCTCTCTCTCTCTCATACTATTGGAGACAGAGCATTAAACTAAACAAAGTCCTGCCATTACAGAGTTTAAAGTTTCATATGTAAATGTTATGATATACGTAGAGATGGGCTTTGTGAAAGTACAAAGACCAACAGTACCAGGACCATGGAAGTAAATCTATTAAAATAAATGCATATTTCTGGAAGAAAGGATACAAAAAGAGGCCTACAACAGTATTTCTGGTATCAAGGACTTTTTTCCTTATCACTTTTTTAGAGGAATCATTTACGTAAAGTACATCCACATCCATATAATTCTTTGAATTTTGGCTGTCATATACTCATGAAACCACCACCACAATCAAGAAACCATATATTTCTACCAATCCTGAAAAGTTCCTCTACTTTTTTTGCAATTTATTCATTCTGGTCCAGGCAACCACTGATCAGCTTGTTGTCACTTGCCTGCTTGTTGTCACATACACTTTGTATTGTATATGTGTTCTTTTGTGTCTAGCTTCTTTTACTCATCATATCATTTTGAGATGCATCCATGTTGTGTGTGAGTAGATTTGTTATTTTTTATCTTTGAGTATTCTACTGCATGGGTACACCAATTTTGTTTACCCATTTACCTCTTAATAGACATTTATGTTCTGTTCCGTTTTTGGCTACTGTGAATAAAGTTACTAAAAACTTAGTGTGGATGTATGTTTCAGTTCTCTGGTGTATCTAGTTGTAGAATGGCTGGGTCACCTAGCAAATGTATGTTTAATGTTTTAAGAAACTGAAAAACAATTTCCAAAGTTGTACCATTTATTTTACATTCCCATCATACCTTATGAATTTCAGATGCTCCACTTTATCGCCAACACTTGATATGACCAGTCTTTTTAATTAAATGCATGTATAGTGATATAACATTGTGGTTTTAATTTGTATTTTAAAAGATACTGAGTATCTTTTCAAATGTTCATTGGTCATTAGTGTATGCCCCTTTGTGAAGTTCAAATCTTTACCCCTTTTTAAAAATTTTTTTAAAGATTATTTATTTATTTATTTATTTATTTATTTATTTATGACAGACACAGAGAGAGAGAGAGAGGCAGAGACACAGGCAGAGGGAGAAGCAGGCTCCATGCAGGGAGCCCAACGTGGGACTCGATCCTAGGTCTCCAGGATCACACCCCAGGCTGAAGGTGGCACTAAACCTCTGGGCCACTGGGGCTGCCCTTTTCCCCCTTTTAGAGTAAGTTTTGTTGCCTTATTATTAAGTTGTAAGAGTTCATCATAGTCTAGGTAACAGTACACCAGCAGATATATGCATGGCAAATATTTTCTCCAAGTTGTGGTTTGTCTTTTGATTTTCCTAATAGTTTTTAAATTTTATTTTAAATCCAATGTATTTTTTTTTTTTACTTTTATGGTTCATGTTTCTGTGTCCCATCTAAGAAATCATTGTCTATCCAAACCAAGATAGCAAAGATTTCCTATTATGTTTTCTTCTAGGAGTTCCATGATGTTAGCTTTTATGTTTACATGTATGTCCATTCTGAGTTAATATTTAATATGGTGTGAAGTAAGATTTAGAAATCATTGTTTTGCAATGGATGTCCAATTGTTTTAGCACCATTTACTGAATAAGAATTTCCTTTCCTCACTGAATTGTCTTGTTACTGTTGTTGATAATCAATTGACTTCACATGAGTAAGGCTATTTCTGGACTCTTTCATTCGAATGGTACCTATCTGCCTATTTTTAAGCCAGTGACACATTATCTTGATTACTATAGCTTTTTAGCAAAATTTGAAATCAGGGAGTATAAATCCCTAAATTTTGTTCTTTTAAAAAATTGTTTTGGCTGTTCTAAGTGATTTACATTTCCAGACGAATATTAGAATCAGCTTGTCATGGCTTAATAAAACTTAGGATTTTTACTGAGATTCTGTTAAACCTATGATTTGAAGAGAACTGATCTACTAACAAAACTGAATTTTCTAATCATGAACTTGGTAGATCTATTTATGTAAGGTCTTCCTTAATTTCTCTCAGTAATTCTCCGTAGTTTGTAGTGTAGAAGTCCATTATGTCTTTTGCTAAATTTGTTTCTATTTTTTTTGATGCTGTTTAAATGGTATTTTTATTCCACTTTTCTATTGTTTGCTGTTAATATATAAAAATTCAACTGTTGTTTTTTTGTGTGGGGTGGGGAGAGAAGGAGAGAGAGAGTGGAGAGGGATGTATAGGGAAAGAGAAAAAGAGAATCTTAAGCAAGCTTCACTCCCAGTGTGGAACCTGATTTCATGACCCTGAGATCAGGATCTGAGTCAAAATCAAGTTGGAGGCTTAACCAACTGAGCCATCCAGGTGCCTCTCAATGGATTTTTAAATATATACATTGTATTCTATAATCTTACTATATTGAATTAATTTTAGTAATTGTTTTATAAATTCCTTATAATTTTCTATGTAAATTATCATGTAACCTGTAAATAGAGGCAAATTTATTTTGTCTCCTTGAAATGGTTAAAATGACTTGGACATCCAGAGTTGTATTGAATGGAAGTGGTAAGAATGGGCATCCTTGGCTTATTCTCAATCCTTTTGGGGAATGCATTTAATATGTTACCATTACATATGATATTGGTATTCAATATTTCACCATTAAGTGTAATATTAGCTGTAAGCTTTTCAAACAGATTCTTTATCTGGTTGAGAAAGTTCCCCTCTATTCCTGGTTTCCTGAAAGTCACATTGGGCTGTTTAGATCCATTTGCCAGTCTCTTTTTCCAGTCCTTTATGTTATAGCTGTCATATATGCATATGGTATACATGTATACAAACTGCTTCTGCATACATTATAAATTCCACAAGACAATATATTATTTGCTTAAATTGTCACATGTAGCTTTTAAAGTTTAAAAAAGAGGTATTCATAATTATCTATATATTTGCCATTTCTGTTTAATTCATTCAGCATGATCTGAGTTTCTGTTATCATTTTTGCTTCTATTTTGAGGACTTCTTTAGCATTTCTTGTCATTCAGGCATGATGGCAATGGATTCCCTTAATTTTTATTTATCTGAAAATGTCTTTATTTTAACTTCATTTTTTTAAGGATATTTTCACTGGATATAGAAAAATTTTCTTTCAACACTTCCAAGATGTTATTCCACGGTCTTCTTGACTTTATCATTTCTAGTGACAGGTACATAATCATTAGAGTTATTGTTCCCCGTTTTCAAAGTTTTCTCTTTCTCTTTGGTTTTTTAACAGTTTGACTATTATTGAATAGCTAGGCATAGATCTATTTGAAGGTATCTTATTTGGGTTTGCTGAACTTCTTGAATCTTCAAATTAATGTCTTTTCAAAAATTTAAGAAATTTTCTGCCATGATTTCTTCAAATATATTTTGACAATTCTCTTTCCTTTCCTTCAGAGATTCCAATTACTTGAATGTTAGACCTTTTAAAATTGTCCCATAGGTCCCTATGTTTCTAATTTTTTGTTTAATTTTAACTTTTCTTTTTCAGATTGGACAATTTCTTTTTTTTTTTAATTTTTTTAAATTTATTTATGATAGTCACACACAGAGAGAGAGAGAGGCAGAGACATAGGCAGAGGGAGAAGCAGGCTCCATGCACTGGGAGCCCGATGTGGGATTTGATCCCGGGTCTCCAGGATCGCGCCCTGGGCCAAGGGCAGGCGCTAAACCGCTGCGCCACCCAGGGATCCCAAGATTGGACAATTTCTATCAATCTATCTTCATGTTCACTGGCTTTTCTATCAGTTCCATTCTGCTATCAAGCTTATTCAGTGACATTTTTATTTAAAATAATTGATTTTTCAGTTCTAATGTTTTCTTTTTTTACGTTTTCTATTTCTCCACTGAGATGATCTATCTTTTCATCTGTTACAAGTGCATTTTCCTTATCTCACTGAGCATAGCTCAAGAATAGCTGCTATAAAGTATTTGATAATTCCAATATCTAGATCATTAGGGGTTTGGCATCTCATGGTTTTCTTTTGACACTAAGTCACATTTCACTGATTCTTCAGAGGTCAAATAATTTTGGATTGTATCCTGAAACTTGTGAGAATATCATGTTGTGGAGACTTTGGATATTTTTGATAATAGAATTCTAATGAGTGTTAAGTGGTATCTCATTATGGTTTTGATTTCCATTTCTCTAATGACTAGCATCTTTTCATATGCTTAATGGCCATACCTTTGGGGAAATGTTTGTTCAAGTCCTTTGCCAACTTTTTAATTGAGTTGTTTATTTATTGGCTTTGAGTTATAATTCTTCATATATTCTGCACATGTAGGAGCACCTGGCTGGCTCAGTTGGTAGAGCATATGACTCTTGATCTCAGGTTTGTGAGTTCAAGCCCTACTGGTTTAAAAATATTCTGGATATTAATCCCTTATCAAAGATAAGATTTGCAAATATTTTCTTCCATAAAAAACACAACTCATTCTTTTTTGTGATATACAGAAGATTTAGTTTTAATGATATACAATTGGTCTCTTTTTCTTTTGTTGTCTGTTTTTGGTATCCAAGAAATCACATCTAAACTCAACATGATGAAATGTTTCCTGTATGATTTCTTGTAAGACCTTTGTGGTTTTACTTCTTAAGACTTTCATCCATTTTTAGCTAATCTTTGTATATTGTATAAGGTAAGGGCCCAACTTCATTCTTTTGTATGTGGTATTCAGTTTTCCCTGCTCCATTTGTTGAAAAAACTGTCCTTTCCCATTGAATAGTCTTGGGACGCTTATAAAAAAAATCATCTGACCATATACAAAAGGGTTTATATTTGAGCTCTCTGTTCTATCCTGTTTTTCTATATGTCTGTCCTTATCCTAGGACCACACTGTTTGATTACTGCAGCATTTTAGTAAATCAAGAAGTGTGAGTCCTCCAATTTTGTTCCACTTTTTCAAGATGGTTTTGGCTCTTTGGGATCCTTTAGGATTTCATATGAACTTTAGAATGTGTCTTTCAGTGCATGAAAAAATGCTGTTGGGATTTTGATAGGGATTACATTGAATCCATACATCATTTTGGGGTAATAATATCATCTTAACAGTACTAAATTTTCCAATCCATGACATGGAATGTCTTTCCATTTATCTGAGTATTCCTTAATTTCTTTGAGTAATGTTTTATAGAGTTTTCAATGTACAAGTCTTTTACCTCCTCGGTTAAATTTATTCCTAAGTATTCTTTCTGATACTATTGTAAGTGGAATTTAATTTTTTTTCCTTTTTGGATCACTTATTGCTCATACATAGAAATGCAACTTATTTTTGTGTGTTGATTTTGTATATTCCAACTCTGCTATATTTATTTATTAGTTCTAGCATTTTTTTGTGGTATCCTTAGGTGTTCTATATATATAAGAGCATATCATATGGGCATAGAGATAATTCTACTTTTTCCTTTCCAATTTAGATGTCTTTATTTCTTTTTCTTGCCTAATTGATTTGGCTAAAATTTCTAACACTATGTGAATAGAAGTGGAAATATCCGTGACTTTTTTTTATAGAAAGTTAGTTACAGAGTATGTACCCATTTAACTTTGTATTCTAACTTGTTATTGAAAATACACATCAATATCACCTAAGGACAAAAAAGTTATGTTCCCTACCCATCCCACAGAGATTCTGATTCAATAGGTCTTGAATGAGACTCAAGCATTCAATATTTTTTGAAGCTTTCCAGATGCGTGCCTCTGTCCTACACTGTCTACTCTAAGTAATTTATCTATGATAACATTATTTCCATCATCTATAAAAAGAAACTAAAAATATAATTCTCATATTTTTGAGGGCTTAATTATGTGGCAGGCAGCATTCTATGTGCTTCAATATTATTTCATTGAATTCTCACAACAACCTTTGTTAAGGTCATTACTATTAACCCCTTTCTTTACAGATGGGGAAACTGGGCCAAAGAAAAGTCAAGCAACTTGCCCCAAATCACATAACTACCAAATGGTAAAATTAAGATTTAAATGAAATTAACATGACATTAGCATTTATAGTCTTTAGGATAGTGGTTGTTATATACAATAAGCCTGATAAATATTACTTAAAAGTTGTCATATGCAAAGCAAAACAATAAATTATTCATACTGATAGCTCCAAGTCAAAAAAGTTAAATGCATTTATTATTCTCCATTTACTAAAGGCATCAAAGTAACAAACAGTATATTTTAGAAAGGCTTCCATTAAAAACTAATTATCCATTTAATATCATTTATATTTTCATTCTCTACTTCCTTGACTCCCATTGATTCCAATCTATTACTACCAGTCTTCTACTGCTCTACTCTATGCTACTGCACTTGACATCTTCTGATTGTCAAATTAATAACCTATTTTGATTTCCACTAATTAAAGAAAAACATATTTTGTTTTTGGTTTCTAAAATATTACTTTCTGCTGGTTCTCCTCTTGCCTTCTTTGAATGCTCTGTCCCATTCTTTTTCTTTCTTTCCTTAAATGTTTCTGGCTTTGGTCTTTGTTCCTTATCTGTGTCCCCCCAATAAGTTTTCTCAGAATGATATCACTGACTTCTCTGGATTCAGTTCCAAACTTAATGGTCTAGCTCTGATTTCTTTTACCAGCTTCACAAACAACTCTTCCCCTGCCACCTGGGAATTCCCCTCTGTGTATTTCATAGACATCTCCACCTAAAAATACCTGAAACAAAACTTATTTTGTCCAGAAAAGGCTATATAGTTCCTACAGGCTTTTCTATCTCTGCTCTTCCTCCTGGTACCACATTCTACCCAAACTCTGATGTTTGAAAACTATAATTCATCCTTAACTTTATCTATTTTTGTTCACATTAAAAAGTGATGAAGTCCTGTTATTGTTCCTAAACATTTCTTTAATTCAACCTCTCTTCTATTTGGCAAGGTCTTTAATTCAGGATCTTATCACAGATTACAATAACCTACATGCTAGGGTTCCTGAAATGAAATTCTCCCCACCCCACTGTGTAACCTTGTTTTCTAGTTTAAATTACATTGATGGTAAATGAGGTACATCCCACCAGTCCTACCCCTAATATGGCTTCTATCACACTGTACTATAAATATCTGCTTACATATTTGATTCTTCCACTTTTTAGTTTTATACCCCAAAGACCTAGAGCAATGCCTATCACATACAGAAGGAGCAATAGATATTTGTTATTGAATGAATGACTAAAATGCTCATGTCACACCTACGTCTAAAGAACTTGAGATTGCTCACAGTAAAAGATACATTTCCATTAGGTTAATTAAGAGAAAGGTAAAAGAATAGCTATGCAATAACCCAATTTACTTATGAAAAGGTTAAATTTCTGGAACATCCATTGATTCAAATAAGTTATTTTCATTAATGATACAAAAATGAGGTGGTATTATATACTCATACCCCTCTTCAAAATGTTCGTCTGGTTTTCTAAGTCAGATATTTCAATCTTGACATTTTCTTTTATCCAAAGTTCTCTTTTCTTTGTTACTTCATACTCATTATTGAAATCTGTAATTTCCTTAATAAATTTTTCTTCCTCCTCTGTCACTTTTTTCTTCGCAGCCTCCTGAAAAACAGAAACAAAATATGAAATATAGATGGTAATTGTACTGTTATTCTTTAGTGATTCAAAATGCAATCATTTTGAATATTAACAACAAATATATAAAATTATAATTCCCATTATTATTACAAAAATGCTTTATTCCTCCAGCAATATGAAGCTATTACATACCAACTATTTACACATGGAAGTTTTATCTTTAATATTTTGGGAGTATTATTGAGGTAGAATTTCTACTACTCATCATTGTATCTGTGTTTATATATTAAACTTATAGCCATTGGTGCCATTTGGTCATTGCAATATAAATTTGGGTAAAATAATTAAATGTCCAAACCTGAACATGAAAATGTACACTCAAGGGAATTACTTCTATAGAAAAAAAACAAACAAGGAAATCGAAGGAAACCTTTTAAAATATAGCAAAGGAGGTAAAATTATATATTTATTTCCAAGTCAGTTCTACAAAATAGTTTACATTTTATGAAACATGAATATGAAAAAGAAATAAGAATTTCCAGAAACTCTAGAACCTAAACACTACTGTATTTTTCTATTTTTTTTCTAAGAAATGTCAATTAGTTGTGAACTACATTGGGCACTGGCCATGTTAACATAAGTACCAAGTCTGTTGATTTTGACTTCAGATATTTTTAATATTTTTAAATGTATTTTCTTTAAAATGTCAATTAATTACAAGTCACATTCCTAAACTGGCCCTGTCATTTAAAACTACTGAGTCTGTTGGTTCTGACTTAAGATAAAAAGATAAACAAAATCTTTTCACCAAGATCCATAAATATGCCTAAAGTGTGAACTCTCTGCCTTTCAAAAGCATTAAAACCAGGGTCTCAAAGCCTGAGCAATTCAAATCAGTTTCACTCATTTTTTTATGCTTATTACAATTGCAAATAATTTCTATATTGCATTCCTGCCAATAGAATTCTTTCAAACTATATTACTCTACCAACTGGTTTTAAATAGCACTTAATACTTTTCCATATCTGAACAGGAGTATCTGCCAATATGCATACAGATAATTTTCTAAAAGTACACCTAAGTATATTTAAATACTTTTCAATACTGCTAGTGAAATAGATATTTCTAAGTGGCTGTAGGCTTACAAAGGCTTGAAGAAGCATATTCCTCTGGTTTGTAATTTCACTACACTGTCTTTCTAAGGCATTTTCATGAATTTTCCAAAGCTGTAAGAGGAAGGCTTTTTCAGAAAACTGCTGAACCTTTAAAGTAAAAAAACAGAAATCAGAATGAAACAATTAGGGTGCCTTAGTTAAGAGAACAAATATTAACCTTAAAAACAAAATAAATTTCACATTAAGCATCTTATTTTAAATGCACTATCATATATTATTTTATAAGTGTTCTATAATTACAAGTTTTAAAATGTTTTCCCCCAATAAGACATAGGCCCCTTATGGGCAGAAAATGCATTTTCTTTTCTCTTTGCAATACCTAACACATTTCTTAGCTTAGGTACCAAAGCT
Organism: Canis lupus baileyi; assembly: GCF_048164855.1. Lineage (NCBI taxonomy): Eukaryota > Metazoa > Chordata > Mammalia > Carnivora > Canidae > Canis > Canis lupus. The sequence continues at coordinate 14,285,975 of NC_132866.1, forward strand.
TTTTAACTACACACATTGAAATCTGCTTCAAGACAGCTTGTGTTAAAGAGCAAGTTTCTATTCTCATCACTTATAAGGAAGATATGGATGAATTAAACATGTATACAGTATGACTAATAAAATGAGATAAAATCTACAAACCACAGGCAAAAACCCAGTCCCATGACTACAGTTATACTAAGAAAAACACAAATCTGCTAAAGTCCTCAAATGCTTTTGAGAACTCATTTTTTAATTTTAGTACCTCATTTGGTTCTAGTTAGCAAGAGACATAATAAACATTAATATTGGATATGTAACTATTATTTCATTTGGGCCATAAAGAATAGCATCTCTTGAGACCATGAATATTGAAATGGAAGTCAGGAAGCTTTAATATATAAAAGCTAAAATTGATGCCAGACTGGGAATAATCTTTCCTCTATATTCAGTACTGGCCCTCATAAGAAAGCATCACTTTTAGTTTGGGGCTGTTCCCATCTCCATAGTGAAAAGAAAAAGGAAATAAATTCAATTTAAATTGCAGAAAGCAAGATTTATGTTAGCCATAAGAACTTCCTGAAGGTGAGAGACAGAGTGTGAAATCTCTGTCCCAGAAGATACTGAATAGTAAAGAGCTTAGGAATAGTCTAGTCCAGAGGCAAAGGGTTGGCCTGAAAGAGATTTTGAAATGATATGGCTAAAAAGTCCTGGAAATACTGGCATTAAAAAAGTAAGAGAAAGAAAGGAACAGAAATAAAGCATAAAATATGATCTTGCATGTATATTATGTCATGGCACATCTACTCACACCTTTAGTACTTGCTGCTGTTCTCATCAACTCTATCTTAAGAAAGACATCAATAGAGAATGAATAAAGAGATACAATTTTCATGACCAAAGAAACTCAGAAAAGGCTTTTAAAATGGGGGAAGCAGGACTGAGGCAGTTAGTTATCTTACAAAGAAGAAAGAAATCATAAAACATATGGCCAGATCTAAGAAATCACATAGAAAATGGTAACAATAGCAAACAGGAGTATGATCATGAATCTACCATATTTATTTAGAATAAGAAAACACTTCAGAGCTATTTACTATTTATTATATAAATGAGAATAAAATGAGTCCAGAAAAGTGAAATTCCTCAACAAAGGTAATGTAATTAATTATGGGCAAACCAAGGACTAAAATCCAGCTCTTCCGATTTCCTTTCTTCTATGGGACTAGAACTATTTCAAAGTAATTGAGATACTTTTGGAACTAAAAGGAACTCCATTCTCTGTAATAGTAGAAGGGTAAAGTATGTAAGTTTGAGAAACACAAAAAGTATCAGAACTTAATGAGAAAAGGTTGCTTGTAGTATACCCAACTCTCAGAATTGCTATTCTGGAGGGTAAGCATGAATGCATTCAAGATTGCTTTAAGACCAAATACTGGGCTGGATAAATTTTAATTCAATAAGGTATGTCACGTATGAATCAAAGTTCCTGAATTCTGATTGTTTCTGCCACAATCAGAATCTGTTGTGAAAGACCTATGATGAAACCCAAAAATGAAGAAAATATTAATCAGACTAAGAAATTTTTAAGTAAGACATAACTAAATTTATTATTCAGATTCAAAGAGCCTTATGTTAAGAAATAAAAAATTAAGGTGTCCCATTCCAGCTATTACCAACTAAGATCTAAAATTACACTGAGCTCATGTCCTCTTTCCTAAAAAAGAAAATAAATATTAAAGAGAGCTATTAGACAAGCTGTCATTTAATTGGAATATTTTACCATAATCTGAAAAATGAAACCTATATACCCCAAATGAAAAGTAGACAGCTATTCAAAAGCTTTATAAGAAAGGTATAACTATAAATTTCCTCTTCCCCTGAACTTCTATGGGAATTATCATTTTGAGGTCTTTTCTGCTTCTTTGTTGTTGTTATTTTTATTATTACTTTATTATTATTATTGGCCTGCTTCTCATCATTATTCCCACTTTCTGTCTTATACTCTGCCTTTATCTTTTACTTCCACATTTTCCTCTGTAGAGCAACCTAAAGAAGTTCCAGAGTCAATAACTACAGAAAAATTACAGTAACACTAATTTTTAAATTCACTTAGGATCTGTGATGAGAACATTTAATACAAGAAGGAATTGGCAAGTAAAAGAAAAAGCATAATAGAAAAAAAGACTGGAGTTTGGGAAAGCTCAAGTCAGTAAAATTATTGTCCACAATATGATGATTCACATGGTGAAGACAAAGGTAAGTTAGAGTTGCAGTAGCTACCCAGGTCTATTATTAATAGAGTTTTTTCATATTTTAATGAAAAATTAACGGACAAAGACTTTTGGATTTTCCCAGTTCCTCTTTGCTAAGCATACGTTGTTACTCTTAAAAACTGAAATAGCTTTTCATGGCCCCCTACTTGCAGAATGTGTTTCTCATTATTTCTTTTGTTTTTGCTGTTATCACAACCAACTCTGTAAACTATTTTTCACACTCTTGTGTTTGAAAACCAGACCCTCTGATGTGTAAAATAGGTAAATAATTCCAAATATAACCCCAAACATATTGCTATGATCATAAGATAAGGTCATTTCACAGAATAAATTATCAGAAATATCTCTTGTTGTAAGAGTGATGGGTGGGGATCAGAATTGGAAAGATATTAGAAGAAATGTAAAACTGTGACTTAAAAATAATTTTAACTAGGGTATAATTGACATATAACATTATATTAGTTTTGAGTGTACAACAAAATGATCTGATGCTTATATACACTGTCAAATAATTACCAGAGCAAGTGTAGTTACCATTTGTCACCAAAGTTATAAAATCTTCTTTTTCTTATTAGGAGAACTTTTTAAGATTTATCCTCTTAGGAACTTTCAATATCACTGACGTGGTCACCAGGCTGAGTACTATGACATGATGATTTATTTGTAACCGGAAGACTGTACTTCTTGACCCTCTTCACTCACTTTGCCCATCACCCAAACTCCTCCCCACTGGTAACTACCAATCTATTCTCTGTATCTGTTAGTTTGGTTTTTCTTTGTTAGTTTGTTTAAATTCCAAATACAAGTGAAATCATATAGTATTTGTCTTTATCTGATTTACCTCACTTAGCATAATACCCTCAAGGTCCATCCATGTTGTTGCAAATGGCAAGATTTCATTCTTTTTTTATGGCTGAGTAGTATTCCATTATGTACTTACCACATCTTCTTTATCCATTCATTCACTGATGGATACTTAGATTGTTTCCTTATCTTGGCTATTGTAAATAGTGCCACAATGATCATAGGGATACACATATCTTTTCAAATTATTGTTCCTATTTTCTTTGGATAAATACCCAGAAGTGGAATTGCTGGATCATAATGGTAGTTGTTTTTAATTTTTTGAGGAACCCCCACACCATTTTCCATAGTAGTTGTACCAATTTATATTACTGCCAACAGTGTGAGGGGGTTCTGTTTTCATATCCTTGCCAACACTTGTTATTTCTTGTCTTTTGTTTATTTATCTTTTTTATTATAACCATCCTAACAGATATGAAGTGATATCTCATTGTGATATTGATTTATATTTTACTGATGATCAGTAATGCTGAACATTTTCCATGTGCCTGGTGGCCATTTGTATGTCTTCTCTGGAAAAATATTTATTTAGATTCTCTGCTTATCTTTAAATCAGAGTGATTTTTTTTTCTGTATGTTCACCAGTTTTAGCAAGGCAGCAGGAGAGTGCAGGGGTAGGGCACATCCACTAGTGTTAGCAGGGAAATTGGAAAGTGCTATGACTGCGTGCACCTACCAGTACAAGGAAGGTAAAGGGAGAGTGCAAAAATGGCTCCCACCAACATTGGTGCTAGCAAGTCAGCAAAATGGCACAAGGTAGAGGAAGAGTGAAAAAATGGTGCCCCGCCTGTGCCGCCATCTCTGGAGAGAGTCCCATAGGCCCATGTCCCTCTGACAGTTGCTTTATGATTAAGAAATAAATTTCTCCTTTACACACATGCATATGTGTGTGTGTGTGTGTGTGTGTGTGTACATGTATATACACATATATACTCTAGGTGCTTTTCAAACTGCTGCTTTTGTACTAGTTCTGGGGCAAATGATTCTACATATGAGCCCTTTAAGAGCAGAATCTCAGTTCCATACAGTCCTTTGGATCTCTTGGATGTAATAAGCACCACTGGTTTTCAAAGCCAGATGTTTTGAGGGTTCATCATTCCCATGTAGGTCCCAAGGATTGGTGTGCCTGATGTTGATGTGCTACTCAGGGAGAAGCTCCATATTTGTAAGCTCCCTCCTGATCAAGGGTTGCTGTGCCAATGTAGGGAGGGAGGTCTGGTGAGACTATGTCTCTGTCTCCCCCACCCATTTCAGTGTGGCCCTGTCTGTTATCCTTTGTTGTGGAATAATTTTTCAGCTAGTTTCCAGGTCTTTTTCAGAAGGAATTTTTCAATATGTAGCTGGAGATTTGGTGTGTGCATGGGAGATGAGTTCAGGTATTCCTATGCTGCCATCTTGAACCACCTCCCAAAATATTTTTGAACATATCTTTCCCAGTCAGGTTTTAATTGAGGCACAATCTTATAATCTATGGTAGCTTGGACATCTTACCATAAACATTTAAGAGACACTAACTCTATCTCCTAACTAAGTTACCCAGGAATATCAAGGGGTATGACTAAAAAAAGAAAAGAGTAGAAGGTTCCTATACTAATATAAATTTCTCTTTCTCTTCTCTCTTTTTCCCCTGACTACAAATGAAGAGAAAATATTTGCATGCAGCCTTAAAGTTATATTCTAGAATCAAACAGCCAAGCTTTGTCAGAAAATATTGCTGTTTTGGAAAATTTTAATTTATAGCAGTGCCAACATTCTGGTTAATTCTGCTTCCCTCAGCAATAAAGATTTTTTTCTTTCCATTTTATTCCTCTTGGGATATTTGATTTTTCAACAGAGCTTATAGTTTTCCCAGTGAGCTGACTTATCTGGTCAACTAGGTCAGTTTTCAGCATAGCCATGATTTGTGACTCTTCACTACTCTTGCTGCCTGGGTGCCTTTAGGTATTTTTCTACCAGAAGAACTTGAAAATTGAAAATGACTGAGGATTCTAAATTAATGTTTAGGTCCAAGTAAGCAAAGTATAAAGCTTCTCTTTGTTGTGGTTGCTGTTGTTTAAAATAGTCTCAGACTTTAGGAACTGACATTTTGCTGATTAAATGGTCTGCCTCATAGTGTAAGGCAACTTTACATAAGAGTTATGTAGATTTCACATTTGTAAGCTCATAGCAATCGGGGAAAGACTGTGTTTGTTATGACTACAATAATAGACATTGTAAATTCTAGAGTACATCAATGAATATTGTATCGATAGATTTAAGGTTTTGTAAAAAAAAAATATATATATATATTTTATAAATGTATCTCTTAACCACAGATTTAGTACTTAAAATTCACTATGACACAGTGATCCAACGTCAGAAGTTTCAATATTAGGAAATATTAGTCCTTACAATAGCTCGTAAGACTTTTTGTGGTCTGCACTCCCTTATTCACTCTCCAACCTTATCTTCTATTATTCTCTTCATTCACTCTCTGTAGCTACATTGGCTTCCTCATTATTCCTTGGACATACCAGGCACACTCACTCCGTATAGTCTTTGCACTGGCTGTTCTCTCTACCTGAAAATCTTTTCCCAGATTCCTCCTGGTTTGCTCCTTTACTTCAGTTGAGTCTTTGCTCATCTCTCATCTTCTCATTGAAGGTTATTAGGATGCCAGATAAGACCACTGCTATTTAAATCTGTTCGGGAAGTTCTTATTAGTACAATATGGTTAAAAAAAAAAGATATAATTATCAAAAAAGCTGGTATACAATTTCATTTGTTTACGCAAATGCCATTGTCACATACCTAACAAATCCAAATGAATCTACTGAGAAACTATTAGAAATAAAAAAAGAATTAAATAAAAAGGTTAGTAACAAATATCAAAAACTAAGCATCTTTTCTAGTTACCGACAATAAATAGAAAAAAAGCATGGAAAAGATCTCATTCATAACAGCAACCAAATAAAGAAAACACAAATAAGCTTAGAAAATATAAGACATATATTAAAAAAAAAGAACCTCTACTGAAGAACATAAAAGATACAAATAAATGTGGAAAAACACATTGTTTAAAATCTTGGAGTAGGGTAGGCTTTCCCAAGTCTGAGATGGATTTCAGAACAAACAAACAAAAAAGATTAAAATTTCTAGCAACACAAACATTCTAAATTTTGACTATATAAAATATGTCATAAAAATGCAAGCTTTGTACAAATAACATTTGCAACAAATGACAAAGAAGAGTAATTATCTGTAACATATAAAAAGCTAGATGTCAATAAGAAAAAAACAAGGAGAGGATATGACTAGGTATAACACATGGTAAATATTAGCAGTCAATGAACAAAATTAAAAATATAAGTAAACAAAAAATTCAAATTAAAACCATAAAAGGATGACATTTTTCTCTTATACTTACCAAAAGAATTGATCATTTCAATTATATGAGTAGTGAAATTATACAAAAATAAACTGGAAAAACTTCTGGAGGACAATTTAGAAATTATCAAAAGTCTTAAAAGTATACAATTACTGATAGAGAAACTTGATTTCTAGGACTTTATCCTTAAAAAATCTAAGTGCATCACGGTGCATGTGCAAGACTGTCATCCCACCCCAGTGATATTAATAATAATTTATTAATAATAATCATAAATATTTATCAGTAGGAAAGTAGTTAACTAAAATATGGTATAGCCATTGAGTGGAATACTATACAATTATTAAAAACTGTTTATTTAGATATAGATTTACTGAGATATGTGGAACCCAGTAAATGGGAAAAAAGCAAGTCATTTAAGAAAATTATACATGGACTTAAATAATTTCGAAAGACCTGTGAAAATAGTATATACAGTAGAACTATGGATAGTTTTAACTGTGTTTTACATGTTTCTATTTTGGGGATAATTTGCAATAAACAAATACTACTTTTATGAAGAATTAAAACAAAGCTCGTTCAATTCAGAAAAAAAAATGTCTGCTGTATGTTCATCAAATATAATGGTAGGAGGCCCTTATATTTCCTGAGAATTTAACCTTCTCTTATTAGCAACATAAGGAAATGCTCCTCATAAAAGAGAAAGGAAAAGGAGCTTCATAATAAAGAGAAAAAGACAATTTTAGAGGAACAACCTAATCCTTTATCCTACTGTGGCAGTCACATATCTCCCATTCCTTCCTCTTTTCTGTCTTTTCTCAGAAGGAATTAATTAGAATTTTAACCAGGAAAAACTGGACTATATTTAAAGCCATGGAACTAGACTGAATCAAAGAAGCTGAGGTAGGCAACCTTTCAATTTATCTTGAGATATTAATTCAGGCAATAACAATTCATAAAACCACATTAAGTACCAAAGGCTATATGAGATATTCTTTTTACCAACCTCAAGATCACAGGCACAACTGTGGGTAGCCAGTTTGCTTTTAACCTCTTCCATTCTCCTTTTTTGAACCATCTGGTGTTACAAAATCCATAGACAACCTAAGTCTAACCTTCTCAAAATAACTCCCATACTCCAAACATATTCTTCCCCTTTTCCTCAAATAAAACTCCTATTTCCAAAGAACTGCTGATTTTGCTAGATATTAATCTGATTAGGGAAAGAGCAGTAATGCACAAATACTAATAGGCCAAGAACATCTGTAATGATACTTCTTAATCAGAAAGACTCACTGTGGAGATAGTTTGAAATAAGGTAACTTCTTTTTTTTTTTTTTTTTTTGGAAATAAGGTAACTTCTATGCTATTTGACAATTCAGGGGGGCAGTACCTTATCTTACCTATCACTACATCTTCCTATTCTGTCAGGATATAAAACAATGGAATGCTGCAGGTAGTGATTTTTCATGTACTGCTTTTAATGGAAAACTATAAAATTTCACAGATTCTTTAAAACATACATTTTCCTCCTCATAGTAAGAAAACTTGGCACATGAGCAAGAAGAGATCATACCTCAGTCAAGTATACTACAAGAAACTAGGTTGGGGATATTCACATCAACTTGTCAACCAGCAGCTTTAGCTTTAGGAAGACAGTTCATTCTTTAAGAACTAGAGAAAACAAGGATGGGATAAGGAACAATGTATATACTGTATCTGTTGGCAAGCTGTAAGTCTGGACAGTTCTCACATAATAACAGCATAAACCCCACCAAAAAAATACTGTAATGGTAGATAAATGGTGAATTGCCCAAAAGCTTACAGAACTTTAAGTCTCTAAAATAGATTACTGCTATAGGGTGCAAAAAGATAAATTTTGTCAGTCAATTATGTAATGTCCTCAAGAGGATGCAAAGGTATGTCCCCTAAAAAACAAGAGCAAGTAAGGACATAAAAGATTTAGATAAAAATACAAGCTGAGATAAAAAGGAAGATAGGAAATGAAAGAAATATAAAAAAGAAGAGCCCAACAGAGCTTTTAAATTTACACAGTATTAAATAATACAGCCAATACTGCAAAAGATGGAATCAGTAATGTAAAGTATAAGGAGTTCTCCAAGGCTGCTGAGTAGATGATGGGTTCAGAGAAGAGAGAGCAAAGATCTAATCTTATAAGCAATAGGAATACTTGATAAAGAAATCACAATTAATAGTTGAGGTTAAAATGGGAGACTCATCTATGGTCTAGACAAAACTAATAGATACATATGTGAACAAATTTGGAATGATAAGGATAAAAAAAATCTGTACAATCAATCAGGAAAGAAAAATTAAAACAGGTTACCTGAAAAGGACTTTTAAAAACCAGGCTGATTTCAATATATCTCTTCTGCATTAATAAATTTCAAAAATCAGTAGTGCTACTTGTTGTGATGAGCACTGAGTGTTATATGTAAGTACTGAATCACTAAATTATACACCTGAAAGTAATATTACATTGTATGTTAACTAACTGGAATTTAAGTAAAAACTTAAAAAATCAGGAGCACTAGATCTACATAATTTTCTAAAAACAGGTGTGAGCCAAGAATTCTGTATACAGACAAGCTTTCATTTAAGTGTGAAAACAATAGAAAGAAATTTAAAATCTTAATGGCTTAGAAAATCCATCATGCACATATTTTTCCTGAAGAATTACTTTAACAATTATACAGATTGACCAAAAGATAAAAAAGAAATAAGAACTCAAGAATGAGGAAGTTGAAGCATTATGAAATTTTAAAGTGAAGAATTCTGGTTAATATGGCAGTCTAAGCAAAATGTGGGAAGGACGCACTTTTTACTCAAATATAGAGAAATGCTATACAAACTAGAACTACATTTAAAACAGATACTGTTTACACAGCCAATCTGAAAGCAAGAATGGGAAATCATCATACCAGAAACAAAGAGATGACTCAAGGTAAAGATGTGCTAGAGTTAAAGCCCAAGGGAAATCTTTGAGATTGGATACAGGTGTTAGGGGTTAAGGTTTTAAATGCTCACATAAGACCAAAAGTCAAGACCAGAAGGAGCTGGAACTAGGCTCACTGGATAAAGTCAGGAATTGAGAAGTGTCTAGCCAGTTGTGCACGTGGAATAACAAAACTCCATTCACTGTTTTAGAGAAGCAGCACATAAACAAGCTGCCACCATTGAGTCATGAGTGGAAGGAGTCATTCCCAAGAAGCTCCAACCCCAAGCTTGAACGGTTCATGGATAGGAAATTCATATATCTCTTATTCATGTACTGCAGAAATCCTAAGCTCAGAAGTTAACATAAAAATGGTCCTGAACAAGTGAAACTTGTTAAGGCCCTGGCAATAGGGGTGAAACTGCTTCATAGCAGTCTTTTTTTATCAAAAGAATATGTGATATTCCTAAGAAACATAAACCCCGTGAAAAATAAGTTCACAATAGAAATATTTAAAGCTCATAACAAAATACAACTACATAAGAAAGCCATCAGTTGAAACAAGCAGAATTCACAGAAAACAGAATTATATGAGAAAAGTTTTAATATAGTCATCCAGCAATATTTATTTAACACCACTGCAACCCAAGCACCATTCTAGATACTGGAAATAACAGTTGTGAACAAATTAAATAAATTTGTATTCCTTGTGGAGCGTACAGTTCATTGGTGGGGGAGACAAGTAATAAACAGATCAATATAAGACATGTCAAGATGCAGTAAGTCTTACAAACTAAAGGACTGTGAATAGACAGAGATGGGATGGTATGATACTATTTTATATCCTGGAGGTCAGGGAGGATCCTCTTCAGTAGTCATAACCAAACTTTTTGGTCTGAAGACTTTTCTGTCTTTAAGGACTTTATAGTCTTAAAAAATTATTGATATTTTTGATTATTTTTATAAGCTAGACCTATCAATATTTTCTGTATCAAATATTAAAACTGAGAAATTTTAAGAAACATTTAATTAAGAACTACCAATAAATGTATTGCATATTTAAAAACATATATTTATGAAAAAATAATATCCCCCCCAAAAATAGTAAGAAGAGTTGCATTTACATTTTTTGTGAATCTTTTTTAATGTCTGGCTTAATAGGAGACAACTGGATTCTCATATCTGCTTCTTTATTCAATCTTTCAAAATAAGTTTTTTTGGTTGAAGTATATGAAGAAAATCTGGCCTCACACAACATATTTTAATACCCTTTTCAAATGATTGTGGGTATGCTTGATACTGCACCCAAATTAAACTAGTGGTAGTTCCTTAAAGGTTAGTTGCAATGTAGAATCTGAAACTAATTCAATAAACTTTTCACCTTCTGTTACAATAAAATCAATTGGTCTATCTTGTGCTTTCAGAGAATCTTTTATCCATGAGTGGTTTTGTAACATTATGTGTTGGCCATTTGGGAAATGCTGCTTCACTGAAGTATTCAGATCCTCCAAATGTTGATGCATGTCCTAATATGATACTAAAAAATAACATTCATTAATATCATCAACAAACTCATCAGAAAAATCTTAAGTATTGGGAAAAATGCTATCAAGTTTATAGTGACAGATATGAGTCTTCCAAAATTCTAATTTTTGTTTGAAAGGCTGAATATTATCATTGGCAAGATACTACTACTACTATCAGTTGTTTGCCTTAAAATGTCAGGGTCACTTCATTTTTGAGAAAATTTTGCCAAGTATTCAAGTTTAAATAACTACAGTCTGTCAGTTATTCAAGTAAAAATGGTGTTCCAGAAAAAAAGAGCTAGTTCATTTTGTAACTGAATCACGTAAGTGCTCACCCTTGAGACAATCATTGTACTTTGGAATACAGTAGTACTTTATGTGAACCTATCATTTCATCACACGCAATATTAAAAACTCATACTCCACGGTCAGCTTCAAAACAAGGCATTTAGTGAAACTGGCGGGTTTTGTCCTTTACTGTGAGTTTATGTCAGTGAAGAGTACAATAACTACTAGTACAGTTTGGTGCTACTGCCTTGATTTGTGCTAGGACACCAACAGATTTACTCATCATTGCCTTTACTTAGCATCAATGTGCATGTGCGCACAGTGAAAATGGCAAAAAATGCCTCTGCATTGTTAAGAAAAAAGTCTGACCTCCCAGACCTCCTGAAAGAGTCTTGGGGATGCCTATGGTTGCAGATCATACAAAAACCATAGGTCTAAAGTGGCAACTGCAACCTCAGGTAACCAACCATCAAGATTTGCATGCAACTGTCTTGATGTAAAGTTTCATATTCCAGTGGAATGGTTGGTCACCCTACTGAAAAAGACCTCAAAGAAGTGTACACAAAACCCCACTAGCTGATGGAAAAAGCATTTAGGCAGAAGAAGAGATAGCAGGTAAAAAATCCCTGAAGTAAAAAAATGGCGGGCATATCCAAGAACAAAAGAACCCACTACAAAGGTAAACACCCTTAGAAAATTAGATTATCCCCACAAAAAATGCCAAATGCTATTCTCTAAGGACATCCAGTGACCTCATCTATTTTTATGCTTTAATTAGTCATGACAAAAGTGAAGTTTTTCCTTACAGAACCACACAGAAAACATCAGAAGTTATTACAGATTTTTTTTAGAAAGGAGAACATCAAGAATTTTGCATTCATAGTTAAGTTTATGCACTTGAAGCTATTTGATGTCAACTCCCAAATTAAGGTAGAAAGTCATTATGTAATTTATTTCCAGTTATTCATGGTGCAATGTAGATGTTGCTTAATGAATGTTTGTTAAATGAATAATTATCCAATGTGTGATTGGAGATATTTAGAAATGAAGAAAACAGTTAATTGATTTTCTAAAAAATCACAAAAGGCAAAAAAGCAAACTTTTGAAAGGGCATTCTTTTGTGCTGTATAGTCTTAGGAGGTCAGCAAACTAAATGTAATCTCATGCTTTCTGCACACTGAGACACAAACGTAGTGTTCTTTAATTAGAGAACCCTTCTCTCAGTTCCTGGAAAGGAAGTTTTGTTTTTGGTTTTTTGTTTTCTGTTGAGAACATTTCTAACATTTTAGCCTAAACAATTTACTTAGAGTAGCTCTTTAAAGAGAAAAGAAAAAAAGAAAGAAATAGGCACATTGGTGGTAGATTTTATACAATTAGAAGCAGTGCAGTAGATTTTCCACTTTGTGGGCCCAAGCCAGGAAGTGTGCAACTTTTCTGATTTATAAGCACTTGCAAATAGAAAGGCTATCTAGCATACTGTTGTAGAGTTTGCTCTAAACTGCTATTACCCTGAAATATTCTTTGGATTTTCTTAAGATCATGAAAACAAAGTTGAGAAAAAGGAGTTCAATAAATGCTATATATAATATTTTTCACTTCATTTAGAAATATAATCATTTCAGTTCTGTCAAAATGAAGAGAGATCACTACTTCTCAGAGACCAGCCCCCTCATAAAAGAATTGGAACCATGGACATAACCATTAATCAAGCAGCTCATCTTAAGAATGAGTGTGTCAAACGGCCAATAAGCACCTGAAAAGATGTTCAGCATTAATGTCATTAAGGAACTTGACATATAAACCAAAACCAAAGTATAAAGCAGATACTGCCCTACTCCCACTAAGATGACTATAACACAAAAACAAAACAAATTAAAAAAAAAAAACCCAGAAAATAACAAGTGTTGGCAAGGATATAGAGAAACTGGAGCCATGGTATACTGCTGGTGGAAAGTAAGAAGGTGCTGCTGCTATGCAAACAGTCTGGCAGTTCCTCAAAAAGTTAAACCCATCCTTACCATGTGAACCAGAAATACCACTCCTGGATGGAATACCCAGGAGAACTGAAATTATATGTTCATACACAAACTTGTAGACAAATATTCATAGTGACATTATTCATTATAGCTAAAAAGTGGAAACAACCATATGTCTATTAACTGATGAATGGATAAACTAATTTGGTATAACCATGTGATGGAATATAGTATTCAGCCATAAAAAGGAATGAAGTAGTGATATATGCTACAATATGGATGAACCATGAAAATATGCTCAGTGAGAGAAGCCAGTCAGAAAAGGCCATCTATCAAAGGATTCTACTTCTATGCAATATCTGGAGACAGAAGTAGATTAGTGGTGACTTAGGGCTGGTGGGGTTTGAAGGGATGGAGGAGGAGTGCTAAGTGCTTAGCGTTTCTTTTTTGGAGTGATGAAAATATTCTCTATTAGGGATGATTGCATAACTTTTTGAATAGACTAAAAAACACTGCTTTGTAATTTTTAAAACGTATTTTTAAAAGTCACATAACAGCTATGCCCTCACCCCCAACTTAAGAAATTAAACCGTATGTGTATAAAGTGCCCTGTATACCCTTCCCTGATTACATTTATCATCTACCCCATCAGAGATAATCACTACTTGATATTGCTACTTATCATTCCAGCATGTCATTATACTTCCACTATTTATTTATAATCCCTCATAGATGTTCTGTGTGTTTTTAAATGGTATCATACTTATGTACCCCCTTTTTAAATTACATTATTATATTTTAGAGATTTTTGGATTTTTTTTGTCATTATTTAGTGGCTTTTTCACAATGAAATTTAGCATTTATAATTTTGAGGTCAAAGTCCCAGGAATAGTAACTAAATCTGTTAAATGTCTTTGTCTACTTTTAAAAATCAATTCAATCAGGTGATTCCTTCAAGTATTTCTTTTTTTTTTTTTTTTTTTTTTTATTTATGATAGTCACAGAGAGAGAGAGAGAGAGAGGCAGAGACACAGACAGAGGGAGAAGCAGGCTCCGTGCACTGGGAGCCTGATGTGGGATTTGATCCCGGGTCTCCAGGATCGCGCCCTGGGCCAAAGGCAGGCGCCAAACCGCTGTGCCACCCAGGGATCCCCCTTCAAGTATTTCAAACTATCATTCAGTTCTTCTTCAAAATAAAATAAAGGAATTTTAAGCGCATGTAGTAACATTAAGACTTTATAATGAGGGGCAACCCGGGTGGCTCAGCGGTTTAGCGCTGCCTTTAGCCCAGGGCGTGATCCTGGAGACCCGGGATCGAGTCCCACGTAGGGCTCCCTGCATGGAGCTTCTTGCTTCTCTCTCTGCCTCTCTCTCTCTCTTTCTCTCTCTCTCTCTTTCTCTCTGTTGTGTCTCTCATGAATAAATAAATAAAATCTTTAAAAAAAAAAAAGGCTTTATAACGACCTGAACATAAAAGACCTCTTGCTTGACTGAGGGATAACTTACAAGGGAAAACTTTGCATTATATTCTTTCATATATGATAAATCATACTAAGATTAAATGTTAAATATAATCTATTAATCTTACATATTTCAACCAACTATAGGGACTCTTTACATGGCCATTCTGGCTTTAACCACTACCAAAATACTTGTTGTAGACACTGTAGTTGCCTCCAAAATATGCATTCTTCCTTTCCTTGGTTAATTATTAGTTTTTAGAAACCTGTGCCATCCCTAGACAGCCCCCTGAATTTGGGAGAATTTACTACACTTGGCCACAATTTGTGGATATGAGATGTAAGAAAGTATCTGATGAGGATAATTTCTTGATTTTCAGAGAAAGTTTCTACAAACTTCCTTTTCCCTCTCTTCCTGATTTAGAAGGAGAAAGCATGACTCTAGGACTTGTTAGTTATTTTTAGGGGAACACAAGAACAACGAGCATTCTGCCATTATTCTTTATTAATAAAATTCCGATTTTATTCAGAGCAGTAACATATCCAGTTAAAAGTATTTACATTCCCAGTCTCCATTTTCCAGGGTTGATCATGTGGCAAAATTCTAATCCTTAAGATTCAGGACTAAGTCCTTAGAGAGGACTTCCCTTCCACCAAAACAATGAAAAAGCCACATGAGGAGAAGTCTTTTGACTTTTTGATTTTCATGCTCTCCTCTTCTTCCAGCTGGAATTCAGATATGATGCCTGAGGATAGAGCAGTACTAGGACTATAAGGACTAAAGCCACAGGCTAAGGAGAGTGGAACAGAAAGAATATGCTGGGGTCTTTCAGGATTTCCTTGAGCAGTTTTAATAAATGGCCCCGGGTTTCCAACTTCAGACTTCCTGGAGCAAATAACCCCTTATTTGGTAAAGCCACCATGGTTACTTTTTTTTTTTTTTTATAAGCAACCTGATGCAATTCCAACTGATATAACCGCTGAATCAAATGTTGGGTTTTCAAATATATGTCAATAGTTTCTCAATATTAAGTTGTTTTGATCTCAATTTATGTTGTTTGCAAATGAAAGCATCCTAACCTGATGAAGCCTTCTCTCTAAGGAAGGGGTAGTACTTCTGACTAAACCCTCAGGGGCTAACCCACTGCCTGACTGAAATAGATCTTTCCTGATGAGTAGCCCCTACAATTACAGGGAAACTTCTGCAAACTCACGCTATTACCTTGCTTGCATATGGCCACCCAACTGGAAAAGCACAGGAAGAAAGAAACGACACATTCTTATTAATAATTTCATTAAACGCATATGACACATACATCAAAATTGTTGAACTAACAAAGCTAAGGTTTTTAGTGAACTATGCCTTTAGTTCCCTAGCACTGTCTCCAAACTTTCCTATATCCTCATCTTTTCCTCATTCCATTCTTTGCACTATACTACAGGGTTTAAGAGTAAGGGCTCTCTAGTTAACCCTATATACCTTCAAATCTTACATCTATTGCTTGCCACTTACATGATCTCACGCAAGGTACTTGGTTTCCAAGTCTCAGTTTTCTCAAATGAATAATGGGAGAATAATTCTACCAACCTCACAGGATTCTTGTGAGAATTAATTGAGATCAGGTTTGTAAAATGCTTAGCATAAGACCTGATATATAATAATGATTTATTCAATACTACCTATTACTTTTAAGGCTTTTTAAAAACATTTTATTTATTTATTGGAGAGAGCAAGGGAGAGAGAGCATGAACAAAAGGAAGAGGGAGAAGCAGACTCCCCGCTGAGCAGGGAGCTTGAAGCTGGGCTGGATCCCAGGACCCTGGGATTATGACCTGAGCCAAAGGCAGATGCTTAATGGACTGAGCCACCCAGGCAGTTTTACAACAGAAGAGGTATCCCTCCTCTCATCAAAGGCTAATTCTTACCTTATGATCTGGATCCCACCCATCCTTCTTCTACCTTTTTAGGGACTTTTAGGGATGATTATCTTTTCTCTCTAGTCTTTATCTTCAACCTATCTCTCTATAGGTCCCTTCCCATTAATATGCATAATAACAATGATAATGATGATACAGGAGATGATGAGATTTGAAACATAGATAGAATTGTCCTTTGTCAGGAGGAAGGGCATATCCTTCATAACAGGAAGAAAAGGGGAGAAGATGATCTTCACCATGGGTTTGGAGAACACCAGGTAGGAAAATAAAAAATTTCCTGGTGGATGGTCTATTTTCCCTGAAACAAAATGCAAAGTTATCTCCTGAGAGTTAAGTAGTTCAGAAGAGAGAATAATATGTATGAGAAGAGTGAAGGTTTAAACAGTTATTACAGAGTGAAAAAGGAATGTAGTAGTATTTCCAGGCAGTATGGAGATCTCAGTTGAACTGAAGGTAACATTCATGAATACTGGATCTAATCTCCCCTGGAACTGAGTGCTGACACAGACAATTGGTTCACATGGAGTTGGAGTCTTGCCAGGGGTTGAAAAAAAATGAGAGAGGAGTCAGGAAGAAGAGTGGAATGACCAACCATAAAATCTAAGAATAAAGAAGGAAATGAATACACAGACAAGTACTAGTGGAGAAAGACAGAAATGGACACAAGGTCCTGATGAAATTAGAGAACAAAGAGCGTGGAAGAAAAGTGAAATGTTTTATTGATTTTGAAAGTGAAATGGTTTTAGGTGATGGCACAGTATGATTATGGAAATAGGTGGCTGCAGTGGAAAAGAGAAAAAGGTTACTGAAACCGTGGCGAGCAAAGAACAGGCCAGATTGGTAGCTGAATGGTCCCTACAGACAACATTATTCACAATGATGGCAAGAGTTGAGACAAAGTGGAAGCCTGGGACCAGGTACCAAATCCTAAGAGCAAAAGAGAGTATCACTGAATTAGCAGGATAACAGAAAAAAGAAGCTGGGAAAAGTTGGTAGAACATAGCAAGAGCCATCATAAGTGGTTAGAGAAATGTTCTGGAAGTAGCACTGGGGAGTAAAGAAAACATCTACCAAACCTTTATCAAGTATCCTGAATGTAAAAGAAAAATACTTTGTAGAATGGACTTCAGACTCTGAAATACATCCACTGGCTATGGAATTGTACATATGACCAAAGTGAATGTATAAGAGACAGAATACCTAAAGTTCTAGACCATATTTTTTAAAAAATCAGCTATACATGCTTAGGACAAGGAGGGATTTTGCTTAAAGGACTTTCACGTGAAAAAGTCAGAGAGAATGCAAGCAACTAAGTATAACTACCCTCAAAAGTGTCTTGGTCACAATGAACAAAACTATATATAGAAAAGTATTAAATTGTGATAAACAGAATTTTCATGTTATTTTCTAAAATTGAGGTTAAATAATTCACTTTATTGCTTATGTTTTTTAAACTTTTTTTAGGATTTTATTTATTTATTCATGAGAGACACAGACAGAGAGAGAGAGAGAGGCAGAGACACAGGCAGAGGGAGAAGCAGGCTCCATGCAGGGAGACTGAAGCCGGACGCAGGACTCGATCACACCCTGGGCCGACGGCAGGGCTAAATTGCTGAGCCACCCAGACTGCCTTTTACTTATGTTTTTGAGTAACTTCTAATCAATAAAATTAAAAAGGCTATAAATTTTTGTCACAATTTTTACAAAAGGAAAAATCTCCATAACAAAACTCCATTTCAGTATTATACATGATAACAATTTGTGATTTTGTTCTTTCCCTCTTTAGGTAGTAGAGTAATAGAGTACTAACAGATATGACTTTGTCTGCTGTTCTGGGAGGGTCTCCTACTGGGAGGGTTTTTACCAACTAAAAAAAAGTAATGTGTGCATTTTGAAGAAAAGTAAATGAAGCTACCTTAAGTTACTTGTTTATTTCAATATAATTAACTTTCTTTTAAAAATTCATGACATATTATTTTAGTACTGCTTTAATGTTTACATAGTAAGTTAAAATTGGGAAAAGAAAAATTAAAGTAGCCAGCCTCAGACTTTCCTCTCTTTACTTTCTCTTGAGACAGTACGGCATTTTTTTTTTATAATATGTTTATACATATTAAATGCCTAAATTTTAACTATATAATACTTTTAAAACAGAAAAAAATGCTTAGGAGAAATTACAAATGTTCTATAAGTCCTTAATTTTGATTTGCTCTGTCATCAATACTAAAAAAACCTTTCCTTGACTATCAGGAGCTTTAGGTATGTTATATTGGTAAGCATTAATGCAATCCAGGGCATGTTCCTGTCTTTCTGTTTTCATATTACCAAACCTAACCACCCATACTGTAGCTCTCCAATTCACAAAGTACTCATACTATATAATCTGAGACTTTTGCAACCATATATTTTAAAGGACTCATTGAGCCCTGAAAGGCAAATGCTATCATTCAAGTTCTAATTACATGCTACCAGGGTTTTACAGAACAGAACAGAAAAAAAAAAAAAAAAACCACGAGTACTGTACTTCCTAAATACATTTTTTAACCACAAGCAACTTCCAAAATAAATGCCCCAAATATTGTCTGAATGTATCACTGTACAAATAGCTCAAGCACTGGCCTATTCAAATTATGTTCTAGTTTCTCCCAATGCTGCTTCTACTTGATAAATTGGTCAATAAATGCCAAATCAAATATTCAAGTAAATATATTTTCATTGTTATTGGCAGACATATAATTAACTCTGAGAATAAAATATACAAGAAATCAATTTATGATTACTTCTTTAGTTCTTCCCATTAGTCATTTACATTATAATTGTGATTCCACTTTTAAAATCTTTGTCCATACACATATATATACACACACACACACACAAGCCGTTTTGACTATATTATAAATCAAATTATTTCAATTTGAAATTAGTATTGTATACACTGTGAACCTCATGTTAATTTTATTAGTAAGAGACAATTGTACTATAACCCCTATATATGAGCTGATTAAAAAACAATGCACACTTAAGGGCCTATATTAATTAGTAATCTCAGCAGATGTTTCTAAACAATGTTAAGGATTTGCTCTGTCTTTTCTCAAGTATAAATATTTGAGTCAACATTTTTTATGTATGTGTATTTAGCAACAAATTCATTTCCATTTTCAACAAAATAGGCTGCTAAAAGAGAAAACAGTACAAAGAGTAAACCTTTTTTTTTTTTTTTTTCAAAGAAGACACATAAAGAGCAAATTTTTTTTTAAACATTTGTTATCTGTCAGGTCAATATCTTCACCAATCTGGGAAAAATACATTTTGTATAAAAACTTATGTAAGTGACCTTTTAAAAAACTGCCCTAAATTAACTGCAAAAGCATCAGATACATTATTATATGTGGATTTCATGAAGAAAAAAATGTAAGATGAGCTCAAGAAATGTTTTAATAAAATATGCTACCATTACTTGTTATTTTCATTATGGTAGCTTACTTGTTTTCAATTATGTATCATGGGAAAGTCATTTAACCTCTGTGTTTCCTCATCCATAAAGGGAAATTAATAATGGTGCCTTGTCACAGGATTCCTGGCAGGGTTAAAGGAGTTAATATGGGTGAAGCATTTAGAACAGTGCCCAGCATACAGTAAGTGCTCAGTAAGCATCAGCTAAGCATTACCTAATTGTATGTGTTGCCTATTGCTTCGATTAGCTTCCAGTTACCAATCCTGAAAGTATCTTAATTCTTTTATCATGACATTCTTAATTCTCTGCCCTTTCCATCAGCCTATAGTGTTGTTAGTAGCTACTTTATCTGCTACTCATAAGCAAAACAGGACCTACAGTCTGAGTTAACAGTCCAAATCCTACTTTAAAAGACAGCACTCTCCCTATTATCTTACTATTAGTACTCATTAATCCATCCAAACACCAAAGTAAACTTTGTGCTAGGCATTGGATACAAACTGTGGAAGCAGATGATTCAGGAAAAAAAAAAAATTCCAGGTATCTTGCTCCCAAAATAGTGAGGGATATAAACATGCAAGTACTGTTGTTTAATTGTAACAGGGTACACTGAACTATAATTTAAAAAAATGTCCCAACCTGGCCAAGGGCAGGGTTCACAGCTGACATTTGAGTAAGCCTTGAAGGAAGATCTCACCAGGTAGAGAAGGGATAGGGATCTATGAACACTTTTGTTCACAAAGAAAACTAGAACTGCCTTACACTGGTAAGTTAAAATAGACATATTTTAAGCAAACAGACTTCCTCAAACAGATTTCCCATTGCGCACAGCTGGCTTAGTTTATTTCTAGGTGTTGAATAAATATTTTTGAATGACTGTCGCCTCCCCTCCCCCATAGGCCAGGCCTTCCTTAGGGCATACTTGGATGATGTTCTTAGTTCCCTTCTTCCCAGGGCTCAAGGAAATCTTTCTAAAACCACTTTTATCACGCCACTCCCTGATCAAAAGCCTGGAATGGTTTCCTCCTATTCCCAGATAGCTCTCTGCTTTGACTAGATTTCTCTCCCAATATGCCTTGGGCATGTTTCCATTTTGTTCATATATCCTCTCTCATACATCTCCCCAAATGCTTTTCTCCTATTACTTATTTCTGCCTTTCCAAAACTCTACCCATCCTTCAAAATCCTCCTTCAAGAAGCCATCAGATTGCCTTGCTTCTATTTAAAATAACAGAACTTTACAAATGATGCAGAAAAGAGAAATGCCAGTGAAAAAAATTATCCTTTTGGATGAAAGAAATGTCCAAAATGTGGTAGAGAATTGAAAAACAAAAGGCAGAGACTCTTTGGAAAGTTACATTCAATGGTGCATCAACACAGCACACTTCTTAAATTATTTACTACTCAAAATTTACACACTGCACCAACTACTTATTGAATAATTGTTTTTTTTCCAGGGACACTGGGCTCTTTAAAAAAGTTAACCACCCCACGTAGACCATCAATTCTTCATTACTTAAACTGGCTTCTTTAGGACAAGTGCCTATTAGGATGAGTGTCCCTGGACTGAGAGCTTGAAATATTACCCAGCAACACTGAACTGCACTAACCGGCCCAGTAGTGTGCTTCCTAATTGCGTGACAACTAGTTAAATAGGAAAAGAGCCTCAAAAAGTCAAGTTAGAATAGATTTTTTTTTTCCCCCAAGGGAGAAGGAGCATGCTCTACAGGTCAAGGTACCTTCAATTCCAACTTGATTTTCTCTTCATTCAGCAACTCAGTTGCTTTCTTAATTTCTTCACGACATCTGTTTATTTCCGACCTTACTGGAATACAAATGAAATCCTTAAACACCTCCATCTTTCTTTTCTTTTCTTTTCTCTTTTCTTTTCTTTCTCTTTCTTTCTTTCTTTCTTTCTTTCTTTCTTTCTTTCTCTCTCTCTCTCTCTCTCTCCTTCCTTCCTTCCTTCCTTCCTTCCTTCCTTCCTTCCTTCCTTCCTTCCTTCCTTCCTTTCTTTCAACATTTCATATATTTATTCATGAAAGCCACTGAAAGAGAGGCCTCAGAGACAAAGGCAGAGAGAGAAGCAGGCTCCATGCAGGGAGCCCGATGTGGGACTCGATCCCAGGACCCCAAGATCACACCCCGGGCTGAAGGCAGGTGCTCAACCGCTGAGCCACCCAGGTGCCCTCTCCATCTTTCCAAAGTCCCCACTTCTGTGCACGTGAACAGTAGGGCCCCCCTCAGGGCTCGGACCGCACCTTCCGGGCTGCTTTTGGCTCCAGCCCCCACCCCACCCCCCCCAGCAGCACCACCCTCCCACCCCCACCCCAGGAGACAGGACCCAGCACGAGACGGGAGCACCGACCTTCTCGGATTAAGCGGCGACTCTCCTCGGCCTGATGCTCCGAGAAGATGATGTGCTGGAACAGGGACTCTAAGCTCATCTCAGGCCCCGGACGCCCGTGGGTCGGTTCAGGATCTGCCAGCGGGAGTGTGAGGACCCCAGAGAGCACCGCGAAGGAGGAGAGGTATTCAGAGCTCCCGCACCCCTACGCGCACCCGCACCGCCACCCGCACCCCCATCCGCACCCGCACCGCCACCCGCACCACCACTCCCATCCTCACCCGCACCCCCATCCGCACTCCCACCTGCACCCCCATCCACACCCGTATCCCCACCCGCACCACCACCTGCACCCCCATCCACAGCCGCACTCCCACCCGCACCCGCACCGCCACTCGCACCCCCACCCGCACCACCACCTGCACCCCCATCCACACCTGCACTCCCACCTGCATCCGCACCGCCACCCGCACCCCCACCCGCACCACCACCTGCACCCCATCCCCACCCCCACCCGCACCGCCACCCGCACCCCCACTCCCATCCTCACCCGCACCCCCATCCGCACTCCCACCTTCACCCCCATCCACAGCCGCACTCCCACCCGCACCCGCACCGCCACTCGCACCCCCACCCGCACCACCACCTGCACCCCCATCCACACCTGCACTCCCACCTGCATCCGCACCGCCACCCGCACCCCCACCCGCACCACCACCTGCACCCCATCCCCACCCCCACCCGCACCGCCACCCGCACCCCCACTCCCATCCTCACCCGCACCCCCATCCGCACTCCCACCTGCACCCCCATCCACACCCGTATCCCCACCCGCACCACCACCTGCACCCCCATCCACAGCCGCACTCCCACCCGCACCCGCACCGCCACTCGCACCCCCACCCGCACCACCACCTGCACCCCCATCCACACCCGCACTCCCACCCGCACCCGCACCGCCACCCGCACCCGCACCCCCGCCCGCACCACCACCTGCACCCCCATCCACACCCGCACTCCCACCCGCACCCGCACCGCCACCCGCACCCGCACCCCCACCCGCACCACCACCTGCATCAGCCTGGGCTCAGGACGCGCCAGGTGGGGCGCCAGGCCCCGGCCTCGCTTCCCCGCGTCTCTAACAACCCACCACCGTCTCCCCCCGGGTGTCTGGACTCGGCCGCCCCCACGGAGGCCCCGGGCTCCCGCGGGTTCCCTCTGCGTCCTGCTGCCAAATCAACATGGAGGCCCCGAGCCCGGCTTCTGAGCGCCCGGGCAGCAGCCCCCGCCGCGGCTGGCCTCTCCGCCCCACCGCCTCTTCTTCGGGAGCAGGTCCTCCTAAGCTCCCCGTTCCAGCCCCCCCGCCCCGGGCTGTGTCCGTGCGGACAATACCGTGCGCGGGACCCTCCGCAGCCGCCCGCAGGTGCCTGGCCTGGTCCCGCGGGTGGCACCGAGCTACGGCGGCGCGTTGGGCCCAGTCCGCGCCGGTGGCTCTTTCGCTTTGGCCACGTGGCGGCCGAGGTGCGCGGGCCTCGCCTGCGCTTGGGGGAGCTTCCTGCGCCGCGCGAACCCCCGCATTACAGAGAGCTAAGACCTCATGATGCTAAGTATAGACTGCAGCGTCTTATCCTTTGTGCCAAAGGCTGCTATAAATGTGCGATACCTGACATTCCGCCTTAATCATTCCTTTGTAATCAGGGCATATCTTTTTAGTCTGCTTTAACATTAATCATTGCCTTTTGCAATCAAGCTTCGGTAATATTAACACTTCAGCATCTGCACAATATGTGTCAGAGACCAAAGTGCTTGCTAATTAAAGCTTAAACATGAAAGGCACCTTTGGGACTTTTGCATGGGATTTTTAAATTAAAAAATAAAGCATTTTTAGTTTTAGTAGGCCAAAATTGTAAGATTATAATAAACATCTGACATCA
Source organism: Canis lupus baileyi (assembly GCF_048164855.1). Lineage (NCBI taxonomy): Eukaryota > Metazoa > Chordata > Mammalia > Carnivora > Canidae > Canis > Canis lupus. The sequence continues at coordinate 14,310,340 of NC_132866.1, forward strand.
TTTGTGACTGTAGAATTGACATTGGCTAAACTTTAAAAAATGATTTTTAATTAGATTGTATTAGAATTGAAAGATGGTAAATATGAATTCCTTCACATCATCTGTATAAAAGAATTGATATTTCATTAATGCTGTAGTATATTGGGCTATGAGTTTTTAACCTATTCCAAATTTCCACCTCAACTTCCACCAAGCCATGTGTGCATAAAGGTTCTTTTTTTTTTTTTTTAAAGACTTCATTTATTTATTCATGAGAGACACAGAGAAAGAGAGAGGCAGAGACACAGGCGGAGAGAGAAGCAGGCTCCATGCAGGGAGCCCGACAGGGGACTCGATCCTGGGTCTACAGATCAGGCCCTGGGCCAAAGGTGGCGCTAAACTGCTGAGCCACCCGGGCTGCCCAAAACTTCATTTTTAAACTGTTATTATAAAAGAATACATATGGAAAAGTGTAATGCTTAGAAAAGAATTATCTATAAACTTACCATTCAGATGCAAATATGAATAGCATTTTGGCTACTGCCTTCCAGCTAATCCTCCTCACCTTGCATTTTCTTTTACAAGCTTGAAAATATTGTGAATAAATAATAATATTAATTACTATTAGTATTATTTCTTATTTGCTGGGCACTATTCCAAATAATGATTTTTACTATTACCTTCATAGCATTTGATGAGAAAACTGAGAACAGAACAGTTAAGTATCTTGCCGAGGTGGCATACCTAGTACATGACAGAGCTAGAGCTGAAACCAAGAAATCTGAGATCAGAGGCCATGAATTTAATTTTGGATACTGCTGGGTTTTCCTTTGATTACATCATAAGCCTTTTACCATTTCATTGAAAACTCTTCATAAATACACTTTTATATCTTCATAATTCTCCATCATGTGATGCATGTGTAAAACTTAGATATACTGAAATAAATTTGACTCTTTTATCTGTTCAAGGATGGAAAACAAAACTGAAATTGTGGTTTGAACCATTTTCTTTGAGCACTCGTTTGGAAGCTTATGAACTGTGCCATGGCGCTATCAAAGGAAAGGGCTTCCAGAAGATAAATTATATTACTAATTAATATCACTCCCTTCAGAATTATTTCCCGTGGACTTGCACAGGGGGCATTCTTACAAGGAGGCTGCTTTTCAAAAGCATGCTGCTCTTTAACATTCCAATTTTATTAGTTACATTCAAACTCACATTTATTATTTAACATGTTCTTTCTGTACTGAAAACTTGGCAGAGTGGAATTTGGGCAGCCTTTGGGGAGCCCAGTTGCCTCCCTCACACAGGCGTATGCAAAGGAAGAACTGCTGGAAATTCTGGAATGGGATTATGGGGAGAAATGACTTCTTCCTCTTCTGCAGTCTTCATATCACAGAATATTGTGATGCTTTGAAATGCCAAGTTCAATTAGTCTTAGGGGTGCCACCACTATAGATATCAGCAGGGATTTTTATTTTCTTTTATTTGTTGAAACATGATTATACAAGCCCACAATTCCAATTTTAAGTCTTTTATAATAATGGGTAAAAGTAACATGTTAGGATATTAAAATAGTATTATCATACACTAGATTTATTCAATCATGTACTAGCTTTATTCATATATTTTCTTCAGTAAGATATTTATTCTTTTAGATATACATGCTGATTACATTCTATAATATTCAGAGCAAGGGTAGCATTGCTTCAATTTATGCCAAATAAAAATGGTATATGGCATGGTAAAACTAGGGCATACCATTTTCTGAAAATGTTATCTTAGAAGTCTTAAAAAAATGATTCATCCAACAACTGTTTAATGAGTCTCTGCTATTCATTCAACATTCATTCAACAAATATTATTGAGCATCTCCTATGTGCCATATTAGAGAAGCAACAACAGGATTTAATAAAAACAGAACTACATAAAAACTATTTTTCTTCCCCCGGATATTTCTAACCTCATAGGAGAATTATTATATTTTTCAGCATTTTGGCATCAGTATAAACAACTGCTTTCAGATGTTTCAACAGATGTTCTTTAGAAAGAAAGCCAATTATTTGCATTATGATACCCACATATGATTTTCAGATCTAAACCTTCCATCTGTACATGTTTCATTGAATTGCATACCTATGGAATATAAAAGTTAAGATCACTCATTGTCTCTCAACCTCAGACTTTTGTTCATAATAACTCTAGCACCTGGGTTATTGAGCCATTGATAATTGCTTTGCTAGAAGGCCTTACATAAGGCTATATTGCTCTTGTGATTTAAAATGCATTTCCTGTCCATTCTTAGATTGATGACTTCCCTAGGTTCTAAACCAGGCTTGCAAATACCCCTAGCCCAGGGCATATATATTGCAATGAAAAGACGAAAAGTAATTCATTTATTTTATGTTTTTCTCAGGGCATCTGCCAAAAAAGAAAAACAAAATGTAGGTTCAACCAAGTTTAACAACCATTTATTGAGTATATACTAAGTATTAAAAAACCTCTGCTAGGTACTACAGAGAGGACACAAAATTGAAAGGTACAAGCCCTGCCCTCCTGGAGGTCATCATCTATCAAATGGGACATAACATGCACAAATAACTCCTAAGCAGGCTGTGTACAAGAGCTTGTGCTAGGGGAATATGGCAGAGGGAGAAAGACTAAGTCTGATATAGGTGATCTGAGAGACTTACCAGTAGGGGTTGAGAATATGAGCTGCATTTCCAAGGAGGATGTGACTTCAATAGATAGCAAGTCAGGGAGAAAAAAAGCAGAGAGTTAGATGGAGCCAACTTTTAGATGGTCTTTAATATTTTCATATATGATGGGGGGCCATGTGATGTTTTCTAGCAGGTGAGTGGCCTGAGTTGCTCATGTAGTCAATCTGTGGCAGTGGGTTAGAAGCACTAGAAGGGAAGGGAATCAGAGCTAACGTGTATCGATAACATACTATATGCCAACCACCATCTGAGACCTTGATGCATCTTAATTCTTTTAATCAACCCATAACCTTACAAGTTCAACACTTGTATGTTTTTCTACATTACAGTTGGAGATGTGAGGCACAGAGAACTAAGTAACTTACCCACGGTCACATACTGTAGCAGAATCAGGATTTCAACCCCGATAATATCTTAAGGCAGATCCTTAACTACTTCATTTCCTGCCTCCAAAAACTAGAGGCTGAATAAAATAAGACTATTTCAGTAGCTGTGTTTCATTTCAAAGCAGATACGTTTCCTAGAAAAAAAAAATGCTTATCACCAACAAATTAATATCTTTTCAGAAGACATATTTTGACTTATGGAATTTGTATTAGTAATGCAATCCCTGCATAATCAATTAAAATCAAATATTATTTAAATAAAAATAATTGAGAACGGATCATGCTTTGTAAATGCTTATCTAACTAGCTGTGTATCTGGGATGTAAAACTAAAAATGAAATTTGTATACAAAGCATTATATTCAATTCCTAATATTTATATTAGTTTCCTAGAGCTACTATAACAAAAATATCACAGTGATTTAGAACAACAGAAATTTATTCTCTTACAGTCTAGAGGCCAGAAGTCTGAAATCACAATGTCCACAGTGTTGGTTCCTTCCGGGCCCTCACATCTGGTCTTTGCCTCTTCTTAGCTGCTGGTCTTTGCTGGTAAATTTTTGGTGTTCCTTGATTTATAGATGCAACTGTCCAGTCTCTACCTCTTTGTCCCTTGACATTCTCCTAGTCTGTCTCTGCCTCTTTGTCTCTTTCCTCTTCTTATAAGGACTCTGGTCATATTGGATAAAAGCCTACCATACACCAATGTGACCTCATCTTAAATAATTACATCTATAATAACCCTATTTACAAATAAGTTCATATTCTGAGTTACCACAGGTTTCAGACTTTAATGTATCTTTTTGGGGACACAATTCAATGCATATAACAGAACTTAAAAGTTAAATTGCAGGAAACAACTGCATAATAATCATAACTTAATAAGGATTTTTTTAACTTAAGAGACTGATTTATTTATATTTCAATCAAAGTATTTTTAACGTTTAAAGTGTTTATTTTAGACTTTAGAAAGCATCTTGCACAATCCTTTTATTTTATAGATGTTAGTACTGAGGCCATGGAGGTTGATAGATTTCCCCAACATGGCACAGGCAATTAATGTCTGAGCTAGGTCTAGAACTCCTTCCTAATTCCTCCTGCTCCAATGAAAGATCTTTTTTGTTCACCAGTAGCTTTCAACTACTTCAGTTAAAAGAACTCCTCTTTTATCTTTTTCTATATTGAACTTTCTAGTAAGAGTTTGAAGAAAGGGTATAACAGCTAAGGTTCAGAGCTGGCCTGGGGCAATTCACCTACTATAAGAGCCTTCCCCATTTAGGAAATTAGATAAATAGAAAGATAGATAGATAGATAGATAGATAGATAGATAGATAGATAAAGAGAAAGGTAGATAATATAGGTACATATAGAGAAAACATACCTGCATACATACATATGCGCATATATATGTACACACATATATAGGATGAAGATATGTATAAATATAAATTTTCAGTCTCACACTTATATAATAGAAATGAAAGTAAACTGTCAATCCTTAATTATTGGTTTAGAAAAACAAACTTGTTTTGGTTGTGAAATATATTGCATGAAGAAATTCCAATAACACTAGGAGTCATGAAATAGCAAAGTCTTTAGAATTAAAAAACTGTAGTGAAACTGATGAACTTGGATTTTCACTCTGTCAGAGTCAGGAGCGCAGCACAGAGTCCAGGAAGGCTGCCCCGCGTGCTCCTTCCCAGGACATTAGCCTGTCATCTTCCCAAAACTAAAACAAAACAGGACTCGGAAACCACTCTTCTGCATCTTGTGATTCAAGTGGTTATTTTAGAAGTATTTACTGGGTGGACACTATATGTAAGGGAAATAGGAATTTTCGATTACAAAGAAAGAATAAACAAGAGCCTTGAAATCTGGTTGTATCAATTTGTAGTTACAATGACAATAAATTTAAGTGCTTTGGGATTACACAGGAAGAATTAAAAGAGAAATTTAAGGCTTTTTATTTCTTACCAGGTATTTATTTTCATCATTAACATAGTCTTTGCCTACCTGATAAGTACATGGTTATGCAGCAAATAAATGACTCTAGTTGTTGAATATGTTCAAATTTAAGGCAACAATCAACATATTCTCTCATTACAATTTCTATGAAGATTTCTATTAATTTCGGGAAATTAGAAATAGCAACTATTTGGAAATTTAGGATAAATTTTAATGTTTCTGTTATTTTCTGTGAGTTATTCACAGCAACTCTTTAGAAAGTTTGAAAAAATGTAATGTTCATATATACATATAGGTAGAGTGAACCATAAATCCTATTTCTTCTTAAAACAATTTGCTAAATTGCTCATTTATCAGGATAAAATTACTTTATGCTTCCAGTATTTAAAATGGCTTAGTGGCCTTAGTACAATAGTATTACGTTATAAAAGCCAGACACTCCATTATTTTCCCTTCACGATGCCATAGACAGTTCAAAATGTTTTATCATAGTTTACATGGCTCATAAACCTTATCTTTTATTTGACATTGCAGGTGTGTTGATAATAGAATATGGAAACTCTGTAAGATGGTTATAGGAAACAATTAATTAGCATTTAAATAAAAGAGCTCGGTAAGAAACGTTTTAGACAGAGAATAAGCTGATTATTTCATAGGTAATAGTAAGCAGTTGTGGAATAGAATTGAAGGGCATGCATACAGAGTGAAATGAATTTAAATATCTGAAAACAAAGAAGGAAATATTGCAAATATTAGAATTACTGAAGTTGTATATACATCATCATTTGAAATTTGATGGTCTTGTAATTCCGTTCCTGCTATATCTCATTATTCTACTTATGAAACGCGTGCGTGAATAGGTTTCTTAAACCATTTGATAATCTACCTTTATAATTTCCTTTTTCGAGATGTTAACGCAGAGAAAAGCAGGAAAGAACTGAGATCCTGCACTCTATTGTGCCTTAGCCTCAAGTGAATAAATGCAAAGATTGTGCACATAGGATCCAAACACTCATAAAAAAGATTCATGGTAATATTCTTAGAAGAAATTAATAAACCCTAAGAGAACTTGTCAGAAGAATGTCCTAAAGATGATTTTATTTCAGTAATTGTTGTATTTTAAATGCTTTCATTTTCTTTTGTGATGTCTTTTATCTTACTTACAGATGCTATTACTCATAAAATATGATATTTCAGTCCAGAAGGCTGTAACTGTAAATGAGACATAATATTCTCATCTAGAAGTAGATAAGGGGATTCAAATCTCCTGCTTCATGGTGTAAGCTGATTACTGCAGAGGTCAGAAAGCTAGTTTCTACTTCTGTTAAGTGCCAGCTGTGATATTTTCCATAAATGACCAGACACCATGCGTTTCCTTTTATCCAGCCCCCACATCTGGTTGACAGCCTGTGTTGGTGTCTTACAAGATCAACTAGGAATTCTGTGCCTTGAGAATGGTGAGATGATTTTAGGGTGAGGCCATGAGGAATGACCACAAACATCATCCATACAGTGTTCATTGAAGAACTACCATGTACCGGGCTCTGCTACAATAGCAAACAAGATGAATGAGCTCTCTGCATGCATGGGGCCTACAGGGCAACAAGAAACAAAGTGCATACATTCATTAACTCAAGGCACACAAAGTAAGTGTAAGTGTAAAATGTAACATCGTGGGGCAAGCACCTGCTGTGGACCTTGTAGACAACACATTAACGCTCTCACAAAGCCCCTATGGCAGAACAGTACTGGTATCTGAGAGTGGAGAGGACCAGTGGGGCCACCACACAGACAGGATTGGTGCAGTGGTCAGGGTTGCATCATGCCAGGCCCTGAGAGCCGTGGCAGCAGTTCAAATTTTATTCAGAATACGGTAGAAGGCCATAGACAGATCTGCAGGAGACTGAACACAATTTAAGTAAAGAGGATGACCACTGAGCATTGGTTCCCTTGGAGAGGTGCAACTTCACATCACTGGATGGGGTATTGACCCAGGTTCATGGCTCAGTGTGGCTGATAACTAACTAGGTGACTTTGAGCAGTCACTGACTCTCTTTTCCTCTTATTTCATTTGTTTTAAAATGCGGAGAGGAGAAATAGGGTTAAAGAAAGGAGGAAACAGGAGAGATGAAAGGAAGGAAAAAAAACTCAGAATTTAGAGATGGAAATTACTTACTTCGGGTAGTAAGTTGGAAAAACAATCAAACAATGAAGAATTTGTTTTTTTAAAGCTCCTGAGCAAGGAGTCATCCCAGTCCACACCCTGGAAAATCCCAGCATAGGACACATAGAAGTGAATATAGAATTCTATCAGAATCATTGCTTTGGCCACTTTAAGAGTTAATATTAGGGAACTTAGGAAAGAAAAATTCAAGAGTCATGCCAGAATCCATTCTACATCCCTCAGTTAGTTGTGTTCAAGGGTGTGCACAGCAGAAATCCACTAGTACACCACTTCTGACTGTAAAAATATTGAAATACTCCCAGAGTGGTTCATGAATAACCAACACCTCAGCTCTCCATGGCCAACTCCCACCACCAGGCTGTCCCAACTCCATGACTATCCATCCAGATCTCCCACAGCCTGCAACTGAGAGGTTAACACTCAGCTTAGCAAAGAGCGTTAAGAAGCCTGGTCAGGGTCAGTTCTGATTTCTCAATGCCTGGGCTTATCTGTGGATAGTCTTCTTGATGCTTTAACAAATCACCACAACTTTAGTGACTTAAAACAATACAAACTTGTTATCTTACAGTTCTGGAGGTTACAAGTCCAAAATGGGTCTTACTAGGCTAGAATCAAAGGATCCACAGTCTTTCTGGAAGCTGTAGAGGCCAATTTGTGTCCTTGCCTTTTCTGGCTTCTAGAAGTTACTTGCATCCCTTGGCTACTGCCCCTTCCTCCATCTCAAGCAAGCACTGTAGCCTCCTAAAATCTCTCTCCTTCTCTGACATTCCTGCCCCTCTCTTATAAGGATACTTGTAATTCCATTGGGCCCACCTGGATAAGTCAAGATGCTCTCACCACCTCAAAATTCTTAACTTGATCACATCTTGAAAGTCCTTTTTGCCACATAAGTGACATACTTAAGGGTTTCAGGGATAAGGATGCAAATATCTTTGGAGGTCATTATTTTGTTTACCATGGTCATTATACATTTTATTTATTTATTTTTTTTAAAGATTTTATTTATTTATTCATGATAGTCACACACAGAGAGAGAGAGGCAGAGACATAGGCAGAGGGAGAAGCAGGCTCCATGCAGGGAGCCCGATGTGGGATTCGATCCCGGGTCTCCAGGATCGCGCCCTGGGCCAAAGGCAGACGCCAAACCGTTGCGCCACCCAGGGATCCCTCATTATACATTTTAAATATCATACCTGAGTATATATAATACCCTCCCTAGACATCTCATAAATGAAACTGAGTGTATCACAGTCAAAACCTGAGATACAAGGGGGGAAAAATCTGAGTCGTATCGAGAAGAATTATGGTAGGTCCATATCTCAAGAACTTTCTAGAATAAGGCAGACTTTTAATTTCTGTAACTGGTTTAGCAATGAGCTGTATCAAATAGATGAAATAGTTAAAAGGAGAAAAGAGTTGGGGCAGCACAGAAAGACAGAGTGAAGAAGACAAAGGAAGAATACAAATGCCACTCATCTGTCTGAATGTCTTGTAAGAGCTCAGAGAAGGAGAAGGACAGAGCAAGGACCTTCAAGGGGATGGGTCCCAGTGAGGACAAGAGAGGACGTTAGAAACTGATGGCAGGATGTCACTAAGTAATGTCCCACTCTCCTAGGGTCAATTGTCTCCCAACCTGGGATACTAAGGGACAGAGGAAGTGAAAATGAAAATTTAAATTTATTCTGTAACTGAATGCTCATGAAATGACTTGGGATTGACTTGAGGAGGTTTGGGGAAATTTTAAGATGATTAGGGCACAACTAGCCTAGTACAGTTTAGCTGCTTTTGGAGGTGGGACCATGTGTGATGGGTCTTTGTGTATCAGAGTGCCTTGTATGCAATGGGAGTAAATGTCCTGCCATCAAAGCCAGGAGCCACAATAGAATGTTGGCTTCATGAGGAAGCACCCGTTCCTTTTGTTCACCATCAATCCCCAACTCCCGGAACAGTGCCAGGCCAGTAGCAGGTGCCCAGGAACTCTGCATTGAATAAATAAAGGAGAAAAATGAATGTATGCAAAACTTTGGTGTAAATGAAGTTTTTGGTGTGAACAACGAACCTTTGTTTTAATAACCAGGAAATACTGGACACCAATATTCAATTCAATGTGCTGACATTTTGATATACCGTATCAAAGCTTAAGTGATCAGGTGAATTGCAAAGGCCTATCATCCTGCCTATAAACAGGGCTGCCAGATTTAGCAAATGAAAATGCAGGATGCCCAGTTAAATTTGAATGTCAGATAAACAATGAGTAATTTTTTAGTATAAGCGTGTCCCAACTATTCTGGGACCACCTTGCTGTAGAGCCATATTGTATTCTATTTCAGGTAAATTGTGACTTTGTAAAACTGCTGTTTTTAATGATGCTACTATTCCGGAAGAAAAAGGAGGTGCTTTCACTAGATTATCTTCAAAATGAGGGTAGGGGAAGGTAAAAACCGGCTGTGTCGTGTTGTGCTGTTTTAAAAGCATGCTTTTCTGTGAGTGAGTGCCCATGGAGGAGGACTGAAATTCAGCTTCTCATAAATTCTGCAGAGCTACCAGGGAACAGTAATCAACAAGGATAAAATCTGAAGGGAAGGTCAGTGAGGCAGGTAAGAGCTGCTGCATCCATATTACCAAAAGCACACACAGCTCCACAAAGCAGGACGGCGAAGAGAGCTTGAGAGGAAGGAGAGAATCATCCCATATGAGCCTCATTAGATTGCCTTTAGGAAAAAGCCCCCATCTGCCCCAATAGCACTTTATTTTATGAGCACATTGCATTTGTTTAGTCCATAATATAGAGATGAGCATGTTCCATGTACTAAGTGGTCTGTCTTCATAGTGCCCTGTTACTGGTGAAGTAATTCATTGCTTTTCTCAGAAAGGACATGGTGTTGCTATGTTCATTTGTCCCTGATCTGAAGAATCTCTATCGATAATTTTTTTTTTTCCACTAGGCATTTAGATGCTACCTGGCTGTTAGGCCTGAAAATACCAGATGGAGCTTGGGAGCAGAGCAGACACTGTTGTCATAGAAACAAGATGCTATCCCAGCTCTATGCAGCTGCCATCTTTTTTTTCCCCTTTCACTGTGAGGAGTTCTGATAGGAGCAAAAACTGATAAAATATAGAGATTCTCTCCCCCTCTTTGGAAAATTGAGCTACATTTCAAGTGCTGCATAGACAATTTGTTGATGTGTCCCTCAGCTAATGGAGAGCCTACACCTATGGAAAGATGACTCGATTTCCAGGTCTTCTAATCAGAGTATATAGAACTGGGAAGCCCATGCTTTGATATCATCTTCTTCCCCTAAATGGCGATGATGCATTTCTCTTATGCCAAAATGAGACAATATCTTTTGTAGCCAGGGGAGCCTCAGTGTTGACATTCCTGGAAAATGCAACCTAAGAGTTCACAATCATTCTGCAATGTGTGTACTCAGCACGAGAATAGAGAGTGACCTCTCCTGGTTCTCTGAATTCCCCACAGGAGCTGCAGAATGCTGAGTACACAGGCGGAGTATGATGAATTCTTGTGGCTTGATGTCCGAACTTGAGGGAAGCAGTTATTGGCACACTCCTGCCTTTTCTCTTTGGGGCCAGCTTTGGTGTATCCTCGAGGGCATATTACTGTGAGGGAAGTGCCCACCACAGATGGGAAGGGGAGCAGCAGTGTTTCTAGATGCAAGGCTGCTTTGGTGCTGGGAAAGGGATTAAATCCTAGAGCCTTAAAGGTCTGGCTTGAAGAGTTATGTTTAGCAGCAAAGGACTCCTAAGACAGGTGGTTTAGGGAAATGGTTCATGTACTAGTCTCCTATTGCTACTGGAAAAATGACTGCAAATAGTGGCTTAGGACAACACAAAGTTATTATTTTACAGTTCTGAAGGTCAAATGTCCAATATCTATTTCAGTGGGCTAAAAAGATGTCAGCAGGGACACCTGGGTGGCTCAGCTGGTTAAGCATCTGCCTCCGGCTCAAGTCATGATCTCAGGGTCCTGGGATGGAGTCCCCCAACCCCACTGGACTCCCTGCTCAGTGGGGAGTCTGCTTCTCCCTCTGCCCTTCCCTCTGCTCCTGCTCTCTCATGGGAGCTCTCTCTCTCTCTCAAATAAATAAATAAAATCTTTAAACAATAAAAAATAAATAAAAATTTAAAAGACCTAAAAAGATATCAGCAGGGCTGGCTCCTTCTGGAGGCTCTAGGAGAGGATCTTTCCTACTTTTTCTCACTTCCAGGGACCATCTACATTCCTTGGCTCCTGGCTCCTCCCTCCATCTTCAAAGCCAGCAGCCTCACATCTTGCTTCTGTCCTCACTTTGCCTTTTTCTGTTGTCAAATCTCCTTACTCCTTAAAAAGAGACTTGTGATGACATTTGCAACCCATCAGATAACCTAGGATCATCTCCCCATCTTGAGAATCTTAATTTCACTACATCTGTGGCCTCTCTTTCATCACATAAGATAACACCCACAGGTCCCAGGGATGAGTATATGGATATTTTCCAGGGCCAATATTCTTTCTACTGCATTTCCCAAACCCAGATGATCATCAGAATAACCTAGGAAGCTTTTCAAAAAGAAAGACTGCCAGGCTCTACATGAGAGTGAGCCTATCAGAATTTCTCAGGATGGGCAGAGGCCTGAAAATCTCTGTGAGACTCTCTGTTTTCTATTGAAAACTTCTGTTAAAGGCTTCTTCTTCTTTCTCAAACACATGCAGTGAGGATTTATAACACTGTGATTAAGTTGTCTGGATCGTGTTCAGGGTCAATGAGTATATGGGAGAGGTTTTAAAAATATATTTGTTTGGAAGCTTGGAAGGTCATCCCATCCTCTGAGGTTCAGAATACTCCCACAGAATGGCTCTAACAAAAGATAGTGTCACGTGAGCTGGGCCCAGCCACTCTTCAATTTAATGGTAAAGATACCAAAATTGTTTGCTAATGCCTCCCTAGACCTTTAACCATATGAAATATGTATCTCGATATCTGGAATCAGCTGTTGTTCCTTCTCCTTATGGAGACTTTTCCACTTAGTGCACCAGAACATTCTCTTCCTTCAAAGGCGCTTCTATTCTGTTCTCAGAGCTCCTAAATTCACCTATTTTTGCCCACTTCAAGAAAAATGGCTGTGGTAGAGGAAAAAAACCCATACAGTATCTTTAGAAAAACTGTAAATATTTCATCATTTCTTACTAAACATACATTATTTACTCCATAATGTAAATATTTTATGGCCTGCAACTGGCAATTTTGGAATATATTGATATGTTTGGAGAATTGTGGTTCTGTTACAAATCCGACACTGCACACCCAGCTCATATTTAACTTATACAACTCTTTAATAAGCATTTAACTCTCAGAATTAAGGAAGTAACAGAATCTATTTTTCAAAGGGGCCTTGAGAACCAGACTTAGAACCTGAGACAACATATTTTGTTAAAGGCAGAAGCTGGAAGCCGTAATAGCCCAGGACTTGCCTTACTGCAGGACGGCAGGATCATTCAATTACCCATACCCGTGTAGATCTGGTTTCACATAGCGGAGAGAAGGGGCAGACGTGCCCACAAACAGCTCATTAGAATGTTCATGATCTGGTTGAGAATGGAATCTGAGAAGTGTTTTACCATACACAAAAAGGCAAAAGGCTTTAGGATAAGTATTTGGAGCTATGCATAAGACAAGAAAATCTTTTCATTAAACAAAATGGCTAGATGTCAGAACATTTAAGCCAGATTTTCAAATATAAACCTAAACTGTTTGGAGATTTTTTTTTTAATTCCAGTGACTCTCCAATATAGAGGTCATAGAAACTGCCATCATTCTAAATTACAGCCCATTTCAGAGGTTGGCTGTAATCCAGGAGGTTGCATTATTCCAAATTGCCTGTCAAAAACTGTCAAAACACTGCCATTATCAAAAAGTAGTCCTTTTAAATAATTTTCTCACTCTTTTCCCTGAAACTTTGCTGGCATTGAACCTTAATATCATAGCTCATAGGCATGGTAAGTGAAGCCTTTCAAATGAGAAGTGGGGGAAAAAAACATTCTAGACATACAACAGCAACGTACAAAATTCTAGGCAGGAAATTGAGTAGAGTTTGCAAATGCTGTTACCCACAAAGCAAAGTCATTGCTAATCTACATGTGAAATGGTAACCAAAGAATACATAATCATGTGGCCCAATAGCATGACTCTTCCACCATGTTTAACACATGGAAAGAATTCTATATTAAGTGGCTAAACTCCAAAATTTTCCTTGTTCTCCTCTCCTTCCATACAGCATTCCAAAGAGAAGTGTTGTATCTTCCAGATTATCAATGTCCTTTCCTTTCATTTCATAAATATGGAAATTGACAGCTGGACAGCTATCTGATTTACCCAAGGCTTCATGATAGATCTAGACCTAAACCCTGTACTCTTTTTAATGCACATTTCAGCTCTCTTTTTGACTTGGAAATTCATCTCCTTTCATCTTCTTTTCTTTACTTTACAGTTGACTCCACAGAATTTCTCTGCTTGGATTAGAAAAATCTACCCCCAAAAAAGAGCAATCTCCACCACCTACATTCTCTTGGATGTAGACCTTGATGCTAAAACTTCCATTCTCACAAAGAATTTCAGCAACTGTTTTGTTTAAGACCATTTATCTTTCAGACAGTGTAAGATGACAAAATATTTTAAAGAGACTGCTTTTATTTTGAGTCATTACAATTCAAGCAACGAATTAGAAAATCAACAGGGTAATTCAGTCCTACAATCATTGTGACAGTTGTATTTGTCAACAACTAGTTTTCAGAAGAAATGGAACTCAAAGAAAATACATAGCTTCCAAGTTCAGACAAAGAGATACACAGAAATATTTCTTTAAGCTATCAGTAGTATATTATAGAGAAAATTTAATGTGCAGGTGAATTCTTTTAACAGAAAGACAATGCTTTGAACAAATGTAGCAGAAAGATATTTCAAAATAAATCTTCAGCTTCTGAGGATGCCAGTAATATATGTAATGGTGCTTGATCTCATTAACAAGCAGCTCAAACTCTTCAGCTACCATAAAATACAAATCATCATCAGCACATTCTTGAGAGCAGTATATCTGTCTGACCTGACTTCTGCTCTGTAGTTAGCAATTTTGTTTTAACCCATAAAAAAGAAATTTTCATCATCTCTAAATTGTACAAATGGATGCCCAAAAGATCACACTTGAGTCTAGTGTTCATGGTGCATGTTGTTCTATGTTCCACAGAAATCTTGACAAGCCATTATTAACTCATTATCAACAATGACAACCCCAAGACCTTCCAGCGGAAGATTCCACAGAACACTCCCCCTAATCAATAGAGCATTTTGTTGAGTACTGTGGGTTCTTTACCAGCCTAAAATATCTGAATTCGAGAAAAATTACTTATAAATTCCTAATATTCTTCATGATTTTATAGACTTTCCTTTAAAAAAGACAAAAACCTATGAAAATAGGTTGAGAAACTGCATTTGGTAGTCCCCTAGAGACTCAGATTGCACAGTAGTTTATGAAAGGTTCTGAGACATCCCACAATGAAGAAACCTGATTTGTAGAGTTGAACACAATGTTCCCAAACATATTTGTCCATGACCCTTTTTTTCATGAAGCATACTTAACCATGTTTGGGTCAATAATGTTCTACAAAATACAATTTGTGGTTCAAAGCCTGGTATGGATTTCTGTTTAGGTAGCTACCAGACTTATCCACAGGCCACTCAGCTTTCTTTTGCCAAGGATTTCCAAAAGTTAAGATCCTAGTGTATGCTGGCATTCTGATAAACTATTGGTCATCAGGGAGAGAGGACATGAGTGTATGTTTTGAACGAAGTAAATCACCACTGATAATTTTGCTTAAAATATAGGTCCTCCTAAAAAAAAAATATATATATATATATACATATATATATATATACACACAGGTCCTCCTGATAATAAAAATAATGAACATTTATTAGGAATTAACAACATGTAGAAACATCATTCTCAGTACTTTGATTATAAATTCATTTAATCTATACAAACATGCGTATATTTTTTCTTTTCCAGATAAGGAAACTGAGACATAGCAAGACTGAGATGAAGTTACTTGTCAAGGTTATAAACAAGTAAATAGGAAGGATTCAAATTTAAGCCACTTGGTCCCAGAATCCCAGAGTTAGCTTTTAGGCTAATACATGTGCACAAGCACGCATACACACATGCTTACACACATGCTCATTTTTACAAATGCATGCATAGGTGGGCTCATCTATGCACATTAATTCCTATAGGCATCTAAGTGTTACCAATATTTCCTTATGTATCCTCAGCCTGAGAATAAAAATAGGATTATAAAACAAATAGCACAATATTATCTCACTTTGAAGACAACAGCTACGTTTGGAAATAATATCTTATGTCACCCAGCTCCCAGGCAAGACTACATGTGAGCACTGTAGAAGAAATAAGAGCTGTAATTCTCTTTAAATTAATTTATTTTAAGATACTAATAATGGAGGCACCTGGGTTCTTTGGTCAGTTAAGTGTCTGCCTTCCATTCAGGTCATAATCCTGGTGTCCTGGGATTGAGTTCCACAATGGGCTCCCTGCTCAGCAGGGAGTCTACTTCTCCCTTTGCCTCTCCCCTTGCTCATGCTCTCTCTCTTTCAAATCAATAAAATCTTTATAAAAATAAGAAGATACTATTAAAGGTAGCTTAGATCTGCTTTCTCGTTTCACAACAATTCTGTGGGGGAAGCAGGGCCATTAGTACCATCTATATTTTATTGATTGAAACTGAGGTTCCAACTTGCTCAAATGTGCATGTGATAGGACTGGTTCTAGAGGTGCCTGGGTGGCTCAGTGGGTTAAGTGTCTGACTTCGGCTCAGGTCATTATCTCAGAATCCTGAGATCCAGCCAGGCCTGGAGTTCCGGGCTCAGTGGGGAGTATGCTTCTCCCTCTGATTCTGCCCCTCCTCTCTCAAATAAATAAATAAAATCTTTTTTTTTTTTTAAACTGGTTCTAGACTCAAAAGCCCCCACTTTTGGTTGACTTTTTCTCAACTGAGAGGCCTTAATGTGTACAGCTTCTCTGTCCATTAAGAAAATTCTCTCAGCCTCACACTTGTTAAAGAAAGGTAAGAAGTCATTGTACACATAACCAAAGACCATTGTAATGTTGCTTGAAAAATTAACCTAAGAAACCAGTATTTAATTGTGAATAGGAATCATGGTTTATACCCATTTTGTAAAGTTGTGTTTGTTTGATTTTGCAAAATCCAACCTATCTATTGTCATTTTCCGAATAAATCTTTTTTTTCTCAGATTTTATTATGAATACAACCACGGTGTGGCCCATTCCTGTTATCCCAACTTCATGTTGCTCTTTTTCTAAACTGTATCTTTCTTTTGTACTTAATCATCATTCGGAATGATAGATGACCACAAGGAGCTGTATCTTGCAACTGTTCAGCTGTTTCAATAAATCACAACAGTTGACACATCTCTTTGCTGTACGTATCCAGCTAAAAATGAATTTAAATGGCAGGTTTGTGAACAAAGTCATGGGAAAGTCTGCCCACAAAGTGGATAGCCGTAAGCACTGTCTTCCACCTGTTTATTTTCAATTTGATATCTATAATCAGTCATAGTTTATTCCTTATATATTAAATAAGATGAATTATAATGTTTGAAGCAGTGAACTATAAAAGCAAGACATAAAAAGGTCTAATTTACAGTGTAGCCAAGTGAAAATTTTGCCATGACTTCTGTTTCCACACAAATTTATACATTAGCAAAAAAAAAAAATTTATACATTAGCTCCTTTATAAGGGTTCAATTCCAAGTCAAGCATCCAACTTCCAAATAAAATAGATATTTTATTTATTTATTTACTTACTGGGTTAAAGACATGCAGCACTGAATTATGTTCCTACTTCTTAGGTGTATCATAAAGAGAATGTTCATACTTACTTTTGAACAACAGAAAACTTGTCTGTTACCCACACTGCACTTCAGTTACAAGCTTATGCATGCTACCTTCTGTTTTATAAAAAGAATAGGTAGCTCAAGCTTAAAGGTTAAACATTAGCAAATTACAAGACTTAATGGAATGACATGTTTTTGAAATGTATTTTCAGAGAACAGGAGGATGTTTTGCTATGGGACAGGGAAAGGCTTTGAGATGTGGCCTTTGGAGCTCAGTGTGAATATAACATTCAGGTCTCCCCCTTCTCTGCAACCAAACTCGTATAGTACCAAATGGCCAAGGGTTTCAGGGAAGATAATTCAATTCTTTTCTCAGGCAGAAAGGTTTTTGGGGAGAGTAAAAAGCACTGAAGATCATCCTTTGGCCCTCTGGTGATAGCCAACACAGATTAATGTCTGCAAATCATGTTAATATAACACCTTGCTGGAGGGACAAACAGATTAGAATCTTGATATAATATCTACTTCTGTGGTTAATATCAACAGTGGAGGCAGTTTTTTGTAATTCATTGCTCTGTTGATTTCAAGATAACCCTATGTGCCAGGCCCTGTGTAAAGCATTTTCGCATGAATTATCTATCTTCTTTCATGCTCAAAATAACTCTATGCTATAGGTACTGCCATTATTCACATTTTAAAACTGAGGTCTAGAGAGATTAAGACATGTGTCCGGAGTTACACAGTCAATAAACGGTGGTGTTGAACCTCAAACTGAGGTCTATTCAGTCAGTTTCTGCTCATTTACGCTTGTTTTGTGGACTTTATGCCAAAATCTCATCCCTGTTTAGATTTCTGCATACATTTCTCCCAAAGACTTGTTTTCACATAAATTCATAATCTCTTCCCTTGCAAGGCAAAAATTTAATGCTATTTAATCTTCAAAGGGTGTGTTGAATGCTAACAAGCTACTCAGGCATTTGGGGAGATGGGATGAGGGAGGGGAGGGCGTGGGAATCAATTTCCGAAGTTGCACTTTATTCTCATTTTGATGTTAAGAAATTCTTGAGAAATTATTTGAATAATTACCGTCATCTTACTACAACTGTTTATTAAGCTCTCACAAGGCATCAAATGCTATGGACATACAGTTTTTGCTCAATGGATTTGCTCTTTGAAGTAAAACCCTCCTCCACCACCAGCCTCCTTGCCCCCCCCCCCCCCAAGAAAAGGAAGAGGGAAGAGGAGGAGAAGGGGGACAGAGAAGAAAGGGTTTTGTTTTCCTTCCCTAGGAAATTTGGTTTTCCCCAGTTGAATTCAGGTGCTCTGGTTTTTCTCTATACTATCAAAAAAATAATTCTTCCATCACTTAACATTGTGTGGTCTCTGGAATCAAGGCTCTTTTTCTTACAAAAATGCAGCAATGGCCAGATTTCCACAGCCTAGAGAAAAGGAAAGATTGAGACAGTTTTCTCAATAATTGCTTCAATTCTCCCCTTTGCGCTAGCTGTGGGAACTTGGCCAGCAACTATTAAAGAGACTTCGGATTGATTTCCCCTCCCTCTTGTTACTGTTTCCTCTGACTAAAATGCTGTCCTCCTCCTTCTAAGCTATCACACTCCCTCTCATTCTTCAGGTCACATGTCACCTCCCTCAGGGAAACCTCAACCGAAGTCCCTCTCTCCCCACTTCCCTGACTACTACTCATTTCTTCCATCCTCAGAAAAATTAATCACCTCTTCCCCTTTGCTCCTGTAACACTTGGTTATACCATTCCCATAGCATTAATCACTTTGTGTTATACTTAGCTATTTGCTTTTCTGTGTTCCCCTAAAAGCTGTGAATTTTCTGAAGGCAGGGAATTTTTTTTTAATTTACCAATACACCCCCCATAATGCCTGGTACATAAGATGTGCATGGCACATCTTTATTTGATCAGGTTTGCTCCAGAAATGGCCAATACACTACTTCAGCCAAATCCCAAGGGAAGAGAAGTTTGCCTGTGTTAATGCTGCCTCTCATTTCCTTGCAGTAAATGCCAGCTTCACTGCTCCATGGCTCAGCACCACATCTACATTTTGAAGCCTGGGTACACTTGAGTGAGTTTGAACAACACATTTTTGGTGAGGATAGGACTTCCTTCAACTGGCTTTATTAGTGTCAACTGAATCAGAAAACTGAGATCAGAGAAAATAACATAAAACAACAAATCCTGATTCTTACAGTGGTTCTAATAGTTGTTTTTTGTTTTTTGTTTTTTGTTTTTTTTTACTTGGGTGTGGCAAAACACTTTCTTTTGGGGACTGCCTTCCTCACCCCAAATGCACATGTAATTGTCCGGAGTACCCATCATGATATGCTCTACTACTATGGGGTTGGGCATGCCCTAGGGCCATTAGAATTTTCCATTCCATTGAGGCCGTGATTGGTGTGCTGGGAGTTGTTACCTTAGCAGAACCAATTGGTGTCCTGTTTCAAAATCAGGACGGATTGGGGGTGTGTGTTGGGAGTTGGGAAGGTGATGAAAAGAGAATGTGAAACAAAAACAGAGCAAGACAGAGCCTCTTGCCTTGTGAAATCATAGAAGCCCAAGAACTAGACCAATGAGATGGGACAAAGTAGAGTATGGAGTATGGAGGGGATAAGTACACATATGGGGTAAGAGCCAAAAGAGTGCTCTGGGCCTCCATGTACTGATCCATACAAAGCGAGTGTAACGATGGTTAACTAGGTTTATCCTTGCCAGAACACCTGAAGAAAGGATTCCTCTAGGCCACAACGGCTTTCAGCAGCTCTGCCTGGCAAGGGTCTCCACGTGGTCGCAGCAAGTGTGGGAATAGATCCATTACAGAGGAAGCACAGCTGAGAGATGGAGACAGACACATTCCTGATGACATCATCTAAACACCTGGATCCAGCCTTACTTGAACTCTCCAATAACCCACAACAATGAATGATCTTTTTGGACCAAGCTAGCTTGCGTTTGGTTTTTCTCACTTGAAACCAGAAGAGTTCTGACCAATAGATTTTTGTAGTATACAAGTCTGCTTCTCATTTTCAGGTTATGTGAAGAGCACCTCAAGAGCAATGATGCAGGACCACTGAGTTCATTTTGATGGTATATTTGACTTACTTTGGGGAAGCTGTTACCTAAGGACAATTTTAAAGGAGTGGGCAGGTCAAGAGGGTTCCGAATCAGACTCTATTAGAGTACATGTGTCACCTATACATCGAAGTTAGTTCCCAATAAAATTCTAGCCTCCATAAATACATCGGGGTTCCTCAAGAGTGACCACTATGGCCTTCTAGGGTTTCTACTAAGGGATGTCAGTGCCTCTGGATTCCACCCAAATGTGCACCTCCTCTAACATACACTTAGTTTATATTCTGAATATCTTAGTAGTTTTCAAACTATAATAAAGGTGCTTGGTAAGAAAGGTTTAAAGTTAATGAGATTTGTCTTAGTTTGCATTGTTTTTTCTATAATCTAAAAACAAAACAAAACCCCAAAACCTAATAATTTAAAATGACCATTGAGCAGTCAAATAGTTCTCACATTTTCAATTTTCCTGTAATAGATCATGTCTCCATTGAAGTGGACTATTAGAGCTGCCTGAAAAAGTATTGTTTGATGTCTGTAAGCACAGTCAGCAATCAATAATTTGAAATTTGTACCATTTGTACCTTTAAGTCCTGGCACATCATTTTTTTATTTCATTCAATCTGCTTACTGTTGAAGAAAAAGGATTTTGAACCATTGCCACAGAGCACATTTATGTGTGAAACAAGGTTCATTTATATGGTGAGGAGTATATCATTTTGACGTTTATTTGCAATATTAATTGTATATATTGATTCCATTTTTTCAGAAATTGTAAATTTATTATAAATACTACCACTGATGACCTTATTTTGGTGAGAATATTCTTCTGCAGAACTTGAAAACATTTTGGAGTCAAGTCATGGATTTTTAAATTCAGAAAGACAACATATGCTGTAATATTAAATTAAAGTTCCATAATCAGTTGTTAGTTCAAGGACATACCCGAGCAGGAAATGCATTTTTTTTTTAAAAATGTTGTCTCTGAACTGTTAGATTAAGAACGAGTGACCTTTGCTATCAGCTCTTCTTTACTCATTTATTGTGTTTGATCTTTGGCAAATATAAATTTGGTGTGGAAAGTCTCGAGCTGTTTCTAAGTGTCACCAAGTGTTTTTAGTTAGTTATCAAAGAGCAGCCTCTCTCAAGGCCCGTCTCTGCCCTCCACAAGTATACTTCCCCCCACCTCCACCCACACACAGGGGTAGGTTTGGGTTTTGAAATAGCTGAGTAATGATCCTTTCAAGGAACACTTGAGTTCCTCACAGGAAGAAAAGAAGTCAAAGAGCTGCCACCCAAGAATCCTGGATGTGTCTTCGGAAAGAAGAAGAAAGATTTCAGATTCCTCACAAGGGATGAGATACTGTCAAACTGTTAGAAGGGGTATGGGATTTTGGGCGCGAAAGCAGGCTTGTCCGCAAAGGATTGCTGCCAGCCAGAGAGGAACACTTGTTAAAGAGGTTAACTACCCTCTGGGAAAGAGAGAATCTGGGTTCTGTCCTTTCACTCACTCAAAAGTGTAGGCCACTTTCTTTATTTTGCAGACATGATAATTAACAAAAATTACATTAAGTACCTTAGTGCTTGCATTTTTATCAAGAACCTCCTGTGGAATGATGTGATGGGTAGCATGGTGGGGGTGTATGTGCTAGGGAAGATGAAAGACATGACCCTTGCAGCTAAAAGGCCTCTAATAAAGCAAATGTATAGAACTATAAGAGCATGAGAAGGAGACAAGTGCCTGCAGAGATATATAGATACAGTGCTATAAATACTTAGGAGAGGGAGGACTCTCTCTGCCCTGGGGAATTTGAGAAGACCTATAAAGGAGAGGGCATTGGAGTTGAATCTTGAAGGGCAAGTAAAGAGAGATGGAAGAAAGAATGTTATCCAAAGGGAATCACATAAGCAAAAGGCAGGAAAATATATAGCGTGTTTAGGAAACATTGTTCAGTATATATGGCATATAAAATATCTAGAACAGAGAAGGGGGAGACAGGACTGGAAAAGCAGATTGGAGCCAAATGTGGTGGGACAGGTCTTTTTTTGTTTTTTCTTTAAAGATTTTGTTTATTTGTTTGTTTGTTTGTTTATTTATTTATGAGAGAGAGCACAAACAGGGGGAAGATAGGGAGGGACAAGCAAAATCCCTCCCACTGAGAGGGGAACCTGGTGTGGGCTTGATCCCAGGACCAGGAGATCATGATCTAAGCAGAAAGCAGACGCTTAACCAACTGAGCCACCCAGGCACCCAAAGCAGGACAGGTGTGAATGACGAAATCAGAATTTAGACTTCCTCTACAGAGGCCCCTGTTGTTGGATAGCAGGGCTAGGGTCCTACTTAGGGCCTGGGAAGGTCTATCCAGCACCATTCTTCTGGAGGAGCTGTCCAGGAGAGAGGCAGTGAGGGGCCTAATGGGGTGTCAGTTGGAGCAACAGAGGAGACGTAGCAGAGGTCAAACTGTCAGGTCTCAGCAGGTGCTGGAGTTGGAGAGGCAAGAGCTGAGGACAAGACTCGAGCCCTGGAAATGACAGGGTGGTAGGAGGTGATGAATTCTATTCTGGACGCATTGATTTGAAGTTTCCGGCATGAGATGGAGGAGAAGAGTCCAGCAGACATCTGGAAATGTGGTTGGGGGAGAGGATGGAGCTGAGATAAACATCTGGGAGGCAGCCCCAGAGAGGTGAGGGTGGAAGCCCTGAGAATGGATGAGAACCACCAGGAAAAACATATGGAGGGAGGGCCAGGAGG
This sequence comes from Canis lupus baileyi, assembly GCF_048164855.1. Taxonomy (NCBI): domain Eukaryota; kingdom Metazoa; phylum Chordata; class Mammalia; order Carnivora; family Canidae; genus Canis; species Canis lupus. The sequence goes on from NC_132866.1 coordinate 14,333,349, forward strand.
AGTCCAGAGGAAAATAGACCCAAAAGGAGGAAAAAATAAAGTACCTTGGAAGACTGGCAAGCACCAGAGAAATGCTAGGTAGTAATGAGGATTCATGGAATGAAAGGCTATTATTTGGAATGAAAGAGACCTCGGAGATCCGTGGATCTAATCTTTCCATTTGACAGAAAGCAGAGACTCAACAAGGCTAAATTACAGCCAGTAAACAGCTGTATTCTGGGCTGTTCTTAGGCCAAATTGCGAAGTAGGTAAAGCTCGTTTCCCTCCCTCCTCCAGTTCCCAGACTGTCCTCTCCCTCTTCATTATTTATAGTAACATTCAAAATAGTGGCAACTGTTGGGCTCTCTCTCAGGACCTGACATAGTGTAATGGTTTGGACTTTGAGCCAGACTTCCTGGACTCCAAATGTGGCCCCTCTGCTTCCTAGGTGTGTGACTTTACACAAACTCCCTGACCCTTCCAAGCCTCAGTGTCCTCGACTGCGAATGGGGTAATCACAGTACTTGTCTCTTCGTTAGTACATGAGTAGTACTTGGCCTCTACAAATAGCTACGTAAGCATTAGCCATTATTTTATGAAGTACTCTAAATTAAGGAACTGTATAATTTATTGTTCAAACTAGGATGCTTTTGAGAAGTGCCATGTGGAACCATATGGGAGCCTGCAGCAAAAGGAAAAATCAGTAATACTGATCTTTCTTTTATTTAAAATTTTGGTGTTTTCTTAACCATGGATTTTTTGGTATTAATTGAGGTTTTTAAAAATACTGCCTTAAAATGTGGTTTATCTTGGTCACTGAGTTTTTGGCATCCCTTCAATTTTGCACCCTGGGCAGGTACCTCACTCACTTCATTCCTCAAGTTCTGGCTCTGTTGTTGGGGTGAAATGGAAGACTTTTAATAATTATGCAGGGACAGTAAGGATAAAACAGTACTTTCCTGCCACAATGAGGCCTGTGATCCCCCTTTCTCTCTGTGAACCATCTATAGAGCTCCTCTGTGTGTGTGTACACATGTGTGTGCATGTGTGCACGCACATATGCACGTGTGTGACTTGTTTCCCACCGGTGTACACATTACCTTTCCAAAGGCATAGCTGTGCTTCCGGACAATTGGGAGCCATGTATGAAATTCAGGTATGTTCTACAGAAGGTCACTTGGAATTGGAACCTAGACCCCAAACCACTGATTCATTGAAGCTGTTTCCCTAAAAGCTGTTTCTCTGAAACTTCAATCCTTACATCCTTGAAATCGTGTCACCAGGGCCAGTGAGAAGCTGATCTCATGAGATGAAGGTGACTAACAGCTAACATCTTATTATTTCCTGGAGTAATTACTTAATTTGAGGGATAATATTAGAACCTTCTATCTCAGGGCACCTGAGTGGTTCTGTCATTTAAGCGTCTGCCTTTGGTTCAGGTCATGATTTCAGGGTTCTGGGATCAAGTCCCATGTTGGGTTCCCTGCTCAGTGGGGAGCCTACTTCTCCCTCTGTCCCTTCCTCTCCCTGTGCTTTCTCTCTCTTTGTCTCTGTCTCTCTCTCAAATAAACAAGTAAAAATTTTTTAAAAGAAAAGAAAAATACTTCTGTGAAAAAAGAACCTACTATCTCATAAGATTAAATAAAATAAAGTCTATAAACTACTTAACAAAATGTGTGGGAATGATAGATACTCATTAGGTGGTAGGTAGTAGCTGCTACCATTATTAATGACAAATATATATACCTAAATAGATAGTTATTAGTACTATTGTTGAATTGTATGAAACTGCTGGTAGTCAACAGTTTTGACCTACAAAAATAACAATCTCATGTAGTTCAACCCACTACTACAATTATAATAATTAGAATTTTAGATTGAACCATATGAAACTGCCACATGGGTGATCAAAAATGCTCAAATGTTGGCAATTTCATATGATTCCACCTACTAAAAGCAATACATTGTCGGTAACATTGAATTAATCCAAAGGGCTCAGTAATTAACAATTGTTATATCGGGCCACTACTTCACATGGGCCACTACTCACTTTATGAATTAGGAAGCGCTTCCTCATCATATACTATACAATTATCTGCACACTAGCCATGCATTCATTCCACAAACATCTCTGGAGCTTCCCCAATGCACCAGATATTGAGAGAATGTTAACGGGGACTAGATGCCTGTCATGTGGGTCCAGAGCCTGGCGTTGTGGAGACTGTGACTTCTACCTCAGATTGTGTCCTTTGGGAAGGGAGAAATTTCTGTAAGTTATTACTGCACATAGTGATTTCCCTATGTGAATAGTTCCCAAGTTTTTTTTTTTAATCTATCTTTTTAGCAAAGCCAGTGAAGTTATCAGAAATGATATGTGAGACGGTGTCAGAAGGTAGAGGGAGTTGTTGCATTTCCAGCTTTATTCCCAGTTCCGTAAGATGCAGCCCAGAGTAAGTTGAAAGGAAACCTTGATTTTGATTTGCTGACACACACTGTGAACCTCTTCTGCCCAGACTCCCTAAGTCATCCCCAAGAGAAGACAGCATTTAAAAATTTAAAAATTGGAAGGATCATACTCCCCAGAAACAATATGGTTGAAGTTACACTATGTCAGCCAGCATGACCTTTTTATGTTTGCTTTTGGAGAGAGCTGGAGGGATTTGCAAATTCTTCCCTCTGTCTTTCCAACTCTTCACTACTGACTTCTAGAATCTCCCCCCACTCCATGTGCTAATTCAGCCTCCCCTCATTTACAAAGAATGTGGCCTCAACTGAAGTTCACCCAAAAGTAAGTGTTCTGGTTAAATGTGGGTCAAAAAACTGGGACTCATCAGCCATAGAGGAAAATACTCAGAAAGTCAGTTGCCAAGAATCTGTAGAAATAAACAGATTCAAGATTTTTTTTTTGAACTCCCCTTAAAACCAGTGAAGCAGTAACTGGGACATGATTAACTCTCAGTAAGAGCGACGGCAGATAAGCAGGTGTCTGTGAGCCTCAACATAAACAACCTTGACTGCTAGAACATTTTCCCTTGAAAATGACCAACAATGAAACAGTTTCTAGAAAAGATTTTCCAAAGATGTTTCAGGAGTCACTTAAAACAATATTGGAGGCTCCATCTTTGCTTTACTGATGTATTTATTTATTAGCTACAATTTTTCTTTCCGTGTGTGTGTGTGTGTGTGTGTGTGTGTGTGCTAAGAACATTTAAGATCTGCCCTCTCAGCAAATTTCAAGGACACAGTACCATATTAATAACTATAGTCACATGCTGTACCTTAGATCCCCAGAATTTATTCATCCTGCATAACAGAACCTTTATACTTTTGACCAACATCTACCGTTTTCTCCACCCTCCAGCCCTGCCATTCTATTCTCTGCTTCTATGAATTTGCCTTTTTCAGATTCCACATAGAAGTGAGATCATGCAGTATTCGTCTCTCTGGCTTGTTTCACTTAGTATAATTCTTTCAGGTCAACCCATTTGGTTGCAAATGACAGGATCTTCTCCTTTTAAAGGCTGAGTAATATTCTATTGCATATGACTATTTTATTTAATTCTCTTTCTTTTTGGAATAGAAGGGAAAGACCTTTAAAATTTCAAGTTAGAATTTCTGCTGGTGTTCCTCAATGCAGAGACTACAGAATATATCTATTTGCTTTCTCATATTCTATAACTTACATTGAAATGGTTCCTTTATTCTGGGCAGCATAGGGTCCTCAGTTTCTCTTGCTCTGCTTGGTTTGGTTTGTCCTATGGACAGGAGTATTCCTACTTCCGAGAAAGGCAATTTTTGAAGGATAAGCTACAAACTTCTTGAGGTACTGCTTTCCTTAAAAACAAACAAACAAACAAACAAACAAAAAACATGAAGGGGCAGCCCGGGTGGCTCAGCGGTTTAGCGCCGCCTTCAGCCTGTGTCTCTGCCTCTCTCTCTCTCTCTGTCTGTCTCTCTCATGAATAAATAAATAAAATCTTAAAAAAAAAACGAAGGTTTTATTTGTGACCTTTTGTTTTCATAATCATTTTGCTGTCCACCTTCTCGAACACATAAATTGTGTTGATTTTAAGCAACTGGTAAGCCACTTTTGCTTCTTCCCAAATTGCTGTTCTGTGAATCATGTTCATCTACTTGTTCGTTCACTGAATTTTTTTTAATCTCTTTTATTAAGGAAGCATAATATAGTGTGAGTTATTCAGTGCTGTGAGTTACTAAGTGCTGATTCTGAGAACTGATCAAATAAGATTAAGAAATAGTTCCTACCTTCAAGAAACTTGCAATCCGGTACGGCAAAGACCATCCATATATACAATAACCTGCAATAAAAGGTAGACTATGATAAACATCATCCAAATTAAATGACTTAAGTGTTTGCAAAAGCATTCTTCTGAATTTCCTCGAGACTCTTGCAGCCTAAAACTTTAATCGCTGGATCAAGCATTTAAAATATCATGTCCCACCAGGCTTTTTAAAAATATCAGATCTTTTAAAAGTAATTTAATCTGAAAGACTTCCTATATTTTCCTTCTCCAAGAACCACAGCCTTCTAGACAATGTGTCAAAGATAACCCTTAAGGAGCATTGGTGAATTCTGGTAAACATGAATTACTCTTAAATGTGAATACCAAGCAATCAATGGCAATATTTCATCAACAACAAAAAGATAGATGAATGATTAAAATAAAGATGTCTCAAAAACTCAGAAATCATCACCAGTAATAATCCTCTCATGACCAAAGAAAAGCATTTTTATTGTCATCAGCTCAGGTGCCTTGGATAGGTGTTTAAGTATTAATTCTTTGACATTCCCAGAGAACAATGTGGAAGGAAATTATTAATATTAGTAAGTGATATATGTGGATTTTGTGAAACAATTGACAAAATTATGTATGGTAACAATTCCTATCATTTTCTGGTACTTGGCAGAGTGTCTCGTTCCTTGTAAGTGAACAGATGAATGAATACACGATATTTCTTACACCTAGCAAGGTGCCTGGCATACAGAAGTGCTTGCATATTTGTTAAAAGAATGATTAATTAACAACTATTGTTTTAGGTACTCTCCTAAATTATGATCACCATTCCTCTGACAACTCCAACATCTCAGTGTATCAGGTAAAGGGGAGAGTGTACAGTTCACAGGGTTACTGCTGTTACCTCCCCTTTACCCAATAAGTCTTACTCATGATTTGACTCGCAATGTTAATATCAATTCCTAAAAGAGGCTTTCCCTGACTCCTAGATCAGCATAGATCAAAAGGTCTGGCCCGTGACTCACCTGTATTGGGTTTACCAGGGTTATTGGTCAAAGTCCAGATTGCTACTCAAACAGATACTGGCACACCCATGTTCATAGCAGCATTGTTCACATTAGCCAAAAGATGGAGGCAACAATCCAAGTATGTATCCACAGACGAACGGATAAACTATAAATATGCTATATTCCATATATACAATGGAATATTACTTGGCCTCAAAAGGAAGGGAATTCTGATACATAGTACAGCATGGATGAAACTGGAAGACATTGCGTTGCTATGGGAAAGGGAAGGAGGAGTTACCGTATGGAGTTTCAAACTGGGAAGATAAAAACAGTCCTGGACATGGATGGTGTTGTTGCTTGCACAACGATGGAAATGTGTTAATTCTATTGACCTGTGCATTTAAAATGTTAAATATGGAGATGAAAAATATTTTGTTTTCTACCCTTTACCACAGTAATAATAATAATAATAACAGCAATAATAATAATAAAAGGTAGAGGCAGATTCCTGGTTTCCTTTCTGGCCTGTATAAATCAGAAAATTGAGAGGTAGGGATAGGGATGCAGCAGGGACTTGCAATCTCTCCAGGTGACTCTGATACAAAAGTTTGAGAACACTGGTCCAGACCACATCAAATTCCCTCTGCTGTATACCTCTGCAGCCATCTACTCTTTTCACTTTATCATCATGCTTGTAATTCGCTCTAAGCTCCCTGAGGGCAGAAACTACTGCTGTCTTATTCAGCACCAAAGCCCCAGCATTTAATACAATATCTGGCTCAGAGTGGCCTTCATTATATATTGACGGAATTACTTTATTTGAACATGAGTTTCATATTCCTTGTTTGTAAAATATAATAATTATCTTGAGTGGTTGGTATAAAGATTTGAGATAATACAAATGAAGGACCTCCCACCATGCCAGATTCATAGTAAGTGTTCAATCACCAGAAGCTGCTTTATTATTGTAATTATTACTGAAAGGAGGAAGAATATAATTATTCAGGATTTACACCAACAGTTACAGACTCAGAGACCTGCAGGCTCCACGCAGGTAATATAATGGCCTTCAGCATGCTGCTTTTATACTATCCAATAGGAAGCGGTGGGGACTGCAGTGAACTGGACCTGTTCATGCCATATATAAAGGAGGTTACCACTGCTTACTCTTGCCCTTGGTACTCTATAGGTACTCAGGCCAGAGCTACCAAACCTTTTGATTCTTTGAGAGAAGCTAAAAAAATATAAATTTTAATCTGAAATTTCCCAATATATAAAAGTCATATAGTCATTTAAAAATTTTTAAAGCTCTGTGCAAACCAACCCCCACTCCCCACATTTGTCCATGGGCCATGAATGTGTATCCTCTGATTCACCCCAAGTTTTATCAGGTGCCTAGGATAAACCCTCCTTCTACTGACAATAGAACTGGAATCACCCATCATGATGATATACTCACTGTACTTCTGGGTTTAAGAGAGCATCTAGTTCAAATCAATCAAACCAATCAAAACAAGGGTGGTGACAGTGTCCTTATAATTGACCTGTCAAGATGTTCAGGGGTGTAAAAGGCCAGGATAGATGTCCATGGATTCTCCAAGCAGTGTTAGCATTACTACCAACCCAAATGGTAAGACAAGAGTAGAAAATCATGCTGTATCCTTTTATTTCATTATTTTCTAGTAGGTTTCTTGGTGAACTACTTACTGCCTTTGCAGTTATTTACCCACACCTAGAAAGACAGAATTATTTCCAACAGCTAGGGGGCTCTAGCAGTCCACCTTTCAGGCACAAATGGCTTTGCTACAAGTTTCAAATCTAAAAATGGATGACTTGTCATTGGCATCTCTGAATATCAATAGATTAATATTATCTAAACATCATCCAGTCATTTGTAAAATTACTGACATCCTTTGTCAAATATTATTTTCTTTCTTTACTTTTTCTCCTTTCCATTATTTTTTTCTTTATGTAATTAAATGTCTTGATTTTATGTTGAAAGTGTTTTCCAAATTATCTAAATTAGAAAATAAATTCCTATTATTGTAGTAAATAACTTAAGTGGCTGGTAATCATACTAAGCATTTAGGTTGGTGCATTTTAACTCCATTCTTATCTAGCACATGTAGGGAAAAATTATATATTGATACCAATAGATAAGAAAAATAAATTCTCACTCCACAGAAATTACATAATTTGGCCATTTGAGAACCCAAACAACTTTTCAGCTCTTAGGGATGCTCAACAAAAGAAGATTTAAATGGAGCATCTAAGTTTTATCTGCTCATCACTCCTGCTATTTTTTCTGACATTTCCACTATCAAGACACTTAAATGTAATAAGTTAGCCTTAATTCCCAGTTTCTCTTTATTGTGCCCTCCATTCTGCTCTAGGACATGTTTTAAAAGCACTTAGAAGCACTTAATGGGCAGATTTAGCAAAATCTTCATCCTGTTTCCACAGCTCCGTTGCATACAAAAGCCCGAATAAACTCTTTCCTCCTTCTGCCTTCATCCCCTAAAAATATTGATTGTGGTCAAGGGGGGAAGCAGAGGGAGATTTCTCTTCTGTGAAAGCTACACAGAAAAAAAAAAAATTTTTTTTGAATTGGTTCTTTTCAGATGCTAAATGCCCACTTCCTCTTTCTTATCAGCCACTTTAGCCCACTACTGAAAATAACAGTACTTAAACAAGTACCCACACATATCTTCAGTTTCCTGAACATCTCAAACATCACTGTTTCCCAAATATACTGACTTCAGGAAAATAGAAAATGCATTTTCTCTCAGACCCTTCTTTCCAATTTGCAAACCCAAGAGAGTTTAAGGGAAATGCAATCCACATGTTTCTGGCCATTTCTACTCAAATACATTCATCTAAAGGATTCTTTTTTTTTTCCCCCTTTATGAAAGTGATTTGAAATCTATGAAGCTTTTAAAATAAATCTTGGTATGCTCTGCCTACCCTGTTTTTGTTTTTGTTTTCCCTAAGAAAGGGAAAGTTTCTTGGGATAGGATTAAATGAATACAAGCCCTTTAGGACTTGACTTTGGCTTCAAATTTAAGTCATTTTTGGTAAGGGTAGGGGCTCCATACTCACTTCTAAATTATCACATCACTTAGTTGCTCATCTATTTTTTTTTTAATTTTTTTCTTTTTAAATTTATTTATTCATGATAATCACAGAGAGAGAGACAGAGGCAGAGACACAGGCAGAGGGAGAAGCAGGCTCCAAGCACCGGGAGCCCGATGTGGGACTCGATCCCGGGTCTCCAGGATCGCGCCCTGGGCCAAAGGCAGGCGCCAAACCGCTGCGCCACCCAGGGATCCCTCATCTATTTTTATCCTCTATTACATTGCTTCAAATTCTTTAGTAAAGCATTCATTCACTCAGCTTATATATAGAGTGCCCGCTTGTGCCAGGCCCTGTGCCAGGTACTGGGGGTACAACAAGAACATGCCAGACACGCTCTTTGCCCTCGTGGAGCTTAGAGTCTAGCAGGAAAGAGAGATACTGAACAAGGGATTGCAAGGCTGAGGATGGCATGTCAGAGGAATGCAGGGAAGACTTCCTAGAGAAAGTGTCCTCTAAATCAAGACTTTCAGTGGAAAAAAAGAAAAGCCAGTCAACTGCCAGGCTAAGGGAATAGCAAGTGCAAAGCTTGGAGGTGAAAGGGAAAGAAGGCCAATGTGGCTAGGGTTTAGGAAAGCAAGGAGGAGAAACACAAGATGAGGCTAGGAAGGATCACACAGGACCCTGTTTCCCTATCTACTTCTTTGAGCTCATGGCACAGTCATGGCCCCCAGTAGGGACAAAACAGGATCCTCCCAGCCTGACGCATCTCCCAGGCATTCCTCTATGGTTTTTTTACTTGAGGGACACTAGCCAGGCAAAGCAAAGACTCAGAAGGCAAAGGTGCCTCCTCCTATGCAATCTTTCATATACATACATATACATATCTGTATATTTATATACATGATTATATATTTTTTTAAATGTGAACAATACATATATCTTATATGTATCTTTGTGCGTGTATGTGTGTGTGTGTGTTTAAGCGCATCTTTTACATTTTACTTCCTTTTAAGTGAAGCCCTTTCTCTTTTCTCTTGTCTTTCCCTGATTCGGCCTTAGCACAGGCTTCTTTTCCCTTACTCCCCTAGACTTTGAAATAACCTCTTCAGTCTCCTTGCCTCTAGCCTCTTTCCTCCCCCTATCTCCAGTCTCTCCCCTTTCCAATCTCCAAACAGCTGCCAGGTTTAATAATGTCACTTCCCTAGCTGGAAATCTCTGAGAAGTCATAGATGAACCACTGATAAATCCACATTGCTAGAGTTCAGAATCCAGAGCGGTTTCTGGCCCCAATCCATTTCGGCACCCTGGCCTCCTGCCATTTTTCATCCCACCCCCCTATCTTCCCCAGCACCCCACACTGTAGCCATGCAACCACACAGACTTTCGTTTCCTGATCAAATAGAGCATCTCTCAGCTTGTGCCATGAAACACTGGTTCTGTGGGAAGTTAGTAGGAGTTAGGCCTTGAAATACTTAAATATGTTGGGAAATGATAAAGTTTGTTATGGGTTGAATTGTGCCCCCCAAAATTCGTGTGTTGAAGCCTTGACCCCCAGTACCTCAAAATGTGATCTAATTTGGAAATAAGGTCTTTATAAAGCTAATCAAAATAAGATTAGGTCATTAGGGTGAGCTTAATCCAATATGACCAGTGTCATTATGAAAAGGGGAAATTTGGACACAGGAGACACACACACACAGGGAAATGACATGTGAACAAGAAGGCAGAGATTGGAGTGATGTATCTACAAGTCAAGGAATGCCAAAGATTGCCTGCAAACCATTGGAAGAGGGGAGAGGCATGGAATAGATTCTCCCTCACAGTTCTCAGAAGGAGCTAAGCCTGCCGACACCTTGATCTCAGGCTTCCAGCCTCCAGAACCTTGAGACAATAATTTTCTGTTGTTTAATCTACCTAGTTTGTGCAACTTTGTTATGGCAGCTCTGGGAAACTACTACAAAGTCAAAGAGCTTTTTACAGTGCCAGACTTTCCTAGTTTTTAATATCCTAATGTACACCCTAAATCTCCAAAAGGCTAGAGAGCATCCCTAACTTATTTGACAACAACACTTTTCCCCCAGCGCATCTCCTGGGAATTAGTGTTCTGAGCAACACACTTTGGGAGATGCTGACCTAGGGCTGTGAACTCAGTTAAAGGTTAAAGAGGAGAATATGCAGTGAGTGAATGAGTAAACAAGTTTGCCATAAACTGTGAGTAACTAACAGCCACTTAACGTTCTGAGAACTTTCTCCCCCACTAGGTGACTCTATAATTAGTAGATGTTTAGGTCCTGAGGGAAGTTGACTAAAAAGTTGCCAATGGTGAGAGAGCAAGCATTTGGGGTGACTAGATGTTCCACTCTTTGATCTCTAGGTATTACCTTGACCCAGGAGTGGTTTTATAAGTTGTGGGACTCAATGCAAAGTGAAAATGCAGGATCTCTTGCTCAGAAATTATTAACTTCAAAAGATGATAGCAGGGTATTAAGCCAAGATCTTGGCTTTTCGAAGCATGGGACCCCGTTTGACCACACAAGTCGCATGCTTGTGAAGCCACTCCTGCCTTGACTGGCCCAACATAATCCTTAGCAATTTTAGACTGCTGTCTCCTCATTGGATGAGTTACATTTAGAACATTTCTTCATTGGGGGTCCCTAAGACAATCCCCAGGTTCAGCGATTGCCTGGAAAGATTCAAAGGACTCAGCATCTGGTGGTACTCATGGCTATGATTTACTACAGCGAAAGAAGACAAAGCAGGATCAGAAAGGGAAAAGACGCATGGGCAAAATCCAGAGGAAACCAAGCACGAGCTTCCAATAGTCCTCTCTCAGAGGAGTCTCACAGGATGCACTTAATTCCCTCAGCAAGGAATTGTAACAGCATGTGAACTGTTGTTCCACCAGAGGAGCTCATTACAGACTTAATACCCAAGGTTTCTATTGGGAGCTGGTCATACAATAATCCTCTTCCTAGCATGAACCAAAATTTTAGACTCCCAGAAGGAAAAATGAGTGTTTAGCATAAACCATATTGCTTTCATAACTTGTTCAGGCAGAATGAGCTATTCTTATCAGGAAATAATGGGAACAATCCCGAAATTCCAGTTCCCAGACATCAGTCCAAGGCCAACCTTGTAAGCTGACCTTTCTAAGGATAGCAGGACACTAGTTATGTTAAACGTTTAACTCTCAGATACGAGCCAGAAAAATTAGAAAACCATGTTGGTAGGACAAGAATCTGTCCTTAAGTCCCCGAATGAGGATTCGGGAAATGAGAGCATTCAACAGAGATCTCAGTTTGTCCACTGAAGGGCAGCACTGACGTGACTTTCTTAACCATTTCTTAGCCTTCACAGCAATCACAGTGAAAATAACTCAGGTGAAGCCAACAGTTCCCTAATATTTCTGAGAAACTTGTGGGAGAAGGGATTTGGTAAAAATTGTTCAAATTTTTACCAAATCTAAATTGTTCAAATTTCTATTTATCCAGGTTGTGTTTAGTCTTAACCCGCAAACTGCTATTTTAGTTTTTCATAAATAGAGCAATCAGATAATGATTCATTTTCAATGATAAATTAGTATTTAACACCTGTCAATTCAATGTGCCAGGGATGTAGCCTATAAAAATTTGGTTTTTGCCCTTCAGAATATCATGAATCTTAGCTAGTTTGGCCTACAGGAAAGGATACTGGGCTTAGAGCTTGGTTCCTGGACTAAGAAACTAGGTGGATCCGGGCAAGTCACTAGACAGTTTCGAGCTTCAGTTTCCTTATCTGTTCAGTGGGAAAAAACCACATCTTCATTACAGAACAGGTATAAAAACCAAATAGTGTAATTGGATTCATGTGGAAGTGGTTGGTAAACTATAAATCAAATCTTGTGGGGAGGGAGGGGTGCTTAAAGAGCAAAGGAAAGTGACTACATTTAAGAAAACCAGCACGTTTAATAAATGATGGCAATAACCCAGCCCCATTATGGGGAGCAGTTACTGCCATCGTCTGCATCACTGATGGCGCAATTAACTTAATTAACACATACCTCTGTGGTGAGTTTGCTGAAATAACACTTTTCCTTTTCACAGGCCCCTGCCTTGCCAGCAAGGCATCTCCAAGTTATGCATCTTCCAAGTACAGAGGCCAGAGTGTTAAATGGCTTTGAGTGGGTGCACAAAAAACAGAATTCCAGAATATCCACATTGTTAGCAGCTCAAATTACCTAGAAGAAATAAGAGAAGCTTCATCAAAATCTTGTAGACTAGGGCAAAGACCAATGCATCTCAAAGTGGAGGCCTGATTGGGTGGGTTGGCTATGATCCCATAAGGAAGTCCTTCTCATCAAATCTGGAATGACTTCCCACAAGATAGCATCCTGTTCTCCCCAAGGTTCTAACAAAGGAGCCTTTAATCTGCCATGAGGGTAACGGGGATTTTTGGGAAGTGAGAATGAGTCTGTGTCTACATGAGAAGGAAGTCTGTAGATGGGCTGCTCTGCCCTTCTGATAGCCGTGGTTGAGTGCTATAGAGGGCGAGAATAGGGACATTGCAGAAAAAGGGACATACCTATCCTATTTTGGAGGTTTTTAAACTTCATTCCAGTTCTTCGGAGTAGTTGAAAACCACTCAAGAATGTTCTGCTCGCTCTTTTACTCTCTCTTTTCCTCTTTTCCCAATTCCATGGATCCTTTTCCCTTTCTTCCTATCTCTTCTGAGTCTATAGAGCCTTATTTTTATGTTCATCCATGTTGACAATGCATTTACACTCTTTTACATTATTATTGGATTATTGTAGATATGCAGCTCATTAAAGTGATTGCATTTTCCTTTAGAGCCAACATCTTCCTATATTTTCTACAGCAATCTAGCAGGAGGTTGCTCCATAGTAATCTCAGTAAATAATTGTTGAATTAAATTTATTTTCCTTTCTTTCTCTTCTCTCATTGGAAACTGAATGTACTAGTTCTCCTAGATCAGCTGCACGCATCAGAAACCCAGTGTAACAGTGGCTTTAAGACAAGTTTATTTGTCTCTCACGTAATAGTAGGGGGGTAGAAATCGAAGGTGGACAGATAGCTGTGCTCCAGTCATCTTGGGACTCACACTGCCTCTTTCTTATTACTCTGTCATCTCTCGTCATTCTCATCTGTCCGCCAACATAGCACACCAGGCGGCCGATGGTGGACCATGGAAATGTATAGAGTAAGAGTGCCCCTCAGAGATTCTTCGCATCATTTTTGTCACATGTTAGTCATCGTATCCTGGCCACGCGACCACAATGGTTGTAGCAGAGGCTGGGGAGTGTAGTTTTTATACTGGCTGGCCATCCGTTTGAAGAAAAATCAGAGTATTACTAATACAAAGCAATGGTTTTCCAAGTTTTTAACTGTGACTCACAATAAGAAAGACATTCTACATGACAATCCAATACAGGCATCTTACATACAGAGAGATTAAAAGCGCTTTGGAACAATAGTTACTCATATTTTTGTCTAGTGCATTTTCATATTTTTATAGTTTAGATTTTATAAAATAAAGGTGTTTGTAATTAATGAATGGAGCATGGCCCGCAATTTGAAAGGCGCAGCTATAGAAGGAAGAGAGAAGAATCCCAGGAGGCAATTAGGAGTCTCTACCATTTGGATGGAAGCACTCAGGTCTGATCTTAGGCAAAATCATTTACTTGCATTCTTCATGGTGAACATCACAGTACCAGGTGCTGGATAGGCAAAATAAAATAAATAAATCAAAGCAATCTGTCCACGAATCCATCAAGTAGTCAATGAAAGCTTAGAGAGAGTACAGATAGAATCTCTACTGACACTGGAGACAAAATATTGAAGGCTGGAGGGTCCTTTTCACCAACAGAACCTCTAAGGGTGGGAGAAGAAGACATTCTTTTGTCTCTTAACGCAGGTTTTAAGTAGATAAAACACAAACACGGATATCTATCCCATTGAGCCTTCTGTATTTTAAGCTGAACAGATAATTCATACCAAAACCAAACTGATTTCATTTTAATTCTTTGACATGGCCTCAAATATATGAACTGTGTCAGGGGCAACCTCATGGTTTCATTATGATAGTATCTCCTAGACTATCCTCATTCACTTTTGTGCTAGAGTAACCTCTATATCAGATTTGTCATTCCTTCTATATACTTCAAATTTGAGGAAAACCTCATCTCCTGTGATGTTTTTTTCTTGACAGTTTCAACTGACTTTTGTCAGATTTTTGACAGGGGAAAATAAAACCAACAACTCAAAGAACATTACACTGCATTTGTTTTCAGAGCAACAGTTTTGGATGAGTTTGAAATGACTTTTAAATGATGTCACAATAGATGCTTTAAAACAAGCCCCAAATCCTTTGTGCTACAAACACCGTTGGCTTAATTAGTTCTGGTGGAGGCATCTTCGGTAACTGCAAGCTAATTGCATTAGTGGGCTCATACTACAGTGCTTTCAGAGGTTTGGGTTTTGGTAAACAGTGCATTTCCATGGTGTTTATGGAAAGATGCCTGGGCAAGTGGCCTGCCAAGGACAAGCTGCATTACGGAGCCTTTCACTGCTAATAGCCAGGACCTCTGACCCGCTCACCCCTAGTTTTTGATCACCTTTGCTACCTCCCTGCTTCATCAATGCTGGGAGAGGCCTCATCCCACCACTTCAGACCTAATGAGCCTCAGTAGAAATCAGAAGTTCCTGCTGTCTTATAGGCTGCTAAAAGGCTTCTGAAGAAATGAGTCAATGTTTTCATTCCCTGTCCCAAAGCTCATCTGGATTGGCATCTGTGTTTGCTGTCTCCGGAGAGAGAGAGGCTAATTACTGGACAAAGCTGGGGATTAAGCTTCCCTCTTGCCCTTATGAAGGAACAATCCCTCTGGAATAGGGTTTAGGGCTTATTAGGAGAGTGTTGGAAAGAAAAGGTGTTTCTTCCCCATCCATTCTGTATAAGGAGGACCAACATGTACAGGGCCTTTAATCTGACACCTTTGGCAATCACTAAGAAAAGCATGCAAGTCCCCAGAAGATGGGCGATCTTTTGCCATATAGTCAGGCAATAAGATGTGACAGGCACATTATTTCACTGGGGCTGCACACCTTGAATGCATTCTGTGGCATAAGGCCAAAGTACAAATGGCTTCAACTCTCATGAAATGCAATATTCTTTAACAAATGCATTAAAATCCTTGCACTGGCTTATTAGTATTAAGAAGTGAAAATTGCTTAAAAACTAAGGAGGAAGAGAGATTTCCTAAGATAGGTTCCTAGGGGTCAGGCACCTTGATAGCCAATAAGAAGCTACCATTTGCAAATAATGTTCAAAAGACACATCTTAATATAGTCAGCCTGGGAAAGGGCTCTGAAATCTGAGAGCAACTGGCTCTTCCTGTACCACCAAAGGGCAAATGTTGAAGTATAACATTAGAAAGTGAGATCTGTGTCAGCATGTAGACCCTTACAGCAGCTTCAGTGTTTGGACGACCACCATTTTCTCATTTTCCTAAAGGATCCCACGAGGTCTTGTGTGTCTATAAAAGCATTTTTTACACTTTGTGGGGGCAATTTGGCTTTTAAAAATTTGCCTTCGAGGATGAAGCCTCCAGGGTAATTGTAATCTGGCCCTTCTAAATCCTTCCAGAGAGAGACACATTTCTAGAAGATTAGAGAACTTCAGGTGGGAACGCTACTCTGCCTCTGGCTTTATGCCTTAAAATATGACCTAAGGCAAGCTATCATTTCCCAGAAATGAAATATGTCATATGTTACTATTAAAGTGAACCAGAAAAAGAGCATTCTATTACAATAATGGGTTTTGTTTTAAAAAAAAATGTAAATGTCAAATCCCCAAAGGAATAATACCTATTTGATACTATTATTGGAACAGCAATATCAGTAATTGCATGAAGTACTTATATTTAGTATTATTCGTATAGTAAAGGGATTTTATGTAAACCTTTCAGTAGAATTATTGTGTCAGAGGAAAATGAGAAACAACATCACTCATTATTCATGCAATCAATATACATTTATTGGAGGTGACTATGTGTCAGTCATCAGTCTAAATGCTGGGGATGCAGAAAAAAGAAGGAGAAGTAGGAGGAGGAAGGGGAGGAGGAGGAGGAGAAGAAGAAGAGAGGATCTTCCTGCCTTCAAGGAACTCACATTCCAGTTGAAGAGACAGAGTGATTAATGTCAATGTTACAACAGGTATAATAAAAATCCCAACAGTGCCATGGGAATACACTACAGAGAACTCTTCATTCGGGCTAAAGGAGTCCTTGCTATTATCCTTAGTGGCCTGTTGGAGCCGAGCTGCATCTTAAAGTTTCAGGATGAAGCACGTATTGGGCAGATGAAGCAGCATGGGCAAATGCGTAGCATTAGCAAATAAGAATACTACTACTACTAATAAATAAAAGCATAGCACGTTTAGGGAATAGTGAGTGGTTTTGTGTAGCTGGATTTAAGTCTGCCAAACTGTCTAATGTCAAATACTTTGATGGACTAGTTTGAGTTAGATAAACTTGAGTGATTTTTGAGCAGTATGATTTTACAAAATGAATGTGTTTTACGTTATACTCTGTAGGGCCAATGCAATGAGAGTAGGAGACAAAATACTGCATGGAATAAAACTGTCATTCTCACCATGACTCATCTGTTAACTTATGAAAATACACTTACATGAAGAAATGCAAGAAAATTGCTCATTTCGCATGCTTGTGGGTAGATTGAACCTAATTTTGTAGCATTAAAACCAATTTCCCACTGAGAAAACATGTCACAGAGGATGGCATGAACCTTTATCATTATTAATAATATTTGATATTTTGATGTCACCTTTCATCCTGAAATCAGTCCTGTACACATGAGAACAGATAAGCTCCAAGGAAACAGAGATAATATTAGTAGAGTAGGTCGCATGCATTCCTATCTTCCATTCCAAGGGCTTTCCAGCTGTGTGTTTGTCTCACCTTTAGAAGTTAGTGGATATAGTAATAAAGCAGTAATTTTTTGTTAACTTCTTCTATAAGAAGTCTTAAGGTAGAGTAAAGGCCACATCCTTCCACATACAGATCTCTTGGAAGATCAGCTTTTGACACATCCATTCCCCTTACTTTGGTTTCTTTGCCTGATGATCTCTATTCTGAGTGGAAGACAGACCAGCTTTGAGACGTTTTTCATGGATCCTTCACCTTCTTCAAAATAGTAGCAAGTCATTATGATCATCAATAACAACTACTACTGCTGCTTCTTATAAAGCACTCATTTCAGGCCTGCATTATTCTACTATGCTAAGAACTTATATATACATCACATTAACTAATTTCACACTGACTGTCCAATAGAACTTTCGGTGATGATGGAGACGTCTAGTATCTGTGCTGTCCCACATGGTGGCCACTAGCCCTGCAGCTACTGAGCCCTTGAAATGTGGCCTGTGCTACGGAGAAACTGCATTTTTCTTTCATTTCATTCTTAATTAATTTTTATTGAAATAGCCATATGGCTAGGACTATTGTATTGGATAACACACAGTGGCTTGTGGTTTATTTATTTTTTTTTAAGAAAATAAAGCTCTGTTTTCACCATCAATAAGAACTTAATGGGGACTAGTGAGAGTGAATGGTTCAAAAATATTTTTGAAGCTACAAATATTTTAAAAGAAGTCCCATATTTTACATTTGGGGAATTTTTTTTTCTACCCTTTCCCCCACCCCATTAAATTTTTCTTT
This sequence comes from Canis lupus baileyi, assembly GCF_048164855.1. Lineage (NCBI taxonomy): Eukaryota > Metazoa > Chordata > Mammalia > Carnivora > Canidae > Canis > Canis lupus. The sequence goes on from NC_132866.1 coordinate 14,351,402, forward strand.
AAAACGTGTCTGTGGAACATTAGGGTAACATGAATCATTTTTAAACAAAGAACACTTACAAAAGATGTGAGTGATATCCTCAAATGAAACCTCATTGTCATCCAATCATCCCATGTGGTCAGCAATGATGGATCCTAGTCTATCCATTGAGAACTGGAATTCTAATTGCTGATTTCCCAAAGGGAGACATTGACCTCCACTTATAAAGTGGAATGACGAAAGAGTGTTTTATGTTTTGGATGTCCATGGAGAAACACATTCTTCAGATAAACTCTTAATTCACTTCGGGCCAGCCTCTTATAAAAACCCCGGGATTTCTCTGGTTTGCGTGTGAAAATATGAGAATAAACTTAAGGTGAAGAAATTGATTAGAAGACTCAATTACATTTCCGCTTACTCCGCCCAGCAACTTACACTGCTACCACTGTTAGAGAAGGAGAACTAAGTGTCCCTTGGTCTGAACCATCTGTCGCGAAAATGTGACATATGTTTGCTTTGTTTACTCAACAACCAAGTGTAAACTGATACACTGAACAAGAAATCTGTGTATGGTGTGACTCGTGTGTGTGTGTGTGTGTGTGTGTGTGTGCACGCGCGCATGTGTTGAGAAGGGTGCTCCACGAGGGCATCAATCCTCTCATACCTGTCCCAGAGGAACACGTGCACAAGCGTGCAGATCCGAGAGGTATCCCCCGGGGTTTTGCGCGCGGGAGGAGGCGCAGACACACTCCAAACCATGCGCAGCGAGCGTTTGAGCCGCTACCGCAGCGGAGGGGCGCGCCTGGCTGGTGGGGAGCTGCATGGAGAGCTACCCACCCCCTCCTCCTCCCTCCTCCCTGTCTCCAGCCCTTGCTCCCCCGCCTCAAACTTTACGCAAAGCGCGTGCCCTTTTCAATTAACCCCCCTCGATCAAGGGGAACGTTCCTTTTCTCTCCTCCGCGGCCCATTGTCTGGTGCAATGGGTTTGCAGATTTGACAGCTGAGCTCACCCAGACCGGATTCAAACTCGGTTTCCAGGAATGGGGAACTTGGATGTCTGCAAAGATCCCGAACCCAAGCCCGCCACGGTGGGCTGTTCCGCAGCCCCCTCTCTGGACCCAGTGTAGACTTGGTTGTCCCGGGCGCCCCCCGGTGTACGGGGAGAGGAGTGTGTGTTCGGGACGGAGAAGGGGGGGCGGTGGTGGTGTCCGCAGCAGGGCTGCGAACGAGTGAGTAGTCCCAGAAATTGGGGCGAAAGGCTGTGTACGTGTTGGGCGTTTAAATTTATTATTATTTTTAAATTTACTCTTGGAACCGTCAAGATGGAGGTTAGCTTATAAAATCCCGAAGCCAGGTCTGGTTTAAATGCAGTGGCCCGGGGGGTTCCGCTTTTGTCTCCTTGCCCGAGCTCCGGGAATGAGAGCGAGAGCGAGAGAGGCTGCGTGTGCATATGTGAGTGCGCGCGCGCTGGCGTGGATCGGTGCGTGGGCACATCCTGCGATCTCGGCGCCGAGGGTCCGAGTCCGAGTGCGTCTCTAACGCGCCAAGTCTTGAGTCATAGCCGCGAGTGACGTGGGGAAAAACTTTGTGTTCGGAAGGAGGGTCTGGTTCGATTGCACTAGGACGGAAGAAAGAGCCCTTGTGCATTGTGCCCTTTTGTGTCTGAGTGTGTGTGTGTGTCTGTGACAGCGAGGGGGGGTGGAGAGAGAGAGAGAGAGAGAGAGAGAGAGAGGCACCACTCGCGGCCCGCTGCATAGCGCTGCGTGTCCTGTGCGCGCGTGCTGGGGCGGGCGCCGGGTCCCGCCGCGGACCGCGGTCTCCATCTGCGGCGCCCTGTGCGCGAGCCTCAGAGGGGGCTGGCGGGTGTGCACTGGGGCGGCGGGAGCAGGAGCAGGCCCAGGGGCCTCAGGCTGGGAAATCTGGCCTCGGAACCCGCTAAGCCTCCGCGCGGCTTCCAGGATCCCTCACCGGCATCCGAGAGCAGCGGGGGGCTCTGCTCGGAAATCGTCCTGGCCCAACTCTGCCCCTCTGAGCCTCCAAGATTACCGCATCTTCTTCCTAGCGCAGAGAAGTGAGCCCGGAAAGGGAAGGAAGGGGCGGGGACACCCCTCAAAATAAATAAATAAATAAACAAACTGGCTCCCGTACACAGCTGGACACGGTCGGTTGAGTCCAGGTCGGTGGCATCCGGAGAGAGTTTTCTCATTCTGTGGATCTGGGAACCCATCGCCGCTCCTCCGTCCCCTTCGCCCCTCTTGCAGGCGCCCTTCAAGTTTGGGGTCCCGGGGACGCGCTCGGCTCGGGGCTGCACCTGCCCTGGCGCTCCGGGGCCGCCGGCCGGTGCGCTCGCCCCGGGCGGTGGCGTTGACGAGCCCGAGTCCAGGGCTCTGGGCGAGCGCGAGCGCGGCGCGGACACCGGGGAGGGAGCGGAGGACGCACCGCGGGTAGGGGCGCGCGAGCCGGGTTTCGGCTCCAGCCGGGACGTCGGTTCCCCCTCGCCCGGCTGCCTCTGAAAGGCGGCGAGCCCGGGGAGGAGCGGGGGACGGCGACCGGGGGCAGCGATTGGCGGTTTGGGTGCAGAGGGCCGGCGGCGGAGCGAGCGAGCTGGCTGGAGGAGGGGGCGGCGAACTTCAGCGAGAAGGGGCTCTTCCTGCGCCAGGGCTGGAGAGAGCCGCCGCCGCGCCGTGTGCTTCGACCCCAGGCAGCTGCTGGCTCCGCTCGCGCCGCTCGGAAAGTAACGTGATTTATTTATTTGCTTGCGCTCAGCCTCTTGGGTTGGCCCCGGTAGACACCCCTTGGACTTTGGGAGCTCGCGTCCGACCTCTCCAGCTCCCCCACCCCCGCCCGTGCGGGCGGCTCCCCGGAATACACGTACATGCGCCCCCTCCCCCCCGCGCGCCCCCTTCCTGCGCCCCGACCCGGTTAGGGGTGGGCCCTCACCCGGGCGCTAGAAAGTCCCCCAAGGCGGGAGCAGGGGAGGGCAGAGGGGCGGGGGAGGTTCTAGCGCTCTCGGCTCTCATTTCAAAGCGCGCTCTTCCTTCCAGGTTGGGTCAGACCTGAACCCCTAAAAGCGGAACCGCCTCCCACCCGCGCGCCAGCCGCCCGCCGGGAGCTGAGTCGCCGGCGGCGGTGGCGGCGGACGGACCCGGGAGTTTCCTCTCGCCCTGGATGGAGCTGAACTTTGGGCGGCCGGAGCAGCGCGGCGGGCCGGGGATCGCTGTGTGCTGAGCTCCCCCGACGAGACCCAGCGGCGGCTCGGGATTTTTTTTTTTTTTTTTTGGGGGGGGGGGCGGGGACCAGCTGCGCGCCGGCACCATGTTCCTGGCGACCTTGTACTTCGCGCTGCCGCTCCTGGGTAAGTCGAGGCCGCCGCTCTTCTTCCCAACCCGCGGAGTCTTTCCGAGGGGTACTCGCGGCAGGCCCCCCACCCCCCAAATTGCTGCGCTGTTGCGCTCAGCGTGGGAGGGCGAAGTTCCGTTTTGGGGAAGGGGGTCTTGAATCCTCCGCACCCCGGGCTTGGGAGGCGGGGATGGCGCGGTACTTGCCCGCAGGTTTTGTGCTTGGTTTTTTATCTCCTGTGCTTTTTAATGGCCTATCCTGGCGGAGACTTAAGGGGTGCGAGCCCCCCCCCCCCCCCACTCCACTGCACTCCACCCCGCCCCGTCCCCAGCCCGGGCACCAGCGCTCCTCGAGAGTCCCGGGAGCTCGCGGAGGCGCGGCGGGCGGGTGGGGTGTGGGCGAGCATCGGCCTGGGAGAGCAAACTTCGAAGGGAAAACTTTTCCCCGAATCGTGCCTGAGCGCTCGCAGACCCGGGCTCGTCCGCGCCTCGCCCCGCGCCCAGCCCGCGGCCGCCCTCCTCCCTGGAAAGCCCCGGGCTCCCGTCGGGCGGGGCCGAACCGGCTGCTCCCGCCCGCCTGCCCCGGAGCGGCGGGGCCGGCACGCGCGGTGCGCAGCGCGGGCTCCCGGGCAAACCGCAAAAAGCCCGCAAAACCAGGCGGGGCGGCGGCGGCGTGGGGGGGGGGGAGCAGGCGGCGGGAGATCCCGGGGCGCCAAGAGGACTCCCCCGCGGAGAGGGGCGGGCCCGCGGGCGAGCGCCGGGCACCCCCGGAGCCCGGGCGGGCGCGCGCCCTCCCCGGAGCCCGGGGCTCCGCGTCCCTGCCCGGCCGCCCTCACGCGCCCCCCCTCCGCCCGCAGACGTGCTCCTGGCGGCCGAGGTGAGCGGCGGGGACCGGCTGGACTGCGTGAAAGCCAGCGACCAGTGCCTGAAGGAGCAGAGCTGCAGCACCAAGTACCGCACGCTGAGGCAGTGCGTGGCGGGCAAGGAGACCAACTTCAGCCTGACATCGGGTCTGGAGGCCAAGGACGAGTGCCGCAGTGCCATGGAGGCCCTCAAGCAGAAGTCTCTGTACAACTGCCGCTGCAAGCGGGGCATGAAGAAGGAGAAGAACTGCCTGCGCATCTACTGGAGCATGTACCAGAGCCTGCAGGGTACGCGCCGAGCGTCCTGGCCCCCCACCCCCATCCCTCTCCCCTCCAAGGCAGGCGGGCCCCTCGGCCGGGTCCCGCTGACCTCATCCTCCCTCGCTTCTCCCCAGCTGCAGAATGAGGACCTTTCATTGGCCCCCAGGGACAGCAGCAGCTGGTGTTTGCTGCCTCCCGAGCAGCATTGTTGGGGCCTGGTTGTTGGAAAACCCACGAGGGGGATGGGGGATACCACCCTTCCCCCCACCCCCCCTTGGGCCTGCTGACCTCTCTGAAACCTGGTCAGAGATCTGAAAGGACAGGCCAGGAACTCACAACTTCTCTCCAAGGAGAGAGCTGGCTTCAGAGGGTAATAATACAAAGACTTGCCCTGAATCGTGTCCGGAGTTCCTTGCCTTTCTTCCTCCCTTCTGTGTATTCTGACATAAGATAGAGAATTAAGAATAAAAGGTCCAGCAGAATCTATTCTGTCTTTACCTCCTCCCCAAAACCTGATCAAAGGCAGATGTGTGAAAAACCATTTGTCATCTTAGATTAGCTGAGTCTTGAACCAGCTGGTGTGGTTCAACCTTGGTTAACACAGGCTTGGGGAGCAAAAGGACCGCTTGTCACAAGCATCCATTCCAGTGGGAGTTTCTTCGTCCTTGTGGGCCAGAGGTGGCTGGTGTTTGTAAATCTAACACAAACATCCAGCGCACTGAGTGTCTCTGCTGAGACACCCAAAATTTGTAACATACAGGTTTGACCTCTCAGCCTCTTCCTCTAGAGTCTATTACAATGAAAACCTGTTTTAGAGACTGTTTAATAGCCAGCGTACTGGCTTTCTGACCACATGCCATGTTGAGGAGCAAAGAAATGGGGGCCTCTTTTGGGTCACTTTTCTTCCATTGGCTCCTGGAGGTAAGCTGGGCTGGTGACATCACTGGTTCCTTCCTCTCTTATTTCATTCCTTTGCAAAGAGTGGGAGAGTTTTCTGGCAAGATCAGGCTGGGTTGCTCTCCAGTGTTTTCATGGCACTCTGGGGAGAAAAAGGACAACAGAGGCAGAGGGAATGGAGAATAACCATAGCCAAATAGATGCATTTGAGATCTCTGAAAGTTTCAGCATCTTTTTGTTACACAATCATAACATAATTAGAATTTAGATCCAGCAACAAAAATTCCCTGAAATATGTCTGTTTTCCAGACCTAAGCCCAAGCTTTCTGTTGTTTTTAGGAAATGATCTGCTCGAAGATTCCCCTTATGAACCAGTAAACAGCAGATTGTCTGATATATTCCGGGTGGTCCCATTCCTACCAGGTAAGCAGGTTCGTGTTTTCACTCTGATGCCTTTGCCTGCTTGCAATCCGTTGGCTTGCTTGCATTCTCTTTGGCTCTCGGATAGTGTATAAGTAGATAGTTGAATGGCACAGCGTTTCTGGGAAATTAGAAATAGGATGATGATAATGAAGAAGCAGAATGCCTAGAGATGATTGTATGACTTGAAAGTAATTCTAAATGAAGTAATGTGGTGTGGTGATTTGAAAGAGGTTGGAGGGAGGTGACTTGTTTGAATTTTTTTTCACATTGAAATATGATTGGCTAGCTCTTGCATAGGGAGTGCCACTTCTGTCTGTAGGTGGCAATCATATTCCCTTCTTGCTACATACCATTCGCAGCGCCTCCCTGGAAATGGGATCCGTTTAAATGATGCCACTTATTTTATGAGACTTCTGAAGATAATCTTAGATTGTTGAACAATTTTGGATGGACTCGCTTGTCTGCCTTTGCTTTAAAAGATTAAGCTCTACCATTTGTTAATAATTCTATTTTTAATTTTTCCCCAGCAAGTGTGCCCACGTATCAGAGGATGTATTACTGCCCCCATGGCCCTTTAAAAAGTGGTCTCGTTTCCCATGGTTTGTTTTGTCTCTCTTTGCAATTCTGCGTTTGTTTTGGAAGTGAACTTAGTTTTAAGGATTAAGTTTTTCATAACACTGGCATTCAGACAGCCCCGTAAATAATGAGCAGGATAGTAATTTCTCTTAATGACGTACAGATTCCAGACTGATGTTGTCTTTATTTGTTTACTCTTAAGACATTTTCTCAAGTATATACAGCCATCACAAATGATATGTTTTCTCCGTGGTTATACATAGTGGTGAATGTTGAATTCTGTGAAATGATGGTTTGTTATTGGGGAGAGTGTTCTGGTGTTCTAAACATTTTCTCTTTTCCTGCAGAAAGCCATAGAACCAAGGGAGTATGTAAATACCGATATTATGTGTCAGTGTATCATGTATACATTCATTCACTTACAAACACATATCCATTGAGTACCTACTATGTTCTAGCCATTGGGATTTTGGCAGTGGGCCAGAGACATGTCGCCTCTGCCCTCATGAATCTTAGGGACAGCCAGCAAGTGGCATTTATTAAGCCCCTATTATATTCCAGGCACTGTGTTAGAATTTTTTTTAAAGATTTTATTTATTTCTTTGAGAGAGAGAGAGACAGAGAGAGAGAGCAGGGGGAGGAGCAGAGGGAGAGGGACAAGCAGACTCTGTGCTGAGCACGGAGTCTCACGAGGGGCTCCGTCTCACCACTATCATGACCTGAATGGAAGTCAAAAGTCAGATGCTTAACCGACTGAGCCACCCAGGTGCCCCTGAGTGAGGCTTTTTATCATTGGGGCACATGGGTAGCTCAGTGGTTGAGCGTCTGCCTTTGGCTCAGGTCGTGATCCCGGGGTCCTGGGACTGAGTCCCACATTGGGCTCCCCGCAGGGAGCCTGCCTCTCCCTGTGCCTATGTCTTTGCCTCTCTCTCTCTCTTTCTCATGAATAAATAAATAAATAAATAAATAATCTTTTTTTAAAAAAGATCTTTTTATCATTAACTTAGGTAACCATTTTCATGTGAATCTTAGGTATTATTATTTCCATTTTAGGAATGAGGCAATTGAGGCAGTGTGAGGTTAGGAAACCAGCCCAAGATCATAAAGCTCATGATTAGCAAAACCAGAATTTAAAACCAGACTCGTTTGGTTCTAAGCCTTTGTAATATCTGTCCCTTGCTACCCAGAGTATGGTCTTTTGACCAGTGGCATGGACATCACCTGGGAGTTGGTTAGAAATGTGGAATTTCAGGCTCCATCTAGACCTACTGAATTAGAATTTGTATTTTAAGAAGATCCCTGGGCTGGGTGCTTCATATAGGCATGAGACTTGGGAAGGATTCCTCTATATTATTATTTTGGTTTTGGTTCAGAGGAGAAGTGTGTGTGTGTGTGTGTGTGTGTGTGTGTTTTGGGATAAGATATGAGGGTTTAAGTTTAGTATCAGAGGCATTCATACATTGTCCAAATAATGCTAATAATTTCCACTCCACATCCCTACTAATAATGCTCCTGTCCCCTTGGCCCAGCGAGGGCGGTGTTTCAGGTACCAGAGGAAAGATGCACAGACACCTCTGAGCTCTCATGAGAGCACGTCTGTAAGAACTGGGGTGGGATGTGGCCCATGGTATACCAGGAGTGAACCTGAACTTCCTGGTGCTTTGAGGAGCAGTGCCCCCTGCCTGCTGCCTTCCCCCTAGAAGTCTTACTCCTTAGTCTTTGTGCTGATGCTTGGAGGGATAGGAGCCTTTCTGTGGACAGTGAGAGTGAGGAAGCAGGCAAAGAGGAAGGTTCACTTGGGTTTCAATTTCAGAACTGCTATGGACTGTAGGACTGCAACAGACTCATTTTCTCTCCTTGGCTCTCTCTTTTCTCTCTAGTCCTAATAGCTCATTATTCTGAGGGAAGATTGCGGTCACCTCCAGAACCCACCCATTCACTGGACTCTTCAATTATGTTTTCAATCCTTGCATCCATTCTACAGTTAGAAGGGCTTGGTCATTCCCAGATACCGCTGATTTGTCTGAATTTCTTTTATTGGTATTGGAAATTCTTCTGCATTTGGACCAAGCTTCACTCATTCATTTTCTTGGGTCCCTTTCTCAAACAGGTTTCTTTTCATAGCAAATATGACCCTGACTTTGTGAGACCTGTCCTGCTGAGAACCCAGGAGTCATAATGAATTAATCAGAGCCAGGAAGGCCTTGTCTGGAGCTACATTTTATCTCCCAAGGGCATTGAATTTAGGTTCCAGCACTAATGAGCTTTGACCTCTGACAGTGATGGTGTTCCCTAAGTGGGTATAAGGAAGCCAAATGGAACCTTGAGAGGTTTTAAGTCATTGAATAATGCATATTATCCAGTTTGGCATTTGTAGGATAGGAAAGGACAGAGGAGCAGGATGATAAATGTTGCTCTTCGTGGTTTGAATCTGAGTTTCTAGAACATATCTTCAGTCTTGAAAATCTCTCTGAGGAAACCAGGACAGCAGGGCCTCTGCCTTTTACAGATATGGTAACAATCAGAGTTTCCATATTTGGGTTTCTTTGCCCAATGTGAACAGAATGTTTATCCACATACATTAAGTGTGAGCTGAATCGTCTCACTGAACAAGACATGTTTGACATTTTCGTGTTTCCATTTTCTTCGGACTCCTCAAACCCACAGCCATCTTTGCCATTGTTTATTTGATCACCAGTTAAAAAGCCATATTGAGGTGCTGTCAGTGGCCTGGCAGGAACAAGGAAGGGAACAAAAATGAGATCGAGTCTAAAACCTGTCATCTCTGTTCTGAAGCCTGAGCTGCAGGAAGGATATCAAACAGCCTCGTCAGGCGAGAACTGGGAAATTGCAGTGGGACAGCCCTTGTGGAAATGTGTTGGTAGAAGCATTTGGCCTTGAAAGTACTTTTAAGAGCTACAAGAGGGGCCTTTGTTGTGGGTTGATGTCAGTGTGGTTTTTTGGGGTCTCAAAAAAGGAAGAACCAGGCAGTGAGTGGGAGTGTGTACAAAGGAAAGAGGGAACCAGTGCAAGAAGATGTTGGAGGAGAGGCCACGGAAAAGTATCTTGGGAGCCAAGAGGGCAGAGTCATGTGGGCACACGGAGCCCCAGAAGACGAAACCACCACGTATGTTTCACATCTGCCATGTCTCTGCACCTTAGCTTTGCCTTTTCTTCCTTGTGCAAATTCTAGAAGCAGCAAGAAGTAAATAGTGATTTGAAAGGGACATGAACCTTTTGGCCATGTATTTAGACTCTTTGGAGGGGGAGAGCAAAGTAGCAAGAAATTTTGAAAGTACAGTGGGTGACAAGAAAAGCCTGAGGATGGAGGATCAAGGAGGATAAAAGCACCTCTATGGCAACAAGAGAAAAAGGGGGCTCCGGGGTATCAAAGTATTGACTGGGAGGTCGGATTTTGTAGAGAAGAGTCAAGAGATGCCAGCCCTTTCTCAAAAATCACCAAAGCCAGTGGTATTGCAAATAGGAAGCAAGAAAGATATGGGGAAAGAGATATATTAGGATTTGAACATGCTGACTCTGTTTTGGTGAAAGTCAAAGGTCTAGCTCTCCGGCTCTGTCATCATTTCCTGCCAAGTCCTAGGAGTGGTCTAGACCTTCCCAGAAAGCCTTTAGGATCTTGACATCAGTTCCCATGCAATTGGAAATAGTTGCTTCAGGAGGAGATGCCCCTAAACGCTCTTTTGAGTCTGGCCCCTTTTCCTGAATGAGGCTGTGAATAATAAGCCATGTTTTGCATTTCTGTTTTAATGTGCCGTCATATTTATGTCACTGTGAAAAAAAAAAAGCTTTCTTAAAAATTTTACATGCTGAAGTAGAGTCTTTTAAGGTCCTGTGCTGTCTTGGCAAATCAGGACAGGAGAGAAGTGTTTGTAAATACCAGCTACCGAGGTGTGTGATGGCCCTTTGCTTTCCACTGAGCTCTCCAGAATAGCTCTAATTATGTTGTCCCCATAGTTGAGAATCCCCACTGGTTCCTTATTCTCTGTTCTGACATGTGGTGAACTCCTTCGCGGGCCAGCTTGCACCCGCCTTCCTTCTCCAAGCCCCATCACTCTCTGTCCACTCAAGCAATCCACTCCCTGAGCATTTCATGTGCCTTCACTTCTCTGTGCCTTTGTTCATGCTCTTACCTCTGATGGGGAAGTCTCTGTTAGTTCCCCGAGACCTAGATCCAGTTTCATCTCTGGAGGCCATGCTGGAATTCCCCCAGACAGGCACTTCTACTTGAGATGCTTTCATGCTGCATTTTGCTCTTGCCTTTGTAGTAGCTGTGAACCACAGAGTATTGGACTTATGTATGTGTCTGTCTTCCCACTGGAAAGTTGGGGGACCCGCTTGTTATGCTGGGTGTGTACTCAGCCTTGAGCCTTCCTCCTGGTTCTGAGTAGTCATCTCGTTAAATGTGGGTGCTTGAATGTCAGAGATAGGCCGTAGAGATCTAGTCTGTCGTTCTGTCTTTATAGATTGGAGCTCAGAGAGGGCAAATGACGTGGCCAAGACCACACTACTTGAGGGATGCTCTAGGATCTTTGCGAGGACATGGCAGTGCCTTAGGGGAGGTCAGTGTTGGCCTCTTTCTGTTCCACGTGCTTTCTGGACAAACTTCGTCCAGCCCTGGGACTGCAGCTACCATCTCCCACTGATGACGCAGAGCCTTCCCTCCTATTCCAGCCTCTCCTGAGCTCTCAGCCAGCATTTCCAGCTGAGTCCTGGACAGGTCAGCCTGGATGTATCTCAGTCTTCAAACCCAGCACATACAAAATGTATCTCATCGCCTCTCCCCATGTTCTCCTTACACCTTTCCCTTCCCGGGTCACCTGTCTTATGTATGGCATTGTCTGCCTGACTTAGAAGCTTTGAGGTTCCCGCCACCCCCTCTGCCATCCTCATTCCTTCAGCCAGATCCGTCACCAAGTCTTTTGCAGTCTACCTCCTGTGTTTTGAGTCGCTCTTCTCTCTCTTCATTCCCTAAATGTACTCGTCTTATCTCTCACTTGAAGTTTGCATTGACCTTCCTGACATCCCTGTGTCGAGTTCCTCCCAACCCAACCTGGCCTCCGCATTGGCAGGCCTTATCTTAGCACCCCAGTGATTTAGAGGAACTCTCCAGCTTCAGTCTGCTTCCATAGATTCCTCTACTAACTGACCTTCTATCTCAGCGCAGCCGCCCCATGTCCAAACAAGCCAGTTGACCACCTGCTGTCCCACTAGTGCCCTGGGCAGCTTCACGCCTCCACCCCATTGTGCACGCCAGTGCTTGAGAGAGAACATACGCTCTCGGGTCCTCTGACCTGGGTGCATCCTAGACCCAGGTGCATCCCTTCAGCTTGGGCACCCCACTTGAGCTCACTGTGCCTCAGCTTCCTTGGATATAGAATGAGGTGGAGCTTATTACCTTACAGGTTCTTATGGATTTGAAGATGCCACATGTAAAATACTCACCTAGTCCCCAAAGCATCCTTGGCCCCCAGTGAGTCTCAGTCATTCTTAATGCTATGCCACTGCCACACTTAGCTGTTGGCTCCCTCCTCACTCCAAGACCAGGACTCTTTGCAGCAGATCTGGTTTCCTGGTCATGGAGCAACAAAAGGAGGACAATCCCGAACCTTCAGGAAGGCTGCTCATAAACTACCCTGCACCAAAATGAAAAATCTAGCCTTTATCCAAAGGGCTCTGGAGGAAAGTCCTGTCTCTTAATAACCTCTTTTGAGATTTAACATCCCTTTGGGGAAGGCCTCCCTTATTCCTGCTCTGAATCCCTGTGGTCCTCTGGGGCCCTGTTTTTCCGCTCTTTGGTCGGAAGTGAGTATGCTGCAGCTGGTGATCACCCCGGGTGGGGGCTTTTCCTGTGCTTAAGGATTCTTGTGATCAGCTTTCCCTTCTCAGCTTGACTGATTCCCATTCTTCTAACCTCTCCTCATAAATCTGCTCTCCAGTGCCCCTCAGAGCAAGAAGAATTACTGCTCCCTGAGAAGGGCATGCCTTAAACCTGGGAGAGGCGTCCGTCTCCACAGGCTGTGCTGAGTACACTTACATCTCACTTTCACAGACCACTACTTTTGGTTCGAATTCTTTCCCTCTCCAGCCCCTCAGCACCTCATTTTATTTATTTATTTATTTTTTTTTTGGTGGAGGGTTAGAAAAATAAGAAATTACAAACAGGTTGAGAAAAGGAAAAGGAATTTAAATCACCTAGTCACAGCTCCCAAAGATAACCACTGTAAACGTGTTGATATGAGAGTTTCCAGAATTTTTTCCTTTGTATATGAATCTGCATATGTATTATGCGTGTACACACATACATATATACACACACATATGTCTCTCTCTCTCTCTCTTTTATTTATTTATTTTTTTACAAAGTCATAGGCTACACATACTTTCTGATTACCTGCATGATGACCTGAGGAATGTGTGTCTTCTTGTATCACTGAGCACTTCCCAGAGGCAAATTTTGTTACTTAGATTTACTGTCGACCTCGAGACGTTTCATGGATAAAACAAGCAGGTCACTCTAGTGGCTAGATACTTATGGCCAAGGCCTGACTATTCCAGTGAAGGCTGTGAAAGTAGAGACAGTCAAATATTTTTTGCATAGCGTGACTGTAGGTCCGGTTACCAAGAAGAGGGGAGATAAAACATCAATGAGTGACAGGTAATTGCATGAACTGAAGATTGTTACAAGGTGCAAAATTATTTATAGCCAGTAGGTCCTCATTCCTTTTCCTTAGTCCTCAGAAGTGTTTCTTTCTGCCATCTCATCTCTTAATTATTCTGCTGTCCAATCTTATTCTTTCCTAAGGATGTCCTTTCTTGGTTCTCCGGGATATAGTACCAATTCACAAAAGAAGGTGTCAAATTGTTTGGTGCAAGGAGCACTGGTCTAGGAGTCAGGGGACCAAAGTTCTGCTTCCAGCTGTACCTCTCACTGGCCACTGACCTTGGGCTAGTGTCTACCCTCCCGGAGAGGTAGCTACTCCTTTTTTTAAAATGACAGCAGTGGACTAGAATGATCTCTAACGTATTTTCTTTCTTTTACTAAGGGACTGCATATTGAATCTTGAGTTATACTGGGACTTACTGTTTTTCTTTCGAGCATTATCTTCATACCAAAGAAACTTGTGATCATATATATATATATATATCACATTAATAACCCTTATAAAGCATGATTTATTCAATATACACTTTACTTGAACCAGAATGTGTTTAAAGCATCTCATTTGGATACATGGAAGAAGATGAAACAAAATAAGAAGTAAGTGGGAAAAATAGGGACAAGGGGAAAATGAGATAGGAAAGAGAAAATGAAGCCAGGAAGGAGTGAGTTCAGTAGACACAATGCATGTCAGAAGATTATATTTAAACAAATTAAATTATTAGAAGTGCCGTGCTTGTTTTACAAAGGGATAAATAAAATCACTGGGTTGTAGATGCAGTAGGACTTTTGGAGGTCATTCTAGTCCAATCCCTTTATTCTACTGATAAGAAAACTGAGAGTTCCATAAATTTCTAGGGCAGTAGAACATAAATTGCGCAAGACAGTGATGACAAGTAAAATTAGGTGTGTGTTTGTTTTTAAATTGATATTTGAAACTCTCCACATCCTGGCATTTCCCCCACCTCCTTTAAATTGTCCTTTACCTGCTATGCATCCATTGAGATGGCACACTTGAGTTTTACACCGTGAGGGCAAGAACCACAGCCATTGGCTTTAGTTAAGGGAATCATTGTCTGTTGTTTTGGAATTGTTTCAGAACAAGGGTTAATTAATAAGTCTCTGTTTGGCAACAGGAACCAGAAGCCGGAATGTTAATTTTCATATTTTTTGGCCCCCTTCAGAGTCATCTGCAAGGGAAAGTGAGAAATTATTTTTTTGCTGTAAGCCCTCCCAGCCTTCAGATTAAAAAAAAAATTAATCTTTCATCTGGAATTTTTTGTTAAAGAAGCTAACCACTTCCTGTAATTTAGAGACTCAGCTAGCTGGGTCAGTGATGAAAACGAATGGGTGATTTGCATAAGGGACTAATTTATTATGTCCCCCGGGCATTTCTTTCATCTCTTTCCATTCTAATTAATGTTCTAAGAGGGTCTATCACCATATCAGAAATTAGGGGTGAAAGCAGCCATTGTTAACCTTTATTCTTATGATTTTTTATCTTCTGTGATCTTTTAACCATCTTCTTTTCATATCCAAGAATTTACATAGATAGGGCTGGGGAGTGTGTGGAGAGGAGGTTTCAAGGCTGTGCTATTTTATGATCTTTATTCGAATAGAAGATTATTGTAAAAAATAAAAATGACTCGGGATAGTGGGATAGTTCTCCAACCACAGAGGGAGTTGCAAAATGTACAGAAGCGGACAACCATGGTGCAGAAATTGTTTCCAAATTCGAGTCCCAGAAACACATATAGAAACACGTGTATACACACAGAAAGCTCTAGATGTATTTGTATATCTGCCAGTTCGTGTCTGTGTGTATTGATTGTGTGTACATGAATGTGGCTATCTATATTATTAAACGTTTTGCCTCAAAAAGATCTTCCTTGACATGTGTTTCAGTTGGTTCTGGCTGTGACAAAGGCAGCTGTGTGTGAGAGAGTGTGACACAGCTGAGGAAAGGCAAGAGAACAAGCAATTTCTTCGAAAATCAATTGCAATTTACTCCTACTAAATTGGCCCAAGGTCCGCCCCGTTCAAGCATTAGCATATGACAGACTTTTAATCATTTGGTCAAATGGCCTATTTTTGGCCAAACCACAGCTCCCTGGGGATTCCACCCATCAGTCCCAGAGCTTTGTGATCTTTAGACCTGTGCTCTTTTTTAAAGGGGAGGTAGGTGTGGGGAGAGGAGTGCCCCTGAAGAGTCCTGTGGAGTGCCTTGCACTGTCCAGCC
Organism: Canis lupus baileyi; assembly: GCF_048164855.1. Classification (NCBI taxonomy): domain Eukaryota; kingdom Metazoa; phylum Chordata; class Mammalia; order Carnivora; family Canidae; genus Canis; species Canis lupus. The sequence goes on from NC_132866.1 coordinate 14,366,657, forward strand.
CATTCATGGGCACCATTCCCTTTTGGTCCCCGACTACACTAAAGGCTCCATATTATCTCCAATTCCAGAGGAGGAGACCTGGGGTCAGAGAGGTTGAGTAGCTCTCTCAGGACCACATAGCTGATGAGTGGAAGAGCTCCAATTCTCATCTCGCTCCTGCCTCTCTTTCTGCTGTTACGTGGTGAACTGGACCTTTGGATCCTTTAGGTGGATCTTGAGGTGAAGATATCTAGTCCCTTGTCTCCATCCTTAGTTCCTAGTTTTTCTTCCTCTGTCTTCCACCTTAAAACACCATTCCACAAAGGGCCTCTAATGTCGAAATTCAAGCCAATATCTATTATTTTAGTATTTATCTCTGCATTCTGTTGGGTTCTTAATTGACAGCCGAAATCCAGAACATGCACGCTATTAAAACCATTCCTGCGGAACTGCAGAAATATTAACCAAAGAAGCAATTTCTGGATTGTATCTTTTTTCCATTTCAGTGTGAGATGGAAGGCTTCTAAAGTAGAGCAGAATGCCTAGGGCCATTTTTTGTCATGTTGTCATATAAATAGCATTACACAGTGGTAAAGAAAGGAATACATAGTTTAGTCCCACTCTAAGGTGACCTAATATGCTATTCATTTGTCTTCCACCATGCTGGTACCACTTTCCTTTACGTTTCTCTGAATGGTCTAGGCAGCACCATGCCGACTGTTATTTCTATTACCCTTTGCACATTATCGTTTGGTATACAGTTAATAATGTATGAAAATAAGTATTGATTGCATTCTTTGTAGGAACAGGCCAGCAGGTTTCTTAAAGCCCATGTTTATGAAATGTTTCATTGATCCCTGTTACTATGAGTTTCAAACAAACTCTTGATGAGGAAGATACCAGGAAATCCGTGAATTCTGGAGAGACCCCATTGGGACCACTGTTCTCTTGTGCTCTTGAATGTAGCAAGTGGCATTCAAATGAGAAAAAGGGTGAACAGTCTGAAACTCTAAATATATTACCAATGAGACCTCAGGGGAAATAAAAAAAAATAATTTCAACAGCTGTGAGATGTAATGAGCTAAGGGTTTTGCATGAAATACCTTGGTGTCAACCTTATTTAATAGTAGGTATTCTTAGCCCTACTTGATGCATAAGGAAACTGAGGTCCAGATAAGAAATTTGTCTAAGGGCACACACCTAAGAGTTGGTTGCTGGCTCTCATCCGGGAAGTCTGGCTCCAGAATCTATGCCGTAGCACCCACTTCACATATATAATAGGAGAGACAGTCTTGGGAAAGTTAAGTGCATAAACTGCATGAAGGATTATCACGCATTTTGTACTGAGCTCAATTGATCTATCATCTATCTATCTATCTATCTATCTATCATCTATCATCTATCTATCTATCTATCTAATGCATATATTTATTTTAGAATAAAGAGAAGAATTGATCGGTTGCTGTGATCTCTGTCAATTTTCAGTATTTCAGTATGATGGAATGACATTTCTGACATTCACTCATCTGATATTCATTGAGAACTTACTGTGAGCCTGATGTGAAGTCTAGGTGATTCAGCGGTAAATAGGACTCTCTCTCTCTCTCTCTCTCTCTCTCTCTCTCTTTTTGTTTAGGGATAGGTATAAACAACAAAAACTTATGATGCAAAGTGGTAGGTGAATGAGTAGAACTTCACTGGGCTCATATATAGCCCCAAGGAGGAAATAACTGACTTGATAAGGTTGTGGGTCAGAGAAGACTTGCTGAAGGTGACTTGGGGCTAGGTTTTGAGGAGTGGATAGGAGTTTGGTAAGGAGGGATGGCTGGAGAGGGTATTCTAGGCAGAGACAACCACAAGGGCAAGCGCAACAGGTGTCTGGGGTGCTGGAATTAAGCCACTTGCTATGGCTGGAGCGCTAGGTACAAGCAGTGGTGGAAGCAGAGCCAGGCAGAGAGGCAGGTTTGCCACACTTGGGGGCTGGCCTTTGGTCTCAGCAGACCCAGAGAAGGATGATGGCTAATCTACCTTGGCATTGCTGCATTTTTAGGCTGAATCCTATGGAATTGCCATTTTTGTAGGTCAGCACGGCAGAAAAGCAGAAACTGCGCATGGTTCGACTTAGTATAGTTTTGGGTTGTAAAAGCATACACAGGGCTCTGGATGGTTCTAGACTAGGCCTGATGAGAATGAGTAAGTTCTTATCACTCAAGATAGCTTCTGGGGAAGTAAAAAAAATGGGGCCAGGAGCACTGCGCTGTCAGCCTCAGTTCCTGGTAGACTCAGGGCAAGTGTATGTCGGGTGCAGGTTCCACTCTCCCAGTCTTATCTTCTTTTTGCAGTGGGGGAAAGATGCACAAGGCTCCAGAATGCAAAGACCCAAGTGCACACAGCTCCCCATTTAGATGCCAAAGGTGGGCAGAGGAGCAGGAGTACATGGGGCTGCTTGGGCCTCACAGGATGGTCCTGGGAAGGTGGGTGGGGATGTGTGTAGAGTAGATGACAACATAGCAGACAGGTGCCCGCAGGAATGAGTGTGGGAAGCACAGTAGTCAGGAGCCAGGTCATGAAGGGTCTTAATGATCATGGTAAGAGAGCATGTCACTGAAAATTGTTCTTTAGATGTTGAGTTATCTGGCCAGTGAAAGGAGGTCTGTCCCATGGGGCAGTGGGAATGTGGACAGTCTGGGACTCCTGAGAGGAATGAGTCTCCACCAGCCCCCCTATAGCTTCCCATGCCCAATCCCAGTGCTGCCCTCTGTCCTGGACTCAGGACCAGCTTCCACTTTTTCACTTGTGGACAGTGGCTCAGGCTGTCCTCTTGGCTGGGAGGGATGGCTCTGCCCGGCCTCTCCATGGACCTTTGTTACCCTGATGGATAGAACTTGTTTGGGGGACTCAGTGTATGGGCTTGCATTTTCATTTGTTTTCTGTATATTATTTTATTCTTCTGGTTCTCTAGTCCTGTGTCTCACTTGGCTGTTTTCTGCACCAAATTCTCAACTTGCTTCAGAACCTTTTGCAAGAGAGCGTCTGAATAAAAACTCAAAGATTCTAAATGCAGGGAGTTGTCTTAATTGAAAGAGATGCCCGCTCACCCTGGGGCACGCCTGGTGAGGGAAGGATGAGGAAGGAGGGCTGCTGGGACTGCTGCCAGTAATTACTGGAGCTCACAGAGCTGGTTCGGAAGAATTGACTGAACCCTCTCTCATGTCCTTTCTTGAGCCCAGGATGTGTTCGTGACATTGTATTAATGCTATTGTTGTAGCAGGGGCAGTGGGGAGATGGTGCTGCCCTTTTTGGCTGTAGCTGATCTCTGGGTGGGAACGCACCCAGAGCTGGGCAGCACTTTCCCACATCAAGAATCACCAGGCAGACCATCTGCATTCATTCCAGAGATTGGGGTGGGGCTGGGGAGGGCCAGAAGATGAGGTCCTGATGATCCTGGGAAATTAGGAAATGTGAAAGAGCGGTGGTAAAGAGCAAAAGTCTGGGGGTTAAGCACACCCAGATTTGAGTTCCACATTCCAGCAATTGCTAGCAGTGGAACCATGGGTAAATAGCTACTCTGTTCTAGATTCTGTATCTGAAAATGGGGATAATAAGAGTATCCAATTCATAAGGTTATTGGAGGTAACACTTAGAAAGAGTGCTCGGAAGTGCTCAGTAAGTGGTGGCTGAGTGACTGCTAGTCTTGGCTTCTAATGTGTGCACTAACTCCCTCCTCTCCCAATTTATTAGAATGAAACAGGAATAGGAGTTTATTTGAGTGGATGCAGATCTCTTCTGCTCTGAAAACATAAAATGAAAAAGAGAGGGAGACATCTGTCACCATACCTGAAGTTGAGATCGCTGATTCAATTCAGCCCAAAACTCGGATTATCTACTCTAAAATTGAGAAGCAGTCATGTTTTTGGAGACCTTACTCTGTGACTGGCACTGTGCTGGCTGTTAGGGAGGTGGTGGAGAACCTGAAAGGAAGCCATGGAAGGAGATGGGGGGTGTGGGGAGGAAAGATAAAGGGAAATGTGTGAAGGACAGAAAATTCTAGAAGGAGGTGGCAGGGACTATCGGGGTGTAGGGATATGGGGAGTGGATTCCAGGGGAGCCAAGGCACATTGGTGGGGAAAGAAAAGATGTTCACCCAGCATGGAAAATTTATAGTGGATATTCTAGCCCTAGGTTGAGTGGATGTGAGTGTGGTGAAAACCTAGTGGGTTTATTATTATTATTATTCTCAAGAATGTTTAAAAAATGTAATGTTTGCAAACAAAGTAGAAACAGTGGAAGCATTGTTTTCTATTAACAGTATAGGGTTCACTGGCTATGGGTACTTTTTCATTCTTGTCTTCCAAATTGTAATTTTAAAAGATGAGGCATTTCATATTCAAGAGTTTCCTTTGTCTGAAATAAATTATTCATTTCTACCCAGTTTCAGAAACAATGAACATAATACTTAATGTATCACAATTAAGCGAGTATAGTTTCATATGAAATTATGTTCTGTGCATTTTGGTGGCAAACAGAGCAGTGTATCCTATATCTTGTCGACAGTTGTTCCTCATAAGCAAAACATAAAGAAGTAGAAACTCAGAAATGCATTTTCTTTCCTCTCCCGGTGGAGGAGGGGTAAATTTAGACCCAAGCAGCCTTGTTTTTGACATTCCACAGCTGTTGGTGGCTACCTCGCTCTGCAGAGAAAGGGAACTTGCTGCTTCTATATTGTGCATGGGGTCAGGTGAGGGTCAGAATTCTTGAGCACTACCCATTCATCCCAGTTCCCTTTGTCTGGGTTTGAGATCTTTCTAGAATTGTCTCGTAGAAGGGCATTTGTTAGGGATGTGCTGGCTGAGATTTGCTGGCGATGACTTCCTTTTGGGTTTGGTGGCAACTGCTTTTTGAATGCTGGCTGGTTTATCATGTGTACCTTTACCAAGGATCTGGGTCTTGGAGTACCCTTCTTGTGCCAGGATCTCCTTAATGAAAATAGACATTGCCAGCTAGGGGTGAGATCTCCATAGGAAGCCTCTTCAGGCTTGAAAGTTTAACTGTGACGGTCCCCAGGCATGTTTTTGAGAAGCCTCCAACTCAAGTCCTAGCCCTGAGGTCAGAGTCAGAGCTGGCAGAGTGGTTGTGAAGACATTAATTGTGAAATGCCTGCTGGCTGCCCAGCGGGAGGATTCGAGATGTCTTCATAGGTCATTGCGTTTAATTCTCACAAAAGCCCTGTGGATTGGCCCAGAGTGGAGGTGGGGAGGATTATTCACATTTTTACATAAGAGGAACCCAAAACTCAGAGAAGTCAAGTGATGTGCCTTAGGCCACACAGCTAGTTGGTGGAGGATGCTGAACATGAGCCAAGCTTATCCAGCTCTAAAGACCTAGCTCCTTACATGCTGTTCTGCTTGTTGCCTTTTTGATTGTTAGGTGAAGAACAGAAGCAGTCAGTTGCGAGATGGATTCTCAGCTACCTCTGGTCTAAGCACTAGTTTATATCTGAATGGAAAAAAAAAATGACATCTTTCTAATGTGGGGGGAGATTTGGAAAGTAGTCTCTGGACTTGGCCAGGAGTTTCCCCAGATGCTTCCCTGTTTTGACTCTGGTTTAGTTTGTCGAGCACCTTCCCTGGCTGGTTGGACTGACCACAGGCCCCTAATGATACGGGCATTCTTGTGGTCTTGGCTTCCACTTGTGGGCTGGTACCACAGCTTGGAGTATCTACTGAGTCCCTTGCTCTGACCAATATTTCCTGTGTGAGGTTCAGAGGACCCTGGAGTTTGACTCTGAATTTGAGGAGCTCCCTTATAGAATATATCCATCCAGCTGTCTGCTGGATAGTTCCATCAAGATATTCTGACCAGAAGTCTAGCAAGTTCCCTATTGAACTTTGCTTCTCTCTTCAACCTGGGAGTGAGGCAGAGGCATGTTAGAATCTTAAGGAGATGTCTTTCTCTTTTGAGGGGAGCAGTGTTGTGGTGCATAGAATGTGGATTTGGGGTCAGGCCGGATTTGCATCAGACTTTATCAGATCATGACTTAGGCAAGTTCTTTAATTCCTCTCAGCCTACCTGCCCGATTTGTCAGGTGGAGATAATAGCTACTCCACAGAATCACCATAAGCTTGGGATCTCAGTGGTGCGAGTGTCTAATACACTGTGTGGGGGCCCCAAAATGATAGAAGTTCTTTTTTTAAAGGATTTATCTATTTATTTTAAAGAGAGAGAGAGAAAGAGAGCAAGTGTAGGGGGGAGGAGCAGAGGGAGGGGAAGAAAGAAACTCAGGCAGACTCCATGCTGAGCCCAGAGCCCGAGGCAGGGCTCCATCCCAGGACCCTGAGATCATGACCTGAGCCGAAATCAAGAGTCAGACACTTAACTGACTAAGCCACCCAGGCGCCCCCTGATAGAAATTCTTATTGAACAAATGGGAACATACTCATTGGCCTCCAGACATTTCACTGCACAGAGGGAGGGGATGTGCGAGCCTGGCCCTTGTGCCATCCCTCCAGCTTTCTCGCAGACTTTGTGGCTGCTTCCGCAGACCCCTTCGTGCATTTGTAGTTGCCACCTTGAGATGAAAGCTCGAGGAGCAATCGCCTGGAGCTCCTATCGTCAATAGCAGAGAGCAGCCACACCATGTGGTACCCTGGGTACCTCCCTTGGTATAATCTGTGGCCCTGCCTTCCGGTTACTTAATTTTTCCCAACATTCCCACAACCTGGCAGAGCTGCTGCAGTAGCACCTATGGAGGGTCAGTCATTGACTTGTGCCTCCACACCCTTGCCCTTAATTAAGACAAAGTGCAGTGTACTCAGATAGACCTTCCAGAAAGGGCTCTTAGCAGATCTGGCTCAGCTCCTGTTGCCGAGTACTCCGGAGACCGAGGCAAGTTCACACGTGGGATGAGTCTCCTGCCTTGAATGCAGAATTCTCCTGTGAAGAGCAGAACCAAACAACGTTTTAGACAAGCACTCTGATGTGGGCCAGAAATTCCTGGCAAATATTTACCCTAGACGTAAAACGCTAAGTTAAAGGTTGTTTAGAAAGCCTTAAAATAGAAAAAAATTATACTCAGGGTTTTATTTTTGGTAATTGTAAAAAAAAAAAAAAAAAGGCCTTCATTGTTTTCCATTTCATCTGAGCTGCCTTTTAAGATACAGGATGACAAAGCGGTGTCCTCCCTGGCCCGCCCACTCCCCCTCGCTCACTCAGCCTTCATCTGTGTTTCCCTCTCAGGCACATACCTCTCCTGTGACCCAAGTGACTCCAGTGTTTTTTGCTCTGTAAGTCCTGCCTGTGGACATGGCACCATCTCAGCTGGGAGACCTTATGAATCTCCAGGTGCTGAGCGTGGATGCCCCCAGTGGCAGATTTTCCTCCCCAATAGCTTCCGGGAGTGAAGAGATTCTACAGACTGTGGTGTTTCAACTCCCAGAGGAATGGCACTGGGACTTGAGAAATTCTTGACACGTGTCAGGTGTCTGGGTTTGAATCTCTGAACATCCCATTAAATAAATTACTTTCCTTGGCTCGACCTCTCTGTTCCTCTCTGGAAAAGCAGAGTATATGGGTCTTCCCAGTGGTTCAAACCTAGCTACTTCACGTGTTTTGTGTTGTCATTGTCCTGTGGGCAGAGGTGTGGTACTCTGAAAGCTGGACCCATCCCAGCTGTGTTGGTTGAAAACTGTTTCACTACGACCAGGTGATTTCCCCAGGAACTTTTTTTTTTTTAAGGATTTTATTTATTTATTCATGACAGACAGACACACACACACACACACACACACACACAGAGAGGCAGAGACACAGGCAGAGGGAGAAGCAGGCTCCATGCAGGGAGCCTGATATGGAACTTGATCCGGGTCTCCAGGATCACGCCCTGGGCCAAAGGCAGGTGCTAAACCACTGAGCCACCAGGGCTGCCCTCCTCCCCGCACCAGGAACTTTCTATTCTGACTTGCCACGTGCCCTTCCTTGCTTTGTCGAGGATCTTTGGATGGCTTCAACAGATCATCAACAGAATTTTTAAATATTAACAAATTTTAAAATAGCAATAAATATCTACCAAGCCAACCTTTTGTGGGCTAGGCGTTGTGCTAGGTCCTGAGGGCACGGACACAGACAAGACGGATGAGGTCCCTGAACTCATGAAGCTTATGGTCTAGTGGAGGAGATGTCATGAGTTAAAACAAGCATTTTCGATTGGCAGTGAGTACTCTGAAGAAGACAGAGCATTGTGACAGCAAATAGAGGGGAAAGGAAAAATCCCATTACACAGGGAAATCAGGAGGGATTCTTTGAGGAGTTGACTTTGCCCTGAGAGGCTAAACGATAAGGAAGAAGTGATCCTTCTCAGCACTGGCTGAAGTGCATCATTACAGCACAGAGGCCTCCAGGAGGGCGAACGGCTGTTGCACTCTTCATAAACAGGGATGCCAGGGTGGTGGGGCCCTGTGTCTTTTTGTCAGTGATGATCATCTCTTGCTGCCCTGGGCATGAGACCAGCGATGGGGTGAAAGGCCGCCACCAGGGATGGGGAGGGAGCTATGGTGGGGGGTGGGGTTGATGGTGGGAGTAGTAGGAGGCTTCTGGGCTATGGCATCTGCTTTCGGGTCTCACGTAACTTATACAGAAAAGGATCCATGGCTGCACAACCCCACTCTAGAATTCTGAGATGTGAATAAAGCAGCTGAGTCGGAGACTTTGCGTCTTGAGTGTGACCAAAGTGACCAGCTTTGTCCTGTTGCCTTGAAAATGTAATTCTTCAGTGATAGTTCTCTGTTGGGGACTGTTCTCTACTGATTTGTCTCTTTAAAAAAAAATTTAGAGAGAAATAATTATAGAATATTGGAGTTGAAAGAGTCTTTTATGGGCCCCAAGTCCAGGTCTTGGTTGATGCACCGCTGGCAGAACTGGAGACTGGAATGGTTAGGGCTGAACTGGTCCAGGAGCTGAGTCCCAAACTCCTTTCTCTGCCCTCAGTAGACACATGCAGAGTGTCCAAGTAAAACAGGCTTGAAGGATGGGGAGACTTGAAGGCGTGACGACTTTGTTCCTGCAGGCATCTGGACTGTCCTCAGAAGAGGAATTCTGAAATAGCTGGCTCTCTGCCCACTTCTCTGGCCTCGTCTTGTCTCATTCTTCTCCAGAAGGCTCAGGGGCTCTTCAGCCACTCTGCTGTTTCTCTGCCCCCAAACACATCGAGTCTGTTCTGTCTCAGAGCCTTTGCGCTTGCTGCTCTCATTGTCAGGAATGTTCTTTCCTTTCGTCTTCACTTGGCTGACCCCTCCTTGTCATTTTTAACCCACAGGCTTCCATAACCACCTAGCTAAATACCACCCCCCCTTCTGCTCCATTCTTTATTATATCTCCCTATTTCATTTCTTCATAGGACTTAACCACTGTCCAGCATTATTTTGTTGATGTACTTGTTTGTCTGTTTCTCTCACTAGAATGTTAAGTTGTAGGAAGGCAAAGACTTCGCCTCATCTGGCTTGTTCACTTCATTCCTAGGAAGTGGCCTAGTACACACCTGACAAACTTTTGTTGAATGAGCAAATGGGTGAATATGCAGTGAGGGTGAGCCAGGTAGTATTTGGTGCCCGGCACTTGTGAAATAGGACAGAAGGGGACACAATCATGCTTTTAGGGAGCTTGCAGTCTTGGTAGACAGGTGCCTCTATAGGATGCTTTCTCTTCTGAATGATGGAAAACTGACCGCTAAGAGGCGGGCATGATAAAGGGAATTTGTTAGCTCTTGGAATTTACCTCCAGAGGTAAGGCAGCTTTCTGGCACTGTTAGCAAGAACACGACTTCTTGAACTCCAGACTTGGATCTGCCCTTTATATGAAGGTATCATCCTCAGGGTCAACAGAGTGACATGTTCCAGAAGCTCCACACTCCTCCTTCATGGTCCCAAAGGGGCCTCAGCATTTCCAGACATCTCAGCTTCACATGTGCTGTCCTTGGCCAGGTACTTGGTGATATAGCAGTGATCAAAGTCAGATTGGTCCTGCCTTCAAGAAGCTTATCGTCTAGTGGAGGAGAGAGTCACAAAGACCTAGAAACTCGAAGTGTAAACAGTGCTCTCAAGGAGAGGCAGATGGTGTAATATAAGAGCCTGTAGTAAGGATCAGATGTGGCCTGCCTGGGAAAAGTGCTCCAGGCAGGGAAGGGGTGAGGCGATGGTGTGAAGGAGCAGGTGGGTAGGGAGGCCAGTGTGAGGTGAGACTGGTGAAGTCATCTCGGGCTGGTTGGGGCTCTTGGGAGGTGCAGGCCTGTGGACTCAGCCTGTGCGCCTCAACATCCGAGAGCACTGTGCAGGAACTGTGAGGCCTGCATGGTTTGCTCAGCCATTGTGATCATTGTCACATTTGAGGAGGACCAACTGCACCCATGTGAGGAAAAGATATGCCTGGAGCATCAGTGCTGGGCGACCAGGGATTTAATTCATTTGCTTTTTAAAGACAGCCTCATTCTTCTGGGCTGGCCCCTCATCCCCAAACCCCCAGCCTCAGCTGTGAATGGCTCACATTCATACCTGCCCCAGGTACTCTGTAGACTTGCTGGCAGGCCTGCTTGAAATGACACATGGTGGAATGCGTTGTGAACTCCACAGTTCAAAACCAGGTTGCTTTCGGGTGTTTGGATTTTCTTTCAACTGTGGGAAGAGATACAGATTCAAGACAGCTTGAAACAATGAGTCCTAGGACTTTGGGGCCAGAAGGAACCTGAGGGAGCTTTTGGTTAAAGTGGAAGGTGAGGCTGTCTTTCAGCTGGGGATTTTTTGAGGTCATGTCAAGGTGGGCTACCTCTCCTCCGCTGTGGGCAGCACGTTCCCTCCATGCCCTTTAAAGGCTCCAGGGGAAGGAGCAGCTGTTCATCTTTCCACCTGATTGGAACAAGCCTGGCATGTTGTAGGTGAAGCTTGGGTCTAGAGACTGTGAGTGATTTGGCCCAGCCCCACAGTGAGAGAAAGACAGAGCCCCATGGTCTTCTGGTCTCCAGCTCTGTGGCTGCTCTCCTGCTCTCCCCTTTCTCCCTTGCCCCACCTGGACCACATTCCAGAAGGAGCCTAAGACTGTAGATCTGTTGGATTCAGTCTGAGGAGCCTGTGGAGCCCACCAATGGCTGCCCTGTTTACCTCGAATGTTTTAAGAAGGAAACTTCTGTAGGTAAAGTTGAAGTCTACAAAAGAGTCATTGACTAACTGATTAATTCCCCAAGTATTTTATGAGTGCCTTCTTTGAGGCAGACACTGTTCTCTATGTTGAGGATACAGTGGGAACATGCCAGATAGAGATCCTGCCCTCAAGAAGCCTACATTTTGTCTGGGGGAGGGGAGGGAAGATAGATAGTAAAGGAGATGTGTAATGAAGACAAAGAGAAGAAGGTATTCTTCTATTTTAAATAGAAGACTCCTCTGGTGAGACATTTGGCCAGAAGTTGCAGTAAAATCCGGTAAAGAGCCTTTGAGGTTGAGAAGCAACCAGTGCCCAGGCTCAGTGGTGGTGGGAGACCTGGTAGGTCCAGGAAACAAGATGACAGATGAGAAAGCAGTGAAGTGAGTGAGTGAGGGGCTGTCACTCACTAGGTGGGGGACTTTATGGGCCATTATAAAGACTTTGGGATTTATTTTAAGTGTGATGAGAAGGTCTTAGAGAGACTGGATGGATTTGGCCAGGATAATGGTATGATCTTATCTATGTTTGAGAAAGCTCTCTTGATTGTAGGTCTTGACTCTTGTAGGGCAAGAGGAGAAGCTGAAAATCTGGTTAGAAGGCTATTGTAGCATCAACTCCAGAGCCGTTGAGGCTCCCACTGAGTTAATGATAAGAAGCAGTTCAGTCCAGGCGATGCACAGGATGTGCTGATGGGATTGGGTGGGTGGATGACAGATAAAGAGAAGTCAGGGATGACTTCTGGGCAGTTTTGGTGTTGTCATTTACCTGGGTGAATGATGGTGCCATATTCTGAGGTGGGGAACACCAGGAGTGAGTGTTATTTTTGCTTTGTGGTATATCCAGACAAGGGAGTATTATTCAGTGATAGAAAAAAATGAGCTACCAAGCCATGAAAAGACTTTGAGCACTTCTTTGCTCTTCTGAGCAGATGTCTTCCTTTCTGCTTCTCTGGAACTCAGCCGTCATGGAGCTATTGTTCATCCTGTCCATATTTTATGCTTTACTACATATGTATTTCAATGAATAATATTCCACTCTGGATGGGCAAGTAGATTTAGCTCCTTGCTTTTGAGATTACAAATAAATATGTAATAATATTTCTATTCTGGCCTCTCTGCATATATGGGGGAATTTATACTTATAAATAGAACTACTAGGTTTTTGGGCTGTTGCACATTTTTTTTGTTAACAGTTTTATTAAAATATAATTCACATATCATTAAAGGAGACACAAATTTTTATTTTATTTATTTTAAATTTTTCCCCTTTTCCACATATCTATTTCTTTTCATTTACTAAGTATTTATTTTTATTTATTTAAATTTTTTTTGTTTTTGTTTTTTTTAATCCTCCCAAACTAGATTTTATTTTTAAGTAATCAAGTACATTTTTTTTAAATTGATTATTTTTAGAGAGAAAGAGAGAGCATGAGCTGGAGGCAGGGCCAAGGGCCAAGGCAGGGCCAAGATCTCTAGTAGACTCCCTGCTGAGCGTAGAGACCAGCATGGGGCTCAGTCCCATCACCCTGAGATCATGGCCTAAGCTGAAACCAGAGTCAGACGCTCAACCAACTGAGCCTCCCAGGTGCCCCCTAGACTATATATTTTAGAACCATTTTAGATTTACAAAAAAATTGAGCAGAGAGTACAGAGAGTTCCCATATATCCTCCTCCCCTACTCTATCTCCTATTATTAACATCTTGAATTAGTGTGGTGCATTGTTACATTAATGAGCCAATATTGATGCATTGTAATTAACTAAAGTCCATATTTTACATTGCAATTCCTCTTTATGTTATATAGTTGTATGGAGTTCTGATAAATGTATAATGTCCCGTATCCATCACTACAGTATCATACAGAATAGTCTCATTGCTCTAAAAATCAACCTGTGCTTCATTTGTCTCTGGTCATCTCCTGAGCCTTTGGCAACTACTGGTCTTTTTACTGATTTGCTTCCATAGTTTTGCCTTTTCCTGAATGTCATGTGGTCAGAGTCATATAGCCTTTCAGACTGCCTTCGTTCACTTAGCAATTGCACTTAAGGTTTCTCCAAGTCTTTTCATGGCTTGGTAGCTCATTTTTTTCTATCACTGAATAATACTCCCTTGTCTGGATATACCACAGCTTGTTTGTCTACTCTCCTCTTGCAAGAAAGATATCTTTCTTCCAGCTTCGATTGCTTTCAATTTTTGGAGATTGTGAATAAAGCTGCTGTAAATATTTATGTTTAATTTTTTGTGTGCATTTATAAGTTTTCAACTAATTTGGGATTGGTAGACTGTATTCTAGGTCTACATTCAGCCTTGCAAAAACTGCCAAGCTGTCTTTCAAAGTGGCTGTATCATTTGTGATCCCACCAGTAGCATGTGGGAGTTCCTGTTGCTCCGTATCCTTGTCAGCAGTTGGTATTATCAGGTTTTTGGATTTTAGCCATTCTAATAGGTATATAGTGGTATTTCATGGTTGTTTTATTTTTTAATTGCAATTCCCTAATGCCATGTGATGCTGAACATTTTTTCATGTGCTCATTTGCCATCTGTGTATCTTCTTTGGGGAGATGTCTGTTCAGATCTTTGACTCATTTTAAAACTTGGGTAGTTTGCTTCCTTACTGAGCATTAAGAGTTTTCAGTGTATTTTGGATATATATCCTTTATCAGATATGTGTTTCACTGTGTTTCTTTATGTTTGAAAATATCTTTATTTAGTCTTCATTCTTGAATAATTTCCCCTGGATATTAATATATTCTAGTTTGGTGATTATTTCCTATCAGCACTTTTACAACATCATTCTACTGCCAGTTGCATCTGTTGTTGCTGATGAGAAGTCTCTTGTCATCTAACTATTATTCCTCTGAGCTAGCTCTCATTTTTCTTTCTTTCTAATAGTTTCTTTTCTAATAGATTTGCCTATTTTTTGTTCACTGATTTCATTTTAATATGATTTTGTGTTTTTAAATTTCTACTGTTTGGTATTAGGTATGATTTTTTTTTCCCTTTTTCCCCAATCTGGATACTTGTGTCTTTGTTTAGTTTTGGAAAATTCCGTGATTCTTGTAATACTTCTCTATTCTCTCAAATTCTCTTCCTCTTGCACTTCTGTGAGACAGAGCTCTTATTCTTCCCTCCATATCGAAAAACTTTGGATTCTCAGTTTCCATTTCTTTGTTTCTCTGATGTCTACTCTGAGTCAGGTCTTCAGCCCTGCCTTCCTAGTCATTAATTCTCTCTTTGGGGTTTTGTTGAACCTATCTGTTGAGTTATTTATTTCAACAGATATATATTTTTGTTTTAGAATCATATATATATGAATACATACATGTTTCTAATCTTGTACTTTTTTATGAGATGTGTTTTGTGGTTTCCATTTTTTTTTTATCTCACTGAACATATTAACATATTTTCTTAAATCACCTTTCTGATTGATTTATCTTTTCCTCTGAATTTTTTCCCTTCAGACTATGTCATGACTGTTTATTTTGTTGTACGGTTTTTAATTTTTTAAGGTTTTATTTATTTATTTGAGAGAGAGTGAGAGAGTGACCATGAGTGGGGGGTGGGAGGACAAAGGGAGATGGAGAAGCAGACTCCCTGCTGAGCAGGGAGCCTGATATGGGGCTTGATCTCAGGACCCTGGTATCATGACCTGAGCCAAAGGCAGATGCTTAAGCATCTGAGCCACTAAGGTGCTCCTTGTTGTATCTTTGATATTTCAACTATAAGTTCATCTTCAGTGACAGTGGCTTTTCCTAGAAGTCCTACCTAGGTTTTTGAAAGCAGTATAGCTCAGCATCCACCAGTCAAGTCTGAAGTTTTGGAAGCTTGTTTTGAAAATCTGACTAAAATCAGAGATCATTCCTTTTAAATTCTACCTTCTATAAAAAGTCACTTAGGCAGGTAATGATAATCTGCCCCCCAAAAGTTAATCCATATACAATAAAACATATCCTTAAAATTGTCCTACTTGGCTTCTTTCATTATTGGAGAAGAGGAGGTATCCATGAAAATAGAGTTTTTAATGATAAAGAAGCCCTTCAAAAATTGCCCCCTTTTTGTTTCAGAGACCACATTTAATACCACAAAGTCATAAAGTAATCTATATTTGTTTGGCTGGGCCTTACAGGTTTCATGGCTTATGGGCCAGTTTTAAGTGAATTCCTTGGTTTTGAGATTCACACATCATGTGAAGAGCATCTTCAGGAATCCACAGTCTTACAAAATTCAGGCTTCTTTCTGTGTCTTGTCCCCAGGGAGTGAGCAGAGACACTCTGCGCCTGTTTTCAAATCTGAACCTTCCGGGCCACTGGTTTCATGCAGGGAGGTCTTTGAGAGTTTCCTGGCCAAGGGCCGGTGACCGTGGTGGCTACTCGCTCATGTTCCTGTCACAGTGGTTCGCAAGATGGGCTGTCCACTGGAATCACCAGGGGACTCTAGTGTCCTGATGCTTGCCTCTCCCCCATCCTTAGAGAGTTTTGAAAGCTCCCAAGTAATTCAAAATGTGTAGCCCAAGTTGAAAATCATTACCTGTGAGCGTATGCCCGGTTCCCCAGTTTTTTTCATACTTTCATTTTGTTGTTGTTGTTATATTACATTTAGTATTTTCTGTCTTTTGCTTTCTGGGGGGGGGGTGTTGAACGGGGCAGGGGGTGTGGCAGCGAAGGGGAGTTGTTTACCTGCATTAGTTCAGGTTACCATACTGACCATAGACAAGAAGCACCAAATTTTAACCAACTTGCTTGTATAAAAGGATGCAAACAAGGTTTCAAGAGGCCTCCCTCCCTGGCTTATTGAATTCTTGCTGCAATTGTTAATTTCTCTGCAAAAGATAACTTTTTCTGGCACCCGCCCTCCTTCATTTCTTTCAGCATGTGTGCTTATCACATATCTTTAATTAAAATGAATTTATAGTTTGGGGCTGAATTTGAGTTAATGGCATTCTCTGCCTCTCCTTTGTGATACAAATATTTGAATATATTCTGTAGTAGGAGAATATATTACAAAGTAAGTTAAATTTAGGGGGCACATGTGTAGGATATTTTAAATGTCACATAAGAAATGATGGAAATTGTTTTTTGGGGGGGCAATGGTTAAGTCAGATTGTTTAAAGAAATCAAGGCAAGAAGTGATATTTAGAAGGGTGGTAGTTTTTCTAGTTGACCTAAGGAAATACATTTGATATAAATGTGATTTGTAAAGTGGAAAGTGCAATTTTTGAAGGGGTTCTTTGTTATTAAAAATTGTTTTCATGGGTACTTTCTCTCCCCAGATAATGAAAGATTCAAAGTATGGCAGTTTTAGGGACATGTTTTATTGTAGATGGATTGGTTATTTTGAGGACAAATTGTCATTATTTGCTTAAGTGACTTTTTATAGGGGGTGGGGTTTAAAAGGAATAATCTCTGTTTACAGTCAGATTTTCAAAACAGGTTTTTAAAACTGCAGACTTGACTCTGGTCTATGCTGAGCTACATCTGCACATAATTGTAACCATAGACACTTGTGTTTCTAAGTATGTACATCTGCAAATAATTGCACTTTCAATTGCCAATGCACAGGATGGGTTTTAGGCTATGTCTAAATAAGAACAGTGGGGAGATGAAGCAATTATCTGGATAATTCAAGCCAAAAAAACAAGAATTCCCCATGTTATATCTTCAATTTTCTGGATATTTCAGTTGAGGGGATGTTTTGATTGGAATCATCTGAGTAATTGCCATAGTTTTTCCACTTCACTTTGTATGTGTAAACACAGCTGTTGTATGATTGACATTCTTTTTTTTTTTTTTAAATTTCCCTTTTGGAAGTCACCGTTTTTCAAGATCAAAATTCGCTCAGGGATTGTGTACTTGAACCCCCTTTTCAGATCCTTGGATATAATCTGCTGCCTTCCAGCGAAAATGGCGGGGTAGCAAGTTGATTTTTCTAATCCATGTGTTGAAGAACCTTGTTTCTGGATCTAGCGATATTTCTAGGTAGCCTCAAAAAAAAAAAAAAAAAACAACAGAAAAAAAAAAGTAGACAATAATCTAGCCAACACTACAAAATCCTGCATATAAAAAAAAGCTTGTCCTCACCTGTATGCAATGATTACAGATAGCATGGCCAATACTTCCATGTTCAGAAAAATATCCAATTTGACCATCCTATCGGTTCCAGATGGTACCTGCATCTGATGAGTCTCTATTTACTGCCAATGTGGAATCTCAGCCAATGCATTTTAATTCCATCCCAAAGTCATCTGCATCATGTGGCAATATGTATTAATACCCATTGAGCTGCTGCTTGGATCAGCTGAGGATGCTAATCTGGTAAAGGGAGGCAATGCAGAGACACTCAGCTGGGAGGCCTCTGAGACCTTCTGAGACTCTGCATTTTTGCATCTGAATGAAGGCAGTGTAAGAACTGAGAAATTGTGTGGTTGAGATTTGTTTTGACAGGTTTGGTTCTCCAAGGCCTCTCTCTGTTTTCTCAGTCTCTTCCAGGCAATTTGAAATGCTCACAAGATAGTTGGACGAAAGCATGGGGACCGTGATCCTCTTGGTGACAGGTTCTTGGAAACATGTGAATTGGTTTTCTCCCCTGGTTGTTGGTTTTAGGAGTTCTTTAAGTTCTTCTGGCAAAAGATACTCTGTAACTTTAGGATCCACGAGTATTGTTTTCGCAAAACCACACATGTTTTAAAAATCCAATGTGTTATGAAATTATAAATTATCCATTATGTGAAAGTAGGTGCATCTTAAGGATGGACTTGATTCTGAGGACTGGGAGCCGTTTTATTTATTAATCACATTAGTGTGGTGACTGGGAGCATAAGGTCTGGCGCAGATGGTTACATGTCAGGGCCCCACTCCAAGAGTCTTAGCTGTGATAATCATAACCTCTCTTAAGCCTCAGTTTTATCATCTGTAAAAGGGGGATGATCTTAATTGTGCCTGCCCTATTGGATTGTCTTGAAGATTAAATGCTTGGTGTCATCCCTGGCAGAGTGAGCACTGTGCGTCTTTTAGCTGGTATTCATTCATTTATTCCATTCACTCTGCAGACATTTGTGTGCAGTGCCAGGTTGCAGAGATGCAAGATTTTGTCTGTCTTCTTCAGCAAGCAGTACAAGGGATAATGGGTTAGAAAGGCAGGTAAAAGTTACCTGCTCTTCTGCGGTGAGTGGAGGGCAGATAGACATACCCTTTATTTTTGTTTGTTTAAAGATTTTATCTATTTATTAATGAGAGACACACAGAGAAAGAGAGAGAGAGAGAGAGAGAGAGAGAGAGAGAGAGGCAGAGACACAGGCAGAGGGAGAAGCAGGCTCCATGCAGGGAGCCCGACGTGGGACTCAATCCCGGGACTCCAGGATCACGCCCTGGGCCAAAGGCGGGCACTAAATCGCTAAGCCACCCAGGGATCCCCCTAGAATTACCCTTTCTACTTGTTTCCCCCCTTATTTGAGGGCATTCTTTGCGCTCTGTGCAAGGGATGTGATTGGGTGGCTGTGAAGGCCCAAAGTTTAAAGGGAGTCGTTCACTCTTTAGGTGCTTTCATTTTTGAGAGATGCTAAGATCCAACCTCTTGAAGAGAAATCCATCTCTAGAAAAATGTCTCTCTGTGAGTCAGAGAGTTACTGTTTATGAGAAAGAAAACAGTCATTTGGTGCCAAGGAGTCACTCTTAATTTGTGCTGCGTGGGGAGGTTGAATGGGGCACGGTCCGAGGCCTGAAAGCAGGAGGCGAGGTTGAAGTGGAGTTAAGGAGCCTGGTGTCTGGGCGGGAGGTGTCACCACCCAGCATCAGAGTGGCAGAGCAGAGTGTCACGGTCACAGCGATGGGAGTAAAAGGCACGTTAGGTCAGCCTGTGGCACAACAGTGGGGGCTTTGTCCTGAAGACTTAAGATTATGGCAGCTGCTTCCTAAAACTCAAAAGTCACTTGGGTTTTCTTGGGGGCTTGATGAACCAGATACGGAATTTTAAAATGCAACGACTTCCCATTTTTTACCACATACTGCATCAAAATCAGATGAATACCTGCTGTAGATGTCCTTTTTACCTTGTATGAAGTGCTGGGATTTCCTGGATCTCCTGAAGCACCGAGGGACACGTTGTGACCTTTTAGTCTGACGACCCCACTACTCATGTAATGAGGAGCCATGCTAACAGGGTTCTATTGTGCAACATTTTCAAAATTGCTTTCTTTCTTTCTTTCTTTCTTTCTTTCTTTCTTTCTTTCTTTCTTTCTTTTTTTTTTTTTTTTTGCTGAAATTTACTCTTCAAAAATTTTGTTAAATTCTGGGAGACTTGATTATCAGCTTAAGGTCTTGTTTTTGTTGCTGGATTAAAAAACAAATCCCAAGTATAAATTATCTTTTAATGAAGACCAGTAACCTTCTTTTGTTGGAGATGATACTTGTCTATCACAAGATAAATAATCATTTTAATTATTATGGTGGCACGGGAAACTTCTTTGTAAAAAAGAATTTCATTCTAAATGTATGACAAGACTAAATTAGTATTTAGGAAGTACTGAAAAGAATTCATTGTTAAGTTACGTTTTTATCTTACATTCTATCTGGCTTTCTTTCTTTAATTGAATGTTATTATTTTGGACCTCATAATATTTGCTGTGGGTAAAATAACAATAACTCATTAGATTCACTGCCTCTGCATGAGATCAATAACAAAATTTCCATTATTTATTTTCCCAAAAGACCTTTAGACACTGCACTTGCAGCATGTTATAAAGGAAAGGGATTTTATAATGATTTACTTTAAAAAGATTTTCACCTCTGATATATATCCAGCAAAGCCCCGCTAGAATTGCACTGTGATAATAATAATTATAAAACAAAAATGTCAAGAAATTGTTCCATCGTGATCTGCATTTTGACTATACATGAAACCCGAGAAATGCAAGGCATGCAAAGCATAACATTGTTTAGACTCAGGCTTTGTTTGAACAAAATTTATTAACTGGATGTGTTAGGAGGAACATAAATATCAACATTTTTAGTGGAAGCCCACAAATAAAGATGAACATGTTTGTTCATTGATTGGCTGGGTGACTTCTCTTTCTCTCTGGACATCTTGATAAAATAAATTTTCCTATTTGCTTCTAATATCGTTGGACATGGCTCATGATACTCCTGCTTTGAGATTTCTATTCCACAGGTTTCAGTATGAACCCAGTGAGGAAAATGAAAAACAAAACACACAAGATTTCAAAGTTTCTCACTTTAGGGGAATTGCAAATGCTAATCCTATAGCTAGCAAGCTAACCTTAAACACAGGCAAAATTTATAGATTTTTTTTTTCTGGTATTGCAGGCTTTAAAAAGGAATGGTCATTTGTTTTGCATGTCAATAGTCTAAACTTAAATGTGGAGGAAGAGATTAAATATTCTGTCTCAGAAAAATCTGTAATGTCCCATAGATTTTAGATTAAATGGATTAGATTGGAATAATTGCAGAGGACATTATTCCTTCATTGAGCAGATTATGACCAATTAAGTTGTAATTCTGAGCCCTTGTTAAATAAATATCCCTTATCATCAAACACGACAGCAAAGTGTCAGAAAAAAGACGAGTGTGAGTTTTTCTGATGCAGTCAATCACTGTCCAGAAATTGCACATGGACACGGAATATATTCAGAGAATGTGGACAGGGAATGGTGCATGTCACATACTGAGTCATTTGAAGTCTGGGCCCTCCGAAGGCAGCTGTTCGTATCTTTTGAGGGACTGCGAGGCTGAGTGCAGATGGCAAAGTGTGCAATGTTCTTCCAACACTTACAAGTCAGAAGAAGTAAACCATTCGGATACCTTGTGAGGTCACATGGAGGTTACCTTTCAGGCCAGCATTCCCCGGGGCCCGGAACGTTGAAAGACACAGCTTTCCTGTTGTCAAATGCTGCACCTTCCCGGCAGCTGCTCCCCAAAGAGCCTGCGAAGAAATCAGCTGTGTTTGAACACACTTAATGTTGTATATAATTCCGGTGTTAAATTTATTGGAAGGCCGAGACGAATGTAACACACAGTGTAAAAAGGAGGCTACATGTGTCAGCTTTCTGGCACACTGGGAAGGAGGGGGAGGTTTTCAGGGTGGCTGTGCGGCCCCCATCTCCGCGGCAGTGACGCTCCCGGGGGGCGCAGGGGTGCCCGGGGACTTGGGCACAGGGACGCTCCCCCCTCTCCCCTGCGCCCCTGGGGGGCAGATCGTGGGGGCTTTTGGGCAGCAGAGGTGATGCCCGCATCCGTTCTAGCATGTCCTTTACCCAGGACTGGAGTGACATCAAGTGATGGGTGGGAATCGGGCAGGACGTGGGTCCCCGGGGGACCCAGGAATGGCTCAGAATGCCTCTGTCCTACCTTTCTGATAATGCCCAGGACGGGAGGCGTGTGGATGCAGCCACCTCGAGAGTGAAAAGGAAACGCGGTGAGAGAAGTGAAGGGTGCAGGAAAGGGAGCAGCGTTTCCTCTGGTGGTTGTTTTTTTGCTATTGTTTTCTTGGTTCCTTCATCTGTTTGCCAAGTATTTATGGCGTGTCTGCTGCATACCGGGTGTTGTTCTGGGCAGTAAACACAAGTTGCTTAAGAGTTTAGGCTTCAGGGGCTCCTGGGTGGCTCGGTTGGTTGAGTGCCCAACTGTTGATTTTGGCTCAGGTCATGATCTCAGGGTCAGGAGATCGAGCCCCATGTCAGGTTCCACCCTGGGTGTGGATCCTGCTTAAGATTCTCTCTCCCTTGCCCTCTGCCTCCCTGCCCTATCCCGCTCATGTGTGCATTCTCTCTCTCTCTCTCTAAGAAAGGAAAATAGTTTAGGCTTGAATCTAAAAAACTTCAGCTTAAGCTTGCTCTGCCACTTGGCAGCTGTGTGACTTTGGACAAGTCACTTAACCTCTCTGAGCCTGCTTTTCTCATCTGTAAAATGTAATAATGGAAGCTTTCACGTGTCCATCCATAGAAGTGTGGTTAAATATTTTATGGTCCAGCCACAGAGTGGAATATCACTACTGTATAGCGATAAATATGAGATGGCTTTCTGTGTAAAGACCTCCAAGGTCAGCAAAAATTTCAAAGTGCAGAGCAACTTGTATGATACCTTTTATGTAAAACACGAGGCTTATATAAACATAAACTTTGGATGGTTATATATGACGCTAATAGTAAGTTATATGTGAAGGGGTCATGGGAACTTGGCATATGGAGGACATAAATGGGAGGGAGACTTCATTGTATATATATATATTTTGCATTTTTGGACCACATAAATATATTACCACTTATGAAATAATAATAGTACAACTTTGTAAGTTTGTTGTGAGGATTAAATAAATAATGCACTTATCTCGATGCCTGAGTCAAAATAAGCATTCAGGTTATGTTTTCAGTAATACTATTTGTGGCTAGTAGTGTTGAAACAAAGTTGCGTATAAGAAGTGAACTTTTCCTGTTTAGTGGAGAACAGAGATAATCATAGGATATAACCAATGTGCTGGTGAGGGGGTAGGGGAGAATGTTCTGGAAGCATGGATGAGGTTGCACCTCAGCTTTTGGGGGAAGACTAGAGCCTCACAGAGGTGGGACCAGACTACACCATCATTTTCCTCCTTCACCTCCTTTCTTGATTAAATAACTGTGTTATTTAATTCCCACTGTTACTGCTTCCTTCATATGGGATACACATAGTGTATGTTTAATTTGTATATATTTGGGGATTTATTCAATAGTTTTCATCAGTGCCTGCTTTTAATCATCTTTTTTTTTCCTCTGGGTCTGTTTTTTCCTAAATCACCTGCCTCCTGGAAATCAGGAACCATATTAATTTAGCTTGTTTTCTTCATAGTAATTTGTTCATACTTGGTAATTTTTATAAATATGAAACAGCATGCCCTTTTTCTCCATCTGAGAAGGTACTGGCAACCTTCTTTGTGGGAATGGACAGGAAATTTTCCACCCCAGGCCCCTTTCTCTGCTGAAAGGGACTTGTTGTTCCCAGTTCTGTGGTTCCTGGCAAAGCACCCAAAGTTGTTTGGACCAGGCCTGGGAGGGAGTGCCTGCCCCACTGTTGTGGGGCAGGTCCCTTCTGGGGATCTTGGGCAGGGGTGGTTATCCCAGGAAGGCACTAGGGGGCGCCCACGTTTGTGGCCTGCTGGTTAAGTGCTTGCAACAAAGGCCAAAAGAATTTGAAGATCCTCATCCGAGAGCTGAGGTGATCTGCATTGCTCCCTTCATCAGACTCCTCCTCTGTCACTGTCCTGAAGGGCAATGACAAAGCTCACAGAAGTAGTGTCTTAGCACAGGCTGCCATAACAAAAACCACAGACTGGGTGGCTAAACCAACAGAAATGTATTTCTCCCAGTTCTGGAGGTTGGGAAATCCACCATTGTGGTACCAAACAAGATAGATTTCATCCTGAATCTTCTCCTCTTGGTTGGCAGGTGGTTGTCATCTTGCTGAGTGCTCACATGACTGCTTTGCACTGCTCAGGGAGGAAAAAGAGAGAAAGCAAGCTCTCTGGTGTTTCTTATAAGAGCACTGATCCCATCATGAGGGGGACTTCACCTCCCAAAGGCCTCACCTCCAGATTTCATCACATTGGGGGATAGGGCATCAGTATCATGAATTTGGGGAGGTATAACCAGTCCATAACAGGTGGGATGGACATTTGTTAGTTTTGGGGAGGGAAAGTTGCTGCAGCTGAATGGTGGTGGACTCCACCCTCCCCTCCTGTGCCACAGCCACAGACCAGATCTGCTTTCTCGGTTTGGGTTAGGGTTTTTACATATGGAGGGTTGGTCATGAGACGGTTGGGCAGGAAGTTTCTCATTGCTCAGAGGCACAGTGACCTCTTGTACAGGACTCAACAATATATTTGGATATCTAATCAGATGTTGTCAGTGCCATTTTACTCATCATTAGGGAGAATATAGGCGCTTTGAGACTCATTTCTTATGAAAAGAAACTGTGGCTCAGAAAAAGAAATTTTAATTTAACAGCCTGGGGAGACTCTGGCTTATAATACGTTTTCAGATAAGCTACAGCGACCCTTTGATGCATGCCTCTTGCCTTTGGCTGGCCTTGGTAAACCAGCTGGGAGAGGATGGTTTGGTTTGTTAGTCTACAGAGAGAGGTACAGATGTCCCTAATTCCTGGCTCTGGAGAGTGAATATTGAGATTTTCCTAGTGTTACTTTGGGTTAGTGGTGTGGTTCCTTGTACCACGTCAGGGCTGCATGTTGGGGCCCTGAGTAATAGAGTTTTTGGAAGTGTGGAGTGTTTTACATTAAAGAATGTTTGTATAAACTAGGAAGAACATTCAGAGGCCAAATGCATTGCCCAAGGCCACTGAGCGATCTAGTGGAGGGCATGGCTAGGTTTGCAGATCCATGTCTATGAGGGTTTGGCTAAATTGGATCCAAATGGATGGATCTCCCTTGAGCGAAGTCTCCTTTACCATGTATTTTAAGTTTCAGCTATACTCTGAGGATTCAGAAACACCCATCCTAAGGTGAAAAAAGCATGGCTAAATTTTAGGATTCTAGCCTGTTGGAGCTGGTTTCTTCTTTATGCTTATCCCTTTATTTCCGTCAATTCCCAAGATGCCGTCCAGTTAAAAGTAGTTTTGACCCTACCCAGATGAGCATTAATCAGGTTCCCATAGCTAGAAGTTCTTTCCAGCTCTATAAAAGCTTCCCTGGGTAGGGAAACTAAGGTAACCTGGTTGAAGGCATTTTCGTCAAAGGTAACCAAGAAGAAAAATGGTTATGGGATAATCAGAGGTGTGTTCTGGTTTAGCACAAAAAGACCGCATTCATCAGAGTTGTAAATATAAGCACAATTTTACCTTCTCCCAGAGAGTAGGGAGATTTAAAATGCTCATCCTACCCAAGAGCTGAGGAGGGAGACAAAAGGAGTCATATCCAAAAAATGAATCGATCTGCAGTTGCCCATTCCCATCATCCATGTCAGGGAACATTGATTATAGTAAATGATAGACTATTCCCCAAAGCCATGTTCAGTGAGGTCTAAGGAAACTAGTTCTTTTTTTCTCCTTTTGTGTAAGAAGGGCCTTAATTCATAGTTTGCTGCAGGGGAAAAATTAAAAATCAAGTGTATTTGTTAGAAGAAACCAGGCAAAATATAGTTGACCCTTGAACAACATAGTTTAAACTGCATGGGTCTAGTTACATGTGATTTTTTTTCTCCTGTACAGTTCAGTACCACAAATGCATTTTCTCTTTCTTGTGATTTTCTTTTCTCTAGCTCACTTTATTGTAAGAATACAGTATGTAATATAGATAGCATACAAAATAGGTATTACCCAACTGTTTATGTTCCTGGTAAGCCTTCCAGTAAACTGTTAGTAGTTGAATTTTGGGGGAGTCAGAAGTTAAATGCAGATTTTCAACTGTGCCAGGTGGGTGCCTCTAATCCCCCTAAGTCATTCAAGGGTCAACTGTATTTGGATGGTTCAGTTTTCAAAGAAGAGCCAGTTGGGGAGGACTGATGCCTTTAAAGGAGGAAGTTGCTGATAGATTGGGGGCAGCTGATAGGTTGTGGCTCCAGGTGACCAGTGGCAGCAGAAAGGCTATGCTTCCGCGAAGCTTCTGGTCTAACAGGCAGAGTGGGGAAGAGTATCACCAGAGAGGATGGTGAGCCATGGGTGCTTATACCAAGAAGTTTCTGGACTGGACCAGGCCAGGCTGCAGCATTGTCTGCCCAGAGAAATCATTAACTGGATTGTTTGGAGATGCTGGGAAGGGATCCTGGGAACTCCGTAAGGCAGGGAATCCTTATATTTTAATATGCTCACACACTGCCAGGTGTACTCAGAAAGCTGACTCACCCAATTAAAATTAATTATACCTTTTAAATAATAACAGGAAAGAATTCAAGATGACTTGTTAGAATTCTGGTTTCCGCCTGAACTTCAAGTCACTTGTTCTTTGACCTGACCTATATTTAATTAAAGGCCAGAGATCTCTGTAGCCCCACAAAGCAGGACAACACATGAAAAGTGGGCTTTCTAGCAGTTACCTCTGACTAATGGGTCCTCAGACTGGTGACAACCCTTAGTTGGGAGCCCTCGGAGGATCTGAGGCTTTGGTACCCCAGAACTGGAGGTTGTCCCATAACTCCCCTGATTCCTTTTTAACACCTTTGATTTTAATGATTAAAATGTGTTTCACTTCAGAAAACTTCAGAACAAGCCATGAAAAGTAATTTGTGATTCTCCCTTTCCCCGTACCTATGCTGAATGTGGTGTTTAATTACTCTGTAATAGCTTTTGTTCTGATTTGTTAAAAAAATAGACCAGTCCTTTATCATCATTAAACACCAGGATTAGTTTTTTTTTTTTTAATTAGGGGTCATTTAAATATCATAAAAGGTTTGAAGAAAAATGGCAGAGAACTTTTTTTGAGATACGAAATTTTAAACACAATGCCTTGATATTTACAACAAATGGATTCATTCAAATGGTGTATATTTAAAGAGAAGTCAAGGCACTAAAATACTCATCTCTTTAAATCACCCAACAGCTATTTAAGACAGGATCCTGGAGGGTTGCCAAATTATACTCTGTTATGTAGATTCCCCAAGAGGATGAAATCGCTGGTGTTTTTGCTCACATTATTTCTGAATAATATGGAGTATGTTTAATTTTTTAGCATGTTTATTTTAACAACTTCCAGAGTCCAGCAGCAGGGTTGGTTGTTTGGCGTAGAGGGCCAAAACCCTTACCTGAAACTCTCACCAGTTTGAATTATTTGACATTTGTTGATGAGAAGAGCAAGTGACCATTGAAAAAGAAAGAGATGGGTCTCCCTTCTCCTCTCTCTCTCCTCCTTGGTTGTCCTCTCTCTACTGGGGTCCCAGTTGGATCCTGGTAATAACATCAACTTGTCCACTCTAAACATGGCCACATTTTTAAAAAAGATATTATACTTTTTTATTCATGAGAGGCACAGAAAGAGAGGCAGAGACACAGGCAGAGGGAGAAGCAGGCCCCTTTAGGGGAGCCCGATGCGGGACTTGATCTCAGGACCCCGGCATCACAACCTGAGCCAAAGACAGACGCTCAACCACTGAGCCACCCAGGTGCCCTAGACATGGCCACATTTTAAGGAAATCCTTCTGAAATGGTCCTGTTTGCAGAAGGAAGTGCCCTTGATTCACAACTAGGTAGAATTATTTTTAAATAAGCTTGCGTGCCCAGATCTTGATTTAGGTGTTGTGGAAATGTGAAGTCATGCCTGTCACAGGGCATTAGCTTTTATATTATAGTTAGAATTTAAATTTATGAGTATATTCCAATAGATTATTTTTCTTCACTAAGCAGGTGAGTTGGGAAAAAGTTGACAGCTGTTTTTAGTTAAGACAAAGGTCTAGAATCTGGAAAGGGGAAATGGGGAATACTGTTTAAGAAAGGAAAATGGTATTTAATCAAGATAGCATGCAGAGCAAGAAGCTTTCACTTGGATTTACCTAACATATACACACTGAAAAAAAAAACCCACTTCCTATAAATTTCATCATTTGAATCTGCAACAAGATTCAACTAATCTTCGGACGAGTTAGCTGCATGCTTTATATAATACAAAGGCGCAATTGCTGTGGTGTGTGCAAATCTGTAACTTTCTAGCATAACATTTTATTTTACTTTTTAAATTTTATTTATTTATTCATGAGAGACACAGAGACAGAGACATAGGCAGAGGGAGAAGCAGGCTCCCTGTGGGGAGCCTGATGTGGTGTGGGACTCGGTCCAGGACCCCGGGATCATGACCTGAGCCAAAGGCAGATGCTCAATGCCTGAGCCACCCAGGTGTCCCGAATCATAACATTTTAGAGGTAGATGGGGTTTTAACAATTATTTAGTTCGACATTATTTAAGACATGGCGGGGACTGAGACTCATGTGACTTATGTCACAGAGCAAGTTAATGAAAAGGCTGGGACTGGGAATCTAGGGTGGCTGATAGATCTCAGACCTCACTGGCTCTTGGAACAGTCTTGAGGACAGGTTTTGGGCCTGCTTGGTTGCCTTTTCCAGGACCCATCTGCCACTGATGGTCCCTCGAAGCAGGACCATGAACACTTTACTTCCCTGTTCAGAAGTCTTCTTGGCTCCCCATGGGATGAATTTAAAATATACAAAAATAATTTGAAAATAGAAATTAAAGTCCAAGTTTTCCTTAACATCACGTTCAAAGTCTTTCCCAAGCTGTAATCTAGCCCTGTTCTACCTTTCTAACTTCCTCTCATTCTCTTCTCCCCTAAGAACACAAAGAGGCTTCCTTCTTCCAGAGGTGTTCTACTATTCCACATCCCTGTGTTTTCCTTCTGCTTCTGCCTTGGGTGTACATCCTCTCTGAAGCTTACTGAATTAATCGCTGTGGTTGTGGCTTATTTCCGTAATGCTTTTCTTGCTGATAGGTCTGATAAAGTTTTTTTCTGTCTTTCGACTGTATGTACACACGTGTGTGCACACGTACCCAGTTTCTTCAGTAGAGGGTAGGGGCTCTGGCCTGTTTATGTACATGGCTTCTGTCTAGTAATTGCTCAGTAAATATTTCGGAGTAAAACCAGTCTTGTTTATGTCATCATCAAGAACTCTTCCCTTAACTAGGCAGAGAAGCTAGATTTCGACTGAGAATTGACATATCATAGCCTTTGTGTATATGTATATTTATTGTAGCATATTTCCCAAAACTTTTAGGGAGCAAATAGTTCCCATCTTGGGAGGCCACACCACAAAGTGAGAAAAACTTGGACTTTGTTATAAAAGAGACCTGATTTTGAATCCAGCTCCTTCATTTTCTATCATTGTGACCTTGCACAAGTTGTCTGCCTCTGTTTCTTCATCTCTAAGATGTGATAATGCTATTTATCTTTTGGGGATGCTATAAGGGTTAAATCAGAAAATACATGTGATGTATTTGGAGTAGAGTAGGTACTCAGGGAAAGGTGGTAAGAATCATT
Organism: Canis lupus baileyi; assembly: GCF_048164855.1. Lineage (NCBI taxonomy): Eukaryota > Metazoa > Chordata > Mammalia > Carnivora > Canidae > Canis > Canis lupus. The sequence continues at coordinate 14,395,792 of NC_132866.1, forward strand.
GTGATGGATCGAGAATTCCTTTGGTTAGGGATCACACTTTAGGGGTGCCTGGCTGGCTCAGGTGGTAGAGCGTGCAGCTTTTGATCTCAGGGTCATGAGTTCAAGCCCCATGTTGGCTGTAGAGATTGCTTCTAAGTAAAAAATCAAGGGACACTTGGGTGGCTCAGTCTGTTAAGTGTCCAACTCTTGATTTTGGCTCAGGTCATGATTTCAGGGTCCTGGGATTGAGCCCCGTGTTGGTCTCTGTGCTCAGAACTTGCCCCAACTTGCTCTCTCTGTCTCTCTCTTTCAAATAACTAAATAAAATCTGTGAAAAAAATTAAAAATCTTAACAAAAAGAAGGGAGCCACACTTTAGACAAGGTTGTAAATCCTCAGTTACCTTATTTGCTTCACCAATGCCCTTTGAGTTGATGAAATTAAACACGGACAGGTGGGCAGCCCAGGTGACTCAGCGGTTTAGCGCCGCCTTCAGCCCAGGGCCTGATCCTGGAGACCCGGGATTGAGTCCCGCGTTAGGCTCTCTGCATGGAACCTGCTTCTCCCTCTGCCTCTGTCTCTGCCTCTCTCTCTCTCATAATAAATAAAATCTTAAAAAAAATAATAAACACTGACAGGACATTCCAGAAAGTTGCCAAATGGGTGGATGACTACTCCCTTGGATAAATGGTTTGGTAAAATGCAAAGTGGCCAAAAGAAGCTCCTTGGGAATTTTAAGTCAAAGTCACAGCTAGAGATTTCCAGGGAAGTCTAGGGGAAAGGCAGCCTCCCAAGGGATGCCAGAGGGGATACACAATACCGTGGAACAGCCTCCCCTCCCACACAGATATTTGTGTCAGTGAGAGCTGCTTAAGATAAACTATCATCTCACCTGTACAGAGAAAATAAGAGGGGCAAGGATGCCACCATTCCCTCCAGCTATGCTGCTTTCCATCATTAACTGAGGCCTGAGAGTGTCTAGGCACTAACAGATTTTCTTAAAACAGGTATGTATTAGGAGGAAAGGCAATCCTACAGCTGATTCTATAGAAGCAATGTGGGTCTATGTCTGTCTTTTAAACTAGGAGAGGAGCCACCTCCCCATCTTCATTAGTCACAGCAAGTATCTGTTCTGTATTGAATACATCACTTAGCAATTATCGGATTTGGGGGAGGGTTTAGGTTTTAGGAATAAGACTCTGAGAACACTGCCACTGCCCTTCCTTTCCCTAATCTCCTTCCACAGGAGAAGAGATCTGTCTGATTCTATTATTGGTGCTTAGCAGTTTCCAGATAAAGGAGGACAGAGGATTCTGTAGGGCCAACAAGAACATAGGAAATCAACCCAGAGCACTGGCTCCTTCTCTGTGTCCCAGTGCTTTTATGCAATTTGTACTAGGTTATTCCATAAAGACACTCGAGCTTTGTTTTGGACAGAATTGACTAGTTGCAGAATTGACTAGCTGTTTTGGCTGTGCACTCACTGTATGGTCTCTTCGCCTCACTGCCTGACCTTCCCACTGTTTAGTTGTAGATAACCAGTGCATTAGTTTTCCATTGCTGCTCTAACAAATTACTCCCAATTTAATAACTTAACCAGTACAGAATTATTGTAGCTTTTTAGGTTGGAAATCTAGTATGGGTCTTCCTGGGCTAAAATCAAGGTGTTAGCAGGGCTGTGATTTTTTTTTTCCCCCTAGAGACTCTAAGGGAGAATCCATTTCCTTGTCTTTCCTACCTTCTAGAGCCCATCTGCATTTCTTGTCTGCTAGTTCCCCTCCTCTCTCTTCCAAGTCAGCAACATAGCATCTCTCTGGCCCTTTTATTTCTCTCTGAACATCTCTCTTGGGAAGACTTCTCAGCTTTTAAGGATTCAAAGCAATGTTTAGATTGGATCCACCCCAATAATCCGGATAATTTCCCCATCTCAAGATCTGTAATTTAATCACATCTGCAAAGTCCCTTTTGTCATGTAAGGTGACATAGCCACAGGTTCTAGGGATTTGAAGATGGACATCTCTAGGGGGGCCATTATTTTGCCACCTTAGCGGAGACAGAAGCATAGTGCCCTTGGCCATCCGTTGGAGCCATCCTGGCTTCCTAGGGTTGCCCAGCTGGGAGATGATTGAAGCCCCTTTAAATCTCTTCCTCAGAGGGCTCCTGACTTTTGGTAGCCTGTAATGACATTTCCATCATAATTCCTTTAACATTCCAAATCACACCACCCAGGGCTTTCAAAGGCATCCAATTGCTCACTGACTTCCAAGCCTGGGTGATAATGGGAGGGGTGGGAGGAGAGCGGAAAATGATGCTTTGATTACCCAAGCCCTGAAACAGTCCATCTAGAAATAGTCCTGTTACAGCCTGTTCTTTTGAAACTCTAAGTCAGGTACATTTTGTAACAACTTCTATAATTTGAAGATGTCTCAAGCCACAAACTGGCTCCAGAAATGAGCTTTGTTCTTTATAACATGCTTTACTCCAAACACAGGCCCTTTAAAATAACTTGATAGGCACTTACTGCGGAATATCCTAGAGGGCAGAGATGATGGTACATTTGTCTTTGTATGTGCCCAGTACTGAGCACAATACGTGACTGCCCTAAGTGCTGGAACAAGCATGGTACGTGGTATACTCTTCCATGGATGAGCCCATGGAAGAAGTGGGTCTCATGTGACAGGACACAGAATTGAGCACGTTTTCCACTTCCAGCCATGGAGCACTCCGAAGAAATGGAAGAACTCTGGAAATTTGTCTGCTTCCATAATGCACAGAATGGAGGCCATCAAGTCAGTGCGACTATCTTCTATTTCAGTTTGCTAGAGGTTCTGAACAAAAATAGGTGCAGGAATTTGAGAGTATCTCATTTAAGGAGGCAGGATTCTAATTCATTATCATTTAAGAAAATCACCCTAACCTAGTCCCACAGCATGCAGCAGTGAGTAGTGTTTGTGGAATGAGAGGATTGACAGTACAGCTTGATGCTTTTAAGGACGGTAGCTTTGGGATTAGGTCGCATCAAGTTGGAATCATGGCTGTGCCACTTAACCAGCTCTGACCAGGTTACTTTGCCTCCAAACCTGCTCTCTTAACTCCAGAGAGTGGGAAGGAAAGTGTCCGATGACACGGTTCTTTGGGCATTGGCAGGATGGAGAGGAGGCAACCAGACATGTTGGTAGGGGTCTTGGCTCTGCTGCCTGGTGACAACATCTTTATCACCGGGGCCTGCCACACTGAGGTCCATTTCTATTTCTTCTCTTGGGGCAAAGACATACCTCTGGATTTTTTAAAATAAAGTTTCAGAAGGGCCAGAGATCTAGAACTTGCCTCTGCCTCACAGGCCCTCTTCTTACTACCCTGGACAAAGAGATCAAAGAGGGACTTGGAGAAGGAGAAACAGAAACCTCCCTGAACAATCCAGAGTTCACAAGTGAAGAGCGCCCAGGGAAAGCCTCCCAGATGACATGCAAAGCCCCTGTTAGATGAAACCCCTCAGAGGAGAAGTTCTCTTTCTGTGAATGGGGGTCATTTCATTCTGATCTTTAATCATTTTAAAAGGCAGCCCCTTTGATCATAAGTCTTAAAGAGTTCAGACAAAGTTTTCTGGGCCTGACTTATTTGGGAAACATTTGTGCTTTGTAAAGACTCGGACACACCAGTGTTTAAAGGCTGTGCCGAGCATCTTCGACTCTAGTCCAAGGCACCAATTGGCAGAGGGCAGCAAACAAGGAACCTTTTGTGTCTCCATAATTGCAGGGCAGCAGGCATTTTATAACTGCTGAGTGGACTTCAAAGTTAATCACCATTTAGAAGTCTGCATAAAATAATCCTCTGAGAAACACTGGGAATCAGGAAAGTTTCAGTGATTTATTTATATCTAAAAATCTAAACCAGTAGTACTGGATAGTACTGAGCTATGTATGTAATTTAAAAATTTCTGTACCACATTCAAAATATAAAAAAACACAGGTGAGTTCATTTTTACGTTTAATTTTACCTCGTTTATCCAAAATATCGTTTCAGCATGTAATTTAATATAATTATTAACTATTTTACTTTTTTCTCTGACCAAGTCTTTGAAACCCAGTGTCTATTTTATACTTAGAGCACATCTCAATTTAGATTTTCCGTGCTCAAGTACTCCATAGCCACATACAGCTAGGTGTAGACTGAGCCACCAGGCTGTGATTCCTTGAGAGGGGATGCTATCTTTCATCTGTGCCTAGCTCTCTTGGTATCCAGTGTGGTGCTACCACCTGAGTGAGCTTATTTAGATATATTCATGGGATGAAGAGCTGGATGCAGTTATGAGATTGGCTTGCTCAGCTGTGGCCCTGAGAGACAGTGGTTGGCATAGCTAGTCACTGGAAATAGAGTCACAACCCAGGACTTTTTTTTTTCAAACAGCTTTATTGAGATATAATTCACATACAGTTCATTCATTTCAAGTGTATAGCTCTGTGGATTTTTAGTACATTCATAGAGTTGTAATCTATTAGGCAATTATTTTTTGGACATTTCCATGATCCTAAAAAGAAACCCAGCACCCCTTAACTGTCATCCTTCCCTTCCCAACCCCCTTCTAGCCCTAGGCAACTATTAATTTATTTTCTGTCCTTAAATTTGCTTGTTCTGGACATTTCAGGTAAATGGGACCATATAGTATGTGGCCCCTTGTGACTGGCTTCTTCCAAGGACAAGGTTTCAAGATTCATTCATATCATTGCATGTACTCGTTATTTCATGTCTTTTTATTATTGCTGAATAATATCCCATTGTTTGGATATCCCACATTTTATTTATCCATTTACCAATTGATAGCCATTTTAGTGGTTTCCATTTTTTGGCTATTATGATTAATGATGTTGTGAACACTCAAGTATAAGGTTTTCTGTGGACATATGTTTTCCTTTCTTTCTTTTCTTTTCTTTTCTTTTCTTTTTTTTTTTTTTTTTTTTTTTTTTGTATGTGTGTGGGGAGGCTCCATCAGGGAGAGGGAAAGAGAGAATCCCAAATATACTCCATGCCCAGCATGGAGCCCAACATGAGGCTTGATCTCACAACCATCATGACCTGAGCCTCCCAGGTGCCCCTTATATGTTTTCCTTTCTTTTGGGTGTATAACTAAGACAGGAATGACTGGATCATATGGTAATTTGTTATTTAACCATTTGAGGAGATGCCAGAATCCTCTCCAATGTCTGTATTTTCACATTCCCAACAGCAGTGTTTCAATTTCTCCAAATCTTCAGTAACACTTGTTATCGCCTATCTTTTTGATTACAGCCATCCTAGTGGGTGTGAAGTGTTACATCACCGTGGTTCTGATTTGTATTGTCCTGATGCCTAATGATGTTGAGCATCTTCTCATGTGCTTATTGGCCATTTATATACCTTGTTTTGAAAAATGTTCATTCAGATTCTTTGCTCATTTTTTAATTGGGTTATTGGTCTCTTTATTTTTGAGTCATCATGATTCTTAATGTAGTCTAGATATAAGTGCCTTATCAGATATATAATTCGCAATTACTTTCTATGATTCTGCGGGTTGTCTTTTCACTTTCTTGATGGTGCTTTTTGAGATGTGATTGTTTTTGAAGATGCAATTGGCTTTATTAAGTGATTCATGAATTGGGCAGAGTCCCAGTAGCAAGTAGAGAGATGCTCCCTGAGACACAAAGTTTTTAATTTTGAAGCTGTTTAGGCTATCTGTGTTTTCTTTCATTGCTTGTGCTTTTGATGTCCTAGTTCAGAAACTATACTCATTCATTTAAAGTGTACAGCTCAGTGATAACAAAGATTTACCCACAAAGATTTATCCGTATGTTACCTTTTAAGAGTTTTAGTTTTATTTTTTATTATTTTTTTCCTAATCTCAATTTCAGTTTAATGAAATTGGAAGTACATGTCCAAAAGTAGGAGAATGATTTTAAAAAGGAAAAAAATTAATGAAGTTACCTAAATTGTATTACTTATTTATTCAGAATTATACATATGAAGAGTTCTGTATTAATGTTGACATATTGTTATATTGTAATCTTAATTGGAAAAAAGCAGGAAATACATAATCATGAACAGAATATTCATAGAAAGAAACATGGCAAAATATGAATAGTGATTATACAAAGAGTTTTCTGGTTTTAAATGTTTGATCCATTCTGAGTTAATTTTTATATATGGTATAAAGTAAGGGTCTAGTGTTTATGTGTGGATATCCAGCTGCCCCATCACTATTAGTTGTAAAGATTATGTTTCCCCCATTAAATTGTCCAAAATTCAACTGATAATACATGTGAGTGAGGGTTTTTTCCTAGGATCTCAATTGTATTCCATTGATCTGTGTGTCTAACTTCATACCCCTGTGACACTGTCTTAATAACTGTAGCTTTGTAGGAAGTTTTAAAATTGGGAAGTAGGAGTATGAGTCCTCCAACTTTGTTCTCTTTTTTTCAAGATTGTTTTGGTTATTCAGGATCCCTTAAGATTCCATATGAATTTTAGGATCTGCTTGCCAATCTCTGCAAAGAAAGCTGGGTTTGATAGGATCATGTTGAATCTGTAGATCAGTTTGGGGAGTATTGCCATTTTTTCAACCATAGATTAATTTGCCTGTTCTAGAATTTTATATTAATGAAACCACGCAGTATGTACTCTTTTGTGTAAGGCTGCTTCTGCTCAGCATGATATTAATGAGATTCATTCATGTTGTATATATTACTATTTCCATTTTTAATGTTGTAGAGTATTATTCTATTGTATGAATAAACTTAGATTTGCTTATTATTCATTCTCCTGTTGATGGACATGTGGACTATTTCTGGGTTTTTTTTTTTTAAGATTTTATTTATTCATGAAAGCCATAGAGAGAGAGGCAGAGACATAGGCAGAGGGAGGAGTAGGCTCCCTGTAAGAAGCCTGATGTGGGACTCGATCCCAGACCCCGAGATCACTCCCTGAGCAGAAGGCAGACGCCCAACTGCTGAGCCATCCAGGCGTCCCATCTGACTGTTATGAATATGTGTGTACAAATTGCTTTTGTGGATTTAGGTTTTCATTTCTCTTGAGTGAATACCTAGGAGCAGAATTGCTGGATCATGGTGTAGGTAGATGTTTAGTTTTTTAAGGAATTACCAGATCTTTCCCGAAAGTAATGCCATTTTACACTACTACTAACAATGGACAGTTTCAAGTGCTATTTATTAATCCTCACTGACATTTGATGTTGTGAGTCTTTTTAATTTTAGTCATTCTGGTGAGTGTATAGTGATATATTATTGTGGTTTTAATTTGCATTTCCCTTATGACTAATGGTGTTGGACACTTTTTATGTGCTTATTGATCATTAGTATATATCTTCCTTTGTGAAGTGTCTGTTCAGTTATTTTACTCACTTAAAACGTTGCATTGTTTGTCTTTTTATTAGTGAATTGAAGGAGTTCCAGACCTTTGTTAGATATGGGATTTATTAATATTTTCTCCCCAAAATAGCTTATAATTCATTTTCTTAATGATGTTCTTTATGAGCAGAGTTTTAAAATTTGATAAAAGTTAACTTATTTTTTTCTTTTATTGCTGTTGCTTTCAGAATACTAAGACATCTTTACCTACTCCCAAGTCACTAGAATATTTTCTTGTGTTTTTTTTTTAGAAACATAATAGTTTTAGCATTTATTTATAGGTCTATGACCTTTCATGAATTTTTGTGTATGGTGAGAGGTAGGAGTCTAAGTTTATTTTTCTCTCATGGATGCTCCAGTATCATTTGTTGAAGAGACTTACCTTTCCCCATTGAATTGAATTGACTCTTTTGTCAAACATCAAATGATTGTAAAAATGCAGGTTTGTTCCTGTGCTCCCTATTCTGCTCTATCGATCGACCTGTCTGTCTTAATGCCAGTAACACTCTGTGTTGATTACTGTGACTTTATTATATGTCTTGAAGTCGAGTGGTGTTAGTCCTCTGACTTCGCTCTGCTCTTTTTTTGAAAGATGACTGGCTATTCTAGATTCTTGTATTTCTTATAAATTTTAGAACTGGCTTATCATTTCCTACAAAAAGTCTGGTGGGATTACTATTGGGATTGTGTTGGATCTATGGATCAATTTGGGGAGAACAAATATCTTAACATTATTGAGCCTTGAGTCTGCGAATACAGCATGAATCTCCACTTCTTTAGGTCTTTGCTGGCTTCCCATGAGCCCATTTTATTTTTTCTAAGTCACTTGTCCTGTTGCTCTGTTTTCTCTCATTTCCACTTTTTGGTTCAACGGTGGTGACAAGGGAGTGTCCTACAGTGAGATTGCTGGTGGGATCTTTGGCAAATTAACTTACTGGAAAAAAGAGAATGAGAATGATATTTAAGTCACAGGATTTTGGGAGCATTATATAAAATATTTAAATAAGGCCCTTAGAAATAAGTGTTCAATAAAATGTTGGCTTTGTTTAGGACTGCCCTGCATGATCCAGCTCAGCTTGTACCTGATGCAGGAAGCCCCATTCCTGAAATCTCTCTCTTCCTCACTGTGCTGTTTTACTCTTCCTGTAGAATTCAACACTTTGGCCTTGAGTGTGTCTACACTCCTTTTTATTGTAAGCTGTCTGTACGATCTGGGTTTTTGTTTCCTTCAGGTGCATTGATTGCTCATTATAGTGCATCAGCTCCACTGAGTGTGATTACATCCATTATCTTTTGTTTTCCTTGAAGAAGTAGTAAAGTTTGGCTTTATCCTCAATTCCAGGTGAAAAAACTGAGGGATTCCAGAGGGACTAAGAGCCAGCCATAACCAGTTAGGGACAGAGCTCGAATTAGAGTCCAGCTCTGGACTTGAATAGAAGAATAGATTAATTGAAGAATAACAGCCATGATGTTGGAAACACACACACACACCCCATGCGTACGTGTGTGTGTGTGTGTGTGTGTGTGTGTATGTATACATATATATAGAAAACATGGTTAAAATTTCTTAAGCTCTGCAAGATGCTGGAATCTTTTTCTTCAGGACCAGCCAATGGCACAAATCCTTCATGAAAATGACATTTACATTTCATGACTGGGCTAAGCCAGTGAATAATATCATACAGGTTTAAAAGAATCTTAAGCTGCTGAGTGAACTTTCCCTTCTCTTTTTGAAAAGCGACTCAGTGGGGTATGATGTGTGGTGGCAACATTTATTGCTTGCTGGCTCTTCTTCACAAGGATAAAAGTTTACAGCTGCAGGGGCTGATTGTGAGATCCCCAGCTCTTTGTCCCCTGCCCCCCTGAAATGCTTGGCTCCATTGTAGAAGAGCCCAGCCCAGTGTGAGGTCCTGCCACGAACAGCCGTGACACGGAGAGAGGAGCCACATTATCTTCCAAGCCTGTGAGCTGGTGGCTTTAAAAAATGTACTGCTTTCCAGAAGAAAGACCCATGCTCTGAAAGCTTCACAAAGTACCTGTAGTTCACATTTAATTGCTTGCTCCCGCCTCCCTCTGCAAAATACTAGCACTTATGTCGTATAGAGTGTGGGGTAATACTTTAGGGTTTAATGTTTGCTCACATAATAAACATTGATCTTGCTTCCTCAGGAACAGTATGACCAGGGGAGAATGAATGCCCCCATCGCTTGACATGCTTTCTCCTTTCTTTCCCCTGGACTGCATCATTAGATGTTGGGGGCTGGTGGGGAGTAGACTTTTTGCTTTTAGATCCATGTGAGTACATTTTACTCATCACAATAAGCATGGTTTCTAGGGTGCAAAAAATTATGTTGATCTTAGTGATATCGTGAAACTTCATTCCTCTCAAGTCTCTGTCCAAATCATCTGCTTCTAAGTGCCTTCTGTGTGGTGGGCACTGTTGTCTTTAGGAATGGGATGTGCTTTAATCCCCACAAGAGCTCCCAGTGTATCGGATGGGGATGTGAAGCCTTGGAGAGGGCAGCTAACTTGGCCAGTGGCAGAACCAGGATCCCAGCTCAAGCCCTGTGACTCCAGAGCCTGCATGAGTACTGACTATACCACATTTCCTCCTATCCTGCCTCTTTCCATCCCCCCATCTCTTACTTTCTCCTTTTCCTGAGTCCTTGAAGGATGACAGCTGTAAAAGCTGCACAGATCTTTGTAGCTTCGGCATGTGGCCCTATGCTGAATTGTTCTCCCTTTCCTTAGCCTCTTCTTACAATTCTTATCTTTACATCTGGCCCTGTGTCTTGTCCCCATGTCCTTACATTACTTGAGCTGTTGCCATAAACCTACTGAGATGGTTGCATTTGTTTAAAAAAAGAGAATTTGTGAAGTTTTAACAAAGTAAAGGCTCACCCAGGTGGTTTCTGCAATTGGACTCCAAATCCGCAGATAATAAAGGTAGCGAAAAAATCGTGGTTGGAGTTCTAGAAATATGGGGATTCATATATGAAAAAATATCGTAGGTATGGCTCAAGTTAACTCCTAGAGTGTTTGAAGGAATGAGGTCCTTTGGCTGTTAAGCTTTTGCACATCTATCCATTGGGCATTCATTAAGAGACAGTGTAGCATACTGGTTAAGAGTTGTGTCATGAAGCCAGACTGCTTGGGTTGAACGCCAGATCACCTGCTTTCCTGAGACCTTTGGTAACTTTAACCTCTCTGGTCCTCTGTTTCTTTATATGTAAAATGAGAATAATAATGATAGCTAACTTTTAGGGTGATTGAGAGGATTAAGGCAATCTGTGTATTTAAAATAGTAGGTGATATATTGAAAACTCTGAAAACATATTGGTTAATATTAAGAAGTGTTTACTACACTCTAAAGTTCTGCCTTGGGCTTTGGGACTATAATGGGTAAAGCATCACTGGCATTATGGTACTTTCAGCTTAGGTGGAGAGAAAGGTGGAGAAGATGGCAAGTGTGCATTAGTGCACCAAGGCGACATACAGGTGGTTGTGGGGGTATAGCAGAGTCCTGAGGAAAGATTCCCAGGATGTTCAGGATAAAACTGTAGACCTGGAAAGGATGGCAGAGGTGTTACAGTCAAATTCCCTTTGGAACCTAGAGTGCTTAAATGATTTGTCCCCATTTATTCAGAGGATTTATGGTAGGGCCAGGCCAGAACCTGTACCTGCTGAAACTGAAGTCCGGCCAGAGTGTATCATGTGGCCAGACCTCCCTCCCTGAAGATGTGCACCAATTTGCCAAAACATATTCACCCCCCAAATCATTCTAATCAGCAATGCTTGATGCTGGGGGCAGCTTCTCTGAACTCAAGATTTTAATTGTCTCTGGCTCCTGGGAGCTCTCCTGATAGCAATCTGTGCCAAGCCATCAGAATAATGATGATGGCCATTGTCTTATGTTTACTTTAAAGTTGTCTATCCTGATAATGATCACCTGGCAAAGAGAGAGTCTTATCCTGTTGGACGTTGTAAATATCTAGTTTGAACTTAGAAATCTGGGCAACCAATTCGATTAAAGCCTGGCTCTCACAGATCTGCCTGAGGAACACATAGGTGCTGGAATTAGTCGACTTGGCAACAGAACTGCTAGACCATCTTTTGGGAAGTGTAAGTTGGGTGAGGGGCATAGAAATTGATTGAAGAAGGCATGAGAACCTTAAAGATTTCAGATGGTGTATAATTTATCTGTAATGGGAAAAAGACTTTACTACTGAGATAATATCTTGGGATAAATTTGAAACCACCAGCCGTATTATGGATGTGTTTGTGGATGTATGTGAATTGCAGGGAATGAATTTTTTTTTTCTGTGAATGTGATTTAATGTGGATAAGATGACGAATAAGCTATATGCAAGAAGAGCCCATTTGATATAATGTGCGTAATTTTAAACTTAAAACCATCATGCTCTAGAACTGGAAGGGACCTCAGAGATCAAACTGGTTTGTAGCTAGAGGAGCCGCATCCCAGAGAAAATGAGTGGCTTTGCCTCTAGTACAACTAGAATCCAGATATTTAGACCATTGTGTTTGGAGACTTAAAACATAAGGCTTGATTGCCACAGGCTCATTTTTAGTAATGTATTTTTTTTTTTAACCAATTGTGGTCTTATGGCATTGCTAATCAGAGCCAAACTGATTTTTTCTGGAAGGTGGAACAATTCTTCAGCCCTCTGCATGTGTGGATGCTTGATACAGATAATTTCTGTGACCCCCTAATTAAAACTCAATTATATAAGTTTAGGGAAATTAGGACAATATTATTTATCAAACTTTTGTTTGAGCTATTAATGTGGCTTCTTATGATTTCTCAGCTGATTTAAAAGAATTCAGAGAAAGCCATGTATGCTTTTCTTTTCAAAGAAAAACACTGGTTGCTAGAGGGATTGAGTTTAATATAGTTTCATATCATAGAGGTTTTAATAATGCAGTCTAAAGTATTTGTACATGAATTCATTAAGCCCAGATTAGTCTTATTATAATTACTCAAAAAGTAATTCAATTTAAGAGAAAACATTTTAAATGGATATAAAATACACTGTTAGCTGGGAAGCCATACTGCTCTACTTTATCAGCTCCATAAAGTACTAGCAGATTTGAACATAACTTTCACAGTATACAGAATGCAATCATAAAAAGTATTATTCCTAAATCTATTTTTTTATGTTCTTTCAGTAGTTAAGAGCTTTATCCCTCTGTGCTAGGAATGAGATATACTAGGGATAGTGTGTCATAAAAATCTTAGGGACTTACTAGCTTGCATCTCCTGCACTGTCTCCCAGAGTCAGTGCTGGCTGATGTGTTACAAGCACATGGCCTAAGATTGATGTTGGTAGTGCATTCCCTAGAAAATGTAGCAGAAAGGTACTTCAGGGCTTTAAGAATTTTTTTTTTCTTACTCACAAATACTAAAAGACATTTACTGAGTGCCATGTGCCTTCAGAGGTGCGCCAATGACGGGCAAAGTATTGGTCTTCATTTCTAACATGATAGAAGGTGAGGAGAGGCCAGGGGCAAGGAAAACCATAGAACTTTCCCCGGTCTGCATCCAAAGGGAGGCAGAGAAGAAAAAGAAGAGGGATACAGGGCCTTCCTGCATGAAAGAATGGGTGAGTTTTTGGCATCCAGGGCTGGAGACAGGAGCAAGCCCTTCCGGCTAGTGCTCTGTAACTAAGACTCACCGGGCTGTGTTCAATTCGAGCTGCCTGAGTGTGCCTAGGGGAAACAGGAGGAGCGTAGAAGTGGGCTGTGTGGCCACACGGCTGCCTGAGCTGTCTGGCTTTGGAGACAGGAACTAATCACAGCTCCTGGGTGGTGCCATGGAGGCCAGGCTGGGAGCTCTGGAGGAGCCTTCGCTCTGGCTGTGCTCCAGGAGAGCACAGACTTGCACCTGGGTAGGAAAGGGCTCTGCTTAAGTGGTTTGTTGTGTTCAAACTTCAACATTTTATTTAATAAAGCAGCAAAACCCTTTATTTTTTTTTAAGGGAAATGCTTCATAGAACTCCACTGCTCAGCAGAGTGGGTCTTACTCCTGCTGCCCCCTACCTTCTTTGAACCCTAGGTCTCAAGGGTGCATGGCTTCAAACATGGATCAAAGCCCAGGGCAAGGCTGGGTGAGCCCTTTATGTGGTGGCCTTGAGAAATAAGGACAGGTCCAGAAGACATAGGCAATATCAGAGGGCTCTGGCTTTCTGGAACTTCTGGGTTTTCATCACAGCCCTTTAGATCACAAGTGTTTGGAGATATGATGTCATTGGGTCTCTGATCTCAAACATTAAGAATAATTCATTCATCAGGTAATATTTGAGATTGGCTGTAGAGTTTCTTAGTTGCACACAGCTACATGACAAGAAGGAATTAAAATGATTTTATTTTAATGGATTTTTTTTCCATGATGGGTTTACAGTCCTGCACAAGTCATGAAGGCTTTTCAGATAGTAAGCAATCAATATATGTGTGTTGACTAATAATCCTACAATTCGTAGAGGTCTGAGTACTAGTTACTGTGCATTTTTATATGCATTACCTCATTTAATCTCCACAGCAATTTATGAGGTAGCACAGAAATGAGCTATTGTTAATTTGCATGTTGCTGATGAGTACTGCAAGGCTTGGGGAGGTTAAAGTCATTTGCCCAAGGTCACACAGCCAGACATAGAACTGGCTCTGACTTTAAGACCTGAGCTTTTCATTACACCATCCTACTGCTTATTATTATAACAACATTAACTTTCGCTTACTTAACATGTACCATACACCAGCTACTATGTGCTAATTTGCTTTACATGCATCTTGGTTGTTCCTTTGAATTTGAAAGGAAAGTTATATTATCTCCATTTTATAAATGAAGAAACTGAGACCCAGAGGGGTTAAATAGCCCAACATGGCTAGGATGGTAGACTAGCAAGGATTTGAACTTTTATGATTTGGTGCTAAAGTCCATGTCTCTATTCTGATTAAATTACCCAACTGGATCCTCATCCTAGCCCCAGGGTAGGGAAGAAGCTTGTCTCTCCCACCCTCATTGCATAGATGAGAACACAGGCTATAGGAGGTTTCCCCCTGGGCAGGGGCTAGGCCTCATCCCTAGGTCATGGGATCCAGTGGCCATGGTTATGTGGTAACATGGCCCTGAATCGTATTTGGGAGAGAAGGAGTTAATCCAGCCCTCCTTGGGAAGCCCACCTGCCATTTTTGGATCTTGGCTTTGTCAGTGTCAAGCACAACTACTCTGGAGTGCTCTTATTCGACAAGAGAGTAGGCATTGGTCAGCCCACTTTTCAACAGAGAAAAGAAAGAATTCATTTCATTCACAGAGATTGATAGAAGTATGCAGACTGAATTCTAGTTACTCTTCATGTCCATGGATAAAGCTTGCTGGATTTTTAAATTTGGTGAGAGGGTAGCTCTGCTGATCTTGAAATTGATTATGGTTAATGGTGAACCATAGCCCATTCAAGGAAGCAGCATTCATTTCAGCTGTTCCCCATATCCCTTCCTTTGCCCCTGCTTAGTTGGGTCCCAGTAAAATTTACAGTGCTTTACTGTAAAAGCACTTGTACTTGAAAGAGAATTTTCTTTCTGTAGCTCAAACCACAGGAGGACTCACAAGACAGCTATCTCCCCAGGTGAGACTTCTTAAATGGGAGTTAAGTGCATGCATTTTCAAGAAACTAAACTCCCCTCATATATAATTTAACCTAGAAAAGAAGGCAAAATTGAGAGAGTAGTATGATTACATTGTTTGAGAACTGGTAACTTTACCTCCCCCAGTCTTATGGAAGTCAGGCACACTTTCACTGTTTGGCATATCTTTAATGCTGTGGGGTGTGGGCTAAGTGTGATGTTGTAATAATAGTGAAGGTTTCTCTAACCATAGCCATGGACTGAGGATTGAAATAGTAAATTATTCCTAGCAGACTGAATGGGCAATAAGACTGCCATCCAGTTCTCCTCATAAAATAAAGCAATAGATAAATAAAGGAGAGCTAACTCACTTAACCCGCGTGGCTCTGTGCACTGCTAATTATTAACCCAGGCACAGGAGAGGGGTTCACCCAGAGTGTAGTTAAATCATTTTTAATAGAGGTAAACACTGGTCATGTGGATGAGTAGCACTCAAGAAAGTTTTTAATCAGCAACGTTTAGGAATCACCCAGCCTAATTGCTATAACTTATTAATAATAATAAGTAATCTAGTCTTTTTATGGCTCCTGTCTCTGGAGGACTCAGTGCATTAAAGATCTCTGGGGTGTGAATCAGTAGCTGTGGCGGAGGAAGGCAAGTACCCTTGACACTCATTCCTAATGGAAGAAACTGGACATTGAGGCTAGGAAAGACAAATATGAGTTCCTTTTTATTTTCTTCTTCCCTCATCTGAGTCACCAACTTATACATGGCCTTTCATCTATCTATAGGACCAGAATGGCTGCAGGCAGTGGGGGTAGGGCTGGAGAACAGGCTTTCTTTGTTCACGTGAATCACTGGGGTTGAGGGAAGTGAGTGTGAGCAGAGCTTTGTCTCAAGGAGTTGATTTCTTCTGCACAAGTGTCCCTGGTGTCCCTTGGCCTCCACCTAACTGTGGCTGGGTAGGCGCTGGCACCTCCCAGCTCTGTGTTTCTGTGATTTCCCACTTTCCTGGGAAAGCAGAAAGGATGGCACTGAGTCTTACTCTTAGAGTGGGTCTTCACAGCAGCCAGTGGGAGAATGTTGGTGTAAATTGTTTAATTTAACCTGCCCACTACTGAGGTGTGGGTGTTGGAATATCCCCAGGTCATCAGTAAGGAACTTCAAGTTCAAAGCGCTTAAGTGATCCACTACCAGATGACTCCTAGTGATTGGTTAGCCTGAAGGTGAATATCACACTCAAATTTGAGGACCTTTGAATTTTATGAGTGACTGGTTCCTATGGTTTGGGAGTTGGGGGTGATGGATGAACACCGGAGTACATGAGGATAAGAGTAGTTCTGTGGCTAATATCTTCTGAAGTCCAGAATTCTGGGAGGAGGTAAACTGTAGCCAAACAGTACAGGATTTACCTTCTTCTCACTTATTTTTTCTTCTTCTGTCCATAAATCATTTGAGCTTGAGCCTGGATGGCTGCTTCAGTCTGGAAAGGTGAAATTTTGAAGAAGGTACCCAAGCCATTATTATACAGACCAAAAAGCTAACTAATGCTAAGAATGGAATGATTTATGCCACAGACTACAAAAGACATAAATTTAGAGTGTAAATTACAAGATAACTCATGTGCAAAATTGTTGCAATATTTATACTAGTGTTTATTAAAATTTACATTTGAATAAAAGGTGCAAAATGTAAATGAAGCTGAAAAACTTTTTTTTTATCTAAAATAGCTTATATGAAAATCAAGAGACTTTCTTGGAGTAGAAGACATGAATAGTACTCTATGCAGATTTATCTTCTAAAGCATGAAATATACAGTGAAATTGGAAGGAATTGGGTCACTAAATCCCTGCCTGAGGTTCCTCCCTCACTGCCCACTGATACTTTCCAGTGATTCACATCAGTTCTGAATTTCGAAGGAAGTGTCCCTGTCAAAAGCCATGGAGAGGAGGTTGAGGATCCTGGACGAGGATCCTCGACATCCGTCGAGACTGGATCCGTATTTGAAAGACTAATCTTATTTCACTGATGTTTTCAAGGTTGGAAATTTTTGTCTGTATTCATTAGAGGAGAATAATAAATCTCTAATTTGTGCTTTGCTAATAATAGAGATGAGCTTTTGTGCTTCATTAAGGTTAAATGAATCTCATGTGGTCCTCACTAAGTCTTTAATGCCATGTGTCAGTGACCTTGGGAAAAATATCCTACTTCTGTGGGACTCAGTTTCCTCATCTGTAAAATGAGGGGGTTGGACCAGATGAGGACAAACCAGTCCTTTTTCCTTCCTTCCCGTGTGGGAGTGTACCTGCCAGGCAGTTAGGACCCACAGAGATGATTAAAACACGTAACTCTTGTCCTCAGGAGCTCCTGGTCTATATAAATAACTAGCTATAATATGAGCTATAATTGCAATGTGTACAAATTATTCTAGGGGCACACAGGTGGAAACAGTGACTTCCTTCTCTGTGGGGATAGGCTCTGAGAAACTCAACGGTGCCTGTGACATTTCAAGGCTGAGGAGGAGGAGGGCTCCTCCAGGTGTGCAGGCTGGTCAGAGGGTGGGTGGTTCTCAAGGCATGTTTGGGGCAGCAAGTGCATGTGACAGGTATAGTTAGGAAGCTGCATGTGGTCCTTTTCAGAGTCTCCGGACAGTGTCGAGGCATGGGGGAGGGTGCCATCCACACAGAATCTGTACCGATGATGAATGACTGAAGCTAGAAAGTAATCCACAGCATGTATAGGTTAGGGCAGAGTTGGAGTTGTCCTTTAATGGGACCACTATGTCCATTAACATCCCAGTTAACTTTCGTGAATGTTAGGGAGAGGGTGGT
The DNA here is from genome assembly GCF_048164855.1 of Canis lupus baileyi. NCBI lineage: Eukaryota > Metazoa > Chordata > Mammalia > Carnivora > Canidae > Canis > Canis lupus. The sequence goes on from NC_132866.1 coordinate 14,413,636, forward strand.
GTTTTAGCCTACTCCCTGGGCATTGTGAGCCTGCCACCTGTCATACCTGTGCCATAGCCTGGATGTGCCCTTGGGAGCATGTGTATGGTATATGAATGACACCCCTCGTGAGGGTCACATCTGTGAGTGGCATGAAGCTGCTCCCATGGGGATTCTGTCCTTGTGGTCTGTTTAATCCACCAGGTGCATGTTCCATCTCTGAAAGGTGTAAGGCTGTCCACTTTCCCGGGGCTGTCCGGGGAAAGTGGGGCTGTCCACTCTCTGTGACCTTCTAGGAGCTGATGTTGTAGCTGACAACTGGCAGCAAATTTGAGGTTGATGATATAGCCCTTAGTTTTTAATATGAAAGTAGAGTCTTGAAATTCAGATTATAGATGAAAAGCATGACCATTGTTAAAAAATTCAAGTAATACAAAAATGCTTGCATAAAGATGTAAAAAAAGTGACCCCAGATTCCATCACCTGAAGACAAGGATTTCCGGGGCAGAGCTATACACATGCATACTCACATGTAAGTGGGTTCAGGGTACATGTGACATGTTGCCGTCTGATTTTTTTTTTCATTCAGAAGTAATCAGTCTTTCAACAACATCTGAAATGGCTGTACCATAATCCATTGCGTGGGATACGTTGTTTGTGGTGGATTCCCTATAGCCCAATAGGCAATATCCATTGTTTCGTCGTTATACACAATGCTGTGATGAACATTCTTGTAGACTTATTTTGTGCTTTTGCTTATTTCATTAGACTAAATTTCTGGAAGTGGTACCCATAGATCAGGGAGTGTATATTTCACATTTCCTTACATATTGTCAAGCTATCTTCCAGAAGTTTTGTAGCTAACTACAGCCCCATTAGTAGGGTAGGAGCCGGCTCACGTCTGGGTCGTGCTGTTAGTGTTCCTACCAGCACTGTCTTACATCTTTAAGTTACCAAGTGAGAAATATGAGCAGACGAGTACTTTTGGGGTGGTTGGGAGGCAGCAGAAGCAGAACAAGTCAGAATGCTCATGAGAGATGTCAAAAAGGACCTGTTGTATGCACATCTGTTTACGAGAAGATACGTTACAAAGATACTCATCACAATTCCTAATTGTCAAACACTGAAAACAGTCCAAATGTCCATCAACATTACAAGGGGAAAATAAATTAGGATATAATCACACAGTGGAGTACTATATAGCAAAGAGAATGAATGATCTACTGCTGCATGCTACGTGGAGCATGGGTGACTCCCACAGTCACTATGGAGCAAAAAATGGTAAACAGAAAAGATATATACCAAGTGAGTCCATTTATATAAAGTTTTAAAACAGGAAAAAGTGAATGGAAGGTGTTACAAGTCGAGATTACCCTTTGAGGGATATTAGTGACTCCTTGTTCATTTGTGCCTTTTGCTAGAGGCATGTTTCCCAGTGCCAGACAGAGTGCTTGGCATCTGGCCTTTCAAATATTTGTTGAAATAAAAATCAATTTTTTTTTCACCTTTTGACAAACTTTGACCTAGGATTGATGTGACGGCACAGTGTTAGTAGTTGTGAGTTATGATATGGAGAATTCATACAAATGATTTTCTTCTGTGATTTAAATATGAAACCTTAGTGTATTCATAGACCCCCCTCCTCTGCTTATTCTCTTGTGTGGTATTGTTGCTTCTGTGTTATTTATAAACCAGTCAGACACTTCGTGGTGGATGAAGAGACAGGTTTTAGAATCAGACATTTGGGTTCAATGCCAAGCCCACTGCTTGCTTCTCTGAGGCCTTGGATGAGTTACCTAACTTTCCCCAATCTCACTTCCCTTAGTTTGTTTAGTAAGGATGAGAAATACAATCTACTCTCTAGGGTCATTGTGAAAAATAATAATATTAATATTAATAATAACTACCAAATTATGTTTGCTACGTGCCGGACACTGATCTAAGCTCTTAAAACATAGGACCTAATTTGTTTGATCTTTCCAATACTCCTATCTATTTGTGGTTTAGGAAATGCAAGCCACAGTGTTACTAAGTGTTGAGCCAGGATTTAAATCCAGGAGTTTCATTCCAGAGCCTGAGCTCTTAACCACTTCCTCCTAGTTAAAGGAAATATTATACAAAGAGCGCTCAGCAAAGTCAGCATATGTTAGCTGTGATTATCATCATTGTCATTTTCAGCGACATCATTATTAATATTTTTTTTTTCCTCTCTCTCCCGCTCTCCTCCCTTGTTTCTCCACCCGCCTGGCAGATGTGTTACAGCAAGGTAAGTTCACCGTCTCCTGCCTGCTTCTTCATTGGCTGGGCTCTTTTGGAAACAAGGGTGTGGTCTGTGTGCAGAGGGTTATGGAGCTTTGCATTCTCTGTGGTCTTATCATGTGGGCTTTAGGAGACACCACGGGGACAGTGGCCTAAGGTGGCCTAAAGTGCCATCGGGCTCTCTGGGCCTCTCTGGGCCTCTGGTGCCCAGACTCTGCCTGTGGACCATGCTTGGAGGTAGGGTGGGGGCTGGGCAGTTTGGGCAGGCACACTGGGGAGAGTCATTGCTGGGTCCCCATCAGGGAACAGGTGTCCTTGGGACTCGTGGGACTGGTGGGGAGCAGGTGTCTCTGGGATGAGGGTTCGGGTAGAAGGTCCCTGTCCCTCTGGGCTTCTGTATCAAGGCCAGCTGCTACTTGAGCAGGGCTCTGTATGCTGGCTCCATGTGGGGATTTCTTTTCTTTGCCAAATGTATCACTGTCCTGAGAGGGGTTGTAGACACGACCATGGCATAACCCCTTCAACCCAGGTGTCCCTGGCAACCCCTCCAGCTGGGCCTGTGACAGAGATGGAGCCCGGCGATCATGTGTAGTGTCTAACCTGTCTTGCCAGCCAAAGTCATGCATTCTGGGGAACTGGAGATGGAAAGTCTAACTACGTCTCCTGGCATGCATTATAGTTCTCACCAAGGATGCACAACTAGCTCTCGTGCTCTGGGATCCAGAGGGAGACTCTTAGGCTTGGCCTTGTCGAACCTCCCAGACACACATTAAAGGGATGCCGCCTCTCTCTCTCTCTCTCTCTTTTTTTAAATCACAGTCTGGAACCACTGGGTACGATCGGCAGGGCATAACTGTATTCGCGAGCTGGGAAATACGTTTGTGGCACACGTTTGCTGTGTCTTTCATGAATCCAAGGCTGGCTTAGAATAAAAGACACCGGTTTAAAAATATATCTAGGCATCCCATAAATAGCTTCTGAATAATCTTACAGGCTTGATATTTTCACAACGATTATTTCAGCCCAAACATGCAGTGTGTGTTATGGAGAATGTCTGCTTGCTCTGATAGAAGCGCAGTTGTGGGTAACAATGAGGGGACTGTTGTGTTTGTCTTTTAAGAGTCTGGAGTCATAGACCTACTTTTATAAATAATTCATAAATCCCAACAAGCTATAAGTAATAAGTTCCATTTGGCTAGAGACTAAGAGATGAGCAAAATTGAAAAGGTGCCGTGACTGTTGATGTAGTGAAAGCCCTGCTGCCAGGGCCCCTTGCTGCAGTGTGTTTTCTTCCTTGACAAATTGGGGGTTCATGGAGATGCTCTGGGAGGAAAAGAGGCTTTTTTTTTTTTTTTTTTTTTTTTGCATGAGCTAGAATACGAGTGCCACCCAGCTCTGAATTACATTCTCTTTTTGTGACACAAAACACGCTTGAGTTTGGGAAGTCTTCCTGGAGCATGAGTGCTGAAGCACTGGGAGAATGGGGAGAGAAAAGGCTTGTAGCAGAACTGGCTTTTCTCCCAACAACCGGGAGCATTCACCGTTGTCATGGTTGGTATAAAAAAAAAATGGCTTATTAGGCTACCTATGTCAAGTTTGCCTCCTTTTATTATCAGTCATGCCACTTGATTGATAGGGTTTGCCTGTCAGATGCAATGATATGCAGAGCAGAAGTTATAATCATCTGCAAATCACTGGCTATCAGGACTTGATAGCATCTTCCAGAGACGGAAGCTGCTAGCTGCCCGTTGCCCCGTGTAAGATATTAGTGGGATTTCAAATGAAGAGAACTGAACTTGTTTTTGTGAATTATTTACGTGGCTCTGGCCTTCTAGGACCATTTCATACGGAGGCACATTCTCTGAAACAGTAGCAGGGAACCCATCAGCTCGTGCCCCCTCCTTCCCTTTGCTTCTGGTCATTCTGCCAAGGAAATTAATGCTCGGTAACACGCGACAGTTTAAATGTGTTGGTGATGGTCACATCAGACGAAGACAAAAGGTTCTGCGTCTTACAGATAGTCTAAAACGTGACTTCACAATGTCTTCTGTGGTTGAAAAAACTCTGTTCCAGAATTGTGCCATTAATTCAAAACACGGGAGCCACAGGGTGCTAGAAAGAAACAACCAGAAAACGCCGTGGCATTCCACTGGGTGGAAACCGAGGCCCATCTACACACACCTTGGGAACTCTGAGCGGCTTTGACCTCCTGACCCTGCCATGGGCATCCAGGCCCAGGCGCCTTTGGCTTGCCCTAGGAGGAGCCAGGAGCAGTTGCAGGAGAAGCTGCTTGGAGGGTGTGTGCTTCTGGCAGGGAGAGTGAGGCCCATGTGCCCGAGGAGTGCCTGCGTGTTTGGGCTGCTGTGCACCCTGGCAGGCAGAAGAGAGAGGTAGCCTGGCAAGCTGACAACATCAGACGTTCTCAGAGGAAACCGAAGTTATTTCCCCTGGATTGCATTATCTTTTATTTCACTACAGATCAATCTTGTTAGAGGAGGTGACAGCGCGGCAGCTACTGTGGAGCCTTTCTTCCCTGTGTCCGTGGTGTGTGCATGTGGGGACGTGTTTCTGCCCTGCTCCTCTGCCATTTTATAGCTTGTTTCATTTCTTTCATCTGTAAAGGCCACTTGCTGTGGTTAGACCACAGGACATGAGGACCGTCAAGGACCAGTGGGCCCGCAGCTGGGCCTTCTGTGTATATGAGTTCCAGGGCCGTGGGGCCACGTTTTCAAGGAGCCTTAATTGACACACGTTCTCTGTTGTCCACAGAGCTCATGCACCATTGGATGGCTCTCAGAAATGCCGACGAGCCATAGAGCTGCTCTTCACAACATCAAATGCAGTTGAAAACGCTGTATCTGCACACGTGTTTTGAATCTCGAGTTTTAGAGCACTTTTATATCAATCGTTTAATAATGAAGTCAGGACCACACACACACACACACACACACACACACACACACATACACACACACGCCTCATTTGAAGTTACTGAAGCACCTTTTGAATACTCATCCATGGGCTCAACCTTGATTCTGAAATCGAACAGAAACCGAGTGAGTGGCTTGGAAATCAGAGCGATGCCACTCAGCAGGGTGTTTGAAAGTGTAAGTGGGCAAAGTATAAAGACTTCACCATTGAGTTAATTCTGTGCTCCGTGCTGTGAACTGAAGTCCCTGATAGACTCCGAGCCCGAAGAGGCATAGCCTTTCCTTCTGCACAGCTCTCGCCTGGAGCTGGGGTCTTGCTATTAAAGAGATTTTTCTTTCAGCTCAAGTAATACCTCTCAGACACAGTGCACTGGTTTATTTTGCAACCGGTAAATATGTGCCAGGCACTTCCTAGACCTTGAGGATGAGGGGATGGACAGGACAGCAGGGGCTCTGTGCTGCTCATGGAAATTACTGTCTAGCTTGGGGGACCCTGGTGCCAAGCATGCCACAAAACAAACAAGGTGAATTCTGAGGGATACAAGCAGTGAAGACAATGTCACAGGATGATGTGTTCATGGCTAGGAGGGCCATTTTAATGGGATGGTGAGAGAATGCCAAGAAGGACCAGCTATTGGAGGATGTAGAGGAACCCCACTAGGCAGGAACACCCCAATATTCCAGAATCAGAAGGAGGCTGGTGTGGCAGGAGCTCGCAAGGGAGGGAGAGCATTGTGTGAAATGAGGAAATGAGAAGAGGGTAGGAGTGTACACTGGAGATTGGAGGAAAGAAGTCAGCAGTGGGTTTTAAGCAAAAGAGTGCTGTGGTTGATTTATATGAAATATTTATATGAAATATTGCCACACTGGCTGCTACAAAAATGCATAAAAAGTGTGTGAGAAGTTAAAATCAGGACCAGGGCTGAGTGCTGAGTTGGCTCAGGCCGAGCTGATATGGGGATCTGCCCACAGACCCTAAGCACTCCCCTCCGAGGGTCTCTGCAGCCCCATTCCTGGCCAGCTTGCCTCCACTAAGTGTCCCACTTTCTGCTCACTTTACCTGTGGGGAGGATTGTGCCCAGAACTTACACCTCCTCTCCTTAAGGCTGGCAAGTTGTGCACATCAAGGGCATCATTAAAATACCCCTATACTTATCTTTAGATTTTTTTTAATTCTTTTTTTTTTATGATAGTCACACAGAGAGAGAGAGAGAGAAAGAGAGAGAGAGAGGCAGAGACACAGGCAGAGGGAGAAGCAGGCTCCATGCACCAGGAGCCCGACGTGGGATTCGATCCTGGGTCTCCAGGATGACACCCTGGGCCAAAGGCAGGCGCCAAACCGCTGCACCACCCAGGGATCCCATATCTTTAGATTTTAAAGAGCTACTTTTCTCCAATATACATATATATGTGTATCATACATTATTATATATTAATATATACATTACATGCTCAGGAGACCTCAGTTTGGCCCCCAGCAAGGTTGCCTTTTGGGGGGCTAATGGGCTAGTTGCTTTGCCCTGTAGCTTCAGTTTTCCTATCTGTAAAATGAGAGAATTGGGGAGATTTGTGACCCAACTTGGCTTCCTGCTAATGCTTTATCTTGATAAGTTGTAATTGTATTTGAGTCCAGAAATATCCCATACTACAGGTTATGACTGTTCTCTAAAGAACTTGGGTGAAAGCAGAGGCTTCCCTAGTGGCTGGGAATTATGGTTAAAAGATTATGGTTTTGGAAGTCTAACCTACTCATAAGCCCATTTTGAAGCATCAACTCTGGAATTCACAATGGATGGCATTGCTTTTACTAATTTGAAGAGAACAATAAATCATAGTTTGGTTTCTGGCAGCCTGGCCAAGCCTAGTAATCGTTGGGGTGGACTTGTGGAAACAGGGACCACTGCCATTTATAATGTGTTTGACTTGAGCTCTTTAGCATATTTCAAACTCTTGGTCAAACTGCTGAGGCTGGATCTCAGGTTTTTCCCAACCACTTCAGAAAATCCCATCTATTATAAAGCTCTGACCCTTTAGCCATGAATTATGGTTCCCTTGGTAATGTTATACAATATGAAATATTGTTTTCTTTATGAGTATGGGATTTGGGTGAATAAATTAAATCTATTGTTACCATTTCCAGCTAAAAATTCCAAGTTGTCGTGAGTTGTTAACGAGTAAATGAGAAAAATGCGTTAACATTTTTATGATGGAAAGTGATTGGTTCCCTGATCACACTTCCCATATGCTAATATTGATTATGTATGTATATTATTCCCCATCCTGTCCAGAATCAGTAGGATATTCTGAGCTATGTAGGAAATGCATCCATCTTACCAGCACAAACTGAGCAAAGTTACCATTTAATTTTACATAGATTCACTTTGTGTGAGTGTGTGTGTGTGGTGTATGAGGAAAAGGATAACCATATTTAAATAATTGCATTTTCTGAGATGCTTTATCACATTCTGTGTGGGCTGTGTTGAGAGGCCTGTTCACTGCCAGGTGACCTTGAAAGAGGTTTGTCTTTGTAGCTGATTCATCTTGTGCCCATTTCAATCCCAGGGTATAAGTTTGGGGTGAGGTTTTCGAAGCCTCTCCTCCCAGTAACTTGTGTTTCAAAATTGCCAGATCAGTAAAGGGAAACTTTTAGGTTCTTCTGTTGAAATGGTTACTGATAAGTTTAAATTTTTGTTTTATTGATGAGGGTAATAGTAATAATGAGGGTAATAGTAATAATGATGAGGGTCATAGTGGTAATAATTATGCCACGTTTGTATACCTCCTGTATTCCAGGCATTGGAACAGGTACTTCGCATACATTTTCTCATAGAATCTCCCTCCCAATTTTATAAAATAGGTATAAAAATCCCGCTTTACAGAGGGGAAAACTGAGGCATAGAGGGGAATCGACCTTGTGGCAGTTATATAACTAGTGAGTGGTAGAGCCTTTTTTTTTTTTTTATGGAGAAGTTTTATTCTCACAACAGTTTTGGGTTTTCAGAAACATGGTACAGAGAACTCCCATATACCCCATACCCTGTTTCTTCTATTTTTAATTTCTTACATTAGTATGGTACATTTGTTACAATTAATGACCCAATATTGATCCATTATTATTCACTGAACTCCACAAATTCCCTTAGTTTTTGCCTGATGTCCTTTTTCTATTCTGGGATCCCATCCAGGAGACCACATTATATTTGGTTGTCATGTCTCCTTAGTCTCATCTTGGCTGTGACAGTTTCTAAGACTTCTCTTGTTTCTGATGACCTTGACAGCTTTGAGGAGTACTGGTATTTTGAGGAATATGTTGTAGGATGCCCCTCTCTTGGAATGTGTCTGATGTTTTTTCATGATTATAGTGAGGTTATGGATTTTGGGAAGATTGCAGAGGTAAAGTGCTGTTTTGCATCATGTCATATAAAAGGCCCCTACTATCAACATGATCTATGACTATTGATGTTAATCTTTATCACTTGGCTGAAGTAGTGTTTGTCAAGTTTCTCCACTGTGAGGTTACTTTCCCTCCTCCTTTCCATAGTGTACTCTGGAAGGAAATCTATGCATAACCCACTATTAAGGAGTGAGGAATTAGGCTCCATATCATTGAGGGGAGAGTAGCTACATAAATTATTCTTTTGCATGGGAGATTTGGCTCTTAGCCCTTATTTATTAATTTATTCAATCACTTATTTAGATCGATATGGAGTCATGCATATATATTTTCTACCTGGAGTTATAATGCAGTACAACTTTATTTAATTTCTTGATTTGGCCACTGGGAGCTTTTTCCTTTAGCTTGTTGTGCCCCTTTGACGTATCCCTGTCAGTTTTTGGTTGAGCATTTGTACCATATTTTCTGATACTATAAGATGCACCAGGCTCATCTTGTCTCATTCTTGTCCTAGATTCAGCCATTTCTTTAAGGAGATGGAGAATGCTATTAGAAACCAAGATCTGGGAGCTAGGTGTGCTCATTGCTACCGGGGTGTCCTTTCTTTTAAGACCTCTCAGCTGACAGAGCAAAGAAATAGAAGTGTGCATACTCACCCACATATATATGTATATTTATTTCTATGTGTAACTAGATATATCTGTGTTAAGCCTGAATTCTTGCTAAGATTTCTAACTCTAGCCTATTACCACATGAATCATCCTGGCTTCCTCCCTTTATCTGTACATTCCTGCTCCCAAGGTGAGACACCTGAGCCAAGATTTTGAACTCAGGTAGTTTGACTTCTGGCCCTGCAATATGCTGTCCTGATTTTTCACAGTAACATGCTGTCCACAGGCTTTTAAATACCTCTTGGAGGGACACAATCACAAATCCTTGACCTTTCTCAAGGCCCAACATCATGTCCCAGTTGCAGAGAGGTGAGATTATTGAGTACATATCTTAGGCTGGGCTGCTATAACAAAATACTATAAACTGTGGGGGCTCAGCAACAAACATTATTTTTCATGGTTCTGGAGGCAACAAGTCCTAGATCAAGATGCTGGCAGATTCTGTGTCTGCTGAGAACCCACTAACTGGTTCATAGATGGCCTTCATCTTGTTGTGTCATCACATGGTAGAAGCAGGGAAAGAGATCTCAGGGGTCCCTTTAATAAGGGTACTAATATCATTCATGAGGGCCCTATTGTCATGATCTAACCATCTCCCAAAGGTCCCACCTCCTAATACCATCACACTGGGATCAGGATTTCAACATACGAATTTGGGAAGGCGACGCAAGCATTCAGTCCATCACAGTGCCTCTCTGCTTCCACACCAGACCCAGGCTTGCTGTCATGACTTCTCAGCTAGTTCTAGCTCTGCAAGCTTCTAAGTGGGTTCGTCTTTTCTAGAGCGGAGGCTGATTGAATAGTGCCTTGTTTCTGAGGTAAGACATTTGCACTTTCTCCCATAGTCTGGGCAGGCCAGGGATGAAACAACTTGTCTGTTTATAATATTCCAGCCGTTGAGTACTTAAACTCTCCTGCACCTTCCTTAGATTGATGGCTGCTTATTGGAGTCCTTTAAATTGCTGAGTGTATCTTGGGGACAGATTTGAGGCTGTGTTTTCTGCTTAGGCAGGAGGGTGCTTGAGAGGTTGAGTCTGTTTATATGTTTGGGCTGCACCCATCTGTCAGTGTCCCCCAGCTGCCTCTCTCTGGTGCCTACCCAATCTGCAAGATGCCTGGGCTAGTGCACTATCCACCCCCCGGCCCCCGCCCCAGGCAGAGGAAATGTTCTAACTCAGAGGCTTGCCCATGACAGCTACCTTTAGCAGCCGCTGATAGGGGCCCCTGTGGAGACAGCTGGTGACCATTTGCGAATGCCTTCTGTACCTCTGGTGCATCTGGTCCCCTCTAGCCCAGCGGTCAGGGAGTGGAGTCTTTTGAACCCCATGATGTCAGGGAGCTTCATTCCAGTTATTTTTGGAATATGGCTTGCCAAAAGCCATGGAACATACAAACAATTGTTGACTTATTCATATATTTTGTTCACAGACGAAGCAATCTTTTGGGAATCAGTTTGTGAGCTGATAGAAATATGCTGAAATATGATATTTTAGATAGCTTGAGCAATGATTTTAAAATCTAGGCAGCAAAGGCAAAACTTGTTTTAGGAAGCTGAAGGAAACCATTGTAGCTTTTTGAACAGTTCTCTACCATGTACTGGGCACATGATATAACTATTGATGCTGTGTGTGGGGCAGCAGGGGATAAAGTTGGCCTCTCCTTACTTTAGCTTATGCCAGGCACATACATGAACTCATTTCTTCCCCAGAATTAACCCTAAAAGTTCACACACTCCTTTATGACCATTTTAACCCCATTTTTCAGATGCTAAAATAGATTCAAAAAGCTTCAGTAATTTTACCTTGTAGAAGGTCTCCCAGCTAGAGAAGGATTGAATCTGAGTTTAGACACAGGCAGTTAGACTTGGTCTGAATTCTCAATGACCACATCATACATCCTGGAGGGACCAGGAGACTATGTTGGGCTTGCCAGTAGATCAGGATAGACGGTGCCATTATCATATGAGAGGTCCCAACCAAACCCCAGAGAAGTGAAAGAGTGTGTCCCACTAGAAGACTCATGTACTCCAGTCTTCATAGCAGCTTTATTAATTTAGCCAAATAGTGCAGAGAGCCCAGGTGCCTATGAATAAGAGAAAGGACAGTTAGTGTACCCACAGAATAGAATGCCACTCAAAAATAGAAAAAATAGGAATGCAGAATGTTGATGCACACAATGTGGATGAATCTCAGAAATGTTGGGCTGAGTCAAAGAAGCCTTTCACAAAAGAGAATGCTGTATGTATGAGTCCATTTACATGAAATTCTTAAAACTAATCTGTAATGGACAAAATTCAGAACATTGGTTGCCTCTGGGGCAATGGGAGTGAAGAGGCAGGAGGGGGCTCCCTGAGCTATGGAAAGACTCTCTCTTGATGGGAGTTGGGCCTTCGCAGAGGTGTGCATTTGCCAAAACTCATAGCATGTTCGCATAAGGCTTGTGCATTATGTGTTTGTCAATTTTACCCTAAAAAGAAAAACTTGAAAACAAATATTAAACACCAGTTAATGATGTGCACAAGGAAGTATTCAGAGGCAAGTGCACTATGTCTCCAATTTATTCTGAAATGCTTCTAAAAAACCAAAAAGATGTATTGATGGATGGATAGAGGGACAGATAGATGGGTAAATCTGTGATAAAGCCAGTAGGGAACAATGTTAATCATTCATGTCAGTGGCAGGTATATGGGTTTTCACTGTAAATTCTTTCAACTCTGTTGTGTGTTTGAAAATTTCATAATAAAACATTGAGAGAGAAAAAAGAGGGACCCCATTTGGGATCCTTCCTATAAATAGAGAACATGTGGCTTCATCAGTCACAAATGCAGCAGCCAGTCAGGGGTTGGACCACCCCAGAAGGGAAGACAGGGCCTGGGGTCCAGCCTCAAGTGAGAGATGGGTGGAGAACAGCCTCCAAATACTCTCCTGGTTTCCTAGGGCTGCTCTGGCAAATCGCTACAAACTTGGTGGCTTAAAACAATAGAAATTTGTTCTGTCATGGTTTTAGAGGCTAGGAGTCTGAAGTCAAGATATCTGCAGGGCTATTGTCTCTCTGAAGGTTGCAAAGAAGGATCCTTCCTTACTTCTTCCAACTTCTGGAGGCCCCAGCAATCCTGGGCTTTCTCCCTCTTAGCTCTTTTGCTGTAATTTCTCCCTTCCAGGTCACATGGCTTCTTCTCTCTGTGTCCTCTCCTCATCTTATGAGGACACCAGCCATTGGATTTAGGGCCTACCCTAATCCAATATGATCTCACCTTATTTTGATGACGTCAGCAAAGACCCTAATTCCAAAGAAGTTCACATGATAAAATTCAGGGTAGACATGCATGTGGCAGGACACGATTCAGTCATGATGGATGACCAAACAACCACTTGGGGTGACAACTTTAATGGGGCAGGGAAGGGAGTCAGAGGTGGGAAGAGGCGAGGAAATCCCAAAGGGAATGGAGAAGGAAACCAGATTAACTTTGGCAAGATAAAGAAACAGATCTCAGGAGAGAGGGAGGAAAGTCAGGCAAGTAGGCTTTCCAGGAAAAAGCCAGGCCTCACCATAGGCCTCTCTATCTATTTATCTCCTGAATATCATAAAGAATTAAAATGTAAATCTCAGAAATTAAATCCGTGGGCACAGTGTAAACAGAGGACGCTTTTGCAGAACAGACAAAGCTGTTCTTTTTCCTTGTTAAACAGCCATGGTGGGAGACCACGACTGTATGCACAGGTTTTATTTGAGATGGATTACGGTTCATGATGAGCGAATCTCCAAGGGATTGGAGGTACTGTTCTCATAAGCCTGCAAAAGTTCAGCTCCTTATCTAAGGCTTATCCAAACCTGACGAAACCTTTTAGGCCCGTGTGGAGGTTAGGGACCTCCAGCAGCTGAAAGTTAATATCCTGCATCAGGAAATCACCTGCATTGTGAGGGGGGAGTAAGAGAGAGGCCTATAAATTAATGTCCTCTTGGAATAGAGGCCTGCTGTGGTTTGGGGCCACCTGAGCTTGGACCACCCACTCTCTTTGGTGGGAGGATTACAAACTCAGCCCTTGAGATTTCTGGAGAAGGAGGTGATGCATATTAGTTCTTGAGATCCTTTACAACTTTCAGTTCTCATGTCAACTCTTGTGATGTGGTTCCAGCACCCCTCTCGGCTCCACTCTTTCTAATATTCCTCCCCCTCAACCCCCCCCCCCCCCCCGCCTTGCTCAGTCACCTCCTCAGGTCTCTGTCCAGGTGCTTGGGCCCATTATCTGATTTCAGTCCTGCCTTGGTGCCCCAGAACATTCCTCCTATAGGTGATACTCTGCTAGCCAGTCACCTCTCAGAGATGACTTCCTGGCCACCCTTGCAGAATATTATTTACCCCCAGACCACCCCACCCCCATTTCTTCATTTCTTTATAGCATTTGTACGAAATGGTTAGTGGGTTGAATAATGTGCCCTTGAAATTCGTGTCTGCTTGGAACTGCAGAATGTGACCTCATTTGGAAACAGGGTTAGTTAAGGACCTTGAGATGAAATTGTTCTGGATTTTGGGTGGGTTCTACTTGTCCTTATAAGAAGAAGACAGGACATAGAGAGAAGGGCACATAAAGCCAGAAGCAGCAGTTGGAACATTCCTGGCACAAGCCAAGGAATGCCTGGAGCCACCATTCAGATTCACTGGAAGAGCCAAGGAAGGATCCTTCCCTAGAACCCTCAGAGGGAACACGGGCCTACTGACACCTTAATTTTGGCCTTCTGGCCTCCAGAATGGTGAGAAAATACATTTTTGTTATTCTAAGTCACTAAATTTGTGGTAATTTGATGCAGTGGCCCTAGCAAATGAATACAGCACTCAATACTGTTTGAAATTACTTTGTTCTTTTTTTTTTTTTTTCCTCTTCCTTCTTACTGATCTCTTGCCTGTTTCTCTAGCTAGAATATAAAGTATGGGAGAGCAAGGGCTTTGCTGTGTTATTCAACCCTACATCCCTATGTCAAGCATAGTGCCAGGCACATCGTTAAGTCCTCAGTTAGTATTAAATTGATGAACCCTGTGAGATCAAATTTGTTGTATCCATCTCTGGTTGATGAAATTGATATCCAGAGAGATTTATTAACTTGCCCCAAATCACACATTTGGAAGAGTCAGGATTCAAATGCAGGCTCTCTGTCCTCTAGGCTGGGTTTACTTTAACATATCACAGAAGCTTTGTTATTCTAAAAAGATTATCCTTGGTATCTTTGCAATTTATTTTGAAATGCATTAAAAAAATATAGTTTAAACCTTACAAAAGTGGAGCTGGAACTTTTCCCAAAAGGCTTTGGGTATTAGCCTGCCCTGGAGTGGAAGGAAACCCATGGGGGTACAGAAATGTGCAGCTTGCTTGGATAGCCACAGAGCGAAGATTAGAATCTCCTGGGGCCTGACAGTGAGGGAGCTGATGGATGTATAGTGGATGGATGTACAGGGTGGATGTACCCTGACCAGGGAAGGGATGGCGCTCAAATGAATTGTGACTCTGACAGGTGCTGCATCTTTCTTCTCTGCTTTCCCAAACCTAGATTTGTTGTTTTTGTTATTTTTCCCCCCTGGTCACTCTAGCACATCTCGATCACCCATTAAATTTTATCTGGGACCTGCAATTTGGCTTTGGGCTGGATCGTCTTGTGGGTTTGGGTCCTGACACATCCCTTGCTGCACACCCTTTACTCTGTCCCCTGGTTCTCAGCTTCGACAAGTTTTCCCTTTAGGTCGTGTGGACCTGTTTTGTACCCGCTTCCTTATTAGTCTTCACTGGTGCCATCCACCAGCTTTACTCTCTGACACACACACATATGCACACACATTCGATTGTAACTTGGTTTTTCTTTTTTTGTGTGTGTAAATAATGTACATACTGTCAATTTTTTATTAAAAGAAATGTGCTTTGATGTGCTAGCATAACTGCTCTAGCTTCCCGTACCATAGTTCTGTGTGGTTCAGATTTAGTACCTATGAACAGATGTACAAGACATTTATTACATTTTTTACCAAAGGGAGTTATTGTTGTCCTTGCTCCAACTTTTTCTTTTCTTTTCTTTTTTGCAAATAAATAAAGCTGACTTCTTACTTAAGGAAAAAAGAAGGTGGTATAGAGTATAACTCTTCTAATATCCTCTCTTAGTACATGTGTTCATTACATGAGGGTGAATCTGGCTTTCAGAAAAAGCTAAAGGTCATTCAGAGTCCCTTTGGCTAAATAAAGCAAGCAAATCATCAGGTGTGGCACTGCTAGTCTGGGTTGGAAATAGGATGTGGTGTTAGGGTTAGCAGGATGGCTTTCCTTCTCCCCCTACCAGACTACAAGCTTCTTGTAGGCAGGACACATGTTAGTTATCTTTAATCACTAGCACCTGGAACATAGTAGGTATTTAATAGATGTTTGAATTTGTGGATGGATGGATGACTTACAGCCTTGTGAAGGCAATTCTGAAAAAGGCAATTCTGAAAAAGGAATTGATATAGAATTTAGAAAAATCATTACATATGTGGCCACTATGAAGGTATATGTCAGCTTTCTGTTATGTTAAAGGAGGCCCCTGGCTATAAAGTCACAGTTTATCTGTTTGAGTGGGTCAATAATATATTAAATAGTCTTTTCTTAGTTTTTTTCCATAGCCTCTAACTTGTGGTTGCTCTAATATCTGAAAAAAAAGTGTAGATATAAAGTAGAAAATTGTCATAGTGGACTAGCATTCAGAGGGCAGGGGAACTTTTTGGGCACCATACCTATCCCAATGTGATATTGGGAAAGTCAGTTTTATTGCTTGAATTTTCTCATCTGTACGGTGAGGGGGTTTGACATCATCTTGAGGACTCATCCTGTCCAGTCTATTATTCTGTGAAATGGTGAATTCCAATCACTTCTACTTTGGTAGTCAAAACTGCTTTACCTTTGTCTTTCCCCCAACTTTTATCTTTCCCTCTTGAAATTAAAGTTTAAGCCTCTCCTTGATCACTACCTCCCCCGTGACATAGCCGAGAATGGCACATATGTTGACACACAGTCTGGACGAAGTGTTAGTCACTCAGAGACTAACTTGGTTTTTGGAGCAGCTCAGGACTGTAATTTCTGTCACTTGCTTCTTGTTTGAAGTAGCAATATATGGATTTCTGAAAAGGCAATCTGAATTTTGGAGATGTTGAAACCTTACTTGGAAAGTTTCCTAAGTGTGCTGTTCCTGTCCTTCTTTGTGTCTGGTGGGCATCTCCAGTGGGGATTGGCTCAGCTGGAGTGCACCTCTTTTTCAGAAACTATAATGCCTATCCCTTGGTCTCCAACCCCTGCTTTCATTAGTGTTTAAAGATAAGTATCAGAGGGATCCCTGGGTGGCGCAGCGGTTTGGCGCCTGCCTTTGGCCCAGGGCGCGATCCTGGAGACCCAGGATCGAATCCCACATCGGGCTCCCGGTACATGGAGCCTGCTTCTCCCTCTGCCTATGTCTCTGCTTCTCTCTCTCTCTCTCTCTCTGTGACTATCATAAATAAATAAAAAATTAAAAAAAAAGATAAGTATAATAGGCAGAATAAGGGCCTGCCAAAGGCATCCTAATCCCTGAAACTTGCAAATATGTTATGTTGCATGGGAAGAAGGATTTTGCAAATGTGAGTTAATAAAGGATCTTGATTTGGGAAGATTATCCTGAATCATCTGTGCAGACTCTGTGCAATCACAAAGGCCCTTTTAAGGGGAAGGCAAAAGGGCCAAAAGAGAGAAAAGTAGATACAATGATAGAAGAAGTTGCAAGGAGCAAGAAAGCAAGCTTGGAAGATGCTATCTGTGCTGCCAGCCTTGAAGATCCAGCAAGGGTCCTCAAGCCAAGGAATGTAGGCAGCCTCTAGAACCTGGAAAAGGATCCTCTCCTAAGAAAATCTAGAAGGAACGTGGCCCTGCTAACACTTTGATTTTAGGACTGCTGAGCTCTAAGACTATATATAAGATAATAAATCTCTGTTGTTTTAAATGAGTAAGTGTGGTAATTTGTTACAGTAACAATAAGAAACTCATATAGATAGGGAGGCATCTACTCTTAGATTAAAAATACCAAGGGAAGGAAGCTTACTTGGGCAAGATGGTTATATATTCATTCATCCATGTAACATTATGGAGGATCTATTATGTGCCAGGCAGTGTGTGAGGCACAACATGGGTGTGCTGTATTTAATAATAAAAAAAAAATTTGAACACCAATCTAGGAGCTTCCAGTTCTGAGAGGAAGATAAGACATTCTGTGAATGATGGGTAGGTCAACCAATAGCTGCTTAGGGCACCTGTCTATGGAGTGGAGGCTGCTAAATATCAAATATGGCTGAGGAAAGACTGTCAGTCTTTGGAAAAGGATATGGGATATGTATGGGAAAAACTGTTTGATAAGTAGTTAGGGATAAGAACTGGAACCCCAGGGAACCCTCTTTTTTGGTGAGACTTAGGTTTCCCTGATTAGGTTTTGCAAGTTGGGGTCTGAGCTGAATTGCTGGGAACCAGGTAGAAGAATCTGAGTGCCTCACTGATGTGCCCCTGACATGGCGGTCAGTCCTCTCTCTTTAGGAATGCTAAGCAACTGTTATTTGACAAGCATGACAAGCATACTGTCATTTGGAGAGCACAAAATTAGCAGTCTGCTTCGCATGCCATATATCTCAGTCTGTCTGTGAAAGTAGAACAACAACAAAAGATAGAGCAGAATCAATAGGGCAATTTAAAGTAAGAAAGAGTTCTTCCAGAATACACTAAAGGGTCCATGGGGGAGGTGTTTTCTAAACTTGGCCACAAAAGTAAAGAAAATATTATTTCATTCTTAAGGAGTTGAGAAACTATGGCCTGCTGACTGGCCACCTAGTTTTTTTAAATAAAGTTATATTGCAGCACAGCCACACCCATTCATTTAAATGTTGATGGCTGCTTTGTACCACAGGAGCAGCATTGAATGGTTTCCACAAAGATTGTATGGGCTGCAAACTGGAAGCCTTCATTATCTGGCCCTTTATAGAAAATTTTTGCTGACCCCTGCTTTTCTGCATCTCCATAGCATTTGGTCAGAAGCCATTCTAATGAATTAGAAGTTTCAGAAATGGTTCTCAGGCTGGTTAGGGAATTAAGATGAAGATACTGATAGAGTGAGGAAATAAGACTACCCTGGCTCAGAGGTGTTCCTAAATGCTTAAATATCTTCTTAGCTCAGCTATGTAGAAAACAATTATTTTTTTTAAAGATTTTATTTATTTACTTAGTGCATGCCCAAATGTGCATGTGCACACATGCGTGCTTGTGTGTGTGTGCGCGTGTGCGCACACACACACATGAGTTGGTTGTGGGGGGCAGAGAAAGAGGGAGAAGCAGTCTCCCCACTGAGTAGGGAGCCTGACATGGAGCTTGATCCCAAGACCCTGGGATCATGACCTAAGCTGAAGGCAGATGCTTCACTGACTGAGCCACCTTTGTGTCAATTATTGATGCCCTCCTTTGTGTCAAGCAGTAGGCTACTACTGATCATTAAAGAAAGAGAGAAAGAGAAGAAAGAAGAAAGAAGAAAGAAAGAAAGAAAGAAAGAAAGAAAGAAAGAAAGAAAGAAAAAAAAGAGAGGAAGAAAGAAGGAAAGAAGAAAGAAAGAAAAAGAAAAAAGAAAGAAAGAAAGAAAGAAAAAAGAAAGTTGCTTTGTTGTTTTGTTTCTATTCTAACTATTGAGCATCCGTAATCCATGGGTATAAGGTAATTCTGTTTCAACCAGAATACTTCATTATTCAGAACGCCAGTCCTTGATCCAGCTAAATATTGTGTACTTAGTTAGAGGATCCACAGGAGCTATACCAGAAATTTTAATTAACCTTTCAAACTCCCTTTCGATTTCCTCAAGATAAATTAGAGAATACAGTGTCTACCGGGTTCATCCACAGAGAGGGGTAGTTTAAAGTTGACCAGGGAAGGTGAGCTGGGTCACGGATGATTCATTGGGAATAGTTTTGTTTTCTTGACTTTCTGGTGGGAAAGAATTCATGTGGTTATTTTTAGATATTCCATTCTCATTTATCAGTCGACTTTGGCAACGTCGATTTACCTAACGGACCCAACTTGTAAATAGTAAAACAAATTCATGGGAATATTTAGAAAGCACTTTCTGCATATACAGCAGGTCGAGGGAGAGCAAATTATTAGTAACTCACTGGCTGATCTAAGGCTCTTCATTTGAGGCTTTATAACGAGCTTGCTTTTTATAGATTGTTGACTCTGGTTGGCTTTGGGACAGGACTGGCACAGATAAATGGAGTGGGAGGAGGGAAAGGACCATCTGGAAGCAGGTCCAAATGCAAGCGTACCCAAGCTGAGTTGGGTTAGAGGTTGTCTGTATCCCTTTGCCTGTCTGCTCAGGTAATAGAGCACATGGTTTTTCCAACAAAAGCAGGATTTGTGTCTCTTAGGAGACCAGTCCTTCTCTGCTGGCCACATCAGAAAATACAAAACAGATACGATTGATGGGGAGGGATCGGTGACATTTCTGTGAACTTGGGGCTCGATGAAACCCTTTATCTTTGATCTTCCACGTGTAGTTTTTGTCACTTCATCTTCCCAAGTGTGTTTGGTTTTATTTTCCTTTGAATGGTAAAGAATATGTTAATAGATTTTTAAGAATCAACTCAAAAAACCCCCAAAGTCTTAAAAATCCTGTTTCCTTCCCCTCCCCAAACTTTAATAGCCCCTGGAGTGGGTGTGGAGGTGGCAGGAGTCTTTTGTACTTTCTGAGCCTGCTGTTTGCACAAGTGGCTGTTATGACTGCAGCAACATAATTGCTCTTAAAATGCCTGGATAATAAAAAAAAATCTATTTTTATTTTGTAATCTTGACGCTCCTTGGCTCCCATTTTTTCTAGGCCACTTTAGTAACTTCTGAAAATTAGCCTGACAAATATGGTTTCCCAGCTTGATCAGGGAATAGCTCTTTGTCATGGGGTGGGGGAGGCATGTGGCTGTGTGTGTGGACAGGAGCTGGGGAGAGAGAGAGAGAGACTGGGTGAGCTATAAAAAGGGTAGATGGATTTGATTCCAAGATGGCAGCTATTCCTGCCTTCCCTCGACCCCTTCAAAGGAAGCATAGATAGAAAATCCACTTTTCACCACTCCCCTGGGACTGCCTCTGTTTCCCCAGGCTTGGTTGCGAATGAGAGGGAATCATCTTTTATTCCTTATTGGTTTTGGGTGTAATTCCCTGCTGGGCTGGCCAGTTTGGATCTTCAGTACTGCAGAAGGCCCAGCCATACTCAAGTGGTTTTTTTGTGTTACCCTGAACCACGTTCCTAAGGGGATGTGCTCTGGCTGAGGCTGGAGGGACAGAGCCTGTCAGCTTTGAGAGAGTGGATTCCTGCTGGGTGAATGTGCAGGAGGCAGCCTCTTGTGACACTCACATTCTGCAGTTTGACTCTTTGTGGATTCAGCCTGCAAACAAAGCAAGCTCTGTGTTTGCCTTGGATGATTCATTCACCTTTCACCAGACCCTGATGCTGATGTCATCTGGGATGACCCTGGAAGTATGGGCTTCTCAGGAGCTGAACCACCTCACTTTCTTTTTTTTTTTTTTTTAAATTTTTTTTATTTATTTATGATAGGCACGCAGTGAGAGAGAGAGAGAGGCAGAGACACAGGCAGAGAGAGAGGCAGGCTCCATGCACCTGGACCCCGACGTGGGATTCGATCCCGGGTCTCCAGGATCGCGCCCTGGGCCAAAGGCAGGCGCCAAACCGCTGCACCACCCAGGGATCCCCCACCTCACTTTCAAAAGCAAAGGCTAGTGATAGTGCCAGGGAAGGTCATAGAATGGAAGCTCCCCTGCATGCCTGCTTCTAACATTTGGTGTCCCAGGGCAGGGGTACAAGCAATGACTGACCCCAGCCCCTTTCATAATCAGGAGGCCTCAAGACACCCAACCTACAATTCCAAACTTCTGGTCTGTGGTAGGAATGAGGATTTGTTTCCATTAATATAGGATATTCCTGGTCCAGGGGGACAAGGAATGAGGGTGCCCATTCAAAACAAGGGCATTTGACATGACTGCAGGCAAAAAGCCCCACTGAACCACTAAAAAATGAAATTACTCCTTAAATCATGGTGAGGAGCGAAAGAGAGAATTCATGTGGACTCTGCAGTGTTAGTCGGACAACTCCTAACCTTCTGCTAACTGTAAACTAACTGATTTGTTCACACTGCTCTGATAACTGAAATACCAGGCCTTTATTTTTCTTTTAAGTGCTTTAGCTCACGTTAAAATGTTTTCAGGTATGTGGAGACTCAAGGAGACAGTCTGGTAAAACCTTGTAATTTCCCCCTGGCCACGTGTAAGTCACCCCTTCTGGTAGGGTGGAAAGGTATAGTTAAAATTAAGTCAAGCTGTAGGATGCTGGACGGTTTAGAACGTCAGGTTTTCACGATGTGGCTGCTGAAAAGTTTATTGCCTTGTGCCAAATAAAGTCATTCTGATTTCATTTTTGAAAGTTGAATTTAAAACTCAGAATATACTTTCTTTATAATTATGCTTCTTATTTGGCAACATATGGTGAAAATTTATACGGCCTATCAATGTAAAAGAACAGAGCTGAGGCTCCAGGCTTTTATGGTGATTACATCTACCTGTATGGGGGCTTTATGTGCTTACAATTTGAATCATTTATAGATGCACACTCAACAGAGTTCTAGCATAACTAGTACTGTGGGGTTTTTTTGCTGACTAAATGATAGGCAAAGCAATTTTCAACAAATGTCTCCCAGTAGGCTGTCATCATAGAAGCCTTGTAATATTGCTTTTTAACCTTAGTGCTGGCAGCTCTCCAGAAACTATTGCATTGATACCAAACTGCCTGGCACTAGGCAGTTGCCCTTTTCTCCATGGGAACCCAGTGAACTCTCGAGTAGGTGCCGGCTTCCCCCCTCGAGCTCCCTTGTTTTTATTTCAAGGAGATCTTTTACCTGTTCTTGTTCAGCTGTAGGTAGCCAGGCACACGGGAAGTTTAAAAATATAGCAAAACAATTTTCTGGATTGTGTTATTATGCCTTTAATGCATTCAATTAACATTCAGAGCTTTGTCACCAAATAAATGACGCACTTCGATGGCACAAAGGGGAAGGAAAGGAAAGGCTTTCTGGCTTTTTTTTTTTTTTCCCCTCAGGCAAAGTCCCCTCCAGCTTCCTTCCTTCTTTCCCCCACCCCCCCCCACCCCTCCTCCCTTCCTTTCCTTTCTTCCACTTTCAGAGCCTCTTATAAATGGCTTTTGGGGATTGGTAGATCATGGTTCATTTGGGGGAAGGATTTGTTGAGACTTTTGGGGAAAGATGGAATGAAACCCATGTCCATGCCCTGCAGAGGAGGTGGACAGAGGGTGGGCTACAGGCACCATCCTTGGAGTCCCTTCAGGAACCTCAGCTCCTGCACCTGCATCTTTATGGAGCTCCAGAGAAGCCGGTGGATCTGGCTTTCTTCCATCTCCTGTCTGCAAAGCACAGGCTTGAGATGCACCTAATTCCCTCAGAGCCTGCTACTTTTCTTGAGCTTCAGCAGGAGGGCACGCTGCTGACCTCTCCTATCTAGGTCAAGGAAGGACCAGTCTGGTGACTGTATTTCATTCTAGAAGTTTGATTTCAAACACCAATCAAGCTTTGAGTTCACCTGTGTCTTGATGGATGTTGAACACTTCATAGAAAAGCAACTCAGTTGTCTGGTTGAATTCTTTTTTCTCTCCGTGGGAACTTGCTGTTGCATTCATGTGCCACATCAGCTCTGATCTGACTCAGGAGTGCTTCCATCAGCTGCGTCCACGTTGCTGTGCCACGGTGTCCTCCCCACTCTCTGGTCCCCCTCTCTGCCTTGTCTGGGGCTCTCATCATGGTTGAAATGCCTCCCTGGGGGGCATTTGTCTTCTCATAGAGAGCTATGCCCATCTTTACTTTCATCAGGAAAGGAGACCTTAAAAAAACCTCTGGCCTAATGCATTTGCCTTGACCTTCTAAAATGATGAGTGCTATAAATGGAGAAATAGATAACTATTATATATCTGTGGTTCATAGAAAAGTCTGTCTTTGGCTTAGAAAAAAGCATTGTACTGGATAAAATTGGAAATATAAACTGTAATAGAAAATCAAACTGAAGCGTTGAATAAAATTGTGGAAGACGGTGGTTTTCAACTTACTTTCCTTTATTTCTATTGCCTAAGAGATGTTTCATTCATTAAGTATGAATTAATGAATGAACGAACCTGTTTATGTAATAAGTCTGCTTTGATGGATACTTCACGAGAATTAAATTTAAGAAAGTTAATGTATCTGATTGCAAATGTAAATGTTGCCCCAAAGGGTAAAATGTGCTTAGAGTATAACTGGGGTTGGGGTTGGGAGAAGGAGTGAAGACAGGGAGAGAGATGATGGGTAGGAAGACAAAAGGATAGCAAGACAAATATAAATGAGTACTCTAAAGAGCATGCTGGGAACGAAGGGATGTTATTCCCTTGGTAAACAAGATGTGCTCATCAAGGAAACTCCTTGGAAGAAATATCTGTTGAACTATGATTTGGAAGAACAGAAGCATTGCAGGATAAGACCCAGACTTTGTTGAAGAAAGACATTTATTCCACCTTTAAGTCAGTGCAGAGTTAGAATCAATGTTCTGGTTGAAGGGTAGGTTCATTCACTGGCCCAGAGAACAGGCTCAGGTGCATAAAAATGCCCAGTTGCTTACCCAGCCCCCCCCTTTTAAAATTGCAGTAACATAAAACTTACCATTTTAATCATTTTTGAGTGTACATTTTAGTGGCCTTAAGTACATTCACATTGTTGTGCAGCCATCCCCGCCATCCATCTCTAGATGGATTGTCATCATCCCAAACTAAAACTCTGTCCCCATTCAACACTATCTCCTCATTCCTCTCCTCCCCTGACCTTGGTGACACCAATCTTCTTTCTGAGTCCAAGAGTTTGACTATTCCAGGTAGCACCTATCAGTGCAATCATACACTGTTTGTCCTTTTGTGTCTGGCATCTTTTACTCTTCGCCACCTTTTTTGAAGATTGGGTTTTCATCACCAGGAGCCTGTGTAGTGAGGGCAACAGTATTCCTTCTTCTGAACCTCAGCTCCTGTGGGGACCTCTGCATATGGCTGGACCCCTCACGTTGAAGGCTTCAGCTTAAATTATGTTGCCTCTAAGAGGCCCCCTCCCTGCCCATCCTATCTTAAGAGATCCTCTTCCCCCTTCTTCTTGGTCCTGGTATTCTGCTCTTGCCCTATTTCTCCTGTCTCATTATGTGAGTATATATAAGTTTATGATTTCCATCCTCATTGGCTAACTAGTCCCCAGATTTTAAGATCTGAGAAGGCTGTATATCTAGAGTATAACCCAGTGCTTATCACCTAGTAAGTGCTCAGTAAACACAGGTTGGAGGGAGGAATGAAAGACTGCATCTCTGAGAGTCTAGCCTTGGCCAAGAACCATTATAAGATCATACATGTGACTGTGTTTTGAGTGCCTCAGAGGTAAATGCGAACTTGCTGCCACCATTTCTGTTGGTCTGCACTGCTGTCATGTAGATTTTTTTTCCGGGACAAATGTTTATAGATTTCAAACCTCTCCCTCTCATAGCCTGGTAAGGTTCTGGACTGTTTTGGTCTAGTTCCTTCCTGTATGTATGCTCAGAGAGGGCAAACGAGTTTAATACCAACCTACATAAAGCACAATTAAAAGCTAAAACCTGCTACAGAAAAGGCAATCCCTGCGTTCTTGTGCTAGATAAAATGCCTTATGGATAAGATCCTTCACTGGATTATCCAAACCACTAACTCCTAGATTATTATGTTAATTAGACTTTATTAATATTAAAAATAAGATAGCAGTTTTCAGGCCTGAGATTTTAGAACATGCTCCTTGAATAAGGCTGAAGTCTTGGAGGACTGAGCACCTAGGACAATTTTCTCAGTGTGAAAGAGAAAATTTCAGGCAGGTGACAACAGGGGCACCCAGTGTCATCCAGAGATGCTGGCCAAGCAGACCCTGGAATCCAGGGCTCATGACCCCAAATGGACATGTTTGAATAAAAAAATAACATGCAAATATACTAAATGTTCACAGAACGTTTGCATTCAGGAAGAGTTAAGTCTTTTTCAGAAATACTCAGTGCTTTTATTAATTCATACAAGTATTCATTTTGTTTATATTGTGTTTCCTTTAAAACCCTATCTCCATTTAAATGCAATGCTTTCTTCATTTAAATACCATAGTTCTTTGAACATACCTGTGGAAAAACTTCCAATTACTCTGTCATTGAGTTTTAACATTAAAGTTCCCTGGAATATAACTGGTTCCTGGGGAAAGGACTGAGATGTGACCCTATGTGAACAGGTCACCTTCTGAGTTTTGAGGCGACAAGTTGTAGGGCTGCTAGTTTGAGCTCAGGAAGGGGAAGAAGCACTTGAAATTTGCTTAAAAAGCCCACAGGGTCTTGAGACATGAATTTCAGTTAAAACTATTCTGTTTCTTCAGGGGAAGAGTCCTATTTCTTATAAATACTGTAAGTACTTTCATTTGCCAGGAAGAATCTCATTTCTTTTATGTTCTGTTCACCTGAAACGCTAGTAGGAGTTTGCTTGCGATTAATTAAGCAGATGATAGATGGCACTTAAAATGAACATTCAGCATTTTCCCCTGTCTGTATACAGACTACAGAGATAATTGGATGGGAAACAATATGATATTTAAATGTGGATTTCTTTAAAAGAGCCCTTCCCCTTTGACTTATATAGTTGGCCTTTCAGCATTGTGCAGTGTCACAGACATCTGTGTAAACCAATCCGTCGTGCCACGTGCCCTCATTTTGTAAGGGCACCCACTCATTTGGCTGTTGGCGAGCTTGCTTACTGGTGCATCAGTAATTAGGAACTGCCATCACCTCTGCATGAAGTAATGTGGCTTTTTTATCATGTCACTTAGTTCCTTTGAGGGTTGTGAGGGAGTCACATTGCATCACTGGTAAAATACAAACCTATATGGAACCTGGCAAGGTGGGCCAGGACTGTTTTAACTCCCTCACAAGCATCTCTCTTTCTCAAGGACTGTCACTGGGACAGTGGTGCCTGCTGCCATCTTGGGTTAGCTTGGGAGGCTTTCATACCTCTGGTGCCATTTTGGGGTCTTGTGCTGAGAGCCTGGTCAAGCCACAGTCTAGCTGCTGCTGGCTGACCCTGTGTTCTAAGGCCCTAGGAACAAGTTCCCCATGGTTCCTCCTCCCTTATAACCCCCACACCCCCAAACAAAGAATGAAGTGAAATAAAATAAAAAGGATCAGGAAGGCAGCTTTCCCAGAGGTACGCAGAGTCCACGTCTAGGGATCAGCTAGGGGTCATCCAGTTGTGACGTTCTGGAGACATTGTGGAACCTTGTGAATTACATAGTAACAGATAAAATAATCAGTGGTGCCCAGCCTGTATCATCCTGCCTCATGTTCAGTAAACTCTTGAGATGAGAATGTGTGTGCGAATGATCTCCTAAGGAAGTGCTTGCTCCCTGAAGAAACTAGTAAGGGAGGAGTGAGGACAGAGAATTGGGAGAAGCCAATGCAAATTCAGATGCAGGCCTTTTGGATACCGGTAGTCCCTTGGCAAATGAGGTGTCCCCACAAGGAGACTCTCTGCCTTGGTCCCAGATCCAAGGGTGAGAAGGTCCCAGTTCCCAATGCCCAGGGCTCTGGTTAAACAGCCAAGAACCCGGGATGACTGATGATGCTAATTTTCCCTGAGCCTCCTACTTTGGAAACTTGATCCAGCCTCATGTCAGGGCAGGGAAGATGCACTGAGCTCCTCATGCCTCTGCTGTGACCTCTGAGGAGACATTTAAATTAGAGCTGGAACAGTCAGCCAGGGAGCCCAGCTGTGGTGCCAGCTCCTCTTGGAGATCAGGGCCTGGCCAGAGAAGGGCCCTTCTTTGGTGGCCAGATGCTGTCTCCACTCTGCTGGGGAGTTGGTTTGAGGCTGTATTTGGGAGCTGCAGGTCCCTGCCAGGCCCAATAAAGAACATACTTCACTCCTTTGGGGGAAATGCTGTCATTCATCATTAGCTTGGTAAATGAGGGCATTTCTGAGAACCAGGAGAGCCAGATGCTGGCGTGTAGGCCTGGAGAGAAGATTGCTTATCCAGCCTCCTCCAAGCTGTGTGGACCTCTCCCTCTAACAGCCAGCCAAGAGGTGACTGGTTCTGGCAGCTTAGAATTTGCAGGGGCTCCCCCAAGCCATCTGGGGGCTTTGGCAGACAATTCCTCTATACACCTGGCAAGTCCATGAACTGGTCACTCAGGGGTCAGGAAAGCTGCCTTTCTGGGGCTATCTTTTCAGTATAGGGAGAATCAAAGAGTCTCTATCTAACCAGTGTGTATTTCATGAGCAATTTGGCTTATGCAGAAGCAAGTGACTTTCTTAGAAGGCTTCTAGGTGGGTGCCATGTCTTGTGAAAATGCTCCATACAACTTCAGGAAGCACTTCTAGCAGCTAGCACCTTGGAATATTCCCGAGCACTGGCCAAGGCAGTGACCTTAACTCTGGTGAATTTCTTAGGGGAGGTGCTAGAGTGAAGGGAAGAGCATTGATCTGGCTGGCATTCTGCCCCAGGTCCTGATAGTAAAATTAGAGCATGCCCCTGGGGATGCTGAGATGGAGTAAACATTCTCCCAGTCTTCAGGGAGTTTGAGAAGAAACTGGGATTGAGAGGTGGGCAGTGATGCCCAGATCAGTGGCCCCAGTGTGCTACCAAACACAGAGGTGCCTGGCATCAAAATGTTGTAATGAGCAGCATCAGCTTCTATTGCCCTAAGAGACCCAGTGGATATGAAAAAAGAGTGAATGCGTGAGCAAAAGTAAGGGAAGAGGAGGAAGTAAAGAATAGAGAGGACCAAGAGCTGTACGTCTCACCTGGCCTATAAGAGTCCTGGGCCTTTCCCCAAGAGGAGCAGCCTGGGAGAAGGGAGAGCCCAGATGGTACTACTCTACTCTTGACTCACCTATCTTGCCCTTTTGAGTTGACTTATGAGCATCTAGCCCTCCATCCATTGGGTTCTGCCCTCTTGATGCTGAAAACAAGTGAGGGATAGGAATAGGATGAAAAATCATGATTTCAGAGTAACCAGTGTTCCTATCTACCCTCTTGATCTTGAGCAACTCAACCTTTCTGAACCTTTATAATAATAAAGGGCAGCTCATAGAGCTATTGAGACAGTTCCATGACAAAATGCATTTAAAGTTGTTGGCAGACATTTGCATGTGTCACTCACTGCAGTCAGTGAGTAGAAGCCCTTAGAATTGCATTTAACCCATTGCGGGGTTCCTCGTGTGGTGGGTAACCTTCCAGGGTATAGGGGTATCCTTATCTCCAGGCCTTATCTGACCTGAGGTGATCAATCTTGAACTCAGGCCAGTGAATGAAACTTCTTTTCTCCTCTTTCTGGAGTGCACTAATGAGGTGGTTTTGAAATGGTTAAATAAAAGGAGATAGATTAATAAATGCATAAGTGCATGTTCACTCAGAGGAAAAGAATGCATTTTCCCCTTTAATACTCAAAACTTGGGAAAAGTTAGGAAGTTAAAGAAAGATGAAGAGGGCAAAATGTATCCAGTCAGACATTTGGGAAGGCCTTAGGATGACCTTGTTTCCAAAAGATAAATAGCATGGCTTTGGGTCATCACAAACTACTTACTGGCTTGCTTTTGGCTGGAAGCATGGGGAAACTGAGGTCTCAAGACTTGTGACATGTCTTCCAGGAGCACTCAGCTCAGGTTCTGGTGAGATTTGGATGTGGATATTTACCCGGTTGCTTAGTGACGTGACTGCAACACTCAGAATGAAGGCTGGCTTGCTTTGTGTGGCCCCTCTGAGCATGGGCCTGGGCATCTCTTGGAACTGGCAGAGTGATAGTGACAGGTCCTTCACCTTTCTTTCCTTTTGTGATATTTGGAAAAGGTATGAATGGGGGCTGCTAATGCTCCCAGCAGTTGAGCATGAGGCAAATGTTGTTTTGTTGGCTTGCTGAGGCAACTTCTGGGCTGCTTCTGGGTCATCTCTGGTTCAGAAGATGGGGGGGCAGCTTGATCTGTTTGGGAACTGGCTTTAGCATCAGGAGGGCTCCCAAATGTAGTTCATTTGTAGTACTGGCCACGGAATCAAGAGCTCTCCAGATCTGCTTACTTAGCAACTTTCCGAAGTGCTTGTTTAATTAGGCTTTTGACTTCTGGGGGTTGGGAGTAGAGGAGTGATTACAGACAGAGCCATGTTCGTCTAAACTCTGCCACTTAAAACAGGTTTGCTCTTTCACTGAACATTTAAGACATATTTTCTTTTTTGTAGTTCCTAAATAAAATACAGAGCCAGCTATAAAGCTATTGCTATTATTATTAATTGTAATAATATTATCATTAGACCAGTTAGTCATCCTCCTCGATTTATGGAGTGCTGTCAATGTTGCATGGTCAAGGGACAGCCCCTCTCTTCAGTTTATCTATTTTTTTCTGCGCCATTCCCACATCTCTGCCTCCTCCCCACCATAGTCCCTACTCACATGTGTTTAGTCTGTGTTATCGAATATATGTGTCTCCTTGAATAAGGTATTTTTTAGGGCACCCACATTTGTTTGTTTGTTCTTCCACACAAATGATACTGTATTACAGATCTTGC
Source organism: Canis lupus baileyi (assembly GCF_048164855.1). Lineage (NCBI taxonomy): Eukaryota > Metazoa > Chordata > Mammalia > Carnivora > Canidae > Canis > Canis lupus. The sequence goes on from NC_132866.1 coordinate 14,443,573, forward strand.
TCAATTTCTTACCACTTCCACTCAAAACTTTGAAAGATTAATTCCTATTTTTCTACTGTACAGCCAATTCATAGCTTCTGCTGTGGGAGCTTTTTAATAAATCCTTGAGAAAAGAAAAAAAGTGGAGTGTTGTTGTGGCCATTTTATAGATAACTAAAGTAAGGCTTAAAGCATGGGGATGTAAGTTAAGGTGCATGGCTACGCCCTGTTTACTCCGGAGTCCTGGCCCAGTGCTCTTTCCACTACCAGGCCAGTGACTTTGGTTTCCTTAAGTAGGTGACTTGAACCTGTAAAAGTCTGGCTTCAGTTTTTTTTTTTTTCCTGTGTTTTATTTATTTACTTAAAGTGGGCCCCACACTCAATGTGGGGCATGAAATCATGACCCTGAGCTCAAAAAATGGGGTGTTGACTGAAATTACTGACTGAACCAGCCCGATGACCCTGGCCTTGGTTGTCTGAATCTCCATGCCTCAGCTTCTATCTAGTTGCGTTCTTATAAAGTCCTACGACCAGAGGCTGAGCACCCAGGCCTTTGGCCAGTCCTCACCTCATTCTTCTATTCTGTACACATGGCACATACGCCCTTGTTTCCTGCTCCTTGAGAAGAGACACAGTGCCTTCCCTGCACAAATGCAAAGGTAGTAGCACAGCACATTATTTTTCTTATAGGCATGAGAATAATAGTATCTTTGTTCCTTGGTTCTCACAGATGGAGTCCTGTAGACTTACTTAAGTTCATGATTATCATCCACCTTGAGAGCTTCATCAAAATTGGCTCTCTACCAGAAACACATTGTTTAGGGATCACAGTAGTTGCTGGTGATGATTTAGAAGGAGGGAAAAGATCAGGCTCCTGAACCCAGGGCCCTTCCTGCCTAAAACTGTGGGTCCATAAAAAGGTTTATACAGATTACTCAGAAATAGAACAAAGATCTCTGAAAGGGGATGCTTTCTGGAAAGAGACTGCCAATGTGGTTTATAGAAAGGCCTAGAAAGAATGGTATTTGGAGGGGGTGATTACAGGGTTGTGGATGCTCAGAGGGGATGGAGCTTCTAGTTGGAGCACACAAAGGAACTCTAATCCCTGAATTCAAAACCAAAGCAGAGCACTTAGAAACCTTAAGAGAAGGACCTAAAAGAAGGGGCCGAAAAACAGGAAAAGAAGCCAAATCATTGGCTGTTGTTAGATGTTGAAGCAAGAAAGTAAGGATAAGATAATTAGTTTGGTTGGGAGAAAAAGTTAGGAAGCTGGTGGCAAAATTTGTAGTGACTGAGTATTGAATGCAAGTTGACACATAACTTTAATTATATCGCTCTGTTATTTGTTACTCCATTATTACCATCCTTTTTTATTTAGTAACTGAATAATGAGAGAGAGAGTTGATATTGATGAAGACCTTCCAGCCGAAATATTTATCACGGGACCCAACTTTCTTGGAATAGGTGTCAGGAAACGTAGATTCACAAAAGAAAATTTCATATTTGTGAGGACAGTGTAAGTATTTGGCTTTTATTTATGTTCTCACACGCTACACAAATAGGTTTTCTGTCCAGTGTGTTGGAATTTATGCTGCGGAGTCTTATTACAATATTGTAAATTGAACCATGTATGAATTTTCCTCTGGAAATACCATTATTTTTCCTGCATGTTCACCTCAGCCAGACACTTTAAAACCTTTGAGTCAAAAAGGTGTTGTCTGAATTAATTATGTATTTGTTCTGAAAGAAATATTTGCTGACTGGCATGGATTGGAATAATGATTATTAAGGAATTTAATTCGTTTGACAAATTGCAGATTGCCAGAGTTACAAGACTCGCACTATAGAAAATAAATCGTCTCCTTTGCAAGGTCGGCTTGGTGGGTGACACCTAGAATCTGTGTTTCGTCTCCAGGGGACTGTGCATCGGGCCAGACTCTCTGGGCTGACCACCCCTAGAACTAAAAAATCTGACCCTGCCTTTCTGTGACCACAAAACAGGTGCCTTTATATACAGTGTCTGCTTGCTTCCAAACCCCATGGCTCTTGGGAACCTTCAGGAGTGGGGCAAGTTGTCCTCAGCTGCCATTTAGAGGCAGCCTTTTGCTCTGTGCCCAGCAGGTGGATCCAGCCTTCTTTCCCGTGGACTCGCTCTGTGTTCCCAATACTCCAGCCAAGCCAGTGTACTCAGTCACCTCTGTGTCCTTTCCTGGCTCCCTTTCTGACATCTCTTCTTCGTGGAGTGGCCTGCTCCTGTCTTTTGTTCCTGTCTGAATCCCATTCATTATTCCAGGTCCAGGGTACACCTGTCTGTCTCAGACCATTACCTCAGACCCCTTGACCTGAAGAGCCCACCATACCTTCTGCCTCCAGTGTCTAGTTCTTGGGTCTCAGCAAAAGGCAGTGTACACTGATAGTGAAGGGCATAGGTTCAAATCCTGCCACTAAACAGTCACATGACCACTAGCTAGTCCCTTAGTCTTCATGCTTCAGGTTCCCCACTGGCAAAATGGTGATGAAACTAGTTACCTCATAGGGTTTTATGAAGAGTCCATTAGTTACCATTTTGTAAAGTGCTTAGATCAGTGCCTGATGTACAGGAGGATTACTATGCTAAATCAAATAAAATCCTGATAATATGACCATCTGGTACTAAGGGTCTAGTTGGTTGATTTGGGCTTATATTTGTTTTTTTCATCTGCTTGTAAGCTGCTTGAGGGCCAGCCAACCTCGTGCTTCTGTGTAACTCCCTCCATACTTAACACTACTGTGCACACCAGCCATTGTTAAGGGAGAGAGTAGATGGGGAGCAGGGCCCTGACTAGGGAGAGCTCTGGCTCCTGCAAACAGACATGTGCCACCTGCATTTAGTGTGCTCCAGTGCATACAACGTATTCAAAGGATGGACCCAAAAGGATAACCTCATTAGGGAAGAACCCTAAGAGAGAATAGAAGAGAAAGCCCTGAGTCTGCAGAAGATTTAGTATGATGATTTTCTGTTTGCTTATCTCTCTTCCTTTGGAAGAGTGTCTCCACTTGGTTTGAAGGTTCCTTTGTTTGAGTGTATTTACAGAGTCCAGCACAGTCACATAGTATGGAGCCCCCAGTCAGAACAGAGGTGCCAGTTTGTCACCGCCTTCTTCTGGGCATCCACTGCACACTCTTTCTGCCTCTTGTAGAACCTAGGGCAGTTACTCATCAGATATGAATCTTTCTCCTACACCCAATTTTGAAAACTTGGATTGCTTCCCTCAACTCCTGAATTAGATGCCTGAAGTGATGTAGTCATGGAGTCCCTGCTTTGTAACATTCAGAATAGTGTAACTCAACCTGTTCTCAAGAAGCCTGACATCTGGCCAAATGACAATTAAATAATAATAAATCAGGAAGTAGTTAATTAACAGTACAAGATAGTAAAGACAATACATACTGTATAAGTTTGTGGGGAGAGAACCACCCCCCAAGCCCCTTGTGGGCTGGAGTGTTCCAGGGAAGGGTTCCTGGCACGGCAAAGATTCCTATGTTTATAATTTGGCTTTATTTGAAAACTTCACAATTTACCAGTTGGGAGGAAGCCAAGCCCAAACAAAATCTGTATGCAATTCAAACTCAGGTATACTGCAGGCCGAAGTGCCTTTGCTTTTCAAAATGTGCATTTTATAAGTCTGGTGAGTTTGGTGCCAATGAAGAAATACCGAATGCAATTTTAAAAGATTTTAAAAATGCAACCATAGCATCAGCCAGTGGACCCCGTTGTCATAGATACAGCAGAATGGGCTCAGGCCTGGGCTTCTAGGGCCTCCTGCCTCTGGCTGCCATGAGCTTAGGCTGTTGGGTGGACATTGTTTCATGGCATGTTTCCTTTCTATCTCAGGAATTGGGATATCTGGCCCAGACATGCAGATATGTGTACTTATTTGTCAGTAGGAAGAAATAGTGGGAGGTGGGTAGAGGTGTTTAATTGATAGTGATACCACTCAGATCTTCAGAAAGCAATTTTACTGTTTCTTGTTTATGTGATTCATTTTCCTAGCTAAATTACCATTTCCTTGATGGTATGTCATGTCCCTATGAAGAATGGGAGCAGATACCTGGTGCCTCCTTTCTCTCTTCTGTACATTCCCATCTATTCCGGTGGTTTTGGGTACCCATCTGTACTCTAGCAACTGCCACCTCTAGCCCAGGTCCTTCTCCCAGGCTCTAGATCCTTATTTTGAGTGTTTCTTCCTCACCTTCCTCATGCTCATCATTGCCCCAGCTCCAGGCTGCCCTCTCCTTGCATTTCCTACTGCAGATGGTAGCACAGCCTTGGCTCTGAGCCTAGAGTCAGCCTGTTTTCCTCTGGCCCCTCCCCTCCTCCACTTATCACATCCATGTGGGTCCCTGGGTCCTGGCATTTCCGGGTTCATTTCAAATCCTTCTCCTTTTTTCCAGGCCTGACTCTTCTCTCTCAGCCCAGGTCCTCATGATTTTGCCCGAACCAATTATACAGGTGTCCTGATGGATCACTCTCTTTCTGTCCTCCACATGTCACCTGGGTCCCCATCACGACACATAGATAGGCTCCAATAATTGTCATGGTTTGAGAACCCTGGATGACTCCTCATGGCCAGAGGAGGAAGCCCCTGTATTTCTTATCAGAGCCTTTGATATGCTCCAGAGTCAGACCTCTGGTTTTCTGTCGAACCTTGTCTCTAGCATCCTCTGTGTTCTAGCCACACTTGACTTTTTTACCTTTCCCTAGACAAGCCAGGTGTGCTATAGCCTTTATTGCTTTAGATCGTGTTATTGGTCTACCCAGCTCTGACATCCCTTCTCTGTGAAGCTAGGAACCCAGACCACAGCCCACCACAGCACCTGCCATGCTACATGGCGATCTCCTGCTCGTCTGTTGGCCTGTTGGCAGAAGTGAACTTCCCAAAGGCTGATACTGAATCTTTGTATTCCTAATGCCTGGTTCATGGTAGGCCTCAGGTTATTGCTGTAGGGATGGTTAGAAGGATGGAAGGAGGGATGACTGGAAGGAAGGAGAGAAGGAAGGGAGGGAGGGAGAGGGAAAAGGGAAAAAATGGAAGAAGGAATCAATGAATGGCATCTAGAATCCTAGTGTATTCCCTATGGAGGCATTCCGTTCTGTCTTCTGATGCCTAAGGTGCCATATCCTTTTTTAATTTCTTGCTTCAAAGCTAACCAGGGGCGCTGGCACATAGTAGGCTCTTAGTAAGTATTTGCAGGTTGACATATGTTTGTGGAAAATGATTCTGGAATTCTCAGGCTGTAAAAAAAATAGGCAACTGGTTGATATTCTGACTGTTTATAAATTAAAGATTTTGTTTGTCGTCTTTTTAAAAAATAGTGCATTTGCTGGGTTACTTGTGGTGGAAACAGTCTGCCTGCATCAGACATTAGTAGCTCCTATTTTTCAAAAAATCCACTTAGGAAAAACTAAAGGAAATCATTTAGTAAACAGCTGGAAACTCTACCTCACACATGGACCTGCTTTTTGACTTAATGTTGAGGCCCTGCAAAGTTGAAATGGGCAGGTCCCTTTGGAAAATAAGGCAATGAACATAAAAAAGAGAAAAAGCATTCCATTTCTTCCTGAATTTAAAAGGCAGTGCAACTGAATTATTTGTTTACTTTTTATTACCATATTGATGTTTACATTTTGTAGCTATGGTGATGGAGCAGTCCCACAGTGAGAGAGGAGCAGTAAAACGTTTCCCCATGGTAGGACCATAGCAAATCAAAGAGACCCTGAGGATGGTGGAGGTCTGGGCCAGCTACCTTTACTGATTTTTCTGAAGCTTCTAATTTAGCTCACAAAGCAAAGCTGGCAAGGAAATTCTGGATGAGGTTCCCAGGCGAGGATTGTAACGAGCATAAAATCAACCCGCATTAATCTCACCCTTTAATGATCTATGTATAGTAATCTAACATTGCATTTTATTTCTCTTCTTCTGTCCTTGGCTGAAGGCAGCCTGCTGGGCTCCCGCTTGCTCAGGCTTTCTGATAAATGTCAAGGCATCTTTTTGGAGCTGGCACATAGTTAGACAGCTAAGAAGTCACATATTTCCTCCAAGTCATCCTCTTTCCCAAGGATATGGCTCCATGTTGAGGATAAAGCCTGGTGTACATTCTGCACAGAACAAACGCTATTAACCTAGAGGAAAGCTGACATTTCTGCAGCCTGCCGCAGTGTTGGTATTTTATTTGCTTCCCCTGGGGCCTGACCATATCCTGCCTCTTCCTCGTGATGTGCTCAGGTGAAGCTTGAATGCCGTGTACAGGTTTTCTAACAGGTTACGGAAGAAAGAGATTTCATTTAGAGTCCTAGGATGGAGGGAGCGAAGAGCATCTGCCACCTTAAATTGATTAGGACAGTGCATTTGCAGGCAGGACCCACAGTTGGGGCTTTCTCATCAGTTATGGGAAATGGTCGGGCAAATCATTTGGAAAAAAATACAATAAATCCACAACTCTCTCAGAGCCATTTATATATTATATTTTGCTTTCAACATCGAGAGAGAAAAATCATGTTTTAAGGCTTATTAAAATGTTACCCATATAGATAGTTTTAAAAGATAATTTATATTAGCACTGGTGCGTAACCTTTTAAATTAATATTTCAGGACTGTGACAAGAGTTCAGTAATCCCTGGTAGTATATTATCTGACTGTTCCACTGAGAAATTAGCACTTAGGGACTAAGGTATAAAATTGAAAAATCTAACCCATTTGGTAGTCTGTTCTCAGTTCCTAGAGCCTTCTTAAATAGAAAGCCTATTAGTGTGAGAATTCTGATTTCTGGAATCAAATCTGTTTTAGGTCATTATGGAGTTTTATATAGAAAGGCCTGTGCCGCCTCACAACACGTTGAAGTCTTAAAAGTAGGCAGACTATTGATTTTTAGCAAGAGTTTTACTGCCCCAGACACTGAAGAATGATTCTCATGACTAAAATTTATAGGTTATTAAGGAGAAGAATGCAGGAAAAAGACTAGTTGGAAGATTCACAAAATTAGCTCATTTTGTTCGTTAGAATTCACTTAGCACTTTTTCCTGAAATATAGATATATCTGAGTCTGAAAAGGGCTCTTTGGTTACATGGTAAATTTATATAGATCAAAAATATACTGGAATTATATTTTAACCCACAAGGACACAATCACTTTTTGGAGGTTTGCAAAGAAAAAGCAAAGCAATTTTTTTTTTTTTTTTTTTTTTTTTTTAGAAACCTAATTCATCGAAAAGATCAGGGTTGGCAGATCTGGCCACTGGCTGACTTTTTCCACTTGGAAAAAAAAAATCTGTTCAGCCCAAACTAAATAGATAGATTACAGAAAGCTCTTTATAGTTTAGGTGCGTATTTAATACAGTGTTTTGTTTTACAATAATCAGATTTTGTGCCTCGGTTTAGAACAGAACCTTTGTGAATCCTTTGGGGGTTTTATTCTGTCTTGTGGCCTTCAGGGGTAATGTGTAGATTATTGGAAAGGCAGTTCTGTGAAAGCAATGGGTATATTCTTCATCCCACGTGGGTTAAAAATATAAAATGTGTCTTCTACCGGAGATAGTGCTGTATAGGACAAAGCACTTCACTAGGAAGATTAGAAAGGGCATCTTGTCTCAGTTCCATCACAGAGCTAATGTGACTCTGGACCCTCTGAGCCTCATTTCTTCATCTGTGAAATGGGAACCATGACAGGCATGATGCCTTCATCAAACTCATCCTCAGACTGTAATCCAGCCTCCCCCATCCAGGGATCACATATGGTGTGTGCACAGCAACCAGGAAGGTACCAGCCCCACAGCACCTGTCCCCAGGAGCTGAGGTTTGCTTGGTTCTCAGGGCAGTAGACGTGAGGATGAGATTGCATCGTCTATATGAAAGTGCTTTTAAAAGTACATTGATATAAGAACCTAAGCGTGTAAAAAAAAAAAAAAGAACCTAAGCATGTAACAATTTCCAGTTTTAAAAAGTATATATTTGTATTCAATACCAGACATACAGAAAATATTTCGCAAATATTTGTTGTGTGAGTGAGTTTATATATCCAAATTAGTATTGTCTTCTTCAAGTAGGCCCCTATAAGGTGCTGCTCAGAGTTCCGTTTTCACATCAGGGTTTTGTGCTCACACCTCCAGGGGTCTGCAACAGCTTGTGAAGGGCTCTTGGCTTTGCTGCATGCCGTTTCTTCAGCCTGTGTCTTCACAGCTGCCAGACAGAGCTTCCTCAAGTGCAAGCCCGAGCAAGTGGGTTTGCTCCAGCCAGCAGGGGAGTGGGGTGTTGAAACCTCCCCGGGGCGGGGAGGCTGCCCCAGCCCTATTAAAATGAGGTTCGCCCCCCCCCCACCCCCCCCCACCCCCGCTCCTCAGCCTGGGACACAGGGCCATGTATTTTCAGATTGTGCTAGCTTTCTAGTTTTCTCCTCCTATATGTTCTTCTCTCCAGGCCAGCTGGAGCTACTTGAATTTCCCAAAAGTGCTGGTCTCCTGCTTTCACACCTGCTTTCCTTTTTGCCCAGGATGCTCTCTCTGAACTTGTTCTTCCTTCAGGAAGGGACTCAAGTGCCACTTCTTCCTCCTGAAAACCCTTGCATCCCCTCTTCCAACTAAGTCTGGGGTTCCCTATCTCTCACGGACAGCCTTACCATGTTGTACTGTAACTTTTGGTCTCTGTGTCTGCTTCCTTGCTGGAATCTGAGATTATTGAGAGTAGGATTACTGGGCTTTCATTTCTCCCCATCCCACCTCACCAGGAAGCACACCATAGACTCTCGGTAGACATTTGTTGGGCAGGTGGGTAGACTGATGAGTGGAGACCCATGAGCTCCCAGTCCCGCTTTGTAACTTCTAGCATATCCATTGTCAGGAGTGAAGGGCAGTGTAAAGATTAGGGTCTGCATGCATATTCTATTAAAATTGTGAGTAATCCTGGGTTCTTTCTACTCTTCTTCTAGCAAAACTCCAGAGGTTTTATAAAGACAAGAGAGTCTGGCTCAAGAACATTTAACCTGGTCCCATCTTCCCAGGGGCTCTCAGAGCTGAGGGTAGATAAGGCTAAGTCTTGGAGTATATCATCAGGTAAAGGAAGGCACCCTGAGTGGAGCTGTGGGGTATCTCAGTGGCTACAGGAGAAGGGAGGAGGAGAGAGTACCACACCAGGCATGTGGTGATTGTGTGTGGGCTGATGTAAATGTGATTTCCTTGCCACACCTCTCTCTGCTGCTTCCCATACCAGCACCCACAGAGTGACCCTTCCTCAGGGCTCCTCTTTAACTGTGAGCAAGACAGAGACAGTAGGCAAGGGCCTTTAGAATCTCAGTGACTGTGGGAGAGGGCACAGAAAACCAAGAAACCCCTGGTCTGAGCAGCAGGGAAGTTCAAGGAAAGCCACTGCCAAGATGCACTGTGGCTCAGCATCTGCCAGCAGTCACCATCATTCCAGCTGCGTGTGTGCTGCTTTAGGAAGCCTCATAAATCTGGTGATTTAATTACACTAAATTACTTAATCAGAGAACTTTTTATGCTACAAATTATTACTTTAATAAACCAGAGAGAATAAAGAAAAATTTCTTGAAATATCTTTGCCACATCAGTCTAGGCATCCATTTTCAATTTAATAACTAATAGCAGAGGAGATTGAAATAGATGTTATTACAGATTTTTACAAGGCAAAATATATTTAAGCAGGATCAGAAGGTTAATTAAAATTATGGTTGGGTCTTGTCATTACCCTGCCACTCTTTTTCTTCTGCACGGTTGCTCCGAGTTGAGCGTCTGTTTGATAAAAATGCTTAAAATGGAATCCTCATTTAAAAGGGAATTATACTCAGTATTATTTCTGAGCCTGATCTCATATACCTACGTCGGAAATAAATGCATAATTAACCCTTTTTCATGATAAATTAACATTCATTTTCCTAGGATTAGTAGGAAATAGCATAATACAGGGCAGGGTTTGCCTTCTTTGGAACAGTCCCGGGGGACCTCTAACATTCTTAAAGGATTAGTGAAGCCTGTGATTCATTGTGTATCTGTGTACAGGAGAATAGGATGCAGTTCCTGACTGGCAGGGACAGAGGGTTTCCTAATTGACAGCTTTTATGGTGAAACATAGAAAGATTAGCCTACAAGAACTGTGAGGATGACTTTGGAGCCCTAGCCAGGGTATGTTATCAAAAAGAAGTGTCCTGTGAATATTTAAAATTAAAAATGAATTCTCCCAGGACTCTCAGACATCAAGTTAGAACAGCCGTGGAAATCGAGGTCCCTGGAGAACAGATAAGCTTTCAGGAGAAGCTCTTTGTCTGGTGCCTTCTCGTCTAAACTCATTGGGGTTTCTTGCTTATCTGAGCTCAGTTTTATCAGCTGAGAGGTTTGCATTTTACAGAAACAGTATAGTTTGTTTCATTTGACTTATTAAGATCAGGATGGAAAAATCAGGGGCCTTTTGGAGAGTAGAATTCTGAGCCTCCCTGAGTCCATACTCAAAATTCCTAAAGCCTGATGAACAAAGATAAGTTGCTATCGAATATGTACTGAGCGCCCCAAAGTCACAGGTAGGGAGCCTGCATTTTAAGTGTCTAAGGGCAGGATTTCAGGAAAGGAGAGGGTAAAAAACATTCCTGCTACTACAGTCAATAACAGGGTATAGAATTCTTTTGATTTGGCTCCAAAGACAGGAGTTAGAAGGGCGGATGGAGCCACCATCTGTTGAGTGGTTACCATGTCCAGGTCACATTCCAGGCATTTAATGTGAATTATCTCAATAGAGAACTTAAAAGTAAAGAGTGAGACACTTTTGAGCCATATAACCCAGAGAGAGGATGAGGCTGACCCTTCCCCTTCCTATTCAGTGCCACCTACCAAGTTAGATGCTAAAAAAAAGTTAAAGATTCTCCTCCTCTATTTATCAAGACAGGCTCAGTGTCATCTTGTAAATGGCCCTGGTGACTTTCTCCCCATCCTGACTGTAAAGGGAGCTTATTAGAGACCTTTGATTAGCAGGTGATTAAGATCAGCTCTGTGAGAAGGAGCTTTTTATTTCACTTTTTAAAGTTTAGATTCCCAGAGAGTCTTTGGAAGGCAAAGAGTGAAATATACTGGTCAGACCAGGGAGGACTTGGGTGATCTCGGGGATGCTGGGTGAGTTGTTAGTGATCCTAGAGGTAGTCCCTTGTCCTGAAGTTGGAGGCAGGGCTCCATGGTGGCAAGGGCAACCAGTGAAGGGAGCTATGTGTGAAGTGACTAGGGGAAGGAGGCACGGTCAAGGAATGGGGACCAGCCCCCTTGCCAGCAGCCATGAAGCTACCACTCATTTCCCAGGGGCAAGGTACACTTAACTGCCCCATCTGGAGCCTGTGTCTAAATACCACTTAGGGTTTTGTTTTCAAAGGGAAGCTATTGAAGTACTCTGAAGTACCGAGCGATTGTTTACATAGCAGAGTCATTGTGGGTTTTATTTTTGAAAGAAAATCTGGTACACATATAATCTGCATGCTGCATGTGGATGGCTTCAAGAAACAGTTGGATCAAATAAAAGTAATGATGAATAAAACAACTCTAGCAGCAGCCAATACACATGAAAGATTCAACACCAGCCCCACAGCTTCTGCCCAACAGACAATGGAAGGGAGGCTCTCGGGGGACCTTAAGAGAATTCCTTGCCCAGCCCCCACAAGCTTGCCCTGCCACACCATTGGTCAGAGGCCCCCTGAGGGCTTGAATGTTTACTTCCACAGCCTAGCACCCACACATTTCCTTCAGAGACCAGAACCAAGGGTGACACAACAGCAGGTAGACATTTGGGGAAGGAAATAGCAGACCCAGAAGGATACTGGGCCAGGGCCACCCAGTGTGGGAACTGGTTACACATGCTGTGGAAACATGTGTGCTTTGGCCCTGTTATAAACTTCAGGTTTTCCTCTGCTTTGTCCTCAGTCTTCTCCTGAGACCCGTGTTAATGGTAACCTGGCTAGGGTGCACTGGCACCCAGCCTCCTCCAGAAGGCAAGCTCAGGAGGCAGGGATTTTTCACTTCATCTGTCAAACTTTTTGTCCTATTCCAAGTGCCTAGGAGAGTTCCTCATGCTTTACTAAATCAATAATTGTTTATTGACAGTTGAACTTGCCTGTCTCACCTAAAAAAAAATCTATGAGGTTTTTGATGATTTACTCTTAATAGAATTAAGAATTTCATGAGAGGACTGAATTTTGCTCCTGACCTGAAGGTTAACTCTCATGGGTGTTTTGTAGCAGGCCTACAAAGACAGGAGTTTGAAGGGCGGATGGAGCCTTTCAAACCCTAGGATTTGGGTTATAACCCAGGTTTTCTCTAAGCGTGGCCTGGTCACTTAGAATGCTGGATAAAAATGCTGATTCTTGGGATCCACTCTAGACTCAGTACTTCAGACTATCTGAAGCTGGGAATCTTCATTTTAAACTCAGGCTGTCTGGATTGTTCTGCTCAGTAAAGTCAGAGCTTGGTCTTTGGGTGGTGCCAACTGAGAATCTAACAAAGAAACTGGGAAGAAAAAAAAAATGACTTTGGTCACAACTGATTTTAAAAATGAACTCATTCAGCATTCAGCAGGCGTCATGTACCAGGCATTGGGCCAAACGTGCAGGGATTTTAAGAGGATTGAGATAGTTTCTATCCACAACAAATTTAGGATCTGGCCAGGGAGAGATGACAGGAGGAGAGATAATATGACATAGAGAGTAAGAGGGTACATCAGATAAAGCACTACAGTTGTTCAGGGGAGAGAAGGACAGAGAGAAAGGAGCAAAGGGAAGCCCTCACAGAGCTGGAGCTGGACGTGTGACGATTCATAGGCATCCCAGTTGGTGATGTTGGGGAGAGCAAGCTCAAGTTCGAGGGATTTCTTGGCCAAAGTATTGATACAGAAAAGGCTTGAAAGTCTGATGTCAGGGAGGGAAAGTCCATGAAGAAGTAGACATTTGACTATTTTCTGCTAATTGAAGGTTAAGGAAAATAAGGTCTGAGAAAGTGCTGTTGGACTTGAGGTTAAGGAGATTGTTGAGATCCCCTAAGAGAGAGAGTTCCTTGGTGAATTTTGGTGAGAGCAGAGTTTAAGGCTGATGAGGAGAGGAGGAGCCAAGTGGAGGCTCTTCTCTTCCTGACTCCAGGGTGTGATGGTGGGAAGTTAGGAGTAGGTGGCAATTTGGGGATTGATGGGGAGGTGTTTTTGGAGAAGGAGGCCTGGATGTGTTTATGTGCAGAGAGAGAGATGTAGTAAAGATGTCAGAAATAAGTGACGTGGCCCCCCAGAACAAGTATGGTTGTGGGAGTGTAGTGAGTGTAAATGGCCACAAGATCCTCTGTTTGTCTCTCTTTGTCTCTCGTGTGTGTGTGTGTGTGAGAGAGAGAGAGAGAGAGAGAGAGAGACCAAGACCAAGACCAAGACCAAGGCAGTGTTGGAGACCTCGACACATATACAGTGAGTTCCAGAATTGTTTCCTGGGCTGGGAGAGTAACAGTAATCCCGCAGACTTCTCCTGGTTAGAAGTGATTTCTGAAACCAAGGGAAGTACAATTAAGGACCATGGTTGGATAGCTGATCCGCCTTACCATGTGAGAGAGCAGATAGTATAATTCATGTGGGTTATGGTCTGGCATTGTGATTGAGCCAGACTGTCCCTCTTGGGATATCCTCAGTGTTCTAAGGGGAAAAAATGGGCCACATATTTTAGGAGTATGTCAAGTAATTCCTTATGCACAACAGAAGGATAGATGAGTGATAAAAACCAGTACTGTGCAACACAGAATCACCTTATGCTATTTTGAGCGTTCCTGGATAGTTTTGAGGATGAGGATGTGTCGAAAGCAGGTCAAGATACTCAGGATAGTACCACCAAAGAAACTTAGACTCTCATTTATTCAGAGCACTTCAGACTCAGAGATTTCAGGATGAAAAGTTCTTAAAAGCTTGGCATTTCCAGAGAATACAAAGTCTGAAGGACGGCTATAAAATTCAATAGCATGTTATTAAGAACTGTCTGTCCCTTGCAAGGTAGAATGAGAAAGTACACTATTGGAAAGTAGTGCTGGTAATATACTTTAAAAAAGAAAAAAACAACAGTTTTTACAAGAAACTTACAAAAATTGTGTACAAATGATTTCATGAGTTCAGAACAAAATGCACCTTTCCGACCATGGTCATTGGGAAGAAAATGAGGGCTGGTTTCAGAGGGAGGGCAGGGTCTGGTCGGGCTTAATCTCTGCTGAAGGTAACACTGGGTTGCTGCTATTTGAAAGTGGAGTAAAGATCTTATTTTTCAAGTGCAAATCGTATTTGACTTTAATAGTATGAATTCTGTCGAGTAGTCCATAGAATAAATTTGCACACAGTTTAACATAACACGAGTACATTAAATAGGATTTGGCATTAAAAGACCCAACACCAAATGGGAATCCGAAAATGAATGCCCACATTCTCCCCAGAAGACCATTCACCCTGAGGCCTTGGCCATTAATTGAACTGGATGAGGAAGCCACTGGGGCAGCTGTCGGGAGCTTATTTGATTTGTGAATAAACAATGCCTTCATTTTAAATGCTGTTCACTCTTACCCAAACCAAAGCAGAACCGAGAGCATAAAAGAGACTAATTGGTTACACAAAAACTACTGAAAAACAAAACAATTTGAGATTTTTTTGGGGGGGTCAGCAGTGGATTTTTATTTAAAGGAAAAGGCAGAGCAGAGATGCTGCTAATTTTTAAGCCAGTGGATGGTACTAAGCCCCAGGTCATGTCTTGCTGTTAATTGATACCGTGCATTCAGACATGCAGTAATGAGGAGTTGGGGTATGACAGGCTTTCTGGTAGAGTCTAATCTTTGGGCTAGTCAGCCTGAATTAGCCAGCATTCTGTCTGTGGCATACAGGACCACTGTGACAAGGAAGGCTGAGAAGAGTGGTGTCCTTTGTTGGTCCCCCTTGGGGAAGCGAGAGGCCAGGTTCTCCTGACTTAGTGCTGTGACAGACCTCTTGGAGAGTGGGAATGGTGTCAGCTGAAAAGAAACACTGGGGGCGGGGGGGCGGGGGCTCAGTGAGAGCATTTATGGAGTGTGCATAGCAAGGGCTTGTTGGCATTGCACAAGGTCTGGTGGCATTGGATGTCTGGTGTCTCCCTGGTACTTGAGAGACTGATTAAACTTGAGGACACAGACCCTTGGGGATTCACATGACTTAGAATCCCTAAATGAATAGGGCCACAGGAAGGAAATCTGTGGCCAATGTTTGTGAAGAGTGTGAGATTGTGGCTCATCTAGATCCCCCTCCCCCCATGACTTGCAAATTTACCAGGTGCATTCCCATCTGAAAAGGGAACGTGGAAGAACCAAGATCATGGTGGGGGCCATGGGCTTTGGGTTCTGTAGACCTGCCTTAGGCCATCTGATACTGGGGCAGCCAGGCAGCAGTGCCTGTGGGGAGGGAGGTCTCATGGGAGAGGCAAAGGCATGTTTCCAAGGAGCAAATTGTATTTATTCATGAATTCGCATGAATTTCAAGATGCTGCTTAGAGTGTGCACTTAGCAACTGACAACCCAAGATGAAATGGGCCTTGAAGGCACCATAGTGACACTGGAAATCTGAGTCTGTGGATAAATTGTTTTCCAACAATGTCTTCAACGTGTGGAGAACAAATAGGTTGTCTGTGGTGTGCTCTGGCCTCTGGTGTTTCTTGTTCAAGTTCTTGGCATGTGAATGCTTAGGGAACACTGGATCCAAACAAGAGCAGTTGATATGGATAGAAATGAGGAAGAAAATGTTAGGCTGAGTGGCCCATGAGGTTTTTCTTCTCCTCAAATCATATGTGTTAATGGAGCATGGGGTTATGCCCTACTCGTAGATTTTTATGGTATTTTCTTTCCTAAAGAACCAGTGGATAACTAGAGGTGTTTAGTGACCTTCTTTATGAGTGGATTCCTCTTATGGGTCATTACATTGATTTTCCTCATCTAGGCCTGGGGAGATTAAGAGCAGGGCACTTGGCCTTTCCCACACTGTGGATCAGGGGTTGCCTGCCAGCAGCAGCAGATGACACTACAATGGTCTGCAGCCTTGTGACCATCACAGTGAGGAGTGGCTGTCTTCCCATCCTCCTGTTCTACACACAGTATATTTGCTTTTTTTGGTAAAATGGGAGATCCAGACCCCAAATCTGTCTTTACAGGTCTAGTCACTGTCTATCCAACAAAGGCATGCACAGCCCTCAAAAGGAAATCTCCTCTAAGTCAATGTTTATAAAGTTTTGTAAACAACTCAGATATAATTTACATACCATAGAGTCACCCATTAAAGTGCTTTCTAGTATATTCACAAGTTCATGCAGCCATCCTCTGGACAATGGGATAATTGTCTTTTTAAAAATCTATTTTGATAATTGACCGTTTTCACCATGGGATTTTTGCTTTCTTGTGTGCTTCTTCCATTAAATGAAGTGCCCATGGTTGTGTGTGCGTGTGTGTGTGTGTGTGTGTGTGTGCACATTCTCCAGAGCCTCTGCAGATGAATTTCTTTTGAATGGACTCTGAGGCCTACCACATGAGCTCGGCAAGAGAGCCCAGAGCCAGCTGAACTTGGGAAGTCCTGCTTGGGAAGCCAGCATCGCTGGGAGGCCATCTGGGCTGCCCCAGCTTCCCAGCCACCTCCTGACCACCATTAACACAGTGCTCCAGCTGGTGGGGAAATACATGCTCTGAGCTCTGAGACTAGAGTTAATGCAAATCTCGTAGGATCTCTGATCTCTGGCCTCTTTCTACCTAGACCTCAGGTCCCTGCTCTTCTCTGCCTTGCCCTCCTCCTATTCAGATCCATGAATTGGGCCAGACTACGCCTGGCTGCATAGACTCCAGTTCCAACGACCGCTGGTTAACCAGTCTTGGCACCTTTGGATTCTGGGAGAGCTGGTAAAACACGATGTGGTCAGCATTTGGGATAATCCCCAAAAACAAAATCAGGAAAGATAATCCTGCTCAGAAACCTTGAGCCATCCTGTCTCTCTGGTTACCTGTGCCATCTTGCCCAGAATCCTCCTGAGAAGGAGACATGAGTCCCAGGTGTGCCCTGGTTTCTACTCTTGCATGGATTTCCTTTGAGGAGGTGAGCAGTAAATTAAGATCCTATAACCAAAGAATTAATAATGCATTGTGGTTATTGACAGGTGTTCTCCTTTCTGAGCATTAAGGAACCCACCCTGGTTTGTGTAGAATTTAATGTGGCACGTGAGTGGCTCTTCAGATCTATTCATGGCTGTGTGCCTGGTGGTCCCCGCCACTTGGGGGTTGTCTAAATGCATGATTTGTTAAAGGCAATATATCCTTTTGTGAAATCTACATTGCCCATTAATTGGTCATTGATCTCCAGCCCATTTAGGACGGTTATTCTTACAGATAATTGTATGCCTTTGTCATGTTGTATAACACTGGATCTTAGTTTATTGCTTGTGGATTATGGTTTCATCCCAGGCACTTGAATGATGCCTAATGATTTCTTACTGACATTCATCTAGCAAATATTCCTTGAACATCTACTGTGAGTGAGATGAAACGCCACGCATGTGATACACAGAGATGGATAAATTACGTTTGCTGCCTGCCAGGCATTTGCTGCCTGCCAGGCATGAGACCTACACCCAGATAAACTATGGTGGGAAAAGTGCTAATAAGCATCCTCCTTCTATAGTATTGGTCAGAATGTAAAATGGTTAACAGCAGTTTGGGCGAGTCATTTGATAATATCTTTTAAAGTTAAAAAATATCCTTTCCTTCGATCCTGCCATCCTCTTTCGAGGAATTTGGTATATGAACATGTGGTTCTCCACGACATGAATTCTGGCATGTTTACTGCAACATGACTTGTAACAATAAGTAATAAAAGCCCAAAGCCGGGATCCCTGGGTGGCGCCGCGGTTTGGCGCCTGCCTTTGGCCCAGGGCGCGATCCTGGAGACCCCGGATCAAATCCCACGTCGGGCTCCCGGTGCATGGAGCCTGCTTCTCCCTCTGCCTGTGTCTCTGCCTCTCTCTCTCTCCCTCTGTTACTATCATAAATAAATAAAAATTAAAAAAAAATAAAAGCCAAAAACCAAAAATCTTTTATGTCCAGCAATGGGGTCGGGGGAGGGGGAGAAGCGAGGAATAAGTGACAGTTCTTACAAGGGGGTACAATGAGGTCGGTCGTGTGGATGAGACAGTTCTGTATGTTGTCCAGGGAACATGCCCCTGGCAGACTGGCTAGTGAAAAAAAAGAAGCAAATTTCACATGATTTCTGTTTTTGTAAAGAAAACAAATTCTTTATGTTGGAGTCTTTATGGTTTAGCTATTGATGGGAGATGGGATTAATTACTAATTTAGGTGATTAGTAGGTTGCAGAATTGCTGGCGACCTTTACTTTTTCTTTTCTGAACTTGACCTAAGAGCCACTCTGGTGGGTGGGAGGAGGGGGGAGGATGTGCTGTCCCCTTGGCCCTCTGCATGTGGTCTCTCTCGTGCCGTGGTGGGGGAAGGGAGCACCGGGTGCTCAACAGAGTGAGCCTCCCACCCCAGCTGCCCCTGTAGCCACAGGTCCTCACTTCACTTGTCAGTGGAGGAGTGTGAAGCAAATGAAAGTGGTGCAGTGTGTAGTGCAAGTACAGAGTGCTTGCTGCTAACCAGCCCTCCATATCCCCAGGCAGAACTAGGGCTGGGGCAACATGAAGTGTTATACCCTAAAAGGAGCACCTTCCCATGGGGAAGCTTCCCCAGACCCAGAGCTTGGCACGTCCCCTGTTCTGTGTCTCATTCTATGAAGTAAGGTGGGAAACATAGAATAGACTTGGTGTCACCTGCTTGATGGTCCGCCACATGGGAGCATGGAAAGTTCAAAGATGAGGTGTGCTCAGAGGAGAAGGACTGGGTTTGGGACACAGAGGACAAGGACAAGTGGAGGAAAGGGGGGTGGGGTGGGAAGAAACATGCTCATCTTCTTTCAAACCCAAATGGCCCAAGTTTATCTGATAGCAAAGCTTCATGTAAGCATGACCATTTCTCTCAGTTCTGAGGCACACACTTGGGAAAGCTTGAGTCAGAAGTTCCATGGGGCTGAACACAATGGGACAGAGTGGGGTTCCTCTCTGCCTCTGCAGAGTAGCAACATCAGAAGGTAACTAGGGACCCTAATTTTAGTGACTTTGAGGTCATGATAGAGACTGGTTTGGTTTTTTTTTTTCCCTCTACATTTTGACCTGTATTTACTGATTTGGGTTCCTAGCTGCATCATCCATATTTGAATGCAGTCAGGATCTGTTAACATGATTTTAATGTAGCTATATCACACCTCCATATCCCAGGTATAATAAGGTACTGTTTTCTTCAAGTACAAAGCTTTGCTGCAGACACTGGGCAACCCTTGGGTTTGGTGGCATATTGGGGTCCAGTGTGTACTTGTTTAAGAACCACCTGCACTGCTTGGGGGGGCTAAGACTATGCATCAACCTTCAGCACTCTTGCAGAGCTTAGGGTTCCCTACGCCCTCCCTTTGAGCTTGCCCCTGGGAACCCAATGCCCTTGCACCAAGTGTAGCCCCCTAGACTCTGGGCTTCGCCTTACTGAAGAAGATCTCATTGGTTTGCCTTCTCTGAATGCTCCCTGGGGAAAGGGGGAGTAGATCTCTCTACCCTTCCTTGTTTTGGTGGTCCCCAGGGTCATGTGAGCATTGCCTAGACACCATTGTCCTCATGCTGATTCTACCCCTCCCTGAGTGCTGGCTTCTCTTCTGGAATAATGCTCTTCCTTCCTGTGGACAGGCCTCACTCCAGGGCCTTAATCCTGCTCCTGCCTTGCATTGGAAGCCCAAAGTTCAACTCCAACTTGCTTAGAGCACTTCTTTGGGCCTGTAGAGTTTTCTCATGACTAAAATGGAGAGAAAACCACCTTTATTTTTGCCCACCATCTCAAGGTTTTTGCCTGAGTCATTCATTTATTCATTCAACAAACAAATTTCCAGCCTGGCACCATACCCATCCTTGGTTCTCAACCCTCATGGAGTTTTAAGATCCAGCAATCCAGTCACATAATTTCTAAATGTACTTGGTGATCATTGTCACAGAGGAAATTTTCAATCATGGGGGTAACTGTCACTTACTTTCTTGGCACCACACTGATCAGGAATAGTGATACCACCTTCCAGCCATTTACTCTTTGTGGAGTAAATCTGACTGCCTGCGCTGGGGTTTTTTTGTGAGGTCGGGAGGAGTAGGTAGTAGTGATGGTAGATCTGATAGTAGTTCTACAGGGACAATCCCTGATGAAGTGGGAATGACAAGTCATACAGCAGTAGGACTTGTTAGTGGGAGGAGCCCTTACTATTATCACGGTTTTCATATCGGACAAGGTCACTAAGTGAGGAAAGGAAGGCTCTTGTCTGTTTAGATTATGTGTTTGTGCAAGGTCAGGGGGACATCAGAGCCTATGAGTCGCCCTCCATCACCACCCCTGAATCTAGACTGTGGAAATCCATCCATTCATTCATTCCTCCATTAGGCCATCACCCATTGTATCCGGTGCTGGGGATCGAAAACTTATTAAGGTAGTTCTGTAGTAAAGAACTCTCAATTTAGCAGGACAGAGGTATGAACAGATACTATGACAAATGTCATTGGCCCTGTGAGGGTGATGCAGGGCCAGGAGGACGAGAAGCCTCATTGGAGGAGAAGGCAGGATGGTGAGAATCAGCAGGGAAGGCTTTTTTTTTAAGGACATGTAGGACTTAACCAGGAGGACAAGGAGGTAGTCAAGGCACAGAAGCAACACGTTCAGGAGAATGAAGCCTTAGGTGAGCAGAGCCCTAGACTCTGGGGCGAGTGGCAAGTAGGAAGGTGCCTACTTCTGCCAGGACTGCTGCTGTGCTGGGATTTCCCCAGGTGGCTAGTTCAGAAACGTGCATGAACTGGCATGTCTGCCCCTCCTGGACATTTGATACACAGATCTAGAAGCTTTTGGAGTATTGGACCTTCAGAAGAAGTCACTTCAGGAGAAGTCGCTAAAACCCTACTTTTATCTACACGAGGTGCAGTTTGCATCCAGGCCAACCAGCAGCATCTCTTCAGTAAACTACATCCAAGTGTCCTCCCTCCAGACTTCACTGTCCACACACCAGTGGTGCCCGGAGAGCTAATGCCAGAGGAAATGGTTGGGTTAATCTTTACTTTTTTCATGTTTGAAAGCTCTTCTTCACTGAGTTCCCACCTTGTTCGTTGTACCTGGGCGAGCACCGCAGGCTGCAGGGGATCCCATTGTTCTGTGATGGTGTGAAGACGGTTCTGCTGCTGAACCCTGGAAAGGAGTGACCGGGCCATTGAGGAACTGGTTATAATTTGCCGACATTGGCCATGTTTCATTTATAAATGAGGGCCCTTGTGCAGCACGCTGGAGGAGGAGGTAATGAACCCTCCCTTAGCTTGGTAACAGAATGGGTACAATTCAAATTAAAGAACAAAAGGGAAACAGCAACGAAATACCATCTCTAATTGGGTTTTCTTCCACAATAGCACAGATTAAATGCAGAGTATCAACTTAACCTTTCCATTTGCCGCCTTTGTCAGCCAAAAACAGATGGTTAACATAATTTATATTTTTGTTCTTATTGTAGTTCTTAGCTGTTTAATTGGAATCAGATTATCAAACTGTTTTGTAAACAACCTGGAATTGAGGTGTTTGTTTTATCACTGAATAAAATAAATAAAGAAATAGGTCGGGAGGGGATACATGTTCGACTGAACCAGAAAAAAACACTGCATGGGAGGCGTGGGGGGCACAAGACAGGTTTTTGAAACAGTTTTAGCTGTATTTCAGCATTCGGGCCCACACACAGTTCTTTGCACAGGAAAGGTTTGTAAAGTCATGTAAATATCATTTATCCTTTGAATGAAACATGCAAAATAAAATTCTGGGCAAACTCTTCAGAAAACTGAAGAAAATAATTTAAACCCATAACTTAATTTGAATTACGCCTAATGACCTGTAATTTCCTCCTTTTGAAATAGTCCCATTACATTAATCAGATTGATATAGTGGTGATAGATTATTCTCATTTTTTTTTTTTTTTTTTTTTTTTTTTTGATTATTCTCATTAAAAGGAAAATTCTTTTGTTGTCCTTACTGATCTACCATCTAGAATCTTGGACTAGGAGGAGTTTGGAAAGCTATGTCTCCATCCCCTGTTCTGCGGGACCCACTTTATCTGGTTTGGTTGATGCAGAGCCCCGCATTTTTTTCCTTCCGTGGCTAAATGGAAATAGTCTCATTTGGTACCTGCTGATGGCAAAACTGATTTGCTGGGGCCACTCAAGCCTGCGTGGGGTGGTAGGCTTCTTTGTTTTCTAGCATTTTCTAAGCGAGTGTGCTGGAGAGCCTATTCTGACAGAGGACTTCTGCTTTTCCAACTGGCCAGATTCATAAACCAGAGTTGGTCTTTACAACCATCTATTTTTTACCAAGTCATAAACCTCTATGGCTCTGGCACTGCCTGTAGTTCCAGCATGCATCTAGCGTGATGATTTGGTGGCACAAAAGCAGGGCTGTTTTTACACCCTGACAGCCAAACCTTCAATTTTTCATGAGGTGCTAGAGGAATAATTGTGCTTTCCGGCATTTTCCTCAGCACATTGCTTTCAGAGCTTTGCCTTTGTTAACCATCTTTCTCTGAACCTGACCGTGCTTGAAGGATAAAAGTTGCTCAGGAAATCAGTGAATTTGGGGTTGAAATATAAAATCGTATGTTATAATTTTGTATTCCATTGATGTTTGATCAGTGTCTGGGCTCTGGAAGAAAAGCCTTTGTTTTCATTGGGGCCCTCTCTAGAAGTTTGCAGGTGACTTGGCACAAATCACTCTCATTCTGAGGCTGCCTCTCAGCACCCCATGAGTGAAAGAAAGGCAGGTGACAGGTGGCATCTGTTGCTAGCCTCTTCCCTTCCTCTGCTAGAGGGTGGAAGATTTAGAGGGACAGTGTGTACTTAGAATGATACTGTGTTTAGGACAGCACCACCAATTCTTAAAAGGGCATGGGAGCACAAGAACCTGGATTTAATCCATTTTGATCTGCCAGTCAAGAAGAACTGGCAGTTACTTTGTGTCGGGTCTTTCCTGATTAGTCTCTATTGAATAGTCTCTACTGATTAGCCTGGGTAGCCCAGGGAGAGAGGTGAGGGATGTCAAAGCTGGTGGGCCACTGGAGCAGGGACCTGGTCTTGTTCATGGGCACATCTTCTCTCCTCTCTGTACCAGCCTGGGGCCTGGTAACATTGTTGATGCTCAATCAGTGCTTGGGATGAAGGTGTTAGGAGTCCTTTTGAAAAGTTAACCTTTAAAGTTGACTTTTTTTATTGAAGTTAATAGAATAGTGAACAAACTATAACTGTACAGCTAGATGCAATTTTACTGAGTGAACACAGCCACATAAGCACCACCCAATGGAGAATTGGGGCATTGCCAGGATCCAGAAGCCCCCTCCTCACCTTCCCTAGTCACTGCCCCCCTTAGAGGAGCCCCCTGTCTAGCTGCTGTCAGCATGGATTAGGTTTGCCCATATGAATGTTACATAAATGGAATGATACCATAGGTGATTTTTGAGATTGGCTTTTTTTGTTCAACATCATTACAGTCATGAGATCCATCCATGTTGTTGCTTGGAGCAACTGCTCATTTTCATTGCTGTCTGGTATTCCATCTTGTGACGACATACATCACAGTTTATCTGTCCTACAATCATTAGACATTTGCTCACATCCCATTTGGTTCTATGAATAATACCACAGTGAAAATTCTTGTATGTTTCTTTTGGTAAATATGTGTGCACGTTTCTGTTGAGTAGAATTGCTAGGTCAGCAGAGAATGCTTGTGTTCAGCTTTAGTACGATCAGTTTATTTTTCCAAAGTGGTTGTACCAATTGACACTCTACCGGCACACTTGTAAGAGTACTGGGTGTTCCATATTCTCAGTCATGCATTTTTTGGTTTTGTTTTTTAATTTTGTCCCTTCATTGTAGTCAGCTTGGTGAGTGTGTAGTGGTTTTGTTTTTGCACTCCCCTGAGGACTAATGATATTAAGCACTTTTCTGTATTTTATTTTTAATTTGGCCACCTGAATGTTCTCTTTTATGAATTACATGTTTGAGTACTTCACCTGTTTTTCAACTCAGTTGTCTGTCTTTTTATGATTGATTTGTTGAGTGCTTATAAAATCTGGATGCAAGTCCTTGGTCGGAAATGTATTGTAAATACCTCTTCCCACACCATAGATTGCCTTTCACTTTTGCTGTGGTTTCATTGGATGAACGCAAGTTTATTTTATGTAGTCCAACTTATCAGGTTCCCCTCATGCTAAGTGGTCATTGTGCTTTGTTTAAGAAATCTTTGCCTATCTCGGGTCTTTACTGTTTTTTTCCTATTTTCTAGAAGCTATACTATTGACTTGCATAGTTCGTGGCATCACTACTTTTGAAAGAGCTCATAATTAAATGGAAAACTATCCAAAGTGATGTCTTAAAGTGATGGATATTTAATCTCCAAAGCTGTGGATAACACCCAGCCTGGCAGGAACTCTGGCATTGTTCAGGGGGGAAGTCTTTGATAAACCCTGTTGCTCTGCAAAGGGCCTGACCCTGACCAGGTAGCTGTAGATTTCTTACTTTTCCAGGTGCCCTAGTCCTCATCTGTCCAAGCCTACTCCCGCTCCAGGGATTGCAGGAAGATGCAGTAAGGGAGGGGACAGAGTAAAACACTAGCCCTGGGGGCTCTGGGAAGGCTTCGTTCTTTGGTTAGCATCCCCCTTGCTCTCCCAGTCTCTGCATCTTTTGAAAACCTTTGTGTCCAACTTCTAAATGTACTCTCCTGACTCAGGAGCTCCATAGATGGCTTTGTAGTGTTAAACAGATCACTTTACTGCCCGGAGTCTGTTTCTTGATCTGTAAAATTGGGACAATAAAGAGGATCATAGAGTACGTATTTGTTGGATGGATAGATGGATGGATGATTGATTGATGGTACTGACCATTAAATAAGACTAGGTTTATAAAGTGCTCAGTCCAGTGTTGATGTGCAGTTCAGGGCTCAGTAAAAGGACTTATCTTCTTCTCCCTTCCTAAAAAACAATACTTACTTGCTGAATAATAAAAAAAAATCATTTAGTAAACTAGCAAATCTAGTGTAGCAGATATTAAAGTAAGTCTAAATTATGTTTAAAATTCCACAGCACAGTTTTGCTTACAGTCAGGGTAGCAAACATGTGTCTTTGTAACATCCCCCAAATAAATAAATACATTACAATCAAGTCCCTCCTTAAAAATCATTTTATCCAGTGACAAGTTACTGCTCTAATACCATATGAATGATCGTCAGCTATCTTTCCCATGAGAATTAGTGGTTGTGGCATACTGGGTGCTCCCTCCATCTTTGGCCTTGTGACAGGTGCATGTGTGTTCCTAGTATCCCTGCCAGGGGTGGGGCTGCCTCGTATCATCTGTTCAGTAACATAAACTACAAAGACTCCTCCCTTGGAGTGGTTCTTAGTCAGTGGCCCCTTGGTTGGGGATAACAGACCAACTCAACTTGATTAAAGCTTAACTCACAGAGGGGAATAAGAACTCAGGTGTATCAAAAAAAAAAAAAAAAAAAGAACTCAGGTGTATCTCATGGAAACCCAGGAGCAAGAAACATCCAGGGCTTATAAGGGGCCTTGCCTTGATACTCAGTCCTGTTTTATTTTGTTTTTAATATTTTATTTATTCATGAGAGACACACAGAGAGAGGTAGAGACATAGGCAGAAGGAGAAACAGGCTTCCCATGGGAAACCCAATGTGGTACTCAATCCCAGGACCCCAGGATCACGACCTGAGCCAAAGGCAAGTGCTCAACCACTGAGCCACCCAGGTGCCCCTGATATCTGGTCCTGTTTTATGCAGTCAGTGGAGAATACCAACACCAGATTTCTGTGAGACAGTATTTGATCCAGACGGTGACCCCTTGGTTTAATCAGATGTGGCTGGGATGGGGTACACTAGCGAGATGCTCCTTAAATACTGAAACTGTTCTTTGGGAGGTGTGGTCTGTGCAGATATCTGGGAGACTCCTACTGTGGAACCCCTTAGAAGTATTTCCACGCATCAGGCAGAAACACCAGCAGGAAAGGCTAGCTTGCCCTGATCTGGGAAGGTTCCTGAAGGAAATACAGTATGGCCAGGGTTTTTCCTACAAGGAGCAATGGGGCAGCAGAGGTTATAAGAAATTCATTCACCAAATGGAAGGAGGAGCCATGCACACTCTGAATACACTATTGAGAGGATCTAGAGTCTGGTGGGCTGAGCTAGGGGAGCCAGAGGAAGAGTAACTAGATCTTCAGGGATGAAGTGGATCCAGAAGGAAGGCATCTCCCTGAATTCAGATCCCAGCCACAACATTTGGTCTTTCTGGGCCTCCAATTCCTCATCTTTAAAACAGGGAGAACAGAGTAAAATAATGTATGTAGAGTGCTTAGTTGATACCATGCTAGACACATAGTGAACCCCCAGTAAACATTGACTAATATAACCATTAATCTCCAGAAGGTTATTCTTGGTGTGCTTGAAACATGTTAAGAGGGAGTCTCTCTCAGCCCCTTGGGCCCTGAGTTCAAGCTTTAAAATAGTGGCAGGTTTATTTGTTTTTTTATATTTTATTTATTTATTCATGAGAGACACACACACACAGAGAGGCAGAGACACAGGCAGAGGGAGAAGCAGGCTCCCTGTGGGCAATCCAATTCAGGATTTGATCCCAGGACCCCGGGATCACGACCTGAGCCAAAGGCAGATGCTCAACCACTGAGCCACCCAGGTGCCCCAGCAGTTTTAATGATGATGAAGAATGGTTTGACAAATAGCAAACTACAATCATATCCTACCCAACCTGAGGAATTCACAGACTGATTCTTGTCTTTATATAACTGGGAATGTGCATGAGATGAAAAGTTCTAAATCAGCTCCTTCACTGATGTCCTCAAATGACATGTTGGAATGTGTAACGTTAGGATGGACCGAGTCAGCAGGTACATCTACATGGACTGACTTGAAATGCTTGGAAATTATACGCAGTAATAATGTACCAAAGAAAGAATACATTTTCTACTTCTCAAATTATAGGTGTCTTTCTGCAGGGGGGAAACGTGTTTTCTTCTTCCAGTGTGTAGTGAGCAATTTGTGTGCTCACAGTTTAATACCCCTTCAGCTATGCATTCCCTTTGATCCCGAGCTTATTAAAAAATGCAAATCTAAATTGTATCTTATTAATGTGATCCTTTGTGTTAAAGCTGTGGGGGGTTAAAAATCCCAGTTTCTCTAACATATTTGGATTTTTAATGTGTAAAGTACGACGAGAGCCTGCTTTTCCGCAGGCCATATTTTCTAATCAACAGTTATGAAAGATTTTTTATTGTGCCGCTATTTCTTGCTTTCTTGGAATTCAAGGAGATAGAGAGTAATGACTTCATTGTTATACCCCAAGTATTCTCAAGCATGTTGAGATCCTTATTAATTTGCCGTAACTTCTCCAGCATAACATTGGCTCCGTCTTCCAGGAACGTCCTGGAAGCATATTTTAAAGATGTGCATAGCGTTGGAGGTAGTTGAACCATATGATGTGCTAGCGATCCCCCTAGGCTTGTGGGGTGCTTAGCTGGTGCCAGTGCCCAGCCAGTCCCTTGTCTGGATGTGTGCAGTGGTCCTTAGACCCAGTCTGCTCTGGTTATTAGAACAATTCCTTTCCTTTAAAAAATAATGTGTTTGAAATTTAATTTGAACCAAGTTAAAAATTGATCCCGTTAGAATCCAGATGCATTTTTCTCCCTGTCTCACTTCTGTGTCTCCTCTTTCTCTCATCCTTCCCCTTATTTTTCCCTGCCCTGGTAAAAGCTGCATCCTGTGTTTAATGACTTTTTTCCTTAAGATCAAAGCCAATGACTTTACGTAAAGCATCATATGGAAATGATCATTTTACAGTCATTAGGCTGTCTGTACATACCCCCAGTAAAGCTCTTTCTGGAACAGTGGTTGTGATAGTGGAGTCACAGCAGTGTGAAAGAAATAAGTGAAGGGGTTAATGGTAACACTAAAACAACCAGTGCTAATAGTACTTGCTAGGTGCTGCGCACATAGCATCTCATTTAATACTCCCAACAACCTTCAGAGGCTCATACTGTTACTGCCACATTCCCATGAGGCAGATGAAGCAATGGAGGCATAGAGGTTAAGTCACCCAAAGCACATGCTTGTAGGGTCTGGTTTTAGGGTCTGTGCCCCTAAGCGCTGCCCACCACTCCTGTTTCTCTGCTGCAGGAAGAAGTGAGCATTTCTTCTGCCTCTGCCGCTACCTAGCTGTGTGGCTTCAGGCACATTGCTGCTTTCCTTCACCTTTAAATTAGAATATTGGACTAGATTATCTCTGAAATCACATTTGGCGCTAAAGTTCTATAATTCTTGGTAATTGTTTTAAAGTGTTCCAAGGTGAAGCCAAGAGACAAAAGGCATAATTCTCAAAGCAGCCTCCTCCCCCACCCCCCTGCAAATAACTTTGGTTGTTATCACTGTTGATAAAAGCACAGTGGAAAGAATCCTAACTGTCATATCCTATAATATCCATCATTTTAGGTAGAAATTATTACAACTCATATTCCGAAAAAGGCTCCATGCTGCTTTTTGACACCTCCACTGTGGTCCCCAGGAAACGGATATGTGAGGGAGGAGCGATTGTAGGTGGGAAGAGAGGAGGGTTTATTTTTAACTTAAGATCTTTTGCAGAGTTGCTTCCTCCTGTGTTTGTCTCCAGTTCTAGGAAAAGAGATTTTCACTCACCGAGATGGCATCGTGGTTCATAAAGGAAATTTCCTCTTGGTTACTGTTGAAGTGTTTTACAAAAAGAAGTTTGATGTGCTCTGTGAGCGGATGGCAGGTGGCAGCTTTTTGTGTCATTCTTTGACATGTGCTGGCTGATGTGAAGTGACATGTGGTGACAGAGTCTCGCTTGGCTCTAGCGATTTCTTTTGTCTTGATAAAACAGGTAGCCCTTTCTGTGGGGAGTCAGGAGTGGAGGCATAAACCAGTCTCTTCTGAAAAAAAAGGATGTGTCACCATGCACGTTTTTAGGTGTGATGGTGTAGTGTGAACGCCAGCTCCAGCCGCTGGTGCACACGAGCTTGACCTCTGATGACTGACAGCTGTCACAAGATCTGTCAGGCTGCCCTCCCCTTGAGCCAGACAGCTCTCACAGCCACCTCTGCAGAACTCCCCACTGCCATTCCCCAGGAGACTTCAGGATTCAGGCACGCTCAGCGTGTTCTCTGCCTCTGTCTCTCCATGGAACATCTCAAGTATAAACAAACAACTGTAAACAGTGATATAAATATAGTTTGGGTTGGGTGGGACAGTCCTACTGGGTCCCAGTTACTTCCATGTATGGTTGAGTTATTGCAAGACATCCCAGAGCAGGACTGGTGGCACGGCTTCCAGGCATCCTCCCATTGCCCACTGTTCCCACTCACGAGCAATGTGGCATGACATGAACACACAGGACCAGAGGTCATAGAGCAATGTGAATATGCCCTGTGGTCCCTCCACCTGATGTTTGTGGGCAGCAGAGGAGAAACAAAGTATGAGAGTCCGAAGTTAGTCTGGTGAGAAAATGTCAAATGATTAAACATGTCAAATAAATGCATGATTTTATTCTTATCAGTACCTACTCAAGTGCTCTCCTATCCAGAATATACTTGACAATGTAGTGTATACAATTATATACACATCAATTTTTGTTTAAAACTCTGTATTCTTTTTAAAGAGAGCCTTGTAAATTATGTATGCTCTAACTCCACAAAACCTGAGATCTGCTCAGATATTGGATTTGTACCCATCTTGATTTGGTGTTTATTATTCTCTTGCATTCTTTATCTTCACTGCATGTGTGTATATATATATATATATATATATATATATATACATGTGAGTATTGTGTATGTGCACATGATTGTTTACTAGGTATTTATTCTTTTTTTAGGTATTTATTCTTGATATAAATGTTATTACTTACCTTGTTTTCAAACATTCTTTTGGGATTTATCCATTTGGATGCATATGGTTCTTGTTTATTCGTTTTCATTACCATTTATAGTATGTGACTATGTCAGAATTTATTTGTCCTGTCTTCTATCAGTGGACATTTGGGTGATAATAATGGCTAATTGAAAGTAAACAGTGAATAATGAAAGATCTTGTGTTTATTTGTATGTCTAGTAGGTTCTCTATAGCTGTGGTCCTCAAGTGCTTTTACTCAGATATTCCCCAAAAGAATCTTAGAAAACTGTGAACCTCCTCATTGTTAGACACCTATAAAATATTTCAGCTTAAGTTCATGTAGTTGGAAAGGATTTAATTTGTGTAATATTATAAAATAGGTATTTAATGTTCAAATTAAGAACACTCTTTTCAAAGAGTTCGATGAAATGAAAATAGTGTAGTTTGATTTGATTCTCACTAGCACCATTTAAATAATATACTACTAAGATTTTTCTTAATAGTTAGAAAGTTTATCACTCTCTTTGCCCTTAGACCTTGAAATTCTATTCTTCTCCATCCTCAGAATGTATCTTAGTGCAATATATTTCTATGCTTGACAGTCTCTTATTGATCATCTCATCATATTCTTCTTTCATATTGATTCATACGAGTTCTATGTGATTTCTGGATATCATTCTTTTGTCATTTTGTGGACTTATCTTAATATCTTATCTTAGTCTAAGGCTTATCTTCATACTTTGTTTTTGGAATGCTTTGGTTGTACTAAATTTTTTATTTTAATGTAGTCAATTTATTAGTCTTTCCTTTATGTTTAGGGTATGTGTGTCTTATTTATAAATTTCTTTCCTATCTCAAAGTCATAAAGATAATCTTCATGCTTTCTAACAAAAGTTTTAAAATTTGTTTTTTCCCATTTAATTCTTTCATCCACTTTGGAATTTATTATTTTTTTGTATGGTTGTCTTAGAAATTTAATTTTATCTTTTTCCAAGGGGATACCCAGTTGTCATAAGACTATTTTTAAGTAGTTCATCATTTGCCAGCTGATAGTTTCTGCCAAATTCTCATATGTATCTCTAACTGTATTTTATTCCTTAGATGTATTTGCTCCTTGAGTTTTCAAGAAGGGGCTATTTTTTTACTTGGCTGACATTTTTTTTTTTTTTTTTTTTATTCCTCACAGGTAAACAACACATGTATACCATACCATTTGTTTAGTTAGAATTCACTCACTTGAACTGAATGCAAAAGGTAGATTGGTCTTGGAATAATAGGGGCAAAATTTCATATGGCTTAGCCTATAGTGAACACCATAAATGTTAGCATAAACACCATGAATGAATGAATGAGCAAATCAGTGAATTATGTGATAGAATTCTGATCAGATTATTAAAGAATACCTGTTATGGCTTAGATTATTATTGGCTTTTTATACTTCTGGATGTGGAAAATTGATCTCATTAATAGATTTAGTCTTCTAGGAAGCCATTTCTCTTAACAGTGCAGGATTTCTCAAAATATGCTCTAGCAGAAAGTGTGTTAAAATGCAGATTCTTGGGTCCCACCCCAGAACCACTGAATCAGACTCTAATGGGAATAGGATTCAAGCCCTTTGAGAGATTCATTTGCACAAAAGCCGTAAGAGTCACTGGTTTAATGTAATGTCCTTCAGAGCATTCAGATGTACTCCCAAACAGAGCCATGACACTTTGGCCAATACACCTGTTTGAACAAAGCCAGTGAACTTGCAGGTCAGAACACATCAGCGAGACCCGGGGGCCTGGGACTGGGTTTCTGGAGTCTCCTATTCCCATCTTCTGAGGGTGCTGATGTCTTATTACGTGACTCCTCATGTGGGCTCCTCAGTCCTGTGTCTGTGATTTTGCCTGGCTGTGGCTTTTCCAGCCATGTTCCTTTTAGGGGAGAGAAGGAGGAATTCAACTAGGACAGAGAGCCCTGCCAGCTGCTGTCTCCTCCTATCTCTCTAAATCTACGTAACCTTAGGTAGTAGTGGCAACGTATGGATATTTTGTCATCTGCTCAGAGCAAAGTGAGCCTTCCAGAAATTTGGAGACTCTGCAGGGAAATTTCCATGGCTGCCATTAGTAGGTTGTCTTGGCCACGCAGAATAACTGCCTGGAAGTCAGTGGACCTTTCATGCTCTGCTAAAGACAACTGAAGAATTTTATTGGAATCAACCTCCTGAGTAGAATCATTAGGACTCTTAGATTTCAGAAAAATAAATAAATACCAGAGAACTGACTGGTCCCATTTGTTGGAGAAGCACTGTGCCCAGGGTCCTAAAACCCAGCCTCAGGAACCGACTCATCACGAGTAGCCAAAATGTGCCAGTGCTTCCTCTTTGCAGTAATTCAATTTGAATGGACCTACACTCCAAGTATATGAACCGTGCAACCAGTTTTAAGCAGGGATAAAGCCAGGATCATCCCCACCTCCATCCTGAGTGGTACAATCATTTTTTATTTCATTCCACTCGGCAGTGGCAGCAATTAAATCTCCCAAAGTATGAAATGTTTTCATCAAGTAAGACATTAAAAATATCAGCTGGTTAGAGGGGGAAGTGGTCCTGTGCTTTACAGTAGCTATTCTTAAGCAGCACCAGGGCATGAAGTGGTGAAAAGCATTTATTTCATGCGGTGGAAAAATAAGGCCAACTTCAGCTTTAATCTTTATTATGAGGAGTCTCATCCCTGTTGGAAAGTAATGAGTGGATGCACCCCATTTAGTTTAAAGTAACAGATCTATATAGAGTTGTTAATTTGTAGATAAATATGGGGTTTCTACTATTGATGTTTCTTGATCTGCACAAAGTGGTTATATTAATACTGAAACATTATTAATCAATACTTTGCTCTTTAAAAATACATCAGTAAGACTACCCAATTACCTTTAAGTATATATCAAAGGGCACAAAGCAATCTGATGTATACTCAAAGTCCATTAGAAGCCACCAGACATATTAATTAAATTTTCTAGTTACAATGAACTTCACAATGTGGACAAAAATTTCTGTGTTGGTAACCAACGGTTACTGGTGAACTGAAAAGCTGAGATTTGCAAATCCATTTCAGGGCATGAAAAGGTCTTGGGGATTTTTGCCATAATGCCAGGGACGACTCCATTGTACTCGAATTCAGCACGTTAAGGGCTTTTACTCAGTACCATGAACTTAAAGATGCAAGGGCTTCTCTCTGGTGTGTGCCAAAAGGAAGGGCAGGACTATCCTACTTTGAAAGTAAGTGCTACCGAAGTGGTGGTAGTTTTCAGGTAGGGCAGGTAAAACCTCACTGGAGATGAAAAACAAAAGAGAACGCTAAGATGTGTGACACAGCCCTTTCACGGTCTTGTTGTGTGGCTGGGCATCACTGAGCTTGAGCAGTCTGGTTGTGGCAAATGCCCACCATGAATAATCCTTTGGCAGTCATTTGTACTGATGGAAGACTCTGAATTTGTGCTGAGACTAAATAATCTTTTGTTTGTCATCTAGCAACAGCAATAGCTGTCCTTTCAGACTTTCCATTCTCACTGTCGACAGCCCAACTTCGTCTCTTGTCCAAGAAGACCTGCTTAACCAAGTTGTTCACCAGACTGGCATCCAGACCTCACAGATAGTGTAGGAGCTTTAAGAGAAGAAGAAAGAAGAAGAAGAAGAAGAAGAAGGAGGAGGAGGAGGAGGAGGAGGAGAAGAAGGGAAGGAAGGAAGGAAGGAAGGAAGGAAGGAAGGAAGGAAGGAAGGAAGGAAGGAAGGAGAAAGAAAGAAGAAGATGAAAAGGTCAAGACTTGTGAATGCTGTCCCCACCTCTTGACCCCTTGCCCTTGGGCTCCGCACATCTAGTTTCTTTTTTTTTTAAGATTTTATTTATTTACTCATGAGAGACACAGAGAGAGAGAGAGGCAGAGACACAGGCAGAGGGCAAAGCAAGCTCCATACAGGGAGCCTGACATGGGACTCGATCTTGGGTCTCCAGGATCATGCCCTGGGCTGAAGGCAGCACTAAACCGCTGAGCCACCCGGGCTGCCCTCTAGTTTCTTACTGTAATAAGAGAGAGCATCAGCTCTTAGGATCCAGGAATGTGATTTATAGTGATATGCTCGCTAAACAAAGCTTGACAACTAAGACTTGGATGCTCTGAGGAACTTTCTGTAACAGCACTGGACTCTACGGTCTCATACATTTCTAATTGCTTTGTCAGAGAGGGTCAGCTTCAGCCCTTGCAAAAGAGGCAGCCAGAAGGGAACATACCTGAGATCCACATTTAAACATCCCATACCTGCACTGCTTGTTTGGGATATATTCTCCCTCCATCCTCTTGGCATCTGTCCCTGAGCCATTATCCAGCACAAACCATCCACTGAGACTAGTGTCAGGTGTAACTGATTGTCATTCAACACAAGTGAAATCTTTAGGTGAGCATTAGTCACTGTTTTAGACACGTTAGCTTCAAGTGGAAGCAGTCAATTACAGACCAGAGGTTTTATGGCTACATTATTGCCATCATACTATTAGGTTTTCAACAGTAGCATTCTATTTGATCGATCTGTGCCAGGACATTGATGGATAGCTTTGTTCTTCAAATGTCAAATATGTGGGACTTCTGTACTTTATGTATTTACTGACACACTAATCTCCTGTGGATACCTTTTCCCCCTTCACAGTGTTTGGTCTTAGCAAATGATTGTGGTCCCTTTCCTTAGAAGATCGGATGAGGTCTGTAATCACATTTATAACTTCCTTCCTATGCTCTCTCAAATGCAGAGCACTCCAGAGTTATTGGTACTTTGGAGGTGTCTTCACCACACTAAGAGGACCCTCACTGGTGTCAAGAAATAGGTTTAGACAATTTCTTTTTCTTTTCTTTTTAACATGCAAACACCATATGAACTCCTAAAAATGAGTTCACAATTTCAGGGTATAGGTTAGATTTCTAAAACTTTGGTTCTCTGTTATGCTATTTGCCCTATCTTTCTGAAAGACACATTTATTTTTTGCGTCTTTATACAAATGTATTCCTAAGCCAAACCTCTGAACTGCATAAATCACTCCTACCAGCCCCAAACATCACAAAATATGGTCCCACTTAAAGTATTGAACAGAACTTCGGATGTGAAATCCTTGAAGGGCTCATTGAAGACTCTAGGGGATGGATCACCTTTCAGTTAAAACTAATAGCCCTTAAAGCTAATACTGAAGATCAGCTGTCACACATAATACATAAAATAGAAACTGAGAAAGCCTTGTTTCCCACCAAACGGCCAACTGGACTTCCATTTTGTTTTGTTTTGTTTTTCCCAAGAACTTCTTGGAGGACACTCAATAGTCCTGGGAATGCTGGCTTCCTTACTGAGTCAGACCAGTCTCCATTTCAGCCTTCATGCTTCTACCTTGGGAACCATGGTCCTACCATATTTTCTACTTTGGGAACTTTCTCAGCTCTCTTGGCTCGGTTCATTAGCTAATGCCACAGGGAGGAATCTGTGGTTTCTGTGGAGGAATCTTGTCATTCCTGGTAATGAGGGGCAGCTCTAGAAACATCAGGGGAAGTTCTCAGGAACCAATCATTATTCTCTTTTTTAAGGCCAAAGGTGCAAAGGTTGATACCTGTGTTTGGCAATCTTGTGTTAGGAAGGCTAAATCTCAAAGATACAAGGTCTGGTTTTGTGTGTTCTTCCTATATCATAAAATAGGACTTCCTCAGGTGCCTGAGTAGCTCAGTCGGTTAAGTGCCTGACTCATGATTTTGGCTCAGGTCTTGCCCTCAGGTTGTTGAGTCTGGCCCCTACATTGGGCTCCATGCTGGGCATACGGCCTACTTAAAACAAATACAAAAATAAAAACAAAACAGCATTTTCTGCAATACAGAGCCTCTTCTATCAGTGCAGGGGTGTCGGGGACCCAAGACATCCTCCTATAGGGCAGAAATTCACTGCTGCTTTTCATCCCTCTATCCCTGACAGCATGGCTGGCCAGTCTGAGGCTGGCCTTCCTCATGTCTCCTATCCCTAAATGCCCTAGTGAAAGAGTGACCCTGTACCTCTGGTATATCCAGGGGTGCTGAGAGCAGCAGCAGCAGCTGGCCTGTACACCAGCACTTGTGCTTAATGTCATTCTGATCTCTCTAGGTGTAAAGCTGATAAAGTCTTCTCGGCCCCGACACTTGTATCCAGCTTCAGCCTTGCCCAGGGTTTAAATGTAACTGTTCAAGTGCCATTTCTCACAAAAACTAGCTTGTGTACAAGTCCAGATCTCTATCAGGGAAGGCACATTTTGAAGCTTACAGGAGTTTTGGGATTGGAACACATGCATTTTGCCTACCCTATATCTGATTTGGCTAAGCAAATAGCTAAGTGGAAATATTGGGCTCTAGGAGCTGGGATCGCTCTCAATTAGCCCAGGCTTCTTCTTCTTTCTTTCTTTCTTTTTCTTTTTCAAGATATATTTATTTATTTATTCAGAGAGAGAGAGAGAGAGGCAGAGACACAGGCAGAGGGAGAAGCAGACTCCATGCAGGGAGCCCAACGTGGGACTCCATCCTGTCCATCCTGGGCCTCCAGGATCACACCCCAGGCTGCAGGCGGCACTAAACCACTGCACCACCAGGGCTGTCCTAGCCCAGGCTTCTAAATTTATGTGTACATGAAGGACACAACTCTATAGCTGATACGCTTGTTGAGAAACTGAGGAAAGATGTTCCAGAAGCAGCCTGAGTGTGCTGGGTTTCCCACCTGCCTCCACCTGCCTCCACAGACTCACAGCATCCCATGGATAGGAGCCAGGTGGGAGAACACCTCCCAGGGAGAGGTGGCTTGGTGCCACAGAACACCACATAGATATAGCTGTATTTATTTTGCAATTGCTACAGGAGACATAGCTGCAGATTAAGTTGCAGAGACACAGTGGAGGTCCTGAGTAAGGAATTTTAATGTGAAAATGCCAGGGTTTAAACTTAATCCTTGAGCTAACTGGTGTAGTCCTTCAAATGGGGATCTAACAGGAGTTACACCAAGGCTCTGAAGGGTAAATGTGTGAATGCATTTGGAACCAATTTAAAGCTAGAAATGAAATGAGTGGGAACACTTGCCAACATACCATTAAGATAAAACATAGAGGTTCACTGAGGCATGTAGATAGGCTCACAGATGCCTGTTCTGCTGTTTGCTTCCTCTGCAGCTCTTGGGAGGCCACGGGGATGAGGGGGTGGGCCTTTGTTTTAGCCTACCTTGGAAGTATCTGTGCTAGGCCCACCCGGTAAATCTTGCCTAGGTTGATTTTGAAGTTACGCTGGGGAACGAACGAGGGCAAGAAAAGCCCTCTTGTCAACAAGATCCTTGTGTAATCAGGTAGGAGGCCCCAGAGGGTTACCCACCAGAAGGCACCTCTTCGGGACTGTGCTCCTGAGACTGACCAGAACCAACCAGAAAGCCAGGATTTGCTAGGAAAATAAGTTGGGGTGCAGATGGGTTGTCAATGTGAAGGGTTTCACTCACTGAATTCCAAGCCTGATCATCAGAAGTGCTTGGGTGCTTTGTAAAAACACAGATTCTAAGGGGCTGGGACAGGACCCAGGAATCCAAACTTTTGTTTTTGCTTTGTAAAGTGTGTTCTCTAGGGGCTTCTGATGCCCCCTAGGTTTGGTCACTACTTGAAGGAATGAACTCTTCAAACATTTAAAACATATTTGCATAGAAGAGTAACAATGTGCTAATCTTAATTAAAATAAGTTGCCTAAGAACCCTTAACCAAACAAATTATTAACCCGACTTGACATGAAACACCTTTTTGAATGAAGCAAAACATTAAAAATTTATATATATATATATCATCTGGATTCACATATCTGACTAATTAAGATGGTCAGTCCTTCTCTCCATCATCTTCTGGAATATGGCTACACTTAATTCTGGACATTCTGTCCTGGCTACTGGCTTTTTCTCCAGAAATGGCCTCAGCTTCTGGCTCCTGTCTTTTTGAAAAGGAACACTCTGTAAACTCAAAGTCCTGCCATTATTATTCATGCAGCTTTTGTTTCTCTTCCCCAAAGAAACAATTGAGCTGTAGCAGATGAGTGATGTTTGCTGGGCTGTGGTGAAGGTAAAAGCCACTGCAGGTGGAGCAGCTTAATGGGGTATTAATTGGGAAGCAGGTGAAGGCAAATAGGTAGCACAGCAGGTATGTAAATAGGCTCGTGGGAGGAAAAGCATTGAATTTTATGCTCTTTAACTAAAAATAAAGACCTGATATTTAGCTTATCTTTGCTGAAATCCCGCACTGTGAGGGCCCTGACAACTGCCAACATCATCAATGATTCATTATTATCTCAGCATCATTCAGGCTACTTAATAGGATCCTCAGCCTCTTCATTTTTCATTGTTTTAGCTGATTCTTTGGCTTCAGAATGCATACTTTTCCTTCTTTTTATGTACAGCAGAGGCCAGAATAATTTTGTTAGCTGGTGTAGTGGAAGTAACATTTGAGCCACTAGCCTGCCTTCTGGTGGCATGCTTTTTGCTCTAGCTAATCGGAGAAACACAGCAAACGTACAGCATGACTATGGCTAATGAGCCTGCCAAGAATGCGTACATCCAAATGAACAATGTCCTTCAAAGTAGTCACCTTGAGAAGCAAAACACTTACTCCAATGCTATCATTGGCTAAAAGCTTTTCAAGAAAAGCCACTGCACTGATTGTTGTCAGAGTTGATTTGTAAGTCACCCATATGAAAAAATCCTTGTGTATATATATATCACTGATTTTCTACCCCTGAGCATTGTACAGCATTATGCCTGCTATATTACCACATTTAGTGCTAAGTGACACTTGATTTTTAAAATCCATCCATGCAGAGATTTGCTGTTGCTCAGAGTATCCCAAAGAATATGCCTCAGGCTCCTAGGGAAGAGTTTTGAGAAATATCTGGAGTGCTGGCAGCCTCCTTGGGATAAGAGTCCAGCTTCCCAGAGAGATTACTTTGCCTGGAGCACACTTAGAAATTTCTAAATTTGAGTATGCCAGTTTAAAAGTTTGGACATATTATTTTGAGGCTACCTTTTTATTTAATGGTAACTTAGAAAAGTAACGAAAATAAACCTTTGCATATTTCCCCTGTAATTAGTCCTCTCTGAGGTGATACGTTAGCAGAAGAGTACAGAGGGACCTAAGATTCTTCGTTACTTGGTTGGCCCAGTCAGTGTTTCCTCTGGGGAGAAGTAGCACTAGTTTTGAAGATGTGTTTAGCCTTTTACCGTTGACATGGCTAAATATTAGTGAAGCTACAGTTTGTACCCCATAAAATGAATCTGCATTATCATGCAGATCTTTTCCTGTAGTTGAAATACTCATTAATTTTACTGCTAATGAGATGTTAGCAATTAAATACCTTTAATTAGTGAAAATCAGACAAAAGCAAAGGGCTGCTGTCTGTGTCTTCATAAAAATAGGGAAAATTTTTGTAGATCTCATCATGAATTTCTTTCTGTAGAAGGACCATGAGTCTGAGTTCTTTGGGATCAAATGTTCTGGTCCAGAGAAAGTCATTAAAATAGTTCACTTTTAGAAAATGAAAGGATTAGGCATTTGGGGGGATGTTATAAAGATTATCTGAGATTGGGAAAAAAAATACTCCTAACCGGGAGCCAGTCCTACATGTAATAGCAAATTTCATGGTTGAAGATGCAACAGGATTGAGTACAATTAATAGTTCTGAAGCCGTCGTTGAATTCTGGGGTAGGCCCTGAACACATAATTAGATTATTAAAAATGGCCTGTCTTAGGCCGACTATTACTAAATTGAAATCCAATTATGGCTTTATGATTTTGCTGAAAAATATTTAGCTGTTTTGCTCGAGTCCTCGGAGAAGATCATTTCCTCTTTGCATCAGAGTTTGCGCATGTCACAATACATTTTCCAAACAAATCTGACCTTAATTATCTCAGAATCAATCTTACATTAGATAACATATATTTTAATGAGTGTTTTTATGTGTAATATCATAATTGTGTCTCTCCATACTTGAGGAATTAAAAGATGACGAGAGAAAATTTTGCCGAATATCTTTTTAATGAGAGGCATGCATATTTTAGAAATAACAAAATTGCGCCATCTTAATACATGGAAAGCTGTTGTATGTGCCTGAGTGTGCTGCAAGACAAACTTGGTTCGGCTTTCAGTAATTGGCATTGGAACTGTAATAAAGCAGTTGTTTGCAGAGAGATGGGCTCAGAAATTTCATGCACTCCTGCAGTGTGGATTTAAATGCTAAGTTAAATATTTATGAACCCGAGATTTTTATAATCGATCATTGTGTGATTTATACACCGTAATTATAATTAGGTTGAAAGAGATTTTAAAAAGCCAGTTTCCTGGTAGCCAAGGCCATTAAATAACGTGATGCTGCCAAAACAAAAATTAGGTGGGAACCCAGCCACCGAGTTCTGAGCGCCTGTCCCCATATTCCATGTACAATGAGGCACGGCACCTCACCAGCCATCTCACCTGGGCAACCACTCCTGCATCACCTGCTATCATTTTTCGTGCCTTTATTTCAAACCTAGTTGAACATAAACAAGAGAAAACTTCGGAGATCCAATGTATAACAAAAGGAAAAGGTGGAGGAGGTTGGAAAGGTTAATTAAAAATGTAATGATCCCATTTGCTGAGACAGCACTATTAATCATCTTGCAGCAGCAAGCATGTGACTCGCACACCACTTAAAGGAGGCATCTGATTTTTTAAGGTATGGATGGGGGTGGTGGGCCCCAGGGTGCACATTATGGACATGGAAGCTCTACAGGGTGAGCCTGGGGTGAGGGAGCATCTGGTGAGGAGCGAGCATCGGGTGAGCCCATGACCTGTGGTTAACATTGGGCACAGTCTTCACCAGACAGAAGGGTTATTTCCAAATTCACAGGTCTTCAGAGTAATTCAGTCACTGTGAACCCCAGAGAAAACTTCGGCATGGCTCAGGTTTAATGTAGTCGTGTAAGGTAGGAAAAAACCAAGCAAGGAGGAAATCCATCATTGTGTAATACAATATGCCTGGAACGGTGTATGAATGACAAAATGAGCTCCAAAGAGCCAACATGTGTGTTTTAAATGTAATTTTTAGCACCCGGGCTGGAAAAGGCCAAGCTCTTGAAGGATCGATTGCAAGGGTCACAACCTGTATGATCAGATTTGCCATCTGATGCACATGGATATCAGAAGACCAAACTGTAAATGTAAGCTTCCAGAAAAACCTGTTCTTCCCCTCTAAAGATCTTGGAGCTTTTGCCCATTTTTTTACTTGCTGGAATAACACGTTAGAGGAATCCTGTTAGAAGAAGAACACTAGTTATGCTAACATGGTAATTAATCAAGCCAGAAAGAAAGAGGAAACCGGTTGTGAATTCACTTCTGCAGCCCTAAAAAAGAAAGGCAGAAAGATACCCAGAAATCGGCAGGCATTCATAAACAATGTTCTCTCCCTATGTCTTGTGAACTTTCTGCTTAATAAACCACATCTTCATGCAGGCCATGCAAATTTTAATATATTTACTGTTTTATTCCACCTCATAATCTATAGAAATGGATTTCTAGTTGTTTCCATCTGTGTTTCATCCTGAATCATTTTGACTGGTTAGCTGGCTCCAGCATCTGCCAATAATGGTGGCATTTTCTAAGTGTAAATAATGAGGGGCTGTGGCCATAGTGATAGCCTCTTTGATTTGGGACAGTGTGAGGATTGTACTTGGGATAAAGGCAGTTCCTTGCTCCAGAGGAATTTAAAATGTGAGAGCTTCTTCCAGTGCATAATTCATGCCTGACACCTCCACATCTCCCAGTGTTGGAGGGATCTTTTACATTTGCTCTGCCTGTAGGTCAGGGTTGAAAATGTCGGTCCATGTACTCTTTGGAACAGCAAATAGCTGAGAGAGTGCTGGGATTTTTTTTTTTTTAATGTTCTGTCCCTGATCATCAAGTTTTATCCCATATACCTCCTGTAATAATTAGAAAATACATTTAAAAAATTATAACCCTCAAATCAAAGAACCTTGAGGCTTGAGGGGACCTTCGATATATCATCTCCCAAGTGGGGAAACTGAGGTCCACTAGGGGTAAAGCTGACTTATATGAAGACACTCAGATGACTGAACCACATTTAAAATCCCTGAGTCCTAATTGATTGTTTTCTCAGCAACACCTGACCCTTTTTATTTGAATACGTGGTGTCTGGGAGCTGGCCCTCCCATTGCTATGCAGGTTATACCTCCTGTGCCCAAGAAAACAGGAAATAAGTCACATCAGATGTGATCACAGCCAAAGAGGCTTAGAATGATGATAGAGAAAAGCAATAAGTAACCTGCAAAGCAACAACATGGTTCTATCTAACTTTGAAGAGAAAAGCTTGTTCAATTGCATTCTCTAGAATACAGTGCTAGGCTGATGCTGGAAAGGAGCTCCTTAGCCTGCACAGCCCACACACATGCGTCCTCCCACAAGAAAAAAGGATTTCTAGTAAACAGCCTTCATTCTGAGAATACTTCCCATTCAGGCAGCATCCCAGACATTCTACCAAGTTAAAGAATGAATAACAGCAGATGGAGGGAGAGATTAGAGATGGAGGGGAGGAGGGGAAAGCCGCATTTTAGTGCCGAGCTCTAAAATGAGCTGTGGAGAGGATGGCACTCAGAGTTATGGCAAAGCTGTCCGGAAGCCTTCCCACGCAGGCGAGGAGGCGCGTGTGCCCAGACCATAAAACACAGGCGTGCGCCTGCTCCTCCATGCGGTGTGTGAACTGATAGGGAATTGAGTGTGACTCAAGTGGCCTAAATTGAATCATTCTGAATGTTCTTCCCTCTACCCTCAAGTCATCAATGTAGCATTTCTGTGTGTGCACTCGGGGTTCGGGGGGTATCAATCAAATAGATACAGGGGATCAGTCTTCTTACCGAGTGAAAACTCAACTCTCACTTATGTGTCAGGAGTGTTTAACCAAGAAAGGAGGCTAAGTGGTGCTAAGAGTTGCTTTCCGCATTCTGTGCATATTAAACTTTCTTTTTATTTTAATAGGGTATACATGAATCTGGGTTGGGTTTTTTTCCCCCCAATCATCTATTTGAACATTTTCAAACATGTAGAGAAGATTTTACAGTTAACCCATGTAGATTCTATCATTAAATTAGATTACAGTTGGTTTGTAAGCATCCATCTATCCATTCTTCTTTCCACCTATCAGGTAATCTACATTTCTAAAATGCAGATGTCCATATACTTCCCCTACATGCTTTAGCATACCTATCAGTAACCAGTTTTTAATATTTGTTTAGTTTTTCTCCTTTTGATGTAAAATTTATATATGTACAAACCTTAAGTGTACCCTTCTGTAGGTTTTTACTCAAAGTTCTATCAGGATACAAGTTACCATCACTCCAGAAAGTTCCCTCTGGCCCCTTCCTAGCCAGTCCCCACCTCCAAACCCTAGAAACAACAATTGAGGAATCGATGTTTTTCATCACAAATTAGTTTTGTCTTCTCTAGAACTTGACATACATAGAATAATTCAATGTGTATTTTTTGGAAGAAGCTTTTTTCTTCCCCTTCAGCATCATATTTTTGAGATGTATCCATGCTATTGTGTGTATCACTAGTTCATCTTTCATCTGTTCTTATCTATGAGTGGTATTCCACTGCGAAAATAAACCACATCTTGTGTAACCACTGTTTGTCCAGTTTTTGGTTATCAATATAGTGTAATCATACTTTTATCCATGTATTTTTATGGATGTATATTCTCATGTATTTTGGAAAAATACCTAGAAGTAGAAATGCCAGGTCAATAGAGTAAGTGATGTGTTTACTTTTATTAAAAAGTTGCCTAATATTTTCCCAAAGTGATTGGACCATTTTATACTCCCACCAACAATGTATGAGATTCCAGGGGCTCGACATCTTTGACAATATTTGGGATTGTCAGACTACTTTTAACCACTGCAGTGGGTAGGTGTATCTCATTGTGGCTTTCATTTACATTTATTTCCCTGATAACTACTCATGTTGAACACTTTTCATGTGCTTACTGGCCATTCATATATCTTCTTTTGTGAGTGTCTGCTCAAATATTTGGTCCATTTTTCAATTGGGTTCTATATTACTGAGTTTTGGGTATTCTACGTATATTTTTTGGATACTGATCCTTTGTCAGATGTGTGTTTTACAAACATTTTCTTCTAGTCTATGATTTATCTATAACTTTTCTTCATTTTTTATCAGTGTGTTTAATGAGCTGACGTTTTTAATTTTGCTGAAATCTAACTTGATTTTTTTCTTTTATGTTATGGCTTTCTAAGAAGCCTTTGCCTAGTTCTAAGATTATCTTGATTTCTTATTAAAAAATTGTAATTTTGGCTTTTAGGTTTATGTCTATGATCCATCTTGTATTAATTTTTATTTATAGTATGAAGTGGGGGGGTTGTTATTGTTTTTTACATTGATTTTCAATTATTTTAATATATGTTGAAGAGACCTTCTCAGATATTTTTTCGGTGGTTTTGTGAAAAATAACTATAGATGTGCAGGTGTATTTAATCCAAGTTCTGTTTCATGTTCCATTGTTTGATTTGTCCATGCCTATGCTGTACCACACTGTCTTGATAAGTATAATTTTGTGGTAAATCTTAAAATCAGTATAAACTCCTTCAACTTTGTTGTTCTTTTTCCAATCGTTTTGGTTATACTATGTCCTTTGCATTTCCATATAAATTTTAGAATCCACTTGCCAATGTCAAAACATATTATGATTTGAAGATCATTGATATCTTAATGATATTGAGTTCTC
Source organism: Canis lupus baileyi (assembly GCF_048164855.1). Taxonomy (NCBI): domain Eukaryota; kingdom Metazoa; phylum Chordata; class Mammalia; order Carnivora; family Canidae; genus Canis; species Canis lupus. The sequence continues at coordinate 14,488,491 of NC_132866.1, forward strand.
TGATCCATGAATATGGTATGTACTTCCATTTATTTAGGTCTTCCTTAATTTTCTCAGCAATGCTTTTTAGTTTTCAGTATGGAGATCTTGCATATCTTTTGTTAAATTCATTAAACACCCCCTTTTTGGTTCTCTTATAAATGGAATTATATTCTTAAATTTTGTTTCCTAAAATTTTGCTGATAGTTTACAAAAGTGCAATTGATTATTTTATATGAAATTTTATATCCTTTGACTTTGATAAATACACTTATTGATTCTAGTAGTTGTTTTGTAAATTCTTTAGGATTTTCCAAGTCATCTGCAAATAGAAATGTCTTCCTTTCCAATCTTTATACCTTTTATTTCTTTTCATTGCTTTATTGCAATGGCTAGGACCTCTAGTACAATATTGACTACCAGTGTTAAGAATGAATATCCTTCATTTGTTCCTGACTTGATGGGGGAAAAGTCAATATTTCACTATTAAATATAATTTTTACATGCAGGTTTTTTTTTTATAGATGCCCTTTATCAGATTAAGAAGGTTCTTTACTATTCTTAGATCGCTCAACATTTTTTTTATTATGGAAGGTGTGCTGAAATTGGTTGAATGCTTTTTCTTTGTCCATTTAAAAATAATCATATGTTTTTCTTCCTGTCTGTTTATATGGTAAATTGCATTAATTTTTAAATGTTAAACCAGCCTTGCATTTGGGGATAAACCGAAGCTGGTTTTGGTACATTGTCCTTTTAACATATTGCTAAATACTATCTACTGAACATTTTGACTCTTAAGAAATATTGTTCTGTAATTTTCTTTTTTTTTGTCTTTATCAGGTTCTGCTATTTGGGTAATACTGGCCTCACATATCAAGTTGGAGAAAGGGTCATGAGAATATGTTATGTAAATGAGAATCAAAAACAAAAAGCACACTGACCTGTGACCTAGACATCAATTCATAGTTTTTTGGTTTTTTTTTTTTCCTCTCTGAATGTTCCAGGTGTGCATTCTGGAATTTGTCACAGCCTCTGAAATAATGGTAGAGATGGTACACTGGCAGGGTTATATATCAAGGAAAACAGAATCAGCCGAAAGTGAGTTTGAGTCACAGCAGTTACTAAATGAAGTAAACTTTAAGCGTTGGTTTGGACATAAAATGATTCAGTCTATTCCCACTTTGTAGAGAGCTTTTCCTTTGAAATACTGCTTTTTTGATAATAGTAAGAAAAAATAGTAGTTTATATAATTTTAACAACTTTAAAAAGGAAGCTGACATTATTATAATAAAGCAGGCATACACTGGACCATTTTTCCCTTTTTGTTTTCTTAAGATAAATTAACATACAGAGCTGTATAAATTTGAAGTGTATGGTGTACTGACTTATGTATATTGCGAATTGATGATCCCAAGTTTAGTTAACATCTGTTACCTTGTATAGGAATACACACAAAAAAAGAAGAGAAATGTCTCTGTGTGTGATGAGAACTTTTAGGATTTACTTTCTTAGCGATTTTCAAATATAACGTAGAACATTGGTTAACTATAGTTATCATGCTGACATTTCCCATTACTTGTTTATCTTATAAATGGAAGTTTGTACCATTTGACTATCTTCATTCAGTTCATCTTCTCCTGCCTTTGGTAACTACAAAGCTGGTTTTTTTTTGTTTTGTTTTGTTGGTGTTGTGTTTTTGTTTGTTAGTTGCCACATAACAGTGAGATCATACTGTATTTGTCTTTCTCGGTCTGACTTACTTTACTTCACAGGGCAGGATTTCCTTTTTTATAGCTGAATAGTATTCCATTGTGTGTATCTACACCACGTTTTCTTTACCCATTCATCTATTGACAAATACTTATGTTGTTTCCATGTCTTAGGTATTATAAATAACGTTGCAGTGAAAATAGGGGTTCAGATACCTCATCGCCATAATGATTTTGTTTCCTTCAGATGCCTAGAAGTAGAGTTGCTGTATAAAATGATAGTTTTATTTTTAATTTTTCAAGGAAATACCACACTGTCTTTCAAGGTTGTGCCAATTTACAGTCCTGCCTACAGTGCCCAGGGTTCCTTTTTATTTACATCTTCACCAGAATTTGTTATTTCTTGTCTTGATATTAGCCATTCTAACAGTTGTGCAGTGATACCTCATTGTGTTTTTGATACCCATTTCCTTAATGATTAGTGACATTGAGCAACTCTTCAAGTACCTGTTGGCCATTGGAATATCTTCTTTGGGAAAATGTCTATTTAGGTTCTTTGCTCATTTTTAAATGGAATTATGATGATGATGATGATGCTACTGAAGTGTAAGAGTTATTTATATATTTTGGATATTAACCACTTATAAAATATATGATTTGCAAATATTTTCACTCATTTCATAGGCTGCCTTTCATGGTATTATCGGTTTCCTTTGCTTTGCAGAAGCTTTTTAGTTTGATGTCATCCCATTTGTTTATTTTTGATGATGTTGCTTGTGTCATATCCAGAAATTCATTGCCAAGACCCACGTCAAGGAGCTTCTCTCTAGGCCTATTTTTTTAAAAACTTATGTGTTACAAAAAAAAAAACAAAAAAAACAAAAAAAAAACTTATGTGTTACACAGACTGCTTTAAGAGAGAAATAGGGCAGCCTGGGTGGCTCAGTGGTTTAGCGCCGCCTTCAGCCCAGGGCCTGATCCTGGAGCCCCGGGATCGAGTCCCATGTCAGGCTCCCTGTATGGAGCCTGCTTCTCCCTCTGCCTGTGTCTCTGCCTTTCTCTCTCTCTGTGTCTCTCATGAATAAATAAATGAAATCTTTTTTTAAAAAAAAGGAGAGAAATAAATTTTCTGGACCTTATGTGTTTTTATTTTTGTTATAATTTTGACACTTATGAACATGGAACTATAAACTTTTATTTTGTAATTTTACACAACTATAAAAAAACACGCACAAATTAAACATGAACAGAAGTTTGAAAACAATGAAGTGCACATTAATTTAATGTAAGGACTAATACTATTTTTCTGAAGCTAAATTGGTGCTTACAGTTGGAATATACTCCTGTTTCAGTAGAAGTTGTTTTGAGTTGAGCAGGCCTATGTTACTGGGTATCCTGTGATAACTTGATTCTTCTGCCATTTGAATGCCATTTGCATTCAAACTTCCTTTCATATATCATTGGTTACCTCATTTAACTATTAAGTGCACCTCTGCACCTCTATTCTTTTCTTCTTAGATAGAGATTGTAAAGCACCATTCAATACCAGAACAAGTGTAAATGTAGGCAGTAAAACTATGTCCCAATATGTAGCCTGCAGGGCCTAATCCAGATGATCCAGAATTTGGTCATTAAATTATTGTAGATTGTCATTAGAAATGCATAGTTTGTAAATTTTATATGGACCTCTAGACCTTCAAGAATATAAATCACTATTTGCTGATGGGCCCAACAACACATTAAAAGTCTCAAAAGAAGGAAAGACCAGATGTGTTACCAAGGCCTCTAGGCCCTGGCGATCCTGTCAGAGCACACAGTGAATATTTCATTTCTTGAGTCCTGAGGAGCATGAGTGTGACACAGAGGAGCCAGTGAGAAGCTGGTCTGGGAAGGTCACAATGGAGAAAATGCACCAGGTGTGCTTGTTAAACCAGCAGGGATATATGTGCAGCCGCTGGCTTCTTGTACTGCTCACTGAGGAAGGGCCGAATGTCTTGTTTATTGCCTTTCACATTAAATTGTTAGATTCAGATGTCATCGCAGAAACATGAACCTGAGGCATAATGGTATTGCTCGTGGTGCCAGGGTATAATTTTGTGATTTCAGACTTTTGCATACCGGGCTTTCTTAAAGCAAGACACATCATCAGTAAAACAGAAAGTCTTTTTTCTTTCCCTGAAATGTAAGACTTGCTTTAGGTGCTCTTTACTTATTTACATTTTTTTGGAAAAAATTTTAGTGAGAACATTTAACATGAGATTTACCCTCTTAATGGATTTTTAAGTGTACAATACAGTACTGCTAACTCTAGGCATGATATTGTACAGCAGATTTCTAGGACTTACTCATCTTGCATAACTAAAGCTTGATGCACCTTGAACAGCAACTCCCCACGTCCCCCTCCTCCAGCCATTAGCATTCTACTGTCTGTTTCTCTGACCTTGAATTTTTTAGAAACCTCATGTAATTGGAATCATATAGTGGTTGTCCTCCTGTGACTGGTTTATTTCACTTAGTATAATGTCCTCAAGGTTTATCCCTATTGTCACACCTAGGGCAGGATTTCCTTCTTTGTTTAAGGTTGAATAATATTCCATGTGCCCTTTGGATGTACACTAAATGACTACCCTGACTTTTGGACCCACCCAGCCCACTTGGACGTTCTCCTCTATTATTGGTTCTCTAGCATCTTGTAATTTCCCAACTGCCTTCATGGCCCCCACCAACTGGGGCACAAAGAGAATGCAAGGGGGTTCCAGAACCCAAGCACGGGCTGAGGGCTGAGCAGGAACTTAGTGGCAGGGTAGGGGGAGGACAAATGCTACAATTGAGTGGTGTTATCTGCTGCCTCTTTGCTGTGTCTAGAGAGTCACTGCTACACTTAATGATAGTTTTCCAAGGATCACCTTATAACCTGGCCCTAGAAGCTTTTTCCATCACTTCCCTCCTTGTGAAAACACCTGTATTGTGAGGTCAAGCCACATTTACCTTTTCTTTTCATCTTTTAACTTTGTGCATTGGGCCTGGCCCTGCCAATCCACTTGGCTGCTGCAGTGGGCCCTGCCTCCCCTATGCTCTCAGTGCACACACAGTGAGCCACACAGTGAGCAGCTTGGCAGTGGACAGCCCTGTTTTCTCTGAGCATGAGCACAGAGAGCTTGGGTAGAAGGCAACATATGTTTTGTGAGATTCCTGAGGCCTATGGTTTGTAAGCCCATTGAAATTCTATCCAGAATCCTAGCTGAATCTTTCTAGTTTGCAGCCTCAATACGCATAGATTCCACATTTTGTATGTGGCAAGTTAAGTGGTAATTGAGGTTTGCAAATTTTCATGTAATTTATTCTGGTTTTCTTCCAATGGCCTGTGAGCTAGAACTTAAATACAGCTTCGTTGTAGTTGCTTCTTCCTGTTTAGAGAGCTGGCATAATATTTTGTCTTCTGGGCTCAAATAACCATGTAATTACTCTGTAATCATATAGTAATTAGCATGTACTATATGCATTTATTACATAATTATATTCCTGGAGGATTGCATGGCAATTATACTTACATTCAGCATATCATTTTATATACTATATAATGAACAAGTATATAATTTGTTGCTTTTTTTCTTTTATCCTAATTTCAGTGTACCAACCAGGAGCTGGAAACTTACTCTCCTGTTGCCTTGTTTATATATAATCGGGCAGGTGCCTGAGCTCCTTCTGCTCCTTTGGCTTCACTCGGTACCGCCTAATTATTCATCTAAAGGAGCGCTAGGGGCTTGTGGGCTGCCCCGGGCTCCTAGCCTTTGCACTCCTTATACTTTCTTCCTTGTCGTGAGCTCATTACCTATTAGCTTCAAAACCCAGAGTTGATCAGAGCTCCCAGCATCGCCCGGGAAACTGCTGGACCTCAGTTAGAACAGAAGGATGTGAGCGGCCGAGCCCCCCACACCGTGCTCACGCCTGCCTTTCTCTCCTTTGCAGTGGAGCACATTCCCAAAGGGAACAACTGCCTGGACGCCGCCAAGGCCTGTAACCTCGATGACACCTGCAAGAAGTACAGGTCCGCCTACATCACCCCGTGCACCACCAGCATGTCCAACGAGGTCTGCAACCGGCGCAAGTGCCACAAGGCCCTGCGGCAGTTTTTCGACAAGGTTCCGGCCAAGCACAGCTATGGGATGCTCTTCTGCTCCTGCCGGGACATCGCATGCACTGAGAGGAGGCGGCAGACCATTGTGCCCGTGTGCTCCTACGAGGAGAGGGAGAAGCCCAACTGCCTGAATTTGCAGGACTCCTGCAAGACGAATTACATCTGCAGGTAAGCGGGCACCGGCAGCTGGGTGATTAATGAGCTGGCAAGGAGAACCTTTGCGGCTGCTTCAGTGGCCGAGCTCCTGTTTTCTGAGTTTCTATGGGGTGGGTGGGAGTGAGGAGGCTGAGGGGAGGGCGGGAGGTGGAGTGGATGGGCCAGAAACTGACCTCTGCATTTGGCACAGGGTTCTTCCCAAGCTGCTGAGGCTTTTGTGCTGGGGAAGGTTCCCGTCTTTAACCTGGGGAATACTTTGAGAGGTGCTTGGTAAGCAAGCACAGAAGGTCACCTGAGGCTAGGTGAGCTTGAAGACTGGTGCCCACTCAGCAAGCTCTGAATTGCTGCTGGGAATCTCAGGGGGTTAATTCAGTCAGGCGGGGCGTGGTGGTGGTGCTGCAGATGGGAGGTTCTTGACTGTCAAGATCTAAATTCTGGGAGAGACCAGTGAGAGAGACTGAGCTGTGTCCAGCCCTGAAGTGAACTTCCAGAATGCCTGGATCTGTTCGGGGCCATTCAGTCATCCATGTGGCTAAGGAAAAGTGGGCAACCTCCTGTTCAGCCATGCTTCTGGATCTCAGGCCCCAGCAGAAACCCTGCTAAGCCTGGCCCTTTTGTTGAAAACAGTGGAGTCCGTTGCCCTTTTGGCAATGGAATTTTTTTGGAATTTTTTTTTGGAATTTATTTTAATTTTGAAGGAATCCATGAACACATTCTCTGTATTAAAAAAAAAAAAAAAAGGCAGAGAACTAGATAGCTGTCCCCTTCACTCTGCTTCCACTTGCCCCCAACTGTCACTATCAGTAATTTGATGTGTATCCTTCTAAAACATGGGGTTGAATTCAGTTGCTGATGGGAGCAAGCAGATTCTGATAAGCAGACACCCAAGTCTTCGCAGCCTCGGGCAGTGAGAGTGCTGCGTTCAGACTCGCAGGTTGGATCACTGGCTAGAGGTTCAGATGGGGCATTATTTTGACAACATGTGTACTTTGTCCCCAGGATAGAGTCAGGAGCCTTCAAATGCTGTGTCTGAAAAAGTCCTATGTGCTCAACAAATGTTCACAGGTGGACCAGTAGATGAGGGTGTGACTGTATACTTGTTTGCTTATAGGCTTCCCATGTCTAAAGAGCAGAGAGCAAGGGAGGGAAGTGTCATCCATTGGAGATTCTGGAGACCTGAGTTTCTGGTTAGTTGAAGTTTTACTTGGATAGAATAGCATCCCATTCTTTCCTTAAACTAGTCCTAATAGTGACCAAAGAAAATGAAAAGTCTTCATTATCTGTAGAACCCTCTCATGCTGAAGATTTTTCTGGAAGTAATATGCCACCACTTTTTTTTTAAGTTTTTGGCAGGTGACTTGCTATATGAGAAAGAATGTAGGTAACCATTTGTGCCCTGGGAGGAGTCAGGTGTTCCTGTGATGCCTCTCCTCCAAGGATTCTCTCTTTCCTAGACCTCTATTCCGTTGAGACCATCTTAGCTATGGGCTAGAAGCAGGGCCAGCTTGCTAGAAGGGAGGCAGTTCCTCCACCCTGCCATAACCTGGGGAAACCAATCAGCCAGGGAATAAAAGAACCCCCTGCTGGAGAGAATGTGGCTGAGGAGCAGGACACAGGGAAGAAGCATAGGAGTGGGTTGGGAGGGAGCAGAGATTCTGAACAGCCCTCCTGTGAAGACCCCTGGATCTGAAACTCAACTTCCTGGTGCCCCCTCATCTTTGAGCAGAAGATATCCCTCTTCTAGGAGCAGGACTGAGTTTTTAGGATCTTTGTTGGCTTAAAGCCAGACAGATACAGCTCCTCCTTATCTTTTCGGTAGATGTTATCCTGTTCACTGATGGGTCCAAGCCAGGCAGTCTCAAGACAGTAAGCTGTATGGGGAGGGAATGGAGCAGTGACGGGGATGGGGGAGGTGGGAGAGGTGACGGAGCCTTTTCCTTCTCTCCTCATGATGCACCTCTTGCACATGAGCTCCAGAGGAGGGTCTGCAACAGCTCCTATCCAGGCTGAAAGCCTGCTGTGAGCAGTTCATCTGCATTACTTGGCCTACTCTTCTCAAAATAGAGAACTCTTGGTGCACCTGGGTGGCTCAGTTGGTTCATTATCCAACTCTTGACTTCAGCTCAGGTCATGATCCCAGGGTTGTGGGATCAAGCCCCATGTTGGGCTCTGTGCTCACCCCAGAGTCCATTGGGGATTCTCTCTCTCCCTCTGTCCCTCCCCATGCTAAATAAATAAATAAATAAATAAATAAATAAATAAATAAATAAATAAATAAAATCTATAGAGAATCCTTGGAGGATTGGTGTGAATTAGCTCTATGTCAGATTGCTTTTTTGCTGAGCTGTAGCGAGAAATAGCTGGGAATTTGGGAACTTGGTGCATTCTGGAAGAGATAGCAGAAGGAATGTGCAAATGACAGGGTGACTTGGGTGCTCTTTGGGGCTCAGACTGACCTGCTAGGAAGGATCTGGGAGTTATTTATGTTGAGACAGTCTCAGCAGCAGAGAATGGCCTCAGCGGATGGGGCAGAAATGTACTCGGGGAGCAGCAGGACAGTCCTGCCTGATGATGACTATACCCGGTCACACCAAGGTGGGGAGGTAGTGACCACAGCTGCCATGCAGCAGAGTGGAGGCACACGTGACTGCAAGGCCATCCGGAAATCCAGATCCGAGACCACCCTGGGGCCCTACCGAGTGAAATTTGTCTCAGCAAGATTGATGGGTTTTATACCCTGCCTTGAGTCTTCCCTGGAAAAGGGAATCGGCACCTTCCCCACTGGTACCCATCAGTAAGTGATTTAGCCTGTGATTTCTTTCCAGGGCCTGGACTTATTACTCATGATCACCTCCTCCCTGTCAGATGTGGTAAATGTAATTTAAGCTGCTGGGTAGGCTAGAGGTGTTTTCTTTCATCAGACTTTATTCATATCGTCTTTAATTTTATGCCTTTTATTCCATCCCTCCTCCATCCCTCCCGGGGAGGCCCTTGTGGCGCCGACTGCCCAGAGCAGCAGCTGGTACTTGCCAGAGCTGGGGCTTCTGCAGGTTTTGATGTTCCAGGCGCTCCCGACGCTTACCCACCTAGAGACCAGAGGCATCCCAGATAGGATGACTTAAGGCCTAATTTGAGTGTCCCGAAAGGGAAGGGACTGCAGGAGGAAACGGTGCTTCCTAAAAACAGTTTTCTTCGAAAGCTCACACTTTCAAATGCTCCGCTTGCATCTGCGCATCAACAACCATCAAAGAGCTGCCCCATCTCATTAAAACTCCCCTGTACTTGATAGTTTCCCACTGGCAGCACACGGGTTCCTCCTGCCAGGGGCCAGAGCTGCTTCTGCACAAAGTCTGTCTTGTGTCTTCAAACAGAGGAGATGCAACTTTAGCCTTCCTTTTTGACTTTCTTTTCTTTTTTCCTTTCCCTTTTAAAGAAGCCAACTGGTTCCTTTCCTCTTGGGGTGGTTGGGGCCTCCAAGCTTGTCTACAGAAAAGCAAACGCAGAGGTATTATGAGGAGGATGTGATGAAATTTAAAAGACACACATTCTTCCCCTGAAGCATGGTATCTCCCTTGCCAATTGTCCCTCTGGTTGCTTTCCTTAGTGCCTGGAAGGATGTCGGGGCTGGGTTTGGCCATAAAGGAGGCATATTCATTTATTCCTGTAAGTTGTTAGAGATGCATAATTTAAATCTCCGCCTTACCTCCTTTCCCCCAAACTCTGGTAGTTCAAAATAAACTCAGCACTTGAGCCCTGGCTCAGGGTGCTCAAATATGTTCATATCTCCTTTATGTTTCTAATTTACAAGGATACCTCAACTCTATTACCAAGAGATCTAGCATCTTCTTCTGGAGCATGCCCCCTTCTGTTCTCTTCTAAGAATGACAGAGCTCTACTCCAAAACCCTTTCTGCTTCCAATGCCAGGCAAAGGGGAACATGAGGCTACTGACCAGCTCCCCGACCTGTAGCTTTAGGTACTGAGTCATGGTATCGCCGTTGAGAACAACCCAGAGGATACTTGGTTTGGTGGCTGTGTCCTTGGCCATTCTGCACAAGCCACGGAGGTGCTGCATCCTTGGGTGCCGGAGTAACTTCGTTCATACTCAGTATGTAGGTGCTGTTTCCCAAAGCAGGACATGCTGCCCTGGGGGTGGGGCCCTGAGAGGTTCCAGCCAGAGCCAACCCACCAACTAAGACTTTTCCTTTATTGGCAGTACATTCGGAAGTGAATGTTGCAATGTTGCATTTCCTTCCTGCCTTCTTTCTTTCTTTTAAAGAATTTTTATTGTGGTAAGGAGCACTTGTCATGACATCTACCCTCTGAACAAACCTTTGACGGAATGATCCAGTATTGTCGTCTGTAGGCACAGTGTTGTACCGCAGATCTCTAGAACTCATTTAACTTCTATAACTGAAATTTATATACACTGATTAGCAGCTCCCTGCTTCCCCTCCCCCATTTCTCAGCAACCATAATTCTGTTCTTTGCTTCCATGATTTCAATGATTTTAGATACCTCGTGTAAGTGAGATCATGCAGTATTTGTCCTTCTGTGACTAGCTTACTTCCCAGCATAAATTCCTGGGTTCATCCATGTTGTCTTATATTGTGGAAGTTCTTTTCTTTTTAAGGTGAAACAGTGCTTGATCAGGGATAGCTCATTCCTTCTAGAAAGATTCTGATAATGCTGAACCTTAAAAGAGAAAGGTATCAGGGCCTCTGTTCCCTCTGTCCCTGAGACTTTCTTGGGGCCCTGCTGGAAATACACTTGCTCGTCCTGCTGCCTTGGCTCTGTGTCCCCATGGTTTCCAGGGATGATGATTTTGTTTAGGTCACCCTAAACGGATGGCCCTCCCTTTCCCCCAGGGACTGGAGATGCTACAGTTGTGTCCTGGAGACCTGGTTTTTGTTTTGTTTAGTTTTATTTGCTTTTAGCAGAATGAGGAAGGTCTCTCTGATACTGCTCCAGAAGAACAGCATAAGTAATTTTCAAAATACTGCCCTTGCCAGCACCACTCTCCACCCTAGGGCTGACTCTGTTATACTTTGACGAAATCTGTTGTTGTTAATTTATTAACTGGGCAGTTGGGAAACACATCACAACACCAGGCGGCAGATTTCTGCTCCAGTAACTTACATGGTTTGACAGTGTTAGCACACCTCTAAAAGGTGAGGAGCATCTCCTTTGCCTGGAATCAGATCCCCTTTGCACAGTACACTGTGGCTCTTAGGAGTTCAAGGACATCCTCCACGGCTTGGGCTGCACTCCTGAGTTGAAAACTGGGTTCTATATTACTATATCTGGGCTTGTCTTGACATGCGGCAAACACAGGAGAAAGTGGCTCAGAGGATAATTAATGCCTAAAACTAGATGGGTAGATTAATTTGGCACTTAATTTTATTTTACGCTGATTCATTCACAAATGGAAATCAGCAATTAGACAATGCAAACTTTTGAACCATGGAAAGAAAGGTTCGGGAATATGAGAAAATACAAGTAAAACATTTTCCAGTTCACTTGAGCAGTTTTTATTTCAAATGATTACATGGGTGTCTTTAGCAATGTATCTAGAGTGCCGAAGAGCTAGGTTGTTCACGTGTCCCACCTGCAAGAACGGCCTGTACCCTGGAAGCCCCCTGGACTGGAGGGGGGAGCTCCTGGGTGCACGCAACAGATTCATCAGGGTCCTGAGGGAAGAGCAGGGCCGTCCTCCGACATCTGCTGCTGCCTTTGACTCCAGCAGACGGGAGGAGCATGCTTCTTGCTGGGTCTTCTGGGCTCCCACCCCCAGCCTGTGCACTGAGGACATGGGCAGCACCAGCGAGGCGGTGTCAGAGCTCACCGTTGTCCTGCCTCGCGGGGTAACCCAAGCCGTGAATCAGGCAGGAGCCCGCTACAACTTGCTCTGTCTTGTCACCTCGTATCTCTTTCCTTATCTGTCCTTTGGCAGAGGCGGGTGTGGAGCTATTTGTCTGCTGCTGCTGCTGGAGCCTGTCGCTAAAAAATGCCTGTCTAGATTTACACCACATTCTGTCTCTCTCCAGCCCGCCCTTTCCCTGCACCTGCCCAAAGCTCCGAGTCTCTGCCTCACCTTCTTCGCCCTTTCCTTCACCTGCCCACCTCCTCGCCAGTGTCACTTTTGCCATTCTTGGTCCTGGGTCAGAAAGAATCAGAGGCTCCTCTCTTTATATTTGCACATTCTGTCAGTTACTAGATCCACATGGACAGATGGAGTCTTGGCACCGGAACTGTGATTTACCGTCTTCGAGTATGAAGGTGGGTGGAAGATGGATGGAATTGACTCTGCCCAGGAAGTCTAAAGAGAGAGCCCCATATTTCCTTGGGGGGTGAGGCGTCAGAGTGGAGGTCTCAGGAACCAAGGGCCTTGGTGGGTGAAAAGCAGGGAGAGTCAAGCAGAAGGAAGGCACTGGATTTGGGGAGGATGCAGTGGTGAGGGTGGAAGGTCAGGACCTGGAGACTCTGCTGGAGGGAGAAAGATCAGTGTGATATAAAGACAAGAGGTTGGGAGTCTCTAGTGCCATGAAGTATTGACTTTATCCCTTAAGGCTTTATGAAGGAAGAAAGACACGACCAGCTGGGCCTTAGAGGATCCCACCTGGCAGTGTGGAGGGATCAGCTTGGGAAGAGTCCAGGAGACAGTTGGGAGGTTCTTACGATGGACCAGGATGAGAGGTGACCAGGAGAAGAGGATGATGGTTGGGAGACTTGAGGCACCATGGAAGGAAGGACTTGAGGGTTTACCGGGTGCCTGGCGTAGACAGAGGCTAATTTGGGTCTCTCCAGCCTGGTGAGCAGGCCAATGATGGTGTTAGTAGCCAGAATGGAGAACAGGAGAAAGAGGGAAGGACCTGTCTCTTGGGCTGGAGGTGGGGGAAGAGGACCATGAATTGTTTGGGTCATGATGTATTTGAGGGTTATGTTCTTTGGGACTCTTTTGCTCCATGAGAGGCACATAGTTTAAGAACCTAGGGCAGAAGAGGGGTTTTGTGTTAACTCATAGGACTGGGGAGGCAGGGTAATTGAACATGACCAAGACGGAGGGCACAGTGTCACTGGAGCTACACTGTCACCTCACTGCTCCCTCTGCTTGCTTCTGTCTCCTATTTCTCAGTGAATGCTGCCACCACAGCTGCATGCACATATCCTGTCACCTCATAATCAAAGATAGAAAAACTCTTCTCCACTATAACCCATTAGAAAAATCCTGGGTAAGAAACTTGATTGGCCTTGGTTGTGGCATGTGCCCATCCCTAGATGAACCACTGAGGCCAAAGGGAATGTGTACTTTGGCCCAGTCAAAGCCAGGGTTGTCAGTCTACTACCAGAGTCAGGGAATGAGGGCCAGGCTCAGAAAAACAAGATGGGGTTAGCAGTGCATGAGGATGTCCGTGTTCTGCATGGTGATGGAAGGCTTGGACAGAGAGGCACTCAGAGGTAAAGGCACAGTCCTTTCAGTGGCCCCAGTACCCTACACAAACCGTCTTTCTGCCCTTACCTATCTGGCCTCTTCTCCAGCCATCCTGCCTTGGCTGCTTCAGCCACACTGGTCCCCCCCTTGCTGTTCCTTGAATGCACCAGGCATGTACTCACCACCCTGACTCTGGCTTTTTTTTGGCTCTAGCTCTTCCTTCCACTAGACCCACTCTTTCCCCAGATGCTCCTAGACAAACTCCCACATTTCCAAGTCTCCTTAAATCTTATTTGAATAAGGCTCATACTGGCCCCCTGTTTAATGTCGTATGTCCCTGCACATTCCCAATCCCCTTAGCTTCCTCTCATTCTTTTTCAAAGTACTGATCATCTTCTGTCACACTGTGTAATTTACATACTTGGTTTGATTATTGTGTGCCTCATTTCTTCAGTGAAATATAAGTTCCACAGTTAAGATATATCCATGATACATCCTAAACTGTCCCTGGGCCAACTGTGCCCAGGACAATATCCTGTGCTTACTAAATATTTGCTGGATGAGTAAATGAATGAAGACATTTAAAATATGAATGGATCTTGGAGAATGAGCTACGGGTAGATTTTAGAATCATCAACTTAGAGGTTGTTGAAGATACAGGATTTATTACCCGGGGAAAGTGGGTGAGAAGAGAAATAGGCTAAAGACTGAATCTTGAGAACACCAGATTTATGGTAAACATGTCTAAAGAGGCCTTATAGAGGTAGGAAGTTAGAGAGTAGGAAAACCAAAGACCTCCACAAAGCTAAGGGAGAATAGAATTTTAGGGAGGAAGGTGTGGTGAGCATAGGTATTAGTCACTCAGAGGGAAAAGGAGTAGGACTCAGAGTGACATGGTTTTAGCATATAGGAAATCTGTCCAGCCACATAATCATCCACCAATCCGTTGATCCATGTATGTATCTACTCACCTGTTTATTCATCACCTGTCTTTCCATCCATCCATCTGTCCATCTGTCTGTCCATCTATCCCATCTATCTACCCATCCATCTACTCCATCTGTCCATCCATCCATCCATTCACTCACCTACTTATCCATCCATCCATCCATCCATCCATCCATCCATCCATTTATGCATCTACCCATCCATCCATCCCTCTACCATCTACCTGTAGATGTCTCTGCATGTGTCTACCCATCTGTGTGTCCATCCATCCATCCATCTACCCACCCACTCATCTGTGCATCTATCCATCCATCCATCCATCCATCCATCCATCCATCCGGCTGGCCTGTAGTTATTGTGCCAGGAGTAAAGACCCAGCTTCTTATCTATAGTGCAGAGAGGAAGGCAGGCACATATATAGTCATTACAGCCTGGTATGGTAGTCTGTGGTCGGGAAGGTACACAGTGCTATGGGAGAACAGAGAGGAGAACAGCTAGCTCAGCATGATGGGTCAGCCTGGCTTCCTGGAGAAGCTGCCATCTGAGCTAGGCTGGAAGGATGAGCAGAGAGAGAGAGAAGCTTTGTAGTCATGGGACAGAGGTAGGGGCCTGTGGGTGTGAGGAAGCCCTGGGATGTAAACAACAACCTGTTCACTAGGCTTTGATGCTAAGCATTATTGGGCACACCACACAAGCATGGTCTCTAATTACCCCCCGCTGCCCTGCAAGGGGATAGCCAAAGGAGCGATGAGCCCAGGCACTGCCCAGCTCCTACATGGAGGGGGTGGGGGTCAACCATGTCTTTATAACTCTGAAACCTGGTTTCTGTCATTTTTTTCCCCAAATGATTGTCTTTCATGACAAGAATACAATGTTCTCACACTGTTCAGCCTTACTGTCTTTAGTTCCAGACAGGCAGAATGATAATCCCGGCCAGCCTCTGAATCCAGACGTACTTTATGGCTCAGTAACTAAGACAGCACCAGTTTTTTTTTTTTTTGAATAGCACCAGTTTTAAAGACTGTTTTCACAGACAGGACATAATGTCCATCAGGGCCTCTTAGCATCATTTAAAAAAAAAATCTACCCAGGTAATACATACTCATTAAGTTCTTACTTTATCTAATTTCCTTTAGAGCACTCATTGCTTATTACAGAGTGGTTTCTCTGTGACAGCTTACTGATTACAAGAGTCATTTCTACAAATAAGAAAAAATCCTCTTGCACCACACCAGTTTATTCTGTTTATTATTATTATTAACTCAGTCATTCACTTGGGGCACGTTTACTGAGCACAGTCTATTTGACCATAACGATTCTAGACATTTAAGTCACGTACCCATCACCCAGCAGCTCCCGCTTACCTGGTTGGACTCCATAACTCCCTGCTGAACTGTCAGGGGAGTTCAGAGTCCTCAACCTTCACCTACCCCAAGGCAGCAGAATTCAGGGACCTGGCTGTGTATCTCATGGGAGATGAATTCTTTCCTGTCACAG
The DNA here is from genome assembly GCF_048164855.1 of Canis lupus baileyi. Taxonomy (NCBI): domain Eukaryota; kingdom Metazoa; phylum Chordata; class Mammalia; order Carnivora; family Canidae; genus Canis; species Canis lupus. Next base: position 14,504,349 of record NC_132866.1, read on the forward strand.
AGTGACAACGAGCTCTAAATAATCCAGTTATGTCACCAAGTTGGGGTCATCCAGGTGCTTGTCTTCCTACCTTCTCCTTGCCCTATGGCCATGACATTAATCATAGGAAAACCTCCATTTTGTGAATTGCATCTTGACTGCAGCACGGGTAAAAGGTGTGATAGATGAGAGAGTCATCCCCAGAAGTGCTGAATTGAGGACCATGGGGGGCCCTAGGATGGCGGACCACCTTGTCTGAGACTGTTGGCAGCTGAGAGAAACCCCAGCTGATCCCCTCTGCTCCTCTGTGCAGCATATTCCTCTTCAGAGGGGACCCTTCCACTCTGCCCACCAGCTCTGTCACATGCTAAGACCCCTGAAGTTCACGGGGAAGCAAACTGGTTTCCGCCTCAAGCCTACCTAAACCCAACCATGTAGATCTTATGATTTCTTTTTAACTCCAAAGGAAGGAGTTGTTTCCAATCATACAGCTCCTTTTACATATGAGTTTTATGCATTGGGCAAAGAATGGGAAAGGGGGGACCTCAGTATACCTGGGGGAATGCCCTCTCATCCAGACCAATAGCTTTTGGGGACCAGTGGCATCCCATGCTGACCAGCATGCTGTCCCCATAAGCTGAGGCTGTTACCTCTCTGTCCTTGCCCTCCACAGGAGACAAGATTTTTTTTAGTCAGTCACAGTTTGCAGTTGACAGAAGTACCTATAGCCCATGACCCACAGCAGTCTCGTTTTTGTGTGAGGAAATCTGCTCCCTCAATTACGGGGTGGCTGTTGTAGGATTCATGCTGTGGTCTCACAGCCAGGTTTGGAGTCCTCCACGCAGAAGACCCCAGACCCCCCGCTTGGGCACTATCCTAAGTTAGATATCCCACATTTACATTTCTGTGCAGTATTTCCAATTCAGTGAATGGGCAATTGCTCTGTAATTTCTAAAAGCAATTAATTATGCAGAAGATTTTGCATCCAAGAAAAACAAGAGTTTAAAAGAACCATCAGTGTGGAAAACACACCAGGCTGGCGTTGGGACTTTTTTCCTCCTTCTCTAGTGGTTGTCAGTGTTGGTGGTGGTCAGAGTGAGGTGGACTGGGGAGGGCATCCTGGTTTTGTTGGTTCTTGGAAGTGGGTGAGTGGAGGCCTCAGTCTGGCGTCTGTAAAGGACGGGGGTGATTCCATCGTCACAGGGCAGCTCTAAGGACTAAAGGAGATATCTACGCAAATGCATCAGCTCGGTGCCTGCCACCTAACTCTGCAAACACTCAGTAACTATGTCCCATGCTCTTTCCGGAAGTTGTAATCATAGAGGACAAAAAAAGCTAAAGTCCCAAATGTAGCATACCCCTCCCCCAATAGCAGGCAGAGACCTTTAAAGTAGGCTTGGTGGGTGGAGGGGGTAGATTCGTACTGCTTTACACTTCTGTGCACCCACAGCATTAAGCAGCGTGTGGAAATGTCAACGCCGTGATGTGAGATGATGTTGCTAAGCTTTACACATCACCATCTTTCCAGTGTTACCCCGCTAGGGGAAAGTGAGGGGCAGAGGCGGGGGTAGGCAAAGTCCAGAGGTGTTTGGAGCATGTGTCATCTCAAGAACATTCCTGTCCAGAATAGACAATTATTGACATACAAAGATAATACAGTGAGACACGAACGGAGGTGGCCACGAGATTGTTGGGCCCGAAGCGCTGGATTCACTATTGTTGAAACTGAATAGGCAGTGGGGGGACCGCTGGCAGCCTCTAGGGGGGCACGTGCGGCTTCAGTGACCCCGAGTTCCCATGAATAAAGGGTTCTTAGAGGTGCATGGGTCTGAGTCAGTGATGTGAGGGATCCAGCAAAGGGCAGGGATTGACTCAGTATCATTGAGACTGATCCCTCCTGGCCTCTGGGTGGTTCTGTGCTGTGAATCATCCTGCCAGCCCATTAGGAAGCCAGCCACAACCGGGGGCAGCGTGGCTCGTAGTGCAGGACTCAGGAACCCAGAATCTGCAGAGCCAGAGACATCATGACAGGCCTGTGTGGATGATGGTGACAATGATGAGGATGATGACGAGGAGAGCAGCATTTGTGTGACATTTACTGTGCACCAGGCACCATGCCGAGTGCTGTCACCGCAACCCCTGAAGCGGGGCTGTCACTATCCCCTGCCCTGTTTCCGGGATGAGGAGGTCGCCCGGGGGAGCTGCTGGAACGAGAGCCCAGAGGGCCCGGTCGGCAACAGAGCCCAGGTTCTGTGCACCTGCTTCTGGTGCTAAGTGTGCACCTCTTGCAAACCACCCCCATAAATTTCCTAAGATGCTCAGCGTGTGTGGAGTTGGACACCTGAGGTGACTCTGTTTCCGTGATTTATCCCTTTGAAAACAAAAATTTTAAACAAGAGACCTTTGGATCTCGTCAAGAGAGGGCTTAAGTGCCTCTCACCAAACATATTTCACTTCTCGTGAAAATGGTGGTTTTCAGACTTTTTGGTTTCAAGACTCCTTTACACTCTTAAACTTACTGAGAATCCCAAGGGGGTTTGTGTGTGTGTGGGATAAATCTATCGACGCTATATATATATATATATAGAGAGAGAGAGAGAGACAGAGAGAGAGAGAGAGAGAATCAAAGCTGAAGAAAGGTTTACATATTTAGTACTTCATTTAAAAATGACACCAAGAAGCCCATTACATTACTGTAAATAACATTTTTATTAAAAGTTACTGCATTTATAAAACAAAAAAAATGTAGGGAGAAGTATGGCACTGTTGTATACTTCGCTAATCTAGTAGTGTCTGCCTGCAAGACACCTGGAGTCTTATATCTCCATCCCCCATCGTGTGGCTTCTGGAAAAGCAGGGTCCTCTTGTGAGAACATAGGAGACAGAAAGGTAAATAAAAATAGTATGGATAGGAAAACAGCTTTGACCCCAGGGACCCTAAAAGGCTCTCTGAGATTGCCAGGGTCCCTGGGCCTCTCTTTGACAGCTGCTGCAATAGGAGGAGCAGAAGAGTGTTGGGCTGGAACACGTGTGTGTGCACAAACGTTCCCACAGCATCCTTAAACTAAGACATTCTGAGTGTGTGACCGCCCTGTACCCAACCTGTTCAGCATCAGCAGGTCAGAATGGTGAGGTTGGGGCTGGAGGGTTGGGTGGGGGGGTGGGGCTGAGGGTGAGCCCAGTGCCAGAGCCCTTCCAGGGGAAATGATACTGGTACCTACAGAACTGCTGATTCCCATCAGCCATCACTCTGGGGCCGTGTGGCAGGCTGGCATGCCCGGCCCAGCTTGGTCTCTTGCTCCAAGAGATGCCCTCCTGACGGGCAGCACCTTCGCAGACAGCCCTTCCTTCTCTGTTCTGGCATGCCGAAGAGTTCAGTGTCACGTTCTGCTCAGTCAGGGAGGACTCTAGGCTGATGTGCTAAATCCGCCTGTGTCTAGAAGACTCAGTGGCACTTTTCTCTTAGGTCGGAGCTCTTGTCACAGGTAAGCCTCTGCTCCTTGGAATGCTGGGTGGGGTGACACACCTCGATGTGAGCCATCTCAGGTGATCATTTACCATGATGAGAGCTAAAGGATTTTAATGACAGGAAACCTCTTAGAGTTACAAATGGCAGGAATCCGGAAGTTTGAGGGTTTTTTTAATGAGCACTCAGCAGTTGAAATTCCTACTGGAGAGCTTGGCTGGCTCCATCTGACAGCTTTGAACTTCTTAGAACGGAGGTCTGGGGAGAGAGAAAGCCCTCTCTCCAAGAATATTCACTCCAGCAAAGGATCTTGACGCTGTCCTGCTAGAAAAGCTTTTTCTGGAAATAGACAAAAGCAGATGGGAAATACCTCTTCCACGCTCCAGGTTCAAAAATTCAAGTTAAAGCATTTAGCTAAAAATAAGGTATATGGCTTGAGAAAATGTGCTTTTTGCCTTGCTTCCTGGTTGGTCGTTGGTTCATTCACTGGCTCAGCAGGACCGGAGTGCCAGGTGCTTGGAGGGACCCAGAAGGCCAGAGAACAGAGTGAATGTGACCAGCAGAGGGAAGAGAGTTGGACTCAGGGACTTCTCCCAGGTACCATTGCTCTATAGCAGCATTTCTCTAATGTCAGTCGGCACTGGGATCAGTTTCTGATTCATGAGGCCTGGGGGTGGGGCTTGGTCATTTGCATTTCTAGAGCATTCCTCTTGGTGCTGCTGGAGTCTACACTTGACCAGAGAGCTGCGAGATTGTTGACCAAATGACATTGGCTGATGGGCTTACCCTGCTCTCAGAGGGGTCTGCAAAGCTGGGAATGACAAGGAGCAGACAGCCAGACTGGACCTGTGGGGCACTGAGAAGGGGACGTGGGAGAGGATGGCATGTTGTGGCTGGGGCGAGGGCTGCCAGTGCCATGGTGGTAGTAGCAGGACAGGGAGAACACTTCAAAGTTTCTGTGCTGCACTCATGTCTGGCTCTAACTGGAAGGCTGTGGGGATGGGCTGTGAAAGGTTCTGATACCCACCTGGGTGCTAGTGCCTCAGAAACCAAGGATACTGAGAAATGCCTACCATGTATCTAGTAAATTACTACCTGAGCAGCCCCCCTGCAAAGGGAGACTTGCCTCCATTGGAGGAGTCATAGATGGTGTGTTGTCCGTAGGCCCGAGCTTGGCCAGAGATTAGAATTCCTTGGCTGAGTTTTGCTTGAAAAATACAAAGTAAAACAGAGAAGGTTTCAAGGCAAACCTTTGAAAAGAAATCCTTCCAAAATGACCTTTGGATCAATCTTTGACCTGAACTATTCAAATGAGGAAAGCTGACATACATGGACGCCTCTGTGGTTGTCAGGAGGGAATGTGAATGGGCAGCACCTATAGTGATGACTCGTAATGCGGGTTACTCAAACACAACACATGTTTGAGATTCAGAAGTGCTATGATTGCATGGGCCAAGGTCTCTTTGAGCCACCAAGTGCAGTACTGTGGTCTCACCCCTAGTGCTGTCTCACCCCTAACTCACTGCTGATCATAAGAGAGGGAAAGTGGTGGATATAGGTGATGGGAGGCCAGATACCATATCCCAGAGGAACCGTATCTGTCTTTGACCCTATCTCACCACAGCCATCACCTCACACACGATGTCTTGCATTGAAGGCGTGTAGTGACTGTGGTCATTGGAAGGTTGGTGCCTTGTGGAAGGCAGGCGCGGTCTGTGCCAGGCATTGTGCTGGCTGGGGCTGGACCACAAAGTTGAAGATGAGCACTCTGGGCACCAGGCACCTGGATGCTGATGCACCCAGATGCTGATGCACCCTTAGGAGTCACCCTGAAAAACTCAGGCCTTGCGAGCATCACCAGGCTGAGAGAAAGCAGAAAGGGTGTTTCCTGGGTGTTTTTTGGGTGTACAGGTGCCACCAAGTACTGCCTGTCCACCAGATTCTGTTCCAACCCACATGGGAGAGTGTCCTCTTGAGGGAGCTAGGCTAAGTGTTCCTTGTCCACAGGGGGCAGGTGTGCTGGCCTCAGGTGGCTTCAGAACCCAGGAAAAGTCCTGTTTCCATGCATGGTCTGGCCCTCCCTGGCTGAGGATCCTGATAATCCACTTAATTCCTCTATACCTGCCCTGTCGTGAGAAGGAGGAGAGACACCTGCCCCATTACCTGCATCACAGGCCTGTGGTGGGAGAGAAGGAGCCAGCACTGCAAGCACCTTTAGTGTATAACAGTAACATTCACATCCAGCCCTATTCTGTGCCCAGGCCCCGGGTTCCGGGCCTCCATCCTCCCCACAGCCCCATGGAAGAGGTCCTGTCAGCGTATCTGCCTTTTATACAGAGGGAGATGCAAAAATGAAACACAGCAGCAGAGGTAGCAGTCTGACTTCAGGGCTCCTGTCCTTTTCCCACGGTGCCCCCACACCCACAAGCTCCGAGAAGGGTCCACACACATGTCTGCTCTTCCATCAAGGCATCCAAAGAGATGGTCCCAGCCAGGCCAGCTCCTGCCAGGTGCCTCCCTGTCTCCAGCCTCAGGAGTGTTACCTGCAGTCAGGAGAGGGCTGGTTGGGGAGGCTGCTGACTTCTCCCTGCAGGCCTGGGAAGCCCCACTTTTTGTTCCCCTCATTTCTTGACTTCGGCCGCATCCTCTGGGGAGACTGTATACACAGTCAGGGGTGGGGAGCGGTGCTCAGCGAGGGAAATCTGGGGCCAAGGGACTTCTTCACATAGCTGTGTCATGGGATTGCATTCAGCCTTACTGAACAGTAACAACAGATACTATGTTTTAATGTTTTTAGACTGCAAGCACTATTAAACAAAAAGAATGCCCACTCCTCCTGTCATTACACTTTATTGGACCTAGTAAATATTACTTACATCCACTTAAATCAGATTTCAGCCTCTCAAGCACACAATTCACATCATAATGGCAGCAAAAGTCCAAGAACTAAAATTTAAAAGTTGAATATTCATTCTCCTATCAGTGTTGTGAGGGTGAGGATGAACTGGAGAACCTGTGGTTTTCTTTTGAAAGTTTGGCTCTCTTACCAGCTCCATGACTTTGGCTGGATATTGACCTTTCTGGACCTCGGTGTCCTCCACTGTAAAGTAAGGCCGACCCGGGCGGTTGGGCTGTTATGTGTTCAGTGACACAGGCTGGCGAAGCATCTCACACAGTGACTGGCTCTGAGTAAATGCAGTTGTTGTTAGTACCGTGCTGGAGAAGTTAGATGTGGGCTGAGGCTTCTCCTCTCCTGTTCTGCGCTGAAACCAGAACACCAAGATGTCCATGATGAATATCAGTCTCTAGGTGATCAGAGCCATAGTGTGCGGCACTTGGGTTCATTCATTTATTCATTCATTCCCGTATTCATTCAGGACGTATTTACCAAATATCTACTCTATGTGAGACACAGGCCTAAGGGCTCAGCTTCTCATGGTGGAGGTGGTGAGACTATTAACAAAGTGAGGAAGTGTAGGAGAGATGTGGGCAGGAAGGCCTAAGTGAGCGCCCTCCTTGGGGCTCAGAGCCAGTAGGCAGAGCTTGGCTGGAGGCCCCCCAGGAGACCTTGGGAGCATTGAGAGTAGAGCACAAAAAGCCTTAAGCTCCCCTGGTTGGGCAGAAGTGTTGTTTTATTTTATTTTAAATGTATTTATTTGTGTTAGAGAGAGAGAGAGAGAGAGAGAGAGGCAGAGACACAGGAGGAGGGAGAAGCAGGCTCCATGCCGGGAGCCTGACATGGGACTCGATCCCAGGTCTCCAGGATTGTGCTCTGGGCCAAAGGCAGGCGCTAAACCACTGAGCCACCTGGGGATCCCAGAAGTGTTGTTGTATTTTTTTTTATTTTTTATTTATTTATTTTTTTAGAAGTGTTGTTTTAAACTGGGCTGAGAGCTTTAGAGAAAAATATAGAAAATGGGGCCGGGACTGTGGGGGCAGAGCACACTGCTGACAAGAGGATATTCAATGTGAGAATGGATAACCAAGGAGAGTTGTGGATATTCTGAAAAAAGGGGAATTATCTGATAGCAGTGGAATAAGTGATTTATTCTTTTGACGTATAACACCACAATTCCCTGTCTCCTGAGCATTGGCCCATCCAGGGAAGAAGATATTAGGGACTAGTTGTTTGCTGAGCTCAAAGTCTCTGTTGACCTTAAAACAACTTGCCTAGAAGAGAAACGACCTAGTGTATATTTACTATTGAACATAATTTTCCTTAGGAAGTCTGCAACCCTATTAAAGATTAATAGGAAATCTTATTTTCATATGTTTCTGCTTAAAGTCTGTTTGTGCAAGTGTAGGCTGTTAGCCATTCAGACATCTGTTTACGTTCTTTCCCCACCCCCTCTCCGGGCAAGCAGAAGCTAGGCTCCTTTAATGTGTGGAAGGTAAATTAACATTCTGCTGAGCAGAGCTTGAAGCTTGGGGCTCAGGTACCACAGAGGTATTTAGCGCTTGTCCTTTGGGGGTAAGGGCAAAGGGAGGAATTTTGCAAATTATTAAAGTCAAGAGAACCTGTGTAATTTCAATTTCTCATCTTCTGGGAATCCCCAAAGAAGCAAGGTTTGACTGAATTGACTGAAGGAGGCCAGGCAGCATTTGGGATAATTTCTAGAATTTACCTGTGTTTCTCTGAAGTAATTAGAGTTTAGTTTCTCTAGCTACAAACATCATGATGCAACACTTCTTTCTGAAGGGACAGACAGCGGCCCCTCCTTAAATTGCTACAGGCTTGATGCTAGCCGGCTCAGCAGAGGGCCACATATGGGGACCACATGTAGTGACCTGTGGAATTGCCTTGACTTGTTTCTGGGAGTGTGATTCCATTGGCCTATAAAACACATTTATCTGCTAGAAGATGTGAAGGACTCCAAGACATTGCTCTTTGGTCATAATGGTAGGATTAAGCCTGATGTTAATCATGAGGGTATTGAGCACATATAGACCTTGGACAGATGGATTAGTGATCTCAGGACAAAGCATTTCATACACCAAATTATTAGCAGAAGAGTTCTAAGAAAGGTATCAGTTTGACTGTCTCTACCCTAAGGCTTCATAGAGGTCTCAGGATCAGAGAGGACCTCCAGGGCTGGTCCAGAGCAAAACAGAAGACACAGGGCTGACGAGTCCTGTCATCTAGGAATCTGGAGGTCATACACAGGTGCTAGGTGCCTGGCACACTGGTCCTCCAGGAGCACTTTGAAGGACTTACTAGCATCCAACTAGAGTAAATCAAGCTTCAGAGATGCTAAGGTGCTTGCCCCAAATCCCATGTTTTAGCAAGTGGCTGAATTGCAATCGAAGTCCTGGTCCATTTTTAAATTCTACGTTCAAAACCTCTACTGTATGCTGATTTTTAGTAGTGTTTGAGTTTTCTTTTGCTGTTGTGGTAGATGACTGCAAACATGGTGGCTTTGACACAAATTTATACTCTTATATTTCCAGAATGACCAGAAGTCATACACAGATCTCATGGGGCTGAAATCTAAGCACCCGCAGGACTGAGTTCCTTTTGGAGGCTCTAGGGGTGAATCCATGTCCTTGACTTTTGGCCCACACACATTTCTTGGTTCCTGGTCCCTGCCCCCACATAATCAGCAAAACCTGATTCAGTCTTTTGCACGTGGCATCTGATCCTCTCATCTGCCTTCTTCCTGTTTTAAAGATCCTGTGATTACATTGAGCCCACCTGCATGATCCAGGACGCTCTGCTCGCCTCAAGATCTAAGACTATAATCTCACATTCAAAGTCCTTTTCACCATGTCAGGTAACATAGTCCACAGCTCCAGAGCTGATGAGGGTAGAGTGTAGACATCTTATTCTGCCAACTGTAGTGTTTCTGCTGAGCTACGTTTGTAATTTTTGCTAGATCATGAATCGTAGAACTAGTTTAGTCCTGCTCCTTGCTAGAAAGTACAGAGCCAAATACGTAGCTTTCATCTAGCCAAGGGTATATGTGCATTTTGTAGTAGCTGTACCGCTGCCTCTATCTGATCTTTCAACGGCCCCAAATACCTTCACTCATTTTTACATTTATGCTGTTGCATCAAAGCTACATCTGAATGCATCTCAAAAATCTTTCTGAAGTGAGAGTGGACATAAATAATTCAGTGAAACCAGGGTAGCTGAACTTTGCTGCCCCAGGGTTCCTAAGCAGTTGACTTGGAGCTTCTTAGATCCCTGGAAGAATGTAAGGTGACTGCTGTAATTCACTCCTGAAGATGGAAGTGCCTGCAGAATTTTACAAAGTGAATTCACACTGTGTTGGTCTAGAGTTTCAAGGTATGGTTCTACTGGTGAAAGATTGGTTGAGCGTCTAGATTTCTGTTTTTCCTCGTGGCCAAAAGTCAAAAAAATGATTACTAAAGTTTCCCTGCAGAAATACAAAAGACCTATTGGATAAGCTTGACTCTTAAAAAGCTTATTTGTCACAGACAGCTATTGGATATCTGAAAGCTTTATGATAATTTAATCACCCAGAAAACCTCAAATTTATTTTTTCCCTCAATTTCTTCCCATAAAAAAACAAGTAGTGTCAAAGCTAAGTTTTCTGCACTGAAGGACGTTTCGTAGCATGGATAATACAGAACAACTTTATTTGACTTGGCAGTGTAGCTTAGGACAGTTTGCAGGGTTTCTGTGCCCTATTATGACTTAGAGGCTGCTTATCCTGTGACCATCGGTGTGTGCAGTAGAGAGATTGGTGAGGGCCGTGAAGGGAGGAGTCCTGGCTGGAGGGCAGCTCTGGGGCATCTGATCCCAGGCTGCCAAGAGCCCCTTCACCATTGGAATGGATTCCCTTGCCAACTGCCATAGCTTGCTTTTCAAATTTGCCACGTAGAGATTAGCTGTCAGCCACTGTCAGCCACTCTGCAGCTGTTGATTGACAGCTGTCAGTGCTTATGCAAGGTGGCTTCATGAGGGATGCCCAAATGGATCAGATGCCGACCTGGACGCCCTTCAGGGGGCTGCTGCTGCTGCTTGATGTAATAGAAAAGGCTAAGGAAACATTGCACCTCTGCCCTGTGGCATGTTACACTGAACCCTCACCCTGGAGAGACACCCCAAGCAGGACACATGGATTAAAACCATGTGTGACTCCATCTGCATTTCCTAAAGCCCTTCTTCAGTGGGACTTGGTCACAGCACTGTGGCTCAAGCCCAGAAGGCAGTGACTGTAGCCTCCTGGGACCCTCATGCTGGGCCAGGAGTTATTGGGGAGCTGGATAAGCCACTGTGACCAGGGTTCTCCAGGGTGAGTGATAAGAGGGGCATGGGTTAAATGGGTTGTGGCCTCCCAAGTATCGGGATGAAGGTGAGCAGGGATTTGGGAGGAATAGGCCAAATCTCTGCTTGGCCACAGGGACCGTACTGTCCCAGGAAACAGAGGCATTTGGGAAGGCTTCTTGGACTCTCCTAGTACTCTCTTCCAAAAACGTGGGGCTGCAGTTTGGCTAAGTCAGTGAGAAGTGCATTAATTGGCTGAGGCTTTAATCATCCCACCAGGAGTGCAAACCCACTCCTGAGGGGTTTGAGAAGGGGCTGAGAAGCTCTAGATGTGCAGAGCTTTGGGTATTTGTGTCCCGGTGTGTGAACTTGCTCCAAGTCTTTTGCTCCAGAATAGCCACAGTCACTCTCTGGCCCGGGGAAGACCCTGGCTCTCTGAAGGGTGGCCTGAGCCCTCCAGCTCTGCAGCTTGTCCCCCAGACAACATGCTGGGCTTTTGCTCTAGCAGACCCATGTGTACAGCACAAAGTGGGGAAGAGCAAGGCAAGAAAACCCCTCTGCAAAATGTCGTTAATATAGGCTCTGATTAGTGAGAGGATGCTTTCCAGATGTGCTCTCCTATGGGCTGCTGGGGAAGAAGGGCTAAGGTAACTTTCTAAATACAGAATGAGAAAAATCTGTTTTGTGTCATCATACCAGAAAATCACCATTCCAGAACTCTTGCTTTGTCATCCCGGCTCTAATATTAGCAGCATGTTTTTCAAATTATTTTTATTCTGCATAAGAGATTAGCAGTCTTAACAAACTCTCTGATATTTAGTCATTTAAAAAATATGTATTTCCCCCTCAACCCCAGGGGGAAAAGTAGCTTTTCTTAAAATGCCTTTATTCTATGAGCTCATATGACAGAGAAGTATTAAGTAACACCACAGGATTCCTGGCTTCAGACTTCTCAAATTTGTTTTGGTCAGAGTCGCTACACAGATGTAGACTAAGTATGTGATACAAGGGCCAGCAGAAGACAGGCTAGGATGTGCATCTCCCTGTGTCTAGCTTGCTGTGGTTCTCTACTGCAAGGGCTTAATGTTGGAATGGACCAGGAATTGGGGAGCCAAAAAAAGAGAACGGATGGGAAGTGAAAAATGTATTGGGAAAAAAAAAATGTATTGGGCAACATGTATTCTGGGTTCTGGGTGAGGTGCTTTATTTAACTGTGAGTGAGTTCTCACTGCAGCCACGTAAAGCCACTGTGGATGGCATTCGCCCCATTTTCCAGGTGAAGAAATGGGGAGCTGGAGAAGTGAACTAGTTTGCTAAGGTGTGAGAGCATAAAAAAAAGTGGAGCTGGGAGTGGAAACAGGTGCAGGTCCCTCTGAGGCCTGACATGCTTTGTTTCCTCTAACAAAGAAAACCTTCAGACACGAAATGGCTTGCATTGAAAACCGAGACTTTAAAGCCCTGATGTTCACACTGGGGTCAGAAAAAAATGCTAGTCATTTTTTACATGAACAGATGAATAAAGGGATCCTGTCCCAAGGTTCTGGGTTTTTACCGGTCAGTCAAGTTCTGCGGTTCTGCTTGGACACTGATGCCATCCCCAAAAGCCCCGTAATAAAGGGAAGCGTAATTCATGGGTAGACTCACTGCCCTCAGATGAAGCATTTTGTCTGCATCCTTGATCCCTGCTGTTCCCCCACATGCCATTCCTAGAGCCCATGGAGGCCATATAATCAGGGAAACATCATTAGGGAGGAGGCTCTGACGAGCAGTTCTGGGCCAATGGGGGGAGGCGAGGGGAACAGTTCTACACTCGATGACTTAAATGATATCCCTGGAAGCTTAAAGTCCAGCACCCCCTGCCTTTTCCCCTTGCAGGGCTTCCACCTGCCGCCTGCCACCACCCACTGTGTGACTCAGAGCAGGAGCTTAACTTTTTTGGCCTTTAGCTCTCTTGTGTGTGAGATGAGAGGCTTCCCTAGAAAAGCCTGAGTCCCTGTGCTCAGAGGAAACCCAACGCCTAGACACTAAGTAATGGCAAAACGGGTGAGAGCAACAATAACGTTTTGAAAACAAGTGTTCTTTTTTTTCCCAAGTATCTTCAAGTGTCCCATAGATTGTGTTACTGAAGTGGAAGGGAAATCCGAGAGCTAAGTGGTTCGGCAACATCTGTGGGAGTTCTGGGTAGCCTGTGCCAGAGCTTGGACCTCATTCAAGACCTCACAATTCCTAGTCCAGACCTCAGTTGCACCAACCACACGGCTTGTGTCCAAGGATGGGATTCAGCCTGGGGGAAAAAAAAAAAAACATTTAAAAGAATAAGATGATCCAGGATGAGTTAAACTGGGCATTACTCATATGTTTTTTTTTTTAACCATTTGCCATAACACTGTTTTCCTAAAAATGCTTCAGAAAATGTAGGTAAATGATTTTCCCCCACTGTCAAAAGACCATCTGCTGTTTGAGAAGACTCTCTCCTGGATTTTATCGTTATAATCATTTTTCTATTTCCAGTTAGCAGCATGCTCCCTTTTATATGATACTTTCTGCAGAAACCACTGTTTTCTCTTTAGCAGATTTCCTGAGGCTAACTTGGCATTTACCGGTGTCTTCCTCCTTTCTCAGGGTGAGGATTTTCTTTCAGAGGGAGATACATTTCTACATTAGCGCCTATTCATTTCCTTTTCATTTACTCAGAGAAAAACAATCAGGTTCATCACTGCTTGTAGTCATGGAGATTTCATGTCTCCAGAAGAAATCCAATTGTGGAATTCCTTTGTTAATCCCACACTGGACATTTAAGCTTTTGTGTTTGGATCAGTGCAGCCCAGGCAGGGGAGCCAGTGAAACAGGTTACAACACGACTCTTAATCCAGGGTGGGCAGGGGAAGTATGTGCAGCAAGGCTGTCCTGGGATGCTGGGGGCGGCAGCGGGGTTGGGTAGCAGGTTCTCGGGCCGTGGTTGGCAACGGGACAGGTGAAGATCTTAGGCTGGAACCACCAGCAAGACATTTGCATCCCACGGTGTGGGTGAATTGAGCACAGCACGTCTTCCTTGTAGGCCTGTCCTCCCCTGTGTTCTCCCCTACCCCCAGCACCACCATGTGCTGAGCTGTCTGCGCCTTGATTTTGCTCCTTTCTATAGTCTTGACTTCTATTCCTAATGAAACCTGCCCCTCGGTGCGTCCTCCTTTCTTCCATTCCTTTAGGCCTTCAGAGATCTCCCCAGTTGCTCCCCACTGGCTGCAGTCTCCTAAGTGACTGTCTCTCCCGCCACTGGCCAGTGTCCTGCCTCCCCACTGCTGCTAGACCAGTGAGGGCACAGGGTAGGTTTCCAGCAAATCTTTGCCGGACAACTGAGAGACTCAAAATTCTTCCTAATATGCAAATCTGATCATGTTACTTCTCTGTTTAAAAACTTTCAGTGGTTCCCAGTGCTTTGTAGGATAAGATCCAAACTCTTAGGTCATTCAAGGCTCTTCACATCCTTGCCAGCATCATCACCCGTCACTCACCATTTGCATCCTGTGGCTCAGCCATCCCCAGTGAGCAACCAACAATTTTCTGGGTGATGCATGCGTTAAGTGTAGCGGTTGCAAATGATTTCCAGCTCTGGAGTCAGATTGAGTGTGGTAGTGCTCCAGCTCCACCAGGGAGCTCTGCAAACTGGAGGGAATTCACTTAAATAAACTGTCTTTGCCTCAGCTTCCTCATCTGCAAAATGGGGCTGACAGTAACACCTACTAAGGATTGATGTGAGAATTAAATGTGTTTTGCATAATGAATTAGCTAGAAACAACTTAAGTGTGCATACTTGTCAAGCCCTTAAATCAGTCTCTGGCATATACAGACATTCCATTATCGTTACCCTGGGAGTTCTCCGAGCATGTAAAGTCCTCATGCTTCCCTGGGATACCCCCTCCACAGGGTTTGCCTGACAGACCCGAGCCATCCTGTGATTCTCAGTCCCCAAATCGTGGCCTCTTTGAAATGAACATCTGTAGCCATGGAGGGTTAAAAGCTTAAGTTACGGCATCAGAATGTGTGGTGTCACATCCTGCTCCTACTATTCACTATTTTACTCTAGTCTTAACTTGCTAAGCTGTGATTTCTTCCTTTATGAAATTCAGGTAAGAAAATAATCATCTCTACCTTATTAAGAGTTGTCAGGAAAAAAAAATAAAGTCAAGATACTTCATTCAGGTTAGCGATCATTTTTATTAGCAGCCTTTTTGCCTTTTATCAAGAACTAGCCACAGTATTATGATGAACTTTTTCCTTGTTTCTCTCCATGCGTTATTTGAGTTCAGAGACAGGGAATTTATCATTGCATCTCAGGCACTTGACACATCATTCAGACCATGGAACTATGGAACCCACAAGGATTCAGCAGCTTTATTCTGGATACATGTGATCATTTGAATATGTTGCTTTAAATAGAGATTTCAGAGGACCATGTCCCTTAAGAGAAGATGTTAGGAAGGAAGGGGTGTTTGAGAACTGATTATTCTTTTCTTTGGGAGGTCCTAAAGCCTGAAGATTAAACGGTCCTTCACCATTTAATTTGGTCCAAAGGTGCCTGGGTATGGAGAGGAAGCCAGACTGGAAAGGCTGGGACTTCACTCCCAAGCCATGACTTGTGTTTTATCAGTAGGATTGAATACATCATCCTGGCCCCTAAATGGGGTTATACCCAGACCTAGTAACACAGCTGGTTATCCAAGAACAACACCAAGCCCTGATTTGTCCTGTTACCTGATCATCTTGCTATGAATACTCTCACCAAGGTTACTTTCAAGTCACCACGATGATGTTAACCAACTTGCAAAGTCCCTGAAAATGGACGAGGCAGCTGGTAATGAGCTGGTTCCAGCACACACTCTGTAAACTTCGTCCTACTTCACTTTTTCGATCTGTAAAATGTGAGTGCTCTGAAGTTACTGTCCTGTCTCCAAGTAGAAATGTCAGTGGGAGGTGAGTCAAATGTGGAAAAACAAACATGCAAATGTTAGTGTTTTGGCAATGCCCCATGTGCTCAGCATTATTTCGAAACTCTTTGTGTCCACTGGCTGTGTGCATCTTAGGACCGGGATCTGAGCTGACAATCTTCTCTTGCAAACCAGCCTGTCTGGAGTTCTGCTCAGAGCAGTGTATCTGGTTTTATCCTCCCAATCAGGATTATACTCTCTGCAGCAGACTGACTCAATTAGCCTTTCATTCCAAAGTCCAATTGTGAGTCAATTCTGAGGTTGTTAAGCAAAATGAGTCTGGTGGCATTAGCCTCGCACTGAAGGATAGTAATCCGCACCACAGCGCCATTCAGTTAATAGCCTGCTTGAGAGACTACAAGAAACAGGGACTTGGAGACAAAGCGACCTTTTGTCCATCTCCGGGGGACAGGCTGGGAGTGCAGGGCTGCCAGGTCGGGGAGCTGCTCAGGTTGTGTGCAGAACTGGAACCCAGCTGCCTGGACCACGGTTGGCCTTTGCAAAGTTAGAAGCCCAACAGCACTAGATCATTAACTTTCACGACCGGGAAAATTCTTCTGAAATTAACACTTGTTCCAAGCTCCGCTGCCATTGGAGCCAGTTGAGTAAGCCTGAGCCACCTTTAGGGATTTCCTTTGGAAACATAAATCCTCCAACCAGGCTACAGAAAATGGCCAGGTTTTATGCCCTTCAGTATGTTCAATTAGAGTCAGAAAACACCGACTAGGCTTAGGCTGTGGGAGATCCAGGCGCACAGAGGCACACGCACGAGTCTCATTTGGAGGATTTTGCCAAGCCACATGGCCCTGCTTGGGAAGCGGTAGGAAGGGACCTCTCTGAGGCTGTCAGGTGCCGTGCAAAGAAAATAAAGCCGAGCTCCAGCATCTGCCCTGGGGACGGACAGTGATGCACACACATAAGGGTGTCCAGATCGGCACAGAGAGGGAGGCTCAGATACCCCTGGTTAAAAGGGTTCAAGGAGAGACCAGTCCCTCACAAACACCCTGCAGCCTTTGCAGTGTGCTTGAACTCGGACGATTTCATCAAGCCTTTTAACTCCCTTCGAGTTACAATTGTGGTAAAGGGACACATAATGGGCTTCCTGCAGGCCTTTTACAAACCTCTGTGATCTCCACACACGCTACCTTGCTCTGCCCCACCACACAAGCAAGCTCGTAACCTAAAGCATGCTAAGTAAACACATTTTCTTGGGTGGAAGGAAGTAAAAACAGGCTGCCAATTTGGGTAAGCTGAAGAGAAAAAGGCTGAGACAACTGTCCATTGTCTGCCATAATTGCTGGATAATTTAAATTCTCTTGAAGTCCATTGTGTTCTTCACTCAGAAGCAGAGCTGTTGTCTGCTGAGATGACCTCAGAGGTGGCCCCGCTCTCATTCAGGATTTCTCCAACAATGTCCTCTTCAGATTGAAAAACAGCCAGTTGGCCACAAAGAGCCCTCTTCCTCCCCAGCCCGGCGTGGCTGTGGCCCCTCTCCACCTCTGGGTGTCTGCAGTTTCACCACCACCACTCAGGGCTTCCTGGTGGACTGCCCCGCCCCCAGGGCTGGTCCCCAAAGTGCAGACAGAGTCAGCAGCTGATCAGCGCCTCCAAGCACCACCTCCAATGGAAGGCCTAGTCATAAGGTGAAATAGTGCCCAGAGTGAGCGTGAGCATCACCTGTCCCTCCTGCCTTTCCCCTCGGTCTGGAGAGGGAGCTCCTTCTCAGTGTCACTTAGCTGGAATCAATCTCTGTCCCCTGGGCTGGTGAATGAGAGATAACTTACAAGACAAATTCACGTATTTTTAAAGCCAGCAGGAATTACGGGAGCAGATGGGCTGTAGGATCCTATTTTGATGCCAGGGACATGTTTCTGTATAAAGTAAATATTTTCCCAGTGTGGATCTCTGGTGAGTGTGGAGAGAAGCATATTTCCTAAGGATGCAAATAAGTCTGTCAGAAATAAATATTGAATGGAAACTTCAAAGCATCTCGATTTCTACAGTTATAGGCTCTGAAGACTTCTCTGCAAATAAGCAGACACACAGGTGGGCCAGGGCTGCAGGAGAGAGAGGACAGTAGTGGGGGGTGGGTTGTAGAAGAGACGATGCTAACATCCTAAGAGTTCATACTTCCTATATTTTCTGGTGTGGAAAAAGGCCTATCAACAAAGGAACAAAGAAAAGTTGCCATTTGTCCAGAAGTTTAGGGTATTTGAACGCACACCACCTGCCCTTTCTTCCCGTTGCAGATCTCGCCTTGCGGATTTTTTTACCAACTGCCAACCTGAGTCAAGGTCTGCCAGCAGCTGTCTAAAGGAAAACTATGCTGACTGCCTCCTCGCCTACTCAGGGCTTATTGGTAAGATTGGAGAGAAGCGGGACGGGAGAGAAATCTGGTTTACAAATACTCACAGACCTTTTTCCATTGTAGCCTGCCACTATCTGTGAAAGGAAAAAAATCCCCCAGGAACCCTCTGTGCTGGAGTTTTGATGTTAAGCCCTGTAGGACTCCCCTGTTAAAAAAGCGGGGGGGGGGGTGGGGGGACACGAGGATCATGGATGTGTGGAGGCAGAGGCAGGAAGAGGAGGATCACAGTAGTAGTATCACAGTATCGCAGGCAGACCACAAGCATGAGCACCTGGGAAGCATCCCGGGTGGAGATCTGACCACACAGAACAACAGTAGGAAAGAAGCATGATTGTGAGAGAGGGTAGCAAGTCAACCCGAGCTCATTGAATTAAGGAACTTGGAAGTCATTCCGTCTGGGGAAATAAAAAAAGGCTGTTCCCCAGAAATGGAAATAAAACCTCTAACCACCGGAGTCCTTCTCACCATTAATATTCTTGGTAATTCAGATCCTGGTGTGCAGGGGGTGATTTAGCCTAAAATTTTTCCCTGAGAACAGACATAGCAGAAACAATGTTATTGCCTCTCAAGAGCTGAGGCTTTAGAAGAACCAGGTTCTCTACGTCTGAGGCAACAGTGCAGTTGCCAGGGTGCCAATGAGTTAGGAGAGTCAAAAGAGGCAGATCTGTGTCCATGGATAAAAGGGGCAGGCGGGAAGAAAGGCAGGTGTTCCAGGTCCCAGGGCCTGAAGAAGCCTCGGTGGCGGGGCTCTGTCACGGTTGACGTGTGAAGACAAACATGTAGTGAAGGCTGTGGAGGGCTGAGGGAAATCACCCTTGTCAGAAGTGGATGGCTCAGCCAGGGTGTGTGTTCCTGCCACAGTCGCACAAGTCACCAGGCAGAAAGAACTTCCCACCAAGAATGACAGCACAGACTAAATCATTTTGTCACTAGAGTGTCTTCAGCAAGAGCTTTCAGGAAAGTCAACTATGGCACATAATGCAGGGATATTACAGGGCCCTGTACACTCATCCCCGTGGTTGAAAGGTCTCTTGGGCAAAATCTTTTACCAGTATCGTTTACCATTTTTGTGGATATATCCCAATGGGTGTATCTTCCTTGAGTCAGTATTCCAAGTTTGCATTCACTCTTTGCTTTCTTAAGTTGGTCTCTAGTAGGGGTTACTTATCAACTGTGGAATTACAGGAACAATGGAAATAATTAAGCCATGCTCATTATAAAAAGTTAAAAAAAATACAGAAAAACCCAAAGGAGACAGTAGGAAGGCTCTACAACTCTACACCCAGATGTAAATACTATTAACACCTTAGTCCATATCCTTCCAGGCATATGTGCTCATTAAATCCTCCATGAGTGGCCAAGGCAGAGTGCTGCCAGGGATTTCTGGCTTGGCAAACCATCACATGCCTAGGATGATGAAACACTCATCACATAATGGAATGAAATCGTTGAAGCAATGCATTTTACAGACCAAAATTTATTTTCCTCTTGGGTCTGGATCTTCCCCTTCACACTGGTCATTGGGTTCTAATGTCATTCAGGACAAAGCTTGTGCCTCCTTCTTCCATATGTCAGGGATCCATCATGGTGCCCAGCATTCAGTAGCTGCCTAGTAGATACACATTTTAACCTCTTGGCTTACGGTTTTGGATGTCTTTTCCTTTCTCCTCCAAAGTTAGGTGCTCACTGTCTGCTGTGGGTCAAAGTTCCCATCCCGAGGTATAATGGGAGATAATGTACTCAAACTGGTAAGGAATGTAGGGCAAAAAAGATATGTCCTTGACCCAGAAGAGCTTACAAAGAATTTTTCTTTCTGTTTATGAACCAAATATATCCTATGGCTCACTGACCGCCTATTACTTCTTAGGTCCATAAAATACAGAAAAACAGAAGGCTTCTTGGCATGAATAGGCATCGCCTGGTGTGAGCCACCCAGGAGAAGACATTTGAGTTGTATTAAGTATAAATGCATTGTTTATTTACACCAGCACAGAGCTCATCAGAAAAACCATGAATATAGGAAGATGTAGGCAAGAAAGACCACCCAGTAATTCTTTGAGGACTTTTGAGGACTATTGAGACAATACTCTAAAAGCCATCAGCATAGAGAATTTCCACTGTTTATTTCCAATTCCTTCGCAACTTGGAAGACTTTATTTAAATCAGTTGAGAGCCTGGTGAGCAGAGGCCTCGTTATATATGTTCCGGATGTGGGGTAACCCAAAGGATAGCTTCTAAGCTTCCCTGTGTTACTTTGAAGGAGCCATTTGCTTCTGAGGGAAGTGCATACAAAGTCCTAAAAGGATTTTTAAGATATGTAAAACCAGTTCTATCTATTTATGAAGATTAATGACATTTTCAAGAAAATGCAAGGGATTTGGCAACTCATGCATTCTAAGTTAATTCTCTCCTACTCCGTAACATCCATACCATTTGTGCAGGAAAAAAAAATACCCTAAGTGCAGCTCAAGGAGTTCTGTTATAATTTTTAAAGTAAATGTGTAAATTATTTTTTGTGCTCAAGATAAATTGCCAAGAAAATGAACTGTTTAACATAATTTCCCACTCAGCAAACACAGTGTTTGTAATTATCTGTGGCGCATCCACCATCAGAGGAGCGTTTGTTTCTTTTTAGGCTATAGAAAAGTCTGTACTGTCACATAAGAACAAGATGCCTTGTTTTTACTTTTTTAGGTACAGTCATGACCCCCAACTACATAGACTCCAGTAGCCTCAGCGTGGCCCCGTGGTGTGACTGCAGCAACAGTGGGAACGATCTAGAAGAGTGCTTGAAATTTTTGAATTTCTTCAAGGACAATACTTGTCTTAGTGAGTTTTAAAAAGAAAAAGGAAGCAAACACACAGACATGCTCTCCTCTCTGTGTTCAAGCTGTACCTCCATGTTTCTTGTGTCTGCCTCTTCTCTCTTTCTCTCTCTGTTGCTTTTTTCCTGCTCGCTGGTGGTGAATCCAGCATCTCTTGGCCATACTATGCAATGCAGCAGGGAACAGAGCAAGTGGGTGCTGCCAAGTCCGGGAATCCAAAGGCCTAAGAGAGCAAGAGATTCAAACAACGGAGGGTACATTATGTCGGATAGAACACTACTACCCACAGATCAAATTTTGATCTTGGCAACCAGTGCAAAGTCTGTTCCAAAGGTTCTTAAAACCTGGGCGCAATATACAGCGTGAGAAGCTCAGACAAATTAGACAGGGGTAAGCCTCCAAGGGCTCTCTGAGAAAAATTAGAACATTAACATCAATAGCCCCCTGGATGTTCAGGGCTGGCTCAGAGGAGAAGCCACAATTCTTGAGTAGGATAAGCTGGTGATGCAGCCAGGAGCCTCAGGATGTCAGTTATCTCGGGAGAGAGAGATGAGCACCCGGTGGGGCGGGAGGGCGGCGGGGGAGCTCCTGCTTGAAAATAGTATTGGTTTTTATTACAGTTGCCTTCAGGCAATTTGGAAACATGTTTCCCAAAGGGAGAGGGATAGAGAGGAATGTACAGGTGTGAACAATGGGCATTCGTCAGACCTGTGCCAGGTCTCCCTTCTATCCACTGAGATGTGCACGCTTGAGGTGATGATCCAGCCGAGATGCTTGAGTACCTCACTCTCATTTTGTGGCAGGCATCATGAATTTATTGGGTGCCTTCAACTCACTCTATAGGGAGTGCAATATATACATTATCTCATTTACTGTAATTGGCACAAGGGTCCTAGGAGATATAGGTATGAGCATCTCCATTTCACAGTTGAGTAAACAGTTGTTATTCTCCTGGACCCTCCATGCCAGAGATGGATCTGAAGCCCCAGTGCCTTCTTTTGCAGGCAGGGGCCTTTGTGTCATGCCTGATATTAAAGGGCCCATTGGAGGAGAACATATGGCCAAACGCTGGGGCCAGGTGGGACTTCCTGGTGAGAGATGTTGGAGCAAGCTTCTAGGAATGAAGGTTCAGCCACCCCCCTAAGAGCCATGACAACTCTCCATGGTGCTCTGCTCTACACAATGACTGATTACCAGAGAATTAGCTAATAACTTACTGTGTGTACATGGAAAAGCTTTTCGGTGTTACGTATTCTGAAACCTCTTTATTGCTGCCTTTGTTGAAAAGACAAATCTAAATGATTTGCTTACTCGGTCCTTCAGTAGTATGGCTGTAACCAAATGTTGTAATCATCTTAAAAGTAACACAAGCTTCTGAACACCTAAGTGATATTGAGAACCACCACAAAACTAGTCAGAAGTATGGAGACATTTGTTAAGACATTGGGCATCCCACCGAACTATACCTCAGATCTCGTTTGGTCTTTCCTTAAAAAAAAAAAAAAAAAAAAAACAAAAAAAAACCTGGAAAGTGTGTATATATCCTTCTTTTCTACATCATCCTGCATAGTCTTCTGACAGAATGAAAGTTTTAATGAAGATAAAGCAGTGAGAGTATAGGTCAGTGTGAGAAAAAATTATAGTCACACTGGCTGGAAAACTGCTCCCTTGTGGAGAAATTCAAGGTGTCCCTGCTTAATAATATTTTGGTGAAGGGGAGACTAGTCTGGCATCTTTTTTTGCTAATGACTTTTCAGTAAAAAATAAATACATTTGGTCTTCAGCAGGGACCAAAGCCAGCCGGAATTATTCATAGTCATTCCATTTACACTTTGATGAGAAGGGGCACAGCACACCAAAGACACAGTGCTGTAGATTCACTCTCTTGTAGAAGGCTCTATAGAGTAGAAGGAATTGAAACTTGTAGATTGCAACCCAAATGCAGTAGCCCGTCAATTCTCCTGCCAGATCTCTCTCGGATTCCTCTATCACAAACACAGCTTTAACTGATTGCTTATTTCTGGTTATTGGAGGAAACACAGTTCTTTTTAAGCCAAGGGGAGGGGAAGAAAGAGAAGAATGAACTGGAGACAGAGGTAAGGTCCCAGTTACTGCCACCTTCGCCTCCCTGGACCACTGTATTTGAACTCCAGTTGCCCATTCTACTCTCACCCTTGCTTCATTTTCTTCAAGCATTTCTCATCACCGAATGTATTCTGTATTTCACTTTACTTGCCTCCCCAGTTGGCATGGGGTCTCCATGAGGGCAGGGGCTTTTGACTGTCATTTCTGTCATCAGTGTTCACTGCTGCATGTCCAGCACAGAGCAGTGTCTGGCATCTAGTACCTGTTCCATTGATATTTGAGTAAATGAGTGAGTACTCACTGAGTGAACGAATGACCAAGTAGCAAGGCAAACACGCCTGAAAACAAAGGTAGGACCCATAAATGGCAGGAATCTCCTGAATCTACCTATCTTCACAAGAAAGAGAAAGGAGTGTTCTTTGGTTAGTGGTGGTGGTCGTTCTGGGTCATTCAAGGAAACCAGGCCCCCGTGTACCTCTTTCTCTGCATCCCCCCAACCTGCTAAGCCATGTAACATGGCTAGGAGCATAAAAAGCATTTATATTAATTCGAAGCTGTTTCTTACAGCCTAAAAAATGTAAAGTTTTAGAAAACAAGCTTCCAATTTGCTGAACCTAAAGGATAATAATTTTAGAACAAAATGTCACTTCTAAGAGGAAGATTAGGCTTAAATTATTCTGTCTTGTATATCGAAAAATGCCAGCTAAGAATCATATATTAACAATTTGCACATTCAGGTCTCAAATGGAGGAGTTTGATTTCTTACACAATGAATATGAAATAAAAAATTCCTAAAGCCAGGCCAACTCCCTGAGGACCTGATTAAAAACTGTTTTTAATTCATTTTGGGGAGGGGAACAACACACAACCAATTTACTCTTGCCATAAAAACAATCTAATCCCATGAAATTGTAATAAGCTTTTAAAGTTTTACATTTTAAACTTTTCATTTAAGCAGGGCTGTTCCTACCTAATTATGCAGATTTTGTTTGGAAGACTGGGAGCAGAAAGGGAAAAAATAATCTTACTTAAATTTTCACTATATATTGATGAGATTTGGGTAATTTTTTTTCTTTTAAAGAAACCAGTTGCATCTGTACTTTGAGCAGTGCCTGGCTCATACTGGCTGCTCAAAGCATGTTGCAAGGTGCTCTGTGGTGGTGAGTCAGATTTTTTTGCTGTTTGATTTTACTGCCTGCCAAACTAGTTTGTATGCCACCAAGTTGCATCATAACTAAGGATATGTTACTTTAAAAAAAAAAAAGCACTAACTAGTTTACTTTTAGTATAGAATTTTAACAAGGGTATTCTTGGAAGATGGAACAGTGATTGCTATCCCCCCAAAATAGGTTTGAGGCTGGGTTTCGAGGTGCTTGACTGATGAATATCTCAGGGCAAGGATCTTGCTCAGCACCTAGTACATAAATAGGAACAATATTTGTTGCGCTCTGAGCATACCTAAGTGTCCATCTCGGTGCTTAATGAATGAATTGATTTTTGAGCACCTGACCCAATGGCTGGCTCTTAGCATGTGTAGGGTGGATGGATGGATGGGTTTTGTTCAGGGAAGTCCAATACTGTAATCAGAATTTCTAGTGTGCCTCTCTGGCTTCATGTATCCTGTCTGTTACATTTGCTGCTTGACTTTGAAATTGGATTTCCTCCTGTTTTACTGCAGAAAATGCAATTCAAGCCTTTGGCAATGGCTCTGATGTGACAGTGTGGCAGCCAGCCCTTCCAGTTCAGACCACCACTGCTACCACCACCACAGCCTTCCGGGCTAAGAACAAGCCCCTGGGGCCAGCAGGGTCTGAGAACGAAATCCCCACTCATGTTTTACCACCTTGTGCAAATTTGCAGGTAAGAGCGGCAGCTGAACTCCCTGTTGGAGCTCACTTATGAGGGCAACACAGACCAGTTTCCTTCAGTGCACTTAAAGATAAATGGCTAATGATGAGTTGGGTTTGAATCTTAAAAGTGCATTTTAACCATGATGAATGGAGATTGTGAAGTGCCACAGAGAAGGATGAACTCTGGAACTGACTCCCATTTGCTGGGAGTAGGACATTGGTCAGGGTACCTGGGGCTGGCCTTGGCGTCTTCACCTGTAAAATGAGGGGGCAGGGCAGATGAATCTTTAAGCCTTCTGTTTGTGGAGTGGCCAAGTTGAGTTGGTTTTTAATTTGTCTATCATCCTTATTCTGCATTCTCTACAAAGCAGCAGCCTATTGAACTAGAAAGCACTCTTGGGTTGGTCACCATCACTGTCATTTACACTTAACGTGGGGTATTTAACTCTGTCTGAAGATAAACCAGAGACAGTGTTGCTATTGAGATGTTAACTCCAATGTAGAGTCCCATATGGCTTCATTCTTCCTGAAGCAGAAGAAAATGCTTTTCTGGAGAAGGAGGAGCCATGCGGAGCTACCTCCCAAAGCCTCTTGTGTGTATAGAGGCAAGTGTGAATGGCCAAGAGACTTCCTTGGGGCTAATCCAGATCTGCAAGGGCAGAACCACAATGGCAGGCTAACAGTGGTTTCCTGCCTTTAGTCAAAGCAGTGTTTATTCGGCCTTTTTATTGATTTTTTTTTCATAGTAACGAGTGTTCAACTACTTAGCAAGACATTACATATTTATATGTTTGTACCTCTTTGGCTGCTATCCTCCTGACGGCTATGAGAGAGCGATAGTTTTATTGTTAGCCTCCTCCTTGCGTTTGAGGACACTGGGGCTTGGTGAAGTAACACTTTTGCCGGAGCCTACGGAGCTTATGAGTCACAGAACTGGGAATCCAGGAGACTCCTGTTGCTTTCATAGTTCTTCCTGTGTTTGGGGGGTAGTGGTGACCACATGATGGTTTCTTCTTCATGCCATGCTGGGGAAGGGGACATGTGCCACACACTGTGCTGTCACTTCACACTTGTCACTGGAGTATATTCTCCTTTCTCTCTCCCCACCCTGCTGCCACCAAGGTTCACCAGAAACCTCTTTTGCCAATACCTTCTTTAACTCACAATCCTCTTTGTTCCTTACAAACCATAGGGTAGTTCTTCTGCTTCTGATTTCATTGCTGTCTTTTCTCCCCCAAGGTCTCCCTTCTTTTTGGATATCCTACGTGCCATTCAGCTGGCTACTGGTCTCTGTCCCATCTCCCTATGTCTTCTTCCCAAATACAAACCTTCAGACACACTCATACACACACACACACACACACACACACACACACACACAGACAACACAGCACTGAGGAGAAGGCGGGGAAGCCACACAGCCTAAGGTCAACCAGATGTTCTTCATGCTTCTGAAGCATTTCCTGAGCATGTCCAATATCCAAAGCACGGTGCAAAAACTGCCAGAAGTAGGAGGAGGCTTGGGGACTATTACAGCATCTAACTGCTCCATCTTGCAGCAGAGCCCTCAGGCTCTGGGAGGAAGGGTGACTTTCACAAAGGCCCCCAGTCAGCAAGAGGCAATCTGGAGCCAGACATCGCACCACAGAAACGGGATCTGTTCTTCATCTCTGGCTGATGCTCGGCATCCTGGTTCCTCCTACAGTCAGCCTTCTCTTCTTACTGGGTCCACTCAGATTCTAGCATCAGTAAAGACAAGTGGCCAGAGGAAGGATAGGACCCTGTTGTCATTCACTGATAAGAGTGAGCTAGATAGGGTTCCTGACCTATAGGAGAGGCAAAGCTCTGGCTGCAGCAAAATGAGGTTCGTTTCTGCACGTGTCTGAGGGCACAGAGCATGACTGCAGAAGCGGTGCTTTAGCCTGTTTATTGAGCTTCTTCTGTGTTTCAGAAACTTCATCAGATGGGCACTCAAAAAAAAAAAAATTCTCTCCTCAGTGAACTTACAAATAATGGGCAAGACACAGCTTGTCAACATTTTTGGAAGGTCAGACCAAATTAAGAGATGACATTTCAGGAGAAGAGCCATCATTGGAAATTCCATACAATTTCCTCCATGAGAGAGGACTGTGTCAGCCCTAAGAAGGCATTCCCCCCACCTCTCCAGGCCCTGCTTCCCCACCCCCCCACCCCCAGATCACAGAGTGGGACTTCTGCTTCCTGTGGCGCAGGCATGTCTTGGCCACACAGCATCGTGCCTCCAACCCAGCTCTGCCCAGCCACCCCTTCCTGTGAGGAGGGCTCTGTGCTGCTGCAAGGTTGCCCTGGCAACGTCAGGGGACACATGAGCTCTGTTCCCAAGAAACGGCGCCTTTCCTTCCCCTGTGTTAGTGATAGGAAGTCTGCCTCATAAATAGAGGGGCAAAGTAAAATTAAAGCATGATGTTTGTGTCAAGACTGCTATTTAACTTCTCAGCGGAGGGGGAAACGGAAGTGTGGGACCGAGGAAGGAGGGCCCAGCCATAATTCTCTTCCCTGTGACACACACACACAGAATCCATATACTTGGAGCCAAACAGCATTTCACTTCCGGAGAGCCCTTCACAGTCCTATCAGCCCTCACCTCTCCCCCTATGGAGAAGACCTGCTTGAGCCTTGTTTTGCACACGAGGCAGGGAGTGAGGGAGTGAGCTCTGCAGCCAAGCCTGTGTTCCCACCCGGCCCTTCTGCTCACCAGCACCATGGCTTCCACAAGCCTCCGCTTCCACAAAACTCGAGGATGGCCAAGCTGCCAGAGTTGAGGGGACTAGATGGGGGTCATGCTTCAGTGCTGGGGCAGAGTGAACCCTCCAGAACGGTACTTTAAAAATGGCACATGTGATGCTTGATCCCGAGTTAGTTGGCTGCTGGGTCCCTTTACAGCAGATGGATGGTGGTGTTGTGCCTTGCTTGCAGACATCCTTCCCTTTTACAAATAAGGCAGCCGAGGCAGGGAAAGGTGAGTGACTTAACCAGAATCACGCAGTAATTCTTTGGAGAGGCTGGGCTTTCTGCTCCAAGGCCAGTGTACTTCTGCCATAATCCATGACTTCGAGGAACCCATCTGGGCTCTTTCTTTGAATTAGAAATGGACAGAAAGGACAAATGAAAAATAGAAAAGCAGGTTATCCAGGCTTTGTCTTTCTGCATCTGTCTCATTTCACTTAGTGTCACGTCCTCTAGGTTCCTGATCTCACGTATATGTAGAATCTAAAAATGTCGAAATTTTAAGGCAAGGAGAATGGTGGGTACCAGAATCGGGGCAGTGGGGGAGATGGAAAGGAACTGGTCAGAGGGCACAGGTGTCAGTTACCTGGATGGATGGGATCTAGAGCTCTAGGATACAATATGATGACTACGGCTAGCAGTGCTGTATTGTATACTAGCCCATCTTAACTGCTCCCATCCTCCCCAAACATGGTAACTACCAGAGGTGGTAGGCTAATTAGCTTGATTATGGTAAACTTTTCATCATGTATGCATGTATCAAAACATCATTTGTATTCCTTAAATACAACTTATTTCCAAATACAGAATTTTTATTTTTAATTTACACCTCAGGAGAGCTTGTTGGGGGCGAGGGGTGAATAGAAAAGGCAGCAGTGAGAAGCTAGTTTCAAGAGAGCCATATGACCTACTGCTTCCTGAAGGCAGCTATTCAAATAATTGGGAAAACACAAAGTTCATGCTTTAGGTTGGGATTCTTCATGCAATTCCAGGATATAAGGAATAAGGGAAAGATTAAAAGTTTGCCAGCAAAACTTTTTTTTGCAGCTTGGTGATGTCTTTAGAATGACCTATACTAACAACAGTTGAAAGAATCATTGGAGGCCAGAGGATGGGGGGAGATGAGTGAGTGATAAGAGATGGGCCTTCGCCCCGAGAACATGGTACCTGGCACTGATTTAGGACTCACGCTTTGGAGTAGGGCTCCCAGGAGACTCATTCTCCCCATCTGTCCTTCTTTTGCCTGCCTAGCTGTCTCCAGATAAATTACCATTTGCCAGGGGGTCCTAGAAATATCTTAGAGTGGCGTTTGTCCCAGCCATGTGTGTCATTACTCAGAATAGAACTGACTTAAACCAGCTTGGGATCCATTGGTAACAGATTTGGAGAAAGTCAGCTATCTTTGGCAGCTCTAAAGTTCACTTCCCTTGAGAGGCACCCTCTTGTAATATTTTAAAATATACAATAATATGAGAAAACTCTTGGGGACTTGAGTTTCTGTCTTAACATTTGAGATAGATTTCCCCTTTGGAAGGGAAGAAATAAGAATAAACATTTTCAAAAGTCGGCTCCAAAGTATAATTATCAACAAACCAAACCCAATTCTTTTGGGGAAATGGGTGGCCTTGGGTGTGGGACGTAGAGACTCATCTGCAGTTCCTATGCAAGGCTTGCCTTTAAAAAAGGAAAGTTGATTGATTAGTATAAAATGTCATAGAAATGTCCAAGTGCTAACCCCCTGAGGTGATAAAATACCAGGTTTTGGGTAACCCGCCAAGCTCCCATGTCAGGATTAATTGGCAGTCATATTAGTAACAAGCATGACGCAGGCTGTGCTATTGTTGGCATATCCCTTTGACTTGTACAAAGTGGTCACATGAAAAACAAAGGAAGATTAAAAGTTCTACCGATTATTTCATCTTCTGTGCACTTGAGTGGTCTGCTAGCTGGAAAAAGCTCAGGATATTTAAACCAAATGGACTGTACTTGTCGCCTATTTAAAGTAAATATCTTTGGGAGATGTAAGTAGGTGTTGGAAAAAATCCCGACTTTGCATCATTGTACACCACTTAATTCTGGAAGCTTAAAATATGGACCCCTTATAGTGGCGTTTGTAGGTCTTGGACTTCATGGAGAAAGTTCTGCTACTTCTGCCTCTTTGTACTCGTGTCCCTCTCCTCCCACCCCAAAAGAGCTGTGATTGACAGGAGGAAGTCTGGTAGCTTGGGGAGTACACCCTCAGATCCAGGGCTAGCGGGCTGGCTGTGGAAGAGCTGTGAGCAGTCGGAGAGCTCTAGTGAACAGTGAGAGCCACAACCAGGGTCAGTGTTTCTTATGAGCCAAAGAAAACATATCTATCTCTGGGGAGATATGAAGGGCCAGAGGTTGTAGATAGATCTCAGGTAGGGCTCCTCCCCTCTCCTTAGGTTTTAAGGCTGCATTCTGGAAAGGAACCAGCAATGTGGTGTTCTCAGTCAAGGAAGCGATGTGAGCACAGTCCCATGGATAGTCTTTGTGAGAATGTTTGCTGCTAAAAATCACCAGTGTAGAGGGCAGCTGTTCCCTTCTTTCCCAACCACCCATCATCTGCTTTGGTGGTCAGGCCATGCTAGCTAGCCCTGAGGGTCCACCACAGGGACACTGCTGGCCCTTAGTGGGCTGTGGAAGCAAAGGCCCTGAGGTGGGCATCTCTCCTTGAGGAGCGAACCTGCAGTATCCACTGGATTTGAATCCAGGTCTACATCTCCCTGGCCTCCCTTATTTGCTATAGTTCCCTCTCTTCAGAGTATGGTTTGAAGCTCACAGAAATGGGCTGGGTGCTTGTAGGTTGTAGGCTTGTAGGATGTAGGTAAGAGGGACAGAGGGCAGGCAAGATTTGCCTATCCATTTAACTCCTGCATATTAGAGTATTCAAATATTTAATTAGAATATTGAATATTAGAAAATTAAAAATAATCTAGATCTGAAGCAAGACCTTCCATCCCAGAAGAACAGCATATGCCTCTGCTGTTTCAGTACCCCGTCACCTAAACAAAGTCCCTTTGTACCTGACAGGGCCAGACCAGACCAGAAATGATTTTAAAACTCTTCCCAGGGCCAGACCCCAAAATTCTAGATGTGGCGGCAGGAAGGCAATTATCCAAACCTGCTAAATACCCAGGACTCCTCTAGCTGTGACCAAGTGAAAATTTGAAGTGTTGAGTTTTAAAAGGAAAGCTGCCAATGGGTGTTCTGTAAATCATTTGTGCCAGCAGACTGACCCCATTATGTCAGCTAATCCTGGAAATACAGGAGGTAAATTTAAATCTTCAAGCATGAAGCACTTAATCAATATTCTAAATGTTTTTCTTGCAATTTATGCTAGCAGAGCAATGGGGTGCTTTGGCGTCCTGTTAATCTTCCACTGGAGAAGAGGCGCTTGAGAGCTAGGCCAGGGTGGTGGGATTTTGCACAGGATGATTGGTGGGAGGGTGGGAAGCTGGAAGGGGAGAGGGTGAGGTGCTTACTTCCACACCAGGCCCCTGGCATGAGGATGGTTGTCCCAGGATTCAGTACACCCATTCCAATGGGCAGAGCCACCCTGCGGCCACCTCCTGTGGCACTTTCCTTAAGCCTAGGAGTTGCTCTGCTGGGAAGAACATGAGCTCTGGGGTCAGACGGACCTGAGTGAGAACCTTGCCTCAGTTCCTATTGCTCTGTGACCTGGGCATGTTTCCTTCCTTCTCTAAATTTCTGCTGTAAAATAATCACCTGCCTCTCAGGTCTGTTGTGAGGATTAAAAACCTGGTGCCCGTATGCAGAGGGCCCAGCATTACTGTCCAACCCTCTCCACTTGGTAAGTAGTCACCACTCTTAGTGTGATTGAGAAGTGTGAAAGCTTTAATTCTGGACCCTGGGACAATAAAGGAAGAACTGTGCTCAGCATCTGGGAGTCCATGAAAGAAGAAAGACAGAACTCTTTAGATTGTGCTTCCTTAATTTGTAAGAACCATTGGAACTGAGTGGTATCCTGCTGATTCGAAGAATTGGTCATTATAGAAAGTCCGAAGGAAGGAGGGAAGGAAGTACAGGTGTACTTTGAACACCAGGACAAGGAGAAAGGGAAACCAAATGTCAATAAAGAAAGGACCAGGTCTTGAGGGGTTCTGACTTTTCCAAACACCATCTCCCCATGCCCAGGAGTCTGTTGGGAGTGTCATCCTAACAACCAGCTTCTTGGTGTTATGACTAGAGCCATGACAGTAGTCAGATCTTGGTCCAGCCTGGGTACTGGAGCAAGACTGTCTACCAGGTGCCATTGCCACATCTCTTTAACCAGTGCTGACATTGGGAAGAGGTGGCATAGCTGTGAACAAGACACAGTCTTAGTTGCAGAAAAGGTCGTGTCTGAGAACCAGCCCCACCTCTCAGCCTCTGACACCAGGACTTTGATTCTTTCCCATATCTGCATTCTGCTGGTACTGTTGTCTGCTTCATATTTATCTTTAAACTCAATTACTAGGTATACTTATTTATATAAACACTATCATTTTTAGACTCATCCAAAGCTGTTAAAAACATATGTGAAACATATGTGAATCAATGTACTAGTTCTCTATACATTAAAATCAATATATAAATATTAAAATTAAAAATGTTAGTAATGCCACCTACATAGTGTCATATGTACCAGTAGTCTCCAAACACTACTTTGAGAAACATTAAACCATCCAATATGATAGAATCCAGAACTATTTGTTTTGATAACGTGCATCACCTCTGGTTTTTATGGTTGGGTATTAATAAAGCAAATATGCATAAGCTTTTCCCATGAGTCAGGTACTGTTCTAAGCACTTTATATATATACATTGACTCATTTAATCCCCACAGTAACCTTATGAGGTCAATACTATTATTATTCCTATTTTCTCAGACAATAGGCCTGAGACACAGAAAAGCTTGATCAGGAGAGGAGAAATAGGAAAAGGAACATCTTTCCCTTGTATGTGTTTTAAATGACTACATTGTATTACCTAAATCAGAGCACTTTACCTTTTTGTTTCTGGGTAACATTATTCACTCAATATAGATTAAAATCAGTCCTTACATTCTTGTGGAACATCTGGCAGATGGAGGTGCCAGACTGGTTCATAAACTGGCATAAAGAAAGGAAATGGTGCCTATTCTGACACCAACTGGTGTCCCTAGAACTCAGTTCTGACATCAGCTCTCGGAGGCAGCATAGACACCAAAGGTTAAGGCCACGGTCCCCAACAAGCCTGCCCTTACTTCAGATGATGACCACACTTCAGGGATCCCCAGGCCACCTGCACTTCTGACCAACCAGCTACAAATTCCAGGCTTCCCATGACCCCTCAGATTCAACTCACTAGAATGACTCAGAACTGAGGAAAGCACTATACTTATGATTATGATTTTATTTTAAGGGATACAAATCAGGATGAGCCAAATGGAGAGATCCTTAGGCTGAGGTATGAGAGAGTCTCCAAAAGAAAGCTTTCATTCCCTCTCCCTGTGGAAGCAGGACATATCACCCTCCTGGCACATTGACACATTCACCATCCAGGAAGCTCCACTGAGCTTCTGTGACCAGAGTTTTAATTGGGGTTTCATTGCATAGGCATGATTGATTGAGCCATTAGGCCTGTGATTGAATGTAATCTTCTACCCCTCTCTGCTCCTTAGAGGTCAGGCGCTTGGGCTGACCTCACACGATTCAGAGCCACAAGCCCTTGGCCCGTAGGTGGTCTCCTGATGACCAGGGCCCATTCTGAGTCATCTCATTACCATGAACTCAGGTATGATCTAAAGGGCTCATGAAATATCAAAGATACTCCTATCACTCAAGAACTTCCAATGATGTAGAGGTTATCTCTCAAACCAGGCACAAAGCGTAGTAAAATTCTGATTTTAATTTTAAGGGCAAACAGTGAAACTTCTCATAAGAAAGCTGGAGTTGAAATTTTGAGCACAGGCTCATTTCGCCACTTACCAGCCATGAATCCTTGAGCAAACCACTTAGCCTCATCTTCCTCACTCCTGAAATGGGGATGACAGTCATAGAGCCTCCTGGAATGTTATGAGGATTAGCTCTGAGCCTGCCTGTAAAGTATGTTTTGTTGTAGAGCCTGGCTCAGACTCAAATAAATAAGTCTTTATTATCTGCAAGTTTTGTGATGCTTCTGGCACTTGGATATCACTAGTCCTGTTTGCCCCATCTTTGGCAATAGAGAAGTGCCCTGAGAGGGGACAGGCTGGGTTACACATTGCTTTATGGGTCCTATTTTCCAGGGGCTTTTCTGGTCTTGGTGGAGCCCTGTGGGGACTTTGCAAGTTTGTAGAACAGGCTTGTTAAGGATAAGAAAAGGTGAGGCCTTCTCAGGGTGGTGGTTTTAAAATGTAATTTAGTGAGATGCTTCTTTGTGGGAAGTCCCTTGCTTCCTTGGAATTCTTAGCAGAAGATGGGCTGGGCGCCTCTATGCCAATCTTGGGAACTTCAGTTCCTTAGGCTGAGGTCTGAGAGAGTGATTTCTTGGCCATGAATGCAAGAGTTCCTCTAGGTCAGACTTAACTCAGGCTTGGCCCTCTTAGCTTTTTGGCCTGGAAAGTCTCTCTTGTGGGGGCTGTCCTGGGCCTTCTAGGGTGTTGGACAGCACCCCTGGCCTCTACCTTCTGGATGCCAGGAGCACCATTACCCACTTGTGACAATCAGAAACATCACCAGACATAGCCCAGTGTCCCCTGGAGGGCAAAATCATCCCTGACTGAGGATCACTGGTCCAGCAAATGAGGGCTGCCTCATAGACCTCATTTGCTCATAAACTTTTCTGTTTTACAACAAGGGAAGTGGAAGTTTTTGAGAGTCTTTTTGGGTTTCCCTACATGGTAAGGGGCATATGGAGATGGAAGAGTGACCGACCACAAGGGACCAGATCTTTCCCAGGTGGTGCAAGTAAGAATAAGGAAAAGAGACTGCAGTTGCCACCGAATGCCCAAGTTTAGACATTTAAGTTAAGTTTGGACATTACGTTTTCCCAGGGCAACACTCCCCTTGGAGTGGGACCTGTGGATGGTGTCACAGGTGGTTCTGACTGAGGCTCTTGATCCAGTTCTCACCATCCAAGGCCCTGCTGGACTCCACAACATTCAGAGCCCCACACACCCTCGCCTGCTTCTGAGGAATGTTTGTTCACCCACCTGGCACCCTGAATGGGTAACCCACAGGTGACATTTCAAAGGAGACACTTGCCAGATGACCAGAGTGGGTGGAAGTCTTTGTACCCCACCACCCTCAGGTCTCACGCATGGACTTGGAGCAGAGGAGTCTCAGGAGAGCTGGGAGTTGAGCAGGATCACATGGCCAGTGCCAGACACATTACTGCTGAACCCTCAGCACATGTGCTGAATCTCAGTGACTCTGGCAACACAGATGCCATTTCCTGAGCCTTTTAAGAAAATGACCTTGGTGCTGCCTGTTATTTGTGGTGTTTGGTTTATGGTCTTTGTGAGGTCTCTATCATTTCTATGTATTACAGAGTGTTTTCTAGCACCACTGTTGTTTTGGTCTCATAAAAAAAGAAATCCAAATGTTGGCTACACCTAACATTTCCTTTGCATAATACTCTCCTGCTCAGATTGAGTGTGTTTATTTCCCCCACTCTCGGAGAAATGAGCTGTGGGGGGTGTCTTCCCTTAGCAGAGGCTGTAAGCCTCAGGGGCCCCCACCCAGGCTGCTTCTGGGCTCCCCTGGAAGCCTCACTGCAGAGCTCTGGACTGGGCTGCCAAGTGGCCTAGGGGCCCGGTGTGATGGGCCCGAGTGCTCCCAGCGTGGAAAGGCTGCCAGCGGCCTCCTGGGACTTAATCTTCCCGGCTCCAGGTGCCAGCAGATGAGCTCAGAGGGAAGCTGCCTCCCAGAATCCACCCACGTTAGCCCTGGGAGGAAAGAGGCTGTTGTAAAAACAGTTTTCGAAATAACTGCTTATAGAGCATTTTCAAAGCCCTTCATCCAGGAGAGTGCTTGAATTCAGAGCTCAAAAATTGGGTATTACCCCGTCAAGGCTGCCTTACAGCATGCTGAAATGCGCCTTCAATTGTGTATTCAAACCCTATTAGACATGGAAGCTTGCGGCACGTCACTGGCACCAAAACACAGACATTTCATCTTGGGAGTCAGGCGTCATTGTAGGTAGGTAAGCGTGTCACCCATCCCAGAGGGCAGCGTCATACATTGCCACGGTGTGCTCAGGCTGCTGCAGCGAGGCACCACAGACCAGGGTGGGGAGGGGGGGGCTTCAGCAGTAGACATTTATTTTTCATGGTTCTGGAGGCCAGAAATCCAAGACCAAGGTGTAGACAGGGTGACTGGCTTCCCAGCCTTCTCTCCATGGCTTGCACAGGGCTGCTTCCTCAGTACATCCTCACATGGCCTTTCCCTGTGCCTCTGCATCCCTGGTGTCCCTGTGTGTGTCCACGCCTCCTTTTCTTGTAAAAAGAAAGTCAGACTGGACTGGGGCCCATCCTAATAGCTTCATTTTAACAAAGGGTCACCTCTTTGAAGGCCTATCTTCAAGTATAGTCACATCCAGAGGACCTGAGGAATATCAGGTTTTACGATATGAATTTGGGGGGGGGGGACACCATTCAGTCCATACATATGTGTAAGGGGCAGGTACTAAATAAATATTTGACGTTCAAAAAATCTCATTTATGGCATGAATTTAAGTGGGAAAAAATTACTATTGCCATGGGCCTTCCCTCTGTGCACAGGGTTCCGCTAAGTCCCTCTTGTGAGCTTTTGAACACGAGAGTCTCACCCTTGGCTAGTCCTGTGATGGAAGGTACATGAGGAAAGACTCCTCCGTGGGGCAGAAGGGCCATCTTGCCCAGCCTGCAAACGTCTGCTGTCTGCCTTGCTTGAAGCACATGCTGTCACATGCGCGCTTTCCACAAACTTAATTCAAGTAACGATTTTTTTTGTGATTGGCATGTCTGCATGGTAGCAAACTTTGGTTGAACATATTGTTAGAATACACAATACTGTAATTTAAGATTATTTTATCAGCAGTAGAGAGTTTTATAATTCATTTAAAAAGTTGTAATGGGCTCGAGCATCTTCAGTATAGTTTAATAATATAGCATTTTATAGCTGGCTGTAAAATTTCAGATTACGGTTTTAGCAATTGTGCAATTCTATTTTATAGTTTAATAATTGTTCAAATGAAGGAGAGTATAAAGTTCCTAAAAACCAATTTCATGACTTAGAAAAATAGCCTTTATCAAAATCTAACATATACCTTTAATGAACCCAGATGTCACCTTTTCAACAAAGGCAGATCGTGGCATCTATTTTTCTCAACCACAAAGCCCTCCCAATTAAGCACATAGAGTGCGGTATCTCTGAGTTACATTTTTTCTCCTTCTTTAAAAATCTTTTATCCCTAATCTCCTACAGCCAGAATAAGCCTATTGCCAAGTGCAAGGTGGACATCAACGAAGCCAGAAGAGCTTCAGTGGAAACAGGGAGTAAATTCGTTCTCTTGAGAAGGTTCTTTGTTTGACAGATGACCGTTTGATCACACCGCTTCAACCCCAGCTCCTAACTCTAATAAAGTCCCTTATTCTTGCCTCCAGATAGCTCATACTTCACCATTCTGAGAGTGAGTGGCAACATGGGGAGCCCTACATTATACTAGAATTGTATATTATTGTTATGTGTAGTAAAGGTATTACCATATAGCATTAGGGAAAAGGCACTATCTCCCATTGTTGAAATTATAGTTTGTGTTGTTATATTCCTGGGGTTTTCCAGCATTATTTTGTCACACAACTGAAATCAAGAAAAGAGGAGGCTCTGGACCATTTACAAAAACACAGCTACCATGGAGCACATGTCAGGAATATGGTCCCAGGACCGTTGGGTGCAGTGATCCTTGGGTGGACCAGCTCTGGATCAGAGCCCTGTTGCAGAGAAATGGCAGCAATCAGAGGAAGAACCCATGTGGCTGGGCTCCTTCTAGCAGGGGTATAGTCCAAGTGGGGCTCCCAGCACTTTTCCACTATGTTATAAACAGTGACTGTGATGTAATGGCAGGGTGTGGGGAGGCTGACTCTGACCTGCCCACCTGAGCAGTGAATAGGAGACAGGGCACCTGCAGTGGTAAACTCTCTCACATCACCCTGAAATGATAGGGGCCTCCTTTTCTCTTCTTCCCACTCAATTCCCCCTTCTTTGTCAGCTCCAGAAAACTTCTAGCTGATATTTGGTGCTTCTTGGGCAGAAATTGAGGGCTGTCTGTCTCAGCACATCTGGGTAGCCTTTGCCAGGTCACAGTCACATCAGCAATGATGCCCACAGTTGGCAGGCATTCTTGCTGTCGTGGGACAGGTATTGGGCGCAGGTGTCTCCTGACATCTGTACCTATTCCACACATGCCCCAGCACATGGCACCCCCTACGTTATAACAAGGTAAAGGGTGGCACTTAGTGACTGTGAAGTCCTATGAAGAGCATAGGCAACACCATCATTCAATTTATGCCCAAACCAAGCTCACTTTGAGATAATAGATTCCAAACACTGAGTGTGCTGATGCTTGACAAGGGATTGTGCAGACAGTAGGCCAACAGAAGTGTGATTAGTTCTCAGAAGCTTTAGTTTTTAAGAAAAAGAGATTGTGCTTAAGAATAGAAAACACTGAAGGATCAGGTTTCTTGCTACAAGAGAATCAAACTTTCCTGTGCACTTTAGTGGAGAGTAACTTCATCTCCTTAACCCTGGGTTTCATCATCTGTAATATGGGAATAATGAGCACTGCTGCCCAGGAGGGTTGTCATAATTAAACAAATTAAAATTCTCCAGCATAGTTACTGAGCCTCCAGTTCAGCACAGCAACTGTTTTTATTGTTATTTTATCTTCCCAGTTGGTCTGTGCTTGCGCAGGAGACAGAAGGAGCCTCTGCTAAAGGGGGATTTGGTGACCTTTACCCCAAAATTCATTGGGGTCATGAACTTGGGCATCATACGGGGCATGTGCCCTGCAAAAACCTATTTTTTATGATCACCTGCTTGTGATGTGTTCTCCCAAACATCATTTCTTTACCGCTTTTGTCAAAAAATGGGAATAATGACTTAAGGATGGGGATGGGAAGACTAGACCCCCTCAGTGCATTCTAGGAAGAGCCATTAGGCCAAATAAATGCACCTGTGGTTTAAGAGGGCAGTGAGGCTGGTCCATCAGAGGGACAGTAATTCAGCAGTTGGACAATTGCTTAACCCGATTGCCGGGTAATAAACATGCTTAATAAAAAGGAATAGGACATCTGCACCATCTTGGCCATAAATATGCTCTCTTGTTCTGGGTAATCTACAAGAATACCTCTGAGCACACTTAGATCACCTACTATAAATAAATCCAATTTCTTGTATCCCCTACTGGCCTTTTATCCTTAGGACTTCCAGCCAACCATGTCTCCCTGAATAACAGTCTCTGCCTTGTGTTTGAGCCTTGGAGCTCATGTGTGGGAAGAAAATGGCTCCGGTTCTCTTGTGAGGTTCAACAGAAGGTTCTCCTTCACTGGACCCTTCCTTTTTGAAGCCCAAGAGGAGTCATACCATGGACAGGGCTGTCGGGACAGGAAGCTGAGGATGGTGTCTACTGAGTAGACATTGTAGGAGTTTCCCCAGAGTGGCTATTGCTGTCTACTCACAGGCAGCCTGCATGACCCCTGGCTTACTACTGCCTCCACGGACACCTCTGTAGCTGTCAGCAGGATAACCAGAACTACTTCCACCGGTTGATCTGAGGGTTATGGGAGATAATGTGTGCCATGTCTAGCATGGAGTTCATGTGCATGGATTTTGGAGTCAAGGGGATGGAGATTGGATAGATGCTCTCTCAGTGCAGGCACTCCAGCTGCAGAAACTTGGCAAGTCCCAGCCTCTCTGAGCCCTTGTTTCCTGATCTGTGCAAAGGAGAGAGCCCCACTCAGAAAGTCGTGTGAGCAGTTGGGAGTGTTCCATGAGTCTTAGGTGGGCTCAGTTATAGGCGG
This sequence comes from Canis lupus baileyi, assembly GCF_048164855.1. Taxonomy (NCBI): domain Eukaryota; kingdom Metazoa; phylum Chordata; class Mammalia; order Carnivora; family Canidae; genus Canis; species Canis lupus. The sequence continues at coordinate 14,543,950 of NC_132866.1, forward strand.
GAGCAGTCATGAATGGCAACTGGTCACAGTTCTCACTGTGAATCTACTTGGTTTTCCTCAATTATCTGTCTTTGTCTACTCAAAGTATGCTTTTCTTTTAAGTTTTTAAATGTTTGCTTTCACCTGGTTTTTCAGAGTACCAAGGGTGCTCCATCTTTTGAACAGAGGGTGAACAAAAGCCCAGGGTCAGTTATATCTGCAGACCACGGCGTTTTATATGAACCTTTAGTTAGCACCATAAGTCACAGAGCCATTATGGGGCCGCACTCAGCTGCACATAAATGCACAGGAGAATGAGAGGCTTAATAAATATGATCTGATGGCGATGAGAATGCGTGTCTGATGAGACAGGCTTCATGCACTTCTCATCAGAGACCACAATGAATCTTTTCTGTTGCTCTTGCACATTTGCATTTCTGACCGCACATTTGAGAAAACAAATGTTTCATTTTAGGGCCGTCCCCCGAGTTGCCTTTATACCATTCTCACTGAATGTTTGCTCTAGAAAACGCCTCCCTTACCCCAAACCAAAATGTCTTTCACACATTGTTTGGCATAATCTTACTGTTAATTGGGCATAATTGTCTAAAATACAGGTCGTAATTGCTTCTTGTCTGAATATTTTACAAATCAAACAAGTTAACCATGAAGGAAAACACTGTTCTTTGATGTATTTTGCAACCTGTATTTGCCCCAACTTAAGGAAAAGCAAAATAGATGCAAGATGATCCGGGGAGGTACGGAAGGGAGATAGGCCAGCCCAAGTGCCATGTTGGGCTTCCTGCTGTAGACAGTGTCTGCACCCAGCGCTACTGGCTATCTTGCCATTAGTGTTAAATTACAAGTGCAGGGCTGCAGGCATCCTTTTTATGGCGTGCTGGAGACTGACGGGCAAGCCCGGGGACCGCTTAGCTAATGGAGGGCTGTTGATATATCGTACTGGACTGTATCTCTTTCATTGCATTCATTTTTAAATCCAACGGCTCACAGGAGATCAAGAGCCAGTTCTATTCAATATCATGTTCACAAGCCAAATTAGCTTGAGCTTTTGCATTTCTCCAGCCCCTGCCCCAATCCAAGAATACTAGCCTAGAGACCACAGGGATCCTGAGCAATCATCAACAGCACCCTGAGGTTTTTAAAGAACATCCACCTTTCACATTTGATTCTCAGAACCACTCTGTGAGGTAAGCAGGAGGGCTGGGTTTATTATAATTAAAGCTGGAGGCTGAAAAGCCAAGAATAGGACCTTCCTAGCCTGTATTCATTTTATCATACTTTATCAATCAAGCTGATAGCAGGAGTAAGTTCTAAACTATAGTAGAAGCTCTCTTAACTGACCCTCATGTAACCAACTCATCCCGGAAGCCAACCTCTCCATTCTCTTGTAAATAGCTAGTGCCCAGGGCTGACCATGTGCCCCAAGCTGGTCACCTCCTGCTCACCTCTGTCCTTGCTCTCTCCATTTGAGAGGCAGGCTTCGAAGAGTCAGGCCCATTTGTTCTCAAGCCTTTTTTATGCTCTTAGAGCTGGTGTTTTCCTTACAGATTTAAATCAGTATACATGAAGGATTGAAATAGGCGCACAAAAGAAAGCATAGTTGTTTTGATAAAAACTAAGCCAAATACAGTGAAAACGCCAAATTCCTTTAAAAGATACCTTCGCATTAGGTGTGGGTGCGACAAAATTATAAAAGAGTGAGAAAAATTATAAAAATGTAAAAAAAAATTCTGCACTGAGATTCCTCTGAGGATATCAAACAAACATCACTCCTGGTTTAAAGAAACTAAAACTGGAAATTGTTGATCATGAATTAATTATAGGTGTAGCTTCTGCAGACCATAAGCCAGGGAACTCCAATCAGCAAACTCTTTCTTTAAGAAACTTTTTTTTTAAGATTAATTATTTATTTGAGAGAGAGAGATATCGCACATGAGCAGGAGGGGCGGAGAGAGAGGGAGAGAGAATCTAAAGCAGATTCACTGCTGAGCTCGGAGCCTGAAACAGGACTCAGTCTCAGGACCCTGAGATCATGACCTGAGCTGAAGCCAAGAGCTGGACCCTTAACCAACTGTGCCACCCAGGTGCCCCCCCCCAATTTTTTTAATGGAAGATGGCCTTGGTAATGTACCCCCAAATCAATAAGTGACTGACATTCAGATTTGAAGGTAGAACATTTGATACAACACCTACAATGAAATCTTATTATTCAGCCTTAAAAAAAACAAGGACATCCTACGATATGCAACAACGTGGATGAATATGAAGGACATCACACTAAGTAAAATAAGCCAGTCACAGAAGGACAAATACTGCATGATTCCACTTGCCTAAAACATCTAAAATACTCAGACTCCTGGAAGCGAAGAATGGCAGGTTGGCATTCTCTGGCAACCACAACGGCATTGTGGTTGCCAGAGGCTGGAGGAGAGCAGAAACTTGTTACTCAGTGGGTGCACAGTTTCTCTTATGCAAGAGGAGTAGGTACTAGAGGTCCGCTGTGCAACATTGTGCCTATAGTTTAGGGATACTCTTGTGTGCACTTCAAATTGTGATAAGAGAGCGGATCTCATGTTCAGTACCCTTATCACACTTTTTTAAAGCAGCTTTGCAATAAAAAGTTTGATACAAATGTGTAATTTTTGAGTGATTCGGTGATCTTGCCTTTTAACTTAATTTCTCAATTGACAAATAATCTATGGGCTCCAAACCTGTCAGGTAAGAGGATTACTACTCTAGGCTTAACCCTAAGCTCAACATAAATTGCAGTTCAATTTGGAATACCCCATGGGTGCCAGGAATCCAAGACCTGTTAGACTCTGGAACTTGAAGCCACATTTCTTTCAAGGCTACAGTGCAGCCCCTCCCCTCTCCCCACCCCTCACTCTGGCCTCATTTCAGTTCACTGCACTGACTTTGGAGGCCTGTCTAAACAGTCCAACTAGGATCTGAGCCTGGACTTCTTCTGGGTAAGGAAGCATGACTTCAAGCCTCCCAAGCCCTTTTCCCCACTCCCATCTTCTGACCAGGTTCAACCTGCCCAGAGCATACCAGACTAATGAAACTTGGCACCCTGTGGGCCTTCCTAAACCTGTGCTGAGTGAAATATCTTTATAAGGCTTTCTTAGAGCTTAACATAATGAATGTCTTCTGGCTGAGGTTCAGTTCAGACAGTGTCTTGCCAGGAGTGTGTAGAAAAGCCGCTGCCCCCTTCTCAAAAGGACACTTGCCCCATCTCATCCTTGCCCTCCATGTAGACCCTTAGCCCCTCCCCAACCTTGACCAGGGTCCACGGGGCTGGCAGAAATCAGCTTGGAGGACATGGATCCCTTCCTTGTGGAGCACAGGAACCAGAAGACAAACATCCCAGCCCAGGGGCTTAGAGCAGGTCTTATTTATGTGTCCACTTGTTTTACGCAGCTGACTTTACTGCACATTATTCAGACCAGTGGTTCCAAGTGGTTGTTACCAAGTTTGTAGGACAAACAAATCAGTAGGAAGGTGAGTTTCGAAACAGACAGTGGCAGGGATTTTGGAAAGGCTAGCCCACAGCTTGTGACCTCCCCAACAGCACTCACACCTCCCCAGGCTCTCCCAAATCCAACAAGCAAGATCCAAAGAGCTGAAATGAGCATAATACTAGGAGAGCTCTGGCCAGACCACCATTACTTAGCTTGGATTCACTCATAGGCAGCTTCTTGTTTTTCAGTCTGTTTTGTGTTGAAATTAATTTGGAGGGGTACGTATCAACTACACGATAGGATTGCTGTATGGTGAGTACTGCCCATAAATGTCTCTGGTCGGGGGAGTCTATTTTTTTTTAACACAATGTGAAAATGCAGACTCTGAAGCAGCTTCTGCTCAGTTACCCTTCAAAATTAGGTGCACATCCTTCTTCCTATGTCTGGTCCTACCCAAAAATGTAAGACATGTAGATTTAAGTGGGGGAGTGGCTGTTGCAGGAAGAACCCAAGCCACGGTTTCCCCTCCCAAGGCCCGATTTCTGCTGCAGAAGAGACCCATATGCTAATAAACTGGTATTGACAAGTGTGATGGATGCAGCCAGGTACTTAGTGCTGGGGAGCAAAGTTGATTGCGTTTTACAGTCTGTGTATTTCTCTGTTTATTGCCTGTATTTTGTCATTAAGCAAACAGGTCCCTAATATAGCAAATCTCTCTAATCAGCAAAGCAAGGGAGAGAAGAACCAGAAGCATCATTAATTATGACCATTTGGCTGCAGCCTGGACAGTCTGTTGCTATTGGATTGGGCGACTTCCTCTGGTTTTATTTTCTGGAGGTAGAGCAGAAACTGGCTCTCCTTACGTTCCCTGCCCTGCTGGCTGACAGCTGCCTAAAACCCCGAGATGAGGCACTGACTTCTCTACTGAAACGGAGTCCTGGAGCAGCCAAGGCCAGGCTCTGCGTCAATGTGCTTCTAAGTCTCCGATTCCCTAAACAGAGGAAGTGTGCTGCTCCAAAGCCTGCTTCATCCCCGAGGCTCCAGGGGAGCCTACTGTGGGCAGAGCTCCCATGTGGGGGCTGCGGCTCGAGGGATGGGGGTGGGTGCTGGACCGAGGGCTCCCAGAGACGTGTGTGTCTGTGCCTTCTGAACAGGAAGCCTATTGGCATCGGGGCAGGCTTTCCAATTGCTAATCACTGGGATCAAAAGCAGGAGCGTCCTCATTCTGACTCCAGGTAACAGAGGTTAACAGCATCTAATGCATTTATTAACCCTCTGGTGCCAGAGACTGGGGAGGTCTGGCCCTACAATTACAGTGCCGTGGAAATCCTATTACCCAACGTGCCTGGACTAGCAGATTACTACCGGTGACAATTTTTTAACCCCGCTGGAAGGACAATGTTTAGGAAGTGCCTGAATACAAGTTCTCCGGTTTTCCAGAATGACAACAAGGCTGCTGGGCTGGAGATGGTCCTCCCCTGTCCCTTTCATCCCTCCATCCTCAAAATGAAAACCCCGTGGTACTGTGGTTTGCTGGTGCTGTTTCCCCTCCACTCAGAGTCAGGTGGCTTCCCCCCTAACCACAGAAGTCTGAATTAGCTGCTAGGAAACATTCTTTCATAAAAGAGATTAAAGAATTCATTTTTCAACATGCTGTACTGGTGGTTAAAATGGACTTTTAGAAAAATGAAATCCACTCTCTTCTTCCCTTCTTTATCCTTCTTTCTCTTTTCTTTTCTTTTCTTTTCTTTTCTTTTCTTTTCTTTTTTCTTTTCTTTTCTTTTCTTTCTTTTTTCTTTCTTTTCTTTTCTTTTCTTTTTTTTTTTCAGGAGATGTCATATTTTAAAGCCATACTGTCAGGTTTGGGGTCTAGATAGGTCCGGGCTGGCCATGCTCTGTGCTGGGTCCCTGAGTATGCCATTAATGAGCAGGGTGCTGGGTCCGCAGACAGGACCTTGAGCCGGCACTTTCATTATTCCACCCTTAGTTTTACCCTTTACTCAGCAGTAAGAAGTCCTCTTCTGGTTTCTAACTTACCTTCTACCTTACAAGATCTCAGAAATTTTGTTTGTTTTAATTTTCCTGGGACCATCCCAGTTTTTATCACCTGAGAGACAATACTGAAAGTGTGTAAGTACTCTTTGCAGTAGTTGAAGATGTAGGCTACCCTGTAATTCTGTGTTTACGTTTATCACTCCTGACTAGCAAGACAAGTGATAGCTTGATGATGTTTCCAAAAATGCTCAGGATAAAAGCCCTTAAAATGTAAAAATAACAGGTTGCTTAGGATTCTAAAATGGGCTCTAAAAGCCAGATTTTCATAAGTGGTCTCTGGATTTGCATAGCAGATTTCTGACCCTCAGTGTCACTGGAGGGATTCAGACTGCACACAGGACTCCTAAGCTTGCAGCCAGCTAGACAATACACTGGTCTTAATTCCCAGGCTCTGTCCCTCCATCTGCAGCTTATGAACCCTCACAGGCACCAGCCCCCCAGGGTGATGGGGGGCACCACCTGTACTTGATGCTAGTCAGTCTAGGCAGCAGACCCACTGGCTCTCGTAATGGGCACTTCAGGTTTGATGTAGGATTAGGGAAAAAAAAAAAAACCTCATGAGTATGCATGATCTTTTGATTCTGTTACCCAGAATAACAATAACTGGTATTGTTAAAATGACAATATAAAACAATATAAAATACTCCAATAACTGGTAACATCTGCCCTTCGCTTTCTTTTTTTTATTATAAATTTATTTTTTATTGGTGTTCAATTTGCCAACATACAGAATAACACCCAGTGCTCATCCCGTCAAGTGCCCACCTCAGTGCCCATGCCCTTCTCTTTCTAATCAGATTCCCAGACCTTCCTGTGATCCATGTGAGGTTCAGGTAGAACTCCAGGATCCGCTCTGCCTCTGCAGTTGGGAGTTTCCACTCTAATTGGGAAGCTGTGTTAATATGCCATGTAAGCAGAGTATTTAAAGGCCGGTGTGTATGCACTGCTAAGCTTCTGGAGTGCTAAGTGCTTCTTTGGGTTGGGAAGGCATTTAACGGGAGAAGGCATTTTCTCAAGAGCATTTGCAGGGGCCTGGATACACACTATTATCTTTACTCTGCAGGTTATCTACTTATGCCAATGAGAATGGTCCTCAAGGCAAGAAGAACTTGGAGATGCTTCCTCCAGTTATTGTGAAGCCAATGGGGCTACAGGGAGACAGGCCTCACATTGACCATTTCCTTTAGGTAGATGCCAACGGGATGCCTGCTTTGGGGGAAAAAGCTCAGAGATTTCAAAGACCTGAAGCTGGTCTAAATGTTTTCTCATGTGTGATGGAGCAATAATCCCCACTGTTTCCAGATAGAAGGCAAGAGCCTGCATGCCTGTAAACCTACATGCAGTGTGAAACCCTCAGTGACCAATGCGGGTCAGACAATCTACCTCTGCAGATCTAGAGTCCCCTAAAACAGTCTGTTAAGACAGAAAACTTTTCTTATCCATTGATAGGAGCCCCTTTATAATGATTTAATAATGACGGGCATTGTTACTAGTATTTCAGCAGATTCCTGAAGTGACTCCGTATGGCTAATGAGTATGTCAGATTGTGTATACAGTGAGTAAAACCCTACATATCAGTGCTAATCATACAGACCAGAATAGGAAGGAGGGCCCCTCAACCCTTCGAACTTCTAGGCCTATGGTTTAGGACACAGAGGCATAGTTTAGCTATGACCACAAGCACAGAAATAACTTGAAGGCACAATGTGTCCCAGACTAGAAGTCAGACTGCTTTCTCTGCACATTTTAGTGAACTTCTTAGTTATGCAAAGGCCATTAGCAAGGGTTTATGTCTTTTGTAGATTATGGCCTAGCAAAGAAAAAAGAGAATGAGATATTTTAAGGCCATTTTGGTATCTGGGCACAATTCCAATCTTGAACAGAAATAAAACATGTAAAGTTCTGTACATTATTCTCTGCAGGTAACAATGCAATGGACCAGATTTGCTATTACTATAGATTAAAAGTAGGCTTTTGGGTAAGGTTCAATTCCTCTTCTAATTTCTCCTCTGATCCTCTTATACATAACATTTAGTGACCTTTGAACAGCCTGGGGATGCCTCACAGTGTCTTATTTCTTCATGGCTATTTAAAGGTTTCTATTTCATATTCGCAGCTGGCATATGCAAATATAGGTAAAGATTATGATGCCTCCCAAGTAGCATTATGGTCAGTAAATTACTCCTTGGGTGAACAGGCCATCATCATCAGCCTAGCATGTCTTCAATGAGTTACAGAAGTCTTCCTGCAACAGGCAGCCTGCCAGTTGCCATTCACTAGGAGCTGGGTGCCCAGACACTCCTTGATTCAAGTGTGATGCTTAACCAGGGTCATCCTGTTGGGACATGAGCTCTCTCTCTGTCTTTGGTGTCAACAGATTCTTGTTTTGGGGGAAGGAGGTCATTGGAGGGGAGTTCTTCATGTGGATTTGGGGGCAGGTAGAGCATGAAGAGTCAAGCATGCCAGGATTTCTGGGAAAAAGCACTGTAATGGAGGAAAGAGCACATTTTCTTTCAAGAGTTTTAGAGACCTGGTCTGTATCCTGACTACCAGTAAATGGCTATGTGACCTTGGAGAAGTCACTTAACTTCACTGCACTCTGTCTTCCTTTACAAAACAAAAGGGCTGTACTGGGTCAGCAGTTCCCATTGTCACTGTTTAAGCGATGGAAACTTCCCTTCAACTCAACTGTCCGGTAGAAGCTCAATGGGGACTAGTTCCCACGTGAGGAGATGGGGAGCTCAATGCTTTCACTGCCACTGCCCTGGAAGCAATTGTGTGATTACTGGATCTGGATCCATAGCACCCTGCACAGTTCCTCCAGGGGATCCATCTGTAAGAGTCCCTGCCCTGTGCCAGAACTCCTAAGCCATGAATGGGTTACTCAACTAGAGGACAGTCCCGTGAGCCCAGAGACTATATCCTTTGGTTCCTATCACCTGATACCCAGCTTTGGAAAATAGCTTGTCGACTGAAGCAATGAATAAAACAAATGAACAAACAAGCTTCAGGAAGACCTATCTCTATATTACTAATGAAGGGGGATTTTTATTGCCACGTTTTTACCTCAAAGGCACATCCCCAAAATGAACATTCAGAGATATACATGAGTTCCAAATATGGATGACCTCAAAACTTGGGGTGCCTGGGTGTCTCAGTAGGTTAAGCATCTGACTCTTGATTTGGGCTTAAGTCATGATCTCAGGATCATGAGCTCGAGTTCCATATTGGGCTCTACACTAGGCATGGAGCCTGCGCAAGATCCTCTCTCTCTCCGTCTACCTCTGCTCTCCCCTCCTATGTTCTCTCCCCACTCTGGCCCTCCCTCTCCTACTTTCTTCCCCCTCCCCTCCTATCTCTCAAAAAACAAAAACAAAAATAAAACTTTGTCTTTAGTAACCTAACCTAGTCTTGGGCTGCCCTCGCTAGCCATCAGCCACAGGTAGCTACTGAGCCTTTGAAAAGGGGCGGGTCTGATATGAGATGTACAATGTCAAAACGCCAGGTTTTGAAGAATTAGTATGAAAAAGAAAGTGTAAAGTATCTCATTAATGACTTTTTATATTGACTGCATGTTGAAATGATAATATATTGTGTTAAATAAAATATGTTATTACAATTATCTTCACCTTTATCTCTTATGTGGTTGCTAGAAAGTGTAAGATTATGTATGGGCTTATAGTTGTGACTCACATATTTCTATCAATGGCCCTGCCCTATACAACTAAGTGATGAGTGAATCATCAGTAATTATTATTCTGTACTGTTTATGAGTGATTTTATGTGTGTGTGCATGTGTTTGTCTTTCTGCAGGCACAGAAGCTGAAATCCAATATGTCGGGCAGTACACACCTCTGTCTTTCTGATGTAAGTTGTGTTTCTCCTTGGGTCTCCCTGCATTTCTAGAGACAGAATCCTTTGCACCCCTGGTGATGACATAAAGGCTCAAAGACAATGAGGTTTCAGGTCTAGGAAGACAATCTAAGGCACCCTCCATGTTTCTGTCCTTTGAGCCAAGTGAATTCTTCAGGTCCCAGGGCACAAAGTTAGACCTAATGTGGGACCCAAGATCCTCATCTCAGAGCTAGATCCAGCACAGATACTATTGTTCCAGTGCCAGGAGACTATGTGACCATAGTCATGTAAAATCAACCAGCACAGAGGACATACAATAGTTCTCACTGCTTACCAGATGTCCTCTGTCTACAGATCCTTTGACCTCTGCAGCACCAAGAGGTACTGGTAGCTAGAGCGGGACACATTACTCTCCCCATTTTATGGGTGAGATGAATGATTCTGTCCTGTGCCAATCATTGTGGTGGGTTTGGCATTATGAGGCTGAGGGAGTGCTGTGGTGGGGATAGAGTCACCCATCTAGGGAAGGATAGCTGTGCCAACTGGAAGTCTGAAAGTCAGAGTTCTGGTGTGGAATCTCCAGCTGATAAGTGGGGCAGGCTTCTTTGTCTAGAAAATCTAGAGTTGAAGGGGCAAATGGAGATAAAAGTTGCTGACTGCCCTGCTGGTCTCAATGCGATTTGTGGCTCATCTCTGCATGAACTGATACTTGCCTGGACCAATTTCCTGAGATGAATCTTCCTGCCCTTCTTCAGTGATGGTGAGGGACAGTGGGCTTCCTCCTAAGTCAGTATCAGAAGGAGAGGCATTCCATGTTGCCCTAGCTGTGGGGAGATCTGGAAGGTAGGCATGAAGGAAGACGCAAAGTGGATTTCAATAATCCATAGTGGAGGAGTGCGAAGCAGGTGTTGGCCAGTTTATCATAAAGTATATAAGTGTATTATATCCGGTTCTCACCCAGATTCATGATTCCTTTCCATAAAACTACAAGTCAGTGAATGAAAATCTCCATGGTAATATCTTGAAGGGTCAGCTTTGGTGAGTGGTACAGCTAGTTGGAGGTAAGGGTGGGAGAGAGAAAGAGTAAGGTTAAAATACACTGGGATAGGAGGAATACATGTGGGTGACAATGAAAATATTCTCTCTTACAGCGTGATTATGAAAAGAACGGTCTCTCTGGTCCTTCCAGCCACATAACCACAAAATCAATGGCTGCTCCTCCAAGCTGCGGTCTGAGCCCACTGCTGGTTCTGGTGGTAACCGCCCTGTCCACCTTATTATCTTTATCTTTGGCAGAAACATTGTAGCTGCATTGAAAAAACAATATGGACATGTAAAAAGACAAAAACCAAGCTATCTGTTTCCTGTCCTCTTGTATATCTGAAATTCCAGTTTTAGGAGCTCATTTGAGACACTGCAAAAAGTTTGATCCAACTGGAACTTTTTGTTTCTTCTTTTTCTTTTTTCTTTTTTTTTCTTTTTTTTTTTTTTTAAGAGATCTTCTTGTGATCCTTAGGGCTTCTATGGGATACCTTATGCAGTGCTACATTCCATATTGAAAAGGCTTTGGGGCATGCTGTATTGCAAAGGGGAAGTTTGTAAATTCGGCTGTAAAACAAACTGGGCCTATGTTTGACATGATGATGATGTTGATGATTTTAACACTTTAACTCTGGCCTTTATTAGCTAAAGAAGGACTTTGTATTTCTAAAGAATCTCCCGTATCTCATGTAATGGCCTTGGTTTCTGATGACATCACTTTAGCCTAACATGGGTGCAAGCTTATTTTGTCACAAAGCAAAGATTCTCATCAAGAGGATCTTGGTGGACTTTGTGCAGACAAGCTTGCACCAGTGCTCACCTTTCTATATGCACTAGCATTTTCCACACTGTTTGTGTACTGTAAACAGTTCTACACTCTCGTACCAAACAAAAGACACCTGTCACATCAAAATGTTAGTGTCTGTCTTTGAATCAGAATAGAGGGGACGAGTGTGCATGAAACTTCGCAGTACCTTGATTACTGAATGACACTCTCCTAAGCCTTACCTGAGTGAGAAGCCCTTTAACTAACAAGAGTCAAATATAGCTGACATGTCATTCTAATACTCTTTACACGTATGAGGTTATATGTAGAAAAAAAAATTTTACTACTAAATGATTTCAACTATTGGCTTTCTATATTTTGAAAGTAATGATATTGTCTTCATTTTTTTACTGATGATTTAATACAAAATACATGGAGCTCGTTTTCCTCTCGTAAGTAGTGTTAGCTCCAATATTAACTTCACGAAGACAGCTTTTCAAAAGCAGACTCCGAGGAGCCTCATGCTTTAGCAGAAAGCTCTGCATCACGTTACTGTGGACAGGCAAGAGGAAACAGAGCAGCCAAGTGTTGTCTTTTATCATTTCTTGAAATGCAAGAGTGCATACCCGTGAGGAAACTGATGGCCACTTGTAAATGCCCTGCAACATCTGATGGCACCTGTGCCAATTGACACAATCTAGTACCTTGGTTTTCATGTTGCTTGATAAAGGCAGGTTTGACTGGGCTGGAGGACAGGAACATGCTGCCCTCTATTCTGAAGCAGATCTGTGCCAGGGTACAGTTCTTTTCCTAAGGGTTGTCTTGACTCTCAACGATGATGACCTGGTCACTGTTGAGAGTGATTTGGTTTGAAGGTCATCAGGAATCTACTTGCATCTTGTTATGTGTCCTCCATGACAGACTGTGACTGACTGTGGAAAGAAAGGCTACTGGATCAAGAGGACCAACCATAGGTCTATAGAGATGAGTTGGCTGGCAGAGATACACAGAACAGAACAGGACTTTGGAAACAAGGCATCTGGCTTGTTCACTGCTCATCATCTCCCATCATTCTCGTCCTGAAGTGCACTTTTGAAGTCTGGTTGATGGTGACATTCAGAATCTACAATGATCGAGTGCTAGGAGCCATGCTTCTCCAACACTGAGTAGAGAAGAGGAGAATCCACCTGAATAGAGTGCTGGGAGCATTAATCTCCCCACATCAGTAGAGGGGCTGGAGGAGAAATCCAAGGTGCACAGTTCATACTGACCCCCTTTGCCCGCTGATGTTTGCCTTGTAAGAATTAATCAAACCACTGGGGTGGGAAATCTATTCAACCCAAGATAAAGGCATAGTCTTTTAGCTCTATTGGTGTTTGAAGTACATTTATATCCAAATGTTAATAAACATAAATGTATAATACTACGTACCGAGTTTTTTCAGTTCAAAATGTTTTCAAGGAAAATTCATCAAACAAATTTGATTAGTGAAAGGTTTCCTAAAGACTCTTACTTTGAATAAACACATTAAATGTGTCGAAATATTTGGAATTCCAGTCATCTATGAAAGCATATCTCTTACAGAGCATATTTTGTTTTGATTAAGGTATCTCTGTGTATCTACACTGAACTAATTGCATATGGGTCTGATTCTACGTGATCTACTGTAGAAAGCTATTGATTCCTTCTGCAGTAAACAGCGGCTGTAATTAGCTTCAGATGACCAAAGAGGAAATAGGAGTTATCAGAGCTAACAAGGTAGCCTTTGGTGAAGAACTCGGGGATGTGCAACACATAAATTAAATTTTGGAAAGCCTCATCTATCAGCAACAAAGATCTCATTTTTCTTTACAGATAGAAGCATATTAGAGTTACCAAATTCTAAATTTGAAAATAAATTACTGATTAAATAAACAGGGGGAAGGATGTTCAATGACAACACGTTAGAGAGACTCTTACAGATTCATGCCAAGCCAAGTGTTTCTGCCATTCAGTGTGATTCTCAGTTTAACACAGTGAACCCAAAACACCATCATTTGCCCCAGGACACTAAAGCAGGCAAGTGACTTAAACCTTTAACTTACTTGTGCAGTAGGGCTGATAGCAAAAATGATTGCTTCCTATCTCTCAGTTCCTGCATTTGGGGTACCAGATGCAAGGGCCTTCTGCTGGTGTTTGGGCCTCTTGCAGAAGTTATCTCATTGTAGCTGATTTTGACCAAACAAAAACAGTAACTTGTATCCAGGTAGACCATGACTCCCACATCAAGTCTAGCTGTGCCCTGCTTATTTGAGAGAATGAAGAAAAGGGACAGTATTGCCAAACTGATTGGAAGCACATTGATTCCACTTTGATGTTAAATATCTTTGACCAATAATATGTTGGAGTATCTTTTTAATAGAGCACATGGAGGAAGAAGCGCACAATAAAGAAAAGGATTCATAATGCCATTTCCATGTTTATTTTTCTGTATCTGATTTCTTCAAGACCCTAGAGTATAAGTTGAGAATTACACAGATTATTTTTTATTAGGTATAGCGATCTGTATCCAGAGTACAATAAGAGTGTGGTTTTCATTTAAAAAAAAATAAATTATTGAACAATTCCTTATTCTGTCGTAAAAAATGTCTTAGAAGCCACCTTTGAGTTAACCAAACCTGGGACAAGTTTTCTCCAGAGCTGCTGTGGCCTTTGATTGGGTCTATATGAAGACTGTTCTGACATGCATATGTTCCAGGGATGGGTCCTCTCCAACTGCATCCTCTCGCCCACCTGTCCCTTTGAACTCTAAACTAGACACTCCTGAGACTCCATCTGCCGAACTAGGAAGGGAGGCGAGCAGAAGCATTTTTCAGTCCCTGTAAAGTGCTTGTTGGGAAAAGAGATGTAAGAGCAGTGGGAGTTTGTATAATTAGCAAATTCTTTCCTTCAAATCTGGCAAAAGTGTATTTCTGTTCTTACTATTGACAGAATAGTGGCCTTGGAGGAGCCATCGTTTGGAAAATAAGTTTTTATTCATGTAGTCAGACAACTCATGACTTACTTGAGTCAATAAACGGTAGACCAGAGAGGGGCTGCTTAAATGAGCTTCCATTTTCTAATACCCTTTGGACGCTGGTCTTGTTCTCCTGGATGCATACTCCCTGTGATCTCTGTTGCTTCTGCTCTTCGATAAAGCAGAGGAGACCACGTGAGACCTATCTTTTCAAGAAAGACTACAAAGCAGTGGCAGCAGATGGGCATGAATGACCAAGGGCCTGGGTCTTGGCATGACCGAAAGACTGGTCTGCACTGGACTCTAGGAGTCTGGAGAGATAAAGCAAAACCCAGGAGCAATACGAGGCCAGGTGCCATGGGTAAATGGGTCACATGGTCTGCTGGCATTCCTTCCTGATCCACGTAGGAGCCTTGACCTCACAAAATAGCCAGAGTCCCTTGAATGAGACAGCAGTGCCTTTATGGAAAGTAAGCCAGAGCTAATATCTGGACAACAGAGGAATAATTTTTTTTTTTTTTTAGAAATTCTAAAATTGTAAAACAGCTGAGAATTCAGTTGGAAACCCTTAGAAGCTATGTTTTGCTCTTATCCCTAAGATAAGCATCTCATGTATATATCTGACACTTCTTGACTTTGACAACAGCTTTTCTTCTCAAGTGGCCATTTGTTCTAAGTCTGTTGTCTAGGATTCTAGAGGACTATACATCTGAACACATGCTCATGGCAGAGGCTTTAAATCTGGGGGTTTGGGCACTGCCTGCATCCTGGGGTGAGTTTAGTGGGACATTTCATTTCACAGGGAGAGTTGTCTTAAGACATGGGTTCACTCCGTTCTCTTTCATTAGATTATCGGTGCCCGAGTCCCCATTCGTGTTCTTTATCACTCAAGTGTTTAACAGGGTCCCTTCCCGCCGATTTTTCATTCTAATCATTCTAAATTTAGTTCTACTCAGATTAATTCTTGTTCTGCCAGGAACCCTGGCTTTTTGAAGACAGAGAAGCCTCTCTCCAGAGTCAGGCAATCTGAAGGTGATGTTAATCCCCCAAGTAGGAAGTTCCCCATCCAATCCTCCCTCCTCTGAGCTCCCTCTTCTTAGCCTTGGGATCATCTTGTCTGCTCATCCTCACCAGGCATCCTTTTGTTGCTCCGGGGCTCTCTGATGAGCTTCTCCTCACCCCCCTCCTGGAGATAGCCTGGGGTTGTTCAGCGGGATGCGCCACCTGCACTTCTGATTGTTCTGAGATCCAGCCCAAAGGGGTGGGGAGGCATACAAACCCCGTTTCAATAAACTGCCTGCAGAGAACCGCAGCCTGCTACCAGTCATTGAGGTCCTCGCCCCCTAAGGTCTCCAGGCTCATTTGACCAGCACAGCTGCGACTTGGGCTGTCTGCCTCTGGCAGGTGCCAATATCAGCGTCTTGTCCCACTGCCATGAGGAGTTTATTTTTGCTCCAGGGCAGCTGCCAAGCCCAGCACCAGCATCAGTAAAAGGTTTTCTCTGATTTTCTTTTCTTTGTCCCACGTCGGGTTTTCTTACCACTCCCCACTTGGCACTTTATAGAAAATAAAATGACCAGAGACCATCAGTCCCTTCTTTCATTTGGACATCTCTTCCCGCTCCCCCAGCCTCCCCTAAGGGAAAGCATGCTCCATGGTAGATATTTAGACAATGTTGGGTGAATGAAAAACTCTGGGGCACTGAAAGACTCTATTTTGTAATACGGTAGCAAGAACTGGTCTACCTGCATTGTCTTGCCGGCACTGAGCTCTTGTACACAACAGTAGAGGTGTCCTGAGGTTATGGAGAGTGACCCAGAAGGGATTGTCAAACAAAGCATTAGAATTAAAGCAGCTTTAAATCTGCCAACTGTATTTCCTCTGAGAGATGGAAATTTAGCATTGGGCCCCAGGACAGGCTGAGCACAACCAGCCAGTCCCAGACAGGACAGGACTCCAAATGGGGTAAACTGATTTCAGGGGAAATTAGCCATGGAGTGAGTTGATATTTTAAACTGCTTAAGTGCAGGATGCTGGCCAGAAAGGTGGACCACTCCACCACTCCTGGACCAAGCCCAGGCCTTTGCCAGCACCCTGAGAAGCAACCTAGGTCGTCTTCAAATCAGCACATTTATTGAACATCTACTCTAGTTGAGTGAACCATCATTTAGGACTGAAGCTCCTCCACGGGTAACTTGAGAATACGAGGCCTTCCGACCCCATCTTTTCGGGATGACAAAATCCTTCACTTTAACATCCTTCAGAGAATCTAAGTTCTCTTTACAAGTAGTCCAAGAAGCCACTTTCCCGACTCAGTCTCTACGAGGCAGTTAAGTCCCAGTCAATAGGCAGACATACAGCAGGACGCCCAGCTCAAGCACTATGGGGAAGGCAGACATAGCCACCCTCAGCTGAAGCCTGACAGGCTGCCCCGGAGAACCAAGTGGGTCCACCCTTTGAGGCCTCAGAGGGCTGTGAGCGTGGCCAGGTGGCCATGCCAGTGCAACTGTCCCAGCTGTTGGGTACCAGCCACAGCGCAGGTGGGAAAGGAGACATCAGACTGCTTTAGCAGGAGAAAGCAGATCACCGGAAGTGTTCATTCAAAACAGCAAAACTTTCAAAGTACACAGTGACCCCTTCTGCCAGCGAATACAACCCAGATAATAAGACTAAAGAAAAGTAGGATGAAGAATTGGAAAACTCAGGTGATGCCCTGGGTGGGAGAAGCACAACGCTCTTAGGAGTGGGCAGAGGTCTGTCACCTGTCATTGGGGCCAGGCAGGACATCTGTCACAGGTGCAGGGGAAGGTGTTGTAGGCCTTCTCAGCACACTGGCCCCCGTGGCTCCATCACAAAAGCTCCCCTCCTCTCTCCGTGTCACAGCTTCTCCAGGGTTGTGTGATCTGGCTTTATCTTCCTGGTGTGTGAAGCGTGCTTGATCTGGAATCTGGCTTTTTAGTTTTTAGCTTCAGCCGAAAGCATTTCTGAAATGTGGGAAAAAGAGAGAATGGGAACTGGAGAACCAGCTTACACACTGCCCTGCCTTATTTGGCTGCAGTCTTCTAGTAATGAGACTTCTGGATTCAGAA
The DNA here is from genome assembly GCF_048164855.1 of Canis lupus baileyi. Lineage (NCBI taxonomy): Eukaryota > Metazoa > Chordata > Mammalia > Carnivora > Canidae > Canis > Canis lupus. The sequence goes on from NC_132866.1 coordinate 14,561,212, forward strand.
ATAGCTGATTGTCCTCAGAGGGTTGAAGAAATGGTTTCAGAAACCCAAAATCCAGGGCCTTCTATTTCTTCTAATTATCTATTTTTTTCCTCTCTCTCTTTTTGTCCCCCAAGGGAGGAGAGGGAAGGCTTTCCACCACAGAGTTTCCTTTAAAGAGTTTTCTCCTCTCTTGTGCATTATTATCCCTTAGATATTGAAATTATTTTCTCTTGTTTAATCCGCCTCCTGCTGAGAAGCAGTGTGAGATTCAGGATGTGGGCTTTTGGGTTGTATTCTTTTAGATGGTATTGCATTTTTACTCTTAACCTGAGGGTATGTCTCAATTTCTGTTCCTTCTGTTTCATGTAGATTAACAATCCAGGTTGAATAGAATAAGAATTCTGGTTTTTAGGAGGGTTTTAGACTTCTGTCCCAGGTGAGGGGGTCAGACACCCAACCTCGTCAGAGCTGAGGTGAGGGGTGTAGCGAGCTTCATTGAAGCCTCCAGTCAGGAGAGGATACAGGTGAGCGACTTCCCTCCTGGTCTCCATATTATACTGTGTGTTTCCTGAGTCTCCCCTCGTAAGAAATACACGTATCTCATCACCTTGTGAATCTGCTTTCCTGCAGATGGGCGGGAGAACCTGTGCATTCTCCTGGGCCATCCCCACACCGTCCCTCACTCCGCTGTGTGCAGCCTGCTTTACCACCACCACCCACGGAAGAACACCTACATATAGAAGTACAAGTTTTGCTCTTTGGACTTTGGAAGTGGTTTTGTGATGTTCGAATTTTCTGTTAACATACTGCTCAAGCACTACAGAATGTACGTACGTAGTCTGTTCGGCCATCCTCCACCCCGGAATACCCTAATAAACATTGTTTTCTTTAAAAAAAAAAAAAAAAACAAAACTACAATTGTGGTGTCTTTTCCTTTTATCTTAAGTCTTTGGAAAATGATCTTGAAATCTGCAAAGGCATGGAGATCCCCAGTATCAAGATATGGGAGGGTTTCTGACAGTGGAGGAGATAAGACTCCTGAGGACTGGATGTCATTGACACAGATCCTTCTAGGATAATTCTTTGTTGTGGGGGATGGTGTCTGGTCCTGTCCATTGTGGAATATTTAGCAGCATCCCTGGCCCTGAGCTACTAGATGCCAGTAGAAACCACCCCCAAGACACCGTGGCCCTATACAGACCCTGGTTCCTTTTGGGATGCGTATGTGAGCTGTTGACACAGTGTTCAACACTCATGTGTTGAGTTATTTGTGTAAGCTTATAAATAGTAAGTATTTTGATAAAAAGTAGAGACAGAGTAGGTCATTTTTTGTATTTCCAGGACCTAGCTCAGTGCCTGGCAAGGAAAAGTTACTTTACACTGCATGAACCTGGATTTTATCCCTGGGCATTAACATCATGATTGTAGTTGCTCAAAATATGACTCCTCAGCTTCCCTGGGGAGGTTCTAATCTCTGGCACCTTTATTGCCACCAGGACTTTTTAAGACAAAATACTAAAGCACAAAACACAGTAATTAACCTCATCAATGTCATCTGCTTCCATCTACAACTTGCAGTCCACTACGTAGCAAGAAGACCTTGCCTCTTACAGGACAGAAGCCTGTGTTTCAGTGGAGGTCCTGCAGGACCCAATTTTGTGATCTTTTCATTCAATTGGGTTTTCCTATTCCTTTGTCTCCTGGGCCTGCTTTCCAATGACCAAGTTTAGAATGGTTTCTAGCAGGCTTCACAGTTTGGATTAAAAGTTTATGAGCATTTGGATTTGAGTCTGGTGTTTTAGAGATGTGACAAAAACCCAGATCCCAACATCTCCCCTGGCTTTGGGATCCTCAGGCTGCCTGAGCAGAAATCCACGAGTTCATTCACAGAGAAATGAACCTCGTCATGTCAGCACATGGGGCAGGCCCCTGAGAAGGGCAGGACTCTGAGTTCCCTGGATCATAGCAGAAATGGGGAGGGAACAGTCCCCTGGGGACATCAGTTTCCTTTCCCTTTTCCAATCCCAGTCCCTAAGGATTCTAATCACCTTCTGAATACAACCACATCCCCAGGATGCAGGTGATAGAAATTTTAGGAGCTGGAACAAGAGATGACTAATAAAACCCTGAGAGAAATGCCAAGAAAGTGAATAAAAACTGTGACAGAAACAAGATACAAGGCTGCTTGTGTTTGGTGATATAAATAAAGCATAAACAGAAACACAGTGATGTGAAAGATATGAGCAGAGTATCCATAAAAGTCACATAAACTGGCATTGCTGGCCACACCGACTGCTTTTATCCTCGTGAAGAGTCCCATCCAGGCTGCTAGGCAAAGAATTCACCATGTTTAAAAGATAAAGGGAAGAATACCTTGGGTGGCTATTTAAATAGGGATGATCTTTTTTAGAAAGCCATTTGACAATGTGTATCATAATTTAAAATCCGTATCCCCTTTGAGCCAACAACTCCACTGCAAGGAATTCACCCTGCATTCTTAACACAATGTGCCAAGGTCTATGCAAAAGAATTTCCACTGCAGAATAATTCATAATAGCCAAGGCCTTGCAACAATCTGAATGTCCATCAGCAACGAGCTGGCTGAAGAACTCCTAGTGCATCTAGACAAGGGAATGCTGTGCCACCGTTTATACAAAGTAGATGCATATCCGCTGAGACTGGAAGTGGCCTATGGTATATTAAGTGAAAAGGCAAAGTAAGAACAAAGAAAAATATGGTCCTACTTGTATCCATATTAGAAACAGATTAAGTAGATGATAGTTGATATAGATAGATGATAGATAGATAGATAGATAGATAGATAGATAGATAGATAGATGATAGATGATAAGGGATGGATGGATGGATGGATGGATGGATGGATGGATGGATGGATGGTTGGATTCTACCTATAGTTTTTACCATGTTTTTGTGTCATTTTTTCCCCATTGTTTTTTAAAGAATAAAAGGGAAGGGAAGGTTGAACTCTGTAGCTGCTGGAATCCAGCCAAGGTTTGGCCCTTGCTCTTTGGAGGAAGGAGGCAGGTGCAGCTCTGGCTCAGAGCACTCCCAGGACCAGATTTCCTCTTTCATCCAGCAAAGCCTGACACAGTCAGAGAGGCAGTGAGTGTCTGCCCCACAGAACCTCTTTCAGGATAAATTGCTGCAATTTGGGGAAGAAGCACCTTCCTGGCACTGTGCCTATGGTGTGTCCTGGAGGGTTTTTACTAATTCCTCACTTTGTGGTCAGTGACACAGGGTGAGTTACCTATGTAGACAGGGCTCATCCAGGGCAAAGGGAGGCTGGGTCAGCTCTTGTGGTGACAGGACTGTCCAGGATTGGCTTGTGCCCACAGAAGGCTCAGGATAATCATGGCCCAGTAATAAATGCTGTTGGTTATTGAGCACTCATCATGCATCCCTCCCCCCAGCACCAGGATGGATGGGCTCTGGGCATGTGATCTCATTCAGGCCTCACAACTGCTCCAAGATGGAATAAATCTAATTTTGCAACTGAAGAGATGGAGGCTCAGAGATAGCAAGTGACTAGTGCAAAGTCACACAGCCGTTGGAGGTAGAGTGGGACTGGGATTTAGTTTTCCAATGCCAGTGCCCATTTAAACTATTGTCTGCCCTCACGCCTTGTGGGTGGGAATGTCTCCTGGCTTTTGAGCAGAAAAACTCACAGGTGCACCCCACATCCCGATTTCATTTCCTGCCACCCACACTTGGGGCATGTTATGAGAGCAGCCCAAACTGACAGACTGCGGCATGAGCTTGTCTTCAAAAGATAATTAGAGTACCTCCCTCACCTTAAGGAAAAGAACAGCAGATTTAAAAAGAAATATGACAAGCCATCTGAGTGCCAGGACTGCTCCCCAGAGAGTCACACTTCCATTTCAGTCCCTCATTCTAGACACGAAACCAATTAAAGTAGTTGCAAGGTACACAGTTAACACCAAGTGACAAAAGCCTGCCTAAGTGTTTTAAAGATCTAATTTACCCACAGACTGTGCCCAGAAAAACATAGCTGGCCTGTTCTTGTACAACTTTGGAAGTGCTTGGCCCAGCTCCAGCTTCGGGGGTGCCAAGTCACCCTATTCAGATCCCCCACCATCACTCCCTGGGCTGCTACTGTCTTTAGAACCATGACAGCAGACGATGGGAGCTGGAGAAGGCTGGAGCTGGAGCTCCCCACCCATTGCCACTGGGTGGGGAGGTGCTGGAGAAGGAGCTGGATCTCCCTGGCAGGGTGGCTGGCTCGGCAAAATCACTTAGGCCCTGGGCCCTGCCTTGCCCTCTCCCACTCTTCCCACACCGAGAAAACATGAACACGGGGAGGGAGAATGTATGGCGGAGGCAGGCCCTGTCTCGGGGCTTCTATAAATGCCTGAAAGCAGGTGTTGTGGTCTTAACTGCAGACTGGGGCATCTACTGATGATGGAACGTGGGCTCTGTCCCTTAATTTGCAAGGATTGCATTCCAGCTTCAGGAAGGGGTCTTCAGAAAATCGATGGAACAGAAAATGTGCAACGGACAATAAGAAAAGGGTCATTCCTACCAGACACGTCTCTCATTCATGTTTGCTTCCCTTCTCAGTGCATTGGAAAATGAATCCCGGACACCACCTGCCGTCCACGAGGACCCAATGTCAGCACAGGAAAGCGACCACACTCTGACACAAAGCTTGTTTGTTTTTGTTTTTCTGGAATGTTTCCATCCCTAAAGGTTCCACTAGGTACTCAGATACCATCTCCTTAACTTAGAAGCCTTCTCAGTTTGCAGAGCACCTTCACAGACCCTCCAGTGGAGGAGTTGATTCTCCCCATTTTATGGATGCAGAAGGGCAGACCCGGAAAGGCTTTCATCCGGTAAGCAGTAGGGGAGCCCCTGTAGTCCTCACCCCCAACCCCCTTGCCGCCCCCCCCCCCATGATGCGATTTTCTCCTTCAGCTTCCTTTCCACTCACCCAGGAATTGCAAACTATTTTAAGTGACCATCAGCTTTTGCTGAGCACATCTAATGTGAGATGTGGAGTTGAATGTTGAATACTGAGACTCTTTTCTATTCCACCAAGTTTTTCAAGGCATTTTTTTTTACAGGGTATTAAGTGTTCTTTGGATAACCCCTTCTGTGTTTAGGGGATAGCCAACCTCAGGGACTCAGCACCAGGCTGCCAAGTGACCTGGCTACGTGCTGTTCCCTTGCCCATAAGCCTCAGCCGTGGAGGGCAAACAAATGGAGCGCAGGCATGGGATGCTGGCTTTCTCCCTGGACAGGAAAATGCTTCCAGGTAGCAAACCAAGGTATGGGGACAGGGGCACCGAGGGAGGTGCCGGCCGCCCTCTGGCAGACCCAGTGACCTCTGGGTGCTGGGTAAGCTGACCTTGCCTGCCCTGCGGGGAGCCACCGCATTCAGCTTTGCCTCACCCGTGGAATTTGCACAGAGCCCCCAAAACGCAACTCACCCAGGTGACACCTGGGGCCTCCAGATCTTCCCACAGCCCCTGTCATCAAGTCCATTTCTCATGTGGTCTTTGCTTGCTTCTTGCCTTTTCTCATTTCCAGGAGCAAATGCGTGCCTCCCCAGGGCCCCTCATTCCTTCCTCTGTGTAACACTGAGCATCACTGAATCTTCACCGCAGCCTCCAGGCAGGTGCTGTTCTTCCAGTTTTGCCGATGAGGAAAGAGACTTGGCTTGGCAAAGCCCCACAGATCAGAGGGGAACCTCAGGATCCAAACCCCGAACCTGGGCAGCCTGACTGGAAGGTCTGTGTCATGTCACTTGAGTGCTGGCCTGCAACCCCATGCCTCCCGAAGAGGCTTCCTGCCAATCGCACCCTTTTCAAAGGCACAGAGGGATTAGATCTTTAAGGAAACCTGAGATTTTAAATAGGTAATCCTCTTGTAGTGTGAAGAACTAAAGTATGTGATGGATTTTTTTTCTTAATTCGGGATTTAGTGACAGTGAAACAGAATTGTCCCTTAGGCGATCATCGTTGGCGACATTTTAATGAGTTCTGACGGCCGACTTTGCCTGCGAATGTGGCACACAGATCCCCTGCCCGGGGAGGCTCGCTGAGCTCCCACAGTAAGCCGGGAGCATTTGTGAAGGTAAACAAATACGATGCGACAGTGACAAGTGCTCTCGGGCGACAAGTGCTCTCAGTTTCCTTGTCTGTAAAATAAAGATGATAAGGACACCAACCTCACCGGGTGATTCTGAGGATTAGGTGAGCTGGTTCAGGTGAGGGGCTTGCCGTGTGGGCATACAGCTAAGGACTAAAGAAAGGCAGGGTGCTATTATTGTGGAATAAATGGGGTGCTGCGAAGAAAGGGAGCAGGGAGCAGCTTTAATCAGGGAGAGCAGAGGAAGTGTCTCCCAGGAGGCATCCTCGGGTATAAAGCCTAAGCCTTGGGAAACCTGGGTGGCTCAGTGGTTGAGCGCCTGTCTTTGGCTCAGGGCCTGGTCCTGGGGAGGGATCCAGTCCCATATCGGGCTTCCTGCATGGAGCCTGCTTCTCCCCTTGTCTGTGTCTCTGCCTCTCTCTCTCTCTCTCTATGTGTGTGTGTCTCTCATGAATAAATAAATAAAATCTTAAAAAAAAAAAAAAAAGCCTAAGCCTTGAGAAAGCACCAGCAGTGGGGAGAGAGGTGGGAACCGGGGTGTGGAGGCCCGAGGTGGGGAAGGAGGGGATGGTGCATTGGAAAGAGAAAAATCGGTCCAGCGGGTGAGGGTGGAGGGGCCACCGGGGAGAGAGCCGGGAGGCTGGAGGGCGGTGGGGACCCTGTAGATGTCGTAGGCAGGGGGAACCCTCTAGCACATGGAGGGCAAAGAGGCCCAAGGAAGGCTTAGGGCGAGGACACGGCCCATGCAAGGGGGGTGGGGGACAGGCTCCGGGTGCTTAGACTGTGCGGACACCAGCGGAAGCCTTGGGGGGCACAACTGACCGGGCAGGTCGGTGCCTGGAAGTGGAAGGTGACCAAGCAGAGGGCCCAGGCCGGGCGCAGGCAGGCAGGTGAGCCGGGCCCCTGTGCTGTGCGGCGGGGCGCCCAGGAGGGAGCCGAGGTTCCAAGAGGGTGGAGTAGGAAGGACCCAGCGTTCTCTCGTCCCGCGTGGGAGCCTGCGAGCCCGCCAGCAGCCCCCACTTCCCCTGCCTGCGTCCCCTGAGCCAGGGGGGCCACCTTCCCGGCAACCTCCCTTCCCCTCTGGTCCCGCTGCCCGCCCGCCGCCAGCTGTCACCTGCCTCAGGCCTCCCCCCTCCAAAAGAGTCCCCTGCACTCCGCTGTCACCAGGCTCTGACTCCAGGCTGCTCCCCGACCTTCGGTCCTACTTCCTCCCTGCACAAGCAAGCAGACCTACGCTGCCTTCTCCACCCCCTCCGCGCACCTGCCACCGCGCACCCGCTGGAAGCCTTTCCAAGTCAGCCCAGCTTACGGCCGGTCCTCCTCTTCGGGGCGCCCATGGCTCTCCAGCTCACCTCACTCGCTCCTCTGCTCATGTGTGACCTTGCCCTGTCCCTTAGCTCCCTGTGCATGAGCCTCCCCCACCCAGCAAGGCTTTACACCTCCACCCCCCAAAAAGGGAGGACAGACTCCCTTGGTATCCCCAGTGGATGGCAGAGTAGATACTCTAGGGATGAAGGGGATGAAGTCTCGTGACCTCTCCAGACCTCCAATTCCCCAACTGTCAAAGGGTGTAAGTAATAGAACCCAGCTCAGGAGGCTGCTCTCGGTTCCTGTGTTGGCAACAGCCGCTGCCATGTAAAGAATGGCCATCAAAAGTGGGACCCAGACCTGGCGCATGGTGGGGATGTGAGCACACACCACTTGCTTCTGAAAGATTGGGTGAACTGAGATTCCCCCAGGCTCTGTCCCTCCTCCCTCTGCAAATTCCCCGCAGGCCTGCCATGTGAGGGACACAATCTTTGGGAAACAAAGAAACCTGCCCCCATGGAAATTTATACTTTTCTTTCCTCCCTCTACCCAAGCCCTGAAGAATGCAGACTTCACAGGGAGGGGGCAGGAGAGACCTCATTCCCTCTAGGGAGGCTGTTTCATCAGATCTGCAAGTGGGACCCATAGAAGAGTCAATGGCATCCAAAGGGACAGCTAGTCCTTACAAATAAGCTTAAAATTCTTCAGGGTTATAATGTCTCATAGACCCCCCCACCCATTTGTCTGGTTAGGGAAGAGTAAGGCCTTCAACGGACAGCTGAGTCCCTTCCTACCACACACTAAATTGTTCGGAGACAGGCTGCTCCCCCAGTGAGGTGTCTGCACATTTACCCAGCCGGTTGGACGGCATTCCTCCAGCACTTGCTACAGAAGAGCCGTTTCTGCATCTACTCACATTTTGTCACTTAATTGTCATTGTATAGGAGTTCATTAACGTTCCCTTAATTTGTTGTGAAGCGTTAAAAGGCTTTCAAATCTAGTCAAACTCAAAACTAGTTTATTTGCCTTTTATGATGATTGAAATGATGTGCACTGTAAAAAACCTTATGTTCAACATTCAGTGATATTAATTTCACTTGACTTCATGACTTAAGGTCAAATACGTTAATCAAGGCTGCCATCATTAGCACAGTTTCCTTTTCTATTAAGCGATTATGATCACTTACTATTAATGAGTCGTGAAGTTTTAATAAATTTTTGCTGGTGTGAAATTGCAAAACAGTAATTATGACACATACTGTATGGATGGCTTGTTCTACGACGTAAATTTGGCCTAATGTTGGTAAAAATACAAAAGAACATTAAGTAATTAATTAGTTGCCTCCATGGAACCAAAATAAGCCTTCACCATGAAGATAAATGGATGAAAAATGCAGAGCCTTTGTTGTTATTAGTGAACTGTTGCACAGTGGGACCGGGCCGCTCAAAAAGACCCGATGTCCCCAAAATAACAACTCAACTGAAATCAGAGGACAAATAACTTTGCAAGAATTTTTTGGGTTGAAGTCAATATCTCTGGCATGGGGCTGATTGTATGACAGCATGGGGCAGAGGAGGCTTTCGAAATTAAATATTGATGCAGATAGATTGATAGAAATGAAACAAGAGGATTACTGTCTCAAGGCTGAGAGAAGTCCTGTGAGCCTAGGATAGAACCAGAGGCAAGGATTTAACAACCACATCTGGGGTTCTCTGCAGGGCATGCACTGAAGATTCTATCAAAATGCAGATTCCTGGGTCCTTCCCCCAGAGATGTTGGTTCAGTAGTTCTGAAATAGGATTCCCTGAACATTGACTTATAATGTGCCAGGCACTGAGCTGAAGATTTTACAGGCACAATGGGACCTGACCTCGCCACAACCCCATTTTACAGATGTGTGTTGGGACAAGTCATGGAGAAGGCATGACCGCTGGTTGACTCATGAGCTGGACCCGGGCAAGAGGAGGGTCGCACTTCCTGCCCTGTCGTTGGAATGTGCACTCCAGCTGCCTTCCTCATTCCCAGAAGCTGCCCCGAGGAGACAGCCTTGAGATAGTGATGTAGTATTGAGACCAGCTGGACAGAGCATGGTCTGAAGCCAGTTAAAACCTCTACATAAACTTCAAAGACCTGGCAGGCAGGTGTGGAGAAACACTTGCCTTGTGGCTGCCCAAGGCAAGGCTTGTATGTGCACCACCTACCTGTCTGGAATAGCCTGCATCTTCTTTGGGAACTTCTTGCCCTCTCTGTATGTGGCCAGGCTGTGAACCAACAATACAGAGACTAGGACGCAGAGAGCAAGTGACTCGCCCACAGTCACAGGGCCAGCAATGCGGGGCTGAGATGTGGGCTCCAAGGCAGGCAGCGGGCAGTGACTGAACACACTGTGGCCGGGGAAGAGCAAGATCTCTCCCAGTGACAGCAGCGCGCAGTGGGGGTTCAGGGCAAGGCCAGCAGAGCCCCACAGAAGGTTGTTTCAGGTATCTGGGGCAGTGGCTTTCAAACTGCTCCCTGGAGTGCTGGAGATTTTGGTGTGAGTCCCAGGGTCAATGCTGAGGTGAGGGGGTAGGCTGGGTTCCTCATCCTGTGACCTTCTCACTCTACACTCCCTAGTCTCTTTTCCATATTGGCTACTGGGGAATGCTGTCATACAACAAAATGTTAGAAAATCTCCAGCTTGGGCACTTGGGTGGCTCAGTGGTTGAGTGGCTGCGTTTGCCTCAGGTCATGATCCCAGGGTCCAGGGATGGAGTCCTGCATCGGGCTCCCCGCAGGGAGCCTGCTTCTCCCTCTGCCTATGTCTCTGCCTCTCTCTCTGGGTCTCTCATAAATAAATAAATAAATAAATAAATAAATAAATAAATAAATAAATAAATAAAAATAAAAATCTTTAAAAAGAAAAAGAAAGAAAAAAGAAAATCCCTGGCTTGGGGAAACCAAGTAGAGAGAGGGGCAGGGAATAGAAGTGTAGGCTCAGAGACGCTTCCAGCAATGGGACCAGGTATTTAACCTGCTGCCAAAGAGCCATGGTAGAAAAGTACATCTGGAGGTGGAAGTGGCCAGTGGTTCCTCTAAAAGGCAACTCAGCCAACCAGTTGAGTTTGCAGGATGGTGAACACTTGTCTCCAGCTCTGGAACGTGCTTACTGCTGCACGGCACACTGGATAGAAAAGCTCACTGAGTTCAAGTACCTCCCTAAGGATCTCAGCTACCCTCATGCAGCATCCACCAGACACCAGCCCAGCGCTTCAGGTATCCACGCCTCAGGACAGCTCATGAGGAAGGCAGGATTGAAGCCCATTAAAGCATCTTCTAAGTGAACATTTTGGGAAGTGGGACTCCAAAGCTCATGTTCTTTCCTGTCTACCTATGATGACATGGTTAAGACTGAAACCATCTTAAGAATTGAACAACAAAAGATAGGGCAGCATCAGTTCCACAGTGTAAACTGGACAGATGGGACCTGCCAGTTATGCTAATTTACAGCACAGCTGGACCACTCAGGCACTCCTCAAAGCCTGCCCTGCTTGGAGTCACCCCTCCTGCAAGGACAGGCAGGCTGTCTAAACGCAAGAATGATGAAGAGTACCCAGAAAACCGAAGTCCAGGGAAGGGATACAAAATCTGATCGAAAAGGCACAAGGCATTTCCTATGAACACCAAATACCTTTTTTTTTTTTTACATTTTTAAAATTTAAATTCAATTTGCCAACATAGAGTATAACACCCAGTGCTCATCCCATCAAGTGCCCTCCTTGGTGCCCATTACCCAGTTACTCCATCCCCTCACCCACCTCCCCTTCTGCAACCTTTTGTTTCCCAGAGTTAGGAGTCTCTCATGGTTTGTCTCTCTCTCTCTCTAATTTCTTCCAAATATCTTATCATGCTGGATCACTTGTCTAGGAAACACTTCTTTCCCCTTAACCATTTCATATGTCATCATGAAGCCGGGAGTCCCAAGAATTTTCTGGGGAGTTCTTCACTGACAAGTCTCAGACCTCACAACCAGGGCCACAGGATCCCGGCCCCTCAGATGCCCATCTGAAAGCCCATCTGGGTTTGCCAAGAACAGTGTGAGAACCAAACCCCAGCTGGCAAATGCTGCCGCCTGTGTTCCCTTACAAATGGGGTCATTTCCTTTATTCTTGGCAAGACTGTGTCATCTGGTCTTTACTTCATTAAGTTTTCTTCAATCTTTACCCACACAGGAGGCAAAACTGAGAAGTGACTTGCAGACAAAACAGTGCCAACATGGAAACAAAAATAATGAGGTTGTAATCTGCAAATAGCTCCAAGGAAACATATTTGCAAGGAGAGGGGGGCCGACATGGCCCACTGCCTAGATTCCAGGGAAGACAGTGATGTGACGGTTACTCCTCTCTGGCTCAGGTCACAGAAAACTTTAGTTCGAGTGCGTAAGAAGTCACCACCTGTGGACTCTGCTAGAATGGCCACTGGCATCACTTTAAATGATAAAAATGAGAGTGAAAAGCTAATTTTTTGCTGAGCATTAACTATGAACCAAGAATGCAGCTAAGTGCTTCTAGAGAAATTTCCTCTAAATAAGAGGAAACCAAGATTGGTGCAAGGAGCCTCACTTTACAGACTGGCCTCGAAAGGTCATGTTATTCTGTGGTCACACAAACAGCAGGTGGCAGAGCTGGGATCCCCTCTCCTACCCCATCACCACAGGGCTGCTTCGAAGGGAATAACCTTTTCAGAAATCAGCATCCTGACCTGGAAACATCTGAAGGTGGGGAAGCAGGGGGAAGCAGCAGGCAGGCGAAGGCGGGGCTGAGGTGGAGACAGGGGCCCTGTGCACACCCAGGACACATGGTCACAGATCGGTATCTTTAGTGTTTGGAGCTTGGACGTACCAGTGAGGCCCAGGGAGATCCTCCTTTCTCACAACGAGACTCTGTGTGACTCCCAACTGCATAGCCTCTGTGGGGTTGATCACTCCAGAAGTCTCTATGAGTGGCACAATATTAACAATTCTTTTTGGAGGGGGGAGGGTGGTCAGGACTTTGGGCAATTTCTCTCTCCTTTAATATCAATTTTAAATCTTCAACATGGAGCAGTTCATTCATACAATGAAAAGAACAGCAAACTCTACCTTAAAAATGTACATTAACCTATTAACTTACCAGCTATGATAAAGACACCCTAGGAGGTTATTGCCACCAACATGAGTCACTGAACAAGGGGCGCTTAGGGGCGCCCTAGGGAGTTCAGTCAGTCAAACCTCTGCATTCCATTTAGGTCATGATCTCAGGGTCCTGGGATCGAGCCCCAAGTCCGGCTCCCTGCTCAGCAGGGAATCAGCTTTGCCCTCTGCCCTCACTCACTCTTGTGCTCACTTTCTCTTATAAATAAATAAAACTTAAAAAAAAAAAAAAAAGAATCGCTGAACAACGTTTGAAAGAAAGGCCCTAAATAGATTGCTCCAGCCCAGCACATGCATTCAGAAGTTGCTGAATTCTCTTTTGGCTACTTTCCTCTCCTACTTAACAACCTACTGTCTTCCTTCCTTCCTTATTCATTCACTTCATGCTTGCTTGGTTCTACAAGGAACCTTGGCAGCTTACACACAATTTAGTCGGATAAAAATGTGAAGTCAGTGAGAAAAGAAGAGGCAACAGGAAACAAAGCGGGGATGCAGCACGCATGCCATTCAAGTCTGTGTCACTCTCCCAACTGGGTCCTAAAGTTGACAATAGTAGAGAAAGGAGCACTAATTACAGTGGCACCGGCTGACAGCACTCATGAGATCAAAAGAAACATAGGAGCACCACCATCCCTGAAACCACCAACAAAAGCATTTGCCCTGGAGTGCCTCAAAAAGATGATTCTCTGTGATGCAACAAGGATCAATGTCCTCATCAATTTGACCATAATCGGTCAATCATGACTGACACAGAGAGACATAGCCCAAAGGCACCACCCTAACACACGGCTTAGAAAAGGCAATTCCAGGAGGCCACAGTTAGGTGCAGGACCCTTCCGCACTGATGTCTGAGTCAATCCAAATTTTTGGGTATCATAAACTGTGGTGGCCAGACCCTAAGGTCCTGAAGGTTGCCTCCAGGGTTCTGTGAATGTTTATTTAAAATTTTACTCTTAATGTATTTTAAATATCATAAATATGTAATCAAACCACCTATAAACAAATGTATTGTGTAACAAATTTTAACATTTTGGAAAGTACTGAATTGATGAGTTGTGCTGCTGAGTTGATGTGTTCTACTGTAGTCCTGAAAATGAAATCTTGCTATACTGGTTTGATTGAGAAATGTCCTGAGAAGGCCAATTGTATCCACTTATCCATGCGATTCAAGACATTTTTAAACCCACATGAACACAAATTAATATAGGTACAGATTAGGTAGGGAGATAGGTATTTCTTCAATTCTCCCCCAGAACTGGTAATTTTAGTTTTGGATTCATGAAAACAACCTTACAGACTAGGAAGATATGATGACCAAATACAATGTGGTACTCTGAATCCTGGAGTAGAAAATCTGGAGAAATCTAAATCAAGTTTGCAGTTTAATTAATTGTATTGTAAGAATATTAACTTCATAGCTTTGAAGAATTTACCATCATTATATAAGATGTTAACAGAAGAACTGGGTGATAGGTGTACTTCTCTACATACTATCTTTGTGATTCTTCTACAAATCTAAAATGATTTCAAAATGAAGAGTTTAACTTTTTAAAATAATCTCATTGTTTTTATGTATAAACTTTATAAAAAGCATGCTGAACATTTAAGTTAAAATAATTATATAGATATAAAAAATTTCATGTGAGTCTGTTTTATGGATTGATGGTGATGGTCCATGGAAGATTGCATTTGAAGAAAGGAATCTGTGGCTATAAAAGTTTTTAAATTCTCAATCCTCTTCCCCAACAGTTTGGTGTAAAAGATATTAGATGGGACAGAGCTAGGTAGGTGACCACACCAGTGAGGTGGGGAGAGCCACAGTGATGCAGGACATGGGCCAGGTGCCAGAGACCAATAGGAATAGGAGTAAGGAGGCCATCCATACTGGAATGTGGCTTTGTGCATGGTATTGGATGCCCAAGGAAGAAGAAAGGACACCCAGCACAGGCTTTAGCACCTGAATCATGTGCAAACGTGGCCCAAGATGGAAGCCAGTGCTCAAGAGAAGTGAGGAAGGTACAGGAATAAACCCTAATATAGGTGGTTGGGGGGTGCAGTCTGACATGGGGAAGCAGAACCCATGTGGAGGGCTTCTGCACAGAAGATCAGTCTGCACTGGGGGTTCAGAGCCTAAGCAGGATGAGTAGGGCAACCTCACTGGAGGACTTTCATATGCCAGGGCACCACAGCAAGGGTACTGATGTATTGGCAGAAAAAGAAGGAGGCCATGCTGGGAGGTGCAGTGGGTGGTAGGGACAGGAGACTGTTTACCTATAAGTTACTGGTCAAATTAATCGCTATATTAAGAATAATAAGAGTCATGTTTCTTACTGTTAGAATTACAAACGGGGAAAGGAAGAACATTAGAATGAGTTTTGTGGTATTGAATTAGAACTGGAAGCATTGTGTAAGCTCATGGTTTTCAACATATAGATACTGAAATAAACAGATGTAAGAGGTGTGTATCTGTGCATACATACAATCCCTTTCTCTGTCCATTAGCAGGCCTGGGAACAGGGATGTCCCAATAGCAGTGAACATACACCCTAGCCAGATCTTGATTTTAAGCACCATTCCCCACTAAAACAAAGCAGGGCTTCTTAGATGAAGAGCTGATTCTAGGACTATGGATGAGATAAGCCTGGACTATCTTGTGTCAGAAAGCAAGGAAATACTCAAAGAATGATGGAGATATATCAGATGAAGGGGAAATTATTGGTCACCCCTCAGAAATTTTGGATATCAAAATACATAAATTGGAATAAAATAGGAAGCCATGGTCAATATTGATATAGCTAAATGAATGAATTGAAAGTTTGATGAGGAATGGGTTATTTACATGGTCTCAAGAACCTCCCATAAAATACTTATTAATTTAAGTGGTTGAGAAAGTAACATTATAGTGAAGAAGTTTCATAGATACTTCTTTAATCTAACAATTAAAGTTAACATCATCAGAAATGGGATGAGGGATCCCTGGGTGGCGCAGCGGTTTGGCGCCTGCCTTTGGCCCAGGGCGCGATCCTGGAGACCCGGGATCAAATCCCACGTCAGGCTCCTGGTGCATGGAGCCTGCTTCTCCCTCTGCCTATGTCTCTGCCTCTCTCTCTCTCTCTCTCTCTCTCTCTCTATGTGACTATCATAAATAAATAAAATAAAATAAAAAAAGATTAAAAAAAAAAAGAAATGGGATGAGTCCACATTGGGTTGTCATCTGATAGGAGGGATAGGAAGAACCTATGGCACTTCTGTGACATTCCTGCCAAAGATGCATAACTACAAATCATTAGGAAACATCAGATAAACCCCAATGAAGACACATTCTACAAAATATCTGACTTATAACTTTAAAAATGTCATAGTCATAAGATTTTAGGAAAGACTAAGGAAAAAGACATCAAAAGATAGAACAATAGAAATGTAACATGTGATCCTGAACTGTATCTTTTTCTATAAAAGATGACTCATGAAATTTGAATCAAGTATGAGGATTAGATGGTAGTGATACAGCAATGCTAAGTTCTTGGGGGTTTTTTGGTTGTGTTTTATTCTATGTCAACATAATCATGTGGAATAATGTCCTTATATGTAGGAAATACACCAAAAAATATCTGGGGGCAATGAGGTATCCATCTGCAGCTCACTCTCAAGTCCTTGAGGACAGAATGTTATTTGTAATGTACTTGTCAAATGTTTTGGTTGGTTTGAGAGTGTTTCACAAAAAGTTTTGAGAATCACTGATAGAATAGAGGTACTAGACATCAAGGTTCTGGACACAGAAGAAGAGACCACACTCCACTCCCACTCAGAGGTGATCAAAGTTGTACCTGCAGACAGAACCAAGATTTTCTGTGGAGCATATGCTGAAACATCTAGTACAGACAAATAGGGATTGATGCCTCCAAATTTTACAACATAGGGCATTTCTGTAATAGTTTTATCTTTGAATGTTTTTGCAGTAGGAAAACAAAACACCTGCCTCATCCATAAAAATGCCCCATTGAAAGATCCAAGGAATGCAGTGTGGATGTTTCCACCTATATAAGCTAGTTACCAAAATTAATGCCAAGATGAGTGAACAAGGGGAGCTGCTGAGCTGGTTTATTAACTATACAAGAGTCCTTAATCAGTTTTGATTCTAGCAATAATTAAATAGCAGGGCCAATTGATCATGAAATTAATTAGGTGAGATTATCTGGATTGGTTATTCTAGGTAGGTCCCAGATATGGTGAATGGCACAGAGTAAGCACTACTTGTCGTCATCCTCATGCTTGATCATTATTATTGTTGCTACTGGCCATTCCCAGACTGTAAGAGCAAACTCTCTCCCTGGAATAATTTTCTATTTTTCATTGCAGGTGGGCATACTTCAAGTTATTCAAAAGTGGCATCCAATCACTGAGGAACAAGTAAAAAAAGATGTGGATGCCAAAAATGGTTTCCTTGATGCTGGAAATTATTAACTGATCATCCCAGTAACCATTTGTGCTGAGACAGTGATTTGCTCAGTGGTATCCCGGTGCATGTTCTGGGCAAGCCTCAATAACCCGGCACTACATTAAGTTCACACATGTCGCTCTATAATTGGTTCCAGCCAGAGAGTCAAAGGCAAAGCAAAGGTCTGTAAACAGCAATCTAACAGTGCTCCTAGTTTATTTCTCCATCTGCAACTCCTGTAAAACACTGACCTAAAAATTTTAGGCTAGTTGCATATTGTGGATAGAACAGGCATAATTTTAGATGGCATGCCCAATAAACTAATTGATCTGTAACTAGGGAAAGAAAAAAAAAGGGTAACTCAATAATTACTGCCAGCAAAATAACAACCTAGGTACCTTTACCAATTTTTCCACTGAAAATAGCTAAAAATGCTGGCAAAAAGAAAAAAAAAGTAAACATCTTCTAAAGTGCATTGATGAACTGGCAAGAAAAGAAGCATGAAAGTAAAAAACAAAAACAAAGTATATACCTAGGAGTTAAGGAGCAAATTAAATAGCTATCACCCTGGGGACATTTGCAAAACCAGATATATTGAGCTTAGATTTTTACCACTTCACAGATACCAAAGACAAAGGGCAGGGTCCACCTGGGAGGGCATTGACTAGAAGACCCTAATTAATCAAACCAGATCCCATGAGTTAACTTTAAGTGTAAAGGTGTATTAAAATAACTACACTAACTCCTTACCACCAACGGGACTACTAGAAATGTTACCTCTTTGGAACCTTGGAACAGAGGGAAGGAGGGAAAGAGCCCCTGAGAATCTATACTGACAAGCTGGCCCTCACTCAGGATTTCAGCCAGAATCATTACGGCCTAGAGTCTGAAAACCTTCAAACCAACAATTTAAGTGGTCCTAGATTAGCAGCCATCACAGGCATGTAGCAGAAGCTAAATGAATCCTCCCTGGAGAAACTCACTTTCATCCCACAGATAATTCTTTATTTCCACATAGAATTTCCACATAGTAAGTTCCAAGGAAAATGAGCAACTCATTTGCTGAGCACACAAGGAAATGAGAAAACAAAAGTAAGAATTGGCAAGGACAAAACATCGGTAAGAATGACTTCAGATACTGAAATTATCAGAGACAGAACATAAAATTATTATGTTTATAGAAATTAAAAATAAGTTTGAATGTAAGCAGAGACATGGAAACTATAAAAGTGACTAAGATGATACAGCTGAAGAGAGGGGTAGTGAAGAAATTATTCAAATTACAGTCCAGAAATAACCAATATGAACAAGACATTAAGAAACAAGATAGATAAAAAGGTTCAATATATGTTTAAACCAGCAGTCTCAGCCAGAGGCAATTTTGCCTTCCAGGGGACATCTGGCTATGTCTAGAGATTTTTTCTGTTGTCACAGCTGGCAAAGGATAGGGTGTATGTGCTACTGTCATCTAGTAGATAGAGGCCAGGGATGCTGCTGAACACCCTACAATGTTTTGGACAGCCTTGCACAATGGAGAATTGTGGCAAGAGTACTGCGTATGAGAAATCTGGATCAACATGAAGTTCTAGAATTAGAATAAAGAGGGAATGAGGCAAAAGTAATAATTGAAAAGATAAAAGAAACCAATTCCAATGAATCTTCCCCCAAAAATATATAAAAAGAATATATTTTATATTTTGTACTTTGTATTGTATATTTTGTACTTTAATACACCAAAGAGAAAGAGTAAATATTTAAAAAGCCAGAGTGCATTAGGGTTCATTATACTATTTTGTATTCTTAGAAATTTTCCATATTGTCTTAATTAATTTGGCTTGCTATAACAAAATATCACAAACTAGGGGGCTTGCAACAACAGAAATTTATTTCTCACAGTTCTGAAGGCTGGAAATCTGAGATCAGGGTGCCAACATGGTTGGGCAAGGGTTTTCTTCTAGGTTGCAGATTTTTCCTTGTATCCTCACATGGCAGAAGGGGCAAGCAAGCTGTCTGGAACCTCTTTTATAAAGGTACTAATCCCATTCATGAGGGCTCCACTTATAACCTAAGTACCTCCCAAAGGCCCACTTCCTAATACCCTTACCCTGGGCATTGGGATTTCAATAGATGAATTTCGAGAGGATGCAACCATTCAGATCATGGCACATTAAAAAGTTATTTTTTTTAAAGGTAAGCCAGAAAAGAGACAAATCACCTTCAAAAAATTGATAATTACTTTCTCAATTGCAAAAGATATAAACAAGAAGGCAATAATATGTCATCTATAATGCTGAGAGAAAAATTACTGTCAACCTAGAATTCTATACTTAGTCACTACAGTTTTCAAGAACAAGGAAAAGTCACCTTCAGATGAATAAAAATTGAGTTTTCTAAATACAGATACTCAATAAAGGAAATTCTTCAGGATGTACTTGAGGCAGAACAAAAGGGGCTCCACATGGAACATTTGAGATTAAAGGAGGAATAAAGGAAAGAATTGGTTTAAACTGAAACATTTATTCTCCAAAATGGCATTGATGATGATGTGATGATGATGATGATGATGATGATATGATACTGATGATGATGATGACAATGGTGATGATGTGAGGATATGATGATGGTGATGATAATGACGATGATGATGATAGTGATGATGTTATGATATGATAATTATGGTGATGATGATGCCTAGAGAGTTAAATTCCAACCAACTTTCTACTAGAGGAAATCTGATACAGCTGTATTAGTAACCAATAAAATAGATTCTGAGACAAAAACATTATTTGTGACTAAGATATTTAAAATGATAAAAGTAAAACACACAAAAGTGATACAGGTTTTAAATTTGTGTCATATCCTCACAATATGATACAAATATTGACAAATTACAAGGGCAGATAGACATATTTCTAACTATTTTGAATATTTTGATGTATCTTTCAGCAAAGAGAGATTAAACAGGCAAGAATTCAGCAAGGATAAAGAATAGTTGACTATGATCATTAAATCTGGTCTAACGGCCATACTGCACCAGACAAATGCATAATACTTATTCTTTCCAAATACACAGCAAACATTTGAAAACATCACCACAAACCAGTCATTCTGGTTTCTAGGACAGTACCCATATATGCTGCCTAACATCTCTCCAGTTTTGCATTTATCCCAAGCAAAATCATCCCTGTTTGTACATTGAAGCATATGATTCAATGTATATGGCTAGAATTAGCTATAAGGCAGGTGTTAAAAAATTCAAATAACAGTTACCATACAAAGCATGTTCTCTCCATAATATTTTTTAAATGGAAGAGATCACAAGAGAAATTAGAAAACACTCTAAGACAAATGAAAATGAAAACACAGCATACCAAAAGCTATGGGATACAGTTAAAGCAGTGCTTAGAGGACATTTTACAGCTATAAATGCCTATATTTTAAAAAGGAGAAAGGCCTCAAATCAATAATCTATGTAAAGCACTGGATAAAGAAGAGCCAAATAAGCCTATAGCGAACAGAAGGAAAAAATAATTCAGATTAGAGTGAAAATTGATGAAATGTTATGGAATTATTTCTCTGTTTTAAATATTTCAGTGGCTCTTCAGATCTTCTAGATCTTTTGATCTAGATTCAAAATCGAATTGCCAGGTCATTCAACCCTCTTCATAATCTGACTTTTGCTGACCTCACCAACATCATCTCTCATCACTTTGAGTGATCCTAGGACGCATCCTGAGACCCAGAGATTGATAAGCCATTTCCAGATGATGTATGTCCTAAGTTTAATGGTTAAGAATGATCTTTGGAGAAATGGGGAATAATTACCAATGGGTATGGCATTTCTTTTTGGGGTGATAAAAATGTTTTATAAGTGATTGTGATATTTGTCCAGCTTTGTCAATGTGCTAAAAATCATTGAACTGTACACTATAAATGGGTGAATTGTATGGTATGTGAGTTCTATCTGTTACAATTAACTGTTGTACAATTTTAATTGTACAACAGTTACAAACTATTCCAATTAAAAGTGAATTTAAAAAATGCTAAAAGATCCCTTGGAGCACATGCGTGGCTCAGTCAGTTAAGCGTCTGACTCTTGATTTCAGTTTAGGTCATGATCTCAGGCTTGAGAAATCAAGTCCCATGTCAGGCTCCATGCTGGGAGTGGAGCCTTGCTTAAGATTCTCTCTCTCTCTCCTTCTTTCTCTGCCCCTCCCATTTCCTCTCCCCCTTTCTTAAAAAACACTGAGAGATCCCATTCAGAGAGTAATTAAAAAAAGTCACAGAATGGAAGTTATTTACATCAAATATAACTGTCAAAAGAAATGGTACACGGAATATAAAAAGGATTCCTACAAATAGATAATAAAAAGACAAATCCAATAGAAAAATATGGGGAAAAAACTTTCACAGCAATAGCTCATAACCATATGAGAGGATGATTAAGTTCATTAGTAATCAGGGAACTTCACATTAAAACTCCGGGGAAATACCACAACATCCCACCAGATAGCCAAATATGTGAAAGTTTGACAACATTAAGCCTTTCCAAGGATGGAGTCCATCTGGGCAACACATATTGGTAGAAAGGATATAAATATTTTAGAAAATATTTTGATGTGGTCTAATAAAATCAATCAATCATCTGGTTGGATTGACTTTTCTATATATGAAATGTGCTTCTTTATGACTAGTAACATTTTTTGTATGTTTTAAAGTCACCTTTGTTTGATAGCAACCCGAGTATTTTCACTGTTATTTGCATGAGATCTTTTTCCATTTACTTTCAATCTTTTTATACCTTTAAATCTAAAATATGTCTCCTGTAGATAGGAAATAGTTGGATTTACTTTTATGTGTATGTTGTAAGGCAATGCTGTCCAAGTCAGTAGCCAGTAGCCACTAGCCACTCATGTGAAAGTTGAGCCGTGACAGTGATTAGTCTGAATTAAGATGTGCTATAATTACGAATAACTCACCAGATTTCAAAGACAAAGTATGGGGGAAAAATAATGTGAAATATCTCATTAGGAATTTTAAATTAGCTACATATCAAAATGATAACATTTTGGATATATTAGGTTAATTAAGATTAATGTCATCTTTTTGCTTTTTTTAATATAGCTGCTAGAAAGTTTCAAATTACATATGGGGCTTTCATTCATGGTCTTATATATCAGTTGGATATGGCTGCCCTTAGAGAAACTCTTTAAAAAAAAAAAAGTATTTTTTTTTAAGTAATCTCTACTCCCAATGTGGGCTTGAATTCAAGATCCCAAGATCAAGAGTCACATGTTCTTGTGACTCTAAAGGGGGCACCTGGCTGATTCAGGTGCCACCCTTAGAGAAACTCTTGTACATGTCTGTCAAGAGACACGTAAAAGAATATTCAGAGTGGCATTATTCCTTCTATAAAAACAAAACTACAAAAGGCCCTTTGACAGTGGAATGAATAAGTAAGTTGTAGTATATTTAAACAGTGGAAGACTATACAGGCGTGGCAATAGAAGAGCTACAACTATATGTGTGAATCTCAAAATCCATTTTAACTGAAAGAAGCAAGTCCTAGAATAATTTATATCATATCATATCATATCATATCATATCATATCATATCATATATAATGATTTCATTGGCATAAATGTTCAAAATAAATAGGTGATAAAAATAAAGAGGGATACAAACAGACACACTGAGGCACAGGGGATTTTCCTAACCTAAGTGATGGTAGCACTCGGGTGGTATTCATTATTATCCTTTAAACTATGTATATATATTCACATTCTCTCATGAAAGGATAAAATATTTCATAATAAATAGTAAAAGATGAAAAAAATGCCCTTCTTTTTTAAAAAAGATTTTATTTATTTATTTGAGAGAGAGAGAGAGAGCACAAGCAGGAGGAGGGAGAGGGGGACACGGAAGGGCAGAGGGAAGGGAAGAAGCAGACTCGCGGCTGAGCAGGAGCCTGATGGGGAGCTCTATCCCAGAACCCTGGGATCATGACCTGAGCTGAAGGCAGACGCTTGACCCATTGAACCACCCAGGCGCCCCTCAAAAATTGCCTTCTGTTAAGGAATAATGAGAGAAACTGTAAGGTGGACCATACCTGTGAGGTTGCTAAAAGTAAGCTAGAAAGAACTGGAGGCTACAGATCTTGCTGAGCTCTAGAAATCTTACCTGGGCATTCATAGAACTTAAGGTTTTTAACCACTTTGCACAATAGAAGGCACTATTGCTTGGTTCTCATCAATTGTAAAGCAATAATTGGACTTTGGTTTATAAAGCTACGAACAAGCCTCCCAGGTATCATTCAGGATCTGGGTCAAAAGAACTCTGGCAACGGGTTCACATCAGTTAACTATGCCCCAGAAAGCTCTCTCATGACCAGATCTGACTGCCAAATTCAGCCTTCCCATGGGAGTTAATTTTACCTAAGTTCTTTGAGAGAATGAGAAATATTTGATAAGCTTTACATTTTAATGAGATCCTGACAGCAGCTTCTGATTTTTATTTCACTTGTTATGATAGAAACTTGGCACACTTGTTGCCTTTTGTTTGTTTGCTTGTTTTTGTTTTCTGGGCCACTGGAAAGTCCTTGCGAAAGCAGATACAAAATGAGGGGATGCAGTGTTTCTGGGAATTGGTTTTAGGTCATCTGCAGCCATTTCTAAGTGATGACAGAAGCAACTTTCAAATGTCAGAGATAGTCCTCGATGGTTCTGTACTAGGAACAGGGTGAAAGTGCTTGGTCAATTCTGTCTCTGACTCTTAACCTCCTATTAAGCTCGGCCCAGCTACATCAATGATTAAAATGAGAGGAAAACAAGCATTTCCAATCCATCCTTTAAATTCTAAAATGGTAGATGGTAAAGGGACTGGTTAACAGTAATGTGGAGAGCTTTCCCCTAGAAATTGTCCTACTATAGTTCTAAGAAATTTCTGTCATAGGACCCAAACAAAATGAACCCATAGGTATCCACAACAAAACTCATAACACCTTTTTTTTTAAAAAAAGATACTCCTTTCATAGGAAGCTCAGCAATATCGGTAATACAATAACCTACCTCCCCCTTGCATTTCAGATACTCCAAGACAAAACGAGCTGAACCTCTAATCCTCTCCCTGTTGTTGGGGAGGAATTTAGATAATAGCTCTAGAAAAGTCTTTCCCTGTCCATGTGCATTCCTATGAAAATGAAAACCCAGTGAGGAAGGTGGCAATAGTGATGCTAGCAAATGAAGCTATGGTTATGGTTTTTTGCACATTTTAGAAATAAGAGGATTTATACATCACTCTTGTGGAACAGGCCATGGAAACTTTGAAACCAAACAAATTCCTAGAGACAAGTTATGTTACGTGGGAATAAAACCAATCACAGCATTGCAGTCAGCGTGATCTTTTAAGTAAGAAAAGCTACAATCCTCCCCCCCCAATCCTGTACCTGCTTTCAAAAATCAAGAGCCTATCACTGCCCTACTAAAAATCATTCTGCATTACCCATTTATCCATCCACCCACACATCTATCCATCCATCTCCCAATCCATCCACTCATCCATCCATCTATCTACCCAACCACTACTGAGCACACGTAGTGTACCAATTAAGTTTTAAGCATTGGGATTACAAAACCCTTGAACAAGACAAGGTTTTTAACATCTTGGAACTAACAGTCCAGTAGGGGAAAGAATGGGTAGGAAACACAATCAGATGCATGAATAAACCAAAAAAAGAAATAAGACTGTGATAAGTACTATGTGGAATCTTAAAATAGAATATGGTGATAGAGAAACTAGGGAGCTACTTTAGCTTGTATGACTTCCCTGAGGAGGTGAGGTTTAAGTCAATACCAGAGTGACCAGAAGATCTGAAGGAAGAACACTCCCGGCAAGTAGAACAACTTGTGCCAAGGTCCAAAGCTTGGCCGCGGTGTGTTGAAGAAAAGGAAGGATGGCCAGGGCAGCTGGAGCAGAGTGACGGGTGCTGGGCTGCATAAACAAAGTCTCAACCCCCAATCCCTGACCTTCAGAATCTACACCACATTCAAAGACTTAAGGAAAGACCCTGCATAACCTCCATCTGAGAGCCTTTGTGCTTGCCTGGGGCACTGAAGGAGATGGTAGCAGAGCCACAGTAGAACCCCACAACGCACAGGGATGAGCCAGCAGCATAGGACTAGCCAGAGAGCCCAGAGGTCTCCCTCTCCTGATCTCAGCATGCCAGCTAGAGGGATGGAGCAGAGGGACTGGTCGCACAGGGTACATTTCAGGAAGTCTGTGATCCTCCGTGAGGAGGATGTCCTGTTGGGCAGGTTTGTGCCTTCGTTGGTGAACCCGTTACCATGGTCAGTGGTATAATGACCACAAGGTCAGATTTGGGGATATCTGGGGAAACTGCCTCTGTTCGGCCCTTCCTTAGCAACTGCCCTCCTGACACCTGACCACAGCTCCCACTGGAGCATGTGCTGTGCACCCAGAACTGTCCTAAGCCATTTATGGTATAAACTCATGTAATCCTCAAAACAACCCCCAGAGCTAAACACTATTCCTATCCTCATACTGAGGCTTGGAGGAGTGAAACAGCTTGTCCACAGCTAAGCAGTGGTGAATATGACATTCTAACCCAGACACCCTGATGTTTTACTATTCAATTTTGTGTTTTGAGATTCCTCTCCTTTGCATATTTTGTATTTGTTTTGTTTTAAACATAGAAATATTCTTAAAGACTAACATATTAAATCAGTACCATTCAGGTGTGTTGCTTTTTCTCACTCCATCCTGGGCCATGTCAATCCAGGAGGCCCAGGCTGAGGGTACCAGCTAGGGGCCCCATGGCATCTCGAGGTGGACTTAGCCTGAGGGTGAGTGTAAGATGCTGCCTCTGGCGGGCAGGCAGAGGTTTTAACAGTTGTATCAGTTCTGAGCTTTGAAGGCTAAGGACAGGCGCAGCAGAGGGAGGGGGTTTGATGGGGTAGGTTGGTCACAGAAATGGCCCCAGTTTTCCACACCTCCGTATACATATTCCCTTTGGAAGGAGACTTGGAAGCAACTCCCTCATGAAATGCCACATATCTCTCCACCCCCAAAGCAGGACTGGCCTGGGGACAGGCTTTGCCCAACAGAGCACAGTGGGAGTGATTTGTCAGAGCAGCCGGTTGTGAGTCCAGGTTTTAAAAGGCCTCAAGGACTTCCCCACTCTCTCTGGACCCTGCCACGGCTGTGTGAAGAAGCTCACCTGGCCTGCTGGCAGAGGAGAAGTCATGTGAGCCGGGCCCCCTTGTGTCTCCTGAGGACATTCGGACAGCAAGGCCTCAGCCGGCCTAGCAGCTCACTGCATGCATGAGCACAGCCAAGACCAGAAGAACCATCCAGTTGAGACCGGCACACATTACCCACCCATGGAATTGGGCCCATATAAATGGTGGCTGCTTTCAGCCACCAAGCGTGGAGTGGTTTTTAAGGCATCAACAGCTCTTTGATATGGTTGGTGAGAAGCAAAGCAGCAAAGTAGATACATGGAGCAGCGTGGCAGCAGGCAGGGGCCGGGCATAGGCTGCGGCTTCAGAGGAGACTGGGAACCCAGGCCCCGCTGGTGTGGGTGCTGCGGAGGCACAAGGAGGAGCAATGGGAGGAAAACCTCAGGATCTGAAGGCCACTTTTCTTCCAACTGGATGGACTTCAGGGACCTGAGAGCCTCTCTGAGGTGCAGCAAACCAGCTCTTGTGCTGGTCCAGTAGTCTTCATGAAATAGAGCACTTAGGGCTGGAAATGGAGCAGGATGTGGACAGGATGCCCAGAGGGGAGGTGGACAGGCTTCCCAGATGTGCCGGTACAGCTGGCTCAGACTCAATCCCCTGGCCGTAGACTCAGATCAGATCAAAACCCTGGGCAGAGGGCCTGTGGAGCGTCTTTGCTAAGTGCAGGCTGCAGAGAGCCAGGGGCACCACCACTCACTCATTGTGGGTGCTTTTCCTGCAATTAGTGGAATGAGAAAGTGCTACTCACAATCAGAGGATCAAGAAGGAGGTTTGCACTTTGCAGGTGCTCTTCTGAAGTGCCATCTGTTGCCGCTGGTCTCTCATGTCAGGGGCTCAGTGTTCCAACAAAAAGGATTACAAAAAAGAATTGGAACAGAATAGAACTGACAACATATTTTGGATCCAATGCAAGCAGTGGGCCGGGTTGGTCAGGGGTGATAGGAAGAGGTAGCGAACACGTATGGCCCTGATGAGCAGGTGGAAAGATCAATCAGGTTCTTCATTTGTCCCCAGCAAACAGTTGCTGGGGAGCAGAGTAAGGAAGGTGGGGTTGGCCAACCACTCCTGGAAACGAGCCTCAGCATCCCTCCAGCCCTCCAGAATCCTCCTGTGGACAGCTAGCCCCAGGGGGCTTCACCCCATCATCACACCACCACCACCCCCAGCCTTGAACACCCAGAAACCCAAATTCACCAAATTAGTCGGAAATCCACTCATCCACTGGAGTCACAGACTGCATTTGGATCCTGGCCCTGCCCATCCAGCTGAGTGATATTGGACAAGTTACTTCTGAGCTTCTGGCTGCCTCCACTGCCACGAGGGTCTGAAGGCGGCACACCCTCCACCTCCTAGGGCGCTCTCAGGGGCCTCCTCTGTCTTCCCCATATGTGCCCTCTCTGTTCATCCTCTCAAGATGTGAAATTTGGCACTGGGTCATCAGCTTTTAAAAATGAAAATGAGGAATCCCTGTGTGGCTCAGCAGTTTAGCGCCTGCCTTTGGCCCAGGGCATGATCCTGGAGTCCCGGGATCGAGTCCCACATCCGGCTCCCTGCATGGAGCCTGCTTCTCCCTCTGCCTGTGTCTCTGCCTCTCTCTCCCTCTCTGTGTCTCTCATGAATGAATAAATAAAAAATCTTTAAAAAAATTTTTAAAAAATTTAAAAATAAAAAAATAAAGATGAAAATGGCCCCAATACAACATAGACGTTTCCAGCAAATTACACTCCGGGGGAGCTGGTCTGGTGACTTCTTTTGGAGAAGTTTCCCAAAACATCCAGGAAAATCCAGGATGAGAGGCTCTCAGGGTGGACAGAAGCAACGGGTGTCTCTGGAGGCCTGGGAAGGTCTGTTAGAGGAGCTGCTGCTAAAGTCCAACTTGCATGGGAAGCACCTGGCACTCTTGTTCAAATGCGGACTCTGATCAGAGCCTGGGGTGGGGCCTGAGAACCTGCATTTTTCACAAGCTCCAGGGGAGGCCAGTGCTGCCACTCCGTGGACCACACGAGGGTAAGGGCTTTTCAAATCTAGGCCACAGAAGAATTGCCAAGGGAGCTTTTCTTTTTTTTTTTAATGGCTTTATTGAGATATAATTCACATTCTGTATAATTCACCCATATAGAGTGTACAATTCAATGGTTTTCAGTATATTCACAGAGTTGCATAACCATCACCAAAATTAATTTTATACCATTTTCATAACTCCACAAAGAAATCCCATATCCTTTAGCAGTCTCTCTCCTGTCTCTATAGATTTTCCTCTTCTGGGCATTTTACATAAAAGGATTCATTTGATGTGAATCCTTTGTGTCTGCCTTCTTGCACTTAACATGTTTTCAGAAGTCATCTATCTTGTAGCATGAATCAACTTCATTCTTTTTTCTGCCAAAGAATAGTCTGTTGAATGGATACACCCCATTCTACTGATCCATTCAGCAGTTGATGGACATTTGTTTTTATTTTTTGGTGATTGTGTATAATGCTGTTGTGAACGCTCATGTACAAGTTTTTATGTGAATGTATGTTTTCTTTTTCTTTTTTAAAAAAATTTATACCTAGGACTAGAATTACTAGGTCATAATAATTCTGCGTTTAACATTTTAAGAACTTTCAGGCTATTTTTCAAGGTGACTGCATATGTTTTATATTCCCACCAGCAACAATTGAGGATTCCAATTTCTCTACATCTTCAGCAAAACTTATTATTATGTGTTTTTTTGAGTATAGCCACCCTATTGGGTATGAGGTATCTCATTGTGTTTTTTATTTACATTTCCCTGATGGCTACCTAGGGAGCTTTTAAAAAATACTGATTTATTATCTGTACCCTGACCAATTACATCAAAATATATGGTATGGGCCCCAGGGAATCAATATATATTCAGCTACCTAGGTGTTCTCGGGTGGCTCATATTTGAAAATATATTAGGTCTTGGATTAGTTAGGGTTTTTCAGAGAAATATACCAATAAGACCTATTGAGGTAGAGATATAAATATACTTAGCTAGCTCTCTCTCTCTGAATGGATAGATGGATATATAGTTAGATGATAGGTAGACACATAGACATAGAGAAAGAGAAAAAGATGATTTTAAAGAATCAGTTCACACCATTGGAGAGGATAAGTCAGGAAGGGAAGAGTTGCAGATCTAGTCCAAAGGCAGTCTTTGGACAGAATTCACTTTTAAGGAAGACCAGTCTTTTTCTGTTAAGACCCTCAACTGATTAGATGGGGCCCACCAATATTATGGAGGGTAATCTGCTCTACTCAAAGTCTACCAATATAAATGTTAATCTCATTAAAAAACACCTTCATGGAAACATCTAGAATCATGTTTGATCAAATATCCGAGTAATATGTCCTAGCCAAGTTGACACATCCCATTGGCCATGTCCTTTCTTATTCTGCAATACTGACCTACTACCAACTGCCCCAGGCCCTGGGGATACTGAAATGAAAACATGGTTTCTGTTCACAGGAAGGCCACAGTATAAAGCAGGGATACTCACAGTGCATACCTCATATGAAGACCATGAGGAATAAGTGACAAAATGGCACGTATGACAACCAGCATCATGTTGCTCAGTGCCACATGTACCCAAAGAATAGTAGCATCAAGTAGAATTTTTCTAGGTGATAGGAATAGTCTTATTTTCACAGAAATTTCATACACTAAGCCACAGCCACAGCCATCTCCTGGTACAGTGTAAGAAGCCCTCACCCAAGAGAGATTTACTGCCTTAAAAATATTGCCCTGCTGGCCAGGAAAGCCGCAATGCCTGCTGCGCCCATTGGCGGCCTGCTGCCCACAGCCATACACACCAATCTAAGCAGGATTATTAAAACATAAATCCCCATCTCTTGTCTCCCTCTCATTGGGCCAAAGCATCACCATGTTCATTAGTGGGAAATGTGAGGTTATATAATCTAATTTTTATAACTCTCCAAGGATAGTGCAGGTCATACATTAGGCTGAGATTCCAACCTTTAAAGATAAGGGGAATGTCATTTTTATTAAAAAGGACCACAAAGCATAATGAGAATGATTACCCCAAATAGGCAAAATAACCCAGAATCCACAGAAAGGAATGTTTATAATTCTTTCTAATACTCTGGTCTCTGAAGCAGGAGCACAAATTAAGAAGCTCAAGGGCATTTTCCAGGACTGCTCAAATGGCCCCCAGGCCAGACGTACTGACCAAGGAGGGTATGGGGCCGTGGATCCTGCTGCCCAGCCGGCAGGAGGCTGCCCATGCTCTGGCCTCACTCCTTGCCCGCACATGCATGCGTGGCTCTGAAGGAAGTGGGACCAGGGAACGGGAGCTCCCACCATGCACCCTCACCATGGAAGACATAGGCAGGCACCATGGAACATTCAGCATGAGAAGCCTGTGTGGCTCACAAGAGGTATCTGCTCCAGACCCCCAAGTACAGGCGCTAGCTGCTCCCTCCTGCCCCCAGCAACCCCTCTGAGCTGCCAGAGCAGATGGTCCTGCTCCCCGGATGAAGGTACTGTAGGGTCAGAAGTACCCCCACAGATGCAGACTCTGAGGCATCAGCAAAAGTCACCGGCATTTGGTCAGTTGGCCCATATGTTTAAGGCCCATATGTTAAGGCCTAGAATAGGGTTAACGGCGCATTAATTTGCACTGAAGTGATGAACCCATCGGCGACAAGATGTTCTTAACCTACACTGTTCTAAGAGATTCGGGAAAACACTTAAGAATCAAAAGCTTTTTCCTGTGAATGGAATACAGACAGCGGGTTTTCCTGGCAATCCCAGCCAGGATGGACTCAGGATGTGGTGAGCTCTCATACCTGGGCTGCGTCCCTCCTTGACTTTTCCTGCCCCCAGTTCCTACTGCTGCAGACATGAACTGGGAATTCATGAATTAGAGTTAGCTGTCCATCCACCATCACACTCCCTAGCTTCCCTTCGGCCCCTTGCCTAGCCAACTCTGAAGGTGCCTTATCCTGCAGGTGAAACGTCTTCCTGCGTGGTCCCCTGGCCTGCCCTTCTCCCTCTCTCACTCTCCTGCCACTCTGCCCATGGTGTGAGGTTGATGGATGCCCCCTTGGTCAGAGGATACACTGCCGAGGGCGGTCACCCAGCTCCCAGAAGGGTGCCCAGCAACACGGAGCAGGTCTCGGTCATCATTTGTAGGTGGACTGTATCAATCTGTCCCAGTTGCACAAAAGGGAAGAGGGGACACAAGCTAAGCCTCTTAAA
This sequence comes from Canis lupus baileyi, assembly GCF_048164855.1. Lineage (NCBI taxonomy): Eukaryota > Metazoa > Chordata > Mammalia > Carnivora > Canidae > Canis > Canis lupus. Next base: position 14,592,720 of record NC_132866.1, read on the forward strand.
ATTCATGCTCCCACAGGCCCAGCTGTGCTGGAGACAGTCACAGTCTGCCTCCTCCACATCTCAGGGAGAAGTTCAAGGCCCAAAGCGAAGGAGAAGGGATGGAAGGCTGAGGACATACAAGCCCCCCTCAGGGTCTCCCCTAGCTCCTCCCTCTCACAATCCAGGGTTGCTCAGGCAGGAAGTCCTGCCTCAGCTAATCAAAATCTTTCTTGTTGCAGTTTAAGCCAATTTCCTGGGCAGCATGATGCACTTTTCATCAAGGACACATGGGTGGCAATTATCTTTGAGAGTGGCTATTACAGGCAGGCTTAGCAGATGACAGCCTTTTAAGTTTTCAGAAGTGAGTGTGTCTTTATTCCATGCCATATGGACTTCCTGCTCTCCTGTTCTGCATATTTAAAACCCTGTCTTTGAGCTTATCTGTTTGAAATCCAAGTAATCCATTGAATGGTCAAGTAAAACCGTACATGCAACTTTGAGCCATGCCTCACCAAGACTTAAGCAAAGGTGACCTAGGCATCAAACTTGGAGCAAACCCAACTAGGGATCTCTCAAGAATGTTCCAGACCTTCACTTCTCTAACTCCTGCAAAGACCTGAATTCCAGAGATGTCTCATGAAATACAGAAACAGAGGTTTATAACTAGGTTATTCTAACTTTTTTTTTAAGGATTTTATTTATTTATTCATGAGAGACACAGAGAGAGGCAGAGACATAGGTAGAGGGAGAAGCAAGCTCCTAGCGAAGGAGCCTGATGCGGGACTCAATCCCAGGACCCTGGGATCATGACCTGAGCCAAAGGCAGATGCTCAACTACTGAGCCACTCAGAAGCCCCAGGTTATTCTAACTTTGAAGGTATATTTCCTTAAACGTTTGAATAATAAATTCTTAAGTAATTTAAAAAGTCACCCAAGGAGAATGTTGTAGAGGGGATTTTGGTAGCTCTTTTTCATACAGAGAGCTCTAGGCCCTGAACCCAGATTCTGCGGAAATAAATATTAATGGAGATTCTGGTGTTAAGCAAAACCTCATGTTATTTTTGCAAAATATCCACAGTAAAACCAAACATCCAAGAGAAAAAAAATCCTCAATGCTGTAACACTGATCTGGATGGAGGACTGAAACTTTAATTAGAAGTGTTTCCCCAACCCTCATTTGTATAGGAGACATGTTTTCTGTCTGGGTGGTCTGCTTTGGGATGACATTAATTTTTTATAATATGTGCTTATGGGAACTTCCTCTCTTCCTATCATCCTCCAGTTCTCATTAGTGCTGGGTATGAGTAAAATACTCAAGTTTTAAAATACCCCTTTGAGGCCGGAGGGACAGATAGCTCTGCTGATCTCTGCTTAGGATTCAAAACAAGGAAAGTGTTGACATTTCAAAACAAGTTTTGGGGGTTCGCCAATGCAGGCTTCCCAGGACAAGGTGATCTCCTGCAAAAGCTGGACCCCCTATAGGGAAGATGACATGGTTGTTACCCAGAGTCAGGGAAGGTCTCCTTAGGGTCAGAGAAAAATGACATGGATTGTCTTGGTGATGAGGTGGGGGTGGGGAGTGGCTTTTGGATCTCAGTTCTGGAACTCGTGGGTGCCAAATGTTTCCTGATTGAAGAGCTGGAAACATCTAATTGCAACTTCCATGACTGATCAGTTTCCCTAATGGTTTCATGGAACGAGATGCCCATGGAACAGCAGCAGAAAGAAAAGCAATCCTGGTCAGGAAACCATCAAGATTCTCCAAGGGGATGGCAGAAAGAACAGAAAGTGGTTATTTTTCTAATGGAGCAAGAAAGTATTTTCCATCTAGTTATGATTGTCCAAACAAAAATCCTAATTGTTATTAAAAATCAAAGAAATCATTTATCTCTTGGGAGACACCATTGCCAAGTTTCAGATCTGAACAAATGGGTTTGGTCTTTGTCAGTTCAATAGATATGTGTTTAATTTTAGTAACAATTGTCTTAAAAACTATGCATATCATTTGGATTTTTCCTTTTAATCTCCAATACTTTTTTCTCTCTTCTGGATGAGCAGCAAATTCAGAAATATTAGAATAAAAAATTCACTTCAAACCCTCAACATGGAAAACCAAATGCATTTTATTTGTGTCAAGTTTCTAATAGCTAAGTCTATCTGTTAAAACAAATAGGAAAATATTTAAATCAAAATCACTTTATACTAAAATATTCCATTATTCCTGCTCAGCTGCCGCCCCCTTTCACTTTATTTTATTGTCTTTATTATAACAAGCACAGGAAGAAATAAGATGCGGAAGCAAGAAATCCCGGCTCTAGAGAGGCAATTGCACTTCCAAGCATAGGAATTGATCATCTACTCTTCCTATCATGCTGTTCAAACTCATATTGGTCTTTCTAATTTTAACAGCAAAAGTCAGCTTAGAAAGAATGATTTTGTGCATATTTTCACAATATGTTAACAATTCCAACAGTGAGGAGTCAACAGTTATGACATACATCATAATCATGGAAACTGCACTAAGAAGAGATAATTATGAATGAAAAAAATGTATATTATTTGTGTCTTATAGCAGCTCTAGATGATGAGAATGAAACCTTGCTCATGAGAACACATGTTTGGTAACTGAGATCTCATTTTCAACATTAATTGTTCAGTGACAGCTGTCTGAGACACACTCTCCTGTCACCGACAGAGAACGGCTCCTCTGAGTCTGTCCTTTCAGAGGCCTGGGTTCTGGACTGACTAACAGTAGAGCAAAACAAAAGGACCCACAGCCACTGTTTTGCAGGGGACTTTGGTCATGGTTCTGCCTCCAACAGAACATTCCCTCCTCGGAAACTCACTCTCCCACCACTGCTCTTAGGGCAGTGTCCCCACTAACGTGCCGTGTGATCCAAAAGTGGTAGACAAGATCATTTTAAGTGAGACAATGTGAATTTCATTTAAATTTAAATGCTATGGGGTTACTTTTTTACTTTTGCATTTTACTAAAAATACAGTTAGCACATCCTAACGTGATTTCGGAAGAGGATAACTTAAAAGGAGGCAAAGGGACAAAAGTCAGTCTATTTAGGTAAAACGGAAGCCTAACAATAAGTAAGTGATGGTATAGGGTTATTATTGAGATGTAGCGGGAGACATGAAAGTAGCTTGAAAATGATGGAGCTTTGGAAAGAAAGAAAATGACTGTGAAAATTCACCTCTCCCCAGACATACGAGACAGAAGCCCTGACTCCCTTCACTGGGGGAGAGGGCTGGGCTGGAGGATGGTGTGTAGACCTCATATGTCCAACGCTGAGATTGAATTCAATACGCCAATGGTCTCTCATGGGCTTAAAAGAACACCACATAGCATTCCCAGGGTTGTCAACATGCCTTTCTCAAAATTACAACCCATACTTTGGTTTTGGCATAAAAAGGAGAATAGTAGAAGCAAAACAATGCATGTGTCTTTAAATTCTGTGCCTTAAAAGTCTCCCAAGCCCTGCTGCCAGGAATCCTGCTCCTCCAGATCCAGAGACTCAATCTATTGTAACCACCAGGGTATGTAGCAATAGCAAGGCTGCACTGTACAGGGTTAAGACCTGGCTTAGGCCCTTGACCCAACTCACCTCATTCTGGCCCCCTCACTTTTTTTTTTTTTTTCATGAGAATGTCTTTTATCTTATTTTTAAAAATGTTTAATTTAAATTCAATTTGCCAACATATACTATAACACCCAGTGCTCATCCCATCAAGTGCCCTCCTTAGTGCCCATCACCCAGTTACCCCATCTCCCCACCTACCTCCCCTTCTGCAACCTTTCTTTTGTTTCCAGAGTTAGGAGTCTTTCATGGTTTGTCTAATTTTTCCCTACTCAGTTTCCCTCCTTTCTCTTATAGTCCCTTTCACTATTTCTTATATTCCACATATGAGTGAAGTCACATGATAATTGTCTTATTTCACTCAGCATAATACCCTCCAGTTCCATCCATGTCGAAGCAAATTCATCTCTTCTGATGGCTGAATAGTATTCGATTGTGTATATAGACCACATCTTCTTTCTCCATTCATCTGTCGAAGGACATCATGGCTCCTTCCACAGTTTGGCTATTGTGGACATTGCTGCTATGAACATTGTGGCCTCCCTCATTTCTGCAAGGCTGCATTATTTCCATTTTGAAACTGCAAAAACCAAGTTACAGAGAAATAACCACTTGTTCTTGGAGGGATCTGGATTTGAACCCAAGTCCAAAGCCTGCCCTCTTAAGCCTTACAAATGTTACACTGCCTCAAACACTCTCATCATGCCATGCTCTTCCCTCACCAGGTGCTCTGAAATGTTAAAACTCAAAATGAGGTCCCCCTGCAGTCAGCCTGAGCCAAGGACACAGAGGTTGCAGACACAGCCCCTCGACCAATCATCTGTCCCCTTTCCTGAAGACTGTGGCACTAGCTTATGAGCCATTTTCAAGAAAGCAGTACAAGTCCTGTCAAAAAGTGAGATGGTTGCAGACAATGGGTCAGAGATTGTTTTCTTTGTTTTTATTTAAATTTCTGATAAGAAATTTAATGTCCGGTATAATAGCATGATTAAAAAAAAAGAAAGAAAGAAAAAAAAAAAGCCTGACCAACTGTGTCTCAACTTGATCAGGGAAGGAAAATACCTTTACTCTTTCTTTTTGTTTTTGTTTTTTCTATGTCTTTTTTAAAAAAACAACAACAACAACAAAAAAAACTTGATCTTCTCCCCCAGGCTCCATCACTTCAGATCAGATATGCCTTTTGAGAAAACATGATTGAAGAGAGTCTACACATCATTTCTCAGCTTTTCTTGGCTTTTCCCAAAGAGAGCGCCTGTTAGAATGCACAGAGGTGATTTTTCAAATCTACTGTCAAATTGCCTATGAAAACGACTCTTCTTCTCAAGGTCAAATTAGTCTTTGAAGAATATTTGGGATCGCTGAAGGAAAATTACTCCTAGGCATCCTAATGATAGACGATAGAAAAAGAATTCAAATCCCTTCTTAGAGTTAATGAGAATTAATCAAATGCTAAACTTAGGTAATGGGAGAAGTATGCACTGTGCAGAGAGAGGCACACTCTGCCTGAGATGGGCAGGCAACCAGGCCCTGAGTGAGTTCTGTGCAGGCACCAATGCTGGTTCATGCCAAGTGTCTGACCTGCATGTACGGAAGCTGCTAGAACAAAGTCCCCAGGTGTGTTTGCAGGCTACAATAAACTGTGTTAAGGTAGGTTGCAGGAAACACACTATGCTTACCAGGGAAACAAGACAGAAAGCTGTTACAACAAAACACTGGAAGTTCACATGTCCTCCTGGTTTAAACAAAGACATGAAAGGCACAAAAAATAAAGTCAAACTGTGTAGTTGAAACAGCTTGGGAAAGAAGACACCAAAATTCAACTCAAAGTTAGCTTGAAATTCATCTAGCTTTTGACATTCTCTCTCATTTTCATCCTTGTTCTCTTCCATTCTCTCTGTGCCAGTCCAGGACTGCCACAACCACCACCTTCACCTGGAAATGTGTGTTTTGGGAAGCAGCTACAAGGATGGGTCTGAGTGAAGGGCACAGCCAAGGTCATGGCTCTGATGCCTCTCATTAGGGCGACTACCTATCATCTGTCCTTGAAGGCCCTATTCCCACTCAGGATAGTAACAATTGTTGACATCCACATTCTCAAACATTCATAAACTAAGAGCATTTTCAAAGCCCAAACTGACTTCTTATCAAATTGTCTTTTGAGTGGTGAACATATAATAATGAGAGCCATCTCATCTGCTTCAGTAATAACCTGCATTGACTGTTTACTGGGTGCCAGGTACTGTGCTAGCAACTCTCCCATGTTATCTTATATCTTCTTTACAATGGTAAAGATTTTCATTTCACAGGTAAAGAGATTGAGGATGAGAGAGGTTAACTTGCCAGGAGACATACAGGTAGATGAGGCCTAGGACTCTGGCAGGGTAGCAGACCCCAGAGCTCATGCCATCAATCCTGGATAATTCAAGTCCACCTGAAGTTGGCCCCTGGAGGTGGTCACTGACAATTGTCACTGTGCTACACAAATCCGGTAGCAAGGACCCACCTCAAGGGCAGATCTGCCCCCCAGAACATGGCTTTCCTATTCATTATCTCCACAAATACACGAGCACTTCCCTTGAACCAAACCCTATTCTGGACACTCAAGATGTAGCAGTGATCAAAAGAGGCAAACTCCATAAAGCCAAGGAGCTCATACTCTAGCAAAAGGTAACAGACTAACAAGCAAAGAGTATGTTCAGTGGTTAATGATAAAGAATGAAGCCAAGTGGGGGGTAGTGTTACTTCATAAAAAGCAATCAGGGCAATCAGCCTGGTTGCCTGCCTATCCTGATGAGGTGACCCTGTGCAGAGACCTGAAGGAAGTATCGAGGAAGACATGCAGATAACCAAGGGCAGAACATTCCAGACAGCGGGAACAGTGAGTATCAGGCCTCCGAGCAGCAGTGTGCTTATAGGAACATCAGAGAAGGATGCTGGACTCAAGGGAGGCAAGGCAGTGGGATTCTATTAGCACTTGCTCTCTCCAATGTGTCCTGTGAGCTGCAGGGCCTGGGGAGAAACAGAGAAGCAATCCCAGCCTTTGAGGTGGTCACAAGCCCATTGGTGACTTAGGACACAGAAACCTGTATTACTTGAGGAACAAGAGAGGGTAAGTGCAAAATGACCTATAATGGGAATGCAGAGGAGTCAGGAGAGATCCCTGTGGCCCAGGAGCATCTGAGAAGATATGAAAAGAAGTGGAAATGTTCCCTGACCTTGATGGATGGCAGGATTCAGAGAGGTGGAGGGAAGGGGCAAATTTTATTCAGCACACAGCACAGTGCCTGGCACGTAGAAGATACTCAGTGAATATTGGTTGCACAGACTGAATAAATTAACGAATGAACAAGGAAGCTGTGGGAGATAAAACAGGAAGGCTAATTGGGGTCAGACTTTAAAGAGAGTTGAATGCCACCCTATGTTCTGTAGAGAATTAGGGCATTTCTGTTCATTTCAAACTGAAAAACAATTATTAATATATTGTATAAATTATAATCTTCTTTTTCATAGTCAACCACTTCAGATCACATTGTGTAGGCTTCTAGAGCTACAAGGAAATCCAGCACACGGGCTTAAAATTTTTTCTTTGAGTGACTTTGGCCCAACTGTCATTAATAAGATGGGTCTGTAAAAGCTTGGGCTCAGATTGCACTTTCCACAAAGAGATGCGACACCAGGCGGCACCCAGATCTTGTGAAAGAGACACTCAAAGATTCACAGGTAATTGCCTCAGTCACCCCAGATCCTTACTAATTTTAGGGATGCATGCCAATATAAATTTAAAGCTCTGATGGGCCTGTTTCTTGGGAAATGTCTGCCGTATTTTAACACAATCACTTATTGCACCAAAGCACTTGAAGGAGACTGGTAAATTATATCACATTGGTTGGGGTGGGGGGAATCTTTTTGTGTTGTGGACAAAGTCTCAGGGTAGGTGAGCTGTTCATTTTCTCCCTCAAGATCCAGGGCAGCATGTAAACTTTAGAAATGGACCATCCACATCCAACTGTCAAGAGAATCAGTTTTGATGTGAAATTGCAATTTGGACTGAAGACCAATATCTTGCATGCCATATTAAATAAAACATCACATAAAGCTCAGAAGCGGTAGGAGAGAGAGAAAAAAAAAAAGGTTGAAAAAATTTAGCAGAGTCACAGATGCCAGTTAAACCGAAGACAGAAGATAACTTCCCAAGATACTATATTATGGCCTATTGCTTCTGGAACGGACTGCATAAACAACACGAGGCACTGAGCCACTATAGGGCTCAGAACTATTACTGGAGAAAGGAATTTGTTTATTTGAGCAATAGAACTCTCTAACAGCAGCATCTGTGCTGCAAGAGGTAATTCACAATCAACATCACTTGGCTCTGCTGCTGAATTTATTAAAATTTTAAAAGAAATCAACCTCCTTTTGTCAATTGGTCTGAGAAAACAAGGCCAAGTTCAGAATCTCAGGCTTGCGAGGTGGGGTGACAATGACACTGGAGAGAAAGGCCACCTACAGAGCACTAGCTTTCGGCTTTCTCCGCACATGCTCTACAAGCTGGTTGCCCCTTCTGCCCTTCCCAATGAGTCAACATGCACACTCTACACTTCAACGTGGGCTTGGTTGGGAGACAGGTGAGAAGGTTTTCTAGCTTCCTGCCATCTGTACACACTTTTTCACCCAAGCATCCACCAAAGGTGTGGGCACCTGACCTTTTCACTTTGTTCTGCTTCTGCCTTGACCAATGGCAAGAGGTCACCTAGAAGTAAAGTTCTCACAGCTGACAGAAAACTTGGCCTGCCTGGGAAAGATTTAGCAGCTTCTTTTTATTTTTTATTTTTTTAAGTGTACAAAGGCCAATAACTGAGTACCTCCCTGAACCTCGTCAGGGCAATGACTCTAGCTCCAAACCCAGGAGAGACAAGTTTGATGAATTTTCAGGAGATAAGAGCAGAGACTGCTGTGATCGATCCCGCAGAACCACATGTCGTTTGGGATGGAAATGGGCATGTTTCCTGTGCCCTGATGAGGACTTTATCTTCTCAGGTCCGGAAGAGGAAGAAAAGCTCAACTGATCTTTCTGGTGACTGCATTATTAAAACTTTCTATCTCCCACCATTCCATTTCTTTCTCACTGTCTGGTGACCTTTTTTATTGGATGGTGACGAGAGAGCCTCGTTGCCTTAAACTTATGATCCATTGCCTTGATTTAGTATTCTATTTACTCAAAAACATATCTATTGCTCAGAACCTCTGGCAATATGTTGGAAATACAGATGGAAAAATATGACTCTTATCAGCTTAAGTGCTTTGTTTAAAAAATAGCCCAGAGCATTATCTAGCAGAAAATATCAGACATCATATGCAATGTGTTCTATCTCAAGCAAAAAGGTCAAGAAAGTGGGAAGGTGGCCAGGTATGGGGCTGCTGTGTTTCCAAGGACACTGGAAAGGTTCGAAGACTGTGGGTGCCAAATTGAAGGCAAGGATCTGCCCAGACATATGGGTAAATGCTTATGTCCTAATTCTTCCTTCTTTGATACAGCCGTCCCATTTATATATTTGCTTTGATGAATTATAATAATGGCTCTGAATGGTATAAGAGTGCTTGCAACGTATATTTATAGAAAGCTAATTTATTCATCAGATAATCTCCGGGGAAGAGGACTTGACTCATGGTGTATAAACCCGCACATGTGAGCAAGCACACACACTTCTAATGGAAAACAAACATGCATTTCCATTGCCTATGCACAAAGTCAGAAGTTCCAGGTAGACAAATACAGCTTGAAAAGCCCAGTTCTTCATAAGAATGTTTGTTGTGGAATCTAAACCTTGGAAATGTGTGATTTTTCTAGAATGCTGTTGAACTCCTGGTGACCTTAGAGAGAAAGGCAATGGGTCAGGATCCTCCTAACATCTGGGGCTGAGAGGAACTGCGATCTTCAGGGGCAGCCGATTAGGAAGTGAAACCAAAGAATCAAAACTCCTGGAGGTTGTCAAGCCTCTGTTTAACATCAGCTCTGACAAGCATGACTCAAGTCCTAAAATGCCTGTGGTAGGAGGTGCTATGAAAACAGAGCTTTGTGGCTTTTATCCCTCCACTCTTGGTGATTATAGCGTTAGAGGGAAACCTACTGAGGTTTGCACTAGGGTTTTATTTTTCTCTGAATTAACATTTGGCAAAGAATTAGGGAAAGACTTTTTCCAAGGCCCTTCTAATCCTAGAAAACCTAAGTTTGCTACTTTAAAAAAATATTTGCTGGTCAACTATAAAAATCACGTTAAAATTTAAGAAGCAAACACTAGTCAAGAAAAAGGATATTTCTGCCAAAGAGAGAGAGAGAGAGAACTATTTCAGATTCAAGGCAAGTTCACAAGCTAAATATAAGGTCAAAAAAGAAAGAAAGACATTCATTTCAAATGGTAGGAGTTCTAGAAATGTTGGCATGAAAATAACAACAACTACAACAAGTGGTGGAATGCAAACTGATCATGGCTCAGGGTTTGTAGTAAACATGCCCCCCATTTAGGATACTGGATAACATCAGTACCAGTTTCATATATTGACCTGGAACTCCATGTCTAGGTTGGAAGCTATTCCTGAGGATAGATACTCCTCCAACAGGTAGGGGGCCCAGAGGAGACAGACCTGAGACCAGAGGCCTCACAGCCTTCCCACTGAAGTGGCAGTTAAAGCTAAATCAGACAAGTCCTTTAGAGAAAAAGAACACTAGATATCAGGACCTCTTCATAGAATAGTGCATTCAAGGTGCTGCATTGAAATGTAGAGCACAGTTCCCCTCCCCTGAATCAGGGCTGATACTGTGACTTCACCAGTGGAAGACCGTGGAAGTGACATGGGCCTATTTATTTATTTATTTATTTATTTATTTATTTATAGCAGCAGGGGTCAGTGAAAGAGGGAGAGAAAGAGACAGTCCCCAGCAGACTCCATGCAGAATATAGAGACTGACTTTGGGACAGGACCATTTCTGAGCCTAGCCTTTAAAATTCTTTCGTCCTGGAACGTGTTTGGGGGGAGGCTGAACCACCAAGCACAGAATCTGGCTACCTCGCTGGAGAGGACACATGGAGAGACTGACTAGAAAGAGACTCAGAGACTACCAGAGAGAGAGAGAGATGCCTAGCCTTCCCAGCATTCCAGTCAGTCTTCTGATAAGTTCAGTTCCAATTTACTATCACCACGTGAGAGACCCAAGTGAGACCAGCAGAAAACTTCCTGGTTGAAGCAATTCAAGCCCCAGAACTGTGAGATATAATCAAATAGTTTTGGAGTAATTTGTTATATAACAATGGGTAGCTGAAACACAAGGACATCTGAGTGTTGTTCTTTTCATCCATTGGTTGATGGACTCATTTATTTGTCCATTTGGCAAACTTGCTGAATATCTGCAAACTAGGAGGCACTCTGCTCATTGCTGGAGAATCAGCAGGAACATAACATACCTGTTGCTGCTCCCTGGGAGCCCCCAACAGAGCAGCAGAGATATCCATAGCCATCAAACAAGCTACTGTAATCATGATGGGTGCCATACAAGGTGAAGGCTAGGGTGCTGTGGAAGGAGACAAAATATTTAGCACCAGATATATAAATCAGGGTGTCTGGCATCCATTCAAAAATTACCAGGCATGTTAAAAATTAGGAAGGAACAATTCATAAGAGGAGAAAAATCAGTAATAGAAGCAAATTTAGGAATGACATAGATGATATAATTAGTACACAAGGATATCAAAACAGTTATAACTATATTCCATAACAAGGACATGTACTACGTCGAGAGGGAAAGGCTCAAATCAAGCTTATGAGATGTAAAATACAATGAGATGGGAAATACATTGGATGGTACTAACAGCAGGTAAGACAAGGCAAAGAAAAGATTGTAAACTTGAAGACAGAGAAATAGAAAATACTCAAAATGGAGCACAGAGAGAGAAAAAAGACTAAAAACAACAAAGTAGAAAACAATGGGGAGGAGGTAGATAAAATATTTGAAAGATATAGCCATTTTTTTTCACAAATCTGATGAAAACTATAAATCCAGATCCAAGAAGTTCAAGGAAACTTCAGCACAAAAAATAAAAATATTTTATATGTATACATACATATATACATGTACATATAAGTTTATATATTGCATATATATATGTCAGGTTGCTTAAAATAAGTTTGGAAAAATATTAAAACCAAGCAAGAAAATATATATTATGAATAGAAGAATAGAGATAAGGATGACAGGAAATTGCTTGTCAGAGGTGATGCAAGCCAGAAAACAGCGGATTGACATTATTCAAGACCTGGGTGGCTGGAGGGTAGAGGAGTAAGGCTCTCAACCTAGAATTCTATAGCCAGCAAAAACATCTTTCAAAAACGAAGATGAGAAGCCAAGTCAGCTCTTCATCTCACAATTTCTGGCTTCAGAACTGTTTTTTTCTCCTTTTAAAGTTGAGGAAATGAGCTTGGAAAGGCAACTTGTCAATTCTCCTCAAATTGATCTATAGGTTTAATGCAATCCTAATCAAAATCTCAGCTGTCTTTTTTTTTTTTTTTGTCTAAAACTGACTAGGTGATTCTAAAATTTATATGAAAATGCAAAGTACCTAGAAAAGCCAAAACAAATTTGAGTAGGAAGAACAAAGTTGGAAGGCTCACACCAAATGATTTCAAGACTATTATAAGGCTACCTACAGTGATCAAAGCATATGGCATTGGTGCAAGATAGACATATAGGTCAATGTAATAGAAGAACCTGGAAATAGATTTACTTAGGTCTTTTTGACTCTGACAGTTTCCAAGGTAATGTAGAAGGCATCATCTTTTAAACAAATAATGCTAGAATAACTGGATAGCTAATAAATAAATAGCTCAATAAAGCAAAAGAAGACCTGATTGAAAGGACCTTAACCCTTACCTCATACCATACCCCCAAATTTATTTAAAGTGGATCATAGACCTAAAGGCAAATGTTAAAACTTCAAAACTTTTAAAAGAAAAAATAGGAAAAAGTCTAAGTGATCTTGGATTTTACAAAGATTTCTTAAATAGGACATGAAAAGCAGAAACTACAAAAGGGATAAAATCAACAAATTGGGCTCCATCAAATCTAGTGTCTTTGAAAGACACTATTATGAAAAAAAAAAAAAAAAGAAAGACACTATTATGAATCAACAATGCAAGCCATAGTATGGGAGAAAACATTTGTAAAACATATATTCTAGAAAGGAATGTGGACAGATTATATAAAGAATACTTATGTCTTAACAGTAATAACAGAAATAAGCTACTTCATCAGAGAATATATACACATGGCAAGTAAGCTCATGCAAAGATGCTCAACATCATTAGTCATTAGGGAAATAGAAATTAAAACCATATTGATATACCAATGTACACCAACTGGAATGATTAAAATTACAAAGCCTGACCAAAGCAAGTATTGGCCAGGATATGGAGAAACTAGAACACTCACGCTGCTCTTGGGAATGTAAAATAGCACAACTGTTGGAGAATAGTTTGACAGTTTCTTTAAAATGTAAGAATATAGATACCATATAACCAGTAATTCTATTCCTAGGTATTTACCCAAGAGAAATGGAAGCATGTGTTTCCATTAAGACATATAAATTAATGTTTATGGCAGCTTCATTTGTAATAGTCAAAAAGTAGAAATAAACCAAATGTCTATCAAATTGGAGTATATCTATACAATAGAATACTACCATTATTAAAAAAGAATAAACTGTTTATATACACAGAAACATAGTGAATCTCAAAATAATTATGCTGAGCAAAAGAAGACAAAAAAAATCAAGATTACAGGCTGTATGAGTCTACTCCTATAAAATTTTAGAAATGCACACATTATACCACCACATGCAATCCATACTGCCTCTTTTGAGGATAACTTGGCAAAATGTATAAAAATTCAAATGCACCCAGTCCTTAACCTGGCAAACCTACAGATAGGAATTTATATTAGAAATACATATAAAAATATTAGTATACAAACAACCTAATTTAAAAATGGGCAAAGGTCTTGAATAGATACTTATCCAAAGAAGATATACAGATGGCTAATTAGCACATGAAAAGATGCTCCACATCACTAATCATTAGGGAAATGCAAATCAAAACAAGAAGATGCCATTTCACTTCCATTAGGATGGCTCTGATTTAAAAAAAAAAATCTAAAACAACACATAAAGCAGAAAATAACAAGTGTTGACAAGGATATAGAGAAATTGGAACCCTTGTGCATGGCTGGTGGGAATGTAAAGTAATACAGTCACTGTAGAAAATAGCATGACAGTTCTTCAAAAAGCTAAATAAGAATTACTGAGTGATCTAGTAACTCCAAAGTATTCCCCCAAAACAATGGGAAACAAGGACTCAGACAGATGTTTGTACAGCCATGTTCATAGCAGCATTATTCACAATACCAAAAAGTAGAAACGACACGAATGTTCATCGATGGATGAATGGATAAACAAAACATGGTATAAACATATGATAGAATAGTATTGAGCTTTAAAAAGGAAGGAAATTGGGACCTATGGTATAACATGAATGCATCTTAAGAACATTATTTTAAGTGAAATAAATCAAACAAATATCATATGATTCCATTTATATGAGGTACCTAAAAAAAGTTAAATTCGTAGAGACAAAAAATAGAGTGGTGGTTAGCAGAGGATAGGAAGAGGGGGGCTCGAGTGGAGGATGGGAAATGTTTAATGGGTACAGAGGTTCAGTTTTGCATGACGAAAAAATTCTGGAAATGGTTGGTGATGATGTTTGCACAACCATGTGAATGTGCTTACTGCCACTGAACTGCACAGTTAAAAATGGTTAAAATGGCCAATTTTACATTATGAATATTTTATCACAAGAAAGGAAAAAAATACTAGTGTAAGATATTCTCTGCAATGCTGTGTTGTAATAACAAAAGACCAGAAATAACCTAAGTGCCTGTGAACTGGGGGTTGGTAAAAAATGATAGCACATTAAAGAAAATGTAGCCATTAAAAATAATTAGATGGCTCTCTATGTATTGATAGAAAATGATCTCCAATCCTTATTTGTAAAATGAAAAGGAAAAAAACACAATAAGAAAACAGTGTGTGCTCCCAACTGTACAAATAAAAAAGGGGTCTGGGGTTAGAGATGCACACCTGACACACACCTAGTTGCATATGTAATTCTGTATTTCTCGAAGGCTACAAAAGGCACTGGCACCAACGGTTGCCTCTGGCAAGGGTGGAAGAAACACCTTTTCATTCTCCAAATTTTTACCATGATCATTCATAGCTTTTTTATTTCCAAAAGGCTAATTAAACCAAAACTCCTCATATGCGCACTAGATTTCATCCTTTCTCAGTTCCTGGGAACTCCACCCCCACACCTAGCTCCTCCCTCTAGTAATTTTCCCAGCTGGCTCTGCACCAGCGTCTTCCAGGGTGCGCTCCAAAGAGCATAGGCCTCCTCCCCACCCCCCACTGCTTCTGCTCAGATCTGCTGCCTTCTCTAGAGAAGCTTGTCCCTTCTTCCTCTTCCAGATACACCTGCTGGAATGACAGTGATGTCTGCTGTGTCTTGTGCAGTGTGGCCTCTGTTCTCTCCATCTCCTGAGTCAGCCCACTCTCTAGGCCCCTGGCCTCTGCTGCCTTCTTGCCAAACCCAAAGGCTTTCCTCAGGACTCCTTTTCCTCACTGACTTCTTGGCAACGTTCAGTAATGACTGTTTCTGAAATGCTGTCTTTTTGCCCCACTGGACTGTATGCACCAGGAGTCTGGGAGCTGGTTGGGTTTGGGGTATCGTCCTCACCACCATGCACCGTCAGCACCATCGTGCTGCTTTGCATACAGCAGGCATTCAATAAATACTGAATAAATTCAATAAATAAATTCAATAAATACTGAATGAATCAAGCCCTCCTGCCCGGCTTCCTGCTTCTCCATCTGTTCCTTTTTTCTCTTGCAGAACATCCCTACTGTGGCTGTTCCTTAACACTCAGGCTGTGCCCCATGCCCTTCTCTGCATCCGCACAGGCCCACACCTTTGCCAGGTAACCAATGCCATCCCCCACCCCACCCCCAGTCCCGCGCTGCTCTCTGGGACAGCCCCTCAGGGCGTTGTAGAAGCCACTCCTTGCATGGCTCCTTATCAGTTCAAAGTAAGGGTGTATGAATTTATCTGCTCCTCCAAGCTCCTCCTGTTTCCAGGAAATTTTGTCTGTTAATTCTCACTTTCTCGTCTCTCCAGTCAGTGCCTCTGACTGGCCCTGCCTATCAAAGTTGCTGTCTTCCCTTTGCCCTCATCTTGCCCAGCTCCTGCTTTCCTGGGACCAGCCTCGGCTGCTCAGACCTAGTGCCTGTCCAGCCCTCCAACTGGCCTCCCTGTCTCCCCCAACTCTTGCCCTGCCCGTACATCCTTCCGATCAGATTCACATATTTTAAAAACCCTTTCTCTACCACAACTAGAAATTAAGCTACTCATTTTAAAATGGTTAATTTTATGTTATGTGAACTTCAATTTAAAAAATTCCAATTACTGAACTACTTGTAATATCTTCCTGGTTCCCTCATTAATTAATGAGTTAAATAAAATCTTCAACACACATTTATTTTAACAAATTAAGCTATTTTTACCCTCATGTAACCTGCTTAAAAACCGTAAATGGTTCCCCACTGCCCTCATGAAAAATGTCCATATGAGGCTGTGTTCAACATTGTGGGATGCCTATTAGAACTTTCTACCGTGATGGAAATGTTCTATAACATCACTGTCCAATACAGCAGCCACTAGACATATGTGACTATTGAACATTGGCAATGTGACTAGTGCAAGCAAGGAACTGGAATTTTAATTTACTTAATTTAAGCTAATTTGGACTTAAATTTAAACAGCCACATATGGCTACTGACTGCCATAGCAGACAGTGCATTTCTAGAATTTGGTGGGCACTGGTCTTTCTTTCCATTTCTCTTCCTTGTCCCTAGTGTGCAGTCCTTTTTCTAGCCATGCTGGTCTCTTTTGAGTGGGTCATATCACTAAAGATTTCCATTCTCAGCTCCCTGTCCTCTGACTGCCCTTTGCACTCCCCTCTACGTATGAAAGCCTACCCATCACCCCAGGCCCACTCTTTTTTTTTTTTTTTTAATTTTTATTTATTTATGATAGTCCGAGAGAGAGAGAGAGAGAGAGAGAGAGAGGCAGAGACACAGGCAGAGGGAGAAGCAGGCTCCATGCACTGGGAGCCCGACATGGGATTCGATCCTGGGTCTCCAGGATCGCACCCTGGGCCAAAGGCAGGCGCCAAACTGCTGCGCCACCCAGGGATCCCCCCCTTTTTTTTTTTTTTTTAATTTTTACTTACCAGGCCCACTCTTTACCGGCTTCTCTCAGTCTTACTGTCAGTCAACAGTGCTTTCCCCTTTGCTCAGGTCTTGGAAAACTTCACCTGCAGTGCTTACTCTGGTGCTCAGTAAAACTCTGCTCTTGAAGAAAAGGTGTCTTCTGTGTTTGTCCAGATTCATTGCTCTTTATTGTGAGCTCTTGGTCAAGAACCCTTTGTATCATTCCCTTTCCTCTCCAGCTTTTCCCATCCCTCACCCATGATCAGAGCATGGTTCAGCACAGCTGCAGACTGAACAGGTGACTGCAGTGAGACCATGAGCTCACTCTTCTGCTCACACTGGCCACTGTGATGTGCAAAGGAGCATGAAGTGTTAAGAGGGGAAGGCTTCCCTGGGCTTCTATACAGAGGAGAGAAAATGTGGAAGAGTCACACTCGGTCTTCATGTTTTTATCCAATGAGAGATTTCCTTTTCAATTTAAACCCTAAAAGCTGGGGGATCCCTGGGTGGCTCAGCGGTTTGGCGCCTGCCTTTGGCCCAGGGGATCGAATCCCACGTCGGGCTCCCGGTGCATGGAGCCTGCTTCTCCCTCTGCCTAGGTCTCTGCCTCTCTCTCTCTCTCTCTCTGTGACTATCATAAATAAATAAATAAATAAATAAATAAATAAATAAATAAATAAAAATAAAGCTAAACCCTAAAAGTTGCTTCACGTCTCTCACCAATCATGGGTTTGGGCAGGATATAAAATGGACCAATTCAACCCAAGGTAAATTTGTGACTCGAGCTTGGAGAATCAGAAGCCATTCCTGGGGTAATGAGAAATGTTGGCAATTTAGAGGAAAACACAGTATTTTTCCCCCAAAATTTTATTTATTCATGAGAGAGGCAAAGACATAGGCAGAGGGAGAAGCAGGCTCCCTGCAGGAAACCTGATGCAGGACTCGATCCCAGGACCCCGGGATCACAACCTGAGCCAAAGGCAGACCTCAGCCACTGAACCACCTAGGTGCCTGGAAAACACCATCTTTTGTGAAACAGAGATGGTAAGTCTATGCTTAATTTTGAGCACAACCAAAATTAGACACTGAAAGATCTTAGGACAATGAAACAAAATCTGAGTGCCAGGTTGGAAAGCATAAGGGCAGAGTGGCACATACAGCGTCTTGAGAATGTGGACAATGTCTTGGAAAGCCATCAGTCTTCAGCCATGATGTGTCTTCTCTTTTTAACTATTTATGTTGAAAATTTGCTGGTTTTTTAGTGAAAAAGAACCAGTGAAAAAGAACTAGAAATTAACCAAAAGCTCCCTAAGTATTACCACCACTACTACTACCACTACCGTTACCACTACTTCTACTGCTGCTATTACTTACTAATCATGAGGACAAGGAGCAGGAGGAGGAGACACATTGAGAACAGTAGTTGTACTAAATATCCTAGTTGACTATAGAAGCATGTAGAGTTTTTCTTCCACTATGGTTTCAGTTGTTCCCAACTAATTTGTTGGCTGTCTTTATAGAGTCCCCAGTGAAAGAACATTTTGACATGCTGTTACAGATAAATATCTGAACCAAGCAGTCCCTGCCTGACTTTGCAGCCAAAGTTACAGTGCCCGGATCAGATAAAAGCATGAAAGCAGTCAATTCCCCTACAGAACTGTGGCTTAACAAAGCTTATTTCTCTCAGGATAAGTATAACTCCCAGGCTTAGAAGCAAGTGACCCTGGAAGGTAATGGGTCATTCTCACGGTCAGAGATGTAGGAAAAGACATAACCATCCCCACCTTGTACAACTCTTGTGCAACTATTAGGGGGATCAGAGAAAATGCCCGTACCTGCTTGACACATAGTAAAGGCTTAATAAATAGTGGAGACAATGAAGATTATAGGGACTTGGCAATGAAGTCATAAGGGCCTTCGTGGCCTGTGTGCCTGCAGAAGTGGGCTCTGGCTTTGAGGGGTTTTGCCAAGCCTGCCTCATGGACACAAGGGCTGTTGCCATATGAGCTAGGCTCTCTGCATCACCCTAAATGGATATGATGCCCTCTGACCATGCATCCCTGGTCTGCTGGGATGTTGACTTAAGGAAGGAGGTATGGGGGAGAGAAAGAGAATGTCCTGCCTCAGTTGCTCTGCCTCTGGAGATGCCAATGCTTCCCAACCAGTTTACAGATTCATCTGTCCTTGGTCATATTTATGTAACACATTCTGTGTCCTATTGTCTTTGGGGACCTTTCCTGGCGATTCCAGTCCCCAGCCACCTTCACCCTATTAATTTCCGTGTACAGGGACATGGTGTCTACTTCCCAAGTGGACTTGCCACAGTCTTCCTTAAACTGTTCTGTGGCTCTTGCCAAACAGCCAGTGGGTGCTGAGAGCGAAGCCTGCTATCCTGGATCTGCCTTGCTCAACACGGGAGCCACCAGAGAGAGGGATGGGGCTGTTGAGAACTTGAAATGTGGCCAGGCTGAATTGAAATGGGCTGTAAGTATTGAATACACTGGATATTGCAGCCTTAGTCCTAAAAAAAGGAAAATAAAGTAGCTCATTGGTAATTTGTTTATATTTATTCCATGCTGAAATCATGGATAATACATTAATCCAAATAAAATACATTATTGAGTCTAATTTCACCTATTTCTTTTTCACTTTTTTCACATAGCTACTAAAACATTTATACAGTTGTCTTTGGACAACACAGCTTGAACTTCACCTATAGAGTACTATCAATGTATTTTCTCTTCCATATGATTTCTTAATAACATTTTCTTCCCTCTAGCTTGCTTTATTGTGAGAATACAGTATAGAATACAAAAAATATACGAAATACGTGTTCATCAACTGCTTATGTTTTCAGTAAGTTTCCTTAGCAGTAGTTGGCTATTAGTAGTTAGGTTTTTGGGGAGTTGGGATGCCTGGGTGGCTCAGCGGTTTAGTGCTGTCTTCAGCCCAGGGCGTGATCCTGGAGACCTGGGATCAAGTCCCAAGTCAGACTCCCTGCATGGAGCCTGCTTCTCCCGCTGCCTGTGTCTGCCTCTCTCTCTCACTCTCTCTCTCTGTGTCTCTCATGGATAAATAAATAAAATCTTAAAAAAAAAAATAATCTCATTATTAAAAAAAAGTTTTTTGGGAGTCAAAAATTGTATATAAATTTTCAACAATGGGGGGCTCAGTGCCCCTGAACCCTGTGTCGTTCAAGGGTCAATGGCACTTTCATGTCTCTTACATTACTTTTCAATTTGACAGCTCTGCCTTAGGCCACAACATCTCCCCCAACACTGTCTTGGCTTCCAGTCCACACAAGGTGAGCCTCTCAAGATTTTGTTGCCACTGCTGCCACCCCTCCCCTGGGAGCTCAAGGGCACAGCCCACTCAGGTGACAGGACCCTGGGGCCTGTGAGTTAACTCAAAGCACCCTCCGAGGCAGCTCCAGGTACACTGGGCTTCGCCGTTTCCCTGTCAGTGTACAAGATCCAAGGGGAGTCAGGGACAGGGCAGCACTGGGTTAAAAAAACTCAGGAAAATCCACATACGGCTCTTATGAACTTTGCCTCCAAAGGAGTTTTGAATAATGAACAGGGGAAATAAAAACTCAATTTGCAAAAATAAAAAAAGAGAGAGAGAGAGAGAAATTAAACTAAATTGAAAAAAATAACTTCTTGAGGCCGACAAACACCAGAGGAGAATTTTTGAAAACATATTATTTTAGTTTCAGGGGTTTACCAGATAGATTGATTTGGTGATAAGGGGCTCCGAAAGCTATTTTCTCAGCTTCAGCAGAAGTTAACCACCTCAGAATGCCTCAGTATTTAGTTCTGCAGCTGACAGCAAACATGTCGGGGAAAAGCAAGATAAATGAATGAACATACTGGATCAGAGCCCCTAGCAATCTCTACAGCTCCATCCCATGTGGCCCTGATTAACACCAAGGCCAGTTTAGAAATCTCACATTGTTTTTCTGGGAGCAGGACAGCAGCCAGAGTTCAGTGACATGGAACCTGTTGTCAGTAGCCCCATAAACGGGCAGGAAAGTTTTAATTGGGTTTTTAGCAGGCAGACAAAAGGGAAAGGGAGGATGCTTTTTTTTTTTTCTTTTTCTTTTTTTTTCTAATCTTCTCCTATAAGCTACTTCCAGCCCCCAGGCCCCAACCCCCAAAACACCCATGTTTACCGTTGTCACTCACTCTTGCCCTGGGTGGAAAGCAAAGCAAAATCGTTTATTTATGTTCCTTACCATGAGACCCAGCAAATGACACACTTATAAACATTTGTTCTTGCAGGGAAAAAGAGAAACCTAATTTCTTTTGTGACACTTGTACAACCCCACTGCGTTTGGATATTTTTCTGAGACGAGCAATAAAAGCTCTGTCTTCAAAGGCTGCTTTGTTCTTGCCTTTTCTTGAAATGAAGGTGCTCTCGAGAACATGTCTAGAAAATGCTCATGAATTCCAAATGGCACTCAGGTTCTCAATCCCTTCCCCCTGCCCAGCCTCCCAGGGTAAATGCTAATTTCCTGTCAGATCCCCAGCCCCCGGATAGGCAATATCACTCTTCTAGGCTTCAGGGAGAGGGAAATGCCATTTATGAAAGACCGAAAGATCCAAGTGACAGGTTGGAAGGTCTTGATGGGATTCACAGGTCTGAATGTGTCCCTGGTCCTGGTTGTTTGGTCTGCATGGGGCAGTTGTCTTTCTGACCTCTGTTGTATTCAGAGAATATATCAGAGCAAAATTCCTTCTGCTTACTCCTTCATCAATCAACAAACCCATAGAGAGGGAGGCTGTATGCCCTGCTTCTAGAAGAAACTGAACAAGTCAGCCCATTTCCTGAGGCAAGCAGGGCTATGGAAAACTCCGAGGCTGGGGCTCCATGGTTGATTCTGAAAAGGAAGGATTCTCAGCTTCCGCAGGTCCAAGGAACGTTGACATTTGTGACATGCCATCCAGCTGTGTGAACTACTTAAACACCCCCCTCCTCCATTAGCCCATGGGTGGGCTTTAATCTGTTGTGAGAATCAAAATACACTCAGTGAGCCGTAAATTTGGGAGACAGCAAAACGAAATAGCCATGTGTATAGTGTTTAGAGCCAGAAAGACCTGGGGTCAAATCCCAGCTCCTTCAATTACTGCCCACATGACCTTGAGTCATTTATTAACCTCTCTGAGCCCAACTGTCCTCACCTGTAAAACGAAAGTAATAGCACCTACAATCGTGGCGCTGAGGCAGTGATATCCGACAGAAATGCACTGAGGGCCACAGGCTCAAGCCGGGTATGTAATTTGAAATTTTCCAGCAGTAACTTTCAAAGAGTAAAAAGAAAACAGATAAAATTAACTCCTGATTTTAATTATGTTGTTTATTTTGCCACCCTGAAGCTCAACATTTTCCTATGGTCTACCACAAGAATTCTGTGTGGTATTAGAAATTCCTTTTCCTAACAGCTTCATGTGGAATCCCAATATATGGTGGAATTGGGCCCTGGAGGGTGAGCCCTGGGCTAAGTTAGTCAGATCTGACCCTCTCTGTGCTTTTAGCCATGGGAGCTGGACTGTTATGGGGACGAGGATGCACAAGATTAGGTGAACAAGAGGCGCCATGACACCTCTGTCATTTTCTCTGAAAGCTGTCCTAGTCTACTATGTTAGTGTCCTAGGGCCACCATAGAAAGTACTACAAACCAAACATAAATTTACTCTCTCATTTCTGAGGCTAGATGTCTCAGGTCAAGGTGTCACATGCTCCCTCAGATGTCTCTAAAGAAGGATCTGCTCCAGGCCTCCCTCCTAGCTTCTGGTAGTTCCTTGGCTTTTGGTGACATCATAGTCTTCACGTGGACTTCTTCTTATGTGCATGTCTGTCTCTGTGTCCATATTTCCCTTTGTTATAAGGACTCCAGTCACACTGGATTAGGGCCCACCCTAATAACCTCATCTTAACTTAATTACTTTCTATCTCCAAATTAGGTCAGTTCTGAATTACAGTAGCTTATGAATCCCACATATCCTTTTTGGGAGACACAATTCAATCAGAAGCGTCTTTGCTTGTGCCCCCCCCAACCCCAGCTAATTCCCCTTTCCTCTCTCTCTGTAGTTCTTACTGCTCTGGCTTGAATCTCAAATGTCTCTCTTTCAGAAGGTCTTGTCTTTATATTTTCATAATTAAAGGCTTCAGTTGGGTGTTTCTCCCAAAACAAAGAAATCATTTACCCCAAAGGAATTTTGACATCACTACTTCTTTCCAGATAATCGGTTTGGGTTCTGAAAAGGCAGGTGGGTGTTCTCCATGGCTTCCTCGCTTCAGCCAAATAAGATTTCAAAAATATTAGGGTCTCCTTTTCCGCTTAGGTACTCTGCAACATTAATATAAATTTATTTCATAAGTCCAAATGATTAAACATTTGTGAATACAATGAAGTCAGTCAGTGAGAATAATGAGGCTCTTTTGACAGATGTAAAAACTTGAAATCTGGGTTTATTGAAGAAAACGGCAATCTTCTATCAGCCCCAGCGTGTAATTTACTTCTGTATTCGATTTAAGTTGCATAAAATGGAGAAAATCTTGATTCCTATCAGTAAAACTGACACCATTTGCAGCTTCATAGCACATGCTGCAATCTCAGAATAGTCTCCAATTAAACAGCTATGGTCAGAATTTTATTCAGAGAATTGATCGGGTTAGCACAAGTTAACCCACTGGAGGTCGACAACGTGTTAAAATTTAGTGTAAACCAAATTTGTGTGTGCCGATGTAATTGTATTACTGTTTAAAATATGTAATTTGGAAAATTAAATTTAAATTATTTACAGAGCTCCTGGAGCACTTCTGTAGTGCCCTGGGGCTCTTTGGAAGACCATAATTAGAAAATCTCTGATTTACTCAGCCAGGTCCAAGCTCACCTGCATTTCACTTTCCCCTCCAACCTCCTTCTCCTTTGCTCCCCCTACAGGCACTTCCAGCTTCAGGGGGCTGACTTTCCAGGGCCCCAAGTTAAGCGTTTTTCAGATGTTCTGTTTATGCTGCACCCCTGCTGGAATCACAGCCCTCCCCTGACTAGAGTCCTGCCCATGCTTCAGGTTCAAGTCCATCTATTCACCTCCCATTCGCCATCCCTTATTGAGGTCAGGCATCTGTTGCAAACTGCAGAGTGTAGCGTAAAGGTGAGGAGACCGCAGTGGTGTCCTCCCCTGGCATCCCCAGAAGCACGAGCTGGAGAGAAGGGCAAGAGCAGGCATTGCAAAGCAGTGAGACTGCAGCGCGAGGAGGAGGCTGGCTACCTGCAGGATCACAGAAGAGCAAGGACCTAATGCAGAGGCCTCTAGTGCCCCTTGATCCTGCAGAATGGAAACTTCAGCTTGCTGCCAATTTTTCACTTTGCCCTTCATGAATTTATTCACAAGTTTTAGCTTTGTTTTATCCTCCTCCCCCCTGCACCCTAATTTCTTCAGAGGCAGAGCTTCAAACATCTTTGCATGTTGCTCAGTACAGGCACAAGGATAGGCCCATAAATGTTCAGAAAATACTTGGCTGATGCTGCTGATCAACAGGATAAACTAAAAGGTAAGTGTGGGTAGGATCAGAGGAAGAGACCATTGTAGGTGAAAAGCATGGGGAAGGGGTGCTAGAAGGTTCTACAGTATAGAACAGGAGTCATGTTGGCCCTCCCAGTGTGGCATCTTGTAGGCACACACCTGGTTGTGCTTTGAGCCCTGGCTCCAGTGATGGTGTAGCCTTGTTCTGGCACCTTTTATTCTCTCATATGTCCTTAAATTCAAAATTAAGACTTTGTACCTTCACAACAGATGTGGCCGGCCAGCCGGGAGTCAGTACTGTTCTGGTAGATGATTAACAAAAGCCTGATCTATGGAACTTGCCAATTTCTGTGGTGTAAATGCTCCCACCACAGGTGGTTTCCAGCTACTGCTGTGATGGCACTGAACAGGCTGCCTGGAAGAGATGCACACCCTCAGCCTGTGTGAGCAGGCCCAAGCGCAGCCCTGTTCGGAGTCAACGTTGCATGCTAGGGCTTGCATTCAAGAAGGCTTCTATAATCAGACAGGACATTCTGTCTTTGATTAATTTCAAGTGCAGTCAAAAATAGAATATGCAAGAGCTTATTCACAGTACAAGACAGAGAGATTGTCTAATGCCTCCCTTCCTCTTAACTGTCTGTTTTGATGAGTAAATAATGACAGACTAGTTTACCGATGAGACAGATCAAAACCAAGAACAAGGTGCTGTGCTTTGCAGGACTCTGTGAAGGTCTCGGCTCCCATGTGTCTCATTACATCTGAATTCCAGAAGCAAAGGCCCTTTTAAGATCCTACACAATGCAGATCAGCCTGTAGAGCACGCAGCTTATAAAAGTTCAGGTTTCAGCCTCATCCCAACCCCACTCTCAGAGTCCAATCTAATAGGTCAGCAGTGAGGCCCATGAATGAGCACTAAAACTTAAGAACAACTACCCTACGGAAAGATTTTGGGGGCACCTGGGGGCTCAGTTGGTTTAGCATCCAACTCTTGGTTTCAACAGAGGTCGTATCTCAGGATGGTGGGATTAAGTCACGCATCAGGCTCCACACTCAGTGTGGAGTCTGATTGAGAGTCTGTCTCCCTCTCCCTTTGCCCCACCCACTCATGCTCTCTTCTCTCTCTCTCTCAAATAAATAGATGAATCTTAAAAAAAGAAAAAGAAAGAAAGAAAGACTTTGGGGAGAGATACAAGAATGTTCCTGCAATAAGATACTATTCTGAGTTTGAGGAAACAGTGACAAACAAACCAGGTGCAGAATTTAAGATTTAAAAGGGAGAAGGAGTAGCTTACTCTTCCCCACTCACCTGACACCCACCTCCTCTTACTACAGGATTTGTCCTCCCCAGAAGACTGCTGGATCTGCTTTCCAAGGGCCAGAGGTCTGGACTTGGCATGTGTGGCTCCTTGGAGCTCAGCCCCAGCCCAGGGGTGAGGCAGGGGATGCACTCAGCCCCGTGGCCCTGCCATCATCTCGCTGTGGGAGCCAGAGAGAACAGGCACCACACGTGCCCGATTCCAAGCCATTTTCAGAGACACAAGCCCTGGAAAGGAGTAGGCTTTGTCAATGCACACCCATCTATCAGAGACGAAACTTTCTCAGAGAGACACTTCCACATCAAATGTCCCAGGGTCCCACCTTTGACAAAGTTAGTGCAGCTCTCCTATTAGCCACATGGTTTTCCTTTTTCAAGGTCACAAGTTCCCACTCCCTGGGAGAAGCTTCATGGGGTGTAGAGAATTCAAAGGAGTTGAGGTCTCTTGACCACACTTCAGTACCACATGTATAAAAGCTGCACGTCAGTAACAGTCGTGGCTTTGACTGATGAGCCCAAATGTTAGTTATTCAAACTTCTCTTTCAATTTCCTAAGCCATTGTCCACATTGATTTTGAAATGCAGATGGTGGACATTATTGTTCTGTGTGCAGAGACCCTCCTTAGAAATCTTTTCCTGCCATGGAGGAAGAGACAATCCTTTGAACTACATGCATTTAGAGCCCATCTGCTGGCGTCCTCCTCTGACAGGCACCATGGGTGTAGGCACTCCTAATTTGTCTCTGTCCTCACCATGGAATGGCCCAAAATTCATGAATGGGATTCTTTGTTTACCTCCTGTAATTAATCTCTGTCTCATTGGGAGAAAACTCTAGCAAGCAACAATGCAGTTTGTGTATCTGCAGGCAGCAGACTCCACACCTATTCGAAGCTCATGCACCAATCCATTGTCCCAACATGAATCCCTTCCGGGTTTCTAAAACAAGACACATGGGTGAGCAAACAAATGAGCCTGTGCACAGCGGCTGGGCCACCAGGGTCAGTGGGAAACGGACCAGGCACGTCTTGATGATGCATCCAGTGGAAGCTCATGATTTGTGGAATCTGTTGAAGCAGAACTGATGGAGCTTAGGTAGGAAGTGGGAAGGAGAAGAGGGGCTTTTCAAAATGTAGATGTTTGTTATCTGAGGCCAAGACGAGCATACTACCTTTTGGAGGGAGGTTAAAACAGAGTCTTTAGAGGAAGTCTGCACCTCCTTACCACTCCTCTGGGCCTGGCACTTT
Organism: Canis lupus baileyi; assembly: GCF_048164855.1. Taxonomy (NCBI): domain Eukaryota; kingdom Metazoa; phylum Chordata; class Mammalia; order Carnivora; family Canidae; genus Canis; species Canis lupus. Next base: position 14,619,741 of record NC_132866.1, read on the forward strand.
GGGCACCTGCTCTCCTCCTGCCTCTCTAGAAGTTCCTGCTCAGCCTTTATCAGAACATTCTTCTACTACTGCAGAAGGGCAGCCTTCCTCAAACCGGATATCCAAAAAATATATATATATATATATTCTTACTGAGATCAGAGTGGAGAAGTCTGTCCTTTGTCCTGGACACCCATAAGCTCCAATAGCACTTACACATGCTGGGAGGACTGGTGGACTTCCAGACATTTATTCCGTGTGCCCAGGCCCCAGCCCCAGATGACCGGTCCAACATAGTCATGCTAACTCTATCCCCCTTGCTACCGATTGGTTCAGGAGTAGGTTTGCAGCCTAACCCCAGCCAACAACATTTGAGGGAAAAAGAAACTAGAGGAAGAGGCAGCTTCCTTCCTCTGTTCAGCAGAAGCATCCAAGTCCCCACCCAGGTGAGCCAAGTTATCCCCATTATAGAACTGATTCCCAAATATGCATTTTCAGTTTCATTTCGGTGTCTCTCCTGAGCTCCTGCCCCGTCTCTAGCTGCTTGAGGGAAGCCCGGCTTGGTGCCACAGAAAAGCCAATCAGGACTGCCATTGTCTCCAACCTTGCCAAAATTGTTTATCTAAAAATGTTCCACAAGACTCACGGTTGGGTTCAATTTTTGCAGCCAAATTGAGACAGCTAGCTGCTCCTTCTGTCTGTCATCTCTGTTGATAGGTGTCATCACTCTTCTTTCCGTAGGGCTCTGTGATTTCTTCAGTAAAAGTTTCCTTCTTTCCAGGCTGGAAAACTGGGGTTCACCTTCAATTCTTTTTTCCTTTATTTCCCCACATCCAGTTATCCAACCCACACCCTTCTCATAATCCCAACATGCTCCTGCCCCTACCTGTGAGCTCTGCCTCCTTGCACGTAAGGAGGACAATTATAAAACCCCAGACTGGAGGAACTGCATGCTTTCCTCTGGAATTATCTACTACATGGATACCACACAGTTTCTAAAGGCACTGATCTGATCCCCTCTGCCCCCTGTTCAGAAAAATGAAAAGGTAACCCATTGCCTTTAGAGTAATTCCAAACTTTGTTCATGGATCTGCATGATCTAGCACTGAATTAAAATTCCAGCTATGTAATTTGCTATACTCCCATTTTTCTTTTTTTTTTAAAAAAAGATTTTATTTATTTATTCATGAGAGACACACAGAGAGGGGCACAGACATAGGCAGAGGGAGAAGCAGGCTCCCTGCGGGGAACCTGATGCAGGAGTCGATCCCAGGACCCCAGGATCACACCCTGAGCTGAAGCCAGATGCTCAACCACTGAACCACCCAGGCGTCCCTACTCCATTTTTCTGATGCATCTTCCTCAGAGCCCGGACTGGGCTGAATAGTGTCCCTCCAAAATCTGTTTCTACCAGAACCTCAGAATGTGACCTTATTTGGAAATAGGGTCTTTGTAGATATAATTAGTTAAGATGAAGTCATGCTGGATTAGGGTGGGCCCCAATCCAGTGACTTGGTGTCCTTATAAGAGGGCCATGGTGAGACACAAGATATATACCAAGGGAAGATGGTCATGTGAAGGTGAAGGCAGAAACCAGATCTGTGCTGTCATAAGCCAAAGAACACTAAGGATTGCTGGCAACCAGGAGAAGCTAGAACGGCAAGGAAGGAGCCTTCCCTAGAGACTTCAGAGGGAGTATGACCTTGCTGATACTTTGTTTCAGCCTTCTAGCTTCCAGAACTGTGAGGTTAGCATTCTAGGCTAAATTTCTGGTTTAAGCCCATCAGTTTGTGGCACTCTGTCACAGCAGCCCTAGGAAAGTACCAGAGAGCCTTTCCATAAACCACTTTGTGTTGTCCCACACATATGCTTTGGTCCATGTCTCTGGAAAGCCCTTCCCTCACCTCTTGTCCTTTGACATGTCTACATTTCTCAAGTTTCAACTAAAATACCACCACAAACAGTTGTACGTGGCCTGGAAGTTCTCCCCTCCTTTCCTATCGCTTGCATGATGGCTTTCTAATTGTCTTCCCATAGACTGGGAGCCAGATGCTCCAAAATGGGTGCTCTTCCACCTGACGTGATAGGTGCACGCTTGTGATAGGATCTCAAATGTAAGACAGGACAAACAAATGAGTGTCTAATATGCTCCTTGATAAAGGTTGTGCTGGGCTTCTTTTAGTGAGAAAGGGGGAAGACAGAAATACAAGGCAATAGTAACAAGATAGGAAGGGTTATGCCTATCTGTTCACTCTTCCAGGTGAACTCCAAGATAAAGTATTCGGGGGCGCTTGGGGTGGCTCAGTCAGTTAAGTGTCCGACTCGATTTCAGCTTAGATCATGATCTCAGGGTCATGAGATCAAGCCCCATATCAGGCTCTGCGCTCAGTGGGGAGTCTGCCTGAGATTTTTCTCTCTCCCTCTCCCTCTGCCTCTCCCCCCAACACACTCTCTCTCTCTCTCTCTCTAAATTAATTAATTAATTAATTAATCAGTCAGTTAATTTAAAGAAAAAAGATAGTGTTTTCAAACACTTAAAAAGCATCCAGGCAGACTTCACAAGAACCCAAGTCTTTATACCATTCAATTCCTTTGATTAAACGTTCTAAACAGCTTTACCAAGGTATAATTGGCATATAATGAATTATCCATTTTAAAGTGTACAATTTGATATTATGACATTTGTATATGCCCATGAAATCATCATCGTAATCAAGATAATGAACATACATACCATCTCCAAAAGTTTTCTTGTGCCACCTTTAAAAATCGTGATAAAATGCACTGCAACATCAAGCTTACCATTTTAACCATTTTTAAGTTTACTGTTTAGTGGGATTATGTATATTCACATTGTTGTGCAAATATCATCTCAATGCATATCCAGAACTTTTTCATCTTGTAAAACTGAATTACTGTACCTATTAAATAATAACTGCCTATTGTCCACCTCCCCCCAGATCCTGGCAACAACCATTCCATTTTCTGTTTCAAATCTGTTCCCACTCTAGAGACCTCAGTTAAGTGGAATCATACAGGCTTTATCTCTTAATGACTGGCTTATTCCACTTGGCATAATGTCTTTGAGGTTCATATACATTGTAAAAGGGTCAGAATTTTCTTCCTTTCTAAGACTGCATAATATTCTGTTGTATGTGTATTCCACATCACATCAAATTCATATTTTAATTTGGGGATAATTGACATTTTAACAATATTGAATCTTCTTATCTTTTAACAAAATATTTATTCATTTATTCAGGATTTCTTTAATTTCTCAGCACTTTCAATAAACATGTCTTGCATGTCTTTTTGCTAGATTAATCCCTAAACTTCATATTTTTGATGCTACCATAAATGGTATTTTTGTTTTAATTCTCAATTGTTTGCTTCTAGTAGTTAAAAATATAATTGACTTTTTATATTGATATTGCCTCCTGCAACCTTACTATACTCACTTATTCTTGTTGGTTGTTTGGGTAGATGTCTTTTGCAGATAATCATGGTGACTGTGAATGGAGTTACACTCCTTTATTTCTAATCTGGATATTTTTCATACCTTTTTCTTGCATTATTGCACTGGCTAGTATCTCCCAGTATTGAATAGATGTGATGAGAAAAGACATACATCTTTGCCTTGTCCAGATGTTAGGGGTCAACCAATCATCACCATTTAGTATGATGTTGACTATGTTTTCCATAGATGCCTTTCTCTTTCTCATTTGCTGACATCATTTATGAGGCATAAATTCCAGATTTTGTCAAATGATTTTTTTCAACTATTGAGAAGATTATAAAGCTGTGCTTTTTTTTACTTTGTTAATATGAATTAAATTGATTGATTTTCAAATGTTAAACCAATCTTGTATTCCTAGTATAAGCCCCACTTGTTATGATGCATGGTTCTTTTGATACACTGTTTAATTTTATATGCTAAAATTTTGTTAAGAATTTTTACATATTGGGGCACCAAGGTGACTCAGTGTTTGAGCATCTGCCTTTGGCTCAGGTCATGATCCCAGGGTTCATGATCCTGGGTTCAAGTCCTGCATCACAGTCCCTGCAGGGAGCCTGTTTCTCTTTCTGCCTATGCCTCTCTGTGTGTCTCTCATGAACAAATAAGTAAATATTTTTTAAAAAGAATTTTTACATATTTGTTCATGAGGGATATTGGTCTGTAGTTTCACTGCAATGTCTTTGTCTAGTTTTGGTATCAAAGTAATCCTTATCTAGAACATTTTGGGAAATATTCTTTCCCCTTCTATATCTGAAAGAGTTTGGGTAGAATTGATATCACTTGTTCCTTAAATATATGGTTATAATTTACCTATAAAGCCATCTGGGTCTGGAGTTTTTTCATTTGTTTGTTTGTTTATTTTTTAAGGGAAGATTTTAGATTAATTTAAAATTAAAATAAACTCAATTTGTTTAAAACTATTGGGTTATTCAGGCTATAAGTTTTCCTTCTTTAAAAAATTTTATTTAAATTCAACTAATTACCATACATTGTATTATTAGTTTCAGAGATAGAGTTCAGTGGTTCATCAGTGGCATATAACACCCAGGGCTCATTACATCATGTGTCCTCCTTAATGCCCATCACCCAGTTACCCCACCCCCCCACCTCCCCTCCAGCGACCCCTGTTTGTTTCCAATAGTGAAGAGTCTCTTATGGTTTGTCTCCCTCTCTAATTTTGTCTCATTTTATTTTTCCTTCCCTTCCTCTATGATCCTGTTTTGTTGCTTAAATTCCATATATGAGTGAAATAATATGATAATTGCCTTTCCCTGATTGACTTATTTCCCTTAGCATAATACCCTCTGGTTCCATCCATGTTATTGCAAATGGTAAGATTTCATTTTTAATGGCTGAGTAATATTCCATTATGTATGTATGTATATATATATAATATATATGTGGTATATAGACTATATATATTTATATATATATCACATCCTCTTTATCTATTCACCTATTTCTTCTTGAGTGAGGTTTTGTAGCTTTCATCTTCCATGGAATTTGTCTATACATCCAAGATGTTACATTTATTGGCATATATTTGTTCATGGTATAGCCTTATTATTGTTTTGATATCTATAGAATCACAGATGTGTGGTAAAGTCACCTCTCTCATTCCTGATATTGGTCGTGTGTGTGTGTGTGTCTTTCTCTCTCTTCTTGCTTAGTCTAACTAGAGGTTTATTGATTTTACCAATGTTCTCAAAGAATGAGATTTTGGTTTCATTGTCTCTATTTCCTACTTCATTGATTTCCACTCTGATCTTTATTATTTTATTCCTTTTGCCGATCTTTAGTTGAATTTGCTTTTCCTTTTCTTAAATTGGAAACAGAGGTCATTTAATTTCTCTTTCTTCTTTTCTTACATGGTGTTTAATACTAAAAATAACCCTATAAATATTGCATTAGCTGCATTCCAAAAATTTTGACATATTGTGTTTTCTTTCTCATTCAGTTCAAAGTATTTCCTAATTTCCCTTTTAATCTTTTTTTGACCATATGATATGTAAATGTGTATTATTTACTTTTCATATAGTTGGGCATTTTCCAGATATCTTTCTGTAACTGATTTCTATCTTAATTCCGCTGTGGTCATAGAAATACTTTGTGTGACTTGAATCCTTTTGCATTTATTGAGACTATTTCAAAGCCAGAATATAAACTATATGTTCCAAGCATATTTGAAAAGAATGTGCATTTTTCTGTTTGGGGTAGAATGTTCTACAAATGCCAGTTAGGTCAGATTGGGTAATACTATTGTTCAAGTCTTTTATATTTTTATTGATTTTTTTTCTTTTTCTTTCAATTATTGAGAGAGGGCTGATGAAATCTCTGAATATAATTGTGGAGTGTCTATTTCTTTCTGCAGTTCTTTGGGGGTATGGGGAATGTGGAGGTCAGAATGTTGAGCACCGCCCCATCAAGAGTGGAGAATAAAAGACCATGGTTGATCATGGCTAGGAAGGGCAGCAGCTTACGGCACTATGGGAGTGTGGTGTGCAAGTAGGAGCCCCATCACAGTGGAAAGATAGTGACAATGTTTCCTTTAGAAAGAAAGATGCTCAGTTGGGCTTACCTTGGGCTAAATGCTTTCCTATTCCTCCAACACACTGGTTTCCAGAGTAGGATGTGCATCAGATCACCTGAGGGCTATTTACACAGACTTCTGGGCCCTGTCCACAGGGTTTCTGATTCTGTACATTTGCCACAAAGTCCAAGACTTTGCATTTCTAACAAGTTCCTAGGTGATGCTCATGGTGCTGGTCCAGACCACAGTTTGGGAAGCACTGCTCTAATGCTACAAACTTTGCCTTCACTTTGGTCCTTATACCTGATATCCCTTTGCTTTGACCCCTCATCTACCCCTACAACCTTGGCCCCCAGCCCTGGCTAACATTTCATCAGCTTCCCTGAATCTCCATATCTATATTAGTTACTTTCTCCAGATGCTCCTAATACCCCATGTCACATTATGCAGTGATTGCCTGTTACCTGTCATCTTGTCTTCTCTATGGACTACTGGACCCCTAGAACAAAGTCTCTGTCTGGCTTGTGTACCATTGTCCTTCCAGGGCAGAGTTCACACTCAAACATTCACTGCACAAGTAATGTCTAATTCCTTGAAGTCTGAGCGGTCACAAAAGCCTCACCTGAGCTTTCCATAGAGTCTGTGAACTGAATAGCAATTATAATGTTGACATCTAAGATATCTGGAGATGGGACCAGAGTCTTCTGAGATCATGCTTTCCTTCTTGGATGTTAGATTTGGGCAAGAGATCCATGGAATAAGGTAGGAGTGTTGGGGGGCGATAGTCTCAAACACACCTCCACTCTTTGGAATTTCTTCCTCGAATGAACACATCCTGAGTCACAGTGTACTGAGGCCTCCTCTCAGAGGAGCTATTTTGTCATTTCTAACCCCTCAGGGAAGTGTCTGCTTTGTGTTGGCAGCACCTGCCAGGCTAAAGATGGATGATCAAGGTTCCACCTTGATGGATAGCTGCCCCCAACAAATTGGCACATGATCTGCAGAGAGATCTTCTTTAGGAAATGTGACAAATGGTGACAGATGAGCAAGGTGAGCTTCACTTCTGCTTCCAGAGACACCAGCTCTGATGAAACTTTCTGTGGCAGATGAAAAATAGCCCACCACATGAGATCTAAAAGAAAGAAAACACCCAGTTCAAATAGCAAAATTAATAACCCTGTGCATTTGAAAGACTTTGCACTACGCAAAGATTGCTTCCTCTCCATTTTTATAATTACCATTGAGATAGACAGGATAGGTAGTATTATTCCCATTTGTCCCATGGGTAAACTAAGGCTAGAAGCAGTTAAAGGTCACCCCCCACCCCAAGTTACATGGTACACGAGGACAGAGCCAGGGTTACAGCCTGTCATCTGTTTTTCCATCCAGGGCTCTTCATACCCACTAATGGGACATTGCGGTGGAAAAACGAAGCTCTTTATTTTACTATAAAGCAGCAAAAATAAAGGCTGACTGGTAAGAGAGGTTTGTTTGTACACATGCTTTATTCTCAAGGCTGATTTATGAGAGAAAAACATCATGGGAAAGCATTTGGCTGGAGCCGAGAAAAAAAGAAATGCACTCTGTGTCATTTCAGGTACACCACATGCCATGTTCCCCAGCAAGCCCGAGGTGATCTGCGTGGTGGGCAGGCGGTCTCTGCTGCATGCCTTCGATGTGGCAAGCATGATGAGGCTTTATTCTTCATGCAAAGGGCCTTGCTGGAGCTATTCACCGCCTCCCTGAGTGCAATGCCACGTGCATCGCTTTAGGGGACAAAGCTGGGGTCCATGTACCAGCCTCAGGCCAATTAAGCCTAAAACAAATTCTCAGGCTTCCAGAGCACCGATTACACTTGAAGTGCCGTGGGCCCCGACCTACAGTGGAAAGCCTGCTGGACGCGCCCCAGTAATTGGGCTGGTGTACTGGCTCTGTGTCCATGGCTTTCCTAATGACCAGTGGTGCCGGCTGTTTGTTTAGGAGCATTTTAAAATATGAAAGCACTAGAAAATGCAGTCAGTGAGCCCACAGGCCAGGCTCCCCTGGAGGCCATTTGCTGGGCACACACTCTGGATTTTTTCTAGTAGGTCTGGGGGCATAAGTACGAATGCAGAGATATAAAGGTCAAAGAAGCCAGAGTTATTAAAGCAGGCCTGAGAAGTCCCCAAATGTGAAGAGTAACCTCAGATCAGGTGGGGGAAAAAAAATCATGGATTTTTCATCAAGAAAACACAAGCTCAGCATGGAAGAGGAAACAATTATTCATAAAACCCACAGGTTGCAAATACATGACCTCTCATCCCATTGGAGAGAGATTCTAAATGGCTAATAGCTTCAGGGTGATTAACTTGGGTTGGATTAACTTTGTGTTATAAATGGATCAAATCCACACAGTTTAGAGGTTACAGAATTGTTCTTTCCCACCAATGTATTTTCATAAGCAGCAGATTAAAAAAATGAGACTTAAGAAGATAACTTCATTTGTTGGATTCCACCAATGTTTCCTGAGTGCCTACTATGTGTTGATGAGGAATATGCCCAACTCTGGCAAGAAGTAAGCTCCTGGGAGTTACAGGCTCAGACAGGAGACATACCCTGGCCAAGCATCTGGATGGAGAGGGACACTGATGATCATCATTTTCACCAATTGATCTCCACCAAAGGGCACACATCAAAGTACACAGGCTGCTCCTCCTTCTGAGTCTATCAAGTCTGAGGTGGGGACCAGGCAGGTATAGTGTTAAAAGGCTTCCAGGTAATTCTGCTAGACAATAATCTAGTCTAAGTCTTCCATCATCCAGATGCGCAAACTGAAGCCCAGACTGGGGAGGGATATGATTAGGATAAACTACTCCAGCACAACTGGGGTGTAGATTTCATAGCCCCCAGGTCCCCACCAACACTCTTTCTCTTCCACCTTATGACCACTCAACAACATAAGGCAGACTCTGATGCCCATGGAGCTGGGCCTTGGTGATAGGTAGGAATAATTCCAACCGGGCAGACCTGGGAAAGCTTCTTGGCAGAGGTCAGACCTAACTGAGCCTCGACACCTGGGCAGTGGTATTAACAAGGCCGTTATTTCCAGCAACACATGCCCGTCCACCCCCTGGCCTTACTGCATCCCTGCCAACATCTTTGCTGATAGGCAACTCTCCTCCCTTCTGCTCTGGCAAGGGCATATCTTCTTAATATAACAGCAACTTTTGGAAGAAAAAGAACAATCACTCAATTGGAAAATGGGCAAAATACAGAACCAGACAGTTCACAGAAAAAGAAATACAGATGATATTTATACCAATGAGAAGATGCTCAACCTCATGTGTAAAAGAAAGAGAAATTAAAATCATGCTAGAGATACCATGTATTTCCTGAGAGATCAGCAAAAACACAAAATCTTGCTAACAGTTGGGAAACCTGGAGCACAATGGACATTCTTGATGGGAGTGCAAAATGGTACAATCCCCCATGCGGGGCAATCTGACAACATCTACCAAAATTACAAATTTAACTTATGATTCAACAATCCCACTTCTGGGCATATATCCTTCTTTTCTGCCCTCACATACCCAAGCTCGCATGAATACAGTCAAGGTTGGTCAAGGAAGCATTGTGTGTAGTCACAAAAGGCTGGAATTGGCTAAAGAGTACATCAGTAGAGAATAAATAAGCAGTGGTCCATTCACACAGTGGATCTACCGCACACTTACATAAAATCAAGAACCTGTACTGACATGGAGACATCTCCAGGACATATTTTAAGAAGAAATAGCAAACCATTCATTTATTGTATGAAATGCTGTATAAGATATGTTACATTTTGTGCAAAAAAGGAAGAAAATAAGGTATTTGTATTTGATCAGATTTGTATGAAGAAAGAGTGCACAAATTCTCAATAAACAGATAAAAAGTGAACGTGGATGTGAGATGTGATAGACAAGAATGGGTGTGAACACAATCTGTGTATCCCTCCTCGTGTGTTTTTGATTAAAAAAAAGACTGTTAGAGCTGTTTTAGGTTCATAGGGAAATTGAGAGGAAGGTATGAAGATTTTCCATATACCCTCTGGCCCCACACACCTCCATCATCAGCATCCCCTACCAAAGTGCTACACTTGTTACAATTAATGAGGCTACACGAACACATCATCATCGCTTAGAATCTGTAGTTTACCTTAGTGTTCGTGCTATCAGTGCTGTGCATCCTCTGGGTTTGGACAAACACTATAATGACTTGTGTCCACCATTATAGTATCATACAGAGTAGTTTCACGACCATGAAACTTCTGTGCTCTGCCCATTCATCCCTCCTCACCCCAACCCCCAGCAACCATTGATCTTTTTACTGTCTTTATGATTTAGCCTTTTCCAGAACGTCTTAGAGTTGCAATTCCATACTATTTAGCCTTTTCAGATTGGCTTCTTTCACGTAGTTATATGCATTTAAGATTCCTTCATGTCTTTTCATGGCTCAACAGCTCATTTCTTTTTAGTACTGACTAATATTCCATTATCTGGATAGACCACAGTGTATTTGTCCATTCAACCTACTAACAGACATCTTTACTGCCTCAAAGCTTCAGCAATTATGAATAAAGTTGCTATAAATATCTGTGTGCAGGTTTTTGTATGCACTTTAGTTTTCCTCTTCATTTCTGAATGATGTGAATATATACCTTCTCTAAAAAACAAAATTTCATTTTAAAAAGTTCTTTCTCACGTTCATTCCGAATGTACACCTGTGCCCTGTGATCTTCATGCCCCACCTTGGGACCCAACCACTGCACAAAATTGGCTTTGGAAACCTTGGGGGCAGAGGTTGGGGCAATTGTTTCAGTCCCTTTTAAAAGTCTTCACTCTTCCAAACTCAAGGAGAGAGGGCCCTTTCTTAGCCCACTGTGCATGGACAGGGAAACACAGGATTCATATCCACTCGGTCTTTATAATTCTGAGCCTGTTCTGGGGCTCACACCTCCACTTTGAGAGCCAACATTTAGGAAACATGCATAGCATCCCCTCATATCATCTTTGCTGCGGTCCTGTAATGTAGCACCCCCATTTTAGAAGAGCAGACCAAGACTTAGGAGAGATCAATAATTTGTCCAAGGATACAGAGCCAGCTCGGCCTGGCGTTGGGGCTCTTGGCTGCTGTCTCTGCTCACATGCAGTAACTTACAACCAGCCTGCCTCAAAATGAATAATAGTGATAAAAAGTAATAACAGGCAGCACATGTAGAGAGTGGCCAGTTGCCAGTCTCCATGCTAACCAGCAACACACATTATTTCATATATTCCATTGGACAAATCTGAGCAGTAGGCACTGTCTCCTTTGTACAAAGAGGGAAACTGAGGCTCAGAGAGGTTAAGAAACATCAGTAGGGTCACAGGCTAGTGAGAGTAGAACTGGAATTTCAGCTGGGATGTGACTCCAATGCTACCGGGGCTCATAACACCATCTGACCCTGTGCCTCCAGTTACAGGGTTTCTATCTCTTTCTTACTCCAGCTCACTGTTACAAGGCCCATAATCCCATTTTTTTTTTCTTTTACTTTTTTTTTCTTTTTTTTTAAAGGTGTCTTTGGAGAGGGTAAGCAACTTGCCCAAGTGACAGAGCTGAGATTTAAAACCAGGTCTGTTTTCATCCTCAAGCCTGAAATGTCCAGTGACTTTCTATGTTGCTCTTCCCAAAGGAACATTACTGGACAAGGCAAGAGCCAACAGGAGGTTGCACCTCTGGAAGCATCTGCTGGTCTTTGTACAGGGGCTGGATCCATTCAATAAAGGGCCCAGGACTTGGTGACTGAGAACCAAGACAGATAAGCCACTGCCCCATCTAGGTGCTGCCACCTCTGTGGAGACAGGCTGGAGACAGACTGCCCTGTCCTCCCTCTCCCACAACCCCAGGTCCTCATCAACCTGGCCATGCTGATGCAGGAAGCAGAACTTCGGGAGAATCCCTCACTGGCCATGTGGCTGGTCAACGGCTTTCAGCTACTCTATGTGGGTGATGCTCTCTGGCATGAGGTGAGGCATGAGGTGAGGCCTTTCTGGAAGTGGCATAATGGGATTATGGGCCTTTCTGGAAGTGGCATCCACAGCTTTCACCTGTGTCACAGTGAATCATCAGCCACCGGTGGGCCTTCCAGGGTCTTTACCTCTGCTTGCTGCCTCCTTTTTTTTTTTTTTTTTAAGATTTTATTTATTTATTCATGAGAGACAGAGAGAGAGAGGCACAGACACAGGCAGAGGGAGAAGCAGGCTCCATGCAGGGAGCCTGATGTGGGACTCGATCCAGGGACTCCAGGATCACACCCTGGGCCGAAGGCAGGCATTAAACGGCTGAGCCACCCAGGGATCCCCTGCTTGCTACCTCTTAATTGTTATTTTTTTCACTATTTCACTGACCAGGAGGGAGAGAAGGAAGACACCTACCTTGTCTAGTGATTCCCATGCCTTGGACAGGGGAAGGGCTGGGTGGCTGGGGCCACCGCTCCTTGTGAACTTCATCTCCCCTGCGTGTGGCAGCAGCAGTGGGGGTGGCCCCTTGTCAGCGGAACCCTGGGACAGTTCTGGGGGCTCTAGACACTACAGATGGCCTGTGCATCCACAGGCACTGAATGCAACACGGGGTGCCCTTGCTTTGTTGTATAAACTATGCTTGACATTCAAATACCTTGTGATGAGAAAGCCTGGGCCCCGGGCAGCACTCACGCGGGCAGGGCAGCATTTCTTCTTTCTCTTCCCATTGACCGCAGATGTCCTAAATCCCTCCGGACATACTAAGACTGGAAACCAGCAGGGGGATGACACGAGTCTTCTCCCGGGTCCCCCGGCTCAGGGACCATCAAAGCCGGGGCACCAGAGAGGACTCCAGGCTCGTGAGAGCAGAAAAAACCCGGGGACAGTCAGCTTTAAGAAACCAAACCCAGGAAAGAGCCTGAGTCGAGTAAAAACTGCATTTGTTAGAATTCGTGGGGAAAGAAAAAAAGTCTTTACAGGAACAAACATGATTTTTTATTAAAACTCAAAACTTTGCCAAGTGCAGGGAGCTCGCTCTCTGTCGTCCACAGGGAATGTGAAAATCTTGGGGAAAATAATGCACTGGAGAAAGTGTGCTGTGTCAGGGAAACGCGGTGCCCAAGCAGCGGAGGCCCGGAGGCCGGTCACTACCGATGCGGGCGTGGCCGTGTCGCGGCTCAGAGCATCATCTGGGGGCTCCGGGAACCGCGGCGGAGGGAAGGAGGCCAGGGGACCCCTCGCCCCTGCATCTTGCAGTGCTCCCCGTGTGTGGCCCAGCTGCCAGGGCAAGGGCCCTTCCCCCGAGGGCCGCACCGGGCCGGGCCAGCCCGCACCACCCGAGATGAGGACTCTGGTCCCACCATGTCCAGGAGCTACTGTCCCCAGTGCCCTCCCAGCGGGGGGCAGACTCTGGCCCGGCCACTCAGGCGGCCCCAGCGACCCCCTGTTTCCTGCCCTGTCTCCAGGCTTCCCAACAAGTCTTTGCTGGGCAGATAAAAAGAGAAAATGTGAAGGCCGCTGGCCTAACACCTTGCGCATACCAGGAATTCAGTGTCTATTGATTCATTTGTTCATTCATTCATTCATTGTCCATAACATAACTGTCTTTACTTCTTCTCCAGAAATAAACTTGGAGTAGGTGCTATACATAGAGTTGCCAAATAATAAAGTTTAAAATGAAATAAATCGCGTGCAAAAACTCTTTCCGCCAAAACACAACCAAAAGTCTGAGGCAATAGGTGTAGTTGCTTCAAACATTGTGAATCTGTACAATTTTTTTGTTGTTGTTGCAATTTTAGCCTGTCTTTGTGTGTCCGGAATAACTGTCCAGTGCTGCTCAATGGAGCCCCAGCCCTGTGAGTCACCCCGTGGTTGTGATGATGGGAAATGTGAAGATTTGTGGCATCACCCACCGCTGGGAAGTGGAGAGCGCAAATCCACGGCCTGCTCCACAGACATCCTGCGTCTGCTTGCCACTCAGATCTCTTGGAGCTGAGTTATCTCTTGGGACAAATCTCAGGGTGGGAGTGGGCTCTCCCTCTCTCCCTATGGCACCTGCTTAACTCATAATTACACCCAGCAGCTGGGTTTTGAACAGACAGGGTGAAACGGATTATGTCACAAAATGGATCATGTTACATATTAAGTAGCATCTTCAAATCTTTGTTTGCAGGTCATTAAATACTTAGTCTGGGGTGAAATGGAGGTGCTCTAAAACAAGTGCTGATTAAGCCACAACTAGACTTTTTTTTTTTTTTTTTTTTAAGAAATAAATCTGACAATGTAGTGACAAAATAAAAATCCCTCACAAAGGGAGGCACAGGCATGGAAAGTTGTATTCTGTTGATTGCTTTTATTGTGTGATTTAGAGTAGGCAACTCCAGGGCCCTGGGGTACCCCATCAAGTTTCCTGGGGCTCAGGCTCTGGGGAGACCACGGTTGAACGCCTCCTTCATCCAGGTCTAGGGCATCAGCTTTTCTGCTACTCCAGGTCCAATTTCTGGAACTTGACTTTCAGAAGGGCCTTTTGAAAGCCCTTGAGCTGACATGCACTCAGAGCTGCTTCAGACCAAGGGTTTCTAAATCCCTTTTCCCCAGGAGAAGGCATAGCTTGAGGAGCTTCCAAAATTGGCACCATTTGGGACAGCATGATATTTAGTCTAACAGGCCTCCCTACTTCTGAGGCAGTTTCCAAAAGTGGAGAAGATTCCGGCTGCATCTGAAAGAGTCTACTCCTGTAGGCTTTCTTTCCTGGGCTCCATGTTCTTTCACAACAAACAAGATCTTGAGAAGAACCCCAGAGCTTTCACCCCGCACACCCTGAGCTGGCCCAAATAATTTCTCCCCAGAAGAGAGGGAAGTTGCTCAGACAGGGCAGGGGAGCAGGGAACCAGGAGGTGAGTAGGTCTGGAAAGGAAGATGGATGGGTCCTCCTCCCCCCAGCAGAGGCCAGGGGACAGGCCAGAAGGCCAGGCCCCACTGTCGGGCAACTCCCTGGCTATAGATTCTGCTCGACTAGAAGGAAACGGGCCAAGGGCTCACGCTGAGGGCTGTGGTTTCCTGTAGTTGGCCAGTCAGCCTTTCTGGAGCATCTATGAGCTAATTACCCCAGGGCCTGGGGCCCCAGAGCGGCACAGAGCCCCTGTCCTGATGGAAGGGCCCAGTGAATACATGAACTGGGAAAGGAGCACGAAGACCACCAGTAGAGGCTGCTTGGTCAGAGCCTGCCACGTCTCCCGTTTGGCAGAGACTCAGAGGCAGGCAGAGCAGGACAGCTTTATAGTGGACACAGGGAGGGCGTCCCTTGGGCCCTGAGAGGCCGACGGCAGCCGCCTGGAAGTGGGGCATCCCGTGTGAGGTTAGGGGAGCCTATTTGGCTTTGTTACGTAGTCCTGAATTAGAAGGGGGTAAAAATTAGGGGGAACTGCACTCACTCACCACGTCTGGACCATTTGGGGCAGGCTGCTGCAGAGGCGGTGGGGCAGAGTTCTGTGTCATATACGTCTGGCCACTGTTTGTATATTTGGTCTCACAAACCACCGCGACCCTCGTGTGTTGTTGGTGGAAATGTAAAATGGCACGACCTTTCCGGAAAAGGGCTTGCCAGATGCTTATAAAGTTAAACAGACACATACCACACAACTCCGCAACCCCGCTCCTCGTTTTTTACCCCCCGAAAGGAGAACTTGTGCGTACACAAAGATTTGATCACAAGTGATTACAGCAGCTGTAATCAATCACATTCACCCCAAACTAAAAACAATCCAAATGGTCTCACCCGGGAATGGATAAACGAACCGTGGTCTATCCGCACAATAGAGGGATCGGCAGCAACCAGAAGGAATGAACCATGATACCCACCACCATGAATGAATCCCACACACATTATGCTAAGCCAAAGAAGCCACATGCTAGCTGATTCCATTTATGTGACAGTCTGGAAAAGGCAACTCTATGAGGACAGGAAACAGATTGTTGGGTGCTAGGGAAGAGGTGGGGAGGTTTTGATTCCAAGGGGGCATGAGCAAATTTCGGGGTGTGATGGAGCTATTCTGTATCTTTTTTTTTTTTTTTAAGATTTTATTTATTTATGAGAGACACAGAGAGAGAGAGAGGGAGAGGCAGAGACACAGGCAGAGGGAGAAGCAGGCTCCATGCAGGGGGCCCGATGTGGGACTCCATCCCAGGACTCCAGGATCATGCCCTGGGCCGAAGGCAGACACTAAACTGCTGAGCCACCCAGGGATCCCCGCTATTCTGTATCTTGATGTTAACTATAGGGCTACCTGTTTTCTCAACATTCAGAGAACTGTGCATTAAAAGGAGTGGGTCCCACTCTGTTTAGATTACATTGGAAAAATAGAAAAAAATAAAGTGAGAAGTTATCACTGCTATGAAGAGAAAAAGAGCAGGAGAGAAAGAGGGAGATGTGAGAGTGCACTTTAGATGGGTGGTCAGGGAAGGCAGGGATGTTTGAGCAGACACCAGATGGGACAAATGGGGCAGGTGTGTCTCTGGGAGAGATGCCTCAAGGAGGAGGGCCACAGGGAGGGGCCTGAGGCCCCAGCAGCAGGGAGGGTTTCAGGAACAGTTGGCCAGAGAGTGGGGCGGGCGGAAGGACATCAGAGCTGTGGCCTTAAACCTCAGCAAGAAGTTCAAATTTTAAGTTGTCTGGCAAGCATTAGAGGGCTTTGGGCCAGAGTGACATGATGTCACTTACACGTGCAGAGGTCCACCGGGGGCATGGTGTGGAGATGGGAGGGCAGTACCCAGGAGTGCAGCAGGGCCAGCTGGCTGGTGGCGGGTGACAGCAGAGGGCCTGAGGACAGCTAGATTGGGGGGACCTGGGATGGCAGAGACAGGATTGACTGCTTGGTTATCTGCGGGCTGTGAGAGAAGGAGTTAGGGTGAGGTTATCAATGCCACCGGGTACGGGGCAGTGGAGGGGGCCTGGGGAGACCTCATGCCTCAGAGATCCACCTGCGGATCCTAGGCTCTGGCTTCTGCAGACACAGTCCTGCAGACACAGCCGCAGAGGAAGCTTCCACCCTCTATCTCCAGGTCCCTACCTGCACTGGCCTCCTGCCACTCTCTTCCAGGGCACCCCCCGCCCCCGGGGCCAGCAGACTTCCCTCTGCTGGCTCTGCATCTCCCTGTGCTCACCCCTGCTCCTATTCCCTGGGCCCCGGCCCTGGCCTCTCTTTCTGCTCCCCTCTCCTGTGACCTCCTTGTAAGAATTCTTTCCATTTCGAAATGCCCGCCTCTCCTTAGCCCACTCGCAATCTGCCTTGCAAGTCCTGCCCCGTTCCCATTGGCTGTCCCACGTTTCCTTTTGCCCGTGGGAAGCCCCCTGGTGGCACCCAAATTCAGGAGTTTGGAAATCCAGCCTGCCCCCTTCCCCGCACTCTCTGTGTTTTTTTGGGGGGACCCACCCACTTTCCTCTCCCATCGAA
This sequence comes from Canis lupus baileyi, assembly GCF_048164855.1. Taxonomy (NCBI): domain Eukaryota; kingdom Metazoa; phylum Chordata; class Mammalia; order Carnivora; family Canidae; genus Canis; species Canis lupus. Next base: position 14,637,237 of record NC_132866.1, read on the forward strand.
AAGCTCCATAGCTGCAAGAGTTTAAGCTCCTGGGCACCTTCCTATCATTGTCACACCCTTGCCTGGGCTCAGGCCACATACCAACCCCAGTGCTGGGCTCCTGATCTGATGAGTCTTCAGTTCATTCCTTCTCTCCCACCTGCCTCTGTACCCCCTATGCCATCATGATGACCTTTGCCACACTTCCAGCCATAGCTGGAACCTTCCTTATAAACCCTGCAGGCCTCAGCACTTGTAGGACAAAAGGTTTATTCTTTCTGTCCCCAGTGACTGTGAGCTTTATCATCTAAACCAGGACATTTCTGAGCAGAGGGGGCACCATTAGAAGCCAGGCTTAGGCAACAGCAAACACTGGGGTTCACAGGCATCTGACTCTGGCCACATCTGCAGTCCCATCTACCCCCCTATCCCAGGCACGACTCCTGGGGTGGGGGGCACTGGCATCAGGTCAGCCAAACTCCAGACCAGTCTTTTCCCTGTGGGCCATGGTGCTTCTTTGGTTTGAAAGGACTTTCCTCCTTTTCAAATACACTTAACCCTGCTTCTTCTTCAGACATGGCCCTTCGCTCACATATCTGAGAAAGTCAGCTGGAAAGCTGCCGGGGTGCCCTCCAAAACTCATTCTGTTCCCTTTGACTCTGCATGGATGCACATAAGGCTGCAGCCTTGAATAGTTCTTTAAGATTCAACATCTCAGTTTTCACATCCATAATATGGGTGTAACAACACCTTCTGCATCCAGGCTGTTGAAGGCACCAGTTGGCATAACACATGTAACCCATGAAGATCAGTGTCTGGTGAGCAGAAGAACTCAAGTGTTCACTCTGATTATTTCCTCACAGCACTTTATCACACGTACTGTAGATATTACATCATAAAAAACTTAAAGCCTTGGTTTCCTCCTCTCTACAACTCTTGGTACAATCCTGGCTCCTTAGTGGGTGCCCAGCAATCATCTGAACAATGGATGACACTGGAAGAAGGGATGGTGACAGCAGGTTTCCTGGTTGGCTAGGTTGGAGGCACTCAAGGGTCCAGTAGAACAATTAATTGCTCTTTCTCAAGGGGTCAAGGGGGAGCCAGAATCCCAGGAAGGTCTGGGAGAAGGGGTGGCTTATCAGAAGCAGACGTGGAGGGGATCCCTGGGCTCAGCGGTTTAGCGCCTGCCATTGTCCCAGGGCATGATCCCGGAGTCCCGGGATCGAGTCCCATGTTGGGCTCCCTGCCTGGGGCCTGCTTCTCCCTCTCCCTGTGTCTCTGCCTCTCAGAAGAAACTCACTCTGTGTCTCTCATGAATAAATAAATAAAATCTCTAAAAAAAGAAGAAGAAGAAGAAGCAGCAGCAGACGTGGATAAAAAGTCCATTTGCAGGGTCACCCCTCAGGTTCTTCTTCTAACAGTTGCATTGGGTGTGCTGTGAGCTCATTGGTTAGATGCTCATGTCATTGGTCTTTAATCATTGAAAATTTCCCCCATCTTTTAGTACATCTTATATACTGTTTAAATTCCACCAAATGCCACACTCCACTACTGTTAAGCAGCCCTTCCCAGTAAGCCTGTTCTTGGCAGAAACCCTGTGCTTACCCACAAACGTGCTTCCCCTTCCCCCACCCCCACTCTGTTCTAAAAGGTTACAAGAGGCTCAGTGGATGAGAGGGTGGTCCAGAAGTCTTTCCTTACCCATCCTGTGTCACCACGGACTGGATGACCCCCTAATCCAAGGGAGGTGAGAAAGGTGAGAGAGAGCATGCAAGACTCTAAAGCAAAAGCTGTTTGCTATTTTTCTAGAGTTGGAGCAAGAGGGCTTCTTCTGTGGAGGATAAAAGACTAAAAATCAATGACAGGGTTGTCTGAAGACTCAAGTTTCATCTTATCTCAAGAAGCAACAACAAAAAACTCCACATAGGAATCAGTTATTTCAGTCTTTATCAGATTTAGCTCAAAGATGTCGCTTGCATTGGCAGTCAAGCGGTATAGGCTATTTATTTGAAGGATACTTGATTATCCATTTGTTTATTGATTGAGTTAAGCAAGTGTGTGTAAGCCTGTTTCCTTGGAAGAAAAAGAGGTCTTCTATTATGTGAAAGAGAGTCCTGTTAATATAAAAAAAGAGAAAGTTGGACAAAATCAAGCACTGTCTAAGCTCTCAATCAATTCAGGAGAACCCAGAACGTTATGAGAAAATGATAATCTGCAAAGATGACGGGATGTTTCCTGTAAAACTCAGAAGTGGAGAGAAATGAACTAAAGGGCCTGGAAGCAGGGTGCAAGTGGGGGAGTTCAAGAGAGATGGTTCCCCATGTTTCATACTGGATGCCTATGGACATGAATTCCTATGAGGAGCATGAATAGTGTTGGAGGCTCAACCATAGAGACAGCAAAGTGGAATGCTAGTCTGTGTGAAGAGGGAAGCATGCTGGAGGAAGCTCACTGGAGTCTTGCAAAGGGTCAGGCATTTTAGACAACAGTGAATTTCTAGTTGCTTAAAAAACTTTTAGAAAACAAACTACCTATGGACCAAGTTGTAAGTTAGTCCCTCTGAGATGTGAGTGAAGAATCTCATAAACAAATCTGTGTAGCTTTTAATGGCATTCATGTCACCCAGGGCAGCAGGCTCTCTCAGGAGAAAACCACTTAAAAAGCTACCCTCTAATCTTGCTTTGTCTTCTACCACTGGACATCTAGAGCTTTCTGAGATTTCCTGTTTGGCTCCAATGGTGGTAGTAGTTATTGTGGCTATCACAAGGAGTGGGGTGTGCACAAGGCATGAAAGCCCAGAGAGTCAGCAAGACAATGCCATAAAATGCCTTTGTGTGCCCTCCCAACATGGCATCTCTGCTGAGGTGACAAGACAGTGCAGGGCTACTGACCACCAGCAAGATCACAGCTCTCTAAGGAGGGATCTTCAAAATATATGCACATCCCAACCACTTTCACCACGCAGACTGCTTCCATCCTGGTCCAGGCAATACCCATACCTGCCAGGCCATCCCCTAAGCCTTCTCACTGGTTTCTTTCTGTCCATCCTTGCCATTTTGAGGATGTTCCTAACACAGCAAGCCAGAGTAATTCCCTGAAAACACACTTCACTTCTGAAGCTGACAGCATCCCTTATGATGTCACTTCAAAATATGGACCTATGTTCCCCAGAGAACATCTATGAGAATGTTCACAGCAGCACTTTTTGGAAGAGTCTGAATGATCCATGAGCAACAGAATAGAGAAATACATCATGGTCCATCCATACAATGACACAGCAGGAAGAACTAAGCATCTACAACCACTCCCACCAACAACTCGAACAGAAGAAGCCAGACACAAGAGAGAACATACCTCATCATCTACTGAGACAAAGTTTGAAATGAGACCAACCTAGTCTATGGTGGTGGAGGTCCAGAGAGAAATCACCCATGGGTAGATTGGCAACAGGAAGAAGCCGCAAGGCAAGCTTGGGGAGGCTGGAATGTGGCTCTCCATCTGGTTCTGGTTAAAGAGGAAACTCACTCTGAGAAATTTCATCAAGCTGTATGTACCCTTATGATTTCCATGCTTTTATATATGTATGCCTCATTTCAATAAAGTATAAAACCTTTGAGATAATTGTGCAAAGTAAGATTTAAAAATAGACAGTATGAAGATAATGTAAACCTCTGTAGCTATTCAGAGGCAATGGCTGTAGAATATTTGGTGCAAATTTTGAGTCCTCTGGATCTGTGTATATGAAACAAGTACCTTTTAAATTAAAGGAGTTCAGGTTTGTAAAAGAAAATTTGTACTCACAGTGTTGGCTAGGATGCAACAGGAAGTTTCTCAAATAAGAGGGCTGAAAGCTCTCAATAGGTGGGAGGAAGGGAAGAGACAGAAGCAGGGAAAAGATGTGTTGTTGTTGTTTTTTTTTTTTTTTTTTTTTGGCCAGACTAACAGTTCCAACCAAGGAAATGCCCAGCTAGGTGTTTTACCTGGTGGACCTTTGCTAGATGTGTCTCACCTGATAGCCCTTCTGTGAGCCAGTTTGTGTTGATTACAGCTGAGGACCTGTGCAGAAGCCCCCCTGGGTTACCCTGAAGTTACCCTTAGCTCATTATTATACTAAGATCTCCTCCTATGGAAGGACTTTTCCACCATTTATTGAGTGTATATGTATCCACTAGCATGTTGACACTCTAGGTATGCGTAATTAAACCTGGGTTCCATATGAATTGGCCTCTACCAGCAAGCTAGGCACACTATTACCATAGAGCCTTTGGGCTGGCTGCTCCTCTTTCTGGAACATTCTTCTTCCAGCTTAAGTCAAGCCTTGCTTCCTTACTTTTTTTGGTTTTTGCTAAAATGTTGCCTTCTTAGTGAGTCTCTTCCTGCCACCAGCCCTCTCCACCCCTACTTTGTTTTTCTCTATAGCCCCTGTCATCTACTATTACACTATATTATTTAGTTACTTATATTTATTGTCTGTCTCCTACTACAATGTAAGCCCTATAAGTGAAGGGATTTTTGTCTATTCTGCTCATTACTATATCCTCCGTGCCCAGAAAAGAACTTGGCACATAGTAGAAATTCAATGAACATGACATGCATGAAAAGGATGAGTAGATATCGAGAATGTCTTTGAATCCAATACAGCATGGGGCAAAGTGGTCATTTATGTGACAATCTGGTCAACAGAACTGGATTGTAGGAATTCCTCAAGCCAAGTTAGAATCAGATTGCAACTAAGGAAAGGGGGAAATTGTGAATTTCCCTACATATACCCTGATCTCAGTCTCTGCAGTTCTTATTTTGGGTACATCAGGTCACTCCATCATTCACACAAAACTATATTGGAGTGCCCACTATGTGCCAGGCACTGTGCTAGCTGCCAGATCCTGGATAATTGAGCACCTTGATGAAAGATGCTTGCTGACAGGTGAGACAGATGATGATAATTGTTATTGAAGCTTATGCACTATGGGCATTATCTCATAACATTGTCACAGAAGCCACTGGAGAGACCATTACCTCTTGATTTTATATCCTAATTTTACAAAGAGTTATAGAAGGTTAAGTGACCTGCCCATTGTCACATGGCTAAGAAATGGCATAATCAGAGTTTGAATCAGCCAGCTTGACTCTGACCAGTCCTTAACTATGACTCCCTTCTTTCTGTGGAGAAAGTCGGCTTCAGCTGAGTTCTGTGAACCCCTTAAGGAGCTTTGGGGGAGATGAATGTGGAAACAGCTAGTGTTGTAGTATAACATCAGATGCAATGATAGGCACACAGACCCCAAAACCAAAGCACTGGTTTTTGGGGATGTGGTCAGAGAATGCATTACAGATGCTTTTGAGGGGTCCTCAAAGACCAACAGCATTTCAGCAGACAGAGCAGGTTAAGTCAGGAGGAGTGGATATAGAATCAAGGAAGAAAGAGCCTGAGCGCAAGGGACCCACATGGGGCAATCCCAGGTAAAAGCAACCCAAAGAACTTTTGTGACATCCACTCCACAGCATGAGTACTATCATAAAGGCTTTCCAGACTGATAAGGGTGTACAAAGGGTCTGGAGCATCGTTGCTATTCAATAAATATCAACCTTCCTTCTTAAGATGCCCCAGGGTGGGGGGATCAAAGGACACAGAAATGGAGTATGAGATTTCTCCTAAGCAGCTCTGGCTCTTATGAATACTTTGGACTGATCGCATTTATTCAGGGCTATATTTCAGTTAGGTGCTATGGCCTGAATGTTTGTGTCCACCCAAACATCATATGTTGAAATCCTAACCCAAAAGCTGATGGTGTTAGGAGGTGGGGCATTTGGGAGGCGAATAGGTCATGAGGGTGCAGCCTTTGTGGTTGGGATTAATATCCTTTTGAAAGACTCCAGATAGTCTCTTCTGCAATGTGAAGACACAGTAAAAAAGATGAAGCAGACCCTCATCAAACACTGAATCCACTGGTGCCATGATCCCATACTTACCAGCCTCCAGAAATATAAGAAATAAATTTCTGTTGTTTCTAAGGCACCCGGTTTATGGTATTTTGTTATAGCAACCAGAATGGAAGAAGACACTGGGGCTAAACCCACTTTACCATAATTAGAGAATAACAGTGTGTTGGAACTTGGACCAGCTCCAGCTATCCCTGATACTCTCATCTTGCAGAGAAGAATATAGGAGAGGTAACTGATTCCTGATCACATAGCTACTTGCTCAGCAGAAGTAACTGATCCACAATCACAGAGCTAGTTTCTCACACCCTTAGAGGCATATCAAGGCTAGCCCATGTGTGTGCAATTAATGTCCACCAACATGAGGGAAAGGTCATTTGAGGAGATGATGAAAGACAATCCTACACTGAGAGATTTCTCCAGAGCCAATGCCTCCTCATCTCATTACTGATGTGAGTAGGGTGGATGGCAGTCAGTGTCCCTTGGGATATGCCTGGCTTTTTCACTTGCAAATGGCACTTCACGGATTTCTAGGTTCCATGTTGGAAATCGTGGTTATACTAGATCTTACTAGCAGGCTACCAGTGGGCTTATGATTTTCACGTGACCTCCATTTAATCAGACTGTTTAGTGTTCTAGAACCCAGTATTTACTGATCATGCCTTATTTTGAATTTGTTTTCTTAACCATCATCTACCACATCCAGTCTCTGGAGACACGGTCTGCTGGGTTCAGGGATATCTAATGTCCCCAGGGAAGTCTAATACTTCACCCTCTCACATTCACTGTTAGGAGCGACTTTAGTTTTTGCTGAAGCAGCTTGCTGGGGAGGGAGATGAGGAGAGCCTGCCTAACAGGAGGGGCTCCAGTATCACCAAACAGAAGGAAGAGTTGTCCTGAGCAAAGGTGGGAGCCAGCAGTGAAGTATAGAGTGGTTGAGGGCAGCACCCCTGAAAGACAGGACAAAGAAAGACTCAAAAAAAAAAATCTTAAAAACAAAGGATAAAGCAAGTGGCGGGAGGAAAGGCCCAAGACTTTGCCATCAAGCAGACCTGAATGTGAATCCTGCTCCACCCATTAGCCCTCAGTCTTTGGAAGTAACTTAGCTCCTCTGTGATTGATTTCCTTGCTTATACAAAGAGGTCAGTGATACCTCACGCAGAAGCATCAGGAGAGTGAGTGGACAATCCGGACCTGGCTGTAGCAGGATCTCCAGGGCCTTGGCTGCTCCCTTACCTTGTTCAAGTAGATGGTACTATTTACCACGCTTGAGTCTATTAGGCTGGAAGTCAGATTGCCCAGAAAACGCCTCAGTTCTCTGAAGCCTGTTGGGTCATTATCTTACGGGCTGTGTCAGAGCAAACGAGTCTTGCCATTCCCAATTTCCAAAGATGTAAAACAAGGATGCATGAGAGGTCCCACTTATTCAAGAAGCCTTCTTATACAACTAGACGTTATGGAGCAACAAGGAAACTGGTTTGTGAGTTCGATTCTGAACCAGCTCCTTGGGGAGAGTTTCCCAGCTGCTGAGCTGGTGAACCCTGTCAGCTGATCCCAAGGCCACTTAATAATAACAGCCAATGTCTTCACTGCACTAACCCCGTGCCAGGTGCTGTCCTAAATATCGTATGCATATTACTCACTTACTCATGGGCTCACTGCCTTGAAGCAGAAAGTGCTATTACCTCTGCTTTGCAGATGAGGAAGCTGAGGCATAGAGAGTTCAAATGACTTGCCCTGGACCAATTTAAGATTTGGACCCAAGCTACTGGGCTCCAGAACCTTTGTTTCACCTCTGTGCTCTACTACCTGTCCACAGATGAAGGGCATAGGTCAGGTAAGCCAGGTTGTGTCCGTCACCACGGTCTGCACAAGGATGCTGCCAAGGCCAGGGGACAAGCCACCTGGACCCTCTTCTCTGTTCTAGAGAGAATGATGGTCTGCAACTGATTGCCCTGCTCCCTGCTCCAGCACTTGTCACCAACATGCCCTTTCTCCATAAACTGTCCACCTTTGCCAATGCCCTTTTAGGGCTGTGTTTTCAGAAGGAGACTGAGGCAGAGGGAAAGTGGTGGTCAATCCTCAAATTTGTTCTAAGTTGGCATTTTCTGCCTTCTAACTCTTCCAGCTTCTGTGTATCTTATATTCAGTGTGCTTCTGAGTTTGTTTGGCAAGGCAGTTCAGGACAAGTCACGCATCCTTGGCTGGGCCACCAGAGCTTTGCCTCCTTCTCTGTAAGTGGAGAATAATAGCAGCCACATCCCAGGTAATCGGTCAGACTGAATGGAATAAGGTACTATTCATCACGTTTCTGGAACAATGGCATCATAACAAGTCCTTAATAAATGTTAGTCCCCTTTGGGTGGCTATTTGCTTGTAGCATGAATATTTTTAGGAACGCATAAGCTGCATTCAGTGAGCTCACAGGGTAAATGAAACCACTCAGAGGAAGCTGTCATCTGTGCAGATCTGCTCTGCTGGGAAGGACGGAGAAGGAAGTAAAGGCTGATGAAATGCATCCAACCAAACTCTCTTGCGATAGGGAGCGGAAACCTAGAGCTTAAGGCTTTTAAATTCACTGCAGGTGTAATAACTCAGCATATTGGGTATATGACTTCATAAGCCATATCCTTACATGTGTAAAATGGGTAACTATTCCCTTCTAATTCAATCTATTTTTTTCTCAAGCTTCCATTTCAACTGTGGCAGAATGTTAGGGAAAGGCAGCTACTTGGATTTTCTCTTGGGGTTTCCAGTCATTTCAGTCCCTCATGCCATGTCTACACGTTCGTTGGATAGAGTGATGGGTATACTTCCTTGTCAGTGGGGAAGATGTTCCCTGTCCCCTGCCACCTTCTGTCTATGCTAATATCTCTGGTGATGGCCACAACCCTGTTGCACTCTGATCGTGCAACATCTATCCTCACTGGTATCTGCTGAGGCAGCTGGTCTTCCACTGGCCTTGGACTTGCCTGATCCACAGGCTGCTGCCAGTAGACAAGACCTTGCACATGTGTGAA